>NC_089995.1:7870388-9099138 GCF_036417845.1 Apteryx mantelli | reverse complement strand
TGCCGCCAACCGGCAGTGCCCCGTTTTGGGCTGCGGTGAGATCACTTGTCGCTTTCCAAATGCGACCAGCCCGGCAGCCCTCCGGCTCTGCTGCCCTTGGGGGCCTCAGCCTTTGGAGTGGGTTTTCCAAATGTTGAAACCATTTCATTCCTGTTTAATTCTTTATACTGCTCATATCCTCATAAAGTTTTAGCATCTGCCAGTAGTATAATAGGTGACTTGAATAACCATTCTCATCTGGGTTCGTTGTCTTGTTCACCTTCATTCAGGTAGAGAATCGGGTGTGCAATATAGTTCTTGGCTTCAGTAGATTTGGTTTTTGATTTAAAGATACATAGTATAAGCTTTTTATTATTTAAAAAAAAAAAAGTTTGACACACACTTAGCTCTTAGTGGAGGTGAGGTTTGTGAATTTTTTTTCACCAGGGAAATGTCTTGTCAGAAAAAAGAATCGGGAATTCTTGAACCCAGTTTCCTGTTGCTCTGCGTGTGTATGATTACTTACATTAGAACAGGTGTAAAATGAGATGGGCAGCATTACGTGCAATGGTTTGCACCCTGTTGAGTACTTAACTACTCAAAGTAGAGGTGAAGTTCTGCTGCTTTCTCATTAATCAGACTGTGATCTTGAACCAGTGACCACCTTTTTACACTGGCTCCCCACTGACAAAGCGAACATAAGAGTAGTCAAACACAAGAACACCGGGGTTGATAACTAGGTTTCTAAACTAGCTGGTAAATAGATCTCCTTAATTTTTGAGACTGAGTTTGAAATTGTCAGACCTGAATGCTTCAGGCCAGTCTCTGCTGCACTTGTTCTTATGTTTAAACTGTTTTGTTAGGAACCATAGCTTTAGACTTTGAGATTCAGAAGTTTTGTTTTATAGGGCTTTTCCTTTTTGCTCCTGAAGCTGTTGATAAGGAGACTGAATCCAGTAGTATCACTTATGAACTTCTCAACTGTAGCAGCGTTTCCTTAAAAGCTCTGTAGACGGCAGAACTTGTTAAATCTCTATTTAGATACCAGTATGTAAAGCTGTTATATCAGCAGGATCACATCGGGTGGGTGGAGAAGGCTGTATGAGTGTTTTCTGCCATGCATGAGCTGCATGAAGAAATACTGGCAGCAAAGTAAAGCAGTATAGGCAAATGGAAACCAGTATGGCATTTTAGTAGTACATTTGTTTTCTCTTGCATCTAGTATGCAGTCTAAAGACATACAGTGTATTTTTGATACTGTCTATTCATCAAACCTCTCCCTTTCACAGAAAATCTTCTTTAATCCTATGTGTTGATTTTTACTTCAGTTGACTGAATTAAGGAACATGGCTAACTGGAGGGAGGAAACTCTGGCTACTAACTACTTCTTCCCTTTACTTATTTGGGTCTAGCTGACTCCTCTCTCAAGGAACATTCATTTCTTTTTCCAGCATGGCTTTCCTGTTGTGTTTGCCTGCCTTCAGTGTTGGAGCCTGCGGTGTTCCCGCTCTCTAGAGGCCAGCTGAAGGAGCAGGTCCAGTACCACATAGTGGGACTGCAGCCCGAAGGCTTCCTGAATGATGGGAAAGTAGGTGGGACAGGGAGGAAGAGTGTGGTGGAGCTAAATGGCAGTACATGTTACAGTGGCATGAAATATCTTACATCCACAAATCTAATTCTTTTAAGGAAGCTTTTGGAGAGGGAGGTGAAAATAGTTTGACTTTTATCTCTACTGTGGATTACTAGTGACTATCAAGTTTGAAAGTGACTGTGTTACTGGTACGGTTTGCAGGTTTGCTGGTTGCTCTTCTCTGTTCCTTTTGACTGTAGTCTAAATGAATACGGGGGGCCCAGGGGAACAAGGTGCCTCCTGCATTCTTATAAATCTGAAGCAATAATTTAAAATCCTAATGAATAAACACTTATCTTCTTGTTTGAAGATGCTCACTAAGGCAGCTACTCTGACTTCATCCAGCTCCACAGAATTAGTTACTTAATAATCTACTTGATCTTTGTGGTAAGTCACTGTAAGACTGCAGCCATGTGTACAATTAAGTCAGGGGAATTAAAAAGAAGTGTATTAATGAAGCTGCAGAAATAAAAGATACTGGACAGTCCTTACAAGCTTTTTGAGGATGCATCACTGTTGATTTTATGTTGCTAAAATTTAGTAGTTGCCAAATGCATGGGAGTGTTCTCCAGACTTTTGAAAACTATTTCTTCATTGAAATCAAGATAGCATGAGACCCGAGTGTTATCTGTTTGACATGTGGCTTCATATGCTTGCTTAATACTGAATTGTAGCATTGTCTGAGTATTTGATATGTAGGAAAGCATGTGAAAACGCAAGCTTCGGATTATAAACGTTTTAATTGTACTTGAAGAATTCACAGCACTGTATGCAACTTGTCTATTATAGTTCAACCTCTTTAACTTGGGAACTACTGCAAAGCTATTCATGTCACTCAGCATTTATTTTTAGAGCTGTAGGTCAGCAAGAGAACTTCTAATGCTCCGCTATAATAGAGATAGTGGTATTATGCTTCATTGTAGCTACCAACATCAATCTCATATGCAGCTAATATTATGCCCCTAGGAATAGCCATCCTAACTGTAATCCTTAGACTTTATGATAATGTGTCAGGATGGAGACAAAATATTTCACTGTTTAAATTGCAGAAAGATTCATCATCATATAAACACAGATGTAGAACGACCTGTGAGACTACTTTTATATGCAATACATTTCAAGTTATAAAAACTACTGAGCTTGTTTATTCTAATCTTACTTAATAGTGCTGCTAAACATAACCTGCTATTTCATGTACGTTGCCTCAGACCAGTGTAATTAGACCGTTTATATGATGTTCTCCATTTCAGTAAAAGTGGTGTGGGAAAAAACACCGAGATAAACAGGTTGTTTCTGTTGACAGAGGTGACATGTAAAGGAGAGAACAGGAAGCTGACTTCTATGCAAGAAAAAGATGGGGAGGTATCTTAAGTAAAATCAAAAGAAGCTAGACAATATAAAAATCCAACCACGGTTAATATCTGTATCCACGCTATAACTATTTGCCACATTATTTCATTGTTCCTTCCCATTAAACTGATCAAGCTACTAAGAAACTCAAGCTTCTACCTTACCTAAGTTCCTCTCTATTGTAGTCATTGGGACAAGTCTTTTCCCTGAATTTGTTTTTGTCAAAACTTACAGTGAGAGGAGAAAGAGATTGGCACATGGCAAACTGAAGGAAAAAGAGGGCTTGAAATATCTGCTGTAAACTTTCTGAGAAGGATTGCTATGAGATTACAGTTTTAAAAGGTAAGGGGAGCACCTGCTTTATGATACAGCCTGTTAGAGAGTTTGTCTCATCTTTTACTCTGTGTTTAGGTCTGATAGGCAAATGCTAACACTCCCACTCCCTAACACTTGCAGACTGTGTTTATGTGATCATTAAGATTAGATCTGTGCAGTACTGGATCATCTGGAAGTATAAACTAGATCTAGATCTGACTTTTTGCCAGATTGAGCCAAGCTCATGATTTATTCTGGTAAACTATGGGAGAAGAAGTAATATCTGAGTTAGCATAAAGTCTCTTGGGATAAAGTTACCCCTACAACATTTTTAAATGTGTCTGAACTGGCATCCTCAAGGCATTTTGCTGTTAGGCACAAACTGGTGTAGGCACGCAAATGTTGTGAATAATCATCACTGCCCATTATCAGCCCTGCAACAGACAAGTCTGCATTATGTTTAAGTTTTAATAAACTTTTTAGTCTCTTAAGATCTTTTAGAATGGAAACCAATTAAAGACTGATGAAAGGGACTCAGCTGGAACATGGTATTTTCTTATGTATCTTGAGCACTCCTCTGCATTTTTTCCCCATTTTTTTTGTTCTCGGGCTGGTATCTTTGATCCTTAGTGGATCAAAGTAAATAGACTACCTATTGATTGGTATAGTGAGATCCTCAAGCATGTCTATCCATCTTAAATACATTGGTATTTTCATCATTGCCTTTTTTTCCCGCCCAAATTGGGAAGAGCTGGAATGAATTCTAAACAAGGTAGGTCCGTCACCTGTAATCATGTGATTATATCAGAATTGTAGTTTATTTATTTATTTTAATTCTTCCTTTTGTAGTTGTGTTCCGCGCGGTTCTTGAACAACTGAGCTACTTGAGCAACGTGTCATCATTATAGACATGTCTGTCTGAGTCTTCAGACAACCCAGAATACCAGACCTGGAAAGTACAAGCTGTTTCGCTAAGGTGGTGGCGAGGAGTGGGATGAAGTCCTCTTCAGTTCTTCTTAACACCAGTAGGGATATAGGTCTGGGGTGTCACGGGAAGGTTATTGCCTTGGGCCCTGCACCTCTCTCCCGCACTCCCCTACAGAAACACGGGCATGCTGCTCATTCCAGTAAGTGCTGGAGCATACCTCCGTGCCCACACAGCACACGCGCGTGCGCGCACGTGCTATGTCCCATGTCCTGGCATTCCAAGAACTGTTAGCACGGGATAGTTGATATGTTCTGATGTATGTATAGGATCTATTATGAGCGAGGTAGATACTTAAAGATTGTATGTAGCCTAGAGATTTAATCTTAGCTTAGAGATTTTAATCTCTTTCAATTTGGTAACACACTGTTATAGGTGTAGATGTTGTATAGTGAATTTATGCCTTCTGGCACTAGATTTGCTCTTGCCTTTAGAGCCCCAGAGGGTCCACAGGCTTCGAGCTGGAAACTGCTAGCCTAGGAAACAGAGCAGTGCTTCGGGGCCCAGGAGATCTGTTCCCAGGTCCGTCACTGGCCTCTTGAGGTGACCTCGACTGAGTCATTTTACCTTTCTACAGCTCACTTTTTCAATCAATGTAACAAAGATTCTGTACCTCATTTGTAAAAACCCTTTGAGATCTAATTATTGAAAGTAATAGGTAAGAAATAAAAGTTATTATTAGAGAGCTTAAGATATGTTAAACCAGTTGAGCTAAAAATCTAACAGAATTAAAACTTTTATATTTTCATCTATAAAAAGCCAAATGTTGCCAAGTTTAAATGAACTGCAAAGTTTGACCTCAAATCTGAACTATATTGCCATATGATAATACAGTGTCCTGATGCAAATGTCATTTTCCTGTCCTGCAGTATCAGCCAAACAGGCTTAGGGTTTGGATTGCAAGGGAAGGTCAAATACATAGGGAAATGCCGGTCATTCACACTTTATACTCAAATCTGGCAGTTTGTGGCAGTAACTGTGGAATAGCTTTGCTGTTGTTTCCCCTGCAGAATTTCAATTTAAAGCATTTGGATTCATCCAGGCAATTGTGCATGGGCTTGTTCCAGAAGATTGATATGCACAGTTTGTATACTGAAACATGTCGAATTTACACTGATCTACACAGGCAGCTCAGCCCAAAAATCTTGTTCTAAACTAAATTTTTGCATCAAAACCTTGTGCTTCATAGCAGAAAAACCCAAAACAGCTCTTGAACAATACTAACGTTGGTGATTTGAATTCCAAATGGGAACTACTATTTTTTTTTATTATCTTTTTTTAAGTCTATGGAATTGGCTGATTTTTAGAAAAGTTGCAAGCTGCAAATTCTAGCCTTGTCTCTCGGGAGAGCAAATCCAAGGGTTTGTTTTAGACATAGCTATTACAGATAGCTATGGAAAAAGAGAGGGGGATTTTCAGGTGGGGAGAGGAGGAAGAATTAGTTGGGAGCAAAAGGTTCCAAACTTAAATTTTTTTATCTTTAAAAATCTCAGTTGAACAAGTGAAATGAATATGCATCATTCATCTCTATGCTTTTAAGGCTAGTTTTGACAAATCACTAGCAGAAGTCTAAGAATACTTTCAAAATGCTACTTTTTTCTTCACAAATTATAATTTTAAACAAAAATAATGCAAAACTTTGAAACATTATTTGGATCCTTAATTTTTAATTGTTTAGAATTTTACTAGACTAGATATCTCTATATAGTAAAGAATACTTAAGTAAAAAAACCCTAATTTTTTCAGAGAACAGTTTATCCCAATTGTTAGTGAAAAGTGTCTTTCACAGCCTTTGTAGAGCTTAAACAATATGTTGAAGTAAATGCTGTGTATCAATGCCTACACAAACTGGAAAAGATGATGAAATATTGCTTTTAACTTCTTATCATTCAACTTTAATATGGTTCAAATAGAGATGGTTTTCAGAGATATTTAACTTTACTATAAAGAACCATTACTGCCCATAAAAATTTAATGCTTTTTCCACTGCTGTTAGCATTTGAAGTGTTATCAACTTCCTTCCGGCAAATGACACACTACTTTAAAATTCAAACACCTACTAACTTATGCAGCCTTTAAAAACAAACATTCTAGACAGGTGCTACCTGATATAACTTATTTTGCTTTTGACTTGATGAGCCTAAGACTGGGAAATTATTTGCATATATTTCTTTTTCCCCATTTTGGATATTGGACACACATTTTGCAAGAATTTTATGCCCAAGATAGTTTTTAAAAAATTAAAATTGCTCTAGGGCATTTTAGAGGTTTTTAATCATAAAACTGGGAGTCTTGAATAGATTCTCATTTAGCAAGTGTGTCACAGTGCTTTTGCTGAAATATTTTTCTGATCGTTTAAATGCTTTCTTGCTGGTGAGATATACTAGGCTATTTCAGTTACTCTGTATTAAAGTGATGTAAATCAGAACAAGACTTGGCCAGTGATCTTGTGTCCATTTAGAGATCCGCAAGCCAAAAGTCTGTTTGAATAGGAAGTTCACCTCGGATTTGCATATTGCCACAACCAGAGCTTTCAGATACAACCTTCCACTTCAATTCACAAAAGAGCTCCACCTTCTTTTAGTCTATTCATATGGAACTTATTAAGCTTGAAGCTTGTTTTGACCTGTTTCTTTGCCAGTAGATAAAACGCAAAACATTTTTATACTGAACTATAAATATTGATTGACACATATTTGTTCATACTCAAAGAAGAGCAGTTATATTTTTTGCTTTTACCGCTATTACTACTAAAAATGTGTGTGATGTCTTGGTAGATACTTCAGAAGCTATGTGCTGATATTACAACTTGCCTGTTTTTTTTTGTTGTTGTTTTGGGTTTTTTTTTGTTTTTTGGAAAACCAAAGAGCCAAATCTTCAAAAAGGGATTTTCAATTTAAAAGCACATTTTAACAAATTGATTTGTATCTACAATTGCATCTACAGTTTAAGTAACAGCTTTATAGTGATGGCAAGAACTTTTCCAGCTAAGAGTATCCAGTCCTGTCTTGAAAAAAAACCTCCTTAATTCCTGCAGAAATAAACCCAGGTATTTCTCCTGTTTGGCAGGGACGTAGCTGGTCTCTGTCGTACTTCTTAACTAGCAAGTTTCTCGATAATTGTAACTGTAATCAAGCATGAGACTTTAAGGCATAATAATAACAAAGCTAATTAAAGTGCAAATCAAAAGGTTGTGTTGCTAAACATCAAGAGAATTCAGCCACAATTTCCTGACCTAAGAAAGCTACATAAATTTTTGAAACTGTTTCCAGTGGGTGCTAAGCACTTCTAAAAAATCAATTTGCTCCCTTTTAGGTGTGTAAGTGGGACTTACAGGTCACATTTCTCTCATATAGTAATTTTGCTGTTCACTGGTAATACAGAGAATTTGCAGTTATAAAAATACAGGCTTTGCTTCTACTGAAGTTAGTGCTAAAATTTTCTCTGAATTCAGGAGTGCAGGATCAGACCATCATTTTCAAGTAATGATTGAAATTGGAAATAATATATGTTCTAAGCCAGGAAGTGCAGCTGTGATGTTTTTTGGGGGAAAAAAAAACAAAAAACAATGTTTAGAGGGACCAATCGGGCTCAACTTGTTCTTTGCCAAATATAGTTGTAGCCAGCAATGTGCCTACAATGATGATGAGCTACGTTGTTATGTTGTTTTTTTTTTTTTTTTAATGGCAAATACAGAGGATGCTACCCATGCATCTAGAGAAAATGGCATACAGGTAAGTATTTTTTGCAGATGAAAAGAGAAATTATGATTACAAATAATAACTCAAAGTGACAGTATTGAATAGCAGAAGAGGCTTGGTTGTATCTTGTAATATTCTCTACATATTAAGAAAACACAGTTAGATGTAAATCACCTCAAATGGGTAATTATGTGATTGAAAGAAAATAAAAAGTTGAACCTCAGATAATTAGGTGATGTAAGACCAGGATGCTAGTCAGATTAGGGCACTGGAATCTCTTACTGACTTTTATAAAGTATGAAGGAAGAATCTAACTGCACAATACTGTGAGCACAGAAGGTAGCCAGACTTTAGTGCTTTAGACAACTGTAAAAGTAGCCTGAAACTTTTGAAAGATGAACAAAAATTGAACCTATTTATATAAATGTATTAACATTTTTTTTTAACAAAAAAAGATGAGAATAGTAGGAAACAGGGTGGCAAGAACCATTTTGGAGATTACTGAATTGGTGGTTGCTAATAGTGTAGTATTGTAGTCATGGTTATTGTTTTTTTTTTTCTAGACAGGAACTTAATCGTAACTTCCTTATCGGAGACGGCAAACACTAAAGTTAAGCGAGTGATGTTAAAGCTCACCGAAGTGGATTCAACTCTGTATTTTTAATTGTCTGGAAATTATAGTAAAACATTCCCCAGCAGGGGTGGGACATGCTTGTGTTTCAGTATTTACCTCATTATCTTTAAAGAAGTTGAAAGCATTTGGATGAATTTAGTCTCCTTTAGACATTATATAAATCTCTGTCCTTGGCACCTAGAGAAAAATTAAAATTGTTGATCTGTGATTAAAAAGCAACCATTTCAAAAAGTAGTATTTTAGGAACATGTAATGTATGCATTGAGTCTTTTGGACAACTTCATATTACCTATACTGAGAGTCATGAACTGCACATATACTTGCTGGTATGTCTCCATGGTCCCCAGAGAAAATAACTTGCATGACCAAATGCACGAGATCATCTTACGGAAACTGTAGGAGTTGAGAAACCACCAGGGTCCTTGCAGACGATCAGCAAATAGGAGATGCCAATGACTGGTGAATATTTCGCACAGAATAACCCCTCTGGCTCTGATGAATCAGTTCTGACCCTCGAGGGACATCTACAAAGCACCTTCAAAAGATAAGCCTGAATATTAAAATTCATGACTCAGTTGGAAGGTAAAAATGATAGACGTGTTAGAAATACTGGTTTTATGAGTATTATAACTTTCTTGACCTCTTTTCAGATTTCTGCCATATCCCCGCCTCGCTAGTATCTCCAGGTTTTTCAGGCGATGAGTTGCTTTAACGGGTTAGGCTGTGTCTCTTCCTTGCTAGCAAGCCTCCCTGTATCAGAGGTACCAGCTACTTGTCTTTCAGATAGCTTGATGAACACATCAGTTAAACTCGCGGTTTAGCTTTGAGGATCGCTGCTTCTATTTCAGACCAGAAGAGAAGCTTGGTGTGCCCGAGGGTGTCTCTGCTCCTTGCCATGTGTAGCAGTTGGTCGAATAAAAGATACCCCCCCCCCCCCCAAGAAGTTTGCATCACTTACATTATTGTGGCAACTGAACAAGAAAATGACTGAGCCCTCAGTGCACGCAGGAAGCGGGCGATTGCGTACGTGTGCTTTCCTAGCGTTTCTTAGACCTGTGCATTTGAAGTCCCGCTTAGAATATGTGACTATTCAGTCAGGCCCAAATATCTGTATTACTGTGAAAAGTGTTTGAGGTAGGTAGAAAAGGGAGCCGCTGAACAGTTATGATTAGCAGACTTAACGATAGGCAGAGTAAGTAAACAGTAAGGTGTAGCTTGCTTTCTCTTGATGGAAGTTGATTCCAGCTGCAGCCTTTTGTTTTTCTGTGGACTTTGGGCCTGCAGAACAGGTCGATGTGAGGGAAGGTGCGTGTCCGCCCTACTGCGGGTGCAGTGCCCCCACCTGAACCTAGGAGCCGCAGACCAAACTTTCCTGTGGCAGAGAGCTGCAAGCTATACACCAGGTACCTTCCCTGCTCTGGGAGCTGGTCAGAGGCAGGAAATGAAGGAGACTGTTGCAGGTGCCGGCGTGCTCTGCTGTGGAAGGGGGATGACGTTAGTCCCTGACTAAGTTCAAACGCACAGTGGGCCAAAGAGGAGGAGGAACGCTGCAGTGCTCTGCTGAGATGAGGCCAGCTGCTCTATCCTTTCTGTATCGGTTTATTATTCATTTTGGTGTTCTAACAGGTTCAAATCTGAGCATAGTTGTTATTAGATAGTCACGGAGTTTTTTGCTTGTTTGTTTTTATTACAAAGTTTACTATTTTTAGGAAATGTTATTTAAATAAGGGCAATGGCTACCAACTTCTCTGTTGTATTCGCTCTCATTAGAACTTTAACTTGAGTCTTCCGCGTTTTGCACCTTCTGATGAGAAGGGATTGTAGCTAAGCCATTGGTTAAACAATGCATCCGGTCGACTCTTGTGCCATTGTTTTATATCCATACATTTTCAGCATCCAGGTATCCAAATGGCAGGCTGTATGTACACCCTACTGAAATGTGTTGAAAGTCTGCAAGTGAAAATTAGATCAGGGTGTACAAAAATATCTGTCCAGTTCTTTAGAAGAGTTATCTGAAAGCCAGCAATGCTTTAATAAAGGTTATTTACAAATGGGAAAAAAGGAAGGCTTTTTTCACTAATGTTCTCTTTTCTTCTCTATATGGGCTATGTGACCAACGATGCTATATTGAAAATCTATACAGAAGATGTACATTCAGATGCATCTTTGAGCCTTATTAATAATTTTAATACTCAGTACACATATATTAATCTTGTATGTGAACTTCAGAATCATTCTAATAAATTGTGTTTACTTTTTTTGTCTGGCTTTCCAGGAAAGATTTATTTTTGGGTTGTTTATCCAACTAGATAAATTACCACTTTTTATCAGTGCACTGGGGTATCACTTTTGCTATGGCTACAGCTTCCCCATCACCTTTGCCTGATTTTTATTTACTCTTCAATATTTTACTAAGTGACTTGCATCTACTGTTGTGAGTTATGATCAAAACGTATTTGATTAATCCTAGACTAGAATTATACTAATGGATTCTTGATACAATGTAAACATTTACTCAGATAGTTGTAGTTAATTTCATACAGTATACTATACTTAATCCATATTTTCAAGCTGAAGAGGATGATGCGTTCCTTTGCTTAGCATTTGAATCAGTACAGCAAGGTGAATTTTCCCCCTTCCTTTGCTCATCAGCTGTGTTTTTTCTCTTCCATTTCCATAATACCTCAAAACATATAAATCACTTTCTCCATAATGTGATTGCGTATTTATAGAAAGCACAACTTCACTTTAAGAGATAACATTGGAGCAACTGTCCACAAATTTTGTTTAGCAGGATGATGCTGGGGTCTGCAGTGAAAAAGCCATGCAATATGTGTGATCAAGGAGCTGAGCACTGGATCCCATATTGCACTGTTTCTGGCCTCCTAATGGTATTCTGATCTGTTGTTGAAGCAGTATTTACATATTTTATACAACTGAACTGCAGCTGTTTAAAGAAGTAAAAAGTTAAACTCTGTATTGGGATAAGTTCAGACCAGTGTAATTAGTGTAACTCTAGAGCAATTACAGTAATGAATTAAACTGAGAAGAAGCAAGTGAGATCAGACTTGTGTTCTGTTGCTGGCTTTATTTCTAGGTCTTCAAAGACAGCTCTGAACATGTGTGTGTATATATTAAAAATAGAAAGTAGAGAAGAGAAGTCAAAACTGCTAATGATTTGAGAGGTTTACATGTGATGAGTAACTTCAAAGATAAAGATTAGCAAGTCTGAATAAGAGTTGTAAGGCATTGACTTGAGATATTTAAAAATGTGTAAGTCAGCCCTTCTTTTCAATCTTATGTAACATGAGAAGAAAGCAATATTCTGAGCACTGAAAGCACAATCTATTTGGCAACAGTGAAAAACACATGCTTCATGCAGCATATTGCCTTTCTTCTTCTGTCTTTTGGGTGGTTTTTTTTTAGGACTTTGGACTCTCTGTGACTGTCTTCTCATTTCCCAGAAGCTGCTTCTCTGCATTGCCGACACGCTGTTCTTCCTCTTGTGCTCCAGTACAGGGGACAGTTCCCTGTGGGTTCCTGTTACACCCTGAGGTTCAGTTGTCATCTCTGAACTGATGAAAAGATACTGGTGTGGAGAACCAGTATCTGCCAGCTGGTTCAAAGTGGCTCCCTGTTATGTGCAAATCCGTATTTTGGTGAACATTGCAGCATGTGTTGTTCAGGATGTGCATCTGTGCTGTGCTAGTGCAAAGTAAGGTGTGCAGAGAAAATGTAGGCTCGATGTTTAGAGTTTTAGGTGTCTAACAATGCAGATAGATGTGTGATGGTATTCAAAGAAATGCCTGCACATCTGTTTCCTCCTAATTCCAGTAGCCCATTGGTATATCATGGGATATTTTCTTTTTTTAAGTTCTTAGATGTATTATCTACCTCTCAGTTTTTGAAAGAGGTTGAAAAATCTTTCCCAAGATGACACAAAGTCTTTGGTGTGAAGCAAGGAGCAGAACTTGATGTCCTGAGTCGCTCTCCTTTCTCCCTCCCTCACTGCTTCTGCCTCTTTCCATGTCACCTCTGCCTAGGGTTCAGTCTTCACTGTGGTGTCCTAACACAGCGTTAAGCTTCATATGGAAACTACAGAACATGTAGTTCCTCATTGTAGCTTTTTCTAAACACTGATTTTTGTCTTTTTAAGATTAACTTTCTTCAGTTCCCTGTTTTCAGTTATTGTTTATAAACAAAGAAAGGCATTACCTGCACTTGTGCCTTCTTTTATATTCAGGTTTGTACAAAGTTTTACCTTTTCTGCCTGCAAGGTGTTCTAAAATCTGGCCTTTCCTTTCTCCTCTGTCTTCCTGAGTCTCAGAGCTGGTGAAGTCTTTCCCTCTTTGGCTTGCTTTCTTTGCCTTTGCTGCTTTCCATCACGTGCAGACTTTCCCTGCTAGAAAAACTGTTACTCTTTAAATCTCATTTTTCTCGTAGGCATCATCTTCATAAACCAATGCTCCTATGTTTATTTCTCCTCTTGACTTCATTGTTTTTGTCTTGTTGCCTACATGTTATTCTGAGGTCTCTGAAGTTGTGTGTACAGTTGATAATAGACTAAAATATTTAGATAGTAACATTTGTTAATATTTGAAGTACAGTAAAATAATTCCAAGCTGTTAAATGTCTTGCTGTGAGAAATGTAGTTGATGCAGAGTGAGAAAGCTCTGGTGTGGGAGCGAAGGGAGTAAAATTGCTTTGTCCCTTTATCCTTTGAACTCCTGATCTGATGCGATGAGCCCTGTATGGCAGTGGAAGCCTTTTCCTGCCGGTGAATGAAGAGAGTTGGCTTATTTAAAAAGTAGATACCTGCGTAGTTCCTTCTCCCTTGCACCAATAGGCTTTCAGAGCTTCTTGTTTTAGTGGTGATTTCACATGGTACTGTTCCCCCAGACTTCAAATAAACCACAGGGTTTTAAATGCCTTTATATCCTTCAATTTTTGGCAATGGGAAAACTAGCTGAAATCACTGGAATGCTTTAACTTTGGAAGCTGTTCACTGAGCATGTATAATAGTTGTTATCCGCTGTGTTTTGTAACAGTGCCAGAACAAGTTCTTTTGAAATACATGAGATGGAAACCCCATTCACTTCAATGGGAAGCACCTTACACTTGACAGGGTTGTCACAAACCAGGGGGTATATTATCCTTTTAATGCACTTGCATAACTCCCATTAACATTAATGGAAATTACATGCCCTCACTGTGAGGTGCATATAGCCTTTTGTTGAAATGAGTGATCTATTGTGGCAGATTTTCCAGCGATGTTGAATCAAATTTAGATTACTATACAGATGTCAGTGATACTAATTTTAGTATCTTTTTTGATTGGATTTTATTTTAATGAAATTTCACAGCACAGCTTTATTAGGTCCCATGTTTCTTACAATGGAAAATCCCATTTACAATGCTCTAGAAAAGTTATGCTTTAAAAAGGGATATTGTACATCTTTTTCTCCGATGGAAAATGTGGACCACTGCGTAGCAAACAATATTGTCATTTGGCTTCGTAGTCACTGTTTGCAGGGACCCTTTAGAGATAGTTTGTAGAGTTCACATATTGCAGGCGGCGAGGTTAGCACGGAGGAACCGAGGGGCTGGTTTCCGTGCCTGGCCGTGTTGCTGGAAACCTGTTTGGCTGTGGCTGACTCTGCCTTATCTGACACTTATTCTTGCATTTCTAAAATGTGCTGAATCAGGATGCCTTAGCTCACAGGTGTGCTGGAAAACTTAACTGTCTGTAAATTGATCAGGAGGTGACGGTTACTAGTAAAAGGGCAAATCTTACCTTAGAAAGCAACATAATTTTTATCAATGTTAGTCAGATGTAGCCCGTTTTACACACAGCTTTTGTACTAATATAATTCTATGTCTAAGGGAGTAGTTTATTTATACTAATACAGTTATACTGTTGCAGCCCCTAGTGTGGATGCAGTTGTACTGACATAAATTGCCTTCACTCATATAGTTTATTATTGTTTCTGTAGGAGCATACTTGGTACCTTTGTCTGTTTTGTTTTGTTTTTTCTGTTGTTGTTAGGCTTGGTTATGCACAGATTTGAATCTAAATCAGCAAAAACAAAACAGCACAATTCCCTGTAATAGTTACATCTCGACTATTAGCCTAATCCGGGAAAGCCTGAATTAGCTCATTGGAAATAACATTTGTTTTGAAGCAAAAATCCAAATAAACCATAGGTGCAATAGAAGTAATTTTTTTACATTCTACATTGCTTTTCAAAATATTTACTTCTAGAACTCAATTGTTCTTCCTGTAAGTCTCTTCTCCTCTGGCTTTTCTCCTTAAAACTACAGCTAGTCCTTTTCCCAAAGAGTTTTTAGGAAGCACCACCTTTCCCCTCTGGTTCTGCAGGTGGTTAAGTGAACATGTGTTTTAACTTCAGTTGTGAAATTCTGGTGCTTACTCCTCTTCTTCCACTGATTGTTCTTCTTGCACAGGAAAATGATATCCTGTCCATTTTCAACCACATAAACCCTTCTCTCCGTAGCATCATTTTATGATAATATTGTGACATAGTGTTCTTCTTATTTTTGGATGTATATTTACTAATGCATGCTTTCAAGATGCAAATTCAAAACCATGGAACTTGCAGATACACTGGAATTTGTGATCGATGGATAATTCAATAGTAGATGTAATATTACAAGTGTCAATAAGTTCAGAGGTAGCATCTCGCATGCAATATAGGCTATCTCAGGATGAGACTGCTTGAAGAAAATTTTAAACTTTTTTTTAACATACTAATGCATCAGCATGTTTGGAGGATACATGTATGAGGTCCTTAAAGAATTCACTAACGATATTTGATGTTTAATATTAAGCCCAAACACCATGACGTTCCAGGAGTAGAAGTTAATATGCTGCAGGTAGTGCAGATGGCACCGAATGCAGACGCAGCCCCTACGTCGAAGACCTCGCTTGAGCTTTTCGTACCGGCTGATGCCTCCTGCGCCCCTCGGCTCTGCCCGCCCCAGCGGAACGGGCTCGGCCCGCCCGCCGCCCTCGCTCGCAGCCCGGTACCGCCGGCGGCGGCCCGCGGAGGCGCGAAGAGCCCAAGCGACGCGGGCCGCTAACCCGCTCCGCCCTTCGCCGCCCCCTCCGCTCCAGGGGCTTGGTGCAGCCGGGGCGGCTCGCGGGCGGCGGCCCCCGGGGGCGCGGGGCAGAGCCGCGGCGGCCCCCGCGGAGCGGCACCCCCGGGGGCGCGGGGCAGAGCCGCAGCCCGCAGCGCTGCCGCCGGCCTTCGGGCGAGCGCGGCTGGCGGAACAGGTTTCCTCTGCGGGCCGCCGGGCGTTGCGTCAAGGCAGGAGGAGGATCCTCGAGGTGAAGGAACTTTTTAGACGGGAAAAGAAGAAGGCAGAGGAGGAGGTGGAGGGAGGAGGAAGCGGGGGAACAGCGCCCGCCCGAGCGCTTCCTCTAAGGGTTGCTTTGGCAGCGGGCTCCGGCGCTGCCCGGCGCCGCGGCCGCGGGATGCGCTTCTCCGCCCCGCCGCGCGCCGGGCTCCGCGGGCGAGCGCCGAGAGCGCCGAGAGCGCCGCCCGCAGCGCGGCACGGCTGAGCGCCGCGGCGGCGCCGGTGAGTGCGCGGCGGAGCCGGGCTCCGGGCCGCCACCTCGGGGCTCCTGGAGGCCGCGGCAGCGGGGAGCCGGGGCGGGGGGCGGCGCGCTGGGCCGGCCGCGCTCCGCTGCGCAGGGGACCGGGGCGGCGCTGGAAGTTGCGCCCGGCGTCAGGGGAGCGGGCTGGGAGCGCGGCGGCGGGGGGCGGCGGGCGCCGGCCCGGCGGAGGCAGGGGCCGAGGCGAGGCGCTGGGGCCGCGCCGCTGGGGGAGCTGCGCCCCGCTGCCGCGGAGCGCGGGAGCCCCCCGGGGGCTCGGGGCACCGGCGGGCTGGGCGCTCCGTGCCGGCCCGCTCACGGCTCGGTAGCTGCTGGCCCTGCTGGGGGGGAGGCGGCCCTGGGCGCCCGGGTCCCCCCCGCCCAGGTCCCCCCCGCCCAGGTCCCCTGCCCGTGGTGGGCGAGGGGTGGCCGCGCCTGGGCTCTGTGCGCCTCGCCAAAGGCAACTGGTGCCTCAGCACTTCGCTCCTCATTTCGTAAATTACCGTGTGCATCCGGGTAATGTATGGGTGTAAGTGTCTGCGTGTGTGCATATAGACCACGGGGTTTTTTTTCTGTATACAACTATAAAAAAAATCTGTTTACTAGATAGGATGCGTCTGCATAACAGTAACTGTTCTTACCTACTGTTCTTAAAGCTCTTGCATTCATTCACTTTGGTGTTTTTAGTAGTAAAATTCTGTAGTTATTGCTGTGCTTAATGTAACTATCTCTAAAGCTAGTATATTTTTGTAGTTTATAAATACGTGAAGATAGCATGTATAATGGAGAAATAACACTAATCTCTATCAGGTTGTTATGGGGTCATCACTGTGTGTATTGCAGAAAAGTATGTTTATTAGTATGGATGTTGGGGATCCAAATAGCAATTTAACCTACATGAGGACTAACTAAGTATTACTGGGAAGCTCTGCTGTAATATATAAGCAGTGTAATAGAAAGAATCATATGGATTCATGGAGAGTATACCACGCTATTGAAAGTGGTTTTCTTTAAAGATCCTAGGGAAAATAACTGGATTTTTAAATCATTATGTAAAATAAAGTTATAGATGAGGGGAGAGATTCTGCAGTGAGAGTAAACCTTCCCTTTATAAATGTTTAGCTTTGATATAGAATTCACTAGCGTAAGGGGAACAATTCAAAAGAGCGCATGCGAATAGTGATTTAGAGCTCTTAGAAGTCTGGAAGCTGGGTTCCTCACTTCTGAAGGAAAGGGCAGATATTTGCAAATAAAAGTACTTTAGCCATAGTTTGTGTAGGTAAGTGAGTATAGCTGTAATCTTGAGAGTCATATTTAGCACTGGGGGTTTCATTTTGTACTTTCTTGTAAACTTTTGGCTGGAAGAAAAATCAGTATAAAACTACAAGAAAACAAAGCATGTCGTTAGATTACAGCACGTATCATGATTCTAGCCTTCCTTCCCCTGGGAACCCGTTTGATTACAAACAAGAATCCTCCCAATTTACGTGTAAAATTGCTTTTATCTCCTACAAACAAAATTTAATAGTTTTAAGTGATGGTTAACACTTTTAGTAAAGAAGGAGCATCATAACCAAGCCTGGGATGCACAGCAGTGACTCAAGAGTTAAAGGAGCAGCAGCACCTCAGAATCCATTTAACTGACGAAGTGCTTGTTTAATTGGGTTGGTTGCTAGGGAATGGATCCAGCACCATGTATTTCTATGAATTTAAACATTGGCCAAATGGCACACCTAAGTCCACTTAAATAATGCACCTGCTATTGGCTCGGCCATATTCAGAGCAGGTGTGAGTTGCTTTTTGCAGTTGTCCTTTGTGGCTTACACACTGCTATCCTGCTCCATCGCAGCTGCTAGCAAGCTGAGCTTGCCTTACCTTTTTTTTTTGGGGGGGGGGGAGGAGGTGCTTGTAGCAAGCCAATCTTTTAAGATTCAGTTATTGTAAATGTAACATATTTTTGATATAGGAATTAGCTTGTTAAATGCTTGTGCCTTTCTACTACAGCAAGAGTCGGATTCTGCTCTATGTTAGATTAATACAATTATTTGACTACAGCGAAGTTGCACTAGGTTTACGCTCAGGACAGTCGTGCTAGTGACTGTAGGAAACGTTTTCTGTTCAGTTGTACTAGCATGAGCAGGGTTGGGAGGGCTGGCGGGTACAGGCGACTGTCGGTTGCTACAGTTTCTCGCACAGTGCCTGTTACCTCTGTGCCAAGTAGTGCTAATCAATAGCAGGTTAAAAAAGACCATCTGGGGGTAGAGCTGACACCAGCCATCCCTGTGCATCCTGCCTGTGCCACAGTAGAGCTGACAATAATGACTGAAGGCAATGGTGAAAAAGGAAAAGAAAAAAAAAAAAAAGTCCTTCCCTGGTGTAAATGCTACTTGGGAACAGAACTTGGCTACATTGTTTGATAAATAGAATAAATGCAGTAAAATGTGGTTTTGTCTCCTCAACATTTTAAATGTGAGTTAGTCTTAATGTCCTGTGTGGCTGCACGGGAGAACTGAGTTTGTCTCTGTTCTCGTTCCCCGTACAAGCAGGAGTGAGGAACAAAAAGAGGCAGCTGTATCTAATTTAGACAGTGAAGGGAGTCAGGGACTTGTTAGACTCAACCGTAAACTATGGAAAATAAGAAGACCAGACTTTCTCTAAAGCAGCCTGCTAGAAGGTTTCATCGGCTTAATAAAGCTTGGCTAGATGCCCCAGCTGAAGAGCATTTCATAAATTTCTGATAGCACTTGCCTAAATATAAACAGGAGTGACCAGACTTGTCAAGTTTATATATGTAGGCTGGAAGAAAAGAAGAGGCATACCTAATTCTCATGGGAGCCGCTGCAGATTAAGCATCTCTAATATTGGAGGATGGCCTGCAGAGGCACATAAAGCAATGGACCATCTGTACCGCTCAGATCAAAATGCATCATTGGAGAGGGTGCTATATTAGAAGTGAAGGCAGATCGGGGCATTGCCGTGGAGCTCTTCTGACTTCTGTTGAGTCACTGATTAAACTTCTTGACAGAGGTGGGGAAAGAATTGTGAAGAGAGACCTTATGTCATATTTTTTCCCTGAAGTTCGCCAAAGACTAGGGGTTAAAAAAAAAAATCAATCTCCATTTGACAGCTGGCAGTCTGTGCAAGGGACTCTTCTGCTGCCATTTTGAGAGCTATTTAAAGCTGGCTTTTAGATTTCACTGCAAAATATGCTGTTAGCAGTGCCCTATTTATCTTGTGTGAATACACATTACAAAAAATAGGTTATTTTCTAAAATTGCTTTAATTTTTCTTACCTAGTTATTGGTATGAGTTTTGCACATAATTATATGCTTTGAGCTGGTTCCTAGCAGTACTTACGCTGATAATAATAGGAACCTAACACATCAGATTAGCTGAGAAATGTGCGGTGAGGAGGGGGGCTGAGGAGGAGAGAACAGGTTCGGGAGAAGATGCCTGTTGCACTTGGCATGAAGTTCTCTCCTCCACCCGCAGTATCCGCTCAGAGATAACTGTAATTCTTTTAACCATAAATATAGAAGCGTGGATAAAATAGCCGTGGAAGAGCAGTTTATGTACCTCCCCAAATGCGCTAAGTATTTTATTGATAGAGAAGGAGCTCTCTGAGCTGGGGACTACTTTTAGATACAGCGGAGTGAGAGAGGGGGAAGAAACTACGAGGAAAAAGGCTGAGGGGAGAGAGGCAATGAGGCCACAAGGTTACTTCCAGGCATTTGGCTCAAAGAAGTGAGGAAAATGCGAGGAAGGCTGTCGTTTGCACAGTACTTTTCCCTGGATATAGGTATGATCAGATATAACAAGAATGTACAGCCTTCTACAAGCTGCAAGTCAGCAAAAAGCCGTTACTTAGAGAAGCAGTTAGCTAGTATAGAGCAGAAAAAAACCCCCAAAATTAACCTTTAGGACTTTGGAAAAATGCGTGTGTAATGAAAACCTCTATGTTATCCTTTCAATTTTTTTTTTGTTTATGGAAGTGCATACTTGGTCACTTCTGAAGAGCAGGAGCTATTTCTCTGCTGCCGCTCCCCAAAAGCTGGTGTCCAGGAATATATGCCTGCTAAACTAACTTTTTTTTGTTTTTCTTCCCCTTTTGAAACAGCTCCAGGTTTGCCTCTCAGGCTGCTTTTGACTACTCTAGATAGTAGCGACACATTGAGTCTGACATGGTTCTTCCCAGTTGTACTGCTGCAGATGGAATTCTGAATGTGAGGAATGAAAACTGATCAGACGTGTTGGTGCTCCTGCTGCTATAGCCTGGCAAACCTCTGAGCAGCAGCAGAGGTACTGAAGTTGTAACTATAATTTTAGGAAGTTTTTCCCCTTTCCCTATCCATTGGAATAGGTGCTAAAACTTCTGAAAGTAATTGTTTCTATAAAGCAAGTTAATATCACCCACCTATGAAATTTATTGAAGGGACTAGTAAGGCAGAAAGATTTTTCTTTTCATTAAAACCTTATTAGTGTACTCTTTTGGAAAATAGCCTTAATAAATATTGCATCATACTATAGTGATGTATCTGTTGACTTGTATGAAAATTCAGTATGTATTTTTAAATAAGCGTAGAAGCTGAGTATAATTTTTCAGACCAGTGGTTTTGCTATTGCGGGAGAACATTCTTAATCAAAGTTTATCTCCAAGAGCAGACACTGACAGAGATGAAGTAATAATGTGGCTATGGAATAATCTGCTGGAGGAAAAACTGTTTTCCCAAGTGGCTTTAGGAACAGAATAGCCAGTGTATTTCTTTGGGTAAAACACACTGCTAAGTTCTTTCTGCTAAGGCATTTCTGGTCTTTACGAAAAGCAGATAGTCTCCCTTGTGTCATTTTTAATTGATTTCTACTGCATTACAAGAGATCATTGGCACCAGTCCAAGAAAAGGCAGGCAGCGAGTAGGGAATTCATCAAAAACTGGCTCATTGATCAATGGATCTGAAGAAATAATTAGCACTTGATATTTTCAATACAATTTCATACTGGTATTTTGACTTCTGACAGCAAGAGAAAATCCTTTTATACCAGAAGATCACCAACCAAACTAAGATTTCAAAAATGCTTCAATATATTTATTCATTTTTAGGGATATCCTTGTAGGAATCACTAGGAATTTTTTATTGACTCTTAACAAGCGCAGGATCAGAGTGTTGTGCTCTGTTTTGCAAATAAGTCAGTTTTGCAGTATTATATTTATGATGGAGAGAAGCCATAGGCAGTGCAAAAAACTTCAGTGCCTCCATTCCCCAAAGTTTGCAGGAGTGGGCCTTAAAATGTATTTATTAATAATAATAAAAAATATGGAAACCAATAGATACCGTGAAAGGATATCACAGTATCATCAAAGCTGTAGTAGACTTCAAACACTATCATCCCATAGTTCCAAGACTCGGGCAGCCCGTTGCACTCTGATGAAATCTGTAAGAGAAAACGGTTCACGTCAAGTCCGAAATAGCCTTCTGTTTGAGGATCCTCTATGAGTTTACACGTGTTGTTAACTCCATACGTTTTACTGCAGTCCCATTTTAAAATGTGGATAGGCATGTTTTCCTCTTCAACATCTCCATTTTTGATACAGTAAACAAAACTGTCAACTCAAAACATCCCAAAAACTTAAGGAAGAAGGTTGTTTTTAAAAAGTATCAAAGCAAAAATTTTGATCCCCTGCTAAATTCTTGAACCTATTGCTAAATTTCAGTACGGAGTAAAAATTTTGCGGCATATGTAGGTAAAAACTTATGAAATGTGAATTTTTCAAGTTTCTACTTTACTTGGCCCTAAATAAAACTTCAGGTCCTTTGTTTTTTTTCTTAGGAGTTAGATTATTTCAGGTATATTGTATTTTTACTTCTTTGAGGAGAAACTTGCTGTTCCTTTGTAAAGGTTTTTGGGGGGAAATAAATGTTGTTTTTCCTCTCCCTTGCAGCAGCTCTGCAAACAAAAAAGAAATAGAAGACGTTAACCCACCTTGTTCAGAGAAAACACTAAATCAGCACAATATGGCACAGCATAGCATTGTCCTTGGATTATTCATGATGACTGTTTTATCACTGTTGGATGGAAGTTCAGCTTTCCTGTTAAATCAGCGTCTGAAGGGAAGATTTCAAAGAGACCGTAGAAACATCCGTCCAAACATCATCCTTGTTCTTACTGATGATCAGGATGTAGAACTTGGTAAGAGCCTAAGATAAAGAGAATTTTAGCTAACGAGTATGGTACTGCTTTTCCTTGCAACTAGATTTTGCTTTCAAACTAATTATCTTCTTTTTTTTTTTCAATGTGGAAATATGATAGAAAGAACAAGTAGTAAAAGTTAAAACTTACATTTATGTGGAAAATACTTCGCAGTTGCATGCAATTCAAGGATAGCAAATGGGAGTTTCAACCTAAAATGTCAAACTTCCTGTTTCTGTGGAAACGTGAGATTCCTGCCTGTCTGTGTTCATCTACGCGCCCAAACTGCTTCTGGCAATTGCATGTGTAACCTGGGAAGCTGCATGCCAAAGCAGTAGGTTTAAATTCATAAATGATTATTGCACCATATAATTACCCAAATTCTTTGTGTAATTGCAGACATTCATTGCAATTACAGTTTTAATTTTAATTACTTAAATGTTACCTAACATATACATACTGTTCTCGCTATTGTCCATTTAGATGTGTAGTTAATTACTGACCAAAATCACTTAGTATGCAAAGATTCTGCTGTCTTACTCAACAATATGTTAATTGTTGAAGAGATGAAGATTAAACATACGCTTTGCCTAATGATTTGGAATAATGAATTAACAGAGTTTGGGTTTTGTTCTGTTTCCCAAACAAGCTTATATTTACCGAATGTTATCTGTATTTAGGAGAAGTGATTAAGACAAAGCAGTTAATATTCAATAATTTTACATTATAAATACAGTTTTAAGTGGGTATAAAGCCTGATTCATCTGAAAGGTGAGAGCTTGTATATGTGTGGTTTGTTTCTTTTGAGGGTTGCTACATCAAATTTGTACTGTAGATGGAAAAAATCAGAAAACAGACCTTGCAGAAAAAATGGAACGAAATAGTAGAGTTAATTAATTTTTATTATGTATACAGTTATCCTTCTAAATGAGAGGTTTATGACAGCAGTGTGGCAGTGTTCTTACAGGTGCTTCCTTTTGATCAGTGTTACTGCATGTCTGCAATACTGTAAATTTTGCAATTTTTTCAAAGAGAAATCTTGTTACGGAAGTAACTCCACAAATACAAATTTAGTTCAAATGAGCAAGATCAGAAGGATTTCTTTGCTTGTTACTGGTTTTTGGAGGAAATGATTATTTTGGTCACAAAAGACAAAATACAAAAAAAAGCAGTTTCAATAATGTATATCAAAAAAAGATCTAAGTACATTATCTTGCAGGCTCAGAAGGTGGTCCTAAAAAATTTATCATTTTCCGCTTTGCGCTAGCCTGCTTGTTTCTGATGCAATTGCCAAAGTCCTTTGGGCAGTGTATTTCTCTTCTCTGATAATCTGATGCTTCCCAATTTCAAGCATAATGGGCATGTGTCCCTTCAAATTAGGATCTAACTGAAGAAAATCCATTTGATGAAGCTGAGATTTGATATTCCTCATTTGCCATTAATGGCTTCATGAGACCCAATATTTGTTTGAATTAATTTTTATTCTTGTCTATTGTCTGGTGAGCTGTCCGAGTTAATCAGAATTGCCATTTGTGGGGACTGCGGTTAATGTGTTTAAGAAAGGTGGAAACAAGATGTGAATTACAAATAAAAGCTAAGGAAAACATGGAAGCTGTCGAAGAGTAGTAGAGAAAGCTCTGCATAACTGAGATTTCAGCTATTTCTAAGAATGTTCTGTAACTGATGGATGTTGTAGCTTTTATTTTTGTTCTGGGGCTACTTTTGAAGCAAAAGGGAATGCAACACCATTTCAAGTGCTCTAACAGCCTTGCCTTTGTTTAATTTAGGATAGATTTAACGATGTACCAGCAGCAGGTGGGGGTTGCCAGAAGGAGATGTCCTTTCAGGAAAGGAGTTCACCTTCCTTTTCTTTATTTGTACTGCTGTTAATCATGTGTTTTACTTGGGAAGCCAAACCCCAGCATTATATTGAAAAAAGGAAGGACTGATGAGGGACTGCTGAAGGGCATGCAGGATCTCCAGGTCACAGGAGAGCCGGTGCAAATTGTGATGGATACAAATGGGAGAAGGCAAATGAGAACACCAAGAGCTACTGAAACATATACACTCAGCTGACTGCCTAATCAAGAGAGTTGTACTGACAAGCTGAATATAAAGAAGAAGAGGAATATATTGACGAGGAGAAAGAATTAATTAGAACCAAAGATCTTTTTTTCCCCATTAGAGCCATGCAAGTCCAAGTTAGTCTAATGCTGATGTCCCCTGTGTGGGAGACTCAGCATCTCCAGTTTAATTAGATTTGACTACCATGTTGCTGTAGTTTAACCAACCAGCTTATTTAGTTATATCTGGAGAAAGATCTGATTATGTAGAAGACATTTCAGTGATGACAGAGAAATCTTAGTGAGAGGAGATTCATATGCTCCTACCTATCCCACTGAAAAACTACAAATGTGGCACAGAAGATACCATTTCTTAGTTATCATACATGGAGATTAGGGCCTTAGAGCTTCATTAAAATGAAACGCAGGCAAAAAGAGGAATTGAAGATGTGAAAAGGCTGTCTAATAAGGTTCAGATAGGATGCTAATAGGCTTTAGGGGAGAGTATTAATTAACATTCCAGGGGTCCAGCTAACATATCTGCCTGTGGATATTTTGGAAATTTTGCTTCAGAGTAGACTAAGTCACCTGGAGCTTAATATAAGGTCCTCAACTGGAGCTCCTTAAAACAAATGTTAATTAGATTATATCTGACAATAAAATACAATTAATGAGAAAGTCAATATTATTTTTTAAAACAACTGTTAAATTGATTTTTTTTTTTAGCAAATTTCTGTTTTAGCCTCATACTGAGCAGTTAATAATGCATTCTTGTAGTAGTACAGATAATTATATTCCAGTACTGGATTTTCATAATTCTTTTTCCTACATAATATAGGAAATGTACATTACCGGAAATCTAGGAATACCTTTGGAGAATTGAATGTATTTAAACATTTTTCGTTATTAGATGTTCTTTTGTTTGTAACCTTTGTAAATATAATCAGCTCCCCAGGATTATAGCAAAGATTTTTTTTCTAATATATTAAAATGTGAAATTAAGTTCAGGAACATATCTATTGCGAATAGTGGGCAAGATAAATTTCTTCACACTGCTGTCACTGATGATGAATTAGATGATGATCTAATTGGGCATTTCTTTAGTTAACAAGAAATATAAACAATATGCAATATTGTGTATCTTACAAATCATGACAAATGTGCATATAAAAATCTGTGCATTTTGTCTTTAAAGTTGTTTTGTGCATTCAAATTGGAATATTTCTGTGTGAATACTCCTATCTATCCTGAAATCTAGATTGTACTGAAGAAGATATTTACTGCTGTCAGTTTAACTCAAACTTTCTGGGTTCCTGGGAAGTTTCTTTCCATCCTGATCACTTTGGCTCTTCCAGCCTCCATTCTCAGTGAATGAGAAGACTAGAGGTGTGATCCGTCTTCCCTCTCAGTTTTGGGGTAACTAGGTTACATGGATGTTTGGATACCTTTTAGCTTCTTCACATTTGTAAGCTTTTCCTCAGTGTCAAGACCTGATTAAAAATATGTGCAGTTTTAGTGTGTTTTCTCCATTTTATTAGTCAAAATATCCATCTTATCCCTGCAGTGAACTTTGAAGAGACACTAAGCAAAGTTATGGATACCACACAAATTCCTAGTGGAATTTCAACCTAGTTCTTGCTTCACTTTGTCCAACAAGCAGCTTGAATGCATCGAATTGTTAAAACGCTCATATTTTTCACAGTAGTCCCATGGATTTTTTTTTTTTAAATAACTTAGACATTTCAGACTTAGTTAAGTCGTATTTATTTCCTATCAGTGATTTTAAGCAGGTAAAAGACCATTTTCTGAGTAAAATACTGACACTTCAAAGCATAACTTCCCTTGGTACATCAGCTAATGACACACCAGAAGGTTTCCAACTCAAGAAAAGGTGGTTTGGTGAGGTTCCAGTTGCTGATTAACACGTAACTAATCTTCTGCCACAGAAAAATCAATTCCTACTTTTTTTTCCACAATTCCATGTTTGTATTGGAAGCAAGCTGAAAAAAATAAGTTTTGGTTGGCTGGTTTAACGCTGTTTAAAATATTTAAAGCTGGCCTATTTAAGACTTCACAGAAGAGTATGCTGGATTCTTACCTTTCACTGATCTGTCACTCTGCATTAGCTCTCAAACTGGGGAAGCAGATTAGATCATATGTTTTTGTATTAAAGACTGTTGATATATAGGGCCTTGTCATTACAGCACTTTTATTAAAGGAGGTTACTGACCTCAAGGGGAGACTTAACATATAGTGTTATTTATCCACAGATGCCTCTGTCATTTGAAGAGCTTGTTAAATTTTATTTTAGTACTGGGATAACAAAACAGTTTTTTGGTCTGCCTGTTTGTTCGTGGGCTAGCTCATAAGACACCACAGAGGAAACATTCACAGTTTTCAGGCTCTCATAACTGACTGTTATAACTGTAATTGAGTTAGTGCCTTTGAGGAAAGGGAGACTGCTCCCACACCATGCACTTTCTTATCCTGCACTTCGGGGAACAAAAAAATGTTGCTTTGTTCAGAAACTTGCTCTTGATATGTGCAGTTTAACAGGTTCTGAAGGGGGACTATGATAAACCTGCCTTTGCTCTTGTGACAAAGTGATGTGACAGGGAAGGGTTTTGATTTGAAAAATGCACAGATCTTTTATTTATTCATTCAAATGAAATGATCTCAAGAAAACTAATGCCATGGCAGTTTAAAGATTAAATGACCTACAGTAGCAGTTAACCTTCCTTCATGGTGCCAGAGAGTCAGATTTCGTATGTGCCTTATGACCATTTTCCCTCTAGGTTTTGACTCCTGGTTATATCAATGTGCCCTGTATCAAACCGACTTACTATTGCAATTTCATAATGAAATCCCTGCCTAAAGAGCTTAGAAGAAACCTAAGCCCATTATTGACAGAAACAACATACAGTTTGTGCCAGATGGTTGCAGGATGCATTGATTAAAGCTGAACTATTAATTCAACTCAACCTTGGTAAGTTAGCCCCAAACCAACTCCAGCATGAACCCATGTCCTCATCGCCTTGTTGTCTGTTGGCTTTCCCTGTTCATTACAGGAAGGGAGGGCTGGTGAGGGAAAGGTTTACTCTCCCTTGCAAGGTCATGCTGGTGACAGGTATCATTATAATGTCTTTGGAAAATGGAAATTCTTCCTAGATCAAGAATAGCTTACTCTGATGCAGTTTTAATGATCAGATGCTAATAGATGAGGGAAACTAAATCTCCTTTTTTTTCTGATCCTTGATATTCTGTTTAAGAAAGATTCTGATTTGGATAGCAGATTTTGCTTGATGGATGTCTATGGTAAAGATTCATTCTGAGTCCAAAGCATTGTCCTAAATAGGAAAAGGAATAGCCATTTGGCAGCAGTGTGGCTTTTAGTAATTGTTGGCAAAAAGGCTGAGTCCCATTACCACAAGTCATCCAAGTCCCTGCCAGTTAAACTTGTTTGTTTGCTTTAGGATGATGGCTATAAACGAGACAGTGTTATCTGTCCCAAATGAAATCACCAACAATTCAGTTCTACTGAATCAAGCCTAAGAAAATTCACAGAGTTTTAGGTAACAGCATTACCAAAATTGATCAAATGGATAGATGGAACTCAGTGGGCTGGTTAGGGAAGTTCTGAGGAGGGCTTTACTCTGCCTTCACTTTGATGTAGAGTATCCATACCTGCTAATATCTCACACTAGGGAGGAGAACGTTTTAGTTCTCAGCCTTTTGCAGAAGGTTGGCACAAAAGATGTCTTCTCAGACCAAGGATTAAATAATGCTTAAGGAGAACATAGATTTTGATCAGGGTTGCTGCACAAGGTGAATTTTATCCTCAGGCCACGTTGTCTCAGCCTTGTTCATTCGGAGTTTTGCCTTCAGCTACTGGAACAGCAGTAATGGCTCCAGAAAGGCTGCACAGAGTAACCTCTTGGCTACAGTGGTAGATGTTGAGCTTGGAGAGAAAGACATTCAAAATATGTGTGATGGTCTATGTCAACAGGTTTGAGTCAAATCTAAGTTAGGATTTCAATATTTGGGCCTTCTTAAAGCAATGGGGGAACCTTGATAAAGAGGAGAGAACTCTTAGCTAGCTCTTGTGACTGAAACAGGAAAATCCTTCTGAGATGGTTTTCTTCTTCCAGGTTCAATGCAAGTGATGAATAAAACGAGGCGGATCATGGAACACGGAGGTGCTCACTTCATCAATGCCTTTGTGACAACACCCATGTGCTGCCCGTCTCGCTCCTCTATTCTTACGGGGAAGTACGTCCACAACCACAACACTTACACTAACAATGAGAACTGTTCTTCTCCGTCCTGGCAGGCTCAGCATGAAATACGAACATTTGCGGTGTACCTCAACAACACAGGATACAGGACAGGTAAGATCAAGGTTGGCTCTATCTGAAAGCTGCCTTAGACCTCTCAGTACAGAGGCCGTTGTTTATAACCTTTTAATTTGTTCTCCTAAAGGACTGCAGCAATGCAGAATGCCAGAGCTTCAGCTGTGCCTGTAGGTTTAACTTCATTTTATTTTTTCTTGTAGAAATTAAAAAAAAGACTTTTTCAGAGGCTGGGAAGGTTAAAATATACGTGCTCTAGGAACAGAGTATCTTGTTATATGACTGAACTCAAGGTACAGCACGTAAAATATGCCCAGCAATTACCTGAAGTGAGTAGAACAGACAAGAAAGAAAATATGGAAAGGAATTAGTTACTTCAATTTTTTGTAAAAAAGATGTATTAATCAAACTAAGAATACAAGAGAAAGGACTGATCCTTGTTCTGTGCTTTGGGGCAGAGCTGTCAACTGGATTGGTTTCTCTAGAGAGTCCGTTCCTAAAAAGGTGGTTAAGATAAATCACAACTGGGGAGTAGTCTGCAAGATCAAATGCGCTCCTGAGAAACAAATGATCCTCTTTGTGTGCAATTCTCCTTAAGAATAAAGATCCTGTGAAAAGGATTTCAGAAAATATGGAACATTTGTTTCACGCCTATTTTCTTCTTGTGTTCTCCAGACGTAAGATATAGGACCTTGCCCATTGCAGTGTTTTTGTCTACTTTGCTGTTGACACCTTTTGTCATGTTGAGAAACAGGCATAAAGCTGAATCTGTTCATATTATTTAAAGTATATACAGCATAGTATTATAATTGTTATTTATAGTATATGTTTGTGCTTTGGATTTGTAGTACATGATGCTTGATCTGGGTGAGGCTTCTAGGAGCTAGAATATATCTTAAATAGTATTTTTAACTACCGTTTTTTCTTTTTAATCATTCACATGAGCTTTGCATGTCATCACCACAAAAGCTTGGTCTTAAAACAAATAGGTAATTTCCTTGTTTTGTTTTTCTAAAATAAAGACCTGATTCAATCTGGAAAGGAATAAACTAGGGAAAGTGCACATACCTAATTAATTGGTTGCTGTTTCCTGCCATTTGTCATTCCTGGCATTAACAGCAGTGATCTTATAAACATCACACCAAGGTTAATGTTTTATTCTTTACTGAGCATTTGTTTTGTGTTTACTGATATTTGTCTGTTGTAATAATTGTTGTATTTAGTGATGATATTTCGAGCTCCTGCAAGTTTCACTAACTTCCACAGCTATTGTAGGTGTCCTGGTGCTCATACGTCTTAAATTTTTTACATTAACTTAATATTTAATTTTAGGCCCAAGATCTTAGTGACTCTATATTGTATTTTCAGTCTACCACCATTAATTTGCAAACTAAAGGTATTGGAACACACAGAAATAGTGCTTTCACAAGTACAAAGTGGGTTTCTAATCTTCAGGTGTAAATGAGATCCTCATGAAGTTAAATGTATTTTATTATACAAATTTTAATGAAAGCTGCCATTGTTGGAGACTTCTGTTCATTTCTGATCTCTGATTAAAGTCTAGAGTTTACCAATATGAAAGAACTGTCAGTAGTATGAAGGTGTGTTTTACCTATTTTTCCCAAAGATCTGATCAGAATTACCTGCTTTAGAAACAGCAGGACATTATACTTTAGAAGCTTTGTTCAACGCAGTTTCTCAGTTTTCAAAAGTAATCTGCTAAGGAGAGTATTTTGGATGTTACAAATACAGTTTCTGTGAGATGGGAACCTCCTTGAACATTATTGCAGTGAACAAAAGGAGATCAAAAATCATAGGAGTTCATTTGTAGATTTTTTTATTTGAGGTCCACAGTGATATTGGTTAACCCTGCAAAAACACGTAATTTAGCTTCTTGCTATTTTTTAAGAAAAGACCATGAGAAATAAAGCCTTTTCAGCATGGCTCTGATATGCAAGTTCACAACGCTGGAGTGAGGAAGCTATTATTTTGGGAGGGAGGTTGGGTTTTTCTTAATTCATAACCCAGGCTTTCTCCCTGTGTCTGCCTCTTTTCACTCTCCTTTAAACATGAAGGAAGAAATTCTACTATCCTACTGCACCTCACCTTCCCTCAGTTTCTCTTTCCTGCCCCTCATTTCACGTCTCCTTGCCCGTATCTCTGCTCACTGTGATCTCTCTATGTTTTACTGCTGTTGCAAAAGAGGATTCTGCTGTGACCATTCTTCCAGCATTGTAGTATTTTTCCTGTGGCAGTGGCATTGGTGGGTTTGATTTGTACAGACTTGTCCAGTTGCCAGATTTGTGCTGCTGCTGCCGCCTTTGGGAAAGGTGCCGGTGGTATGCAGGCAGGAGGCGTCAGCGTGCTGCAGGATTCTCCTGCACAATTTTTTGAAAGTAAAAAATGTGAGAGGAGATAGAAGAGGTATGACTTTCCTGTAATTGTTTCCCAGTTTCAACCTTGGTTGTCACTTTTGTATTTTTTCAACTTTTGTATTTTAAAAAGTTTGATATACTTTGGGTTAGGCACTGGACTAGGCAAACTAGAGGTGAAAGGAGACTGAGCTCGAGGGAAGTTCTGTCATTGATTTTTAACAGCCAGGATATCAGCCATCATGAGAAGGCTTACTGTCACTTTATGTGGTCAATTAAAATAAATATCATGACAGTGCAAAGTCTGGCTCTTCCTTCTTCCACTAAAGCCATTAAGACTGTGGGTGTTACAGGTACATCTTCCTCAGCATTAAGCTGTCTCGCTGCTAAAAAATGCCAGTGTCATGAACAGCGACTAAAAGGCTGTGTGGTCTTTACATAGGCGGTTCACGTAGCTACCAAGTTCCTGATCTCAGTATGTTGAACCATCAGTCCCATTCTGAAGAGCTTCTCATGTCATTGCCCTATTACACATTGTGGAAAATTATGCAAGAAGGACAACTTATGTAAACATACCAAGTCAAGTGATGAATTAATCGTTCAAAAAGTCCATGTAAGCAACATCTGAATCATCAGTAACTTAAAACAGTGGGTACTAATACTTCAGTTGGGAGCAGGAGATGATTAGAATGTAAGAGAAACAAAGAGATCCTGTGACAAACGTTTCTGAGCGTCAGAGAACTCCTCTGCCAAAGGCTCCTGTGTAAACATTTACAGAAAGAATGCGCTGTTTTCTGTGAATATACACATCTCTTTCCATGAGACAGCTGCTAAATTGCACAATGCATTGTTGCATGCTTGTGTCCTGCAACAACAAATGCTGAGATGTTTTATTGAAACACAAATTTAAACTTTCCCGTAGACATTACTTAATGAGAAAAGCTTCTCTTTTCCATTTGCCTGGCTGTCTGAATGATTAGGTCTTAAAACTGGGGACTGTTTCCAGAATATTTTGTCAGTCTTATCTGCAGTCAGGAAATGAGAAGACATGTTTATCTTATTAAATTCAACAGAATTAGGGATGGTGGGCCAAATTCAGCCTGGCAGAAGGAAGCATTTGCTTCAGTGAATCTTCTGTGAGAATTCTGTTAATTTATATTAGGACTTAATGTGGCTCAGTATGCAGCAAATGCAATACAAATTTTGGCCAACTTACCATCGTCATTCCTATAGAGCAATACCCTATGGTACAGCTAACCCTATTCAGTTAAATGAACCTATTAACAAGGCAAAAGCTACTTCTTGTGTGGTAATGGCTTGGTATCTCACTCTGCCCATACTTGAATTATGCAGAAAATTAATAAATGCTGTTTTGCAACATTTATATATTTTGAACCTAGAGAAAAGTCATTGTGGGAGGTCTATCTCTGCCATTATAAAAAATTTCCTGGGAATAAAAGTAATAATCATACTTAGCACTTTCACAGGGCTTTACAATAATTAACTAATGAATTCATTAAAATTCAGTGGCAATCTTCCATTTCCTCCCATTAAGATTAGACTAAGAAGATACAGTGACTGACTGCATTCAAATAATTATTTTTCCACTTCACTGTCTGAGCCTTTGATATTTTAAAATGATTTTAACATTAAATTGTAAGAAAGAGGAGAAAAGGCTATTGGTAAATGTTTATTAAAGGAGGAATGAACCTGAAAAATATGTGACCAGATTGTAATGTCCAGATACATGCCAATAGAAAATTCTCAGGTTATCAGTTCTCTGCTGCAGATTTTGTTTTTCGCTATAGTTGCTGGTTACTATTTTTGTTGCAGAAATGTTTAAAGACTTAACTGAAGTTGATCTCTGTGTATAATTGTGCGGTAGCGGACAATCGGTGACCTAAAGAGTCAAGGATGGATAGAGGTGGAGACAGAATAGTGAAGTACTTTCTGCAAGGTCACATGCAGGTAAACAGCAGTTAGGAAGAGAAACAACTCCATCCACCCTGCAGTTACTCACACTCCAGTGCCCTAGCCGTTATATACTCGCTAACTAAAATCCACAAGATAGCCCATAGCCCAATAAAACTTTCCCAAGAGTCTTGAGATGAATGCATCCACAACAGAAATAAGCCACGTCTGTGGCACCCTTCTTTCCAGTCATATTTTCTTTGACTCCCACCCTCTCTCTTATTTTTTCCCCTAAGTCTATCTGTTTTCAGTATAAGAAGTAGACTGTGAAGAAAAACTCATCTTTTCCTCCCCCACATAAAGTATTCTTCTGATAGGTTGCCACCTCTAGCATTTAAAGTAATGGTTTTGTCATACTGATTGGTATCATAATGAAACGATACATATCATTTCAAGCAAGAGCAATTCATAGCCTGATATTTCTTCAGAAAGAGGATTGTCGTGTCATATTCAAAATAGTGAAAGCTAAATAGAATAACTGCACATTTGTTTTTCTAGAATGCCAGTTCTTTTGCAGAAATCTTTCAAAATGATCAAAGCAATGTAATTGCGGAATCTACTGTGTACACTTTTCCTAAGCTGGTCTTTCCTGTGTGCACAAAGGTGTGAATGAGGTAGATGGCCCACATGATTATATGCTTGTCCTATACAGCCGTCATACAAAACTTAGTGGGCAATGGACAAGCTTAGTGATACAGAAGTTCAGAGATTAAACAATAAGTTGTATGTCATCTTTTAATAAAGTGCACAGCAGAACAGCGATGATCTCAAAGCCTGGCCAATGCCTTTGGAACAGAGCTTGCAGACAGAACCTTGTGGCAGTCCTGTCACATTGGCCCGTCCTCATGCGTTTCTGTGCATGCCAGTGGCAGGAGGGGGCCCGAGACCTGTGCCTCCCCTGCCAAGTCGGAGGTAACAGCGCTTCCCAACCTCACGTATATGTTATGTATTATGGAGATATTCAAAAGCTGTCTAGATAGGGTCCTGGGCAACATGCTCTAGGTGACCATGCTTGAGCAGGGAGTTGGACTAGATGATCTCCAAAGGTCCCTTCCAACCTCTACCATTCTGTGAGAGGATTATATATGTTTTGGAGATGAATGCATTTAAGAGTAAGAGGTCAGTGAGTATAAACAACCTGGGTATCAAATTTATTTATTTTTTAGGTAAAAGGTGAATGTATAGAAAATAAATTACAGTAGAACCTGGATTTCTTCTTTTTCAGTGAATATCTTGTTGAAAGCAATTTTGTGGTTGTATTGAACTGAGGTTGGAGTTTTCTCTCAGTTGGATTCAGTAAAGGTTTATTGTTTTTATTTATGAATTAATGCTTTTACTAGTGTTTCTCCCAAGTTTGTTGCTAGGTGGAAGAAAACAGGCTTTGTTAAATATGGCAAATGTTTCTTCTTGCACAGCATTATCTCAGAATCTCTCTGGAACTTGGCAATCAGGCATTTTCTTCAAATCCTATAGACAGAATGAATCTGAATGAAACTCTTTTGGAGTTGACAAAATAGCATGGTGCAGACTTTGGTATTTTAATAAAGGTTCAGCATTAAGCTGGATAAGCTCTTGCTTGGGCTGCTTGTTATTAAAAAAGGTCTGCCAATGCACTGTTGAGAAGGTTTTTGGTTTTTATATGTGGAGGAGGAAATGTTACATATGAAGAGTGGAGGATAAATCTAAAGGTTAGAATTTTTCTGTGGCCATTGGTATATGAAAGGAGGGAGTGATCCCCATGGTGAATGTTTAATGAACTGTCTCGCTGCTGTGGTGGTTTTGATGTTGGGAAGCATTCTGGGTAAAATCTGAATGGTCAGTGCTGGCCACCAAGGACTGAGCAGACTGAGGAGTGACAGTGAGCTGTGTTGTAGAGCAGCGCTCTGAGGCACGTAGCCAGCATTCCTGCTTTCTCTTATACTGCCAGGGTAGGAAACTATGCTGTTGTGACTCTCTAAGCCATCTCCTACCAAATGGTAATACAGAGTCATGATAGGAAGATTTGTTTTCTTTTTTTCATTAGCTTTTGGACTGTATGTGAGAGCTGTTCAGAAAGATATTTGTGCCTTGCAATTCTAGTTCTGCTAAATTTCCATAAGCTGTGCCGTAGGCATTAATGAAAGGGGGCTTTGGTCAAGTGACTCCACGGGGAGTTTGCTCACCTGAGAAAGATGGGCAGCACTTGGCTCATTATCAGTGTTCTTCTATCTGATTCCTTGTTGACCATTTCAAGATTTGGCTTCATCTGCTCCCCTTCAGCCAATTCTCAATTCATTAAACGGATTTTCGCACTGATCCTTGGCCACAGCTGAGGAATGTGCAATACCAGCTCAGGAAGAGGAACAAAGGTGTCATAAAGTTTATTTTTTCCTGCTAGATATCAGACTAGTCCCCTGGCATAGAAAGAAAGCCTGTAGGCTATTCTAATTGCTCTGGCTACCAGTCACCGTAAAATAGGGTTCTTACAACTAGTTTCATGAATCATAAGAATAATTTTTGTCCCAGTTACAGATAATAGTGGTGTGCATAAGAGCCTTTATTAAAACTCTGTCCCTAATGTCCCTGTGGTGGTGGGTGGAACATGAGATCTTCAAGAAAAGTGTGTGTTATCAGTGTCCTATAGAATAGAGAAGAATTGGGGCATCATGTGCAATAGACCGCAATAAAATGTGTGTGTCTCTATACTTCTCTCCTTAGTCTAATTGATTAAGTGCTTCAATGAATTTATCATTTCAAGGACTGTTCCAGACGCATGAAAGAAAAGAAATAGCAAAAAAGCACTCAGAGACCAATCTACCTTAGCAGCCTGAAATTGATGGCAGTAAAGGGATCTGGAAACAAAATGTGGTCTTAAGCTCCACTTTTCCTCCTTGAAAATATTCTAATGTTTAAGAACCCACTGTATATTTTAAACAGCCCTTTAGAGTTAGTCCAGTTATTGAGGTATTGATACTAATGCCACATCTTTTAATCTATGCAGCCATGCCCTATTTCCTGTTGTCACTAAAGGTGCCAACTGGAACCATTCTGTTCAGGTGACTTCAGCACTCCAGACTACTGTTTTTTGAAACACTGGTCAGTTATTTTGGTGCATAATGAGAACTGACGTCTCCTGGAAAAAATTTTCCTGTGGGACCAAATTTAAAACCAAATTACAGGTTTTTCTCTCTGATCCCCCATACTTATACTGCTGTAAATCCATTAATTTGACTGGAGTTGATTCCATTATACATTGTCGGTTTAAGAGTGTATTTGGCCATGATGTGAATACAGAACACAGAACTGAAATGACCTTTGGGCTTACTGCTCATTACATGTGCATTTAGTCATGCTGAGAGTGCTTTCTCACCCGCTTTCCTCTGATTGTCTTTTAGAGGACAAAAAGTACTGAAAGTAATTTTTGCTAGATATATAGCAGAAATAATATCAGAAATGCTTCCCCCCCCCCCCAAACTGAAGAATTGCTCAAATTTAGCTAATTGTTCAACTATAAGCTGGAAAAAACTAGTATCAGATAGAGTAGCAAAAGATCTGAGAGGAGTAAACAAATCTGTATGAGTAACTTTAAGACTGGCAACTTGAAACCTAAGTTGATACCTGAAAAGATGGCTGTTAAAATAAAATAAAAAAACAAGAGAAAAACAGTATTTTAAGAACTTTAATTAAAGTACTTAATGCACATCATTCATGTTTAAATATAGAGGGTTAAGAGTTTAAAACGTGAGTTTAACTTTACATTCATGATGGTAAGTGCAATTTAATGGTGTGCTAATAAGACAGAGGATAGATACAATTAAGTAGCATGGAGGAGGTGAAGGGATGACTCCAGAAGGGGAGATGTGTGGTATAAATTCTGAGCTTAGTGTCCAGCAGTAACAAAAAGCTGAAATTTGCTTTTCTCAACTTCAGTATTTATTAAGAGAGCATGAATATTTACAAATACAGTCCTAAATGCAAAAATCCTGGAATCGTATAAATTTGACTAAAGATGGGCCTGTTAAGTCACCCAGTCTATCGTAGGATCACCAGATAATTCAGGTTCAGGAAGGACCTTGGGAGGTCTCTTGTCCAGCCACCTGCTTGAATCAGGGTCAGCTGTAAGGTCAGACCAGGCTGTGGAGGGGTTTATCCAGTCTGGTCTTGAAAACCTCCGAGGATGGAGACTCAACAGTCTTTCTGAGCAACCTGTTTCAGGGCTTGGCTGGCCTCTTTGTGAAAAAGTTTTTCTTTATATCCAGTCTGAACCTCTTTTGTTTCAGTATATGCCAGTAGTTTCTTGTCCTCTCGTCATGCACCGCTGTGAGGAACCTGGCTCCATCTTCTCGATAATCTCCTCACAGGTTTTGAAAGAGCTATTTGATCCCCCCAAAGCCAGGGCGTCATTGCTCCTTGGAGTGTATTTTTTTAGTGCACAGCCTGACTTGCCTTCCATGGCACAGGAGATTTAGCTTTCACTACTTCCCAATGGAAGGGAATGTATCGCTGTCAGGAAGTTACTACCAGTTGCCCTGTTGTACATTCCTTTCTTAATTTCATCCTCTTACCTTATTTAAAATGAACATAAGTACCATGATTGTATTGTTAAGCAAGCTATTAGTGAAATGAATAAGTGATCTCGACCAGTAATTAACAGAGCTGTGTCTAAAGAGAAGAGTAACGATGAGCAGAATCAGAGCTGAACTGCCAAATCAGGGAAACTGAATGAAAGACTGAAATTCTGGGTCTAATTCTGATCTGTCAGTTTGATGCTGGTGAATCTCCGTTGACTTCCACAGCATTCTTTCTGACGGCTTCGAGTGTGAGAGCATGACAAGGTCTGTCAGGTATAACTCTCAGTGTTGGGCAGCCTGTATGGAACAAAAAGGCATGAATGATCTCTGGCATCATTTGATTGATCCATCCTGAATTATTTTCTTAATTTCCAATTAAGTGCGAAGATACATAAATATCCTTTGTGAATACATTAATTTTCAAAAGGTATTTTTAGGGAGGTATTAAAAAAAGAATTACTGTTTAAAGAAGAAAAAAAAAAACCTTACAGAGTTTGGCAGATGATATAGATAGAACTAGCTTGAACTTTTCCAGTAAATGGAGCCTCTTGGAACATTTTTGAGACTGAGATGTCTGTTCATTTGATTTTGCTTTTATGCAACATTTAACAATATGCTAGACTACTTTCTAAGCAATGAGCTTTGGGCCTCATGTATCTGCAATTGCATTATTTTCAGAGCAGACCTTTATTAATTGGGAGCATAGAGCAAATTCTTGTGTGTTCAGTTTTTTTCCTTTCAGGAAGAGTTTAAAGAAAACCAAACCAAAACAAAAGAAACCTCTTGTAAAAATTCTAGTCTATACCAAAGAATTTTCCAGGTGCTTATCATTGGAGTGGGACTTAGAGAAAAGAACTTTATAAGGTTATGAACTCCAGCGGAAATGGTTACAGTGTACAAAGGGCTCAATTCTTGTATATCCTGTTTCATGTAGTCTTAGGAGAGATGGCTTTGTGTAGTATTTAAGGCAAGAGAAAACCACATTCCTACTGCATTTATTAAAAACAGCCATGTGGATGTTTTTTAATCATCCCTTCATAGCCTGGGTATAGAAGCATGGCTGAGCATCTCAAACAGCAGTCTCCATGAATGTTTGTTAACGAAATCTTGGAGCGGTTTGGAATCGGATGTACCGAAGGCACATGTACTCTAGTGAGCAGCTGTCTCTGGGGGTGAACTAATCTGATGAGGTGGAAAATTGTGTTAGAGAGAATCTTTGCAATCCAAAATCAAAATTTTTCACCAGCATCAAGAGGGCTTTATTGTAACCCAGTATTTTGTAGTACTGAGGAGTAATGTTTAGAAGTTTTTAAATAATGAGCCTTTCAAGGGCTGAGAAGGAGTAAGGAGGGGGGAAAAGGAAAAAACATTAAATGGAAGATTGGAAACAGCAGAGAAAATTATTTAAAGCACTTTGACATCCATGACAGATTATAGACATCCTGAATGTACAATGGGGGGTATGCAAAAGGTGCTGGAAGGAACTTCCGCCAGACTTTCCTTTAATGCCTCTGCAGAATAACAATGAAGTAATTCTTTACAGAATGCCTCTTTCCTGAGTTCTTCAGCTGGCTCAGCCAAGGGTTTTAGGAACTGACTGGTAAACTGGAAGCTCAGCTTCCATGAACAGGGTGGGCAGAAATGCCAAATATATCTCTGTTTGGATGTAATACATTGATAAGGGACAGAAGGCTTTGGAGTGGCTTGTGCATATTTGCTACTGTAGATGGTAGTCAGTGTTTCAATCCATTATTCCCTGTTACCAGGCCAAGAAAAAAATGTGCATCTGTGTTGTTTAATTACCCCAATCACTGTGGATTGCCTTTCACTCTTTAAAAATTAGAAGTTGTTCACAGAACAAAGTCATTTGAAAATGTGTGTATAAGCTCCTTCCTGAGTAATGTGATAGTTTTTATCTGCAGTGGAGTAGATTTTGCTTTGTTCATTGCTGCTAATTTACTTTGCTTGATTAAAGAAGGCATCAAGAGTTAGAGTTTAGGACAAGGAAACAGAAATTCCTTTCTGCAACCTGCTTATCAGTTACTTAACCCTTTTGTAAGTGGCTCATCTATAGCATAACACCTTACTTACTTTTGCAAAATTGTTCAAAAGCACAGTGTAATTTCAAATAGTTTATTAATTGTCTCCCAATAGATCTGCCCTCCTCATCTTCTGTGATACAGATCCCAATTCTATCAGCACTTCCATCTCTTTCAAACGCTTAGAAAGACGTCAAACATTCGCTCAGTTTCTCTTGGCTCAACTAACACATGTTAATTGAATACACTGCAAATTTGTTCAGGAGGATGATTCAAAATGTGCTTTTGAGTTCTACGTAAGCACTTTGAGGTGGACCTTATGGACATTCAATGCACAATATGCCTACTCCCTGTAAAATTATTCCATTCCATTATACCATTCCATTATGCTATTATGCTACTAATGCCACATTTCCTATTTTTGCAGAAAGGAAAAACATTATCAGTTAATGATACGGAGCGCTCTTGCATACTGTTCTGTATCTCTGTTTCTTACTTTGGGACAGATATTCAACCTACTAAAATAGACTTGGGTCCATTGACTTCAATAAGGCTGGCCCTTTTTACAGTGGCTGAAAGCCTGGTCTGCTCTTTCTGCAGTACTGCTCCTTGTATGTACATAAATGCAAGGGGGTGCAGGATCAGACACTATAGGCTTCAAGCTTTAAAAAAGAATCCTTAAGAACCTGGGAATTGAGAATTGTATGCTCAAATCCCCTGTGTTTTGAGATGAGCTTTAATCTAGGACTAAGATCAGGAATCTCCTATCTTCTGTTGCCCTTACGGAAGCACAGATGTTCACTAATAGACTGTCAGTGTGAGTTGCTTCAGGCACTGTGTGCCTCTGAATTAAAAATCGGTGTAACATCAAGTGGAACAAGCGTAATGATCTTTGAGCTAGTCACCGTGGTAGTGGCAGTGCTAACTTTCATTACCAGACCATTCAGAAGTTCAGATCTGAGAGTTCTGAGCATGGAAATTCAGATGCTGAAGCGCTTTGCAGCCCCAAGAACAGATTTTTGCCTTTAAGCCTTAAATAACTAGCTAGAGGAATGGGATCTTCCAGTACAATATATCCTGTAATTGCATAGTGATGACAACACATAAACTAATACTGACATGCACGTACTATTAAAAAAATTCATTTTTTTAACTGGAATGGGGTAAAAGTGTCACTGAGTACATCATGTATCTTAAGGAATTTGTTTTTTTCCCCATCAAATTCTAGTGTTTTGCATTTTTCTTAACCATTTTCTGCAAAGTGATTTGTATCTGTGCACTTGTGGCTTACAGGAGCACGGCTAGCCTGCTCTTCTGGGAGGATGGCTCAAATGCCGACCCTGCCTTCTGTAAGGATCCTTGTACTCTCCCTGCACTTGTTCTGCCAAACAGACTGCTGCTTCGTTTCTTTAATGCAGCAAGTTTAAAATCTCATCATATTTATGGACCTCATTTGTAGGCATTTCTCCCAAGCCAGCCTCCTTTTACTGGCTTCGCTGCTTCTGCCAGATACTAGGTGGAGATGGCTTAAGTGGGTGTAACCAAAATGAAAAGTGTAGCTAAATTTGGTGATTCAGGATAGGGTGAGATAATGTGGCAACTGGCGCTATTTTAAACATTTTCTGTTTTGTTTGTCTAAGTCTGAACGATCATGCACTAAGGAAAATATAGTTGTAACTGTGGTCCAGTTCATCTCCTATTTAGTCCAGTTGAAAATCAAAAGAATTGTGTTATAGAGCTCTGAAATAAAGAAATAAAGGGAAGTTAAAGCCAAATTTTACAAGTTATTTCATAATTTATCTCTTACCTTATATGTATCTGAATGAAGAAAACAAAGCTCCAGTCAGAAGAGACAGAAATGAGAGTATTGTTAGATATGGTGTCTTTGAGGTGTTTATGCTGCATTTTCTTAATACATATACTTCTGCTTTCTCTACCTCCAGCTTTCTTCGGAAAGTACCTTAATGAATACAATGGTTCCTATGTGCCTCCTGGTTGGAAAGAATGGGTTGGATTGCTTAAAAACTCCCGATTTTACAACTACACGCTCTGTAGAAATGGAGTGAAGGAGAAGCATGGATTTGACTACTCCAGGGTAGGTTCTACTGGTTTATTTCTAATCCTTTAACATTTGTATATAGCTGCAAGAAAGCTACAAACACTTTATGGTTTTAGTCTGACAAAAGAATTCTTTTCAGACTTGAAAGCTGCTGCCTATAACGTCAGCTGCAGCCCAACAGGCATCGTGTTTGGACCTTCTGTTATCTTCCGTTGCTGAAGAGTCACGTTACTGAAAACACTTTCAGCAGCAGTGGGAATATAAACAAAACATCCTGAGACTGTAAATATATATTATGAGCTAAAGACTTGAAAATGAATTTAAATTCTGTATGATGACTATTTCTGTGCTTGGTACTTTAATTTTTGCGTGCCAAGTCTGATTGTCATCTATTCCCTTAGTGTAGAACTGATTTCAGTGGAGTTGCACAAGTGTAAAGGAGATTAGAATCCAGTTCCCTCCAGCGAGGCCCATCTTTTTACGTTAATCTAAGGAACTTGTTTCACAGCCATAATATGACGGAGAGTTCATAGGATTTTGGTGTGTTACATGATAATCTGACTTTACTGTCTGAATGAATGGAGCATTTAACTATTAAATATGTATTTCCACTTTTTGTTACAGGCAAATATGTTTCCTCAAATCCTTGCAAGGATGCTCTACTCTCGGCAAACTAACTAAAATGCTTGATACTCATTGTCCTATGCAGTACTATTCTTTTTTCTCATCTAACACACATTACAGCTCAAACAGTTAAATGTTTGCAGTCAGGGGTATATTTATTTGAACCAAAAGTGTGAACTTGCCGAAGTAACCAGCTTCTGTGATTTCCTAAAATAGCCTGAACAATCTGTGGAATATGATTATAGATAAATTTATCAGTAAATTGCTGTAGCTTATGTAGTGTATAATCTAAAAAGTTGACTCACTCTCTTGCACAATACTCATTTGTAGGGTGTATTTGCTTAACAGAAATTCAGTTTCCTTTCTACTTATCGAGCACAAATCCTTCCTCCATATTTTTGCTTCATTAGCAACGTGTTCACAGTCACTTTTTTCTTTGAGACTGATGTCTGTGTGATTTGCCCCTTTCCCCCCCATTTGAAATTTTTTAATTTAATGTGCTTTGTGTTGAAAGATGAAACTTAACAGGCTTCCAAGGTTTCATTTTCTATTACCAGCTGCGAAGGGGAAGGGGCAACTGATGAACAGAATTATTTCTCTTTTATTTCCTTTCTGATCTATGAAAAATGAGAGAGCTAATCTTTACAGCCGTGCTACCAAAAATGTTTTGACGGAAATCAATCTTAAATGAAACAGTGTCAGGCAAGTGATTTCACAGGGCAGCGTTCCCCATTGTAACAAGGGGCCAACAGGGAACTTGAAGTTCAAATGTCCTCAGCTCTATTTTGTATATGTAGTACTTGAAAATGTTAAGGTTTTCATTTAGTTCAGTTTTTCTTACTGAATTTGATAGTAAAAAAACTTGATAAAGTTATAAACATTTTGATAATCTTCATATTCTTGCATAATACAGTGCTATAATAATAACCAGATGATAGTGTGCAGAGCAGCAGCACATGTTGATGTTAGTATTGGAGTTCAAATGAACATACAGAAGCTGAGATAGAGACTGAATATCTTTCCGTCCTGCTGTTTTTGTTTCTTCACTTTTGGAAACTTAATTTTCCAGCAAGGAACAAATGAAATGAAATTTCTTCAGAGAGATTTTTTTTGACCCTTTCTACTTGACATAATTAATATGTTAATTCATGTGCCAGTGGAAAACTAGAAAAGCCCATTACTAATTCTGTCCTCCAAAGCAACTGCTAAGCATTATCCTCTGAAAATCAAAACTTTGCAAATCATTTCAGATTTTCTAGCCGGAAGTACTCTACTCACTTTTTTTCTTTTTCTATCAATTGAATTTTTAGTTCCATATGCATTAGCACAGTCAACTACAACTCCACAATGTGGAGCCTTAAAAAAAAGAAATCAGTTAGAGGAAATATTTCTGTTCAGTCTTTTGGCTTGGTAAATACTTGGTTTTGCAACATTTAATTTGAATGATGTTTTGACTAGGTTGAATATCTTCATCCATAAAACGGAATTTGAAAACTATGCTCTCTTAATGGCTAAACCAAAGATGAGTTACATACTTAAGAAACTGACTGCCCAGCTTAAAAAAAAAAATTTCTTTTTTCAATTTAAAAAAAAAACAACCTTTAACGTTGGTGCATTTTTGAGAGCACTCCGGTATGCTCAGCTAGAGGTATGGTCTCAGTTATTGTATGGAGATTCAGAAGTCATTTCTGCTTTGGTCAGGTTTATTGTACATCCTCCTGTTCCCTGCAAATCATTAGGAATAGAGGTCCTTCAATTAACCTTGATGGAATTATGTCTGTTTGCACCTGCTTTCATGGCTGAAAATACCGTATCAGTAACAGTCGTAATCGTGGCAGTCTCGTAACAGACATGCCTCATGGGCAGACCAATATATAAAATTATAACTGGAGGCTGACAGCCTGGTTCTGGGATACACAGGACATAATTTAGGGGAAAAAAAGATAAATACAGTCAATGAAAAAGGTTTCCTTTGACTAATAACAGCTGACTTCTCAGGTTAAGGACACTGGCAGTGGTAAAGAGGAGAAAGTGTCTGAACCATGGACAGAAAGCTGTACTTAAAGGGAGATGCCATCCAGTATGTACCACACTTTGTACTTGTTCACTTGACCAGAGCCAGCCATTACGTCTGATTTTACGTTCAGCTGTGACATGACGATTATTATTTTTGTTTTTAAAGGAGCAGCTTTGCAATGTTGTGTGTCCCATCCTACTCTTGTCTGAGGGGTATTTATGTGCAGCAGTTCCCATAATTTAGCCAAAGAAAAAGAAGGTGGTATATCATTAAAAATATTCTCTTTAATCTGTTTAGCTCCAGGAGATATCAGATGTACATGATACTTTTTAGAAAGTAGAAAGATTGACAGTCCACATCTTCCAAAGGGAGTTTTCTAAGTTCCCAGTAATTTACTTTATGGACGTAAATCTCTATCAGATTGTCACTGTATCTGTAAAGTGAATGAAATTTTTGGTCCAGCTAGTCCAGCGTCTTTTAGTTTTAGTGACTGATGCTTCAGAGGGATGTTAAGAAAAATGAATACCAACCCTGAATTTTCAAAGCACTTTTATAAGGTAAGGAGGGACTACATGCCTTGGAAACTTTACCACCAGAAAGCAAAGAAATTGGCCTGTAATTTTCAATTCTTTATTAATATGTGGTCACTGTATTTAGCACTGTGATCTCCTTAATTTAATTATGCACTCTGGGAATAAAGCTTTCTAATTGATCTTCTTTAGTGTCATTTATTTCTGAGGTGAAACTGTTGCTTTTCGTATTTTTAGTCAGTGAAGAGAAGATGATTTCATTTTAGTTTTTGATGTTTTAACATCTAAATTTTATTCCCTCCTCCTCCCTTTCTGAGCTAAGTAGCCTCCTTTTTCCTGTTTCTTATGATACCTCAGGCTTCCCCTTGCCATCTCACTCCCCAGCTTGCATTTATTGTTGAAATATCTCATTAAACTTTTCCTTCCACTTCCAGGATTATCTAACTGATCTGATCACCAATGACAGTATTACCTTCTTCAGAATCTCAAAGAAGATGTATCCTCACAGGCCTGTATTGATGGTTATAAGCCATGCTGCTCCTCATGGTCCTGAAGATTCAGCCCCTCAGTATTCACATCTCTTTCCTAATGCCTCACAACACATGTAAGGAAAAAGAAAACCCTTGTATTTCCAGGTTCAGGAGTTTAAAAGTGCTGTGTACCTCTGGGTGAAAAAATGTTTGCCTTACAATACTCTTGGCATAAGTTTGTCACATACACAGAAAGAGTTTGGAGATTTTTATACTTCTTCAGAACAGTACAAGTATCTTGAGAATGGCTACCACATCTACAACTCAAAATTGTAGCCCATTGAGATAAATGGAAAGGTTCATGTTGAATTCATTGGGCGTTGTGACAGACTATTTGGAAAGTAAACCACTGTTTTATTTTGAGCAGGGGAATTGAAATCTGGTTCCTGGGCTGTAATCTCTTCAGGGGAAGAAACTGTATCTTCCTATCCGTATGCACAAACTATGTTATTTTATGGGTATTACCAAAAATCTCATAGTGTGCAATAGCCATTATTCCTATTTTATATATGGAAAGAGAGGAAATAGAGGCCTGCAGTGTCAAATTAGATGGTTCAGTTATTTCTGAATGAGTTGGCTTGTCTCTGCATGGCACCTGACAGTCTTGAAAACAGCTCAGGTGCCAGAAACACTACAGCCTGGTTACCCAGTTAACGCGTTAGCTCCAGTGCAGCACCGTGATGAGACAGTTCTTGTTTAGAGTCACAGAGCCTGCTTACAGGCACAACTCCATAGTGCTCCCCTGGGTAGTTCAGACACCTCCTCACATGCTGCTCATGTGAATGAATCTCCCAAACTGCCTTTTAGGCAAACTGAAAACATTCCAAGATTTTTCCGATTACTGGCTTTGTGCCTTCACTGATGTTCAACATTTGTAATTTTCTTTCTACATGCACATTTTTTCTCCAAGGGCCATTCCATTTTACCTTGCGTTTGTGAAGGAACTGGGAATTGATTGAAATAATAATCAGTTGGTAGCCAAGGGTGCTCAGGACTAGTCCAAAGTCCAGTGAAATCCATTTGAGCTTTTCCACTCAATTTAAAATAGACTCTGAGAGAAAAATTTTCCTTTGTTCTATTGCCTAAGTATTACAGAATTTAGATTTATATATTTCATTATTCTGTGCTGTGCTACAAAAGAGAATGTGTATCCCAGATTTACAGCAATACTGTATTTCACGCTTGTTTGCCATCTTGTGCTCATTTTTTTTTCTTTGAAATGAAAATTACAGAAATGCCAAATGAGTAATTTCTGCTATTGCTAGTACCCAGTATTGACTTCAGTCTTATTAGAGGTGCTTGTGGAAGGCATTCTTATCTCAGAGATGAGAGTCATTTATCAAACAGCATTCTGTAGCCATTTAATTATGGCAGTCCAATGAAAAGGAGTGGAAGGAGTTGAGGAAGGACAGCAATGAAAAATATAAACTGCATCTGTTTTTCTTTTGCTCATAGTTTAACTTTTATTTTCATGCAAACTAGGTTTACCTTCCTGATTATAAAATAGTTGCACAAAAATATTTTTAGTTGCAGGTGACCTTTCTTAGGGTGATTATTCAGGAAGTACCACATTGCAGAAGTAAGTTTTGTTTGTAAAGAAACAAATTATCATACTAGGTTACAGAATTGTATTATTCTTTTAGATATGAACATAAAGCAGAATTTTATATATAAATCTGGTGCAAAGAAACAGCCAGTCTTAAATGATTTCAGACACTTTTCCATAGCACTATGTAGAAATAATCTATAAGGATTTTCATTGGCCTGGTTTTAAGATTGAAACTAAAAATGCAGGAGGCGCATCATTCCCTCGCTATATATGCAGCATTGTCCTCTGGTTTCCGTGTTTTCCCCTGCTCCCACATCCTAGGGAATCCCTCCGTGACAGATAAATCTGTCAACGATAACAGGCGGTAGGTAGTTCTCGCTGTTTCCCTACCTTGTGAATAGGGGTCGGCCACGATGAGAAGTACACAAGTGGAAGGCTTCTGTGCTCATGGATTGCCCCAAAGCAGCAGCTGGACAGACTTTGCCAGGTGCCAGCACCAGGAGGCAATGCACCACGTAGCGTGTCTTTGTACCCCTGCCTGCAGGAGCACTGGTAAAGTGGACATGCTGATGCTTATGTTATACCCGCCCAGCAAAATGAAGGCAGGACTGCAATGCTCGTGCTAGTTGACACACTGCTTTGCGGTCTTTTTTTGTTTGAAAATTATCCTCATCAGCCAGCATTCGCATAGCAAATCCCTGGGCTACATGATCGAGTTTCCTTTTTTACTGCATGTATTGATAGCTGCAGAGGATGCAACAGTTGGGCATCACAAATATTATTTGTGCAGAGGGTACATTTTACCACCCTTCTTTTCCAAGGTCAAATGCAATCAGGCTAGGACTTCTTTTGAGCACGTTTGAAGAGGCCATCTTACCCAGCTTCTAGGAATGTTATATTTTGTGTGTTTTGCCCATAAGACAGACAAATCTGTTAAGTGTAAGAGGGTTACATCTGTAGTAATCAAAGAAAATCATGGGCTTGGGTTGGATTAAACAGCAGGAGGTTTCAGATCAGCCAGGAAATCACAAAGTAAGCTGAAAAGGAGTTTGCCAAGCATTTTTGATTCATTCTGGGCATCACATAGCAACAGTTTCCTTAACTGTCAGCATTTTCAAAGGAGCAATGTCATTATTTCAGCCACAATAACATTCTGAAACTCAAGAGGCTATTAACAATACGCAGAGAATAAACACCAGCCCTGTCCTCCCTATATGAAGAATCCTCCATTTGCCACCTATGCACATTTTTCAGATAGCATCCAACAAAGGCTTTCTGCATAAAACATTTCACTGTCAAATTATTCATTTCGTATTTATATTACAACTTCTAAACTACCTGTCATATTCAAAGATGCTTTAGATGCACCTTATTTTGAGGAGAAGTTTCAATTTATATTAGTATTGTTTATTTTGATAACTTACCCTGCTGCTCTGTTACATATGTAAAAACAACAGTAGATATTTTCCAAATATGAGCTGAATTTGTCAGGAAGTTGTGTTTTAGGAGGAAGAAAATAACTAAATGTCTGCTATTTTTTCCTGTGTTATTGTGTCACCCTCTTGGCTTGCACATTTGCGTAGATTGATCTAATCGCTTTGAATGGAAAAGGAAGCCTTAACAAATCATTTAGAAAAAGTAATCTTTAATATTTGAGAATCTGCATGTGGTGTGTCTTGAGCCAGCATGTGAAGAAACAGACAAAAATGGTTCTCAGTCTTAAGTAATAACAAACTTTTTAGGAATATTTATGGTAGGTAAAAGTAATATTTCTTGTAAATGTAAGATATAAATGTAACTTTTTAGTGAGCTGGTGATGCAAAGAGTCAACAGCATGATAATGATATACCAAAATAAATCTTTTGTTTATATCCAGCTGGCCTAGAACAATATAGTTATGCACAGAAGAGCAATCTCTGGAACTGCCATCAACATGAATTAATGGACAGTCAGTGATGTTCATCCTCATCACTTTAATGGTGTTAAAGGATCATGAGGACGTGAAGGGGCTGTGAGATTCCAGGAGGACATTGAATCCAGCTCTTGGGGTTTTGGCAGTGATGTTAATTATCTTTCTTTAGTGTGAACTCATCAATTTGTAATTTGAGAGTTTTTGATGATCACAAAAGAGTTGGTGGCTGGAAAGTATCTACAAAATACAGTCCTATTTCCCCTCACCCCTGCTTTTCTTGGCAGGTCTTTAAAATCCGGCTTTGTATCCACTTCTGCTTGCCATGAGCTCACATGCAGTTTGATACTACCAGGTAGGGTACCGGTGCTCCTCTGGGTACACGAGTGCTAAAGTATTCAAGTGGCCAGTCATGCTGAATTCAAAAGAGCTGCTACTTATCAGTAACTTTTCAGCAAGTGTGATAGTTGTTGTTAAACAGCCTGAACAATAATATTCTGTGCTAATGTGCACAGAATGAAAGCAAAGCAATTACATGAGTAGGAACTCAGTAGTTCATGCTCTTCATTCAGATAATACTTCCCAGTTGTGGTGTTAGGCTTCTAATCTTTTGGCCTTGAAATGTATCCATGTTAGTCTGAACACTGCTAGAACAATGTATGTCTACTCTTTCAATAGGTTTTATTCCCCACAGAGCTGTTTTCATTCTCCCATCTTTCATATAGAACATGAAAGGATAATACTTTTCCAAACTAAATGTAATGCTTTCCTGTGCACTCAGAGAGTCAGTCCTATAGCATTGATCAAATAGAAATTTTTGGTGTACATTACTGTGGCTTTTCTTCTACACTGCTAAATTATTCTGCTTTTCTATCTGTTCCTTAGCACTCCTAGTTATAACTATGCTCCAAACCCAGACAAGCACTGGATAATGAGGTACACGGGTCCCATGAAACCTATACACATGGAGTTCACTAACATGCTGCAGAGAAAGCGCCTTCAAACACTCATGTCTGTGGATGACTCTATGGAGATGGTAAGCTTAGTAGTCGCTTTTTTCTCAGGTCAACAGGTACTTTTTTCTTGAATTAAGCTACAAAATGCTTGTGCTAAGTGTGGATGTAAGAGGGAGGAGGAGGACTGCTCGAGTTTTTAAATAGCATGCCCATCGTTTCACCTCTGAGGATATTGTCTCTCTAGACGAGGATCCTTACATCTTGAATAAAGATAGGCACTATGAGTTGGGTGGTGTAAGCAAGCTGTTTTTTGCCACAGACCCACTATTGATTAAGAGGAGAGGGATCACCTGAAAAAATTGTACATTATGAATTTAAAAAATGTATATCCTGATAGTCAAAAGTCATCCTATAACCTGTTGGAAATTAGGAACCTAACTGTGGGCCTATTTTGATCCCGTAACACTGTGGCTTTCTGAGAGAACTCTAAAAAAAAAAATTTGAATGAAGTTAGACCAGTCCTAGCTGGAACAACACTATGGTAAAACGGGTCCAGGATGTTAAATACACAAAGTAAGTAAATATATAGGTAGAGGTTTTTCTGAATTGTCTGCATTATGTAACAGTGAGATTACAGAAATCTCACAGTGCAAGTTGGGCGTCTTGAATAGAAACGTCTGAACTAGCTAAAAGCTACTGCAAAAAAGAATGGATTTGTTTCCAGCTGCAAGAAGTCAGCTTTAAAAGTGTTGCAATGTACTGCTTGTCTGTTGGCATTCTTATTCAAAAAGGTAACACATAAAATAAGTGGAATTCTGTGAGTTAAGGAGGAGATTATCTGGATGGCATTGCTTTAACTTGTTAGTAATGTCTTATAATTACTGATTCAGGAAAGTATGATCTCTACTTCATATTAATGAACCTGCTTAGATGGATCAGATACCAGCATTAGGGGAGCTTAGCTACTTTACTAGACTATTCTGATTTTCTGTTTAGTAAAATGGTTTCGCTTTGGATGAGTTTATCATGACTGTGTTTCACTGGAGACAAAATGTGTGTTTTTTGTTTGTTTCTTTTAGATTTGGTTTGCGTTTTTTTTAGCTGTAATCCCCAAGTTGGTCTGATCTTTTCCACTGAATTGTATGTGTCTAATAGTCTTTCAAAATCTAAAAAAAAAGTTTGTATTTTTTCACTACTGGAACAGATAACCTTGAATTTATATTGATGAAATTCTATCTGTATCGAAGAAGTTTCTTTTGATACGGGTCAGCATGATAGCAGAACCATGCTTATATTTTTGTAGCCCAGGCTCCACAAGAATTAATGGACAGGAAATGACGTTTCGGTTGGAAGGGTCTGCTGTGTAGGGTCTTGATGTTGCATGTACATCATGTGACAGAAATTGCATGGAGCTGTGCAAGTGAAAATATCACATAAAAACTAGTCCTTGGTGTTCAAGTCAGTACGTTTCACATGAAGATTCCCATTTAAATCCCTAGAAGCAACCACAAGTATGGTTAAAGCGTCTCTTAATTCTCCATGTTTGTTCTCCAGCTAGTGAGAGTATGACTAAGTGATGTTTATTTGGGTGAGATTTTGCAAATATTCTGAATAGTGGGGACTCATTTGTCTGAAGGCAGGTTAGCTGAGTGTTGCTTAAATAAGCATGAGATGTAAAATGCTTTCATTTTATTAAAATTGTTTGCTACAGAAAAAAAAATAAAGGTGGCGAGAGAATTTCAAAAGTGCTCGTCACCCTAAAACTCTCATCTATGTTACCATGTATATATGTAGTACTATTTTGATAACTCTCAGACAAAATACTGAACCCAGACTCTTTTCAAACTCTGGCATCTTAATGGTCTACCTAAATACAGAAAATGGAGATTTGCCCTGTAATGTATAACCCCAATTTTTAGTTGTAAATTTTTTCGTGTGTGTGATTACATGTCATTCAGAATAGTCCATCATGATAACTCAGTGGCATGCTGACGTGTTGTTATTTATGTGTAGATTATACATAGGCAGAAAATTATATCCAATATTCTATATATATATAGTACCATGCAATGCAGAGAATGTCATGTTTTGTTTTGTTTTGCTTTTTTTCAGATTTATAATACGTTGGTTGAAACAGGTGAACTGGACAATACCTATATAATATACACAGCTGACCATGGTTATCATATTGGGCAGTTTGGGCTAGTGAAAGGAAAGTCCATGCCGTATGAGTTCGATATCAGAGTTCCCTTCTATGTCCGAGGTCCAAATGTGGAGGCTGGGTCCTTGTAAGTTCTCGGCTAGTGTGCATGTGTGTGTGTATGTTGTGACCAGAAAAATCCATTATATTCACATCTCAAATCATCTTGACTTGGCATCCAAGTGGAGGCACAAAGTTCTGCCCATTTTGACTGACTACCTGCTTTTCTTTGGCAGCAAAGTAGGTTTGCTCAGCCAGCAGAATGGATAGCATGTGCTGCTGTATAATCAGGGTTCCTTGCACAGGTGGGCAGCCCAAGTCACTAGACATTTGTGGATGCAGTTAAAAAAGTCATTTGGAAATGTGTCTAATCTAGGAAACACTGATTTGTTTCCTTTTGAAGAATGCAAAAAAATACCTGTAATTAATACATTTTCCAGGTGAAACTACATTGTATAATGTTCACTGGCACAGTAGATAATATTGTTGGACATTAATTAAATCATTTTGTGGCATCACTTGTTTCAGCTTGTGAAGAGGAATGCATGTAATGCTTTACATAGTATTATCTGCAGAAGATTCTCCTTGGTTCATCCTTTGCAATTACATGGTTAGGGCTCTTTGTCAGATACACACAGGCGTGCAGAATATGACTGTTAATTAAAATGGTAGCTTTGATCAGCTAAGAAATTATGTAAATATACTTTCTAAGCAATTATTTCAATATCAAATATTTGCACTTAAGTAATGATTTTGGACAGTGCCATAATTTGCTGTCTTTTCTTTGTATCAGTGTGCATGCGTTAGCATAATTAACATATATAGTCTTCCATGCACAAATTTTTTTCTTCGCTGCAGAGGACCAGATCTAGTGTGTAATAGAGTAATAGTGTGTAAGTAGCAAATAGTTATAAAAAATGTCATTCCATTTGCTGGTTCAATTCACTGATTCACAGTCATAGTATCAGTGAGCCAAAAAAATACTAAATTATGTAGGTATTGCACTGTGTATTTGTAATTTGTTTGCAGCAGTTATGCGTGCGAAGTGAACAACATCTCTTCCTAAAGCGCAGTCCTGATAGAATCTGAATGTTAAGCTTTCTGAGATGCGATGATTTCATTTTCTGTACCAGGTTTCCAAAGCTTTTGTTGATTTCAGTTGAAGTTGTGGTCTTGGGACTGAAAAATCTGTTTTTTTGCCTCTGTAGAAGTCAGCACTGAACAACTCAGTGAAACATGTGACTTTAGCAAAAAGACCCAAGTGAGTAATATTACTGGGGAAAGGAGAGGGGGTATATTTTGTAGAGGAATAGGAGACTGCTCTAATGTGAGGTGACATAAGGAGAAGGTTTGAAGCCATGAGTTTGAGAGAAGTAGAGCAGATAGGGGTTAGACTAGGAGGAAAAAACAGGCACAGTGAGGGGAATAAGAGTAGCCTGAAAGATAAACGTCTGGGGAGCTGGTGCCTGCGTTAGGGACTCTGTGACTGGCACCGGTTCTAAACAGGAGATGCTTCAATACTCTGCTGAAAAGTGGGGCTATAAAATTCTACAGTTTGGAGCTGAAACGTAGATGAGGTTGGAGTCTATTGAAATCCTAGGTAGACTCGGGTCACTTCTGTAATGTTAAAAGTGACAAAGAATAAGAAGTGTTTCGGTGTCAAAGCTGCCTCTTGGTTTAATAGAAAATCAGACTGGGGACTACCTGTCCTACAGCCTGGATTGGAGGGAAGAGGTTCTTTAGGTAGAAATAAACAGGTTGCTTCAGTACTGAAAGAAGTCTGTGCGCAGCAACAAGTAATTTCAAGTGAGATGGCTTAGCCTCCCGAGAACTTGCTCTTTCTTAAATAAAGAAATACATGTGTGTGTTATAGGTATATATTTATGCCTATACTGTGTATTTCTAATATATATATACACACACACACACATGCACACACACACGTGTGTGTGTGTATTTTTCTTTCTCCCTTCAGTTGCAGTTTTTGGTCTCAAAGAAGAGGCAATGTTAATGTGGCCAAAGCGGACTGAGCTAGTTTTTCTGCAGCATGCAACGCGGGAGGCCAGCCGGCTCATAGTTCACGGATCTTTACACCTAGGCAGGCATAAAACCTGTGAAACTTTCCCATTGAATTTTATTTTTGTGTGGCTTCTGAAGATGAAAAAATATTTTTATTAGAATCACAGGAGTCAGCCTGACAGAGCCTAACAGAACAGAGTCCAGTGCAGTAGAACAAATAGGAAGAACAGGATAAAATACCTTGGATAGGGAACATGTCAGATAATAAATTTATCCTCCCTTTCAGCCTGAATTTCTTTACATGGTAGAACCCCACTCATCTGTGTTTTGCATAAACCTTATGTTTTTCCTGCAGAGTAATTTTCGTGACTCCCTTTTGATACCAAGGAAGATTTAATAGTAGTCACTGCAGCAAGTCATTACTAAGCTTTCATTTCTATTGCAAAATATGCTACACCACAATTATTAGTAATTAAAATCAAATTAGGTACATCAATTTAATTCATCATCCATGCTCTTGTCAGTGCCTGTTTGCCCGCTCGCTCAAAAAAGGTAGCAATTTATAAATGGTGTATCATTAATTAGTGTGAATTTAGCAGCTTTCTTCTGTCCTGTATCTTGAGCTGGAATTCTGCACTGGCGTATGTAGCAGCCCATCTGGTCCTCTCCTTCCTTTGTGCCTCTAAAGCATAGCAGGGTCAGTCTTGATGCTCAGTGCTGTAGAAGATTGTCTGTATAGCACTATGTTTATTATTTGTTTTTTTCCCCTCCACTTTTTAAAAAAATTGAGCGCCTGCCTTGGTATTTTTTGTAAGAAATAAGAAAAAGAAATGGTGTGCAGCTAACACTATGTATGTATGTGATGATATGGGTTATTACACAACAACATCATAGATGTATTTCAAATAATTTTGTCAGGGACAACATAAACTGAAAGCACTTCTGCAAAACTGGACTGACAGTAAAGACAAGTGACATGATTAGAAATTTGGATATTCTTTTAGCTAGTGAAGTTGGACTGTGCCAGGAACCCTCTCATATTTAGCTGTGGCAGCTCAAGGGGATTTGGGATGGGAACTGTCTTTATTCCTCTGGAGCTGACACCAAGATTTTAACTTAATTTGAGATCAGTTTAAGTTCAAAGGTTGCCATGTTAGCTGTGGTGGCTGAGGAGCATATGCCGCTACTTTGCTAAGTAACAGAGCATGGCAAGCAGCAAGAGCAAACAGCACTGGAGTTTGCGAGTCAAAGCTGTTTGTAAGTGTCTGCAGAATGGATAGTTCTGCACTTGGAAAGGCTGATGTTATCTGAGTTAAAGCTGTTCTTTCCCTTTTGCTTTCTCCATAACTGCTTTCTCCCTTCTTTTTCTTTCCTGACCCCTTACCTTTTTCTGGGTCACATTCTGCATTAACAATCACTTCTAGTTATTTGCTGTGGTAGTTGGCAATGTATTTCTCCCCATGTTCTCTTCAGAACATGCTTGCTATGATGTGAGCTGAGGTACTTATTTCTATACCATATTTTGAAACAGATAAAGCCTGCGCTACATGCCAATTTTACTTTTTAATAAAGTTATCAGCATATTTGGCAGAAACTTTGATTCTGTAAGACACCCAAGGAGGTTTTCAAATGCTTTCTCATGTTTTGAAAGAGTTTTGAACCCTTCTTTGCAATAATTAACTAACTTTGCCTTATGAACTACTTTACATTCTCAAAAATGCTCTGTGCTCAAGTTTAAATCTTCATGTTAGCCCCTCTTGAGGTTATGCAGCTAAGTTCTTTCCGATACTTTACATTTTAGTTCTGTTCAATACCGACTGCATTGGATTTGTGTCCTCTTTTGTTCTTTGCAGCTGTCACAAAATAAGCTTTTTCAGATGCCTGGTCTCTTTGTGGGTGAGCTGGAGTTACTGTAGTTGCTTGGTGACTCTAAACCGGGTTCTTTCTCATACGTATTTTTTCAGGAATCCTCACATTGTGTTGAACATTGATCTTGCACCTACAATTCTAGATATTGCCGGACTGGATATTCCATCTGATATGGATGGTAAATCCATTCTAAAACTTCTGGATTCTGAGAGACCAGTGAATAGGTAAGAAATAGAAATGTGCGGGTAAACATGCATGTGTTTTTACAGGATAGGGGACAGGACATCAGGCAAGTATTCAGCAACATGCAGCTAAACTTAAAGGAAAATGTAATAAAATTACCATCTGTGTAAGTGCATCATTCATAGGAAAATCTAAAGACCTATTTAGCAATATGTGACTGACCTCATTTATTTATTTTCACTTTGTCAGGTTCATATATTAGCTATATGGGATACAGTTCCTGGGTATACTGAATGTAATCAGTGTAGCAGTGAGTGGGCTGCACATGAAGGTTTTTAGCTCTATGAGTTATAGATTTGAAATGTCTCTGTGGCATCATTTGTAGCAAAGCATTTCATATTGAATAAACTGTAGAATAATTGAGTTGAAAGGATGGGTTGTGTATCAGACTATGATGTAAAGACAGAGGAGCACTCAGAATTACACAGTTATTATTTGAGACCTTCCATCAAAACTTGCATTAGAAAAAGGCTGAGGAAGAGAATTAGACTGGATGCTCGGTAGAGAAAATCAGCAGCTAGTATAAAGGAAAAGGGAAAGAAAGTGATTTGCTTTATAAGTAGTTGGGCGAAGGGAGAGGGGGAACAGGAACAGCTGCTTTAGAATAGGATACTATGGGAATGGTGTGCACATTAAGAGCCCAAACTCGATTCAGGAAATCCTGATTTAATTTGCGATCCTTTGTGATCTAGGACAATTCAGTTAATCCCCTATGCCTTAAAAGTGCTTAGGTTGAAATAGTTGTTATACTGTGGGAATCTGTTGCGAATTATGTCCCTGTGAGAACAAATCTGTTCTATGTTTGTTCATGATTTGCACTGGAAAGGCATACGTGCTTGCTGCATAAAGCTGCGTGTCCCCTGGAGAGGACAATGTGATGTTTCTCATCTGAACTGGGGGTGGGAGAGCAAGCTGGGGCATGATTTGATTACTGTTTTTGTGCAAATTTGTTACTTCTCCTCCTCCCAGGTTCCATTTAAAGAAAAAGATGAAGGTGTGGAGAGACTCGTTCCTAGTGGAGAGGGGGTAAGGAAAGGGTTAATCACAAAGCTCACTCTCTATAAATAGCAGGATACTGAATAGCTAGAGCCAAAGCAGCACTCTACCACGGGCCTAAAGCCATTTAGCGGTGCCAGCAGGGACAGGGCTGCAGGGTGCCTGATGGCAACGGTTGTGCGATAGGAGGGAATGTATGGCCTTTGCCTACAGCCTGCACAAGGTGCCTTTGGGGTGGGGGCGGGGGGTACGCTTGAACGGGGGGTGGAAAGGCATCAGGTTTTGCTCTGACTGCTGCCCTCCACCTTCCTATATGTATCATGGGAGTGTGAATAACCTTTCCTCTCTGGTTGGTGGCCATTCCCTCTGTGCCTTTGCCTTCATACGTAACAGCGGACATGCAAGGTTTGCAGAAAGCAGCCCTGGAGTACTGAGGAAGGTTTGGTCCCTTTCTGTGGACTGTTATCTCCTGCCCAGCAGCCATGTGGCATACTGGTGTGGTGATCTAAACTACATTGTTTAATGAATAATGTTAGTATCTATAGAATACAGAAATCACAGAGCTTTGCCTTTTAGTTTGGAATGGGAGGGGATATGTGCAAGGTATTGGGCTCCGCATGTGTACTCTTCCTAGTTTTGTATGCCTTTGTATGCTGCTTTGGAGCGTGAGATGAGTAATTTGTGTGTTATCAGAGATGATGAGAAGTGCTAGTTTCTCCTGGGCTATTAATTTTTGGCCACCAGCAATGCTGGAGAGTCTGGACGATAGCCTACTGGTCTGAGCCTTTCCAGCAAAATATGTATATTTTGGAATTAACCTTAATGCAGATAAATGTTTTTTTTTTCGCTCCAGTAAACTACTGCATAAGAGAGAGAATGAGAAGGTAGATGCCCAAGAAGAAAACTTCCTACCCAAATACCAGCGTGTGAAAGACCTCTGTCAGCGAGCTGAGTATCAAACGGCCTGTGAACAGCTTGGGCAGGTGAGGCATCCGGGCCCTAACTGAATATAAGCAGTCGTATCCAGGCTAACCTTACCACCTCTTGCAGATATGACAATGTCCTTCACTTTGTTGTCAACGCCAGCTTGTCAATCAAGCGGTTCATTTTGTGGCCTTTGCTCAAAACTGTAGTATGGCATTTATGAGACTCGCTGTCAGTCAAGTAATTGCTGATTCAAGTGGCCCTGTATTGATTTCTGACTACTGAGAGAGAACAACCTAGGCTGTTTTAACATTATATTCCCCAGATAGAATGTGGTTTGGGGTTCATTACTGATGAGAAGCTACAGTGAGCCTAACAGATTAGCCTGTTCCAAATGCACATGGCTCCTTTTCTTTGAATTCTTAATTTAATTCATTTCATTATTATTATTTAGATTTGTGTAACAGAGTAGTAACATTCTGTGAAGTCAATATATCCCTGCTCTTAGCAAAAATATATGGTGCAAACATACGCAGTTTTCGACTGCGGGCGGTCTCAGTGTGTATAAGGGGCATGAAGCTGTCTGGTTGTGTGTGTGTGTGTGTGTGTGTCTTCCTCCTGCTTCTGGCTATACAGATCATGGAATTCAGCACACCTGTGAAATGAGTCCACAGTTCTTTAAGTGTTTGCATCCAATTTATATGCACAAACATTTTCCAGTTGCTCTTTTCCTCCTGTGCTTCTTTGTCATATTTAGTGGACAAAGAGATCATAATGTCCTCTTTTTTTGAAAATACTGAATTTAAAGAAGTACTAACTTTTGTGCAGTAATTTATTGTCATCAGATGTCTAGAGCTGAAATTTTAGATGGGGGGGAGCAAGCCATTGTTTTTTAAATTTGCCACATTCTTTGAGAAATCAGGGGAGAAGTCATTGCTTCTCCTACAACGTCATCCAGTAAGTAGTTTGGGGAAATAAAGCTTTTCTTTTTCCATCAGTATTTTCCCTTTGAGGAGTGTTTCAGCTTCTTCCTTTGGTCGTTTTCTTCCCAATTATTTTAAACATTATTGTAAGGACAGAGGGGAAGTGAGACTTTCCAAGACCACATTGTCACTGAGGCTGTCTTTTTACATAAAGTAACTTAGCCACATTCAGGCTTTCTTGCTATAATTACCACATGTCTCAGTTATGAAAGAGAGGGAGACATCCCTGTATTGTCTGCACACATGCACAGGCTTATATTTTCTTCTGTGGAAAATAAAATATCTTTGACATCTGTGAGAAGGGGGGAAAAAATGTCAACTCTGTACTTAGAATTGCCAATAAATTTCAAAGTGAAGGTGTGCTAATAAGAGGTGTGTGCGCTGCATCCTCATTGTGAGGAGACTGGGAGGAGGAGAATTGTTTTGAACAGTTCAGTCAAACGTAATTGCAAGTGATAGGATGAAATTGAGCAAAAAAGAAATTTAAGTTGGACATCAGGAAAAATTGCCTAACAATCAAGTCAATTAGAGTCTGGGAAGGGCTCTCAAGGGAGTCTCAATCCATCTAACCCCTACTCCAGAGAATATGTCCTCATACTCTGTCTAGACAGCAGAAACAGTGGGAAATGAATGTGCTTATTTGAAGGTAAATTGTCCCTAAATGTAGGTGCACCCAAAAGTCTTTTTCAGAGTGAAGCAAGAATAACTTCTCAAATGACGAATGGTTGTTGTCTGTTTGCTGATGCTGTTCACAGCTCTGCGTAAGAGGTAGAATGTGCCCAAATGAATAACATGACGCTGTCTTGGGGGAGTTTATGTTATACAGATACAGTGGTTACTTTGCAGGTGTCGCCTGACCCTACAGGGCACTTAATTATTGTGCATTTAACAGTATCTCGAGTGTTTAGTACAAGAGATGAATTTTCACGTCCTGGTATAAAGATGAAGAGAAGTCAGGGTCAGGATTTAGCGAAAGCTTGCTAAAGTCATTAGAAGTCTTTCTCTTGACTCCAGTAAGTTTTGGGGAAGCTGCTGCCATGCACAGAGTAGTCTGAGAAGTGCCGGAGAACGTGAAGTGTGAGCAGGAAGACAAGAGAAGCACAAATGGGGGACAAAGACTCAGGAGGGGACTGAATGAGAAGAGACAAGGACAGAGTTTTGAGTAGAGGAGAGGTAAAGAAAGCTATGAATGTGAGATGGAGAACTTGAAATTCCCCTCTGTGAGCGTGCAAGTCTGTGAATGCTGTTCTATCGCCACAAAATGCTCTTCCTTTGCAAATCTCTGTCACCCTCCTTGACCTATAATTGTTTTGATAAGAGAGCACCAGGATCATGGAGATGAGGTTATTCACACTGTTTAAAACCTTGTTGCATAGTCCATTATGTGGGATTTTTTTGGCAACATAATATATGGAAGTGCTTCCGAGTGCAATGGGAATGTGTGTGTTGCCATGTTTTCTTTTTCGGTTAGTAGGGTTTGGGCTGTGTTAGTTGTTTGCATCCAACAAAGGGTGACTGTAACCTCAGATGAAAGAGCAGCTCGGCATTTATATTCAAGGATTTAAAAGAGATGAGCTCTTTCTTCCCACATGAAATAAAAAACATTTATCCTGGTACCTAATGGCCTGCACACAAATTCTTTCTCTTCAGTGTAGCTCAGCCTTTCATTCTAAACGGGCTGGTAAGTGGAAGCTGACCCACTTTTATCTGGCGGCCTACATTAATGTGCTTTTGTGGAAGCCAATTATGATATCGGCACTGCTCCACAGAGTATTCCCAGCAACTCCTCAGTATCATAACAACAGCTGCACAAAATCTCCCTTTAAGTCATTTGCCAACTTTGTGCGTGTTTGCTAAATATGCGATACCTGCAGCACTGCTGATTGCTATAGGGAGTCTATGCTGTACATTTAAAAATTATGATTTTTGTCTTTAACAGGACTTGGTATAGTACAATAATATTTCTAATTTGCAAAGAAAAATAGCTGCCTGAATTTGCATTATTTCCTTTTCAAACCCTTTTCCTTTCAAGGCTTTATTTGCATGCAAATCTAATACAAGTAGAATTTTGCTTTACATAGCATTAAAAAGCTTATTTCATATGACCATTTTCTCCCAAAGAAAATTCAAAATGCAAAAATTTGTGCTTTGTTTCCTGCAGATGTTCTGCAAATGAAAAGTTGATTATACAACCTTCCCTGATTGCTTTGTGCTGTACCAGGATCGTGAAGGGACATTTTCTTTTGTAAGGAAAGACCAAGTGATATGAAGATATCATAAGTAAAAGTATGCCAGAGTAAAAGTATGCCACTTACTCCCTTGGTCCCCCAAATTCTCTGACATAGCATGGCATAGCAACGATGAAAATCATTGTGACTAATGTGTGCTTTCCTACGGCAGTTTCTAAATGGTATCCCTAGATCATATTCCTGCCACCATGGTTATCATTAGCCATTGCCTAGTGCCGAGGCTGGAGCAGTAGAGAAAATGGTTTACATTTTCTTCTTTTCCTGAGGGCCCTGTAGCTTCTGCTCATGTTAGTCAGACCTGGGAAGCTAAATCAGGGATTATAAGGAATTTCTTTAACAATGGGGAAGAAAGTTTTAGATCTCTCTCTCTCTCTCTCTCATGTGGTTCTCCGGTTCTGTTGTAGCTAGCAGAGATATCCTGAGGTTACTAAGGAACTGAGGTTCTGTTCATAACAGTGAAGCATATCAAACCATCTAGAATCCAGATAACATCAGGTGGATCTTTGGAGTTCCTGAATTCCAGTGTGAGTTGCACGTGCTCAGCAGCTTTTGGGATCCAGTTCTTAATTTGTGATTACAACAAGAAATGACTTGTTGATAACTTCATACATTAAAAATTTTATCAGCCAACTGATAACATTGGGAGGCAACTAACCATGAAAATTAAAATCACAGTGATTTATTAAGGACTGTTATTCAAGGATTGTATTCCTTATCAAGAATTATAATTAACAACACTGGTTTCCTCTTTTAGCCAGAAATAGCCTATAATGATGTCCAGAGGCTGTTTTACTTTTATACATTTTTTGCTCATTGTTGCTTCACAAAACCAAGAAATTTGCATTTCTTGTTAACGGAGGTTTTTTTTTTAACTCCCTGTCAATACAGTAGTGGATGTTGTATGTACCTTGCCAAAGTCAATACTGACACTGAATAAAAAACAAATGCTTAAAATACCCTGACATGAGTAGCAGTGTAGGTTAGCTCAAATGACACCGAGCTAGAGGTCAGGAGACTGGCCTCAGTCTCCGAGCTGTTCCAGGCTTGGTGTGGGACCTCAGACAAATCCGCTCCCCTCTCAGTGCTTCTGCCTCTTCCGTCACCACTAGTCCAATGCCTGGTTAGGCTGCAGGATGCACTCGCTCTTTAGCTTCTGCAGTACCTAACACAGCAGCTGGGACCATCTGATACCACGATACAATTATTATAGTAATATTAAATTAATTATAAAATTATAATGCTTCAGATCAGGTATTCAGCTAAATTTTCATTTGCATGCTAGCTGATTGATCCATCTGCCTCACTTCAGCTATAGCTTATGACATTAGAGAATCCCCAAATTTCCTGTCAATTCCTCTTGTAATTTTAAGGTTTGAGTGATATGTGATGCTTGACAGCTGAACTTCAGCTGAGAGCACAGAGGTCAGATTCTCCAAAAATCATGAGCCAGTGTAATGAAATAATGTCCAGTTGGAATGAAAAAAAAATAGAAAGTGCTATTTATTCTGCTATTATTATGATTCATCCTTTGCTGATGGATAAATTGGATGAAGGTGCAGAGGAGAAAACCCCAAAATGATAAAAGATTAAGAAAGTAAGGCTTGTGAGGATGAGCTAAGGAACCGGGCACATTCAGTCTATAAAAAAATAGCTGAGGAGAGGGACATCTGTCTGCATGAATCTAAGGGATACTATGCAGAAGACAGGAGCCAATTATTTTCAGTCAAGAACAGAGAAGAAGTAGTGTGTATGAGACGGACAAGGGGAAATTCAGGTTCACTGTTTCCTGAAACCTGTAACATCTGAGCAGTAGGACAAGCTGCCAGCCAAAGCTGTAGAATTACCTCTTGTAGAGAAGGGGCTTACGTCTCTCTGCAGATTTTGCTGTATTATCCTGATTAGCCCAGAAAACACAAGGAGCAAACCACAGCAGGGGAGAAAAGCTAATTAAAGCATACTTTTTCATACAAGAAAAAATGTGGACCTACTGCTCAAAAATAAATTTAGACTGGAAGTTAGGATATTTCTAGCCCTTACAGCTGTTCATTTGGAGCTCGCCATCCAATGTGGCAGCAAGAATGGGGTGCAAGAAACACTCACATAAACTAAAGAGGATGAATGCTGCTGAACTGATTTTGTGGGGTTGCTGGCAGTGACAGAGAACTGCATTACCCTGGAGAAACTTTCAATCCTAGAGCCTCTAATCCTAAAACCATTAGGGAGGGAGCCTAGCTAGCAGATCAGACACGATTTCACTTTTCACTTCTCTGTAAGAGGGAATGGTATCCCTTTTCCTTAACAAAAAGAGGAGCTGATGAGACACGATGTGATGGTTTAGGGCTCAGCCCTGAAATCTGTTTGTTTTGTCTTCTCTTAGCAGGACTTGTGTGTTTAGCCCTTTTTCCCCAAGAAAAACAACGTCGATTGAGAGAGATTCACTGAGGAAATGAGTGAATTGCATGTAAAATCCTACTGGGAAGGTCATGGCTATTTATTTCTGATTGGGCCTCAAGTAATGACTTTGAATTAACATCTGTAATTACTGTAGTGGCAAGAAGGCTCTGATGCACAATAATGCAAAACCACTTGATGGTGATGGAGGTTGTTAGAGAAATCATGGTTTTCTGACACACAGAAAAATACAACATGTCTTTTTCCATTAGGGGTCATTTGCGTGTTCAAGGTTAATAGTTTTACTGGAGAGAAGCAGGGCATCTCTTGGGTATACAACTGCTGCTGTTAGATTCATGTTACATTGATATTGAAGTCCTAATTTGCTATTATTGATACATGTAGCAGGTAGTTTAGGCTTTGGGGGAGTGTATCTTACAAGCTGTCTTCTCTTTAACTTCACAGCGTACCTTTGAACCAGATTTCTGTTAAGTAGGACTAATTTCTCCATTAAATATAGCCCAGGCTCTTCTGAATCGCGCAGGAATAACTGTGAGTAGCATGTTGCAGTGGGAGGTCGGGTAGAGGATGGAGTGGAAGTGTTAGAACAAGCCCAACGCAGTAGGTGGCAGAAAGCACCAGCACAGCCACTACCTTGGCACTGCTTGCCTAAAGATGGTGGGAAATCTCCAGCTGGAACAGCTTTAATGACTAAATGAGGTGTCTGGAAAGTTTTGCCCAATGTGAGCTTGATGGACTTCAGAATGTATTGCAAAAGCCATTTATCTGATGACTTGAGTAGCTGTTCTGTAAGGCAGCACAGGAAGAAAGAAAGGTTCTTCCTTTGGAGTTTTGACATGAGCTGGGATAAAGATTTTGGGAGAGCTTGTGTTTTCCACTGATCTCTAGTTTGTGTTACAGCTGCCCTCCCTTTCAGGACTTAGCTGCTGCGAGATATTACGAGCTACAGAACCTGAATGAGGAACATATCTTTTGGGCTAATGAGGAAAAGACCTGAAAAGTTGGGGGCAAGTGGTGAACTAAGGGCACTTTGCTTTCTTGGATGGCTGAGTTAATCCACTATGTATATATAATTATATATTGGATGGTTATGATTTGTGACTGTGAGCCAGACTATCTCTGGGGTGCTTAGAGTTCTTTATATAGGGACTTAATTATTTAGATGATTACCTCTTATAAAATACTTCAGTTGCTTCCAGGGTTGACATGGGTTTTTGCATGATGTTATGTTGTGCGCTAGATATAAATTTAAAATACCAGAATTCACAATGGTTAAAGCTTCTTGAAGCTTTAAGTCAAGTAGGGATTTTCACAGTTTCGTTTCTACCACTGCCCTTTTCCCTAAGTTTGAAAGCATCCCGTGGGAATGACTGCATCTGATATAGCCATGACGTTGACCTACAGAATTTATTTGTACTTACAAGCAAGCGGGGTAAGTTGTAGGATCCCAGACACATTTTCACACATGCCTGTATCTATTTTGAGGAAAAGTAAGAGCTTGAGATTCTCTTTTTGCTACATGTATTCAACATTTGCTTCTGAAGTGGTTTACATAGTTCTGCATTGCATTCTTTCAGCAGTGGGCCTGTTAATGTATACACCATGCCCTTCCAGCAAAGCCTTTAAGATATTTTCACTTTAGCATACAGCTGCCTTGGAAAGCACCAAAAATTGAAGGAATTCTTCTAGTTCACCTGGAGGGGAAAAACAAGCATCACTTGCTTTTTTGACAGGAGATGAAAGAAATGGAGAATAAATATTTTGGGCCACACATCAGGGCATTTATTTACAGTAGTTTTCATCATGGCATTTAATTTTCTCTCTGTTGAATCTGTTGAAAAGGTCTTCATTATTAATATATTGGATATCTACAGCAGAGAGCTCTACTGAGCAGAAAATGCAATTTGTTCATATATTTTCCAAAACAAGATTCATACGAATCAAAATGGGAAACAGCAACAAACATTTTTACAGCTTTTTTCATTGTAAAAGACTCGTTCTAGTAAAATAACTTTTACTTCAAACTGCAGGCTGCATCAGTCCATGTTAGACATTAAAAAAAAAAAAAACTTAGCAGTTTGTTCTTCAAAGACTTTCTTGTTCTGCACCCCTTCTAGCAAAATGTATCCTGCTTTACAGATGAAAACGGTCATGCAGTGATGTAGCTTTTAAATGTCCGAATGTCAGTGTCTGTCACTGATTTCCTATGATTTCTCGTGCTGAAAGTTTAGCCCGGTTTATCTACGTGAGCACAAGGCATGGATCATAAAGGAGATTGGGCATAATACCTGAATGTACGAAATAATTATAGCTCGGGAGACCTGGCATCCAGGTCTCTAAGGAAATGAGTAGACACACTACAAACCTCCAAACTTTTTAAATGAGAGAGGAGCTCACCTTGGATGTACATGAATCAGCTGTGACTGGCCAGTCCAGTGCTGGCTCCTCTTAAATTCTCTACAACACAAGCACAATGTTGCTCTTTTTTTACTTCGCTGTCATGCAGATAACGGGGCAAGTCTCACTGGGAAACGTCCGCTTTGTTGCACAAGCCTGGGAGCACCTCGCTGCGGGAAGAGGTGACTGGCTCTTCCCCACGGAGCTCCCGGCTGGCCGTAAAATGTCATCTCGCTGGAGAGCTATTGCTGTTTTTCTGTCTGTTCTTTTATTTGGAAAATTGTTGATACCCCAGTGAGTCCTGGAGGCACAGATCTAGGATTTTGTAATAGGGAAAGGAGGAACTCCTCTCAAGACTCGGCAAAAAGCTGAAGTCTTCCCAAGTGACTCTATTTAAGGCAGTAATAACAGCTACTGTGTACCAAAGCCTAGTTTAGTAGCTAGTAGCGTGCTGATAAATAAAAGAGTAGGTAAAATTATTTTGTGGTGCATCTGGGAAGTGGGTAAACACTTTTGTGCCAAACTGAAGGTGGCTGAACTCCCTTGCGCTTGAACACAGCTCTGACTGGAGCAGAAAGGGGCCGATAAGCAGGTGGCTTCAGGTTTTAGGTAACAGAAGGAATCAGGGATTAGAGATGAGGTTTTCTCTAGCCTGAGAGAAAGAGGGAGGGATTATCATTTACAGGCATCCCTTTTGGCTCCCCATTAAACTGAATCAAGCCCAAGCATGTTGAATGGGAAAAGCTACTGAGAGAAACCCTCCGGATGGAATTAATCTCATTTAACTACAGACACCCATAGCTGATCCAGTCACCTAGACCCTTTTAAGGTCAATGAAGAGAAACAGGCTCTTCTGTAGGGCAGTCCTTTTCTCATCCCTTTTACATGTCTGCTTTAAGGTGAAATGAATTGTACCCGGCTGCTGCCTGTTCCTCTCCATTAGCTGCAGGTGTCTAGGTAATCAGCTCAGATCAGCTAATTACAAAAAAACGGAATCTACAACTTGAATAAATTCATCCCACCATCAAGCATGTAAACTAGGAAAGAAAAGGAGATTCCTCAGAAAAGTTGCTTCCCTTTTTATAGTGCAGGGGATGAGGCAGAGATTACGTGCAGGCCTGGTTCTGTTTTAATGGAATGATAGTGGCTCTATTTAAGGCAGTAGTGGTACGATTGTGGCAACGGTATGATAGTGGCATCGATTCCTGCAGGCCTGGCAAACACACCTGTTTGTAAGCAGGGATCCTTCTCAGACCTGTGGATGAGTCTTGAAGTTCCTTGGTTCATCCCACAGGTCTCTCTTCTGGGACTTGTCACCTTCATGTTTTTAGCAGTAATACTGATTTTATTAAGCAATTCCCATTGTTCTGCCTCCGAGAAACAAATGCAAGAGTGTTCCAGAGAGTTCCTGTTTTGTCTGAGAATGGAACATGATAAGAAATTGGTTTTGGTCGTAGGCAATAGATAAGTCCCAACTTACTATAATGAGGAACCGCTGCTAGATCACAGCAGCTGACTGTTAGACAATATAGAGTTCAAGGCAGAGTTTTATTGATAAAATGTTTCTTCCAGAAATGGCAGTGTGTGGAAGATGCCAGTGGGAAGCTCAAGCTACACAAGTGCAAGGGAATGGCAAACTTGGCAGCTGCAGGCAACAGCAAAGGCACCTCAAACCTTTTGCCCAAGTATTACAACAGGAATAGTGAAGACTGCAATTGTGAAGAGAACGAATACAAGCTGAGCCATGTCGGACGGAGGAAGAAACTCTTTTCCAAGAAGAGTAAGTTAACCCACTATGTCTTCTGTTTCTGCCTTAGAAAACTATTACGAGTTTGTTCGCAAGCACCCATAATTGTCCTGATTTTCATGGACATTGAACACCTGCAGATGTCATTGAAGACCAGGCTATTTGTTATGCATCTAAATATGAAGCTGGGTATCTCCTACTGGACAATCAGACTTGAAAATATCCTCAGTTTGTAGGAAGAGTAATGTTTTGATCGAAAATAGGGCCATATATTTCTTTTGAAACTAGAAATTGCCATACGCACACTGAAGTCGCAAGCAGCCCATCCTTACATAGGTCATAAAATATGAACAGTGTTTTATAGCAAGTACTCAAATTTTCAGTAGATACTGCAGTGCTTTGGGCCATTACTGCAGTAATTTATTTTTAATAAGGATGTGTGCACTTTGTTACAGAAGCCGCTTGCTTCTAACATCTTTTCCTTATGCTCAGTCAGCAGAGCCAAGGCTGACTTTTAACCAGAGATCACATCCAAAGGGGATGAGTCTGTTTCTAGTTTCCTTGGCACAGAGCAGGTGCTTTTTTCAGAAAGCCCTTTCCACTGGCTCTGTTTTAAACCTTAGGCTAACATCTATATTTGAAGTACATAGTCTAATTATAGATTAAAGACGCAAATGGCAGCACAGAATTATTATTCACTTGTAATGTTTCTTTCGTCTCACTCCACAAATGCAGAGCCTTAATTATTTAGCAGATTAGTCTTTCTCTATAATGACCTGGCACAAGCTTCAAACAGAGAGTTTAAATTGATTTTCTCCCATTATATTTGCCTTGCAAGCTGATTAGTACCTACTAAGCTAATTTTTAGTTGAAAAAAATTATTGGTTCCAGGATGAAATTACTCAACTATACTTGCTGTTTACATATGTGGCACAGCAGATAATCTTTAAATAACACTAGAGGTTGCAGTTCAGTTAACTTTTTTTTTTTTAGTAAGTCACAAAAAAGAAAGTTCAGTTATGGGGAGTCAAATAACAGGAGTAGATCGAAGGCACTTAAATGTGAAGAGGAAAACAATTTAAGTGAGGGCAACATAGTGCTATCTAATAATACTTAACACTTATTTAAGTACTTTTCATCTGCGATATGCTTCCTAAACATTAACTAATTTTCACAACATGCAGAGGAGGTGATTAAGTGTATAATTACCTTTAGTTTATGTATGAAGGAGGTTGAGGCAAAGAAGTGAAGGTTGCAAAGATACCATCAGCAGAGCGATCGGAACATCTTTTCCCCAGGGTTCTGCTCAGAAGAGGCAGAGTTTGTACTGTACCCTTCAGCTCACTGTGCCTCCTTGAACCACAAGGCATAAGCTTAAGCAGCATAAGATAGGATCTTGGCAATCGTGTTCCCATTGCTTGTGTCTTGAGTAAAATAATTGACTACAGATGCTTTATCTTTCCCTCTGCCCACATGCGGGGTGTGGTACACAGTGGAAGAGGTTAGCTTAGACCTGTTGACACAGACTGGTTTGGTGTTGGCTATTCTTTCACATTCGCTTACCTAATAAATCACATGCTGAAAGGACATGAACATAAAGCAATACAAGTCAAGGTAGCATACCAGGGATTTTTTTTAAACAGCCTACCTAGAAATCTGGCTCAAAATTGTCAAAAGAGATTTGGATTGCAAACTGTCAAAAGAGAAAATAGAGCCTTGCCTTGCTGCCCATCCAGCTAGTGTTCTGCAAATGGTAATAGAGAGTGACCTGGATTTTGATGTTGTGTGTGGGTATCTTATGTCCCATTTCATGAGTCCCGGGATGGGAGATAAAGTGTAGTCTGTGTTGGGTTGCACAGTTCTGAGGGAGCCCTTGGGGTTCTGGTACTCGAAGTCCGATGAATGCAGGGTGTCATGCGGCAGCCCTACTTGAATGCCAGCAAATGCTTTTTGTCAGATTGAACAAGAAGTAAACAGAAAATTAAAGTTTCAAACTAGAATAGGCCCTGTCTACATTAATGCTTTGGTTCATAGCAATAGTGTGGTTTTGAAGGGAATCTCCTGATCATTCCCTTTTCCCATGCGCAGCAGGGATGCGTTTGCAGAGCAATTTTGTTGCGTTTTAATCTACAGTCGCTTGCAGAAAACTCAGTTGGAAGCTCTGCTGCTGCAGTGCATCAAGTGTGTTCCAGCCCCCGATGGGGTACGAGGACGAGTCTTTTGGAAAGATTGAAACCACTCGTGCATGGTGAGGATGTATGGCCAAGCGGACCAGATCAAATGTAGCCCAAAGTTACCACCCTGCCACAGGCCACATAAATTTTAGATAGAGGGGCCTGAGCACCAAATGCTTTGATAAACAAATTGCTTTCTAATGTAGGTATGGCCCAGATGCCTGCTCGGGTGCAGCAGTGCCTTTAGCAAGTGAGAATATTTTCTAAATTGAATAAATTCAGTAGCAAACAGTCATGCTGTGAACATACTATCTGGGCCGTGTACAACCCACCTGCGAAGCTTTTACGTGCTAGAATCACAGAAGCATTAACGTTTGGTATATCTGCTTTTGGGTGTCAGGAATATTTTACAATATTTATATTTCTCTGTCCTCTTTGGTGTGTTTTTGTTTTTATAAGAAAGATGAAGCAAAGCTTTGCAATAGGAGGAAAGTTTAAAAGTGATGGTGGGCTGTGTTGTGGTCTATTAGGTTTTCTTGCTGTGAATTTGATCTTTTCCTACTGTGATGAGCAAGTACATGTGATTAAAGGAGTTACTTAGCTGCATGCAGAGAAATGATAGGCCACATAGGTCTGTAAACAAGAAACAGAAGTCTGTGAAAAGGGGCTAGTACATTTTTACTCCAGTTTTCATGGTGGTGTTTTTCTTTTGAGGTAGTATCAGTGTTGTAGCAAAATCCCTGTGTTTTAAGACCTGACTTTATTTGCTATGCAAAATACCTGAATGACAATTACTTTAAAGAGAATGAAGTAGAATTTTAAATGGCAGTTGTAGGAAACTGGATATCAGAAGATTTCTTTTTCTCCTTGAAATATCTAAGGACACAGATTCAAGATAAGATTCTTGAAGTCCCTATGTGCCTAATGCTTAAGAAAAATCACCTTCATCCCTCTATCCATATTTCTAGACACTTGAGATATCTTTAAAAAATTAACTTTAAAGTGCCTAGTTTTCCTTTGGTGTTGTTTAAAAAAGGTGCTGCTTCTCTACTAAATTCTGGAAATCTCAAGTTGGTATTCATAAGGCTAGTGGTGGATTTTTTCCTTGTGGCACATGTTTAGCAGCGGATTCCTTGCTTACTGGCTCATTCCATGGTCATTTATGGTGCTGGAAAATACATCGGATCCAAACCACCTACACAGAATAAGTAGCAATGGGGAAGACCAAGAGTCCTCTGTCTTCTGCTAATGCTCCTGCTGAGCAGTGATGTTTCTGCTTTGGGGGAGTTGCCATACCATAGTTGCAGTTGGTTATGGTCCTCTCAGTTATCCCTGAGAGAACTATCATTTCTGAATGATCTCAGTGTTTAATCATGAATTTGGCAGCTGCAAAATAAGTAATAAGGCTTGAGTGTTGAGGATTTGCGAAGAGTTAAACTTGCCCAGCCTTCAAGGTTTATATTTATGTCAGATATGAAGTTTATGGTTTTATAATAAAGCATTGCCTCACTTTATTCAATTGAATGATAATTTCAGATACTGCAATTCATGCTTTCACTCTCCAGTGTTGAAACCTGAGATGCTACCAAAAAATAGCTCTAAAAAATCAGGTGGGTATGAGTCCCTAGACTGCCTGGGGAAATCTGGACCAGAACAGTATACTTTCTTCCAGGCTCCAGAGACGACGAGCATGCTTTTCAAGTGATTCAAGAAGACAAAGCAGGGATGACTATGGCACTGAGAAGTGGTTAGCTTCATTAGGCTGAAATTGCTCCAGGCTCCACTTCCAGATTCAGTTTTGAGGATGTAACATTTTAGCAGTACCATCTCTAAAATAGCTGGCTTCTGCAAGACCAGAGAAAGAAGTACAGGGACTCTCAGAACTTACCAAAGCTAAACTTCAGTAGTTTGAAAAGGGGAGTACAGGTATTTTGAGCCAAATGTTTAGTAGCCCTGGATCTACTTTGTGGGTTATGTGTGTAGGCAAATGATCCGGAGAGCAAAGCTTAACACTGAGGGAGAATAAAATGATTAGCCTGGAATTTATACCACTTTGCAGGTGGGAGAGCACAGGTGAATATTGATCTTATTAAATATTTCAACCATTTCCTCTGAAAATGATAGTTTGGTACTAATCACAGCTCTGTGGGTAGAGCATCGTGACAATGCGATACGAGAAGTCCTTCAGGAGCTGTCTCACTCGGGACCAATTTGTTCTCTACCAGGTTGGATCAGGATTGGCTACAAGGGCAAAGTAACTCTCCTGGGCTTTTGTTCTTCAGGACATGTGCAGGCTGCAGTTCCCTGCGGCTATGTGCTGAGCTGGATTGGCATGTTAGAATTGGAAGGAAGGTAAATTGTTAGTTGGCTGGTCTTGACAAGATGAAATGAGGGAACAATTAAAGAAATGGGAATTTGGGAATTTACACGTTGAATATAATTGTTAGGGTGTAGGTTTTTGGAACTTCCTCTTACTTCTGAAAAGATTGCAGTTTCCTTGTCATTTATTCAGACATTTCCTGAATGGGTGCCTGAAATAAGTTCTTTGGTTTGGGTTGGGTTTTTTTTCTGCTCCCCCTCTCCACCCAAGCTGTGACTCACCTGGCTTAATATCAGCAACAAACTTTGAGCCACAGGTGGAAAATGTGTTGAGCCAGACAATCCAGCTGGTTTTCTACTTTGTGTGTGTGGTGCTGACAAGAATTCGGTGCTGGGACCAGTTTCAGGTGGGAAGAGATGTTTGTTTCTCTTCCCAAAATCTTCAAAATGGCTTTTGAGACTCTGATCCATTTGGAATTCATATAAGGATTCTTGAAAAAAGTCAGCGTGTGTCAATGCCAAAGGACGCTGGCTGATGTGAATATTTCTTTTGTCAATTTTGGCTGCGTTCTACCTCCATTGCTTTTTTCTCTGCTTGTTTTCTGTGGAGATTATCCCGTAGAGAAAGTTGGCTATTTTATGGAGCTTGGAATTGCAAGAAAATTGGTCTTCTCATTTGGCTCAATGATGGCGTTTTTTCTTCATCAGATTGCAGAAGTCAGTCCCATTCTAGTGCGATTTGCTGTTTCAGCTCTGTGTAGAGGAGAGATGACGAGAGGAGCCAAGAGACCTGCTTGTTTCCGGTAATGTCATAGATGATTCCAAACCACGTATATGGAGCAAAAGAATCGAGCATTGCGCAGGTGGAAAAAGTGAGGCTGTGCTGTTGTATTTTGTCCGGTTGTACTTTTTTCTCGAGGAACGCGATGGCCTGCCTAATGTAATGAGTGACTCTGAGCAACTGTTGACAATGAGTAGAAAATAGTGGCCAGAGGTGGACCCTATCCCATGCTAGGGAAGTTTAGATACGGATTTAGACTCCATAACTAAGGTATATTCTTGCAGTTCCAGAACAAACAGAAGAGGAACTTTGGGGATTTATGCTGGGACAAAGAAGTTTTGAAAGCAGTAATGGCAAAAAAATCACATCTCAAACTGTGTAGCGATAATGGGTAGCAAATGTTTCGTTTTGATTTTGGACTGCAAATGCAGAGGCAAAGTCTGAGGGACTGCACAGCACTGGAGGGTGCTGCTGAGTATAGAAACTCACTGTCTAGTCCATATATCAGAAAAATAGAAAAGAAGTAGAAGTGGCTGAAGGTAGAGATTCAGGTATTAACCCCTCTCCGTAGAATAAAGCATCTTACCTTGAAGAAGGAGCATGGAATTGAGAAAAGTGTCAGGCTGAACACTGGGAATACTTCCTGTTGAAACTTGGGACAAATCTGGGGAAGTGTTGCAGGCATCCTATCACGGGAGCAGTTGTCGCTAGGCAATAGCAACCTTTAGAGATCTGGCCTGGCAGGGTGACCTACCACCCTGCTGTTTGTAACTGTCAGGTTTAGTTTTTAAGGTCTTACTGCCATCTGGTGACTTCGGGGGGAAAAGCAGAATTTCTTTGAAAGAGCTGTTTACTCTCAAAGTGATATTGTATGAATACGTTTTTTTTCCTTTCCCTCCTGCCATCCCTCTGCATTTGGATTATATCAGCCCCTCTCTCTCATGTTTTAAGGTACTATCTATCCTTGCAAAAGGTAATGAGGCAGCAGCTCTGAGGACAGCTGCAACAAGCACCATCTCTCATTCAGTTAATTCCAAATGCCACGGTATAGGCTTTTTTTTCCAAGAACCACAAAGGCGACCAAATTGTAACATGCTGTTTCTCACTCACTCACACTTTTCTCTGCCTTTTCCATGCAGAGTACAAAGCAAGCTATGTCCGGAATCGCTCTATCCGTTCTGTGTCTGTTGAGTTGGATGGAGAGGTTTACAACTTCGGGCTAGAGGATGGATACCAACCAGTCTTACCAAGGAACATCACCAAAAGACACAAGATGCAGAGGGATATTGCTCGTGAAGAGGAAGATAGAGACATGGGGGAATACAGTGGCACTGGTGGCATTGCGGAGTATACAGCCCCTAACCTAATAAAAGTGACTCACAGGTGAGTACACACGACATGTCTGTAAGCCTGTGCTGCTTGAATGGCTGCTTTACAAAAGTGGGTGTGTTACTTTTGATTAGCTTATCGTTTAGATCCCTCCATATGGGTCCCTTTTGGATACCTGGTCTAACTTCACTAAAATTCTTTTTTCATCTATACAACACTTTTAGGTTTTCTTTTAATTTTGTCATCACATGTAGTGGGGCATGAAGCTATTGAAGAACTACCGCAATGCTTTTATATGCCATCTACTCTTTGGAGACAGTAATCATCAGTCAGTGCTTATTTCCAATGAGGACAGGCAAAACTGTTTGCAGCAGTTGTGTAATCCTATCTAAAACCAGGAATGGCTCTACCCTTGGAAATCTCAGTGCGTCCTGCTCACCTAGCCTGTCTGAAGATCAAAGATGCTAAGTGGAGCGTGACCTAGTTTCATGTCATTTATTGTTCTGTATTTCAAAAACAAATTCAGTCCTAAGGGAAGAAGCAGCATCTCAGAGCTAGTAGCCAGTGCTAGGAAAGGAAATTCTATATCATGGATGAAGCTGGATGGACCAGGAGCATTGGGAAATCAAACATTTGTGAGGGAGATAAAGGAATTGTATGGGCTGTAAAGACACTCTAATAGCTAAAAAGTCTGTTTCTCAGCATGTGAGTCTAGGGGCAGATGATGTACCTGCAACTATATTTCATTAGTTTAGTCACCATTTCTGCTTGTGAATTATCAGGAAATCCACCAACCATTATTGATTATGTGCATTAAATTGTTTAACGACTAGCTCATGTCAACATGCATCAGCCAGTCAGCTGCTGCTGAAACCTGTGGTTTCCGTTTAACTTCTGTTTCCAGGGTTAGAGACTCAGCAACATGAGGAAACGTAGCTAGGCTGACATGAGCAGAACTGTGCCTCCTTCCCCAGCTCTCTCGAATGTTCAGGACCCATAAACCACTATATGTGCTTTTCTCCTGGAGCAAGTTAAATATTGGGTGAATCCCGTATCCATACAGGGAACTGTCAGGAAGATTGTACATAATTCATGAGGAGTCCCCAGGAACACTCGTGGAAAAGATAGCAATGGGACAACATTCATGTGTGAGGTGGTTTACAGAAAATAAAGGAATAAATAAATATTCCTTATTTATTAAGGAATTAATTATTATATCTATATAGAAATAGAGAAAGAAATGTTGAAAAAACTCAGCTTTAATTTAAACAAGAACTCAAAAATAACTACATGGTATTTCTTGTCCCTTAATAAACTTCTCAGGTTAGCATTTAAGTCAATTTTTTGAAAGAATCTTAAAGCCTAGATTGCATTAGAAGTTAGTAAAACACAAGCACTTAATATTGTCTAAGGGTATTTAGCTTCTGAAGTCAGGGAGATGTTTCTGAAAAAATTTATCCCTTTTTCTAGAAAACTGCAAGGTTTCCTTTTTTTTCTTTGTGGTATCCTAATACATCTTATAAAGAAGCACTTTCTGCTTGCTGCTACCCCCATATCACTTAATTATGCACAGGGAAATTGCTTCTGAGCACTGCTTTCAGTGCTTGCTAGTTAGTAGAGATTATTTATGTAGGCAGCCTAATGAATAAACAGGAACTCTGTGCAGAACAATTTACATATAGAAATGAAACAGTCAACAGGGTCTACTTTATAGGGATCTTCTCCCCTTAATTTTTCTCCTTCTGAAAAATTTCCATGGCAACTTGAAACCAAACGTCTTTCCTGGCTCATAGGATACTCTGTTAAGTCTCTTGAATGAACAATGTTGTTTTGAATTCTGCATGTCATTTCCAAGCTGGCTTCTCATGTGTCCTCGGGTGGTATTATTGAAACCAGCTGTTTGCATTGGTGGGACTTTTTCTGTGTACAGTGATAAATGCATTTGTTTTTCCATGGCCAGGTGCTATATCCTGGAGAATGATACAGTTCAGTGTGACACAGATCTGTACAGGTCCCTGCAAGCTTGGAAGGACCATAAGCTTCATATTGACCATGAGGTCAGTGATGTTATCAGTCATGCATTTGCAGTGTGTGTTTTTAGCATGGTTTTCTGCGGGCTGATAGGATCGTGCTGACTGTTTGTATGGGGGTCTGTCTGCCTCTGGGTATCTTTGTTCCCCACAGGAACCTTTTGAACTCACTGGCTGGTTTCAGAGTAGAGATTTCATAGATAATAAAGCTACTACAGGTTTGTGAAAACACGATGCTGAGTGGAGGGAGAACTGCAACTGGAAAAACAACTGAGGAATGACATAAACCTCATGAGATGAGCGAGAGAGACTTATAGGTGTCCCAATCCTGGGAAAAATTTCAACTGGATCTCACATCTTATTAACACTGCTTCCCAACATACCTCTTAAAAAAAAGCCTTTCAGTTATGAAACATAAATCTAAGGAAACGTGAGCTTCATTAGCTCCTGGAACTATTTATTTTGCTTGCTTCTTTATTTTTAACTTCCGTACTTGAGAATTGAATTGCTTTTCCTTAGGCTTATGGATATGAAGAACCTGGAGAGAACCTGTCCTGTGAAATCTGCCTGTAAAACTTTAGATAATATTGAAGAGTATAAGCTGAAACACTTTACATTTAATGGTGGAACAAATGCCAAAGCAGAGCATGAAGAAAGGACCTCCTCTTTTTCTCGTAGCAAATCACATGAATTCACAGCACAGTCGTATGTGAGAACTTATTGGCCTTTACAGTACGGATTGGCACATAACAAGGCAGATATTGAAAAACTTATTAGCTCTGCTAGCATTTAAGAAAAGGGAACTCAAACATCTTCAATATCACCATGCTGTTCCAGCTCTTTTATTCTTCAGAAGATGTAGGCTATATGGAGTGGCAAAGAAAATGAGAGCTCACTTCTGTCCTTTTGTGCTCCTGCGTTAGGGTCGTAGGGTTGGATTCTCTTTGTATTTTTCTTGAACTCTGTTCTCTGTCTATTTGTCAGTCGTGCGTGTCCGTTAGTTTTACAGTCACTGACATCTTACGGTAGCTCGGCAGTGACTTCTTTGTTCAGACTGGGTGACTTCGTTTTTTTCTGCTGTATAAAGAACCAAGGTGGAAGCCTGGAATGTGCGTTTGAGTGCAGATGGGCTAGACTGACTATGAGCTAGACTGAACAAAAGCAGGTGTTTGACTTGCTGAAGTAGGGGTCAAAAATAAACAATGTGGGTAGCACAATTAAATTAATGGCTTATCCATATCCTGTATGGCCAGATGTTGCTAAAGACTGTCATGTAAAATGATGGAAACTTGCCACTTTTGAAGAGGGGACTTGAGCACCTTCTCCCTAGTCCCTTTTCAGGTTTGTAACAGGCCGAACTTTAAGGGCTTTGGTTTCCTTTGGGTAACCTCTCTCCCTTTGCAAATATCCTGAATTGTGCAAGAAGAAAAATCACCGTGAAACTGTAGCGTTTGTCTACCTAAAGCCGTATGTCCTCCCTGCCCTCTCCCCCAGCACCACATTCTGCTTTCACCTTGTGTAATCAAAGCAGGCAAACTCTGCCAAAAAAGGTTTTCTCCTGGCTGTAATTTCCTCTAGAGATTTCCTGTGTTTTGTCTTTGTGAAAACAGATCATGTGAAAATGCTTGCTAGTGGTGGGAGTCATGGAAGGTGGTGAAAAGGAAGCATTTGATAGCAGTGGAATGGACTGGAGAGGGTTAGAACAAGGCTAAATCATACTCCATTTTTTTAATGCATATCTTTACCTTTTTTTAGATTGAAACTTTGCAAAATAAAATAAAAAACCTGAGGGAGGTGAGAGGTCATCTAAAGAAGAAGAGACCTGAAGAATGTGACTGCCACAAGATAAGGTATTTCTTGTGTACTTCTGAGTAATTGTAATATGCAACTGTAGCTGATTTATATCTTCACAGATCAGAATCTGTTTAAGTATTAGTCTGCTTATATTCTGTCTCTGTTAGGCAGGAAAATAAGCTGGGTATGTTTCATCTGCTAACGCTGCCTGGGAGAGCTGGACTGCTGTAGAGGTACAAGACACATTTTCTGGCCAGGCAACAGTTTAATTGCCTCTGTGTCAAGTGGTGATGGTGTAAGAGGTCTAACTAGCACCAAGGCTTTTAAGCCACTTTGCTAGTTAACGCTGTTGTACTGAAGCTGCTGCTATTAGATACCAGCAATTAATGTTTTAATCTGCAGGCTTTTTTCTTAAAACTTGCTGTCCACAAGGGCGAATTATCAGTGTGCTGCAGTATTACACGAAGCTCTTTTAATAGTAGTGTGTAAACTATGTGGACTAATAGAGTGATCGGGTAAGAGAAATTCTTCCCATCCCATTTTTTCAAGGCCAGAATGTATCGCCTCATAACATAGTCACAGAAATAAAATATTTAGCAGTTGTGCCAGGAGGGGAAAGCAGGTATTTATCAGTCAGTGCAGAGTAACTGTAATTCTGTAATCATCACTGACTTCAGTGCACCAGATCTTTTTTTCCTAATGCAGATGACTTGTGAATTTTAAATGCAATAGAGAATATCAAAATAGTGATTGTGTATCAAGGGTCTCTGTACAGTTGGTTTCTCATATAGTCAAATATTTGCAAAATGGCTGTAAAATGGGTCTGTAGATTGTATGGAAAGAAGGCTCAAACACACCCGAAACCTTCTGGGGCAAGGAAGCTCTTGCTCAACAAATAAGCACATCAGAAAATCTTTCAAAATCAAACATTAACACAAATAGAATTTGCCTCAGAGAAAGTTGCTCAGAAATAACAATTTCAAAGAGCCAGGAGCGGCTGTGATCATAGAGCCATTCCTGAGGCTGCTGTGAGCCAGATGGCACCGGGAGCACAGCAGCCACAGCAACAGTAGTTGTACATGTATCGCAAAAAAAGATGGCATGAAACAATGTACTTGAAGGCACAAGACATATCTTGAGCTAAAGCAGCTTTACTCACCGGCCTCTGTGAGAGCGTGTGGCTGGTACTTCTCTGTCTCGCTGTATAACGGAATGCGTTTTTGAGCATTCCACTGAACACAGTATTTAGGGTTAGTTAATGAAATACCCAGTCTCTGTGGAAGATAAAAATTGACTGAATTTAAGTTCTTTAATAATCTTATTTTGTTAATTTGGTTTAGGGATTTAATTTATTACAGCTCTTCATAATTTGAAATATATTTGTTTATTGGTTTTGAAGAGACTTTTAGGCCGACATCTAACTGAATTCTGATGTGCTCTTTAGAAGATAACATTTATTGAACTTAATTTATCTTTGCTTATTTGTGTGGCTAATAAGTATAGTGAACATTATCAGTCAGCAAAATATTGCCATTGACTAGGCCTCTTTTGATTTTTGCTTTAACTTTGCAAATTATACAGAAAGGCATCTCTGCAAAATCTTGAATAGCATTAACTTTTGTAATGGGAGCAAAAGTGTTTCTGGAGACAGATCTAAAACAGTTCACCCACCTAGCTAGAACATAGTATGTATTCGCATACATCCTATATATCTCAGAATGTATTATACACGACTACTGCTGGGACAGGTCCATGCATCTTGTTTCAGTTTTCCTGAAACTTCCAGCTAGTAACAATGGAGAGAAAAAAAACTACGCAGTATAACGGATAGTTTAAATTACTTCATTCTTTCATTTAGAAGGAAAACAGCAGGATAAGCTTGTCATCTTGTTATCTGTCTGAACAAATTAGTGAATATTCAGTGGAAGGTATTATGTAATACATTTATAAATCTATTGATTTTATCTGCCCAGTGTAGGGAAACAAGAGCTAACGATAACTAAAATAGAGAATTGTAGCTGAAACCGTCTTTGGATGCATATTGTAATACAGTATTAGACCAGCAGAGGACACTATGCACACACGAGCTGAAGAGGCAGGAGGCACACAAGGCTCAGAAGCGCATGACCTTGCACACCCTGAATGAGTAAATCAAAGGAAGAAGTGACACTGGATTAAATCTGCTTCAAATACAGAGCGAAAGTGTGGTATAAACAGGAGCAATTGTCTTTCTGCTGTTCATCAACAATGCTTTCTTTTTTTCCCCCCCCAGTTACCATTCAAAACACAAAAGCAAACTGAGGCACAGAGGATCTCATCTGCATCCTTTCAAGTAAGTGAAGGCACGCTCCCTTGAAAGAGGAGATGCAAAGATGTAAACATTTGGTCCATGCACACAAGTTACGACCTAAGCAAAGGCAGTAATAGCTCATTCATCCTGTACTAAAAAGAAACCAGGCACCTGGGAAAGGAACCAAGCTCTTATAAGCAAAGCTTGTAAATTCTGGAAGTCAAGTTGCTAGTTTGGGAAAGGTTACATCAGAGACTTCAGACAAACCCCTTTGGCTTCATTTCCTTTCAGTACCATGGAATTGCAAAGAGTCATCTCAGGAGCCATCTGGAAAAGAGGCCATTTATTTAAAAAACACCAATTATTTCTTTCCCTAAAAGCAGCTTATTTGATTAGCTGCTTATTTCTTTTAGGTATGTACAAGTATAACAGAGTCTGCATGACCCTAATGTTTCATGTGTGCAGGAAAGCACTCCAGGAGAAGGACAGGCTGTGGCTGCTTAGAGAACAGAGGCGGAAGAAGAAACTGCGCAAACTGCTTAAGAGAATAAAAAACAACGACACGTGCAGCATGCCTGGTCTGACCTGCTTCACCCACGACAACCAGCACTGGCAAACTGCCCCCCTGTGGACACGTAAGGATACTCTAAACTAAGTAATAGGTGGGTGCAAGGTACTGGCTGAGCTGGCCTAGGATTCTGGGTTACTAGCAGTAACGTTATCACTAGGTATGTAGCCAAAGCCACACAATCTTCCTCATGCTAAATAATCCGTGTTTCAGTGTTGGCATTATGGTTTCACCCTACGAAAGGCAGGGGGGTTAAAGAAAACCAGACTGCACATAAAAGCCAGCAGATGTTAGACAGCAGTCCCAACTGTGGCACAACACGTGCTTTTCTGTCTCCCCACACTATAGTGGTTATAATAGAGCCTCCTACTATGTGTCTTATCTCACCTACAGCTGGAGGGTTCCCACATGGAATAAAGAGGGAAAAGCGACTAGCCCAGCCTGTATATAGTTAGCTGTGTCCTGAGGCTGGGGTAGGCATAGAAGAGGAGAAGCTAGTGCCAGAAGGCAGTCTCCGCCGAGAGCTCAGGGATAAGACAGTAATTGTCTGTGGATAAAGCGATATACTTTACAGTGCCTAACAACAGCAACATACATCTTACGTCTTTACGACACCTGAACTTTAATTTGCAGTGGGCCCTTTCTGTGCCTGTACCAGTGCCAACAACAACACATACTGGTGTTTGAGGACAATCAACGAGACCCACAACTTCCTGTTTTGTGAATTTGCTACTGGGTTTTTGGAGTATTTTGATCTCAATACCGATCCATACCAGGTACTTGATCATAAAACAGCTCTGGAAATATCAAAACATTAACAATCTAACATGTTTCTGCAATAAGAATTTATTTCGAGTTGCTGAATATGCATTTGCTAGAAGTTTTTGTAGCACAAACAAAAAACTACATATTGACTTAATGGGGATGCACAGATTGATCCCAGTTCAAGAAAGATAAGTCTCTCAAAAAACAATTAAAAAAGAATGAAAAAAAAAAAAAGAGCAGACCAGAACCAGACATTTTAAATGTTGCAGGACTCTTGCGTTCTTCTGTCTGTAGTGGCTGTCACTGACGGTACTGTTCAACTACAGTCACAACCTGAGCGAGCACCATGTAATTCCCCAAACCTTTGTCACAGACGTATAAACCTAGCAGTCTGCACCCGGGCAGCTTACCTTGCTTTGAAAACGTTTTTTCTGTGTTGCCTATTTCTGACTTTGGAGAAGACTGATAAAACCTTGAGGGTCCTGGCTGCCCACTGAGATGAGTCCTAAGATTACAAACTATAGTCTATAAGTAGCACAGCACATCAGTGTTGTTTATTGATGATGTATTAAAACAGAGCAGTAGTGGTGCAAGCTGTAGATGAGTCATAAATCATTTAACATGTTTTGCCTTCTTTCCTGTTGGAAAAAAAAATATGTATTCCATATGTGGACGTTACTAAACCACGTAACAATCTCTGTTCGCTAACAAGAACTGCTATTTATTGCCAGCTAATTAATGCAGTGAATACGCTAGATAGAGACGTTCTCAATCAACTGCACATCCAGCTCATGGAACTGAGAAGCTGCAAAGGATATAAACAATGCAACCCGAGAACTAGGAACATGGATCTGGGTAAGTGCCTTCCCACTATGCTCAAAAACTCCCTCAAAAGAAATGGGTCTCTTGCTTGCCCAGAGGAAATTTGTATCAGTTCTTTAGCAATGTCCTGTTGAGGCTGATGGCTGCTTGTTCAGCTTTTTGGTTTTGTTCAATGTGTTAAGTATCAGTTTCTGGAAACATTAACTAAGTAGTATATTGAAGTGTAATGCGAGGGTGTGGTGGGGCAGGGGGATATGAGGGAGGAACAAAACTGATTAAAGGGTGAAAGAATACAGTAACACAAAATACAGTTCGTAGACTCATGGCATAATTCAAGCTAGCAGGCACCTCTGGAGAGCATCTTGTCCAACCCCCTGCTCAAAGCAGGGTCGGCTATGAGAGTCAGGCCAGGTTGCTCAGGTCTTTATCCAGTGGGGTCTTGAAAACCTCCAAGCGTGGAGACTGCGTAACCTCTCTGGGCAATAAGTTTATCATCAGTTTAGTTTTAGCATTCACATTCCAACTGAAGGCATAATTTTTAGAAACATTTATTTTAGAGACAGTGCAGTCCATGCAGCCTTGTGGTGAACTGGCTTAAAAATAACTTTAACTACAAAAAGGAGGTTATTTTTTAAGCTGATCATTTTTCCTCAATCTGTTTTAATGCGAGGTCACTGTAACGTAACAGCACATCTGAGGAGGAGGCAGGCTACGTTATGCTGCTAAAAGATGTGCTCTCGTAACGATGGCTTTAAATTCCAAGCAGCAAATGGGTCTTTATTCTTGGTCTAGATTAGCTTTGTCATTTTCTATCCCATAAATTATCTCTTGGTCTACTCAGTGAATCCTGGTTATATTTGTGATCTTTTTATGTTTAAGACAGCAAACAGAAAGCTACAACTTCCTTTGGAACCGAGATCTATGTCATCTTAATTGTGCTAAGGGGAGATAAGAAACACAATTTTAGAAGACACAGCCCTTAGAGCTTGAAGCCCCCTAATCCCAGAATAAAGTGCTGTTATCTACCTCAGTCCCCCAAAGCCCAAAATATTATTTTAGGCCTTATCCAGTACATGCACCATAGAGATGTGCATTTTGAAATCCACTAGTTTTTGCATTTACGTTCACCACTGAAGATCATTTCCAGGAAAGTTTAAAAGACACCTATCCCAAATTACAACCTATTTTACCTAGATAAGGAATTAAGTACAAAAATAACAGTTCTAGTGAACACATATGCAAGCATTTATCATGACAATACAAGTTATCTGTTTATATTTTAAAGTAAGTCTTACTTTTTAAAAATTGTACCTTACCTGATACCTTATTCTATTGCAGGCAATGCTTAGTAACATTGTTAATTTTTCCTTACCTAGGGCTTAAAGATGGAAGCTACGAGCAATACAGGTATATTTAAAAAAAGAAAAATGTTATTTTTTAGTACCACCTTCATGCTTAGGAGTTATGTGGGGTTGGGAACCAAGTGGACAGAAACTGCCTGGAACTGCATTTGCAAGAACTTTGCATCCTGATTACTTTGGAACACTCTAGCTATTCCTATTTCAATGTTACAGCACGTTTTAATCTTTTTCGTCAAAATTAAGGCTAAACTCCTCTCCTTTCCCATCTTTCAGACTGTAGTGCTGGTGGTTTTCTTGGTGATGGTTAACTTTTTTCTCCTTTTGCTGCTTGAAAATTAGGCAGTTTCAGCGTCGAAAGTGGCCAGATGTGAAGAGACCATCATCTTCCAAGTCGCTGTGAGTTGGGAGCAGTTCATGAAAAGCATTAGCTTTTACTTACCTTTTTTTCCCTAACGTTTCTTTTTTGCATGCAGCACCTTTTTAACATGATCACCTATTCTCATGGAATGCTTAAGTGGGAAGTCCTCTAAATTTTGCAAGAAATAAGATACTGCCATCATTATAGACTACTACTGCTGTACAAAACCTCTTAGTACATACCTTCTGGGATTCTGGGAGCATTAAGGTCAGGGCAGCTTCACACTGAAGCAAAGGTGACCTCTCACTAGAAACAACTGACTATGCTTAACTGCCATTAAAAAATAGAAACTGCCTTTAAAAATTAGATGCAATTATGTTGGTGTTGTCTAAATTTAAACTTGCAGAATCTCTCTAGCTGTCACACCAGCCAGAAGTAACAAAACTGTGGTTAGAAGTGTCATTTTCTCAAAGCAGAGAGCAGCATGTGTTTCCTTGTTACTTATCCCACCATAGCCTCCTATGTTGTGAGCAAAGAAGGCAAGCTAGAACATAAAGGAGACTTCTTTGTACATAGACAGATCTGTACATTTGGGGTGATTCTGACATTATACTACAATCCAGATTTGCTTATTGCTTATTTTACTGCCCTTTAAAACTTGGAAGATATTCTTAATTAGTGTAGTACTGTCAATTCTCAACTTGCCAGAACCCAAAGGTGAGATACAAATTTAAAGATATCGTGACGCTTAAAACAGTATGGGTTCTTGGGCTGCCTTTGACTTGCCAACTACCCTCTGTTTCTGAATCGCCTCTTTTTAAGAGAGTTGAGACACTCTCAAATTCTGTAGTGAAAAAATATGTACAAGTACCTTCATGGGTACAGTCTGGCATTCTCCAAGAGCTCCTCCAAGAGGAGTTGCTCATTTAGTTGTAAGATTTTTTATTTCTAGTTGAAGCGATACCTTCAGAACTCAGATGGAGCTACAATTAATGAGATAGATACAAATTTTGTACAGGTTAAAGTTTCAAACGTAGTTGATTATGATACACATGCTATATTTTTGAAACATTGTGGAGCATCTGTAATTGTTTTTTTCCTGCATGGAACTATTAGAAGTATATGTTCAACTACTTCCTATTAGCATGTTATACACTAAGTCATATTTGTTTTATTTAAAGAGGACAACTGTGGGAAGGATGGGAGGGCTAATCTCCCCCAACTGCTGGACCTCAGTGAAGATATGAACTGGCCAGAACTTGAATCCATGTACAGACTAAATGAAAACGTGTATGATTTCAGAAAGAATTATAATGTTAGCCTGGAGGACTGGATGAACTTTTGAAGCTCAAATAGATAGAATGTTTGCACTGTTCAGTGAATTAAATAGATACAGTGAAATTTTGGGAACTGCTGTCAGGAATACAGGTCTCTGAAATCCACTATTGTACCTGCTTTTTGCTTTGGATTATACCTCACCTGCTTCACAAGGCATTTCACAAGAAGTCACCACTAACACTGTTCCAGGAGTTGACATAACGGGAAATGCAGCTGCATCCCAAAGAGGATCGCCATCCCAGTGGGCAAAGCAGACAACGACATTTCCGTGGGAGGAGACTTAAGACGCTTTTCGGTTCAGCTATATCTTCAAATGTCATGAGAAAAACATCAAAGCCAAGTACAACTGTAAAGCAAGATTTAGAAAACATGGACACTTCTGCTTCTAACTGGGGTGTTGGTAATGGTGGAAAAGAACTATTAAGAGATTCAGGAATTCAAGTGAGCAGCACTGAATAGTTTCAACATTGTGATATTTCTCAAATTTCCTCTGAGGATATGTTGTAGTTCAATGTCTACTTGTCCGTCCTATTGACACCTCTAGGAACTCTAGAGAAAATCTTGACTAACAGGAAGCCAGATTTCGGGGAGGGGGATTATGTACATATTGATCGATATACTGTTTGAAAATAAACTCCTTCAGGTTGTGAAGAATTTTGTTAATAAAAAGTGTGGAATGTCCACATACCATTTCTCAAAATGTTACTTAATGTCACATAGTACATTTCAGAATTCATCCATTTTTAAAAGTACTGAAATTTTCAGTAAATGTACGTCTTAAATTTTAATGAAATCAGATTTGTATTAAGTCTTTTTATGTGGTAATATTATATTGTATGTTCAAAACCAAAACAATTCCTTTGAGAAAGCAACATTTGCTTAGTAGTGTAACTTTTATCTTTATTTTTAAAAGAGGCAGCTCCAACAAGTTCAATACTCTTGTGGCCAATAAAATATAATAGTATAGTTCAGTCTACAGAAAAGTAGATCTTCTGAATAAGAGTTATTGTAGGTAAAGACTGAAAAACACCGTTCTACTAAAGCAGCACAGCATGCAGAGTCTATTTGAGTATTTCCCCTAAAGAGAAGGTTATTAAACACATTGTAGTACAGGCACTAACGGTGAGATCTCTGTATTTATAAATTTTTTCCGTGTTACTAGGCCACCTGTGAGGAGGCCCACGCCAGAGGGAGCTCACAGGACACTCTGTCAAGTTACTATTTTTCCTTGCAGTAGCCTGCGACTTTAGTAGCAATCTTCTCTACTGTGGCTTGGGAGATGTACCTGCATTTTACGAAGTATTTAAAATAGAAGACTCGACCAACTGTGGCCTTTACTCTTAACACTAAGAGGTACATTTTGTCAAAACATAAACTTAACTTACACTTCTAGAAACACAGAGTAAAAAATACAGCAAGGAAATGATTTTGATACCCCCTTCTGCTTTTGCACATTAGGAAACTCAAGTGGAATTACTCAACTGGGGATAGAGATCTCTGGTTCCACGTACCCATACACAAAAAATACACCTGAATGTACAAACCAAGCAAAAAACCCTCTCAAAAGGTGGCACTGGGGTCTTTTATTGTATGTGTTATAGTAAAACTAGGCTTGAGCTTGTATTTGTATCACACATAAATGAGTCAAATATACTTTCCAAAATTTTCTTGACAGTTTTTTTTTTTTTTAAATCACAGAAATAATATCTGACTGTGTTTCCTAATCTAACCATAGCTTCTGTTTATAACCTGTTACAGATTTAATGGTTCCTCAGCAAAGAAACATCTGCTAGATGATGAAAGCCTGGATCAATACAAAGTAAAACAAACAAACAAAAAAAAGTTTTCATATAGAAAACATTTTTAGAAACACATTTTTACTGCTTGCCAGAGAAAAGTATTCGCTGTCTACCATTACCAATCATCAGTATGCAGACAGAATACCAGATAGATTTAAAAAAAAATTTTTTTTTTTTTTTGACTTACCTTTCTCTGTGTTCAGTCTAAAATTTTTGCCAGGGGAGGGTGTGAATAGCAGAATCCTGCATGGCCCCTGTTACTGCTCCTGTTGCCTATCAGTCAGAAGCACGACGAGTTACTGTGCCCCTTTATACACAGGCAAAATATTGAGCTGCTGGGCTATGTTATACAAGAAGAAACTTATTTTATGAAAGGTAGGTTGTTGCCAAGTTAGATGGAAAAGCTACCACTCTGCCTTCCCGCTCTGCATAAGAGTGCTGTTTAAGGCTGAAAAAGACATTAATCCCATTCAGTGTACACACAGCGTTAGTTGTTAAATGTCTCACAGGTGGAAGGTCCAAGTCATTACGCTCTCAGCTTTTACAGCCAACTAGGAAAAAAAAATCATTTGCTATACATAGCTTTGCTCAGTCACAGCTACAGCATTTTTGTAATAGTACAGGATTGTCTCTGACCTTTCCAGATAGTTATCAGCCTTAAAATACTAGACAGCTATTACACTCTGTCACCAAGTGCTGATTTTAAATAGAAACCTTTATTTACATTATTATTAACATCCAAACACAAAAATCAGAAGAGCAGTAATACCTTACAACCAGCTCTTAGAAATCAGTCCCCATGGTTTTCTGTTTTGCAAAATAAAGATACAGATATTCCAAGCAAAACTTAATGTAAACTACACTTAAATGCAATTCTCAATACTGTATGCCTTCTCCTGAGATTTTTTTTTAAATATTGCTCTCAGAATTACACGGTTTCATACTTGCTGTAGCATTCGATCACCTGGTAGTCTGCACGTAAATTCTAAAATAAAATGTGCGCTAACTGGTAAAACATTCAAATAGTTTTGTCTTATAACTGAAAAATGGTCCTGATTTCCTAACTTTAAAAGCATAACTTTAGGACAAGATTGGATAAAAATACTATATGTGAATTTTATAAAAACATGGTTTCTGCGATCAAAAGAATAATAAAGACGTAGCAAAACTATGTTCAGTGTGCAACTGTGATCAGAGGTGGTTGTACTAGCTAACTGGTCTCTTACTGCTGAGAAAGGTTACACAGGCGCTTTTTTCTTTCTTTTTTTTCCCCTTTTTTTTTTTTTAAGAAACATTCAGAAAACTCTGTTGCTGTAGAATCAAAACAGAGTTGGTGGAGATACTAAATGCCAACAGATTTCAAGGAAAGTTTTATTTACTGCAGTAGATAGATAAACTTTTCAAACTAGATGTAATATTTAGGATCAGTGTTGCCAAGAAAGATTTCATCAATGCACTTTAAAAAGGCCTTCCCCCCCGCCCCCCCTTAATCAAGTTTAAACTAAAATTCTTTGGATTCAGCAAAAAAGTAGGTACTGGAAAGCTCCGACATTCTAAATACAGGTGAGAAAGTGATGATCCTTTATGGCATCAGTCAGTTATAGAGGTGTATAAATAGAATCCCTCATTGAAAAATAGTTTAAAGGGCACAACGTATAAAGTAGCATATAGTCTACGAGCTCACCTAATGAAAGCAATCAGGGTTTGTAGCTTCCATCAATATAATGAACAACTACAAACTATAAAGATTGTTCCACTCTGATTTAATGTAAAAAAACAAGGGATTGTTGCCTTTCAACTTAAGTGGGCAGCACTTACTCAACCAATAGGTGTGTTCTAAGACATAAGAAAGGAGATAAAGTTCCTTAGGCTTTTAAAAGTTTAGCATTAAAAAGCACACATGAATTGGACTGAAGGTTTCAAGTAAATGCTATCACCTAATTTATACACTCAGTACTAATTGCAAAGATGGGGTTGCATAAAGTAGACTGAGACTGAATCTACATTCCCTTTGGAAGGCAACTGGCTGGATGCTAAGGATGACGTTTGTAAGACCTTTTCTAGTGAAAATTATTTCTATTAAAATGGAAGATCATTGAATATTCTGAAAAATAAAACCACCTCATGCTTACAGTACCAGAAAAAGCAATCAAGAACAGAGGTTTTTTTCTTTACTCACTTGGGAGAAGTCAGCTTTCCATTACACAGTGAACAAGAGAACTAGAGCACCACACACCGTCAACATTTCTGGGTCACCCCTTAGGGAAGTTTCAAGGTTTAACTCGCTGCAACTGCCTGAAACTGGAAAAACTGCCATAGGATCTTCATTTTAGGGAACCAAAACAGAGAAATAAAACATCTATCAGCAAGCAGTATGAATAATTTTGTAACCAAATGTAAATACTGATACGAGAGAAACCTGCTTAGGAAATACATTCATTACTATTAGAACAATCCAATGAGGTGCAGACATTTGGTTAAACTGTGACTCGATAACCTACAAGATTTCTGGATGTCATGTAACAACAAATATTTTGCAACAGACAAACTTCTTCTGAAGAACATTTAGAGTTCATTAACATTGACCAAAAAAGACATAATCCAAATTCATCAACTGAAAAGGCAATGTATAAGCTATGACCATCAGGACAAGTCATAACATTTTACAATGCAGAGCCTTTTTGTGAAATTGCCTTATGTAAAAAGAAATGTAACAAAGTGCTCACAGGTGGAGAAAGCATTTAACAACTGGTCTTTTATAAAAAGCTATATGTTAAAGATGTAAAAATAAATGACGTGTCAAAGACCAAAGGAGAGAAAGACGTGGGCCAAAGTCACCCAGCTTCAAAGACATTAAATTTAATTAAACAAAAAAAAGTTTTCTATTTGGACCTCAACTACACTTAGTTTACAGAAATCAACTTTGTTAAATATTTAGCTTCACAAACTCTGCAAAAATGAGTTAGTGATCTACAAAAGTCATATATATAATACAATATCTTAAAGATCATATTTACAAAATTTATTCACAAAAAGACTGCAAAATTCTGATTCAGACAGCAGTGCCTGGCCTTGAGTTTTCTGAAGTTTATTTTAAAAAAGATGAAAGATTATTGCTCTAATTTCCAAACACAGAAAACATTACATTATGCAGTCTTTTCAAATAATTCTAAAGAGATTGTATTTGAGAAGGAACATGAGTACACCCTACCTTCATATTAAGTCCTTATCAAAGATATTGCATTAATCCATTATATAATCTTTTATAAAGTGCACTCAGCTGCACATCAATATGTAAATATTAGTCACAATTGTGTTTAAATAATTTAAATTTATTATCCTCTCTTTTTTACCCCTTGACATCAATGGACAGGATTCTGGAATAGTATGTGCCAATTCATTTTGCACTGCTACTTTGCTTGGGAAATCCTGACTCTTGGGGGTAAGAGATTAAAAGCAGCATTTATATTTAGGAATTCATATAAAAGAGTCAAGGCTAGGAACTACATTCTCTGTCAGATATTCTTACTAGAGAAATCAGAAAATTCTTATCACCATGACTTCTCCAGGCACTTTTGTCTGCCTGTAGTTAAAGGGCTTTGGATAGCTACAGCAAACAGACATGGTATACAAGGAGTCTACCCATCGTATTTACTAAAATGCTATTGCCAAATTCACATTTCTAGAGGCAGAGCGCCAAAAATATTTATGACCTTTTTTTGTACAACATAATACACAGTAATACAGACTGCTTCTATGAAAAAAGTTTTTTTGATTTTTTTTTCTTCTGAATGAAGTAACTTAGGACATCATGGTGATTAGCTGGAAAAATCACTTATTTCCATAAGGCCAGTACTAGTTGCCATGAAGAATGCGCAGCTTTCCTTTGTAACACTAGTGCACCATTAACAGAGCGCATTCTTGTTTGGAGATCATGGGTTTAGGTGTCAGCAGTATTTCTGTTAAAGAAAAGAAGAAAGCATCATCAGAGAAAATAAAAACCTTTGCTGAAAAACTGTCCAACGTTGCTTTCTGAAGAGGAAAGTACTGTCAAGTCAAGTTCTAAGCAGAAAAATAGAAGTTTAGTGCTCCTTCTTGAAGATGAATTTATAGAAAATAAATGCTATCCCAGAGCTGCTTAAAGGTGGTATTTGGTTATCTTCACAGTATGATGTGTGCTTTTGGAAAATCTGACATTTCACCTTCCTTTAGTCCTCTTTATAAGACTTGTGTAATGCTTGCTTTTGCCCAGTCCTCCACAACCTTGCTTGTCCCCCAAAAGTCCTCAGATTTTTTTCACTAGTTTCTTAGGAACCTTAGACAACATTTTGTGAGGTACTGGTGACTTGAGTATATTTAGTTTATCTGAATATTGTTTTGCTCTACCTTTGGTATTTTGTGGAAAGATTACAACAAAAATATATTTGGAATTTCAGCTTTCTTTACATTGTCTGTTACTAACTCACTTTCCCCTTAAACAATAGGCCTAAACTTTCCATAGCTGCTTGCTATGCATCCACAAGGTATACGCATAAGGATAATTATCATCACTAGCTTCTGCCAGAAGGACACTGTTACAGGGATTCTTGGTCTGACTCACTGTTATACGTAATCTTTTACATCTCCTGCAGATACTTTTCACAGTCTTTGTGTTTTGTTTTCTGGGGTTTCTCCAGGCTCAGAAGTATTTAAGCATCCCTTATGGTTTTAAGCCTTGATCCTGTGATACTTGAAAGTCAACAGCTAATCATAGCACACTGCTTAGGTCCATCATGGATTTGGTTTAAATATCAACAAGAATAAGGTATCTCTTGGGACATACAAAAGGTAGCTCCACAGATGTAATTACAAACAGGGTAACTGAGAACAGGATTGTGCCAGAAGAACAGCCTGAAGCAAATTGTACTCAGTGTCAAATGAGTCAATAGATCTCTTCATCCAGACCTTGAAGGATGATAGACTTGTTGAATCTTTATGATTTTGTCTAATGACAGAATTAATCATTATATACAATTTACCTGGTCTGGACCCATAGGCATCCCTGACATAGGCATGGTGTTCATGTTCATCTGTCCAATATGGCCACTGCTGCCATTCATGTGCATCATACTGTAAGTCGCAGGATTACCTTGATGGCTAAACTGCTGCTGTGGAAAGGAACTGAAGCACAAAAGGACAGACAGAATTACCTCCAAGAAGTCTACTCAATGATATATTGCCTTCCCTGCACCAGCTGTGACACACGAGAGAAAAACTACATAATCACCAGTAGCATAAAACTATTTACATTTACTTTTTTCCACCTATTGTCTTTTTAATGTTTAAAAAAAAAAGTTACCCTCTCAAAAGGAATTTTGAATTTTTACATACATCATACAGAAATATGTATATGCATTTCCTATTGTAACCCTTTTGGAGGCTTCAATTAAGACTGTACTGCACATTGTAATACTATTTTGAATTTTTATCTTTCTCCCAAGTTATTTTTTTAATAGTCAAAGACTAAACGTTGTTTCTGGTTACAATGATTGCAGTGGTCCAATATAAATAACTGGAGCTAGGCATAAGATGCATTTAATCACAGTCTGTTTCCTAAACCAGAGCAGATCAAGGACAATACAGACATTAGAGATAAAATCTATTTTTTCCTCTTTGAAATACTTTTCTTCCTACAAGCTGTTTAACATGGCTTTTGCTTTCAGGCAAAATGAAAGAGAATCTTTGAGTCATAGGTTATAGTTATAATGTTTACCTGCTCCTGGCCATGCTTCCCGACGGCCAGCCCTTCATCTCAGGAGACTGGTACATTGTGGCTGTCTGAGGATGCTGCATCATAGGATTTTGGGAGGCTCCAATTCTTGATGACATCATTGGGTTGGGAGGGCTTGATACCCTACTAAATGCAGGATCAGGTTGTTGGCTTAGTCCTTACAAGACAAAGAGCAGACAGGCAATATACTTCGGTTAGCATGGCCAAGCATTTTTAGTTTATCTTCTTGCAAAGAAAGGAGGGGGGAAAAGTCATCTTTTTGTACAAGTATTTTCCATGCTTCACAATGATCAATATTTAGGTAGTTGAGATTGATAATAAATGAAGAAAGAGAAAAGACAAGAGAGAAAAAAAGCAACATGTTAGCACTAGTACCATAATTAGGTGGATAGGGGAATTGCTGGGGAGGAACTTGAGCCATTGGAGGGCCCGTCAAAGCACCATCCATGCTTCCTGAGGCAGTCACATTTGGTGGTGGACTGAAAGCCTGAGGTTGCTGTTGCTGCTGCATCATCATTGCCATCCTCTGTTGTCTAAAATGATGACTTATTAGCTCCCTGTTACGCTGAGCCACCATTTGAGCATTAAGAAAACCTTGCTGCTATCCCCCAAAGAAAAAAAAAATCATATTAGAAAACATTTTTATTAATAAAGTCATGACAGAATCAATTAAATCTCAAACACTTTCTAACTCTAAGACCCAGCACAATCATTACCAGAACAGAAAGTAAAGAAAATCCACAGCCAGTACAAGAACCATTAAAATATCAGACAAGGGTTTTCATTAAGTTGTCACTAGTGCTAAACAGATGAGGCAGCAGACTACCTAGCATACCCTACATGGAAAAGACTATTAGCACACTGTATCAACAGCAGGGCCTAACAAGCAGATTCCTCTGAAATCTCATGAATAGAAGAGGTTTAAAATTTTTGTTTGGTTGTTTTACAGGGGAAAAACATGAATATACACTGTGGAAACATGAAAGGCAGCCTAAATTCTAAGCAGACTTGCAAAAGATGTCTCTATTTAAAAACTACTGTTTAAGAAAGGTTAGTGTCCTAATTACTTACCTGTGATCCCACCTGTGGCTGCATAACTGGTCTCATCACTGAGGTATTGCCACTGCCTGGGTTTTCCATTTTCATTTCAAGCGCTTGACGGGTCTGATTCATAAACTTAGAAAAAGACATTTTAGCACTATTACCTTGAAAATATCAGTATCTAAAAAAAGTAGTGGCAAGTCCTCAGAAAAATTCTTTATAAACCCCTTGAATCTATAAAGTACAATGACTCATTCTTCCCTGTTTGATGTACCCAAAGTACCCAACTATTAGTTGGCAAGCTCAAACACACACAAAAAGAAAACCCCTCCAAATAGTCTAGTACTAACTGGCTTTTCTTCTTTTTTCTTTTCTTTTCTTTTTTTTTTTTGGAACTTAAAACTTTTTAAGAATATATAGCAGACCAACTCTTGTGCCAAATCATATTTGGGGCAGAAGGAATAACCACAGACTACAGCTTTGTTTAAAATAATAAACTTCTGTCTCCTTCCCTCTTTGTCATAATACCACAAAACCACATAGGTTGAACTCGTGTCACTGAACAGCCAAGACAGAACACACTATTTCTTAAGCATTAAATGTTGCCATTCCACGTTACACAGCATCATCTTAGTTTTCTGCGGTTTACCTATGAATTTTCTATTATCCAAAACTTGGTCATGTCCTAGTGTATTTCAGAATGGCCACAGCATTTCCTTTCATTAGCCAGTATTTTCCATATTAAACATGTATTCTGCATTCTCCACTGACATCATGATTCTATTCTACTGGAGTATATTTTCACAAGGGGAAATTAATGTTGAAATCATGCAGCAACAGATAATTTTTTTAAGCAGTGCTTTCAAGACAGTGTTAAGATCTTTGTGGCTTTATGCACTGTCTCCTTCCATCCGAAGAACGTAGCTAAAATGAGATCAAATTAATAAAGCAAAAGCAAAGCAATATTTCAGTAAACACAAATGGTTATTTAGAGAACACAATCAAAAGAATCAATTTGCAGAAAAAATGTAACTGCCTATTTAATGGTCCCACTCGGTGAGATTCGGAAGAAGGACAAAATCTTAACAAAGATAAGGAGATCATGCAGAGCTATTTAGTACAGGATTACTTTTTAAATAGCAATAATGCCCTGTCCTGCAGGAACTAATCCAATCGGTAACTAAGGAAGCTGATGAAGGAACAACACTTGTCCTAATAAAGGTTCTTTCACTTCTATAGTAATAGACGGTCAATGTGAAAAGCACTGTTAAAATGAATGGCCCGTCCACTCGATCACCAGCTGTAATGTCAATTCCCATTTCTTCAACCAATAAAATACTCTGCGTACCTCCTTCTGTTCTGAAACAAGACAAAACTGTAAAAGCAGGACCAAAAGATTACCTGCTGCCCCTGAAGCCTCTGCTGGAGCTGCATTCGGAGCTGTTTTGGTGTATTGGTTCGAGGTCTCATCACATTTGCTCTAGGATGCATACTTTGAAGTGGAAAATTGCTTTGTTGGCTCATCTGATTCATCACTGAATTAAAGGATGGCTGTTGTCCCTGAATGTTACTAAAACCTCCTGGCATTGCTGCCCCTTGCCCCTGATAGGGCTGACCATATAACGAAGACTTCTGGTCAATCATAACTGCAGATTCCTGACCTTGGAATGAATCTTGCTTCGGTTCCAGAGCTTGCCCCTTCAACAGATATAAAGATACTGCTAGTGAAGACACTGGGGTTCACTGTTCTTTTAGTAGGAAGTGCTAAAGAAACAATTGAACTAACACAGAGTGCTAAGACTAATAGTTTCTTGAGTAGAAAGCTGTACAGATAATTACTACTAGGTCTGTCTCCAGAAAAAAGAAATGGCAGAAGTCATGATAAAACATAATTATTTATCTTTAAATCAGTTTTGTTGCATACTGATTACATGAACAGACTAGTATCATTGTTTAAGTTCTTTTTCACTTTTAAACTGCAGTTTGTACAAATGACAGTGTGGTTTTGTGTTTTCCAGTAAATTCCAAATTATCGAATGGAATTTCTTTTTCCTACTTGTTAGCCAAGCAAATTCAAGCTGGAATTGGAGGGGACAGAGGTGTCACCCTGGCTAACACATTACTGCCAGTAATATATTTCACACCATATTTCTGCTGATAATAGATATACTAAAGAAAACCAACTCATTCTCTGCTGATAGAATTACAATGATTTATGCCTCCCCCAAATTATATACCAAGGCATTTTCTATAAACATAGGAAAGAAGATGTCATTTTATTTTTTCATAATGCACAAGAAGTTTAATCAATACTGAACTCCGATGAATATCGTTACTCAAAGCAGATTCTTCCAAAGGCAGGTTTTGGAAAATGGAAGCAACGAAGTGAGGAGATGCAAATGAGCGAGAAGGCTCTCTTCATTTTCAAGTACCAAGATAATACAGGTTGTTGAAAAATAAATGGCCAAAATCTCTGAGTACTCACTTGGTTTACAAGATCAGGAATTCCTAATGCTCTGTCGATTTCTTCCAGACTGGTGACGTCTGTGTTACTTAGCAATGTGTGCAGCTGATCTAAAAGTGCCCTTTCGTCACTCTGTCCTTCCACATTTGGTGCTGGACATAAAAGGTCATCCAAAGAGCTTCTAACTAATTGTCTATAAATACAAAAAAAAATTACAGCCATTATGGACTATAAAGACAGGTATATAGTTTTATATCGCATACTGACCTGAAAGATTATAACCACCCAGAAGACTGAAGTAAGACCTCAAGCCTCAAGTCCCAAATTTAGGTCCCGAAACGTCCACTCAACTACCATCTAACCTTCAATGCACCTAAATTCTGCTTTTCCTGTTTCCAATTAAACTTCTCCTGGCATCTAAAGTTTAGCTTGTGCACATGCGAGAGAGAGATAATTTAAGGCTTTCCCATCTCACTTTCCCTCCCAACTCAAGCATAGTTTGATTTTGTTAGCAATGTTTTTTGTGGAGCTGGGTTAAAAGAGATGCAGTGTCACATGATGACAGAACAGCAACAGAAACAGACTATGATCCAACCCCTTACACCCACTGTATATGCTACATTGATTTTTCCACGTATTAAACAGTGAACAGTTGTATTTAAACTTATCTTAAAACTATCCTCATTTCTACCTGTTTTGTGAACCCCGAGATGCTTGCTCCATGGACAGCATGTTATCAGGCCATGATCCTGGCTGGTTAGACGGTCCTGGCTGTCCATAAGGATTCCCACCCATACCAATGTTAATCTCATTCGGCCCTGTGAAGTAAAAGGTTTGTTTTTTAAAAAACAAAAGGTGGCACCTTGCTCTTGAGTGTTCACACAAAGCATTATGGATGATTATACAAACCATCAAATAGCTTCAAGAGCTTTCCAGTAGCATGTTTTAAATTGCATACATACATAAATTCACACTCAGCTTATTTCAGAAATATAGACCACAGATTTTGAATACAACAGTGATCTAAAGCTGTTGCCCTATTAGAACAGAATTGCTATTACTAATCTTTAAATCCCTAAAATAGGAACTTGACAAACGCAGTAACTTTACACCATCACAAATGAGTTTTCTGGCCAATGAAATCTGGATCCTAGCAAATATGCATTGTCACAGTGACGTTAACAGTGTTTGGCATTTTAAATTCTGAAGCAGATTGAAAAATCAAATGAAACAGAAGTTACATGACAATGATTTTCAGTGTGTGGCTCTTCTGCCTGTTCACCCCTTCCTGATGCTCTCCCTAAAAAGCCTCCAGGGCTCAGGAGAAGACCTGAGGTAGCCAGGGATCACATCACCCATTATTACCTGCTGCAGAGAGCCAGCACTACACAGTGTGTGCCATCCCATTACTTCCCAGTATCTGTAGGAATCGCCTATCAGTAACGATTTCCAAGAAGCTACTGAGGAACTGTAATTCAGTTCAGGACTGCATAATTTTTTTTCCAGATTTAGCCTTACATCCACACGTCAATTTGAAACAGCAAGTCCGTGTAAGGGCACACCTGGTAACAGCCCCATAGAGCTCCAGGATGAAGACGGAGCAAAGGAGTGCCAGGGTGTTTCTCGGCCCTAGGGGCACGTGAATCTTTGGACCTGCTGATATTGTTACATTAGTCAAGACAATTTCAGCTCTAGGCTAAATCTTTGTTAGAGATATAGAACAGAAAAAAACACAGGCTTCTCAAAATTAGAACTTTGAGACGTTCTTTACATTTCGGGCATGTAGCTTGGTTTCTCCAAGCAAATACAAATACGTAAAAAGAACCTGTATTTGCAATGTGGCTTTACACAAAGTTTGAACACTGCCTGTGACAAGAGTTCTGAAACACTTACTAAAAAGCTTTAAAAACCTGATTACCAAAACGTTAACTTCAAAAAGTAATTTAGTTTAAAGATTATTAAACAAATTAGATATCAGGTAAAATGAATTAAATAAATCACAATACTAGTCTCTCCTCATATAATCCTAGATGGAATTTAGTTCCTGGAATTCAGCAGAGAAGTACTGCACTTGAGAACTAGAAATACACTGGAACTATCCAAAAAAATCTGGAGATTTGGCATGAATTATCTGTGTATGAAACACACTGATACCACCAAACAGCAAGAACAGCAGTAAGGCATCAAATAACACCATTCCTTGATATAATGCGATCATTTGTTATTAAGCTTACACTGCATCTCACAGTCTAATTGGCATGTGTCCCAGTCAGGGGAGAATACCAGTCTTCACCTCTGGAGCCTAGTCTGGGATGCAGAGCTAGCGTCCTACCAAAACTGAAAAGATTCTTATAATGAATGCTTACCGAGGAACTAACAAGGTTGCATTAAGTGGTACAATATAATACGAAGAACTTACTCATGTGAATCATTTGCTGTTGTAGCATTGGTCTTGTACCAGGGACGCTATTAGAACGAATGGGCAACCCAGCCATAGAAGCCCCCACGGTGGCTCTGGGAAGGGAGGCATTAAACTCGGGTCCTGGTCTCAACATCGAAGCAGAGCTTGTTGGCTCCAATCTGTTAACCTTTGAGTTTGGCAGACCCCAGTCTCCTGAGGGATGCTGATTCATAGCAACAGTTCGGTTGGGTCCACTTGCTATAATGAAGAGCAGAGAAGATAATGATTTCTCATATAGAATACAATACATATTTTGGTTTTAGAATTATTATGTTTTTTTTTCTTTTACCAACAACTGCCAATGACAGAGCAATTCACTGAATTCCTGCAAAAGCAAGTAAAGCTTACCATATCAAGCTTTATATCATCCAAAGAGCACATTCATCTAAATACATTTAAAAATATTAATGACTGACTGCCATCTTCACCTGTTCTTGTTTCTATATAATAAAAGCATAGGTTAAAGTCAGAACTCGTAACAGTCAAAAAAAATTTAACTACTAAACAAAAGTAAAGTCCTGGGAATACACACAGATAGTAAATGGCTATTTTCTTATAATTTTAGCTGGTAATAATAATTAAGGTATTCAGGTGCTGATAATATTCTTTAAGATTTCTTCTGACAAGAATTCACTTTATAATCTTGCAACATTTTTTACATTAAAGCATTTTCTTTCTGAGATCTATCTGTACACAATCAACAGACCCAGATTTGCTCCGAAATTTTCCTGGTTTTCGATCATTCTTGGACTTCCACCCATCAAGTTTTGCTTCTGTAACATGGAGAAGGCATTGACGCTCCTCACTGGAGGGCTAGAACCCACAGGGCTATCTAAAGACATGGCTCTGCTGAAAGGCGGGCGGGTAGGCTGCACGGCCTGGGGACTTCTCATACCTGTTAAAGAATTAAAAGATGCTCGCAACTGCACATTTTAAACGTAAAAACAGAAAGTACTATTCATGGTTTACATAAATTTGATCTATTTAGAAGCACACATATTTCACCTTTAACAGGCCAGGAACAGTTATTCTGTTTATGTTCTCACTACTTCAGTGGCATTTTGAGTACATACTTAACACTTTTCACTGGCAAAGCCAAATGCAATTCCTTTGGCCCTACACATAGAAAGGCTCATTTTAAGTTAAGTTTGATAATGATCCATGTTTAACATTTTGAAATACCCTAGTATTACAATCTTATTAATACACATGAGTGGACTGCCCAGCATTTGGATATCTCTGACATGGAGGCAGAGACAAGTCAAATGGTGCTCGGCTTGAACCAGGTTGGATCCAGAAGCAATATGTTCCTGAACACTTTGTACCACGTGAACTAATTATCTTAGAGATCACTGGGCTCCAGAGCCAACAGCGTCACTGGTCTTATATGTTCTTGTAGCTGAATTAACATTTTGCATTATCCATGTTTCACCTTCCTAAGGTTAACTCAGCAACCTATTGCCACATATAACCAAGAGAGGACCACTATTATAAAAGTCAGTGACTACTGTAATCATGCTGGTCCATTAGTGAGTCTATCTTTCTCTCCTGCTCAGCTTCCTACTAAGGAAGGTCATTCCTTTCAATGTAGAGGAGGATTATTGATTAGATTTTACAAGCCACAAGATGCTTTCATGTAGAATAAGCAGGAAATCAAAAGCTTGCCACTAATCCCATGTTCTTTCCCTAGTCATCTGCAAGGAATAAAATTCTCTATTTCAATTTACAACTGCCAAAATGTTTTTCCTGATGCCTTTGGTGACACTGTAGAAAATCCATGTTGGACAAACCCAGAAGAAACCATAAAATGAGGGAGTTAACTTTATTTAGGGTGTGTATAGTAGATAAATGCTGCCAACATTGCCCTTCAAACTAATAATACAATAGCCTACGGAAGCATGATTAGCCTTTTACATTATATTTGCCCTTGAAGATATATGAAATCAAAAAAGTATTCTCTAAGAATTTGAGCATGCATTATGTTTACATCAGGTAAGAAAAAAACACTAATTTTAAAACCAAAGTGATATTAAATTAAACTCCTTACTCAGTGCGGCAGTTCCTTGAAATAATGCTTGTTTTGTTCCAAGGCTATTCCCATTTGCAGACATAGCATTATTGTAAAAATCTGAACTAGTCAAATCACCTAGAATTGCATCCAAATTATCCAAGTCTCCACTCATCTGAAAAAGAAACAATAAAATACCAAGGTTATTTACTATCATATTGCCATCTGTCAGCTTTCATTTAGCTCCTTACTAATCTTAAAGGATATAACCAAGAGATAAATAGTTTAGTTCACCGATAATATCTGAGGCTTTCTCCTAATTTCCAAAGAATTTCGGATATCATTTAGCTACTTTTTAATAGGTATTCTGCCTGGCTAATTTTGAGAAAGAAGAATTTAAGGAGAAATTGGAGGTACTATACATAAATAGAAAGAAAATCACCTTTGAATATAAACATTTCAGGCATCACAAATTACAAAGATAAAACCACTAATGACAGCAAGCAACATCACGAATGTGTACTGTTTGGTAATAAATAATGTATCGGGCATTTATAAATATCTTAAATTGATCATTGCAAAACACAACAACATATGAAAAATACTCACAGACCTTTCTGGCCAATATGATCCCTAATTTTCTTTTAAAATTTGTCTTTAAATCAGATGCAGTTTTAACAGAATAAAAATTGCATAAATAATGGATTAATATCTTTGCACAGTAAGCTTCTCTGAATATGGGTCACAGTTCTCAGCAACAAGTAGTGGAACTACACACCTGTACTACTGCACAGTTGTTAACAACTTATTTCCTCAATGGTATTCAAAAAATGTTATGAAGTGTTTAATATATAGTCAGCTGTTAGCTAATATAAAAAGTTGTACAGTAAATTCATGTTTGCATAACTATTAGTGATTTGGGAAATCCAAGTTCTAAGCTATCAACGTGTTTTCAGTAAACTCTGCCCTACTGACCAGCATTATTTATGTCGAAGCAGTTCCAAATGTGCCCTAGGTGCCAAATAGAAAAGAAATATTATCTAAGAGTAACAATTTTAAGAACAGCTGTTCCCAACAAGTGCACCACTGATTTCAGTAGGGTTCCATTTCCATGGTCATGTAGTTTGTAATATTGTGACATTTGTTGGCATTTCAACTCTAGAAACATATTCAAACATTCTTCAAATTTTTCTTATCATCCCAACTCATTAATGGTTGAATAATATGTTTTTTTTTTCAAATCACAAAGGCTTTTTTTTTTAATCAAATTGAAAATTTTCTTCAGAGTTAATTGCATAAATAATGGTTAATTTTGCTTTAAGGCATCTTTCCAGTTTTGAGAATGTATTTTGTTACAGACAAAAGAATACAGAAAAATACAATATATATATATACACACACACGTATGTTTATGTACGTATGTATATGTGTGTGTGTATATATGTGTGTGTGTATATGTTTGTGTATATATATAAAATTAATAATTAAAGAGTACTAACACAAATGAATTTATAGCTATTTTAAATATTACATATGCTGTGTTTATGTTTTAAAAATGAAGTTATGTAATCTCTGCTAGTTTTACTTTTTGCTATTGCATTACCAACTAATTACAGAGGCAGCTAACAGCTCCATTTCCTAATGAGCCATAAAAATAAACATGTGCTATGTGAAATTGCAGATGTTAAAAGATCTGATTTTAAATAATAATCTGTAAATATACATTACTCTGGGATTTCAGTACAGCACATTTGGTTATATATATCCTGTAGTTCTATTTGTTTGTGTTTTGTCATTTACAGTAAAACCTGAGCACATGGTTTCACACCATTTGCACAGAACTTTCATGGAAATGTTTACACACACATTAAAAAAAAAATAAAGTACTCTTCTTTTAGCCATTCACTCTAAAAAGAAAATATTGGCTTGTTCATTACCATCGTTTTACATTATACTCTACCTCCTCTGTTGGTTCCGCTTTTATTTTAATCTCCTTTTCTTGACTAGAAGTAGGAAGAGTAGAACTACTGCATTGTCCCATTTTATTATCCACGCCTTCTACTTTAGGCTTTAACTCTTTGGAAAGCGGGTCCTTAACATCATCTTTATCTAGTAGGTATCTCAGTAAAGCATTGTTTTCCTTCTTCTTTGGGCTCAGTTGCTCCTGTTTGACAGTGCCTTCTCCACAGGGCGCTGTATTACTAGCATCATGATATGTGTCTTTGCCAGTAGCTTCAGCTGTGATCTTGGCTACCTCTGCAGGAGAATTACCATTTTGTAACAATTTATGTAAAATCCTGTGCTTCTCTTGCAGGAGCGACCCATGCATGTTTGAGGAGGAAGATACCCCTCCAGATGTTGATGAGGAAACTCCTGAAGGACTGGTAACATTGGCAGAAGATTCTTTACAATTAGAGTCTAAAGGTGAGTTTGATGCTGTGGAATGTCCTCTTTCATCCGAGGAGCACGTGAGTAGCTGAAGCAGCTTTTTATGCCCTTTGCTTTCAGATGGTCCTCTCTGACTTTCAGATGCCTCTAGATTTCCCTCTTTACTATCCTTTTCACTAAGGAGCTCCCTGCTGTTTGACTGGCACACGGAACTTTCCACTTGGTTTTGTTCACAATACAAACCAGGCGGGCTTTTCGAGTCCTGGGTGCTCGTTTTACTTTGCTGAGCTATGCTCATGTTTGGGGAATTATCCAATTTTGGACCTGGCGAAGAAAGTGTAGATAGAAGGGAAGTTCCAACCCCCTCACTAATGGCTTGAAGAGCACTAAGAGAACTGCTAGAGAAAGTGCTGTTGCCGGTGTTGCTGGCAGATCCCATTGGAGAGTGCATACCTGTATTACACGACAGAGATCAAACTTTAATTAGATTGCTGTCGGCATCTGCTTTTCCTTCTGGATTACATATGACTGCTGCACTGAGCTAATTACTTTAAAATAAATTTTTACAATGAAACTACGTATGCTATATTTAAGTAACACACGCAAGGTCATAGATAAAAAGGATGAAAGATAGAATTCAGATAAAAGTGAGAAAAGAGAACTTCTTAAAAAAGCGCACAGCAAAAAATAAAGTACCTGTAACTGGAGAAAACTGGTGTGAACTCATTTTTGGACTCCCTCGATTCCTAGGAGATATCATTAGGTTCTGTTGGTTGGAAGTTAAGCCAGGACTACCATGTGGTGGGCTACTTATATTTAAACCATAATTGTTATTTTGATAAGTGGAGGACTGCATTCCTGGTCCAGAGTTCATTGGCCCCATATTACCAGGGCCTCCATATCTCGTGCTGCTCAGCTGACCCACTGCACTGGGATCTCCCATGCCATAGTTCCTGTTCTGCATCGGCATGCCTTGACCGGGTGACATGTTCATAATACCTCCAACAGAATTTGTGCTTCCAGCCACAGGTGCTCTGATGTTCTGCCCAACGGAATTAGGATTCGGTCGATATCCATTTTGTTCTCTGTAAATTCAATAGCATCCCCAGACACCCCAAGAAAATAAATTAAAATCTTTTTCAGAATCAAGTGCTACAAAGAGAATAGCATTATTAAATGATTTTTCAAAAAGAGCAGTGAGAATTCGAGTATCTCCACAAAAGCAAAACTAAACCATGCCACTCATTCATTCATTATAGAAGTGTTTAGTCCTTTAGGTCATTTGAGCTATAAGCGCATACAGGATCACCCCTTTAAAATGCTTTTATCACCAGCCATTATTTAGATTTATCAGTTTAAATGTCTTCCTTCTTATACTCCCTTCCCGAGCCAATGCGCGACACCATTCTGCTGTGCACATTAATGATGCCCTGAACAATCTCAGCTACCCACTGATCAGCATCTGGAGGCACTTTAACGCCAGAAGCAGGCAGATTCCCTCCAGAGTGGCATTGCAACTCTTCTTGTAATCAACAAGAACAGGTCACATTTACAGTACAGCTATTTACAGTACATTTAACTTTGAATCATCCATGATGCGTTTTAAGGGGTTTTGTTGTCTTTTTTTACTGGTCTGTAATTAAAAAGCACAAGATAGAAATGCTGAGTTACATGCTTTTATTTCCAGTGTTTTGTCTTTATAAATCTTAATCCCAAAGAAAAATGTTCTAGTTTTAACCAGATAAAATATTCTGGTATACTGTTTCTTCAGGTATCGCCAAAATCAGATCTATTTTTAAAAGCTATGATACTTAAATGACAAACAGATGCTGCTGATTTCACCTTTGAAGAAAGTGGGTAGAGACAAATCCATGGCGGTCATTAGTTACAGGATTTCGGAATAGTTTACTCTTTGTTTGTGCTGTCACTATAGTACCATCCGCTAAGGAAAACCGATACAACGGTGTTTCAGCATGACCTTGTGTATAAGCTGTAAAAGAAATACAAAATATTTTGCATATTTGAAAGTCCAAGAAATGTTAATAAGCACTGTATAGATTTTTACAAAATACTCATTTGCTCAAGATGAAAAATGAAAGACACACCCAAGATAGATATTCTGAAAAAGGAAGTATCCCATATATTCTCCCTAAAATAGTAGGGAGAGGAAAAAAAGCAAGCAAGATTAATTTGACACTGCAGTACTTTGTGCTAACCATGCACATCTGGCAAAACTCTAAATTTGTTAATAGACTTGCCTGGCTAGGTAAGGAGGTTTCCATGTCTTCTCCTTGGGGAGAAGGATTAATCAATACTTCAATCTCAACTGCACTAAAATATACAGGTAATTAATATGGAATAGAAATGAAATTAGGAAGCCTTCAAATGGAGTACTTTTAATTTTTAAAAAAGGTATTTTTATCAAGAAAATTGTGGAAACCATTGCTTTTAGTCAAAAATTTCAGTGCAAACTAATTCACATAAATCATTTCAATATGGAAGAAATGTTCATTTTTAAGTCAGCATTTAAGTTTCATTGAAGTGTCTCAAAGTCAATACCAAATGGTTTTGAAATGTTTTATCTCGTAAAAAAATTTCTGAGCTCCAAATTTCTTGTACGTTTAGGATTAAACTTAATCAGTTAAGTCCAATGGAATGGAAATTCCATTTTCTGTCAGTACTAGTTTTTCTTTATTTAATACTTTGAATTACTTTGTGAACCCTTCAAAAAGGCTAAAGTTAACACATATAGAAAATTACAGCTTTCTTAATGGAGACTTGGCTGTACTTTGTTTTATCTATCAGGGTCATCAAATTAGCTTTAAAAATACGTAGCATTAGAATACTGAAAATATTTTGAAGCCTTGTATCTTGAATAACATGAAAAAAGGTATTAACCAGTGGTTACTACTCTTCAGACTAGTTAACAAATGAGTTATCCTTTCTTTTATTAAAATAAATTAAAATAAATTCAAGCTGGTGTTGAACAAGGGTAAGAGGTCATTACAGAAATACAGCTGAATTTGTCACTGTCATTGCTATATCCATGTGTGGAAAAATAAATTTCTTCAGACTCCTAGATCATGTATCTGGTATTTTCCACAAAAATTATCAAAACAGACATACTACAGAAACAAAATAACTTCTGTATCAGAATTACTGTTCCTCAAGAGGTCATATCTCTTCAGCTTGTAAATATGAATCACAGCATTAGCCCCAACTAAAAACATGAAAAAGAATGAACACGGGTAGAGTTTAGTATTTTTGTTATTCAGAAAAAAAACACAGCCACTGAGAGAAGCAGCATGACCAAATGCTGCAAACAGATTTTTACCTTCATGGTAGTGGCGTTTGTTTGACCATGACTGTCCATCATTATGGCATAAGAACCTCTGAATGCACCGACGAATTGTATCTTCAAAGCCAGGTCTCATGGAAGACCGTAATGAGTTTGTATCGATGTTGACAAGTTTGCCTGTTAAGGGAAATAAAATACTCACAATAAACTCTTTATGACTACCCCAATAATTCTATACAATATATGAATACGGTGCAACACTTCAGAAGACTCTAATATCACCATTTTAATCATCCATCACCCTAATGCCAAACTTTAAGTATACAGTATACAAAAGTGACATTTATGAATAATCTGCTACTGAATATGAAGAATATGAAGCTGCTTGATAAAAGAGCAATACTCAAGTAGATTCAGATTACAGAGTAAGAGGAAACTGAAACATTCACAGGTAAATGCCCGAGTTTTAGAAAACATATAGCAACTTTGACTATCATGGGTTAGAGGCACCCAAAGGACATATACACAGTAAAGTTTTCAAAAATACTGAGCAACTACATCTACGGATGAATATCATAAACATTAACTGGCATCTGAAAAAGCCCCATATAGATATTGTGTATATAATATTTCTATTTAAACAGCATAAAACACTCTAAGCTTTTCCTCACATACTGTAGAAGACCACAAACATTCTAAAGAACTTTCATTAGCTTAAATTATGATTTAAACTCTCTCTCATGTGTAAAGCAAAGTGAAAGCTGCCACATTACAACATAAGTAATACTTTGTGCCATGTTTCCAAAGAACGGCTTGTGTAATTCTGCTAGCATACAGTCAGAACGCATGTCCCACGCTTGTTGTTATACCCCACTGCTGACAATGGTACGCTGCAAAAAAACAGTTGGGAATTCTTGATATCAGTTCCGCCAGTCACTACAGATACACAATTTATTTAGAGTACTTCATTTACACCGGACAAGAGCATGAGGACAAAAGAGATTGGAAACCTTAATCTTGGGTACATTTCTCACCTGAAAGGTCATGTCTCGTAATAAAGCTCTCTGGATTTGTTGGAAATACTCTTTCTACAGTTGTGATACGACGTGCCACACAAATCATACAGGACTGCAAATCTGTATTTAAAAAAGAATGGTTTCGCTTTCATTTCTCTCCTATTTTATACTATAAAAGCATTTAAATAAAATAGCTCAAGCGTCTTGCAATGTTAAGACATAAGTATAAAGGATTTGAAGTTTTTGCATTTTGTTCCTACTCCATTCAAAAAACGGAGTTTTCATTCAGTTTCCATCCAGAAACTACAGATTTCATAATACATACCACATAATAAAAAGTTTTATTTAGAGATTTCTTTTCTGCACAGGAATTGCACAGGATTTCCTACCTTCCCCCTCTTCCATCATAGCTCTTGGCTGAGATAAAGCAAAGCACTGCATTGTTTCATATCTCTGACGCACATCCTGGTGGCTGCCTACATCTTCCAAAAGATCATGAGAGGTTTTCACCATCATCCGGCAATTAAACGTATGACTCTTCTGTCTTGGCGTTTCATTGGTCCAAGCAACTCCATTAACTTAACATAGTAAAAATTTATAAATATTTTCAGATAAAAATCAGTTCATAAGCAATTTTTCTTAAATTAGATACCCTGTTACTTGATTAGAGAGATTAAAGAACATTTTGCAATATACCATCATTTCTATACCCTGTGAATAGTCGTACTGAGAACCAAGTAAAAGAACATTATCCCTTCCATGATACTTTCAACCCTACTGGAAGGGCAGCTGAAAAGTCACTCCCATATCTAAAAAGCAGGAAATCACCTCAGCTACCCTAGAAGCTTTAGGAACCCTGTTCCTTTAGTATTAGTATATAGTAAGTTACAGGCAAACAAACTGCAAAATGAAAACAGAGTGTGAATTTACAGTACATTGGTTTATAATGGTACGTTTTCAAAAGAACATACTAAGATTTTTCAAGATTAACTTACTTTTGAAGTCAAGTTTTCTTTGTAAAACTAATTTTTTTGTAAGGTTATCCATTACAAGTTGAGCTTTTCCTCTCTGCTTGATTTTAAATAGCCTAGTAACAGTGCAGTAAGTCAAACTTTATTACCTGAAGATTTAGGTAAATTTTTAAGGAAGTCCTTCCGGTCCTCTTCATGCAATATACCATAGACACTTGTATTAACTAAGTCTTCTTGTTTATACTGCAGATACTGTGTGACATTTTCTGAAACAAATACTATGTTCCCATCTCGATTTACAACAAACAGGAAACCGTCCAATGCCTAAATATTAACATGACAACATATCACATAAGACATAATTCTGAATGTAATTTGGTTTAAAAACCAAGTGAGTGATAAATGTCAAATTACAACAGTCGCATTTCCTGTCAAGGAAAAGCTGAAGTTTTAAATTTTTCTGTGAGGAAAACTGCTTCTATTAAGGAATGATTTCAATATCAAAAATCAATCTATTCATTCGTGTTACAACTTAGCTATTTCATAGTGATAACCAGCCTTCTTGTTTTTATTCTTGTTTTATTTGAGCATGAGCTAATGAATTTGTAACATTATTTCAAAATCTGGCAAATTACAATAAGAAAAAATTCATTGGAAACAAGTAGTAAGACTGGAACATGAAGACATTTCCAACAGCAAGTGACAAAATAAAAAGAGAACAGCTATCTACTTCTTTAAATACTGTATTTTCTTAACTGAAAGAACATTTCAGTATATTCTTAAAACAAGCAAGTTTTAAAATTGCTTTAATAAGCTTGCATGGGATTGGTTTTCTAGGCATAAGGAAGAAGTATCTGTTATACACCTCTTTTTACAGTTATATTATTTTTCTTGAAGGCAACATTTGTTTAAAATGCTCCGCATTTTAGAAACACAAACCCCACCATACTTCTAAGACCTCTAGTCTTAATAAAACTTCATCCATTTATTGTAATGGTTACCCTCTAAAGCAAAGGAAAACTATTCCTTGAATTGCCAAGCACCGCATTAGTAATGACTGCTGGAGGAAAAGAAAGTAAAGCACATTATCAGAAAAATCCAGATGCTACTCTTTTCTTTCCTTCTAAAGACTATTTAAGTGAAATTAAGAAAATGTGACTGATTTCTGACTCTTTAAAACATTGTTCTGTATAGTCCTCACATACTATTCATTACTACAAGATTGGTGGCTTTATTGTAGTAGTTTCACCTGACCTAAGTATTTGTTTCAATGGGGATTTACTAGGACATAATTTGTACTTGCCTGTAATAAAAGGGGTCCCAAAGAATCCTTATCAATAACTCCTTGACCCGTAGAAGATACATCAGCTTTCTGAACATCATCATCATTAGAAACTGCTTTTCCTGAAATGCAAAAGATACATTTCAAAAAAGCAAAATTTCATAAGACAACTGCATTTAATATTACAAGCCAGATTCTGGGAAGCCTGGGGATAAAGGCAAAAAAACCCCCCAAAAAACGAAAAAACCCCACCACTGATGAGACAGGAGTCTCATATACTGTTGGTTGCTTATGACCAGAAAAACATGTCATGGTTACATAATGTCAAACCTTTTGCTCACATAAATTGACTTGACAATTAAAGTAGGATCAAAGTTACCACCCACTCTGTTTTGTGAACAACATTTCTTCTACTGCCTTTGGGAGCATCTGTCTGATGAATCCCTGATGAATCTTTCAATAGCCATTACACACATTCCTTAAGCACATCTCTTCTTTCTGTTTTTATTTTGATTATCTCATGCCCATTGGTCAGTCTTCAGATGTCATCAGCACCTTCTACCCTGTTGCCCTTCTGTCTACAGGAGCCCTTGCTACCTTCACAGCAGGGTGCATGACATAGGGTATGCGTGTATTTTGCAGTCTTGCAGGGGTAAGCAACTTATATTAACATTTTGGGCTGTAATCTGTGGTGAATCAGGAGTATATGCAGATTCCTATCCAGTCATACCTGCTATGAAGGTGAAAACTCCAAAGAGAAAGTGCTGTGGACAGCCAGGGACTTGCAGAATCCTAGCTTAATCTGTGACCCTCAAACCTATCAACATCACAGACAGTGGACTTGCTCCTGAACCTGTTCTCTTGGATCTTAATGATTATATGAAATAAAAATTAAAAAAAAAAAATCTCATTTTACATTCTGAGCATTAGTATTTAAACATTTCTTATGCCAAGAATGAAAAGCCTTTTCTCACTTTTTTCAGCTTTTAAGAAACAAAATATCCTAAATAAATATATCGGATTGCAGGGGGCAGGGGGATGGGCACCCACATCAGGCAGCAGAATTACAGAAAACAAATAATAAATTTTGTTCTGTGGTACCTGTTGGCTGGCTAAGCAGACCACAAGGGGAGTACAACATCCTAAGAAAAGATTATCATATACTAAAGTCTATAATGGAACAGAATTATTACAATAGAATGCACTAGATTAAATTAGAAATACTTTTAAAACACCAGTTAAGATGATTTTTTAGAACTGTTTTAACATGCCTTTAAAAAAATGTGGAAATTTATCAAGATATGTAAAATACACTCACTTTATTTCATAGCTCACTTTATTTCCAGAGATAATTTACTGCCCAAAGGAAATACATAAATTTGGCAGGTTATAGTCACTTAAAAAATATTCCCCTCACCATATATTTCAAAAAATAAGTTTTGCAGGTACCTATTCATTTAAAAAAGTATGTTACTGTACCATTTTGGCTTACCCTAGCTCCAGGAAACTATCAAGATTTGTTGTTGCTCCATCTTCTCCTCTGTTGACTTAACTATATTCTGTGTCTTGCCAATTACACTATTTAATTACTTAACTTCACAACTAATCGCATTTTAACTATACTGGAATCCAATACTTAACCATTTATGAAGCATGTGTTAAACAGCACAAGAAAAGAAAGAAAAGTCCATAAAACATACTAGGAAAAAATAGTAATAAAATCAAAACATCTGATTGGAAGTGTATCCTATAAGAAACTAGATATTTTTAAGAAATTTATTTCAAAGCATTAAAGTCCCTTTAAGCATGAAGCCCCTTAAAGTGAAAGGCAGTCGTCTGCATTCTTCATGCCAATGGATAGTTGGTCCATCTGTATTTCCAAAAAACAGTTTCTCTGTGGACTACCTCAAGCTCTCCTAGTATTTTCAGGAAATAAGTAAGAAAGGCCATACAGTATTTTAAAGTCCCAATTCTCAGTTTAAGTATTTGTTCAATTTTTAACATAAAATCATTTAAGCCACATCAGAGATTTGATTCAACTCAAAGTCTGAAGTCTTTGCTATTGTGAAAAAGCACAACTGAATTGTCCAAGTAACTACTGCTTTGGAAAGACACTACAAGAAAATGAAATTATTTCTTTTGTCTTAAGAGGGAAACCTGTACCTTGTTCTTTTATCTGCCGGATCTGTCTCACGGTTTCTTTTAAAATAGCACATTTGTCTGGTTTGACGTTGAAATTGTCAATGTCACTCAGATTAGCAGATATCAGTTCAGCCAGTTCTTCAATGTATTTGCTTTCCTGCTCGCGCCGACGCTTCTCACCACTGCAGGTCAGACTGGGAACCACAAACAGCATTTCAGGTACAAATACTCCAGCATAAACCAAAGCCGCACTCACACTCTGAGCTTTAATGCACTTCAGCTAACACTGAACACTCTCTAGGCTATAAAGTCTAGATAGCAGACACTCGCCTAGTAAACATAAACCAAAAGGGGTTGTGCGTGTGTGTGTGTGTGTGTGCGTGCACCTTTGTGTGTTGGGTTTGTTTGCTTGTTTTTTTAAAGAATCTTAAGAGGATATGAAATGGTTATTAATCCAAAAAAATCCTCCAGTGATTTCTCTGTTGTCAAATTCAATGAAAATTGCAATTGTCTGTTATAAAACTGTAACACTCATACAGAAAGTATATTTTAACCTTAAAAGTTTCTTTAGATTTGTTTATAAATTTATTAGAGAAATAAAATGGAATTTTAACACTCCATAAGATCTCTTTGGTTTGCTTGTAACAAGATGTGCATGGAAGGTAATACCTCAGAGACATTTCTAGATGTCAGGACGAAAATACCATCTCAACATTCAAGAAAATCAGAATCCCAAGCAACCTAATGTTGCAGGATAACGTATCCCCCAGAAATTCCTCTTCCTACATAGATTAATGTGCTGAGTAAATACACTCTCCATAGCCTAAAATCAACAGAAAGAATAGTGTCATATACAGAGAATGCCAAGATGAGGAAGAGAGAGACTCAGAAGAAAGGGAAGAATGGACATACAAAGGAAATCAAAAAAGAATAAATATTCTTTGAGAAGACCTCAAGTGAAAGAGTAAGGAAAGAAAGCATGGGCCAGTAGTGGAAGAAGGAGAAAGCAAATATATGACAGAGCAGGGACCTATAAGGTAAAGACAGCTAATGAGTGGTGATGAAGAGAAAAACAGAATTCCTGAACAGATAGACAGACATCAGAGAAAGGGAAAGAGAAAATGGAATGAGGGACACAGACAGACACTGGAATATGGTAGAAGAATGTGAGGATCTCATATGCAGTCTCTTATGCTACGGGGAAATTAGCACGGGATGGTGCGGAAGCATATAAAAGGGAGAAATATGAGTACACTTGTAACATCTGGTGTTTTGGTAAAACTGGAGAAAGAGGATAATACTGTGTGGGAACAAGAACGTGAAAAGCTAGTACAGAACCCTTAACACACAGCAGAAGACAAGGAGGTAGGAGGGGGGTAGAAAACAGAGTCCCCTGGATAACAGAAACTCTAACAGGGTGGGGTGAAGGGCAGGAGGACAGCATGGAACACCGGGATTTGAGATTTGCAAGCAGAGAACTAGTCTGGAGAAACCAAATCAAAAAAGAGCTCAACCTATTGCAGCATTCTGCACTTGACCCTCACTGCCTAGTATAAGGCCTGCCAAATGAATTACCTGACATAAGATGCTGCCTTTATAATTTTGGGGAAGCAAAAGCATTATTTCTTTTGTCTTGCAATCACAGTTTCAAACTGTGATTCCTTACTTGTTCAATCCATTAAGATTTATGCAAGAGTCTAATTACCCAGCGTGGTTCATGCGTTTTGGCAGCTCTATGCATAATAGTAAAGTTGTATCTTCACAACAACAAAAGCTAGCCTAAAGAATTTTTCAAATTAACATAATGATTAGCTAGAACTTACTCTAAATTCCAATTAAAACTTGAAACATTAAAAAAATTACATAATGTAAAATCTGGAAAGTCTGTATAAACTTACCTTGCACCTGGAGTATCACAGGGCAATGGCTTGCGCTTCCTTGACTCATTGGTCAAGCTGTCCAAGGAGTTTTCTCCCAATCCACTCATCTTGATCACACATCAGCAACTAAAGGCAATAAAATAAGAATTATGAACTAACCCCTCAAAACAATAATTCAAAATGTAAAAACCCCACTATTTCCTTTCTAGTGTTCTTTATCTAATTTAAAAGTGAGACTATCCAGTTAAGTCATTTTTTAATCAGACTTACAAGTTGATATTTTTACTGGAAATACATATACCTTTAAGTTTTATACCATAACACTGGGATCTACCTATAGCTCCAGTTTGTCTGAAAATAAATGAAATTTCTGAGTGTTTTAATGCATGTTTAGATAACTTCAAAATAAAGTAACATATTATGCAAAAATATAGTTAAATACAATTAATAAAGTTAGATACCGTTAATGAAAAGGCAAGTGATAAGCTAACGCAATGCGGGATGGGTGATCAGAGCACTGAAAATACAGAAGCGTGGAATAAAGTTTCCTTTTTTGTATGTTCCTTTCTTCTCTTCATGTAACCTAAGGACTGCAGCCACAAATAACTGCCATTCTTAGATCAGTGGGCTTACATCGGGCTTTTTTACTTAGCTTAGTATATAACCAACAGATTATTATTCCTATTTCTAACTCAACATGTTACTATTGCCTTAACTTCATACGCCTTGCTACAACCTTCCACATGCACACAGTTTTCTAAGGACTGCAGGGACGAGGCAAGCGAAGATTTCAGCACTCTTTCAACTCCATTGCTTCTGCGGCAACAACCAGGACACAAACCAGTAAAGTAATAGGTTGCTTTTGTTAAACTCTAGATACAGTTAGCTAACCTGGCATATTATGCATCTTGTGACTCTCGTCTCCCCTTACTCCCACGAGGAAAAAGGAACACAAAAAGGAGAGAGGACAACTATGCCCTATCCGGCCATGTTACAATCAACGACATGCTGAGGGAGAAAAACCTTTTTAATGAATCTGTGCTACTCACCTACCCAAACAAGACATTTCAGAACATAATCAGAACTGTAAAATGATCTAATCGTTTGGATTTGGTTTTATGTATTATAATAACAATACAGCACACCTGTGCAGTCAGGAGTGTAGCACTATTCTATCCTTTTTACAGAATTTCCAAATTAAATGTAAACTTAAAATCCCTGCAACTGTAGAATTTTCTATTGTGTTTTCTTCTTGCTTTCCACACTACACCCGCGTCCCTATTTACTGCATCATTCACACCCATTCATTTAGAGGAAGACAGAGTTAAGGATCACGCAAGCCAATTAGACATACACAAGTCCTTGGGACAGATGGGATACATCCAAGGGTGCTGAAGGAGGTCTAGACGTCATCACGAGGCCACCCACTATCATCTTGGATAAAAATTCTGATTAGATATAAGGAAAACTTTTATTTTTTTTTTTTAAACCATGAGAGCAGTCAAAGCCTGGAAGAGGTTACCCAAAGAGGTTGTGGAATCTCCATCTTTGGAAATTTATACAGACAGATCACGATCAGGCTAAAAACAGATCAAGATTCGCCTGAACCTGTCCTGAGCAACCTGGTCTAATTAGACTTGCTTTAAGCAGGGAGTTAGACTAGATGACCTCCTGAGGTCCCTACCAACCTACTATTCTGTGATTCAGTGATGTGCAGCTGGATTTCTTCTGTGCACTTAAGACAACGAAGAAACAAAAATGGAGTATAGCCTAAGAAAGGCACCCTGAGTCAACCAAGTGCTTCCAGGACAAGATGTCAAAAGAGAAAAGACTGAAGTGTGTGGACTGCCTCTACTGTATTAACCTTGATTGATGGGGTTCTTTGCTTACTTGCTTTTTGCAGCAAAAAGTAATACTGCTCAGTTCTTTCCAAGGCTGAGTCAATGGAGGCGAAGGGCAGAGACACACAAGAACATATTTGTGTGAAGCAGCACTTGTTATGTTAGCGTGGGGGCTGCTTGCAATAGCTGATACTGTTATCATAGGATGTTAGCTATGGGTGGACAATTTAAAAGGACATCTTCATGCAGCAGAACAAACCTTCAAAGGCTTGACAGGACAGAGAACTGCTGGGTTGCACTGAGGAGCAAACACTGGGTTACTCTAGGAGGTATGCAAAGTTCAGAAGCAAAATGGCATTTCTTTAAAGCACAGGTTCTCTTTGTAGCTAAATGAATGTTACAATGCTTAACATAAAATTATATATATAACCAACCTTTGACCCAATGATATGCATTACAAGAACAGGATAACCTTTTAAATCACAATAAAATTAAAAATAGCAGTAAAACATAACCTTGGATTTGAAATAAACAATTACAAAAGATACCTCACTACACAAATATGGTCAGGGACTCCACAGATAATAAGTTGGTATTATATCTAACTATTTGCTATGAAAACAGTATGGGTAAGACAAAACCCAATATATAAAGCAATAGAACAGCAAGCCTGAAGACTTTTATTCAGCCAGATATTCCTCCAGGGCAAAACTCTCAAATACAATACATTTCAAGTCACAGCATGCCTTATTTGAGCTCAAGAAAAATAAATTGTTAAGGGCATAAAAGCCACTAGATGGCAGTATATCACCAAAAAATCCTGGGGATAATAGTTTGTCGCTTAAGCACTGGAAAGAAAAACTACTCATCTGAACAAATAGGCAGTTTCAAAAACAAATTATATAAACAGACTACGATCATGCAAAAAGCAGTTGATTATCTGAAGCTGACACTCAACAGCACATATGACTCACAAGGTCTTATGTCTGCAGCCTTCATAGCTAAGGCTGAATCCTAAGAGTCATTCTGTAGGTGACACATGCAAAATCCAGGACTGGTGCTTTTCCCTGAAACTGCAATCCCAGGCACATTATAATGCTGCAGTGTTAGAGCTATTGTGGAAAGAGAAAGGAAGAGCTTAAAATACAGTAAGACTTGAGGAGAGCTCAGGAAGGGTGTGGGCACAGCAAGAATGTCAGAAGCCAAGAGTAAAATCTTTTATTGAAGAGGAGATCTCCAAGTAGATATAACCTTATTAAATACTTGAACATTTCAGCTAGGATACAAAATTTCAGCATAATGTAATTTTGCAGGTAACAAGGCTGAATTAAACTATTTAGAATGGAAATGTCATTTCTGGTTTAGCATTTACCTGTATTGACAGATAACTCACAATATGATTAAGTAGAAAACCCAAATTATTATTACATGTTCTCTGAGAAACATAATGCATATTCGAGAATAAAGCACTAGTTCTATTTAAGAAAACCTTTTAGTGCCTGAATATAGAAGCTTAGAGAAGGAAGGAAAATTAGGTAATTTGTGTAGGCTGTTTCCTTACAATTACACCAGAGTCATTTCTGGTAGTTTTTTCAGGCCTGGAGCTGCTGAGTCCCCTGCACTTGTATTTTCCTTTCTCTAAGAAAATTATTACAAGCTGAGAAAGCATGGAAAGCCTAGAACAACTCTTAACTGTTTAGCTAAGGAAATTACAGAAGTTGCTTTCCAATATGCACGGCTTTATAGTACAAATTGTTAACAAACTAATATTTCTGGTACAGGAAATATTAGCAACAGAAGCCATTATTCAGTGAGTTAATAATGAAAAGAACAACCAGTTCATGAAACTGTAATTTCTAACAGGCTAAGTATTTTTCCAAAAATAAATTTATTTGTTTTTCAAGTTAATCTTTATTTTAAAAGACAATTCTGAAACACAGCTTTCAAAAGTTAAAACTTTGGTGCTTTTTTTTAACCAATAAAATGAAAAAAATTTAACGCAGCCATCTTTGTAGACTGAGTTAACAGGCAATGGCATTATTTCTGGCTCATGCACCAATAAAGGTAGCTAGAAAGATGGTGTTAGAGAGACTCCTCCATTTGTTATATTGCACAGCTTATTGACCTAAGCAGAGCACTTTTTAAAGGGACAAATTATACAGTGAAATTCTTTTAATTATGTGCTTAATGAAAATAAATTTACAAGCTAGCCTTCTATGACTCAATGCATAGCTCAGTTACAATACAAAACCAGCAAAGCATAAGAAATTATGTTACATTTTAGATCAGTACTAAACACCCAAAATACAGGAACAATTAATCTGTCAACATACATTATTATTTTTACTCAGAAGAACTGACAGATATGACAGCAACCACTTTCATGCAAAGTCTGGTTGTTCTGCTAGTTTTCTTCAAAGTTGCATGTAAAAGTTCAAAAAGCAGATAGCCAGGCTAGTGCATAAAAGCATAACTAACATTAGGTCTCTGAATTACGAATTTGAGCTATCAATACATACTATTATGTACTTTTTAATGAAATTTGTATGCAAATAGGTGCTTAAAGTGCAAGAAGCTACAACAAATTGACTAGATGTAAGGATGAAAGAGAATGCAGAATGTAACTTCTATCCAATAATAAACAACAAGATTTTTCTCAAATTTATCTGTTCCTGGTTTACAGAATTTATGGAGGGAATTTCTAGGGATTGACAAATTTTAAAATCAGGTACTTCATGACAGATAATTCCTAGGTATATAATAATATTCTAATGTTTGCTAGTCTGACGTCAATAGAGGAAGCAACTAATATTAAGTTCTAAATTTAAGTGCCTATGTTACTACGTTGTATTGGAATACACTGTCATTTACATCAAACAATTTATAAAATAAAAACATTTTATGCTACACTCTATTTTCAAAACAGATGGGAATAAACCACTGTTTTGTTCTGTCCAATGTGACTTTCAAACATTTAGCATTTTTGAGCCATTCTGAGGTGAACGAAAAGATATTTAGAAAAACACAGCCCTAGCTCTCACCAAATAATTTAGAAAGATATACATTTGCATCTCAGAGAGACAGAGGATGTGCAATTCAGTGGAAGGAAGTATGAGCAGAGCCCTCCAAAGGTTTATACTTGCAGCAAATTAGAAAATAAAAACTGAAAGACATCAGAAAATCAGTCTGAAACACGGTGTGAATTTAGCAACAAACAACAATTTATGCTCCTCTCTTCACATTTAACATCTACTACACCATTTTTCTTCACACAGTATGATTATTGCTATCATTGTTTAATTCCACTAATGGCAGCGGTACCTACCGCTTAAGTTCTTGGTATATGCTGATGTTCCCAACTCCACCAGTGGAGTGGAACCAAAGGCAGCAGTGTTTGGATAAAAAGTTCCAAAGTTTCATGATTATTTGTAAATATTAAGTAGTAGGAATGTTTTTGCATTACAATTTGATAGAAGGATTCTATCTTTTCAGATATAATCTTAAATTTTCCAAAAGACCCATGAGACTCTCACTCACCAGAAAGGAGGAAAAAGGAAACAAAAAATAGCAAAGACCATTTTGCTCATCAGTAAATGGGTTAGAAAAAAAATCTACCCCTATTAATAAGGTGCACATGTCCATGCCCTTTGCAATGTACTACATACTTTTCACATGTCTACTCTTCTCGCAGCAAAAACTATAGATAGATTGTTAAAAAGGTAATGGTTTTTCTGTGTGACAGGTAGAACAAGTTCTAATAATTATTAATCCATCTATTATGACAATATTTGTGCAGAGTTCAAAACAGCAGCATTTGAAAGACCAGTGTTTTTCAACCTGCCAGGGTTTCAGTATTTTGAAAGGTTAAAAAAAAATTCTTCTAAATACATTTCGTAGACCACCAAGAAAAGGAAGCACATGCTAGCAATACAGTGTATTTCGAATCAGGCAGCTTCCTAAAGCCATTTACTAAAGGGCATTCAAGTGGAAAGGGTATCAAGAAATACTAAACACACTAAGCAGAAAGTTTTCAGCCTGATTCAATAGTTTCTTCCCTGGTCGTACCCATCTCTTACCCACCCACACACTGGAATGCTGCTAACCCACAGCATTTATTTTTAAGTATATGGTGTGAAGAGACTGAAGTCCTTTCTTACGCATTAGATTGTTTTGTCCCACTTTGTCTTTGAGTACACTGGTTTTCCCCTCCAACTTGAGCAGTATTCCCTGGTGCCCATGTTCTCATTAGCTGTAGATGAAAGATCTATTCAACAAAAAGCTTATGGCAACTGGGAAATCTTTGCCCTATCAGGGGCCCCAAAATATAGAAAATTAGATGTTTAAGATTCAGTTTTTGTATTTGGTTAGCTGAAATAGTTGACCATATAAAAAGAAAGAAAGAAAAAAAGCACTACCATAAAATATTACTATAAAACTTCATATCACAACTATTTTAAAATTCATACTATTTGCATAAACATTTTCATCACTTCTTTAGTCCCATGAATATACCAGCTTTTACTACAATAAGTATACATGGTATATTTATTACAGTAAAAGTATGTATGGTATACTCCATGGTTGGAAGCTCTTCTGAGCTGATTTTTTGTTTGAAATTTTCACTAGGGAAAAAGCATAAATTGGCTCTTAGCATTCACCTGAATAAGTCAATTATGAAGAATTAAATCAAACCAGTCCTTTCCAAAGGATCGTGAAGATGTCTTGGAATTTTTTAAAATTTACGCAACATTAAAATATTAAATATAATCTTCCTTTCTAAAAATTAAGACATAATTCAGATAGTTAAGATGCAAATTGAAATAACTAACTGGTTCCTGCTAAAGAAAAGAAAAAAGCCCCAAATCTTTAATCGGATGTAAATAAAACTAGAGGACATTTGATTCAGCAACTGCATATTCTCAGTGAAAATGTGCTATTTCTAATTTATATTTCCCTCAAAGACATAAACAGCATGATAACTTTCTAGTGAAACTTCTGATTCAAAATATTATTCAAACTACGCAAAGTTTCTTTTGTTGTAAGAGGGACCGCAGAAACAACGGATATTCGCATTTATTTAGACAGAAATCCACAAGAAAACAAAGTCGGAAAACTCACTTTCTGGCAGTAGTGAAGTGTATTTTCATTTGTTTGTTTGAAGAACTTCGTGCTTCTTCTATATTTACATACACAATTTCTAGCTTTAAAAATGATACAGGAATAACTGCTCAGGTACGTATAGTCTAAAAATGAAACCAGTTACTCACTTGTCCTTAGCAAACATTCAAGCACAGCATATTTTTCAGAGGACCCTCAGAATCAGAAGTCATTTTAAGTCACATCCTGGAGGGGGGGGAAAAAAAAAAAAAGGCTGTATATGTGGGGAAAAAACAGTGCTTACTTTTTCATGGTTTTACTTGATAATAATAATGTTACAAACCAGTAAAGAAAACACTCAACATTCAGATATTTTAATCTGTCAAGTGAGTTTAAAACTCATTTACAGTAAGTAGTAAATGTGAAACACCAGGAAGGTTCCAGATGCTGGGCTGCACGTGAACAGCGTTTCAGTGGGCTTTTGCTCTACTTTTACCCTCTATCTTCTACACAGCAAGAGGAGGAAGTCAGCTGGGACACCGATGGAGCTCCATTCACAGATTTTCAACGCCGCTACAGGCTTGACACTTCACAAGCCTGAGTCAAACACCACCAGAAAGCCAAGTTTTCCTTCACCTAAGAGCTGAAGATATATATTTTAAAGCTAGACTTGAATATTTTCCTTCCTTTTGGAGAAATATCAAAACTACTAGAGATGTTTGTTCTTAGAAACTTCAGGCAGGCACTTTTAAATCTAGATATAAAAAGCTGCAGCCCCAAATGAGATGTTTTGTGAGGTTATGATCCGGAAGTAAAAACTAAGCGCGCAGCCCCGCTACGTCAGCGGGGTGCTTCGTACAACCTCCTGTGCGAGAAGAGCAAACTGCTTCCAAAGCTATAAACACTCTCAGGTTTCTGTTACCCTGTTCTTCTATGAAATTCTGGGAATGATTAATACATATTATCATGCATTTTATACAAGGTATGATTAAGTGTACTAATTAGTGAGATTCTGGGTCTCTACAGAGCATTACAGTAACTTAAGAAAAGTTTCAAACAACAGCTGTGTGATTGAATTGATTTACTAAAAACTGCTTGAAGCACTATGTAAAGCAGAAGCTGTTCAAGCTAATTAGAAAAATAAATTGCTCTTGGGAAATATTTATGAGACATTCACATGTAAGCACACACCATAGTCCTATCCAAAATTGAGAGTTTCAAAATTGATACTTCTACACAGGCTACTTAATAGATAATCATTAGCAGTCAGGTGAAGGAGTTTTATTCAAGTAGCTCATTTCTTAAGAAATTAAACTGAAGCTTTTCATATCAACTGGTTGCCTATACATTCACTACTGTTTTAACCATCCCTTTGACGATACTGATTGTAGCTTTATTTATATGAACTAGAATTACCAATTAGAAGGTTGATTGGCAATGTGGTCACGTAAGAATAAGCATCAAGAGTAAATTGTCTCCTAATTAAAGACTTCTGTAACATCCTTTTATGCTAAATCAACCGCCGCTAATAACGAAAACCAGAACAAAGGCACAAAAAGAAAAAAAATACAGAAATCCTGGGATGCAGTATCAGAGATGTTTATGTGGACATTATGGAAAATTAAATCTTCTGGCTATTATTTTCTGTAAAAATGCTAAAACAATCCTATAGTACAGTCAGTTAGAGCCTGCCATCTCTCCTCACTGGGATCTTATACCCATAAGGGCTTTGCAAACTATTTGCTGACGTCTCTGCTGGACAGAATTTATGAAAGAAAGAGATGGTATAAATTACACTCAGATGGTGAATGGAGGGATACAGACAATTAGAGATTAACCACACATCTCCCATAATTTTCAATCTGATTTGGTAGATTATACTGACACGCCAAGCAGCACTCAAGCGTTTGAAAAATCCATCTGCAGGCCATTGTTGTGTGCGATGTTCAGTCTTTTCCAGTCTATTCCTTCCTCAAATTTCGGCACTGGCTTGATAAACTTGTGCACACATCTGTGCAAGCAGGGAGGTGGGCTGACATAATCGCAAACAAGAGTCTTACTGAGAAGCTGAGCTGTGCATGACAGCTGGATCACAAAATCCCTTAAAGAAGTATGAGGGAGAGTTGAGACCCATAACTCTTTCTCAAAAACATGAATGTTACAACTTCAACTGCTCGAGCTTATCAAGGTAGCTAAATCCATATGAAGGATGCTCCTTTTTTCCCCATTAACAATTGTCACAAGTATCAAAGCATCCTGCGGGACTGGAAACGCGAGGGGGAGGAGAGAAACCCTGAAAACGCTGAAAGTTGAAAGAAACATAAAAATCTTAACACTACTTAAATTAGTTTTAGAATATGCCCTTTCTATTCTCCTCAAGTAGAATATTCATTCTATGGATGTAAACATTGGAGCTGTCTAAAACAGAAGATGGAATACAACTTCCAAAAGAGGCGCTGCAGTAAAGCAACCTTTCGCCTACGGAATAATCTTCCAGGATTTCCCCTTTGAAGGGTAAGAAGAGCATCTGAAGTAGCATTTGCATTAATCGAGTCCGGCAGAACACTTCAGAGGACCATCCTATGAGGACTGGCAGGGCAACCAAGGCAGATGCTCTAAATGCTATTCTACAGACCAGATTGAACTAAAGCAAGCTGAAACAGAAATGAAAATCTTATCCAATAAAATAAACAAAATGTACAGTAAAAATTTTGCCATATATCAAAAGTAAATTACACCTGAAGGTACTACTACATATAAAATGGGATATTAAAATTATATAATCCAGTAAGTCATTACATTGTTATCATCTAAGACATTTAAATGAAAAAATAAAATATGCCCCTCTTTTCTATAGTTGGTGTTGTCCTGCTAATGAAAGCCCATACTCTCACCTATTGCAAGCTGATGATTCAACTCTGTTGTCCGTACTCTAATGCTATTTGCTTCCTCTTCTGAATACAGAGATAACAGGGGAATTCTTAAGATTTTAAATTAAAAAAATATATATTTATTTTCAAAACTGTTTTCTCTTCTACTTTACCTGAATTAGCTTAGGCTATTAGAGTGCCTGTATTAAAGCACAGTCATACTCTAAGCATTTGTCAGTCTCAAAGCCATTAGTATTCTAAAACATTTGGCATCTGTGCCCCTGCAGCAAGCTTCTCCATTAGCTCTCACCACACCACTACCACTGGCATCACGTGAGCACTCGGTTTCCTGCCTAAAAACTGCTCAACCAAAGAACAAGTCTACTTACAGAAAACCATCGTTCTGCATGTTTTGATCTCAATGAGCTCAACATGCTGCAACTGATCTCCCCGCTCTCAGGAGCTACAGATATACTCAGTTCACACCTCGCAGGAACAGAACTCATAAGCTATACACAGTCCAGCTTCCAAATTTAAGCATACATATTGTCAAATTTTCAATGCAATTGAAAAAGGTTTAAAACACATTACATTAGCCTCTGGATGGGATGGCTAGGGGTAAGGGCACAGTACGAAGTCTGTCACAGGAGCCAAGTAACATTGTCCTGCTGGAGAGCCTGTGTCAGAAAAATCAAACAGATAAACTGAGATGATAGCAGATTTAAAAGTTACCTCTTGGAGTATATTAGGATTTCATTCAAAGTTCAACATACACAATAATTACTCAGCCAATTTCTAAGAAAAGGGAAAACAGTCACTCTTAGAGCAATATACTCACACAAAGGTACCACTGTCACAAATCTGACCCACAAACGACAGTATCAGCTGAAGGATAAACATCAGCCTTAGCAATAAAATAAAATTTGAAAAGTTACTATGTTTGGATACAATTTTAATAAAAATCAGTGAGACTTTTTTGACAAGCCATACTACTGTTTGTGGCACAGATAGCCACAATGTGATAACAAAAGCTACTCTGTTTTAAATATTAAAAATATACTATATAGTCAAATGTACTAGATATGTTAAACACAAAGGCAACATTTTGACAGAAGGAAGAAAAAGGATTACACCTGTAATCCTCCTTAAGTGTTCCAGAGACAATTAATATGCCATTTTAAAAAGAAAATCAAATATAAAGTACTACACTTTAAACTACTGTACATTAGGACAACCTATTTTTAAATCTGCGCAGGGAAAAGTGAAGCAGACAAAACAAATACCACTGAACCTTAACTACAGCTTTGTGAGTCCGGCAATACAATGTAACAAACTACAGAAACAGATAACAAAACTGAAGCATATAGTGTTAATAAAGACATTTTGGTGTACTGTAACTATTTTGTACTTAAAAGGCTTAATTATCTTTTAATATTAAAGCATCTACACTTACATTACGAAAGAAAAAGCAAAATACATTGCTAATTGTATTGATAAATCATTATCCTAATTTAGCACTTCCATCAGTACAGTAAGTACTAATAAAATGCTGTTCCAAAATACATGTGTTTAATCATTCTTCCCTTTCCTTCCTCCTCCCCCCGCACTCCATCAGCCAAAAAAGGTCATTTTCTAGATAATAAATAACCAGCTCAGAGAGACTTCACTGAATCAGGGCTGTCAGTTAAAAAACTAAAAAGGTGCTATCTATGATCTGGGAGACAGTGCAGCACACCTTGTTGCAACATGTTAAATAATTTTAACTCCGCACACATCCTTTCTACATTACATGTTCCATCCTAGGCAGACTGTAATTCTTCAGGCCCTGTCAGCTTTCATTTACCACTTTCCCCGCAGTGTTTAGTAAGCACTGTGCACTACTCTGCTATTTTTCAGATATGCCAATTAACTGGAGCCGTGCTCACTTTGCATATATTGAAATGACAGGACACTTAGTTACAGGGTGGGCAGAGCTGGGACACATCCTGAGCACTTCTCCTGCTCCTCGAGAAGTAACGCCTGCACTCTGTTTTTGGAAAGTCAGCAGTTGCTAATATGTTTCCTATACGTCCCTACTTGCTAACCCCAGCAACAGCTGTAAGCCCCTGTTATAACAAATAAAAAGGAACAACGAGGGGCTCTAGTGAACTCTGTCATAGAACAGGACTTTACGCCCTGCCGCACGCTGCAGAACACCTGTGAGAACTTCCCCCCAGCCACCTTCTGCACCGAGCGCTGCGGGAAGGCGGCTAACGCGTCTCAGCATGGATCCGCAGGCAGGCGAGCACCGCTCCGGATTCAGAGCCAGCGCTGCCCTCGTATCCCGGCCATGATAGGAGCCTAACCCAGCTGGCTAAGCATATCTGCCAGGATATAGCTCCCGCGAGTGAAAGGCAGCTGGATAAGACACGGCCAACACCACCGACTTACACGACACTGGCAAAAAGAACCGGCAACCCGGGGGGGGGGGGGGGCTACAAATATTAAAGGCGGCCTTTAACCTTGACCGATTTCCTAGCTGCTGTACTGCAAGGAGGCGTTTGGGCTTTCAGCATAGCTCTTGGCAGCAGATTAACATTTTTAGAATATGTTTAGAATGTTTTTAACATAGACAAGTCTTTAGAGACTTGAATCTGGAAAAATCAGTAAACACTGCTTTAAAAAATAATTTAGGGTATAGTAAGTATATTTAAAGAAAAAATCCCTAACTCAGACACCATAAAGAAACAGGATGTGATATCTGGGCTACTATAACAGGACTTGATAAAGCAAATTAGCAGGTAAGAAACCACAGACACCAGCATGCTTTTCTGTACAGGCAGCCGCTTGAACAGCAGAAGGAACTCAGCAAAGTCAGCAGCAGACTGAGGTGCTATCGTCTACTTAGCTTTTGTATTAATATTTAATGAAGTTCTGCAAACAGAAAACACTTCCCCCTTTCATCCTGGACAGAGTCAGCAAGTCCTATGCAATAAGCTTGTACGACGTGCTCTCCGCTCTAAATAAAAAGTTACTAAAAGCAAAAAAATTCTAAAAAAGTAGGAAATTTACCAAAATCAGGTTCCTTTTACAGGACAAAATGTCCTTCTTGGAGGTTACAAAGGAAGCGCCGAGATAACAGTATTAGAGAGGGAATGGCTTTCCAATGCCAGCGAGGCTGAACTGCGAGGCGGCGCCGGGCGTTTGACTCCTTACGTAACCCCCAGGGCGGCGAGAAGGCGGCGAGCTGCCCGACGCCCGTCTCCAGCACACTCCATCAGGAATCAAGTTTGAACTAATTCACATAATTTACTAAGATGGAAGTACATATTGCTAAAAATTATTTAAATTAAGATTATTAATGCAAGCTACAAGATCACTCTAAATTAGAAGTGGACGTTAATTAAGAACCTTAGAACATGAACCTATCAGTTTGATGATTTAAGTCTGAAAGCATTAATCATTTATTAGCCACTTCTAACTTCTTACGTTTTAAGTGGACACATTATCTCACCTAATGAAAGTTTATTTCATGCCTTGGCAATATATGACTTCCATTTTTGCACAGTCTTGACCACTACACTTTACAATAACGTGCCGCCCTTCTCAGCACACGCTTCAGTCACGGCAGTTGCACAGAACAGACCCAGTACAGAGGATGACTCACAGAAAACAGGTAACGATCACAGCAGAGGCAAACACAAAGTGCTGACTAGCAGTAGATACTAGATGGGATTCGTGCCACAGCTTACAAAATTGGGAGCACTGTATCTTATGGAAAAAAAACCCACATATGTAAATATCGCATTAACGTGCAGCTTTAAAAGGAAAATTCATTTATTAGAAGAGATGGTATAAATCTCAACCACAGTGCTTTTTCTGTTAAAACTGCTCATAGCACAGTTAGGAAAAAGAAAGCTCTTTCACTTTACCTCTATCATGAATTTCAATACACTGACATTTCTCCCTGCAACATGGATTTTTAGATCTCCATGATATCCTAGGAGCAACAAGGATAGGGTCTCTATACTTTCTAGAGGTCTAGAGACCTAGAGATCTTTGAAAATTTAGATCTTGTAAGATTATGGAACTAGCTAATAGTATTAGTAGTACTGAAGACTGACACAGTCAACAAGGCTGCAGTATTTGTTGCAATATAACTCTATTTAGAGCTGGATGTTCTAAACAGGACAGAATTTGCTTTTTTCCCTTCACTAACTTAATAAGTTTTTTAAAAAAAAAGTAAAAAAAAATTATAGTACTTCACACGAGAGAAATAATTTTAATGAATAATTTTTCTTTCACTCTTGCCAAATCTAAAGCAAATTCTGAAGAGTCCAGAAGTATCTATCTAAACACCATAAATTTATGGTCACACATACAATACCTAAGTTCTGTACGTGCACTTGTTTTGCACTGCTGTATCATAAAAAGAAAACTAGATCCTAAACTGGCAAAGGCTTGAGATGCTGAAGAGAAAACTCAGAGCAGACACAGGCCTCATGGGTACATCTGAGGGAGGGGAAAAGGGAAAATTGTAACTAACCTCATGATTTAAAGAAGCACAAAATGGTTATAAAACAACATTTTTTTCATTATTTTAGTATGGATTGGCATGCCTTTTTGATTACTATACAGAAGTGTAAAAAGATGAAGCATTTAAGTATTTGAATAAAAAACATTAAAATACAACTTGAAGCTATTATGAAAAATTTAACATCCACTTGGTTTCAATTTCTTTTTATACATTAAAGCAGAAAGTTTGCAAATCTTCTAGAACTCAAGGTTAAGGGCGATCAGCTGGCAAAATCCAGTTGTCAAAGTTTAGCCAGTGCTTTTGGTGAAACGCTGACAGTTACATACAACAGTACACTCCTGTTAATTCATGCACGCTTCACAAAATATGTTTAATAGTATACTTAAAGAAAAACACCAAAATCCTTAGTATCATTACATTGATTAAAGCTCTGGTAAATTAGGCAATTATGTTTTTTTTTTTTCTTCTTATAGAATACAGTAGATTCTGTAAGATCCTACAGTGACAGAGACATTTTCCTACACGAGCAGACAAAGATACAAGATCTCTTACCTTAATTTAAAAATGACTAGGGAATTAGTTTTCCCTTAAAAGGGAGGAAAGCAACTTTCCAAACATACAGTTTCAGGATAGTTAGAACTCAGACTGCAAGTTTTCAGCAGCAACGATTCTCATTTTCTTGGAGGTAGCTATACACTGTCTGGTACTTGAAAAACAGAAAGTGCTTATGAATTTCTTGGTGAAAACAGGAAATGTAATCAACTAAACTCAGTTCGTTTCACTAAATACATGTGAACTCTCCCCAAATCATCAAGTCCACCCTCCTCCCTAAGACTCTGAATGTGTCCAAATACGTTTTTATATATTATACACATGCACTTTTTTGTTCTCCAGTTCTACTCTACCAGCGTCTCAAGGAAACAAACACTGCTCTTTTGATTTTCAGAGAAAGGCAAATTAAACATGACTATAATATTACAATTAGCATAAACTCATTCCAGCTCTATGGCATTGCTGCAATTGAATCAGACTCTATTATGCCAAAATCTCACTCATTTTACAGAGATGATAGTTTTATATGAAATGTGTTTAGAATGAGATCAGTTCAAAATCAGAGTTTTCTAGGGCAGCAGTTAAAAACTGGGCAGAACATCAGCAATATCCTTGTGAAAGCTTGCCCACTGCAAGCTTAAATTTAGGGACAGAAGTCATTCTACAGCTGCAAAATAACATTTGCATCAAAAACTAATAAAACCAAAAGCTACCTTCAAACAAAGAGAAAAACTGACTTGTTATTTGTCAGAATGAAACATTTACTGTACACACTATCAGTTTCTAACGTGATCTCTGTCAAGCAGACAGCAAGCTTAATGCCAGCTTTTCAACTTCCCTACAAAAAAATACTGAGAAAAACATTCAAAGTAGATGAATATGTTGCATTTTCTACAGCTATTATTCGTAATGGATGTTCCCCCCCAGTATTTCCAATTTAATCTTTGAATCTTGTATGTGAACTGAGAGTATTCACCAAATCAGTAGGCATGGAGGCTGGAGTTTAAGAAACTTGTTTATTCAAAGAAACACTTTCAAGTGTCAAGTTCCAGAGACAAAAATATTTTTTTAATTACAACTTCATTACTGAAAAAAAATCTAACTATTCTTTTTATTATCTGCTTGTTTAAAAAGCAAGCCTCTTAATTAAAAGCTATAAGCAATCTAGACTTTTTATAATGATCTTTGAGCTTTAGTCAGAGTTTTGTTTCCACTGTTGTACTTCTGGCACCAGTTCCTCTTTGGAGATGAGATGTGATCTAGCTGATGCTTGCGTGCCTTAAGCAGCACAGTCATTAATCATCCCACCATACATTTAGTGTATCAGCCTCTTCACTTCATCTGCCATTTCCTAGCGCTTGAATAATCACAAATTATTAACAGGCACAGAAATTTATCCACAGCTGGAAACTGTGGCAAATCCTTGAAGAGCAGTCCTTGTGCTCGTGAGTATTCCTATAAAGCTCTGTCATATTTTGCCTTTGTGGAAGTACTGGGGAACAGTAAAATATAGTTGTTTTTATCCCTGTGCACAGTCTCCTGGGAGACACTGCAAACTTCTAATAGATCTAATCTTTTGTCAGCCTGATGATACGAAAAACTACTTTCACTCTAACTGACCGACTGCGGCAAGTTCTTACACCCCACGTAAAGACCTCTGAAGTCACAACTCTTCAACATTAATTATATCAGATCAACTTCCAAATTTAATGGAATGCCCTAGACCTCAGTATAAAGATCCCCTTTGATTTTGACTACAAAAAGGAAAATCTCAAGTGTCTGCCTTTTACTTACACAAACAACACAAAATTAGGTGTATAAGACACCAATCGGATGCTGCAGTTTTAAGAATCTTTTGTTTTAGTATATAGACAAGACTAGTATTCTGTTCTGCATTTGTAAGAATAAAAGTTGTTACACAATTAAGAGTTTCTGATATTAGCCTTGGAAAAATTGCAATCTCTTAAGACTTCTACAGCATGAGTACCAAGAACACAGCAATATAACGTCTAATGAAAGATTTTAGTTCCAGTCCTTACGATGCATCAAAAACAGATTTTGGTATTAGTAGCAGAGTTATGCACAAATAAATTAACAGGGAGAAATACGCCTTGCCAGCGGTGCTCCGGGTTCCCAGCAGATGAGCTGGAATACAAGCCACCCCACAATGCTTGCAGTACTTTCTGTCACGCTTTCTAAACACTCAAAGCCAGTTCTACAGAACATAACCTCCCACCCTGGACAGCCCGAAACCCTGATTACACACTTCAAAACAAAACAAAACAAAAAAAGTCCTTTTTTCAGGGGTGCAACGTTTCATAAACTGCATGGCCTGCTGCCACAAGTTTGCAGCCAGCTGAAATAAACAGCACTTTCAAGGGCACGAATATTTGAGGGAATAGTATTCCGTTGTTACAAAACACCAACAAAAAAGACAAACAATAATGAGAAACAGCTTAAATAACTTAGCTAACATGTTTAGATTTAATCACTGCATCCTGTAAAACAATGAGAAACTATGCTGTATCGGTGGTGTTTTTACCTTTTGAGTACTCGTTTTAACTTGAAAAGTAGGACCAGACACATGCAAAACCCAGCCTACAGAAGTGATGAAGAGCATGACCTGCTAGTAATACTTTAAAGGCAACACTAATTTTAACTGGAAAATCAAGTAGCCAACCATAAAAGGTATGTCGGTATAAGACAGTTCAGAGATGCAAGGCAACACACAAAACAGCTTCCTGTTTTTGTAAATGCTTGCTTTTGCCACACATAAAGGCAGGCCTGAGGAGCACGTAAAAAAGGAATAGTTTGCTTACAGAAAAATAATTCTGAATGACTAAACGACCCCTGGTACTACCTGCTCAGCTCAAACACCTGCATATCCGTGTGGCTAACACTGTCCACAAGCAAGTACGCATTGCCCTCCCTCCAGGCCTGCGTGCCGAGCCAACGGGTGCAACACACTTGGGGTTCAAAGGAAGCTCCCTACAACGTTCGGCGCCACGGTGCTAAATTCACTGTCCTGACAGGGAGGGAGGGGAGCCGGTACTGAGGGTAGCTAGCAGGCTCCTCTCAAACTAAAACAAACATATCCATACTCATTTGCAAATGAAACTACATAAAAAATAAAGTTATTTTATTTAAAATTAGTCATTCTTAATACGCCCAGTTGTTTTAACAGTATAGATGCACATGAACACAAGGAACCAGGTTACAGTCTCTAGAAAAAAAAAACATAAGTAGAGCTTTAACACTCTTTCAACTGCCTGTTTCTATTTCACACTAAAACTGTACACTCCTTTGCCTACAGTATCTGAGCTGGTAAATTCATATTTGTTGGATCAGATTAATTTTGCCATATACTTACAGTATATACAAGTACATATTGAACTAACTCTTCCCTCTCACTCAAGCAGAATAAGGTAAAGATATCTGTGACCTAAATTTCTTTTTGTATTGCCTATGCCAATTTGCCTGAGAAAGGAATCAAAGGAGCAGCGGTCATTAGAGCTTCAAGAGAGAAAAGAATTGAGAAGAGCATCTCCCCATCTGTGACATCCCAGGGCGAATGGAGACAATAGGCTCCTGTAAGGCCTTCCCGGAGGACGTGGGGGAGGAAGGGGCGCATGCTTTTTTTGTTTGTAAAATGAAGATGTGAATAATTCTGTAAAATGCTGTTAGGAAGCATTCAGCAGCATAACTCAATTAATCTTACTTCTTGCTGAATTTTTAACTAACTCAGTTTTTTTAAAAAGTGGATGAAAGTCATGAAGCAGACTAAAACACAGAGAAGCAGGAAAAAAATAAAGGAGTCTTTGCAGGAGGAGGAGGAGGAGAAAAAGTAACCAGCTAGGTACAATGGACATATTTTATAAAAGCAATCAAACGAAAGGGCATATCCACGGAACAAATAAAGTCTAGCATTTGTATGAACCTCAAAAAACATCATCGTCTGGGCATCAAGGAAACTAGATCAGAATGGTAGAGAAATGTTAAAATAGAGAGCAGAAAACAAAAAAAATCATATTCTTACTAGAGCTCACCAGATGTTGTTCACAGATTAAAACACAGATGACTTTTTAATTTAATTCCAAATTTGAAGTAGTATTTAGGGGATCTTTATAAGACCTACAGGAGTACTACTTAAAATTGAATTAATTGGGTTTGAATACATCTAATGTAAGTGCAAAAAGGCATTTCAAATCTTGTAATTTCATTTTTAATAAGACTTTTTTCCAGGAAATACTCATAGGTACTCTAAAAATACTCAACATTACAGCCACTGCAAATTCTCAGTTATTTAAAACTTACAAGTTTAGGATTTAAGTATGAATTGAAGTGTATGGATTGAGTCAAGGTTTAATTTTCAAAACTGCTTAGAATGCTGCCAAAACACTTTTCCACATTAAACAAAGACATACAGACTACATGAAATACACACTCTACAGTTTCTAACACTTTATGATATTGTATTTATTTTTTCAATATTTCACATCCTTTGTAGCTCCAGTCCAAAGTATTAAAGCCAAATATTTTAAACAGTCTTCATCAGAAAAAAAGGAAAAGGAAATCAGCACATTAATCAGTGAATGTGTGTGCACATAAATCAAACAAATTCTCAAAGACAATATTATTCTCCTATAAAATTAATTGTGTTTAAAGAACAATATGCAGCTTAGTAACACCATGGAATAGGAAATTCCACATCTCTAGTGATACACGAGGACATCACTGCATACTCCCAGCATTCATGATGGAAAAGTGCTTACATTGTCACTCTGTGCCTGGATTGAGGTGACAAGAGAGAGAGGAAGAGACAAAAAAAGATGCCAGCTCTTAAATGAATTTCTGATAATAGCTGCTACACCTACACAGATTCTGGAGGAGAGAGTAAAGACATCAAAAAACTCCTGTATGGTTCTATAAGAAACTTAGGAAGGCTACCACAGGGAAAAAGTCAGCATTTAAAAAGTGGAAAGATTGTCCACCTGGGAAGAACAGGAAAGCCCATAAAGCATGGCAAGTTGAATGTAAACAGGAAACAGAGGGCTAAAAACGAATGTGAAGACTGCCGTGCACGGCACTCTCTAACTGAGGGTAAAAAGATGTTTAAACACATCAAAAGCAGGAAGTCAGCTAGGGGGACAGTGGACCTTTTGATGACAATGGCACAAAAGGGGCACTGGGAGAGGATAAAGCCGTAGCTCAGAGAGCCTCTTTGTGTTGGTCTTCACTATTGACGGTACTTGGGAGATTCCCATACTCAGCATGTTCTTTGCAGCAAATAGCTTGCAGGAGTAAGATGAATTTTAGGGAAATACAGAGCAAGTATTAAACCAGACATACTAGATGTTAATCAGTCCCCAGGATACCATTCATCCAAGAAGAACTCAAACGTGAATCTTCAGAACTGCTGGTCAATCTGTATAATCTGTCATTACAAACTGCTACTATACTGGAGAACTAGCAGGTAACCAGCGCAACTCCTATTTACAAGAAGAAATCTGGAGGGAATATAGGGAACTATGGACCAGGGAATTTGACATTCATTCCTTGTCTGACTTCCATCCATGTTATATGGCAGAAGCTGTCCTAAAAAATAAGATCACTACGCACATGGATAAAAAAGGTCTGCAGGAAAACAGTCAACATAGCATGTCTTCTGAAAAGGGAAAGCCTTCAGAGACTGCTGGGGATTCTGGGAGAGATCTAAACCCTGCTTGAACTCGAAACTTGCAGTTACAACCCAGGAGAGGCATTCTGGTGTTCTCAGCAACAACTCCTTGCAATCATCAGCTCAGTGCTTAGCAACAGCAAACAAAAAGGCCAAAAAAGGGCTGGGCACCATCAGGAAGAACACTGAGATTAAAACTTTGTTTTGTCCCTCTGTAAAACCATGGCATAGTCACAACTGGATGACACTGTTCTGGTTTCTGCATCTCAAGACAAAGGTAGTGGAGCTACAGAAGGACAGCTGCAAAGATCTAGGTGATGGAGTAGCCAACTTATGAGGAGAGGCAAAGACTCTTCAGTCTGGAGTGCTGGAAGCTGAAGTGGAGCTGACTGAAGTTTCCAAAACCAGGAAGACAAGGGTTAAACCACATATGGAACTGGTGTTTACCCAGTCCCAATAGTAGGGGGCACTAGGTGACTCTAGCAGGTTTAAATGATGAAGAAAGTGCTTCTGTGGCCTGTGATCACCAGAGGTAGTGAGGATGGGTTCTAGAGGGACGAGACAAATTCAGGGACAACAGCTTCATGAACAGGTACTTAAGAAAACAGGCAGAGATCTACCTTCTAACATCCCTAATGCAATCACTGTGGATGCTGCGGGGGCAGGAGGTGAAAGGACTGTGCAAATTGTCTAGGTTCCCACACTCTCCCTATCTGCTGCCTCCTACTGCCACTCTCGGGAAACAGAAGATGGTGCTAGATGAAACATTGGCCTGACCCCAGTTTGACTGAGAAATGGAAAAATATGTTGCCGTAACTCTGCCAGAATACCTAAGGAACTAATGCTTTAAGATCTCAGTATACCTTAAAACAAAATCTCCTGAAACACTAAGAGTGCTTGTAGATTAAAACAGATTATACTGAAAACAAAATACTGACGTAGAAATGAACATAAAATTCACAGCAATAGTAAAAAAAAAAGTTTTAATAACATCTTTCAGTAAAATTACAGTGATTGTAAGCAGGGAAGTTAGTACAGAAAAGAGAGAGAATCCACATTGAGAATGTGTTGTTCATACAGATTTTTGAAAGAGTGCATATGATTGAATTGAATTAAGTTGGCTTTTGAAGACCTTAATGTGGATAACAGCTAAGCAACTGAACATAAAAATTTAAAAAATATTTACTCACCAAACAGAAAACTCTGCTCTTTTGCTCTATAAACTTATTTGAGGGGAAAAAATAGCCCTGAAAAAGAAAATGAAAGTTGTACAGAATCACTTTATGAGCTGTATGATCCTCGATTGATCATTGTAACATTTCTTGACATCCTGAATTTGTTAAAACATGTAAAAAGATTATTATGTTTGAACTGCCTGAGTGCAGTGGCAAAACTGTATTTACCTACAGTCTATTTTGTTCAGAGAACTTGTATAGAGACTCCTTTGCCAGTACGAAATGTGATTTTACTAAGAGGTTTGTTGATATAGATTTACCAGGAAGCTTCCTTAGTAGAGATCAAGCTTAAGAAAAACTAGCAGGATTTATCCTACTATGGTGCTATGATTCTGAACATCTAATATTTTCTAAAAGTCCCAATTTCGAGCATTTATCAGCCAAAGACCAATCTGAGAGAGGAGGCAGAACAGTTCAGTGAAAATCTGAACTGTGCAACTCACTAATTTTTTTTGTAATTTCCAGTTTACAAATACATATAGTTAAATATATAGTCAAAACTCACATTTCTCATCCTATTTTTCAAAAAGCGGTTTCTACTTTCAACAAAAAGCAAGGGGATTCACAGGTCCTTTTTAGACTCTCCTCTACGAGGGGCTGCTCAGCACCTTCCTTGTCAGTGCTCAGAAGTTATCCAAGCAAATGGAGTCTCAGTTTCAGCGTTCCCTACACTACTCACGTATCTGTATCACAATGTGTGTGAAACTTCACATTCTTGTCTCCTTCCCTCCTTCAACTGCTTCAGAAAGTTAGAGATAAAACTAAAGATACTTTAGCTCTTTTAATACTCAGTAATACAGACTCTTAGATAATGTGGACCTAGGCAGTCAAAGGCACTTCACATGGTATTCAGGGCTTTGATTTCCACTTAGAGAAGAACTGAAATCCAGTGCAGAATCCCTGAATTCCCAAATTAGTAGTTTTATCTTAGCAATGGCAATCTGAATATTTTTAAATATTATGAATCAGACACCCCTATTATGTAAATAAACCACAAGGTCTTTTCTGTTCCTATAACTTCATTTAAAAGCAAAGAGGTCATCTTTGCTACCCCCTTTTCTTCAGCCAGACTTCAAGATAAACTCTCAATATTTTCAAATTCTCTTTTATGGTGTTGGGAAAATGGAAAACCTTTTTCTTTTTAAATGAAAAATGAGATGCTTTGCTAGTCATGTCATTGTCACAGTTGGGGTTTGAAGAGAAATAGCAAATATAATGAAATTTGAAAAAAAATAGCAGTACTGCAATCTGCAACAGAGACATACACAAATGTGAACAAAAAGCAATTGTTTGCCTTCTCAGACTGATAAACACTTTATTATGAAAAATATTAAACACTACATTAGCTGTAACTTCTAATTGTCCTTCAAAATTACTCTAAGATAAAATATATTACAATAATTTAGGTCATGAACAAACAAAAATAAGCAAATGAACCTAGACAAAAAATATTTTAGAGAATGAATGAAGAGGTGCTTGGCCATCAGTGCATCATGAGAAACTATGCATAGTAAAGATTTGTAAAACTCAAAACTAAAGTTTGGGGTTTTTTTCACATGAGAAGACTTATTAGCATTATTACATAAATAAAACGCCCTATCTACATTATACATACCTCAGACGAAAGTAACTGGACTTAAAACACTCTAATGTGATACAAATTATGTTACCTTGAGCAAGTTTTCAGCTGGGAAGCCATAAGCACTATAATTATGAAAGTATAAATATAGCGGCACAGTAACACAGATACAGTTTACCATGCAGCTTTACACCTACATTTTACCTCGTAGGTAACACAAACATTGGTAAAACAGGCATGCAGGCTCCTTAATTAGGGAATAACACACAGACTTACCAAGGTCTTCAAAAATTACCTCTGTGCTAATCACTTCCCCCATTTTCTAGACTGATTGTAAGTGAACTAACATACATTTGAAACCAGAGAAGTTATCTAAGATTACTCAACCAAACGAGAACATACGCTGCAAATACAGCACCTGTACTGCAGTATATGTTTAAGAGTTTCACTCTATTGTAAAATGAGTTCTGCAGACAATCACTGTAGCAACAGTACAGCACAAAAGTGGATTTCATTATAGCATGCTAATGTCACCATATTCCATCCTATAGAATTTGCTGTTCAATACCAGTGACCAGCAATGATAAAAATAAAGCTTATCTCCCATTTTTGCTACTAGCGAACGCTTTTTAAAACAAAGGATTTATACAGCCCTAGTCATTCTTAACCTCCGCAGTTCTGTATCATGATGCCTACAGCTACTTCACATGGAGAGAAAAAATAAAGGAACAAAAATTTTACAGGCAGAAATATATTTTCCTCCAACAAGTACCTGAGCACATAGAGAAAGTATGCATAAAATTAAGACAGTATGCTAAAATCTAACTTTGAAAGCAAGATTCTCACCTGGTTTTCACTTTTAAGACCATTTTTAAGCACTTGCAAAACATACACTGTTGTTGACTATACAGATGTACACAGACACACAGCGTGTGTGCAGGCACACAGACTCTACCATTTTAACAGCAACATTTCACTCCCACATACAGCACAAAATTGAACTGTTTCAACTTTTCTACATTGAACAGACCACCACCAATTTTTCTACCCACTAACACATTCCTCTTGCATTTTCAAGACCAATGTCAGACGAACCTGATAGTATCAAGCAGTTAGAGTTATTCTCCTCTCATTACCTCCACCGCCGCCACTCCCCCTATTCTTCTTTGGCAGTTTGCATGGTACAAATGTGAAATAAAGACTGTAATTCAACCAAAAATGGGCCTAGCCAAGAAACAAGCTTGACAGACAAGTTTCAACTCACTGCAACCATATTGTATTTACTAGCTGGAAAAAAAAAAAGAAATCACAGTTTGTCATTGCAATGAGAAATCACCCAGATTTCCAGCAATAGTAACCAAAGATATCCCAAGAAAAATAACGTAAGATTTTACAAGAGCTTTCTTCAGGAACAAAGTGTGTGCACATACAAAAGAGGGTTTTTCTTGGGCATAAGTACAGGGCGGGGGAGGGGGGGGAATAGTGATGATGGAAGGAAGACTTCGCAGGATAAAAGTATATGAAAACATCTGATAAGGAAGAAATTTAACATTTGTAACAGATCCAGTAGCCCATCATCCTACCAGGGACACTAACTGCTAAAGAGAAAAATGAAACATCAACGATCTTCTGAATTATGTGTAACACAGAGACATTCACAGGTAATTAAAAGCAACAATACTGGCACAACTACTCTAACTATTTTTTGTTTCTGTTCATAAAGACATTTTCTGCCATGCAATACAGCATATTTTGTCTGCAAGACCAAATTTTACTACTACAGTTTAGGGTTCTCAAGGGTCTTCAAGCTGCTAAATAAAGTCAACTTTTTTTCTTGTTATGATTTGTTTTGTAATTTTAAAATGTCATAAATCAATGCATTAATTGCCTTAAATGAATTTGCAAAGCTTTTAATGACACTAGTTAAAATCTATGGATTATTTCGAGACCAACAAGCCCCAAGGAAGGGACACTTTCTAATGTCATCTCACTCTGACTTACTTGCTGTCTGCATGACTTTTAATAGCTGGCTATGCATTAGTAACATCTTGAAATGATCAGACCAAAGTAAGTCCACTTAAGGTCAGCAAATAAACAGGGAGAATTTAAGAGCTGCTGCAATTACCATCACAATTTTTGCTGAGATCAGTCCAAAACAACACTAAAATGCAGTGGAAATGCTCTGCCTCTTACAAGCGTCTGAGATCAACAGATGTTTAAAAACCTGTGGCTGCCAAACCGGAGCAAGGAAATCCCATCCTGAACCTCCAATTTTTAACAAACTGGTCTGGTAAAGACTGAAGCTCCAGCTTGACTTCCATTCTTCAACTATGATGGCACTTGTGAAGTATTTCTTCGTACTACAACTTGCACAGTTCTCTCCTGTTCTGTTAAAAGAGAGAATAGCAGAGTACTGAGGATGGGAATTCTGCAAAACAGTTCAGACTGTGATTGCCCTTCCTAACTCAAAAAGGTGCATGGTCTTAGGTACATAAAATCCTAGGGACACAAAGGCAGAAATTTTGAAGTCTGTCTTAAAAACCAGATTGCAACATACAGCATGAACTTATGCAAGGGGGATAAATATTGAATAATACTGGATTTTTAATATGAAGCGCTCAGCCTGCCTAATAAGTAGATTTGAAGACTTCTCAGTGAAATACTGTTTGCAATTGCCCTGGCATTGCAAGACAAAAACATCCTGGTGGCTTGATATTTTGTCAGAATCCAACACTGCTCATTGATAATATCTAGATTGGTGTATCAGCCAAGAGACTTCTTTCTATCTCAGACAGAAGAACTAAAGAAACCAAAGAAACTGAGATTGTTCTACAGATGGAGGGAGAGAAAGAAAATATATCTTGTCTATTTTAAAGAGAAAATTACATTCGACTGAAAAGCAGGACGGATGTTAATTAAGTCTTTTGTTAGGGAAACACACAGTGAAAAAAGTTCAATATTACTTACAATATTGGTATGAACATCTCAGATTTCAAGTAACTATTATGAATTTTTAATAGTTCATGAAAACAAACAGATGAAAAGGCCATCATGTTCAATTCTACCTTTACACTAACAGTAGAAGAAACATTAATATCAAGAGACCAGTGGGAAACTGAATACTCTATAGAAAGTTTAGGAAAAGAAGAAAGTAGTAGTATAAAATCAGAAGCAGTTTAATTTCTTCAGCATAACTCCATTCATTGTTATGGTCTCAATGATTCTGATCATTAGTCCTTACAAGCTGCAATAGAATCATTAATTGAATACAATTTCTAGTTATGACCCTAAAAAAGACCTTAGAAAATACTTAATTACACATTTTCTTAACTTTTTTTCCAACACCCTTATTAGTACAGCCCTACAATAAGGTTTAATTCATCTTTTGACGTTAGCAATCTGGATATTATTTAAGGAAGAAAAAAAAAATCATTTCTTAGGTCACCTGCAACAACTTTCATCTGCAAGTGACAAACTTAGTCAGTATTTAGCATGGACATTAGTAAGATATTAAGGAGAAAAATGTACCTCATACTGTTGATCAGAATTTAAGAAGATGAGGATCACAACCATACTCTTGCATTTTATCTTTAGGAGTCACATACCATTTCAAGTTACCTGGCAGCAGACCAGTGTGATCTGTTTATCAATATACTGAGTTACTGCAGTAACAGGAAACTATGAGACTAAAAATAGTCCAGCATACTATTTAGACTAACAGAAATGTTTTTAAATATGAAAATAATTATTACTTTCAGATAACTTTCAGGGGATTATTAAGCAAGAATAATTACATAGTTTTGAACATTTAAGACAATCACATCATTCTTTAAGGCATTTGAAGCAAGTAGAACAAGTTTTTTGTTATTTAGCAAATGTATACTAACTGTTTGCAAAGATATCAAAATGGCTATTTAATCAGTTTGTTCATTATTGAAAGAAAATTCGTCTCCACTTTTTAAAGTTTTTAAATAGAACCTTTAGCATTTTATTCTAATAAGAAATAGTATTTTTACTGTATTTAATTCCATGCTTTCTAGGAACTGTATGCTTATGAAACAGTATCATACATTCAAAACAATCCAGTGTATTGAAAGTACAAACACTTTACTGGTCCACTTCTGAAGTTCACTAAAACATTTGCTAGCAATAAGATATTTTTCAGCTTTAAACGTTTAATTTTACTCTTACAGGGTTTACATTATAGTGCCAGTTTACATAATGTTAATGCTTTTACTAAATTCTCTATGCAAAAAATCGTTACAGGTTTATATTTTGGATTCATCTGCATGACAGTTAATATTTTCCAAACAAAATGTTCAAAGTTGCAAGACATATGCTGAACATGTGTATACATGCAAAGCTTTGAAAGTTGCTTAAAAATTTGTTTTACTCTTGTAAAGCTCCTGTTCCCCTTGATAAATATCAGTTGTCAGGCAATGCAGCCCAATACACACTATTTTTTCCCACAAATCAGAGCCCAGAAAAATGCAATTTTTACTTCCCCAGCTGAATATAATGCATTATACATGGCAACATCTACCCAAGGTCAAAAGTTTGGAAGTTAAAATTTTAAAACATGAAAACAGGGTAACACTACATGGATAAAATCATCACACTGTTACTAATGGAAGTATTTTCAAAATCTCTGGTAAAAGTTACATATTACACTCTAATACACATATTCTAGCAAAGCAGACACATCCAACATGAAACCTAATCAAAAAAAAAAGTAAGAGGAAAAAACTTTTTCTTATTTCCACTGCCAATTTCTGTGTTTCTTTTCTTTCTTTGTTCTTTTTTTTCCCTTTTTTTTTTTTACAATGAATTTTTACAATTTACATAAAAATACAGTCACTTTCTCTCCTGGGTGGATGAGTATGAGACTGGCATACCAAAATAGAGGAAGTTGTCACAGCTTAAAGAAAGATGTTAACTACAGTGTTCAAAAATTCAAGAGCAAAATAAGCTTTAAAAAAATTTTCTTTTTTGTGGACTTGATTATAGCAACCTTGAATAAAACTTCTTCCAATAAGGTCTTGTTCAGCAGCACGAACTTAAACATTTCCTGCCCTCTCCTTATAAAATGCTAGCTGTATCTTGCAGAATTAGCCGAGGTGCATTGCAGCGAGCACAGTATTGGAACACTAATTGTATAAAAAAGGTTGTGGTGGGGATCAGATTGTCAGAGCTTACCATTAGGAAATGTTACTTTCAAATGTGATATAAATAGGTCAATTATTCCTATTTACAGTGCAATCCAACTAAGACCCACTGGTTCTCCAGCTCCCCCATCCGAAACCAGATTCAATTTATCATTTCGTGTATATGAAAAATGATCACTCAGCTACCGTTATCAAGCCAGGCAGTGGCTTGGTACTAATGTACTTGAAAAGGTTTCACTGTGACTATCATGTTAACAAGGAGGTTTCTTTTTCTGCAGGTACATCTAAAGCACTATGATAGTCTTTTGTGAATTTTTAATAAAAGTGTCAAGCTCATTTTCCTGAGCAGGTCAAAAGCTCGGTGTGTTGAGAGATCATAAAGTACGTGTGTTGTATCAAGCACTTTCCACCTCTGTACTTATATAAGTATTTTGATCACCTGAAACTTAATATACTTCTGCTGGGATTTTCAAAAGCACTTACCATTGGTCTAACATGGCTTCATTTGAATTCAGTGAGAATTCTGTCATCAGCTCCAGTAGAATTACTTAGGCCAAAAGTAATATTTATTCAAAATTTTATCTTCAGTAGGAAAAAAAGATCTCTTATCTGAATATTCTTATTAACATAAAAGGAAAGATGCAGTAAATATGTTTTGTCCTATCAGGAGACCTAAATTTTATTTAGAACTGGTTATTTCCCAGGCTATTTAGAAACATAGCTGTAGACACAGCACACAGAGCCAAAAAAAAAAAAAAAAAGTTTAACTATCTGTTTGCTCAGCTGTATGTTCTCGTACTATGATCTATGTTGAACCTGATGTCTAAATTTGAATAATTTCTATTTAAACTCATTATTCCAGTCTATTTGATGTTTTGTAAGAACATCAACAATAACCTAATAAAAACAGTTATCTGTGTCCCACAGTATTCACAATTTTTATTTAAATATGACACGGAGAACTGACCACTTATTTATAGCTGTAATAAGTAATCTAAATTTTCTTTCACATTGAACGTCACTGTTGCAGAAATCAAACAACAGTTGCTGAAAACAGTGGCAATTTACCAATTAGACTTACTACAAAAGTTGCAGTATCTGTAGCAATGTAAATATCAAAATGACATCCCTTGACCAAGAAGGTCATTACAAGCACTAATCAGAGCAAACACTGGAGTTTCAGCTGTATACAAAGGCTCTTCAGATTTTTATAGCATAAAGAACAGCAAAGTATGAAAATTTCCCCTTCCGCATTTGGTTTACAGCACTCATTGCAACTGCCCTGACACCAGCATTGGCGATGTGATACTAGAACTGACCAACCAAGGCAGAAGCCCTAATGAAAAGGCTGCAACCTAAAATAGATGAACTATTAATACCACCAAGATGATGTACGGTTCTCAAGAGCAATGTTTGTGTGCTCTGCTTAAAATGAATCAGTATCAACATTACATATTTCTTAATGCTATAATCCTCATACCAACGTTTCAAAACAGCTACTTTCAAAGAGACAGATTATTAAATATATCCACATATTAGTGTATGTAGGTATACAAAAAAAGGAAGGGATAGGTACTAAGAATGACAAAAAAATGTCAGATTAAGTATCACAGTGTACCTACCATTGACCAGCAAAAATAGCCAGTGAAGCTGAAAACAGTTCATTCATGTCAGCCATAACAGCTCTAGTTTGAAGCCTTAAAACATTACAGAAGACATACAAACACTTCACTGAGAAATTTTAGAAATTTTGCTTAGTCTTTAAATGATATTCTCTAATTTTCCCCTTGTCCTCACAATTTTTATGAAGACTGCTAGATGATTTCCTTCCCAAAATCTTTTGATCTTAAAACCAAAGTGAAATTTAGTTTGGAGGAGAGGTAACCTTCATCCACCTGTAATGAAAGAGTTAAAATTCCACTATTTGTAAATGATACCATAGCTCTGGATTATGAAAGAGCCACGAGTCCTGGCATTTTGCAGTAAACACCAAATAGTTACTTTTACTGCTTTAGAAATTACACATCTTTCCTAGATCGAGAGGTTCTTTCAAATTCTAGGATCTTTGCAGAAGAACTCTGACTCCGAGAAGGGATATGTTATCTATCACCTTTGGGCAACTGCGGAGATTAGGGCTTCCTCCCTGCTGTGCCCACATGGCAGCTAGTCACTGTGGTTTCCTCCGAAGCTGCTCAGGTGACACCCATCACAGCAGAGCATTTTAAGCACAATGAAAGTGGGCTCTTAAAATACGGTTCTGCAAACTGCAGTGGTTCTGCATTGGCAAACAGCTGCCATGCAGCACAAGCAGGGCAGAAGTTCTTCAGTTACCCATCGGAGATCCTAAGATACCAACAAAAGACCATCTTAGGTCTGCTAGCTTACAGGACAAAAAAAAAAAAAAAAAAAAACACCTTAAAAACCACTAAATCCTTTCTCTTTCACTCCTCAAGAAGATGGCTGATTTTTTTTTTTAATGACTGTACTTTAAATACACCAAATTAAGTTTTCTAAAAGCAAAAACTAATTTTGCTTTTACAGCCAAGCAAGCCAGCATCTTCCTAACTTTCTGAGCCAAGGAACGACTAGCAGCCTTCTAAGTTTCTCAAAGGCTGTCCCTGCACCTCTGTGAAACCTTTGACTGAGGCAGGCTATGAAGAGATCACGAATGGTACACTACTAAAAAAAAGCTCCATGGAACAATACTAATCATGCTTTGACAGACAGTCAAAGCAAGCAACAAAGAAAATTGCAACTTCAGAGTGCTTTACTTTCAGAAAGACCAGAAAGGGCTTCTAAAGACACCTAATTAACATTCAATATTACATGCCCATAAAGTAACAGAAAAGGAAAAGAGAAGGGGTATTTCCTTAATATAAAGGCAGTGTTTCTACCACTAGTGTGTTGATTATCAACAGCTGTTTGCCATAAGGTCGAGGATTTATCATGCCATGTGATAGCAGAGGTGCAGTACTCCTCAGTACTGAAAAAGGGTGAGGAGGCAAACAAGTCTACCAAAGGGGGGTTTAGCTTCTGGGAATTAGTAGCAAACTAATATATACCGCAGAATATCCTTTAAATATAAGTTCTACTAACTACAGCTATAAATATTCTCCTATCCAAAAAATGCAAAATACTTTTAAAGATATTAACTTGTCTAATATAATGTGCCTAAGTTTATAGGTGAATTTTTTTCTTCTTTATCAATTTTAAATGTATTGACTTTCATTTAACAGGATTCCCCCACTGTCCCCCTGCAAACATAAGACTCTTATTCTCTCCAAACATTTTTTTCTGCCTCTTACAGCAGATTTAAGGAAGTTCCATGCTGATCTGAATTTTCTTCACTTTCAATTTTAGGATATTTTAAAGTAGGTGCCTTACTGATTGAAATCTTCAATTCAAATACTGTCACTACAACGAACTGGTGAAGTTGACACAGGACCCAGGAGAACATTACATAGGTTGTAAAGAGGCAAATGAAAAAAGAAAGAAGTCCAAAACAAAGCAACCTTTCCTACTTTTAACAGTATTGGAGGGAGGAGAAAGGGAATGACAGCTTTTGAAACAACAAATCACCTAATGAATATTAGAAAGTGGAAAAGTGAAAAGGAAGCATAAAGTTATCAATATATTTGCCATATACCATTTAAAAGTATTAATTCAGAATTCTTGACATTACCACCAACATAACATGGGAAATGACACTATTTACACAAGTTTTTTTTCTGTGAACAATGACAATCATAGATAAATTAAAAAGGATACCGAGACCAACATAGAGCTTGCAGTTCCCCTTCTTCCTCCTCCTCTACTTGCATAGCCAAGATAATTCAGTTCTGCCCTCTCCATTTATATTTATGTTAAATAAGCATTGAATGAAAAGCAAAATTATTTCTCCTACTGTGAGACATAAGAAATCCTTCTTGAAAGTAAAACAAACTTCTTTTCATAATTTTCCATCTTCAGTACACATGGCCCTTTTTTCTCCATAGGACAGACAGAGCCTACAGCTAGAAAAAAATGTAAATAAGCATAGCTAATTTTCCTATTCTCTATCACATCATAGCCTTGAGATTTATTATAAAGGAATGTTTACAGTTCTCTGTTCCACTGCTCAAAACAGGAGTATGTTTAAGCGGCAACATCCAAAAGGAAAAATACTCATCCTCTATTTTCGCAGCATCATCACCAAACGGCTACAATATCCTGTTGGAGCTGGCAAGACAAAGGCCTACCGGTTTTGCTGGCCTATCATTTTTGCCATGAATCTATCTGTCTTCATCAGATTCTTGACTTCGGAAGACATTCCCTGATTTCACTTTGAGAATGAAAGTTGACTAGTGTAAAGACTACTTATTTTATTGTGCTTTTAATTTAATTATCTTGGAGAAAACTATGCATTTTCACATTCATCTGTTTGGAGAGAGTGATCAATGGGCATGGTGCAGCGATATGTCATGGAGAAGTTTTTATTCCACAAACTGTAAAACTGATCCCTTTTGTTGTCTTAGTCTTCCTGCTCTGGACTTCAACAGACTATCATAAGAAGGCTACATACCACAAATGGGCAAATGCAACAGTTATGGAGCACTTCAGCCAGTTTTCTGTTTTCCATCTGGCATCTGTTCATGGACGCAATCTCTCTATTATTTAAATTTCATGCACTGCTTTGAGAAAGAGCCAGATGGGTTATGCTGATAATCAACCTACAAGACAAGTGTTATTTACTCAATAAACATCAGAAGAGAAGCTTGGAGAAATTAGTGCTGGTGGTCACTTAGGATAGGTAAGAGCAGCTTTCAGGAATACAAAAAAATAAGCTGGAGGTAAATGACAAGGACAGCTCTACATTAGCAGGTAGAATTTCTTTGAGCAATCCTACCCGGTCCTGCCTCTAGCCCCAAAACTCCCACACAAACAAACAACTGGAAAATAGGTTTTAAAGCTATACTAGAAATAAAGCAGACTTTTCCCAAAACATTGCAGAATAAACATCCTGCTCTGCTCTTCAGTAAAAGTCAGCAGCAAAGCTACGATTTACCCTCCTTGCGGTTTGTGAGACTGAGAAGATCTCTACCTAAAACAACCTATTGGGGCACATTAACCCAGAGACATGTAGGAGCAACAACCCTGCAGATAATACCACCTACAGAGATTAGAAAAGCATAAAATCCTTTCGGCTATAGCAACCAATCCTTATACTTACCACATTTTTCAAGCAAGTGCAGAAGGCTACACGTAGTTCACAGGTATTTAGAGAAGATCTGCTTCACTAGGATCGCACCACTCTGCTCTGCATAGTTTTGTGTGTGCACATGCACACACATACCTATATATACAAACATATATATAAAAACACTGATTCCTGAACTCTAGTGCTGGAGAAACAAGATCGTAAGTACACATGCATACACTTAAAGAAATCAACATGTCTACAGCTTAAAAAGTTTTGCATCTACCCATTTTGCTACATCCTGATGGCATGCAAGAGAACTTAGAAAAATTAAGGCCATGCTAGCAAGGAAGGTGAGAGAATACACACACTGATTTTATTCACTGTCTTTTAGGAAGTTGCTGTTATAAACCTGCTCCAAGGATAGAACAAAACTGGATTTGAAAGTTAGTTGAAAGTGCTTTTAAGACCTTTAGTCCTGATCATTAGATTTCCTACAAAAGCTATGTCTCCATATCTAACAGCTCTTCAAAGAGGGATTTACATTTCCAAAACTCTACCCAGCATTACTGCAGAGGACCCACAGGGACAAGAGTTCACTCTTCACTGGAGATCCCCAGCAGGATCCCCACAGAACTGCCTGGGGACGCAGGCCGACTGAAGCAGCAGCAGGGGAAAGGCTGCTTATTGAATCCTGTGACAGGAGAAGCACCTGGACTGCAGATAGGAAGTTTCACCTCCAGCTGAAAAGGAAATAAAAGGAGAGAAGGCAGGAACACATTGGTAGTAGAAAAGAAGACTGTAGACTACTGCAGGCTTGCATTTTTCAGCATCTCATTTATGCCAGAACTGACACCTAGGAACTCATCTGGGGGAGGCAGGGCTGCGAGGTGACTAGCTTTAATACTACATCCCAGAAGCCGGCTTACCACGCGACTACCTGACCAGAGCCAGGAGACCTAGGGGAATAAGCCTGCAGACACTTTGAGGCAGACTACAGAAGCAAAGTATCAACGACGATTTTTGAAACATAAAGCCATGTACTCAGCTGACCAGCTGTGCTCCAGAATCTCCTCTTCCTCATCTTCCACTCCTTTGGCAAAACAGGACAAGAGGAACGGCTCACTCCAGACAACGGCTAGAGTAGATGAGAATACCTCAGCATGAACTTGCCCATTTCAAATTTCTCACAGTTTGGAACTCTTGGTGGGGGGGGGGGGGAATCCTAAAAGGACATTTTGCAGCCTCCAAAGCAGCTGGCAATTAGCACGAGGAAAGTGAAGAGATGCAACCAACCTCAAAGTCTACCCTGAATAAACAGAGTGGAACAGCATAGAGCTCAGTAGTTTATTTTCAGTTTGTGACTGCTCATTCTGGGCTTTTAGGTTACAAAATGCACCAACAATAGCCATTCAGGCTATTTTTATTAGAAATAAAGGTTGCACTACTCATTTTTGCATGTTGAACAGTTAGTTGTTAATAATAATCTTCAAAAGCCATAAATCAGCCAATTCCCACTCTCCCGAAAAAATGATACTTTAAAGTTACAGAATTTACAAGCCTAGTGAAGTTTGTGTTTCCTTAGTTTCAGAGTCAGGGTTCACTTTTTGCCAGTTCCCTACCCTAATGCTGGCATACACAGTAATGTGTTCAGAGATTGCCCATTTCTAGCATATGAGCAGTTAAACTTTTAGAAGAATAATTCACAAAGATCAATACCAAAATGCACGTGCAACTAATGCTACCACAATGCAATCATGCAACTGTACAAGAGAAACCTTTGACATAGGGACATTTAAATGACAGTTAAATAATGGAGTCTGCAGGTGATTCTTAGTTCCTAATAGTTGTTACTCGACCACTCTTCTTTCCTTTAGAAAAGTATTTATTTCATCTCACCGTGATAGCAGTATGATTTGTTGCTTCGGTGCAGCTCCATTGGGAAGGCAGACGAACCGCCATGAGAGGGACAATGAGGGACAGACAATACGCACACAAGCGCAGTGAAGACAGAACAAAGAATGACAGGGAGCAGGGAAAAATAAAGTATGTAATAGCTGCTGCTTGGGAACACTAACGGGAACAAACAGCGAGGCCACCAACTATCATCACAAGCGCGTGTTTCTTTTGCTGTTGCAAGGAGAACTGCGCACAAGGGGGGGCAGGGGATCTGCTATTAATCATATCATGCTCATTGTTCCCTCGATGCGGCTGGCAGTGCTTCAGGAGACTCCCTCCTCAGCTCCCAGATAAAACCGTAGCAAGAACAAGAGGCCAACACCAAACCCTCACCATCTTGTCCCACTACGCTAACACTGCTGTAAATTAAACACTTCTTAACCAGGAAAGAGCTACTCATTGAAGTGCATTTTTAAAAATTCAAATCACAGCAGTTGAGGCCTCCTCCCCACCCTAATCTCATTAGGAAAATGAACAGGCTATATAAATCTGACAAAGCTATTTGCAAGAACAAGCCACTAGAGAGGTGAAAACAGCAGCCTGAAGTAGTCAAGAGTCAAGTTTCTTTGTCAAGGAAGAGTTTTGAATGTTATCTCTAAGTAAGGTGCTGAGTGATTCCTTGATTAAGTGGCACTTAACATTCAGTAAGCTTAATGCTGCAGGACGAATAGCAGGCTAATACCTGTGCTGCGAGGGGGAGGGGGAGATGGCAGCTGATGCAGTGAAGTAACCAAGTCAGCTATTCTTTTGTCAGTAAAAAGACAGACATGTTTAAGGGGCAAGAAACACGAATTAACTAAACCTTATATTCATACTTCATTGAAAACGTAATGCTGCTTTAATTCGTCTGGTTTGGCAAAGCCACAGAGGGAAGGTGAATGTTCTTGACCACAGATATTTGGATTTTTTTAGGGCCAGAATCTGTGCAGCATGGAACTGACTTGCACTGTAATGGGCTCCAGAATTTGTTGCAGTCACCCTACCCCAATAAAAAAATTGTACAGTAACATGGCTACCATAAGCCTGCTACACTTTGCAAGTTGTGGATTAAGTTGAGCTGGCGCTGCTCGTTTCCCAGACTGCACAAATACGTTCCTTTACTTAAGGAAGATATACAGGAACAGAAAAACAGTACAGAAAAAAGAAGTCCGAGAGGTAAAAGCGTATTTAACACAGCAACTTGTGAACTAATCAGTAGTAGAGAGAACACTCCTACCTAAGATTTTAGTAAGAAGCCATCGCAATCTCACAATTCAAAGCCCAAGTCCCTTTATTAAGAGGCAGGGCTCACTGCAGCCGGCGTGCCAGTGCGCCTGATGACTCATCCTCCCTTCCCTAGTTTCTAATTAGCCGTGATAGTCAGCATCAATTTGGGCTTTTTTTAACCACACAGAAACCATCTTGGAAGTTGAAAAACGGATTCCTACTTGTTTACTGATCAGAGTTTTAAAAGATCGCTGGCATTAGTAGCAAGATATTTCCCAGCTTTACCGTTAGTTGAACACGCCAGCTACTTGCTTGTGCTTGTTCTCTGCTACTCCCCCCCCCCCCCCCCCGGAGAGGCTGCATGCAGCACGGCACGATCACAGCGAATACATACAGGAAGGGGGGGAGCTCTGCTCTTGGCAAGGGGAAGGCGTTCCACAAGAACTGCTACAGGGTCAAAAGTTTACCGTGGTTTCAATTTCACCTTTCCGCAACCAATGGGAGCGCCGAGGCTGCAGGCAACCGCGGGCGCAGCGCGGCCCTTAACTCCTTGCGGCCCGGCGGCGAGCAGCGCCCGGCCCGGCCCGGCCCGGCCCCGGCGGCAGCCCGGCCCCCGCCCCGGCCCCGCCGCGGGGCGCCCGGCCCCGGCCTGCCAGCCGGGCACTCTTCTTAGCGTCGCAGTAGCAGTATGTCGGAGCGAGTCGGGATTTAAGAACCGTAGAAGTGGGTTCCCTACCCCCATGTTAGTTGAAAACCCAGTCGGTCGTCGCAGGAGTAGGGCAGACGCAGGGCAGTATCAAAGCAGCATTGAAATATGGAACTGTAAGTGACAACAGGGAGATTGTCTCGGCAAACAGGAAAGACTGACCTTGATAAAGGGGCGGGGGGAGAATACTAGAACAGAATTGTCGGAAAGGATTCCTAACACGCAGTCAAGATCTAAAGTGATTTACTTTCCTTCTTGACAAAAAAGAATCAGTATTGCCCTTGGCATAAGGCTGGGCAGCCCGAAGAGTACTGCTGCCAACACTGTCCAGAGTCTCCATAGCATCAATAATACTCTGATGGTTCAAGACATTGACTTCATTAAAAAGGGAAAGAAAAAAGCATACAGACACCCTGTGTCCACCCTGAGAAGGACGGACATTGAATCGGTGGTTCTTCCTCATGAAAATCTTCAGGTCTTCACCATCTTGCAACAGGAAAACAAGTAGCACCTACAACCCTCCATCAGACACTACTCAAGTATACAGTTGCCTACACAAGATATTGTCACACACTAGGACAGTATAAACCCTAGTACACAAGGTGAGTGACCGCTGCAGCAGCTAGCAGACAAGCACAGGGAAGGGACAGGAATGAGCAGCCTCAGGTGCATTTGATTAATGGATTCCACTGCTCTCCAGAACTGCCACATACAGTGTCCAGTCTGGATGCCTGTCACAGGTTTACAAAATATGTAATATTGACACAGTGTGATAATGTGCATTCCTGAGGAGATGGCTCCTACTCAGATTAAGTGTGCCCTGATACTTGATGATGATTGGCAATACTGTGAGCGCACTGTGGCCATTTAGATATCTTCTGAAAAGGTAGCTTGACCATTAAAACACAAGGCTACAGGAATACAATGATATGACGACACTGAAAATCATGGTCAGAGTCATGAGGGAACTTTCAAAGGGTTTATGCATGCCCTCCATAGCTAAGAAACTAGTTCTTAGCTGGTTAAATGGAAGTTCAGATATAAGTTTCAGGTAAGGTCCCAGCAAAAATAGAAGAACTTCCAAAATTCCACAGTGAAAGTGAAGTTTAAGTCACTACTTTGCAAGCTAAAATAAATCAGTTACCTAGATTCAGGAAGCTCAGGGCATATGGGAACACTCCGAGAAGCACAGGACCATTAGATCAAGATCCTCGGTAGCAGGAAGTTATTTGACCATCTACTTGGTGGTAAGTTAAGATATTTCATTCTAAGGAGCTCTTGGCAGTGAAGAGAATATTGTTAAATGGCAACCTGGCATCTGCATGAAAGTGTGGATAACAGAATAATACTTGTGCATCAATACTGTACTCTGCTGCCCAGGTTCTTAGTGTCTATTAGGATTCTACACTCAAATATGACTAAGCATGAATAGAAACTGCTTTCCTGCAGCAGTCATGCCGTTAAGTACATAAATTCTCACCTTTTGAGCAAACATCTAGCCACAAAAGTAAGAGAGTAAGCGTTCTGAAAACTGAGCAGACATTTGTTATAGATCCTGTCTTCCTTATTTTGGTATGCAAAAAAAATCTTAGTCTCCACTCATTTCAGGACTATGGAGCTAGAAGGAAGAATGTAGAAGAAATTTGGGTTCCTCCACATGCCTCCATTCTGTATCAATGGTTCTGGGTTCTGTCTTCTAACAGTACTTCTCATTTAAAGTCATCATAACTGCAGAATTATGACAAAAGCTTTCCAGAGTCCAGATATCATCTGTCTGGCAATGTAGTTTCATCACAGGGTCTACTAACTCAGTGAGTCAGTCTGCTGTGGGGTCCCCCAAAATCAGGGCTGGGACTAGCTTTATTCTCTGGATGGTTTATGAAAATGTTGAAGGCAGCAAGTACTGAGTAACAGGGGAATGACAATCTATGATTATGTTTTGGCATCCACTTGATCTTGGAAAGCGGGTTTTAACTTTACACTTAAGCATGCATAGCAACAGATTTAGTCACCCTTCATTGGCCTTGCAGACTATGGAAGAGGACTAAAAGCAATTTCAGGGAAGATGTGGATAAAGAGTTCTGTTTAGTGCACAAATATATAACACATATAATACAAGGCAGCATAAAGAGAAGTGTATAAAAAAATGAAAGCAAATGCAGTAGGCAAGGGAATCTAAGAGTATATTCAATCCAGCAGAAAGGGGTAGGGTTTTGTAGAAACCTAAAAGTGAATGATTAGCAGCTTTGACATGATCCTGAGGAGAATGAAAAGTTATTGCATACATTTGCAGGAAAGACACCATGGAATTAAGCATCCCAAACAGGCAGCTTGTAGCAGTCAAGTCAGGAAATGTTTGAGAACACGTATGTTAACACACTCAGATTTCTAACACGGGCAGAAAGACTGACAGAATCTGAATACAGTTGTGAGGAAATAAAAATGAGTAAGTATGCCACCAAAATGCAAAGGAGGCTTATGCTGAAGGTACCAGTTAAGGTAGAACTCAATTTTCCATACCCTGAAACCAACCAGATGTTAGATTAAGATAATATACATGACAACCTACAGGGAAAAAAGTATTAGTCAGGTGCCAGGTATTACTAATTCTCCAGAAAGATGCAGTTTGAAAACTGGTAAATTTTCTTACCCCAAAGCCTTAAAGGCTTTCAGAGCACCTTGTAGTGATGGAAAGATACTCTGGTCCCAGCCCTCTGCGTAGGTCCTGAGGAAGGCTAGTGTTATAAAGAGACACTCTTACAAACAGCTATGCCAGCTGAAGATACTGTCAACAACCTTCCACTTTTATAACCCAATTCACAGAAGAGTTTTGGGCAGGATGAAGGAGATCATGCAAGTACTCCCCTAAGCTGCTTCAGAAATAGTCAACCACTCAATTTAAGAGCAGCCAATAAAAAACATTATCCAGCTGGTGGGCAAGGTCAAATAACAGTGATTTCTTGCACAGGTATATTCTTTTCTTAATCTATGCAAATAGGCGAAACAGCTTAACACAGCTACCGAGAAGTGATTAAAATGCACCAAGCTAGCGGTGGCATAAAGATCGTAGCTGATTAAGAACATGCCTCATCACCAAGCTTTTCTACTCTGTTTTAAAAAGGTAAAACACCAATGAAAAAAGTTGGCAAATGATGCTGTATTTCCACAGCCTAGCTAGATTAAATAGTTTTGCCAAGAGTAACTTAAGACTTAATTATATATATCAAAGCATATTTTCCTCTAAATAACAGCAGTTCGTTTTTGTTATTTTACCTTCTCTAAATACCATGTCATTCTAGAAAAAAATTCTGTTAAATGGAGATATCATAAATATATTCCCATTTTATAAGATGGCCTCATTTTAAAAGAAAATGGATGCTATAAAATTTTACATCAAGTCAGCATGTTACCAAGAAGCTTTTCTGTGTGTTCTGAATTTGATTAATACAAGCCAAGGTCACTTCCTGAAAGATGCCTACCACTGCAGCTGCAAGCAAACGAGACTCCTCTGAGCTCAAGAGCTGGGGGATGGGAAGACGACACTAGCAATTTCTAACACCAAGTCTCCAAAAATACGCTAATTACAAAACTTGCGTAATATTTAGAAGTGTTTACTAGATCACCACATAATAAGTAACCTATTAACTGAAGTCTAAGTCTGTATGTTTTCAAGCAAAAACGATTTACAGTGATGCACTGGCATGTCTGTAAAAAATGAGTAATTCTGAGGGCCCTTTACTAAACTTCATGCAATTCCCTTGAAAATGTATTTTTTTTAAGCCATGTATGTTTTATTATGCAGCTCATGAAGCTAATAAGAGACTGCCCTTGAATTAACAGCATGTCTCAATCCTACTGAGACTCCGAGGCTCCACCCAATCTATGCTGTGTCCTATTCTGAAGCCACTTTGGAAAAACACATTTGAGGAAAGCATGCTAGCTTTTTTCCAGAAGTCTACAGCATGTGTTTTTTCCAGTTTCTGAAGGCTATACATGTTGTTTACAAAACCTGTTTAAAAATACAGGTGAACACAGCTGACTTCTAAAGATATTTAAAAGGTTATTTTAAAAACATGCCACATTTGCATTGTGAATGAGGCCAAACAGATGAAGTTTCTTCCATTCCCAGACACAATTAAAGCTTACAGGTCATGCAAATATGATCTATACCAAACAAAAGAGAGCATTATTTTGCTTTCTGTATGTGCAAGTAAAACTCTTCAGTTTGGAGTACCAAGCAGGGGTGAAAGAGGGATTGCTGAGAAATGTTCAAAACCACACACCAACAGGCATTTTCACAAGGGCATCTGTTTGTCTAGCAAAGCGACCCCAGTGTCTTTATTTATGAACACACACAATTTAATGTTTCATCCTTAGAACAGTCTTGATATACCTGACATGGCAGCTAAAGTTTCATACTAGCCTAAAATTAGGAAGATCTGCTGAAAGAGTTAATTTTTACAAGCTTGTGCATTAGAAAAAGAATATTCCTAGTTTAGGGTGGGCATCTTTGCCTGAAATAGAAAAATACACTAAAGCATATCATTACCTATGCGGGCACAGCTACATCTGTGGTTACAGAAGCCTAACATTTTCCATCATGGAAGCCTGTCCTCATTCTTTAATGATTGTCTCACACACACCCCTCTGGATTACTTTTGGTGGAAGCCTTGAATAAAATTGGTTCAGCCACATTTGAAAACAGAGTGGAGAATTCTGTTGAACAAAATACAACCTTTCATGCAATCTGAGAACTTAAAACTTTAGAAGAGAAAATGCTCAAATCCTAGAACAAGCTAAACTTTATCCTGCTGCCCCAATGAAGAGATCTGCACAGATGGTTAGTGCCGTTAAAGTCTTTGCACATGCTCAGTTTTGCTTTAAACCAGTTGCCAAAACCCTCAAGTATTTTATCTAACTGAGTAAGCTCTGTCCCTGCACAGCTCCTCTGTGCTGACAGGACAGAACATGTTTTATCACAGTGTTATAAAGACCAAGTGCAGCTTGTCTGTAACGCGCCAGCTCTGAAGCAGTTAAAGTGCCTGGCAGCACAGCGGCTAGTAAACAGGGACATTTTTCTAGGTTATCCTGCCCCACCCACCCACAGCGTCCACGAAAGAGGAGGCTGCAGCAGGATCAAGAGATTAGCAGAGGCCGACCCCCCCTCCAATTCGAGACTGCAGTACAAACAGCAGCCTGGGGGCTCAGCCTCTGCTGCCCCGCTAGCAGCTAGGCCCTGGAGAAGGCGGGCCCGGTCCTGCAGCCAAAGTGGTATCGAGCCCCCAGAGAAGGCGGGTCCGGTCCTGCAGCCAAAGTGGTATCAAGCCCCCGGAGAAGGCGGGCCCGGTCCCGCAGCCAAAGTGGTATCAAGCCCCTGGAGAAGGCAAGCCCGGTCCCGCAGCCAAAGGGCTATGAAGCCTCGCTGCAGAGTCCAGATGACAACCTTGCTGGCATACAGAGCAGAAACTTCATTAGAGCAAACTGTATGTTTTCCATGTGCTTTTTAAAACCCTACAAAGTTACATTCAAAATATTAAGTTTGGGAGGTCATTCAAAAAACTTAAAATAGTATTGTCAATCCTAACTCTAAGCCTTCTTTCTTCAGCCCTCGTTGCGCATACCTAGCCCAGCACGCACTGCTGGGTCACTGCCTATCAGGCAGTACGAGGGACTGTCACACATCAGTGTACAAAAAAGCCTTCTATAGATTTAGTTGCATCTGTTGTATCATCTCCAAGGTGCATTACTATCTCAGCAAAGTAACCCTGCTTTCTTTACCATACAGTGATAGACATTGGCCTAATAACAGCCAACTGAGCTCCGTCAGGGACTTGAACCCTAACCTGGCCTTTGCCCAGCTTGGGTACATAGGGAGTTTCAGTGACACTCAGCTTAGAACCTTTTTTTTTTTTTTTTTTAATATATATAAAGAGTAAACAAGACAGATGTAAAAAATACAGTCCTAATTATGACAGCTCCCAACTTCTGATAAAGGATATTCACTCAGAGCACATTTTTAAACTGGCATTTAAATCACTGATTTAACAGTTGGAAATCTTTACACCAGCCAATAAGGGTTGGAGGCAGGGTTGGGGGGGCACACAAGCTGGAAGGAAATATAATCCATAAATCACGTTGTCTTGCCTTAGGCACATTTTGCTAGTCAGCAGATGCAATACATACAGACATTTATTCACGTGTTTACACAAGAACTAAGTTATACAATTAATGTCAGTAAATATATTATTCAACACTGTAAAGCAGCTCATTTTAGTCAAAATTCTTGTTCAGTGTATTCATCAATGACCTGGATGAAGGGACAGAGTGCACCCTCAGCAAGTTTGCTGACGATACAAAACTGGGAGGAGTGGCTGATACCCCAGAGGGCTGTGCTGCCGTTCAGAGAGACCTGGACAGGCTGGAGAGGTGGGCAGAGAGGAACCTCATGAAGTTCAACAAAGGCAAGTGCAGGGTCCTGCACCTGGGGAGGAATAACCCCATGCACCAGTACAGGTTGGGGGTTGACCTGCTGGAAAGCAGCTCTGCCGAGAAGGACCTGGGAGTGCTGGTGGACACCAAGTTAAGCATGAGGCAGCAATGTGCCCTTGTGGCCAAGAAGGCCAATGGTCTCCTGGGGTGCATCAGGAAGAGTGTTGCCAGCAGGTCGAGGGAGGTGATTCTCCCCCTCTACTCAGCCATGGTGAGGCCACATCTGGAGTCCTGTGTCCAGTTCTGGCTCCCCAGTACAAGAGGGATGTGGCACTACTGGAGCAAGTCCAGCGAAGGGCTACAAAGATGATTAGGGAACTGGAGCATCTCCCTTATGGGGAAAGGCTGAGAAAGCTGGGCCTGTTTAGCCTGGAGAAGAGAGGACTGAGAGGAGATCTTATCAATGTTTACAAATATCTAAAGGGAGGGTGTCAAGAGGATGGAGCCAGACTATTTTCAGTGGTGCCCAGCAACAGGACAAGAGGCAGCAGGCACAAACTGAAACACAGACAATTCCATCTGAATATGAGGAAAAACTTCTTTACAGTGAGGGTGACAGAGCACTGGAACAGGTTGCCCAAAGAGGCTGTAGAGTCTCCTTCTCTGGAGATATTCAAAACACGCCTGGACGCGATCCTGTGCAACATGCTCTAGGTGACCCTGCTTGAGCAGGGGGGTTGGACTTAAACCATCTCCAGAGGTCCCTTCCAATCTCAACCATTCTGTGATTCTGCATACATTACCATTTTAAAATGTGAAATTCTCACTTTGCTTAAATAAAGAAAATATTGAACTGTAGTTAGTAAATCCACAGCTGAAAAGGAAAAAACCCTAGATTCATATTTTGAAAAAGTCTTTGGGTGCTGTGGGGAGGCAGGGTCCCCCCTGTAGCTATCTAGTAGGAGTTTTCAGATTACATATGCAGAGTCAGACAAATTGACCTCAATGGTAGTTAGATGCCTGATGCATTAGAGTGCTTGCAAGAATTCTCCTTGGTATTTCTCTTCATCAGGTTACTAAAATAGCTTAAAAAAAATATTCCCCTTGCTTTTGAAATTAGATCTTGCTATCCTCCAACTGAATAACAATAAAATGCATGTTAACAAAGTTATCTCGCATTTTGGCCCATAACTAAACTCTGAAGCTTGAAGAGGGAGCACAAGATTAGAGAATAAAAGCAAGGAAGTTACTGAAGAAATGAAACCAAAAATAGTTAAGTTTTCCATGCACGCTATCAGGGCTCACATATTTGTTCCATTGTAAAGACTGGAAAGTAGAGCTACTTAATGCAAAACATGACATTTCTAAAACATGATTTGACCTTGAAATATGGAGATGTTCCTAGCTCAATGCTGTAATCAAAATATCCCTATGATTAAATTTCAGTGTGCACAGGTACAGTACACTTATGGTAGAGGCCTTTGTTTAGTTGAACGCTTACACTTAGTATTCAAAATCTGAATTTCATCAGCTGAAAACAAACAACCCACCCTTCCTCTTTTCCTCTACTTGTTTTTGTATGTTTTACTACATTGCATTTTTCGAATTACTAGAGTTTACCAGCCTACTTTCAACTAAACTGCAAAATAATGCCAAAACAGGATCATTCTCAAACTAGAATAATTATTTGTCCCGCCATACTACACGCAGGTTATCTTGTTATATTTCAAATATTCCCCATCCTTTGTGTACCCATGGTTATTACACAGAGCATCTGCTAAAAGTTACTAAGCAAAATTGAAAGCTGTAGCATTGCTTTGCATGTCATTGTTACAGTGAAATCTTAGATTTCAGGGATCAATTCTTTAAAAACTAAGCTGAAATGGAAAAATAAGAGAAAGAAAGAAAGGCTGGTGTCTTTGTTCAATGCTATACAAACTATGGAAAACTGCATGTAAAGGAGGGTATGTTATAGGGCAGGGAGCCACAGACTCTCCTCTGAGGCCTACAACAAGAGGGCAAGAGGCCGTGTTCACAACCAGCAACAAGGGAAATTTCAATTTGCAAAGAGCGTCTGAGTACTGGAATTGGTTCCAGATAGCCTGTGTAATCTCCATCCTAAGAGACTTTCAGAACTTGACAGAACAAAGCCTTGAGCAACCTGCTCTAACTTTGTTAGCAGGGTTTGGATTGATGCTAGAATCATTTCCTGTGATTTTCAGTGTAACATTAGAATAAGCACAATACCATCAGAGAATTATGTACTGCAGCCTAATGATAAATTGCTACCATTAGTCAATGGGTTTAAGATAATAGGGTATGTTATAAATAACACTACTCTGCCTTACTTTCAACATTCTGTCACCACATTAAATCAATAACAAAAACAAACAAGCCATGTTTTATTAATCTCCTGGACCTTTTTTTTTTCCTTTACATTTTGCATATATCCATTAATACTCCCATCTTCACTGGACACAAAGTATATATTCCTTACCTCAACACAAATGCTTACCAAGGATTTTTTTTTATTATTTATTTAAGAGAAAAAGCAGCATGCTTTTGAATGAAGCTCACAACGCATTGTTGATATTTTTGTCCAAGCATTTCTACTGTTCACCAAGAACTTCCATTGCACAAAGCCTTATGCTTCTAGTTTTTCTAATGTTCTATTAAGGAAACAAAACCTTCACTTTCATTAAAAAAACACTTTACAAGTCTGACACTAAGCTCCTTAGGATTCCTACAGCAGGCATATTTATAATAGCTACTTACCCATTAAAAAAAGTTTTGCTCACGAAAGTTTTTATACAAACAGCGCTTCTCAAACACTGATGTTTATCTGAAGAATTATCCAAAATGAAAATATCATTATTAGCATAGAAATTCCAAATAATTTTAGGAAGATGTGCAGCCATACTGGAAGTTAGTACAAGAGGCCACTGACTGCCAAAGACGGAAGAATGGATCACATCCTTCCCCTTCAAGTGCCAAACACATCTGTAATGTTTTGTTCCAGATCCAGTTGCTTCCTTGTTTGTAGATAAATGGCTAAATAGTTGTGTAGTTTTACAACATTAGGAAGCAATTTTATGTATTTTTATAAACTGCACTGGAGGAAACACCAGGATGGAGTTGTTATTTTTTTTATTCACTGTCTCTTTAGTTCCCATACAAGTAGACCAACCGAATTGTATCTTACATTCAAATAAAACCCTGAGCTGGGCAACCACTGTTTCAGCATTTGTCTGCTGATAAGAGAGCCAATATGCATCCACCATAATTTAAACAAATCATGTTCTCTTTTTCCAGGCTTTCAGGTCATTTTGCAGTTTAATTCAAAGTCTAACTTGATGCTAAGCTTTAAAGCCAGTATCCAGCCACACCTCTGTTCCCAAGAGATGTGTATTAGCAGCTGGTAAGCATTTCCAACATGGTAACTAATCAATTAGCAGCCATCATGCATTTATGCCATATAACAGGAATATACCACCTATACAATGCAGCTGATTCCATGTGTTTTCTTGTCAGTAAAGATCGTAATACGTATGCCCAGATAAGTGACCCTCTATTACAGTACATCATTTCTACATGGAATTCTTAATTTTTAAGAAAGGGAAATTATGTTTAGGCACACTGCTGTCAGAATCTTATACTCTTGGGCTCTGTCAAAATTAGATGTAGTAGAAAAATTGATAACACTGTCTCTAGGTACAGCATAGCTTTAATATCTTCTTTTTAAAGCCCACTGTATGGGCTTTTAGTGTTTTGTTAATTTTGTTAATTGTGTTTTTTAGTGTTTCAGTGAGTTGTTAACAGTACGCTAACAATTCAGAAAGCTACAAAACCTTAGTTACACTTGGGTTCCCACTAGTAGGAAGCTTACTTTGTTAAACTTTCACAGAGACTAAGCCTATGAAAAACAGTATACATACAATAACAGGATATACACAGCATAGCATGGGGAAATACAAGAAAAGCAGAGAGCATACAAATCTTAAATCTGATATCATTAATTTTGTTTTTCAGACTATAAACACTGTAATTTATTTTTTTCATTCCAAGTAGATTTATGACTAACATGCTTAGTCATGTGCCTCCATCCAGTCAAGAGCAGAAGTTATTTATTATTTCTCTCCACGACATATTATTTTACCTCAGCATGGCATCTGTCTGCAAATCATTGCTTAGGAACATTTAACATTTAAACTAGCAGAACTATCTGAAACAAAACACTTCAAGTAATCTTTTCTGTGCTTAGAAGAGATCATTCTTCAAAGCTTTTTCTTTCACTATCTCCCTTTGCTTTTCTCATTTTGCTCTAACCTTCCCTTCTTCTGACCAAGCCAGCTCACCTGAATTTTATTATAGGGCACCTTGCTAAATTGTGGAGCAAGGAGGCTGATCTTACTATTAGAGACTACTCTGAAGACGAGGTGCCTCCTTTTCTGAGGCCAAAATCCCACTGAAAGGGATGTCCAGACGAGCAAGTGTTCACACTCCAGCAATAGGTGTATAGCTTGGCATATTAATCTATTTGAATACTGAAGGCTAAATTATATTTTGGTTACCCCCCAAGTTATGGCAAAAATCAGTACTAAAAACTGATGATTAGCGTCATATCCACTCTGGGCCCTAAACAGCTTCAATTAAGAAATTCTGTTTCATTACTACTGTTTCAAAAGGACTGTTCATTGGTTACTTCAGGAATAGGAAAACTCAAGTATCAGCGGTATGGAGGATTAAGAACTAAAGGTAAATATATACACAGAAAGATGCTATCACTCCATCCCACAACTTTTAAAAGTAACATCCTTTAAAGGCCCAAGTACCTCCAAAAGCCTATTAGCATTAGATATTATCATACATACTGAAGTCAAGTCATACCATGGATTTCCTCAAATTTGGGGAGGTAGAGCAGAGCAGACTATATACAATACTAATATACAACATAAGAAAATTCAATTCCCTTAGTAAAATAAAGATAACTATTTCCTCCCTTCTCCCAACCCCTGAAAAAAATCAATTTTCTCTGGATCACATCTTATAAATCAAAGTAGTCCTGGACAATTAAGTCAAACAGAAGACTTACCTAGCCCAGTATTCACTCTCCAACGAAAGCCAGTAGGAATGCCTAGAAAGAACAAGGGACAGGTATGATTCTCTTCCAGCATACTCTTAAACTTCACAGGCTACAGCTCAGGCATTTCCTAGTTCAGAAGGACCGAGTTTCCCAGTAGTTGGACTTCTCTTCTATAAGACTATATAAAATACTTTCTGAGCCCATGAAAATTAGTATCTACAATATGGCTGTAGCAGTAAGGTCTGTAGTTGAGCTCTACACCCTGAAAAAATACCATTTTATTTTTAACTTTACCATCTGATAATAAAGAACAGGAGGGAAATAAATGAAATGACTGAAGAGCAAAATACTTTCTTCCTGTTGATTTTCCATGACACTTATGATTATTTCATATAGATCTGTCTGGTCCTCTGAAGCCAAAAAAGACGGTAGAAGAGCACTGGTTTATTTTCTCTCATACAGAAATTGTTCCACCGCTTTGATCTTTGTTACCTTTCTCTGCACTTTTCTTTTAAGTCCACTATACTCTTTCTGATATGGCATAGGCCACAATTACTTATTATATAAGAGGAAGGCATAACATGAATGTATAATGATACAGAATTTTCAATTTTGTATTCTGTTTCTTTGCTAATAATCCAGAACATTCAACACTACTAAGCACTGATCTGTCATTTTCACAGAATAATCTATAATTAAGAATTTTTTTATTCAGTGTGGAAGAAAACTGGACAGGAATCTATTGTTTTCTCCCTTACATACATCACTAAGCATAAAGATCACAGATAAGAGTATGCCACCACTGCAACAGTTAATGATTCTCCTCATGATCTGAGGTTACCATATGTCTCGGGTTAAACCTGAGGCTACACCTGCAAGCTGTGGAGATTAAGCTATTATACAGAGAGCTCTTGAGGAAATAAGAAAGGAAGATGGGCTGAAGGCAGCAAAGATTTTGTAAATGAAATTGTTGCAAACTTCTGATGTGATTAGAGCGCTAACACCGGGTTTCTTAGCCAGTCTCTCAAGACTTCTTGCCTTTTTGCTCTAGAACTAGCTAGATAAATTTAGACACATGCATGCAGGCCATGAGCTGAATCTAGATATATCTTGAGCTACATGCAGAGGTGGATCTAGAGCCAACTTCCAAAGCCAGCCACCAAGCTGCTACTCAGGTTGTTTCTAAAGTCACCTTTACAACTGGATCCAGAGCCTGCCATAGGTCAGGCAGTAAAACCACCCTTAGAGCCACTTCCAGAAGGGAGTGTGGAGTAATTTTGTAGAGTCACAGAACAGAAGCCCAGAACAGCTTCCAGAGCTACCCCTCAAGTCAGAGCTAGCACCACCTCTTTGGACACGATTTGGTTGCTGACTGACTAGCATCTGACCAATCCTGCCCCAAAACAAGAGAGGATTAGAGGGTTGAAAAAAATGCATGGGATCTTGATTTGCTCAGTGCAGCTGTGATCATGCTGCTACCTTGATGCCCTGTACTTCTCTGAAAATGAGAGAGGTCAAAGCAGTGAGACATTTGTATTTGGAACAACCAAGAAAACTGACTCTCTACTTCCTAATACTAACACAAAGAGAACAATACTGCACTAAAAGTCCTTAAAAACATGGAGGGTTTTGTTACCTTCAGCCTCAAATAAGAGGTCCTTTACTATGTGTTTTGTCACACGCAGAATAACAGGACTGCTAATAGCACTCAATCTACAGCTTCACCTGTGTCATCAGCTATTACCAAACACCATTGAAACCCCATCAACTAGTAAGTGTCCCCCTAAAAGACTTGTATCAGAGCTTGATGAACAGCAACTTGAAAGCATCACATCTCCAGACTTACCTGAGAGCATCCCCTGTTGCTCTCATCCACTGTGCAACAGTAAGGGGGATTACGGGAAAGCTGGACAAGTATGTAATTCCACTACATAGGGAAGTACCTCTTACCCAGTTTACCATATGCACCAAAGCTCAAAAATGACCTCACGAATCAGTTAAGATTTATATCTAATCAAAACCACTGTTCACATTAGCAGCAGAGGACATAGATGGTGCATTTGTCTAGAAAGGGAACCACACAGAGGAAGGGGAAAAAAGGTTAGTCAAGAAGAGCGACAGCTGGAGAGATTCTCACGACAAAAGGTTGGGAGGGTTCTTTGCTCCTAAAAGGGTCAGAAACAAAACCCACACCAAGCCAAAAGGTGTCAAGGCCACTGCTTTAAGAGGTACTGTAAATTTCCAGCTGAAGCAAACAAGAATTGCAGATTCGGAGCCCATTCTACCCATTCAGGCCACATGCATACCTCAAAAAAGAGCAGCACACAAACACAGCCCTACAGATACCACTGAGGTAAGGTCTCCTAAATCAAGAGCTAGGGATACATACAGACACTCACCCAGAAAAGAGAGCTCCTTTAACTCCTGTGTTCTAGGCTGCTATGACAAATCTGACAATAACCCACGATTAGGTGTAGCTGTCAAATCAAGCACCATCCTTAGAGAATGGGGAGAAGAAAAGAGAGATCAGAGGTAAGCAAGCCACTACTAGCCGCTTCTCCCAGAGCTACAAGTATTACATAAGTGGTTATTTTCCTTAAGAGTTTTACCAAAGCTTCATGCGACAAACTTCGTGGAAGTGTTTCAGTCAAGGTCAGTGTATCATTTCTACTCAGTAACTAGTAAACTTGGCAGTTAAGTCAATAAATTAATTTACATTAAACAGAATAAAGAAGGATCCTTGTAAAGATCAAATTCAAGAACACTGGAAACATCTTTAAGACTGTAGTAAAAAAACCTCCATATAGTGAAAATACCTGATCTGCCACACTGACTTTATCCAAAGCCCAGGTAAACAAAGCAAGTTTCTTCCACGTGTTGAACACAAACACACTTCAGTTGTGTCTTGTGTCTTCCACAATATGCTTACTTCTGCCTTCAGAAGTAAGTGTCGGTAAGAATTAAAAATCTCATCTCCAAGCTCGAACACTGCATCAAATTTGTAAGGTAACATATTTAGATAAGATATCCAAAATGAAAACAACACAACCACAGCAGCTCAATTTCATAACATAGTTCATTTCAGTATTTTGAATCAGTGAGAAACAAACTAAACAATATACAATTTGCAATAAAATCCTTTTAAAAGCTAGAAAAGATATGAAGGTTCATGTCAAGTTCAACATGCTCTATTTTTAGCTTTAGTCAAGTCCCTTCTCATTAGCAGTAACTTAATATTTGAGAAGTGATCAGGAGCAGCTAACAAGTTGGTCTGAGGCAGAAACTTTTTTTTTTTTTTAAATGTATTTACCAAAGGAATCTTTAGCCAAAGAAATAATTAATTTACTTAGACCTAACCAAATTACACAATCTCCCACTGTCACAGTATACCAAATCAGGACTTATGTATTGCTTTAGAAAGTAGTAATTAATTATTTGCCATTATTTTTTGTAATCATTGGGCCCTTCACAAATATAGGCTTCATTTCAAAACTTCAAAAATGAACTCTGGACATCTCCTTTGCTCTAGCTCATGGGGAGAAGAAATCTGCACATTCATATAGTTTGACAGTAATGGAACAACTTGATTAATATAACTTTTAAATGGTGAAATTTAGGGCACTGTTGTAGACCTGTAAAAGATCCTTAAAACATTTCACAAGGCCAGACCAGCTCAGACAATCTCATAATTGACTTATTAGGAAAGAGTTTACATAACGATATGAGAGAAAGACAAAGCCTGTGAAAACAAGCCTGTCCTTTAAGACACTTCTACATTTCAAGGATGTTAAAAAACAGGGAAGAGGTGTGAGCATCTGGTTATCTTTAGGAGATAACATAAGTTGGTTTTTAACACTCCTGTATGTACAAGTGTCTACATCACATGATATATACCTTGGAGTCCAGACCCCATTCAAAAATTTACATGCATGACAAGCAAAAAATCAGACCTCAGAGGTCTGCTAACAAAAGCCAACACCTGCTTAGTTACCAACAGAAAGCTGAAGTCCTCAGAGCAAAGGGCCAAGCTCCAGAAGGGCTTGTAACAATCACAGTAAAAACAGAGCAAACTTATGATGGGATTTGAGCACTAAGAACTTGTTTCTTAGCTATTGTCTCCTGACTCAGATCTAGAGCCACACCTAGACTCGCCTAGAATCATTTTCTAGCCATCTAGCTGATGCTGCTTCCAGGAATCCTTTTTTACAGATGCTTCTGGAATATGTCTTGGGGCCAATTCTAGATTAATTCCTCAAGCCAAAACCAGAACTATGTCTAGAGCCAAACCTAGACTTTGGCTAAGGGAGGTAATGAAAATTTGGAACATGCTCATTCCAGGTCTTGACCACTTCTATGATAGCTACTACTTCCAGTTCTGCCTTTGCTTTGCTTTGGCCAGTTCCTTAATTTCACACTTTTTTCTAGTATGGTACTATTGGCGTCATGCCTGACTGAAGTCTACAAGATAAGAACTACCCCTTTCTCCTAGGGACAGTGTTAGCACTAGCAGAGACCATGCCACATGTATATGCTTATGCCAGATGTTGAAAGCTTTCAGGTGACTGCTAGCAAAACAGTCAACTGATCTTCTCCAAGTTATTTTATTAGCACATAAGCATAATTTATTTTCTCTGAGAGGGTTAAGCTAACTTCTGCTAGTTTTGAGATCGGCAGTTTCTGCTCTATAGTGGTAAGCTGTAACTGATACAGAAATTAATGTTTCTAACATGACAGTAATATCTTTGTAGATAAAGCAGTAGAATAATGCTGCAGGGAACTTTTGCCTGAAGACAATTTAGTCACATCTGGGTACATGGCAGCAAAACCAAGGTATGCAAGTTATCCCAACTGGAAAAAAGGCAAGACACCTTAATTCTAGAAGCTGTATTTTCTTCTTGTCCAAAATTATTTAACCACTTACATATTCTTTGCTTTGACTCTTGTTCTGTGCTTTATCCTTCTATTTCTATGTTCTAAGACAGCAAGCAGCTGCATGGAGCAAAGCATATTCAAGCAAAGTAGTAGATCCCATTCTAGCAGATATCATGAAGAAATTCTTGCAGTTAGAACAATGAAAGAATTTGTAAGATAGCTGATGAGAGAGAAAGAAATTAAAGTTGATTTAGGTGTGTGGGAAGAGCTTTACACCTTATAGTCTTCCAAACTTGGGCAAAAAAAAAAAAAAAAAAACCCTCTCATGAAAGGTAATAAAGTTTTGATTGCAAAAGCCACTTCATCTGTTCTGCAAAACATATTTACAATACAGTTTTACATAACAAATCTTAATGCAAGTTCCTCCACTATAAAGTATCAGCTAAAAACTAGGTAGAAAAACTGATGATGGCTGGTCTTATATTAAGACCTTAAGTAGTTACTTAACTGTGCTCTCCCCTCCTCTTTTCCATGTTCTTGAATGCGCTACTGAAATGCATGGGGCTTTCTATGCACGGGTACAGAGCAAAGCCAGAGCAGTTGCTTCAATCCTTGGTTTGGGGGTGGGGCCTGTAATTTTGGCTGAAAATTCTAGAAATGCTACCTTAATACCCTAGGCGAGTTAGAACAAGCCTCTTTTACGTTGTGGAGATCGTTGTGGCATTCTGTTGTGGGTCCCCCCCTTCATCGCCTTCCCCCCACAACCGATAACCCTAGTCCTAAATGATTTGGCTAAACTACAAGGCTGTTGGTTACTTATTTTACTCCGCTGTTGATCCTATGGAGCCAGCATAGCTATAGAAGAGAAACGTTCCATTTCATGCACAGTAACAAACTCGCAGTGACTTTTTTGTTGGGTTTTTTTTTTTTTTTTTGGTTGTTGTTTTTACAGTAACAGAGTACATTAAAGTCCCCTGCCCCCAATCCCAAAATGGGCATGCGATGTTAGTGAATCTCCTTGCTAACTTTATTTGGGGAGGGGAAAAAAGCCTGGAAGATTTGCAAGGGTTTTTTTTATTATTCCAGAAAAAAACAAGTCTAGACTGGATTGGAATTACTAAATAGGAAGGCTCCATAATAGAAGAAACTTTCAAGGGAGTATGACTACAGGAAAGTATACAACCTTTTGTTTAAAGTATTACATTAGAAAATTGAAACAGCTTTGCTACTGCAAAAAACAGCAACCAAACAAAAAAACCCTTCTCAAATGACTGAGACAATTAGTGTAGCTAAATTTCTGGGCCTATTCTGCCCAATGTCAGTATGCATACTTGGAATAAAAGATTGCCACTGTTGGGCATCTTAGCTTATCTGCCTTTGTCAAAAGATATCAGCTACTTGCATCTCCAAGAAATATGTAACAGCGGTGGAAGATCAGACTCTTCCTCCCAGGAACTCTTGCAGGATTCTTAAACAGCAATAATATAGGAAATGGAGGTGGAAGGCTGACCCACAAGTCTAACCTACTGACTTTGTGAAACCCTCTTGAGTGCACATAAAAAATATAAATTTGGTTTTTCTCTTAAGCAGATACTGAAGATATCTGCTCTACAATGTTTTTTTGTAATTAAATCTGTATAATTATGCCTAAAACAGCTTTGAAGTTGCTTTCTATCAGCAGTGTAGCCAAGATGTGGAATTCAGCAAGAGTTCAGTTTAACACCTGGATAAACTTATCCTGGAGCTCAACACAGGCTAAAAAAACAAAGCAACAAGGTAACCATCCTATGGCGGCATAGCTGTAGGGTTGCACTGACAGCTTTGGGTGACAAGACTGTACCTTCCATGGTTCTCAAGCGGGAAGCATGTCTCAAGTAGTTAGTGATGTAGGTGTCAGCCTTGTGCCTCACACAAGTATCTGTCAGGAAATGCTTTCCTTTGTGCAATTTCTAAGCTGCCTGTGAAAAACTGCTTACTCTGCAGACCAGGAAGTGCTTGTATATGCTGCCGCTTCATATCATGTGGAAGTGACTTGTATATCACATCCTGAAAACCTCTGTTCTGTGGCACAGGTGAAAGTTATTCTTCTCTTGCTATGGCCTCACACTATAGCAATGGATACACTAGCATTTTCATTCTGTAATATGTGGTAATGTCGAATAGACAGCTTGCTTTGGAGAAAGAAGTCTAGACATTTGTGTGAACACTTTTTGAAGGCCAACTTTAAGGTAGAGATAATGGATATCCCTCTTTCAACAGAAAAAAAAATGGTCGGAATGCACAACTTTTCCTCTTACTAGTGTTTAGGCATGTTTTATTGAGGGTTGAGAGAGACTGTTTGGACTATTAGCTTTATATCCTTAGCTTTTTAAGTGTTTTCATTCCCTCCTTTGATACAGGTATATCCTACTAATCTAGCAACAGAAGTACTAACTCACCTGCCATTTCTGTGTAGTTCAAGCAGTACTCTATGGATGGTTACTTGGGTTCTGAGGACCACAGCTAGTAAACCTACTTGTATAAAAATTCCAAACAAGTAATTCAGATTCTTAAAGGTCTTGAATACGAGACTTAATTGGTTATGTTTAATAACAATAGACAGCTCTAGACCTAATTCTAGTGAATGGCACTAGATCCAGCTCAGATCCAGTTCTAGAGCAGGTTCTAGGAAGTGACTCCTGGTCTCCAGCTCCAGTGGTGTTTACAGACACAATTCCAGGAGCAGCTCTAGAAAGATATTCCTTAGTACAAGATAGAAACATCATGCTCTTAGGAAATAACAAAATCCTCTGAAGCTAGAAACTAATCTCAAATTAAAAATATATACAGAGTGCGAGCAATTGAGAGCAAGTGTGCAAGAGCGAGCGCGCAGCTAGTACATGTTCTTGACAGGAAGTCAGAAGAACAGGCTCTGATCAGTCTAAAAGGCAAAAGAAAGGATTAAACTGCTGTCTGACTGCGTTATGAGAATGGGCGCTAGGAAGAGAGAAGAGCTAAAAGAGTGCAAGGACATAACAGATGGGTATAAATTCAAGAAAAAAAAGCTTAACCACTTTACAAAAGAAGCACGGGTAGCCATAATATCAACTGCTGAGTCCAATGGCAGCTTATGTTGCTATCAAACAGCTATTTTGGTCCAAAGAATGAGGCAAAACAAGAAAACTGAGTTTAAATCCAAAAAGGAAAAAGAACAGCTAAAATATGGTAGCATTTTACTAGTCAGTTAACCATCTGAAACAAGGAAATAGCACTTTTTCATTCAAATCAAGTTTTAGTCTAATGTTATATACATGTCCTACATTATAATCTCTTAAAACCTCAGATGTAAGATTAACTTCATGAACAATTCTTTCTCTAGCCTTGTCTCCGAATCAGTGTGCGTTAGACTGAAAACACTGCTAGAGTGTTTGACATTCTCTAACCGCATCCACAATGATTTAGATGCAAGGATGCATCTGGATGTCTCATACAAGAAGACCTTAAGTACTGAATTCTCAGCTCTGCATTACAGTTTTCACCATCTTGTCTAAATTTTCATCAGTGTAGGCAGTTGTTTTGGTACCTTAAGCTTCAGGCTTGGTCACTAATTTTTAAGACCTTCAGCCTCCACAGGTTAAAACTCAAGTGTTTTTTTTTTTTGGGGGGGGGGAGAGGCAGGGGTGCATCTTTTAAAGACAAACAGTTTTTACATGTCATTAATACTAGATTATTTATGGATTACATTTCATCAAAAATCCCCCCATGATTCTGAGAATCCTCAAATAGCTGCTGGATGAATATACAGAAAGCAATTAAATAGAATCTCCTTTCCCTCAACCCAGAAATAAAATACTGCTTTGCATCCCTATTGTTGCTTTTTCAAAGCAAAGTGCTCATTTTCCGAATTAGCTGTTTGGTGTGGATATTTTGCTTAAGAAGCAAGCACTCCAGGCTACAACTGAGGAGTGACCTTGAGACAGCTCTTAGAAGGCAGTTGCCATAGTAACACCACCACAAATGTGGTACATCCTCAGCTGACACCACCAATCTGGTACAACAGATCTATAATAAGTACATCTATCCTGTATTAGTGCCTCAATATTTAAGGAGGAAGTTACTAGATTTTTTTAGAGTCATTCTGAAAATCTCTTATGCTGTGGTAGACATCTGATACTTCAGTGCGAATACAAGTGGCCAAGGTTATAAGAGTCCACACAGTGTAAGGCTTAACTATACTATGCTAAAGACAAACAAACAAACAACCCCCCCCACACACACACACAATACTGAAAGTTTAAGCTATGCAAAGTGTGTTAATCCAGAGAGCAGTCCTTGCTCCAAGAAATGAGTCTGCTGAAGCAGCCTTGCAATATCATGTGGTTTTGAGAAAGTTTGTTGTCTTTTCTCAAATTCTCTGATACAAATAAACTTTCTGGAGCCTTACTATGTCAAACTTATGCAAAACGGGAGCACAACGGATTATTTTTGCATGTCAGACGACTTTCAACTGTGCAACCTCAGCTGCTTGAATAAAGTTTCAGAAGAACTTAGCACTAACTGGAACAGCCAAAGCCTGAAAGTGTTTTTCTCTACATAGGATGCTATCAGCTCTTGTGAGATCTGGGAGAGGAAGAAAAGGTGAATGACTACTGAAGTGTGAATAAATGAAATCTCTGGAATTGAAGAGTGAGGGTTAAATGTTCAGCAGAACCATTTCTGTTTAAGAGACAAAGGATTAATGAACAGATTTGACAATTATAACAACCTAGGACATTAAAGGTTTACTTTAAAACTAAACTGCAGTTGCAAGATTCACCTTTTTCTCAAATTGAGGCTAGAAGGACCAGTCAGATAAGTTTCATAGTTTTGATGTCCAAGAGATTCTAGTATAGGTAAAACATTTGTGTATTCTAATTAAAAACAAGAGTTAGGACTGCTTTGCCTCAGAAAAAGTCAGCTCACCTCAAAAGGTTGCCCATATGATAAAGGACAACATGTGTTGAGTCTCCACACCAGTGTGAATTGGTGCATCAACTAAGAGTTAATTCCAGTTAGAAGCAAAGACACACACTTTCAAACAAGCCTTTGAACACTCCAGTCTAAAGAGTTTGGCCCACAGTCAATTCAGCCAGTCTATTACCTGCCCTGAAAGCTGACTGAGGACCCCCTCCACCTGTCAGCTGTAACTCACAGGAGCTGGGCTGAAGGCTACAGTTAGCTTTTGTGTCTCTCTTGATCTTTGCTTAGGAGAAGAAGAAGAAAAAGGTGGAAAGAGACATCCACAGAGCCTAAAATACTACCTGTGACAAAACCCCAGGAGGTAACGTAACCTGCAGAGTTTTTAAAAAAGCGTTAGCAGGGTAAAGGTAATTTATAGGTTTGTATGTTTTGGATCTTAAAAGATACGTAAAAAGATAAGGCATTTACTCTGAGTTTGGAAAAAAGTTACTTTGTACATTCTAACACCAATAGTTTAACATGCAAGAGAAAGTCTAATATTTAGTCCACATGCTAGGTCTCCATTCAAACTGCACACTTTACTAATTGATAAGTTAATGATGAAGCTTGCATTTAGGCAAGCTTACAGGGGAAATTCAGGAAGAACACTATCATCTTTTACATAGCATGCACAGTTATGGAGGCTTTGAGTATAAGAAAGGGTAAGTTCAGAATGCTGTGCAAGCAGAGAAACCAGCAACTATACGAGTTGTCTCTAACCTCACTTTCTTTTCAAAAAAGCATAAAGCAGCTCCTTTAAACATATCAAATTTAAGTTACAGCCACTCAGAATAAGATTGCCCATACTTCATTGTCCTTTTATCACTCCCCTCAAACTCATTTGCATAGATTTCTTGGTTTCATTACCCAAAAAATAATAGCTTATCACACATTTAATAGAACACGTTTCTTTACCTGAAGTGCTCCTTTCAAAACATACCACTTATTTAAACAAATGCTACAGAAAGGATAAAAGCACACCCTTCCCCCCATAAGATGAGCTTCACACCACTTAATTTTAACTACTTACACATACTTTCACCTTCCTTTTTGATATTCTCCTGCTTTAGGTGATCTCAGCAACCTCTAAAATTTGTATCTGCAGGATACTTTTTATGCAGGCGCTGATATAGAGAAGTCATGCACTTGACTGAGGCTTTTCCTAGAGTGAAGGAATTCACAGCATCTCTCTGAATGTTATAACCAACAAGGTACAAGCTCACACTACAGCCTCTCTCACATTGTGGGCACTAATATGATCCCCCTTCTAGCTGGCCATGTATTTCTACCAAATTGAGTGGTGGTTTTGGTTAGCTGAGCTTAAGACCTGAGGTTTCCAGTCACTGAAATTTGAGTGATGTCAGCCATCGATGCAAGAAGAGCAGACAATGCAGTAACTCAAAAGAGAACAGTGATAACTGAGAGGTCTGGTTTTACATGAGCAGCAGAGTTGTTGAATTCCCTGCAAGGAAGTTAAGTCTGCTACATATATAAACATAATTCAAAGAAAGCATAAAATAGAGGATATCAATATTAGGTTGTCTCTACACAAGTTAATAACTTCATCAGGAATGTCACACATTGTATTACCACCTTATCTCGTATGGTACTGCAGCATTAAAGAAAATTAACAAAGCTAAAGAAATACATATTTTGTCATAAAAGGCCTAGTAAAAATTAACATGCACCTGAAAAAAAGACCAGGTAGACAGAAAACAAGTAAAAAGTTTCCAGACAATACTAAGCGGACATTCAACGAGGGCCTAAATCCAAGAAATCATCATTATCTTGGCAACTGTCTGTTGTAGTGCAATTACTTAACACCAATCAAAAGGGTTCAGCTGTGTTGCTTTTAGAGGTCTGGAAACTGCCATCTTGGCTCAAAAAAGTACTATTTGAGATTGATGATCTTGTCAGTTACTATTATGTGCCATTCTTCCCACTTCTTATCGCGTCTGTGAAGGTGTAGGCAAGATGGCTATATACTAAATTGACATGTGTCCTATCAATCTGTGTACAGGCATTGGCAGATGTCCTTCTGAACAAGTGTTCATATAAACATTGAATATGTTTCTATTTAGCAATAGCTTCCTAGGGTAAACATACTTTATCAGAGTACAGTAATTTGTCTTCAGCTTTGCATGTGGCTGTTTATTTTGGCCTAGCTGTACAGGTTAACTTTGGAAGCAATCTAGTTCTAGACATGAAAGGCACTCTTGGTATAAAATAAGACACAGATGTATACAAGAGTTGTTCTGTACTGTCATCCTGCCCTGCCTTTTTTGTTTTTGTCTCCATAAAAGTCTTCAGACAAAAAAGTTTTAATCTTGATGTTGTGGAAGTGAAAGCTAGGGCTTAAGTGATAGTTCCACTTAGAAGTTAAATACTATACACGCTGCAGAGTATATCAGCCTACTCTGCAAGTTCATTTAGAAACACGTATCACCAAATACTTGGGATCTTTATTCTGTTCTTAGTCCTTAACCTCAACCTAGAAACCATGAAGTCCATAGGCAGTAGCCTATGAAAGACCACTGTCTAATTACAATAGCATAGGAGAAAAACAAGAAACAAGGAGTTCTTTCAAAACAAAAAGCAACAGATACTCTATTCCCACAGTCCTGCTAAAAAAAAAAAAAATGTTTCAACACTAGATCCAGTGCCATCAGGTTGCTGATTTTCTGAGCCTCTACAGAAGCCATCTATTTGATAGCTTAATTCCAGCCTGAATTAGCATTATTGCTGTACTTACCCCTTTCAGTAGGTTATTCTGCTCAGCAATACCTATGAATCACACTAGTAACAAATTCCTATTAAACGCTTGCTGATTTCTTAATACCAGTTTTCAGAACAGTACTAAATACATCTACTTACTCCCTATTGACTTGAATGAAGTTAATTTTCCAATGCAGATTCAACAGATAAGGAACTACCAGTAATAATACATAATTGTTAACTCCATCACCTCTTCTAGGTTTCGAGTCCCAGGGCAGACAAAAGGGGCTGAATTTCTGCTGTGCCCAGGTACTGCTTGAGGCTCTCTTCCATAACATGCTTATTTCAGAAACAGAGTTTTGCGAGAGTTTCATGCAGCTTAAACTTTTATAAACTGTGGATGCTCCAGTGTCCTCCCCCCGCACTAATGTTGGTGTTTGTGCAACCAGGTGGTAAGCTGACTTGGCAAGAAGTTGTCTGGGTGATTTTGTTTTGTTTTGGCTAGGTCAGTTTTCAAGTGAATCAGTTTGCTGACTGTAGGAGCACCAGTTCCAGAGCAATGGAAAGGGAGGTAAAAGGGAGGAAGCACAACAGCCCTGACTTGGCATGAGCTGCTGGGGAAGTGCATTGTACGGCCTCCGGAAGACGGCGTTCCACAGGAATGCATTTAGAGGACTCCGTCACTATATTTTTCAACTAATACTGGAAGGGAGTTGGTTTGTTGTGATGTTGCTTGCTTTTGCACAAGGTATCACCTGAGCTCCCACCCCAGCATTTCAGCAAAGCAGGAAAACTTAATGTAAAGGATTCTTTAGGCTTTGACCCAAAAAAGCACAAGTCAACAATGAAAATCTGTACTGACAGAAAGACAAAGACATTCAAAGTACAGAGTCCTCTAGATCTTGAAGAAAGGTCAGAGAGCCTCATAGTAAACGAGGAATTCAGCAGAAAACAGCTTCAAGGTACACAAATGAGGCTGAACTGGTAGAGCCCTTCAGTTTTATTTTCACCAGTGTATTTGAAACAGCAATGATTTCATAAATAACTATTAAGTATGTTTTAAAGTTAGTTAATTTACAGAAGAATATGATTAGTACAGGATGTGTTTCCTAATGTCTATCTTTGATTAGTATATAAAAATGAAAATTAAGATTTCTAGTTTAGTAGCACATCTTGGAAATATTAGTCTAGATTATCAGAAGAAAGAAACAAGATGGATTGTCACTTGGCGTGATCATCTTATACACTAGTAAAAGCAACAGTTAATGCAAACTGTAACACCAGAAATGGGAGGCAAGATTAATATAATAGTTTATATTCAGCAATTGGTTTATAGAAGTTCATACAAATGAGAATTTTTTTTCCTAACAACTCATTTACAGGGAGCATTTGCTCACCAAGTGGCTTGGAGCTTCAGTCAGAATAAGACTTCTAACTGAAATTCCAGCAATATAAGCATGCCTGCATGTTATTAAAGGAAATAGTGGAAAATTTCACAGGCTGACATCCAGAACGTCTGCGGTTCCTTTTCATATTTCTCTCTTCTTGCAAAGCAGTTATTAGACCAGGACTTCATATGTCTCTCTCTTTTTTTTTTTTTTTGGTGAAGCCTGGAAATTTCCACTGCTTTAAAAGTTCTTTTTGAAAGCTTTCTCAAATGCATAGCCCAAACAACCTTAGCCTTCTGCCTAGACAGAATCCTTAGTTTAAGCAAAAGTTTCACTGACACAGTACAGCGGTGCTAAGATTAAAAAAAGCACCATCATTCAGATACCAGAAGTATTGCTTGGCTAATCTGAAATATTACCATACTATGTATTAATCTGTAGCTGGACCTCAAATCACCTCTAAAAAGATAGCATGGCTAAAGGGAAGAGATGAAGCAGTTAAGGAAATCCACCTTGTATTTTCTGCTCAAGTGCAAATTACAGAGTGGATGACACAATCAAATGAAGGCCACTTGAATTTTCCTCAAATCTTCACTCATTTTGCATCTCACTGGGTTCTGCTCCTTGCCACTACTACTTTTTATAATCATTAACCCCGCCAATACAAGTCTAGCAAATTTGCAAGCACTGGTTCTATGCCTCACCTCTACAAGTCTTATTTATGAGCTAGAAACATGCATTAACCAGAGACTGAGGAGTTTCAACAAAAAAACCCCAACAAGTGCAATACAAACCATCTCCAAAAGCCATTCCAGTCAGTGCAGATGTTTTCTTTTCTCAGTTTTCTCTACATGGATCAAAATAAAAGCCTTCCTCCTGCAGGTGTGTGTGCACAGGCACGTGTGTGTCAAATGGACATTCAAAGTCAACAAAGGTGCTGCTGCTGTTGTATTTAATCAAGAGAACAATTTGCAGATAAAGCATTCATGGATTATGTTGCCTTTAATGGGAAACTAAAACTTCTAAATATGCACACAGTTTACAAAATGAGAGGATAATGCATATGACAACACATGCCATTAAACAAGTAAGCGACCAAAATAAGATACCTTTTAAATGTCTTCAATCCATTTGTTCTTTTATGTTTTCTTGTTTAAAAGGCTACTACACAATTATGTTGAAATGAAAGATACAGCAGAGTATGACTCTGAGCAAATATTTTTAAACTGCCTTCTTTAGTTAACTGTAAGGATCCTCTCTTATAATACTTAATAGTTATAACTGAGCCGAGCAAATGGTATTTTATATGTACTGGCTAAAATGATTTAAAAAATCCATACATACCTAACAGTGTTACTTAGAACATAGTCCTCTAGTAGGCCACATGCTGAGGTCTCTCCATTGAGCCAGACATCCCAATTCTGAATGTTAAAAGGCATCCAGAAAGGGTGTGGAAGGCAGGGGGAGATAGTACTGTCGCAAAAGATGCTGCTATCTCTACTTTAGTCCATTCCAGCAAAGATGGAAAGAACACAAAAGGCAGAGGAGCCATAATTCCCTATTTTTGACCACCCTCTTTAGTACAGCTTTGGGGCTGGGGGGAGGGAATTACAGAGGAGGAGAAAAGGTCTGGGGAAAAAAAAAAAAAATCTAAGTCACTGGCAAAAAGATGTAGCAATTTTTTGAGATCATCCCCTTAAGATGCAAGCCACTAGAAGAATCGATAATCAATTTAAAGACACCACTGTGAATAAGAGAAACGATTTTAACTGTTACTTCCTTGTTTATAAACTTCCAAGAAACAAGAAATCCAGAGCTTATACAAAGTAAGGTTGTGTGTGCATGCACACACGTACACTCCCAACAGTTGTCCACAAAGACGTTTCAGAAAAGTTTGTCCAAGTAGATCCTATTAGCTGCAACCCACTCACACACATACTAGTTGCCAGAAGCATACAGCACAGAAGTTTCCCTATTCTGGGGACTCACTAGCCTACAGAGAATTTGATGGAAACACCCATCAAATATTTGACAAGAACAACAGCGATAAGATGCTAATACACTCCATAGGATGATCAGTGCAATTAGAGTACAGGACAAAACTAGGGAAATGCTATCTTTGCTTTAGGTTTTAGTTCTTCAGACTGGTGCAAAAAGAATACTAAGCAGTTCTCTAGACTGATTACTCTGAACCAGTAAGGAAAAGTTTACTCAAAGTACTGGAGTAGAGAATACATGTGTCACTTTAGTTTTTGGGGGGCAACTGAACTGTTGAATTTTCTTCTGCCTTCTGCTTAACTCTTCTACCATTAGGTACAGCACCAAAAGCATTTTTTCCCCTTACCCATTGCTCTATTACCTGTTCTATCACTTTGGGATGTTTCAAACAGTGAGGCAGGGCATTCTGATATTAGACATAAAGTAACCATAGAGAAAATATGTAGAACACCACAACCACATTGTTATACGGTCTCAAGTTCTTAGGCGCACACAGTTTCTACCATGCATACCTACATCTTACTGAATTTTATTAGAGACTTCCCTGACAAATAATTTCCTCAGATTCACGTTAACTAAATCAGAAAACATTTGAAAGACATTTACAATTGCCATGGTCAGTCATATAAGAGTTAAACAAGAGTCGAGCGATGTACTTTGAGCAAGTTCATAAGCCAACTTGTCGCCAAGCTTTTCGTGCTGAGTCAGCACTGGAAGTTGCATTAGACTTCACACTATTATCTATATGTAAACAGTTAAGCGCACTCAATATTTGGCTAATAGCAAAAAACAGAGCATAAAACCCATGCAGTGTTAAGGTCCTCTCTAGACTTACAGCAATATTTGACAATGCTTTTAAGTAAGAAAAATAATAATAAGAGGTCTAAAAGAAAAAACTTAATTATTCCTTATGCAAGTCAAGAAAGAAGCCTGTTCGTATCAGGCAGATTTTGCCCTCACATAAGATTTCTAAAGTTACATTTCACCCATGAATCATTTCAAGCAAATGGTAAAGCAACTCCCTTAGAGCTTATTACTCATTTGCCAATGTGAGGGACAAACAGCTGCTCAGTCTCACTATGCGACAGCACTTCTTACCTTATGATCTAGTTAGAGCTCAGAGCAGTGACAGACTGCCTCCTGCTTAGAGGAGAGGAGAGAAAAAAAGAGAAAAAAAAAAAGGAAAAGAGATGCTTTCAGATGAGCAAAATGGAAAAAACCCTACATCACTACTTGTAAGCTTCCATTGCTAAGTCATTCTTTGGCTTAGTGAACCATCAAAAACACTTCAACTATTTTCAGATTCCTTCCCGAGATCATCCTCTTGTTCTAAGTTTTTATTAAAGAGCCTCCAAAATGGCTTTTAAGAAGGCTACAAGCACTTACAATGGCTAATGCAAGGACAACACAAATGGTGGCTCACCAGCATCAAAAGGATGGATATTTACCTACTACAGAAGTGCAAACTCTTACAAAAAGAAGATGCCCAACTTGTCCAGTTCAGAAGAGCACAGGATAAGAAACAGTCTGCTTGATTTAACCATGCAACCTGTTGCTATCAGATTACAATACTGCATCATCTGCTAGTCTTTGAGGAAGACAACTGCGAGTGTTACCTGCAGGTTACAGCTTTTAAAAAATATATAAGTCAATTCTTAAATTTGTCAGAGAAGTTGTGAAAGTTAAGGTTTCTAGTCAAACCAGACAATTTCTTAAGACCTCCTAACTGGTACATGTTTCAAAATAAAGGTTTCAGCAAGCTAAGTTTTGAGAGTACTGTTTACCAGTAGACAATACCCTACACTTCATAATCACTTCCTTTGCCCTTCACATATATGTATCACTCTAAGTGACTGAGAGGTATCAAAATAGTAAGCCCTGTTAGTGAAGAAAAATTCTAGAATTTGGACAAGCAGCTAATTTACAAGGAGAAAGGAAAGCTGAGTTGCTAAGATAAAGAGAGTTTTCATTTAGATGAACTCCTTCATCTTCAAAAAGCTTTAGGAGGGTTGGAAGTCATTTTTACATTCCTAGTTTTACCCCGCATGAATTTCTTCCAGACTGGGCAGAGGGGTAGAAGTTATGCAGTGGTTTCTGCCTAATCAAGAGAACAAGCTAAAACAGAAGGTAGGACAAACAGGTAGTAGTACTTAAGAGGCAATAATTTAGAGTTTACAAAATGAGAAACATACCAATTTGATGAAGTATCCAGTAGACCAACTAAATAATGTTCCCATGCCTCTCCACTTTCTAAAGAAACTCTGAAGACTAAGGAGTCTTTAATTGCACTCTGGGAGAAGATAAGCTTCAGGAAAGAAGCTCATGGTTACATCTCACATCAACCTGAAAAACATATACCCTCAAAGCACAATACTAGTAAAAAGATTAACCTGTGGTCTACTCTACATGTTTTTTTTTCAAAAGGCATATAGAAAGAAACCCTTCAAAGCAACAGCAAAAGTCAACAGCTCCATGATGCAATGACAAGGAGGAAGCCTTTCTTATTCTACGGAAGATTTAGTTTGAGGTTGCCATATCTTTGAAGTGTTTGCTATACTAGAAAGTAGTCTGACAAGAGGTCTCTATAAAAGAGAGTTGCCAGAATACCAAACCCATGTAAAGATATGATTTATGTAAAGTTCACACACTGCAACAAGAACATGCCTAAGTCATATCAGATTTATGTGACGATATGCAAGGATCTAAAGACATTTATTAACATTCAGAGCTACAACTCATAATTCCAAACACTAGTACAGCAAAGCAGGATAATACCTTAGTTGCACTAACCAGTCATTCCCCAACTAATCTCAAAGCTCAAACAGCAGGAAGTTCAAAAGGTTTTACCATGCCCCATGCAATAAAGTTTCAGCACTACATGCTAGAGATTCTACTACTGCAAACAAATTCTTTGGTCATACTATTGATTTACCTCCTCAAAATGTGTTAAACCTTCCCTTGCAAGAGCTTTCTACTCTGCTTTCCATGGATGCAAGACAAGCATTCCCTCCCCACAAATACAGTTCTTCCCCCATTTTGGCTGCATTTACATATTGAATGTTTTTAATCCTCATTTGACAGAGTCGTCAAGTTGGCTTAGGGCTTATTTCACTAGTGCAAGCAGCATTCCCTCTGACCAAAGTTGATTCATAGCTCAGGATGCATCTGAATCAAACTTTTATCCAAGTTATCACCTTGCATGATTCCTATGCTTGGATGCACTGCAAAAATGACAAACCTTAACTTTTAGGGCACAGGAACATCTTGACCAGAGCATTCACATAGCCTACGTCAACCCAGTTAAATACTGTAGCCCTCTCTGACAGGCAGCGGACACTGAGATTTAGTTTCCACAGCCTTGGCTAACAAGTCTCAAGGATCCTGTAGCTCATAAAGAAAAGGCATGTTTTAAAGGTTCAAGAATCCAGCCCCCACCTACCACCCCTCTTTTTTTTTTTTTAAACTCCAACTCCTCAGGGATTTAATGTCATATTATTAACATTATGAAAGCCGAGAAGGGGCAGCACAGTTTGCATTTTAATACACTACCTGAAAGCATTAAACTAAAGTTATGATACAGCCAATGTATTTAATATAAAGCTTTCCATGTGAAGCAAAGCCACTAATAATTACTGTAATTAAAGAGTCTCACGTTAAGCATTATGACAGATCCTTTGCCTTAAAGCTCCTATTCTCCCTCTTCATTAGGGAGAAAAAACAGCATTCCATACCATTAAATTTGTTTATAAAAGTATACTATATGGTCTGGAAGTAAAAGTTTTTTTCTTTTAAAGTTTAAAATTACCCATTAATGAATATAGAAAAGGAAAGACATTTGACATCTATGGTTGGCTAAAGGCAATCTCTTCTTACCTCCAAGGAAACACTCATTTAATACAGCACTGCACAGTATCATCACCACTGTACCTGCAACTTGGCTCAGTAACAGGAAGAGATGGATGCTTCCCTAGACACAGCATGACACTACTAAAGTCTTGTCTAGTTTGTGATCAACTACAAAGTTAAACAAATAGGTGATCAGGACACGTGGAAGGGGTGCAAGATATGGATTAAGTTTTGTTACAGTTCCCCCTGCAAAAAATTTAATGCATTACAGTTTTGTTATGCACATGACCCAGAGAAACACCAGCATTTGAAAAGAAAAGTTTAACATCAAATGAACTATCTTCTATAATGAATTATCTTCTATAATGATATACTGAAAGTGGCAGGCAAACACCAAATCTGCCAACTGTTTTCTTCAACAAGGGCAACAGGCAAATAGTCTTAGCCAGTAGTTGTTGACTTGCTTCATTTTCCTAGTCTAGGTGGGTTTCCTGAGAATCATTTTATTTTTCCCCTTCCCACACTCACTAACTGCTCTTCTGCATGCATTTCTAAGCATAGTAAAACCTAGGCTGAATAGGAACTTAAAACAGAAAGCATTTCCATTAGAAAGCATATGAAAATTGGGTTTGTTGAAGGGAAGTGTTGGAGGGAACAGTGTCTATACTTAATACTTCAATATTTGTAGTACCATTCAAAAACATATTTAAGGGGCCTAATGATAAAATACGCAACAACATTTCATTTTTACCGTTTGAGTTTGCTGACAAAAAGCTATTGGAACCACAACAAAAGCCGCTGTATCCAGTTCTATTTCATTTCACCTAAAAAGTTCATGAAAAAGAGCACACACATACAGCTATATAGTCCTGTGGAGATTTTAGGCAAACACAGCTGACCCTGATGAGCAAGTTCCATCCATGCATTAAATAGTCTTACAGTCCCTGAGACCAGGGAGATGCAAGGTACTTCTGCTTCTCCTTATCACTCAGTCCCCCTTCCACCACTGCCAAGGAAAAATACTGTTAGTCTACAACTACACAAGAGACAGGTGAAAGGTATTATCTTGATAACATTTTTAGCCATGCAAACCATTTCAGTACTGCTTTTGAAAAAGCAGACAACTAATTTTCTCTCTTCCATGCAGCAGACAACTAGAAGAAAAAAAAAATCCTGAGAGTCATACACACAATATTCCATGCAACTGCACATACAAACCTCAAAAACATGCCACTAAAAGGCTTTCTGGATATACCTGTGGTACTAGATTATCTCATTCCGTGGATCTGATACATCCAGACATGCGCAGAAGTGTGGAAACAGTAAAGAAAATAGGCTTTATGACAAAAAGACTCTCATTCACTTTGCACAAATGCAGGTGCTAGTCATTGTGGCTAGCAATATAATACAGTGGTATTGTTCTGTGGCCTTCTTCTTCTCTCCCCTCCCACATTTTCAGGTGCATCTGATGAATCAGGGCAAGACTGCTGTGTAGTTTAGCCACATGTGCAACAACTTGGATGAAAAAATTGCTTGCCGTGACCTAATGATCACTACATTTTCTAGACAACTTTTACAGTTTAATGTTTCTAGAACAGTCTTGTTCACAAAACACAGTTCTAGTGGTCTTAGGCTTGAAGTCATGGCACAATCCATGCTTATAGCTTTCAAAGAAGAACATAAGTTGATGGTAAAAAAGTCTTTAAAGTAAGATTTCCAAGAAGGTAATGATGCATAACCTAACAAAGAATGTTTAACAAACAGTTTAAGTGTACCTGATCAGAGCTGGCTCACATTTAACTGTGAAGGAGACAAGTGTGGGAGGGGATAAAAAAAGAAAACACAGGGAAGGAGAAGACAAAGTTAGATAGGTAACTGCAGAGCTGGCCTCACCACCTCCATTCCTCTTGTCTATTCAAAAGCAGTGACCACCGCTGCAGGAAAACCCTTTTCAATCTCAGAAGTAGGTGTCTTTCAACATACCCTAAGCTGTTCTTCAGCAGCAGCAAGCCTGACTTTCCAGGTTATAAGCAAAATGGGCAGTAAAACCTCTGGTGGCCCCATTGCCCTTTCTTCCCTCTCATTTAAATAGCATGTTGTCTTAAGCAACTGCTGCCCCCCCCTTTTTATTTTAAACCTGTACAATGTCAGAAACAGGGCTGGCTCTAGACAACATGAAGAAAAACATGTATGTACATCTAGAAGCATAAAGCCTCAAACAGTAATTCCACATAATTCATATGAAAGACTCGAAATTCCTCGTGAGACTCAGTTTGGAGCCAAGTTAATTTTGTTCTGCTTCAAAGACAATCAGCCTATTGATAACTATCAATTAAAAAATAAAAATTACCCATTAAAAGTATTTTTTAAAGTAATGGGGTCTTTCTGAAGTATACCTCCCATTTACACTGAGTGAAAAAGGATCTGATGTACCTTCACTAAACTAAACGCAACATATTAAAATCAGAGTGGAAATATATTCCACAGCAGATTTAATCAGTTGTGGTTAAATTCTTTCACAAATGCCTCTTCCTTAATATGCTGCATTTAAAAGTGTCAACAGATTTACACATACAAAAAAAGCGAACAGGCACCTGCCCCAGCATTCAGGTTTAGGTATTCTTCTCCATCCTCTCATATCCTTAGCATAAAAAGAAAAATATTATTTGTCTTCTCCCCCTCACCTCCATTTTTCAGCATAAAAACAAATAATTACAATAATATTTAAGATATTTCTAAATACTCATAATCAAACAGCTTGCATTAACATAATGCAGAATATCCTGTATCATACAGCCATTCAAGATCACATCTTCGAGGGAGGCTCATTTAAATGCAGGAGTTGAAGCAACCTCCAGTGTCAGACTGTAGTGTCCAATATCATTTTACATGCTATCAATGGAGGCTTCATTTTACACACAAATATGACGAAGAAACCCCTTCTTTTTCAGAGTTCTTTAAAAAAATAAAATCTATTCTAAGGAACTGTAGTATAGAAATTCATCTTGAAGGCTTTGGCTGTGATTTCTTGTCCAGTATTAATGAAAAAAGCACACGATCAAAAGATAACATTTTATTGTAGACGAAATTTCCTTCTCCTTCCTACTCTGCATTTTATCTCAACTACACATTAGAGTCTGAGTGATACCATGCAAAAAAAAAAAAAAAAAAAAAAAAAGGCAGATAGTCTAAACTTCCAAGTTAATGAATCAAAACCCAGAATGAACAGAGGTTACGAATGAAGAATTAAAAAGGAAAAAAAAAAAAATCACAACTCGCATGCCAAGATAAAAGCAGCCTGGAAGCAGCACTTTGTTACCAAGCAAGGTATTTAAAGCAAGCCTGAATGTTGGGTTTATTCTGTCTGCCATCACTTCCCTTCCTCACCCCCCAACCTCTAGTTTCATTTCACAGCAGCAAATCCACTGGTATTAACTGCTATATAAAAAACCAAAAACGTTAGTTGTAGTAACAGAGTTGAATGAGATTCAAAACCAGAGTAATACAGAAACAGCCTATTACAATGACACTTAACAGTGAATACAATCACTATGTATTATCATGCACTGTCTAGTTAAAAAACACAACCCAGTTTTGTCAGTTTCCTCTAAACCCAGACTTTAATGCTGAGGTTTACTTGTTACTATGAAGCTACCCTATATTTTTAATGTAGAACACATGCACCTTTATTTCATGTGCAGCAGTTCACTGTAAGTAGAAGATATTTTACTACAAAATATTTATTTTACAATAGCGATGATGGATTAAGCTTCTTTTTTAAAGCATCTGTTTTAACGGTGTTACAGACACTACAGAGCTAGACATTACTGACTGTCACGCTTCCAAATTTGCTTCAATTTTGTCTTGTTATTCTGGATAGAATCCAACCTAGCATTTTCTGTAATAACTTTTAGATAAACCATTTAAAGGCAAAAATCAGATTTTTTTTTTCTTAACAGGTTAAAGAGGAAGGAGATGCTGACTGACTAAAGGAAAGAGATTTAAAACAGTGTTCACTGGATAAGCTGATAAAGCAGGAAGCGTCTCTTAAAAAAAAAAAAAAAAGGAAAGAAAAAACCCTGACTACACTGAAGAGTAGGAGCAGAAACCACACACAGAACCAACTTTACAACTGCACAAAGAGGACGCTGGGAATTATGTCAGCCTCAGATACCCCTTTTCCCCCATATGCACCCATTTATACCCCAGAATCACCAGGAGCTTTTCCAGTTACTGGTCTGTGACTTCGGGGGGGGGGGGGGAAGAAAAAAGAAATTGCTTCTTGCCTCCATCCCTCAACAGCAGTTTCATTACCGCTGTGAGGCAGAAATTGGTAAGAGGCATGGAAATCATCCTTTATTTCCAGTATTTCTCTTCCCTTTCCTTATTACTAGAGACAAGGAGAGGAGAGAAGTCACCTCTGGAACTTACCGAGGCTACAGGATGATCAGGAGGAGGACGCAGGGAACAAGGTCTTTGGAACCGCCTCGGAACAGACAAACCCGGCGAAGGGCAGGTGGGGGCAGGCCGCCGCAGGCGCTTCACCCACACCCCTCCACCCGCCCGGCGGCACAGAGAGCGTCTGGCGCCTTGGGCACGGGGATCCCAAGCAGCCCCAGGTCTCTCGGCGCCGCGCGAGGACCCTCCACCGAGCTCAGCCCGCGCACACACCGCATCGCACAGCGGCGGGTAAGCCTCCAGCTCGCACGCTAGCGCCCGCCGCCGCCTCGGCAAGGCCCCTTCTAGCCACGCACGGACCTCGTAAAGTTATAATGGTCGGGGAGAGGTAACGGCATTTACACACTGCCTCGGGAATCCCCGGCCCCCGCCTCGCACACGGCCCGTCTGCGCCGCCCGTCCTCCCCCCGCGGGAGGGGGCGCCGGGCAGCGGGCAGCGACGCCCCTCGCAGCCAGCCCCAGGCTGCTGCCTTCCCGGCGAGGGGCAGCCCTGCCTCCCCCGTCCCAGTCCCACCCCGGCGCCAGAAGCGGGGGAGCAAGAAACAGAACTCTCCTCCCTCCGCTTGCTGCTCCCTCCCTCCCTCCAAACCCCACTCACCTGGGAAAGGAGCCAAAGCTCGGCTACGTCGCCTTCTCCCCGTCTCCCCCACACTCAGCCTCTCGCCGCCATTTTCCTCGCTGCCTAGATTTAAATAGGAACCAGCCTCCCCGAGAGGAGCCACCAGCCGGCGCGAGGCACTGCGGGACCTGTAGTGCGGCCCCGCGCGGGCGCTCACGGGACCTGTGGTTCGGGGAGGCCCGGCCCCCGCGCGGGGCACCACGGGACCTGTAGTCCTCGCTGGAGCCCGCGGCTGTAGGTGTCCGGAGCCACCGCTCCCAGCGGCCCTCGCGGCGGGAGGGGCGGGGCTGCCCCGCCGCGGGGGCCGAGGCCGGGCCCGCCCCGAGCAGACACGGGGCCCGTCACGGGGGCGGCTCCCACGGCCGGGCCCCGCCGCCGAGGCCCCTCGGTTAAACGCGGGACTGGCCCTCGCCGTGCTTGGGGTCAAGCACGGTGGTGGCGGGCTCCGCACCGCTGTCAGGTTCATAAAAGGGGCATTTTTATGTTCACGGAGGGCTAAAACACACGGCATGGGGAGCAGCGGCGCCCTCGCACCTCCTCCTCCACCGGCAGTCCTTGCCCAGCAGTGGGGGAAGAGACGGTGCAGCACTGGCCTGTGCAATCCAAATATTTTGTTCCATCCAACACAGCAGGAAGGAAAAAAAAACAAACAACACCCCCCCAAAAAAAAATTAAAAAAAAAAATCCCGAAAGAGGATAAAGAAAAAAAAGATAAAGAAAAAAAAAGATAAACAAAAAAACACAAAAGATAAACCAACCACCCCCCAAAAAGATAACCCCCCTCCAAAAAAAAAAAAAAAACCCAAAGAGGATAAACCAAAAATAATTTAAAAAAGGCAATGTGCTGTTATGAAGGAAGCAGTTTGGGGGTGCTGCACGCTGCGCTGAGGCAGCGGTGCTGCTTGCAGTGTCACTTAGCTGGTAGCTGACAGGAGAGATGACTTACTCGCTCATTCATGAAAATTTATAGCCAAGGCTAAAGCTAGCATGACAAAAGAGAAAAACAAGTGCCACCTCCAGGCAGCTTTTTTCAAATTGGGAAGGTCTGAATGACTTGCCTGGTACATGAAATCACTCAGAAATTTTATTAAGAATACTACATCTGCCATCCCTCACTTTTTTTAAATTCCACTTAGTTTGGTGCTGCTGCAATTTAAGTTTTTAAACATCTTCCATTAATGCTATTTATCATTGCTTCAAAAAAACCTGCAGGAAAGCCAGTTGTTGGGGCAGCAAAATCTAAAACCATTTTATGCCACACTATACCAAGAAAGAGGAGAAAATCTTTATATGATTAATTTTCCTTGGAACTAGCTTCCCAGTAGTTCCCTGAGTGATATTAAGGACTCAATTCACTTATGATCCTTCATCTATGAAAGGAAATCAAAGACTCCATAAAAGGTTAAAAAAAAAAACAAACACACAATGATTATGTAATTAAGAACTGCATCCATACACAGAACAGGAAATGGAATTTCCAATATTAACTACATCATGGAATTTATAATAATTACAGTCACAGCACAATGAATTTGGCACAGTTTATATTAGAGAACTCATAGTATATAAATTAAGTATTACAACTTGCACAGCTAGAAATACTTCTATTTATAATTTTAGATTGGCACCATACAGTTAGCTATTTCAAGACAACTTGGACTCTGGTTTATCTGTTAGGGACAAAGTATTATGTAATTATTTTCTAAATGATATAAAGTGTGTTGTTTGAGAAGAGACAGGCAGACAGACAGAAGATTCTTAAAAAAAAATAATTAAGCATGAAGAAAAAAGACCACAAAAAAAATGTACTTTCATGAAGTTACAGAAACACATCAAGAATTTAATAAAGCTATAAGTTCGAAGTAAAAAACAGGTATCTGGTAACTTCAGTTTAAGTCATCTTGTAAACAATTTAAAGTTGATTGGTAAGCTAGAAAAATAACTCTAGAAGGAAAAAAACAAAGATTCAGAAATGACCTATAATACTTCGTAAGTATTATTAAATAAAAGTATGTTATCAGTAATGAAGAGTCTTCAATCCCTCCTTTAACCTGAATAAACTCCTGTTGTCATATTACTTCCCTGTGTTCCAGAAGCGTGATTTTTTTTTTTTTAATTTTCTCAATCAAAACATTGAGGTGAAAATTAAAGCTAGCTAATGATTTGGTATAAACGAGCACAATTTGTTCTGTTTCAATTGAAGTAAATGTTTTATTCCAAACTGTTTGTGTTGTATTAAAAGAACATAAATAGTACCAGAGGTATTCTTTACCTCAGATACATGTTAAAGACTATGTTTTCAAACTATCTCATAATACCATTTCACTAGCCATCTGTAAGCTAAGGAAATTAAAGATAAATATAAATTAAAGGCCTTAGATGTAAAATATAACCTCCCTATGCCTCAATTTGCTTCAGTAAATCCTGTATTCATAAATGTTTTCTGAACCAGAATTGAAAATTTTGCAGGCTAAAATTGGATAAGTAGGGAACACGGTATACCTAAGTTCTAGGTACTCATAAAGCAGCCATATAAAAATGCTCTCTTCCTTTTGCAAATGTAGAAAGTGTGAAATAATGAAAATATAGAACGGATCCTTCCTGCATTAAGGCACTGGACTTCAGTTTTGCCCAGCTACTCATATAGAGCTCATTACAGTAATATAGACACAATCAGTATTCGAGAGGAACAGACAAGTAAAGCCATTAAATACACCTTTCAGTAATTTTCCCCCACTCCCCCCAAAAAAGTCAAACTAGTCTTGGGTGCCTATGAGTAAGTTATTAATATAAGATACTATGAAGTTGTAATTGTCTCTGAAACAAGCATTACAAACCAAGACAATTCAGAGGTAAAAGAAATCCAAGTACAGTTGCTTGTTTTTCCAGAACTAGATGTAGCTCCACCTTAGATTTCACCTTGTAGTTATACTACACAATAACCTATCAGTTATAAACGCATGCTTGTCCTTGTGAATTCAAATTTAACCAGCTGGTAAGGACAGATTCCCTATCACGGTATCACAACAGCAAAGAGTTAATGTTGTTAGGGTGATGTAAAAGGAACATAGGGGGTGTGCAAGAGAGGGGTAGGTTAAGGACAGTGGTAATAATGCAACTAAACTGCAAGAGATGTTATTTTGGCAAACGGCAGGTTACTCATATTTCTTCCATTTAGATCAGAAGCTCTTTGGATATTTACATTGTATCTACCACACGTTAGACTCAAGGATGATTCAGAACATATGTGAATACAGTACAAATACTGTATATGCTTTGTTTTTTCTTTTAACCTTTCTTTATTGTTGTAGCAATTACAAACAAGGAGAATTCAAGCTAACTTCAAAGGTAGCTCTCACTTCATACAATGAAGATAAGGTAATAAAATGCTTTCTCTTTTCATTGATAGGTGATGCTCTTCAAGAATTAATAAAAAAATTTTGTACTTGTCCTAAAACTGATAATAAATGCAGCTGTAAAACTGTATAATTTAACATTTTCATCTATTTGCTCCACCTACTGGTGCATTTTTCTTTTAAAGTAGTATATCCAGCCAAACTTGTAGATACATTTAGACAAATGTAAAGACAAAGATATGCACCAAGAGACACGCTTGAATTTAAGCTTGATTTATGTAATGTGCTCATTAAATCCAATTTGATCACAACACTTTCTCTGTCAATAAAGGGCCAATGGAAGCACTGACTTACAGAAACAGGACCCACAGTTCATCTTTTGGACATTGCCATTCATCTTTACTGTGGCCACAATGCAGTCAGTCATCATTTTCTATCAGCTATTATTCTCCCCCCCAAAGAATGTTTTCCCTTTTACAAGGGCATCACTCTCCATAACCGATTTGTCTCCTGATTTTTTCCAAGATCACTTCCTATTTAGACAATTAGTGCAAGTGAAAACCCCTGTTTCTTCAGCCTGTTTTTTTTTCTTTTTTTACTCAGAGATAGAAAAAACACTAAGCATGATCAACAAGAACTCTTTATATGAAGTTTTACCTGAGCTTAGCTTTTTTCCTGTTCCATCTATTGATGGGATTTTTTTTTAAATGCTGAAATGTTTTGCAAAGAAATAGCAAGAACATCCCCATAGAAAATAACTCTCCTATGCTACCACATTTTCCAATATTACTCTAGGACAAAAACAGCTTTCCATCCCTTCCTTTTTCACCAAATAATTAGCAATAGTCAACACAAAAGAAACAAAATAATCCTCATGCCCCAAATCCAAAATCCCAACCAAAACTTTATGAATTCAAAAGATCAGGTACCAAAGAAATTTTATTTTAGAGTTCTCCAGACTAAGCAGGTTAAGCAGAACTAGTTTGTCACATCGTTGCCAGGCTTTCTGGGGCTGAACTGGCACTTCTTGATGACTATAAAATTTTAACCTGCTTTACCTTCTGTATTATTTTGATAAATTTTCTGTATGCTAGTAGCTTGCAGCAGATTGATTGCAAACTGCTTAATTGGAGTTGGGGAGAATATCTAGTGTTTCAAAGACCTTGAAATTAGCACAGGCATCATAGGGATTGAATAGAAAAGTCTTCCTGGTATTGAATAAAAAGCAAAGAAAACCAACATTAATAGGAAATGGGTAAAAACATTAAAGAACTAGAATATAATTTTATTTTATTTTTAATAAACACAAACTACCTACATATCTTCTTCCTTGCCTGACATTTTTGTGGCTAATCTACTTAACTGACCAGACTACCAAAAGTAATTGATTTAGCATAATAGAACAGATGATCTACTGTCATCAAAGGAAATTAAACAAAAGCGGACAAAAATGAGATGCATCAGAAATACACAGTTGGAGAATACCACCAACCAAAAATTACATACATTAAAAAACATAGACCTTGTGCTATGGATTACATGCCAAACAACAAAACCTAAGTAAAACACACTGTTGTGCTTCAGCAAAAATAACTGACGGTATTTTTAGCAACCTTTCACTATAGCATAATTTTAGCTTATACAATGACTGATGAAATGATATTTACACAAATTCATTTTTCCTAATGCATTATAAACAAAAAAGCCTTTCACCACTCTAATTGTTTAACTGGAAAAGGACAGACAAGTCAATTAACTGAAATGAAAATACAGTTTAACAGCCATTAAAAACAAATCAGTATATTTGTTGAATCACACATTTATCAATGTAATATAGAGTACATTGCTGGTTTAAGTGTAGAGCAACACTGCAGAAGAATTTTAGGCGATAACTGTAACAAAAAATGTTACAAGCACGTTAGTTTGTAAACATTACTCTCTTGCTCACCACGAGTAAATCCATAACCTAAGTTTCAGCTACAAAGGTTTAAAACTACACATCTAAATATTTGTAGTTTACAGTATCAATGTTCTTCTACCCATTTCTCTAACTACTAGCAATTTTTGTGATGAAAGTCACCATTCAGGTGGTGTAAGAAAGGCATTGTGCATATGTTCTCTCAATTTAACTGAATGCAGCAACCTATGCTTGCAATATTAAGAAACAAATATAGATGAAACATTGCCTCCCCCACCCCAATCCATTTATCTTCAACATAATGAAACTAATTAGTTATTTACAGAGAGTTAGGTAGCATTCTGCAATACTGAGCATTTAGAAATTCTCATGTGTACCTGGGAGCTGGTGTTAATCAAGTTCTGAAAACATCCTACATTTTAGAGCCTACTTGGATTCATTACAGTTGTTTACCGCACTTAAACAGAAGTGGGAAAGAGCAACAGAACCGTCCACATCTTTACGCCACTAACAACTTCCACTCACTTCCATGCCAGGTGGTCAACTCAGAACCTAAGAAGTGGAGATAAAAATGTATCAGCTAAAGAATGTTTTTTTATTACATTTCTGTCAGAAACAATCTGTTCACTTGTATCATACCATTCAAAAACTGAGATATAAATTTGTAAAGTAAGTTTTTCTGCACTGCCTAAAAAATGCCATTTTATCTTTAAAAAAAATATTCACAAGATAAAACAGCTCTTACATACTCACCAGGAAGAAAGGAGGGTTAAAAATAAGAAGATCTAATTTTGGTTCCCCAAAAAGCAGATGCATGGTAATATTTTATTTTATGATGAGCATATGACTACTTGCAAAGGACTTCTGCCACATAAATTAAATTTACTATTAGATTGTGACAAGATACAACATGCAGTTGCTCTAAAAGTCTTACAATTTACATAAAAGTCTTAAAGATAAAAAGAGCTTAATAAGATCATTCATTGTAATATTACAGACTAGGGCACATGCCGCAACATCTGTGCTGCTGGAGATTTTATGTAACTTCAGTTAAGCCTACGTGGTTGCAACAGGAATGAGTCAGCATCTAATCTGATCGCTACTGTATTTGACATTCATAATATTGTTTGAAAACAACAAACGCGATCAGCTTAGGTCTCTGAAAAAAACTGGCAAAGCTACCTTTAAAAGGAAACAACTAAAACACCCACCATCCCCACCTTCCCCTCAACCACTAACACGTTGCATAGTTCTTAGCCTAGACTTTAAGCACAGGCTTTCCTGATCTGTCTCATGGCGCTTTGGATGTGCGTTCCTAAGACTTTTGAAAATCGCCTTTGACATAAATGGGACTTAAGGAGGAAGTGGCAGTACGCACTACTCTCCTCACCCTCAACTTAGGTTTATCTTTTAGCTAGATCCCATTCAGCTGAACACTTTTATATGCAACTCCCACCGTGCATTTTGGTTTGACTTCATAATCAGCTGCTTGGATTGACCTGGGATCTTGCTATTACCTCAGGAGTTTGGAATAGGTTTTACTATTTTAGAGAAGAGTCATTTCAAAGACATTAGACATTATGGCAATGTTCCCAAAGGTTGTAATTAAAAAGAAGCTGGCAAGCACTTGGGATTTCAGAGTTGCTGACCTATGTCTCAGATCTTCCTTATAAAATATTGTGCTTAATACATGGAAAAAATACCTGAATGTGGCACAGAGGTTTTTCTAACCATGGAACAAAACAAGAAGTTTTAATTTAGCAGTGTGAAAGGAATTAAAAACAGATAGTTGCAGAGATGAATATGGAATTGTCTTATTCTTGCAAGTTTAAAAAATAAACAAACAAGTCAAAGTACACATAACCAAGTACTCCTGCGAATTCATTATTTTCCACGCAGATTCGACTTTCCTGACAACTCATTGCCACTAAGCCAGAAAGGAAAAATGTGAGATTTAAAAGAAACCCCACCACGCACCTCTGGCTTAAAATTATTTCACATTTGAACTTGCACAGAATCTCTATTAGCAAGCTAATAAAAATAAAATAAAATAGAACAATCACAAAAATTGACTCAATTCAGTGTACTTCCAAAAAGTATATACGCTTATTTCTTTTGTCAATGAACTACTTGTTCTACCAACCTGCTAATCCTCATTATTTGTATATTCAGTGGAACCATCTTCATATCTGTAAAATAATTACACTGCGATATTCCCAGAAACACTGTTCTAAATGCAAGCGGCCTTTTTGATGCAAATGGAGTTTTCTGAAACATCTTCATAAGGCACAAGCCTAGAATGAATTTTCTTGCATTTGGTATTACTGTAAGTATCCAAATATTTAACGTAATTATAGACAGTGATTTTTATTTTCAAGAGAAATGAGTTTCATCATGCTGTAAGGAGGATGTACCTATCTCAAATGTATGTGTACATGCAATACAGCAGCTGCTATACACACACTGGTATATCTGATACCAGTATTTGAAAATCATATTTCTAAAAATAGTAATTTAAATAAAAATGATAATCTAAAAATCCGCACCAAGTTTCTTTGAAAAGGCCATCATAAGTGTCATGCAATAAGAACATCCAGGAGTAGTGTTACCAATTCATTCAAGTCGTAGCATTAGGAACATACTTTCTGATAACACTAAAAGCAAAGAAAAAAAAAATCTTTTAAGTTCAAAATTGTCTAGTTTTAGGTGTCTAGAAATGGATACTGACACCTAATAAGCCACTGTCTGGATTCACTTTTGAAAACCTGGCAACTTGGGTGTGCCTAGTCTCCCATTTCCAGAGCTCAAGCATTTTGGAGTGAGGACAGGGGAAAAAATTTGATTGGAATAGAGCTGCATCACTGTAGAGGGAAAAACAAAAACAAAATCAATCATTCTTCATTCTTTAGTCACAGTATCTTTAACTTAGTGTCAATTTCCCTTCTTAGTAAGGGAGAATTTTCTATATCCCTGGTCTTTGGCTACCTCTGTCCAAACCCTACAGGCACCATAGGCTTATGGTTGCAGGTATACAGCAAAGAAAGCATTGCCTTGTGAGCAGCATGCTGAGACACACCTAAAGGCTAAGAAATGTCACCCAAACTGCTCAAAAGATTATACTTTTACCAAATGAGACATTCATTTTTACAACTTTATTAAAAAGATTAACAAATGTATTCTAGTTACATGGAAAACATTTTCAGTAGAAATGTAAAGGCTTGTGTGAATTAATGCAATATTCCTACAATCTGTTTGCACAAGGAAAAAGTTACAGCAAATAAGAAAGTGAGTTCATGAAAGGTAAACAACATTGAGATACCAGCCTCAGATCTAAAGAGAGTTACTTACAAAAATACCATTAATCTTTTTATAGTCAAACAAGCACTCTTAATATAAGCATATTAATATTAAAATCATATCCAAATATAGTGTTCATGTAAGGAGCAAATTAATGCCTTCACAGAAATAAAACCTTGAGTCACAGACCGAAATAAGTGATTATCTACAGGTTAAAAAGGAGAAAAAAGGAGAGGAAAAAAAAAGCCTTGAAATGATGCTTGGTGAAACATTCATTACAATATTATTTGAGCACCTTCCTAAAGTAGTAGACTCAGGACTTTCAGATGTGCCAGTTATAAACTAAGAAAAAAAAACAGATGAGGAAAAAAAAATTCTGGAACATGTGACTGCAAGAATGCTATATTGGCTCTTTGGAAATATAACGAAGTTCCCCCCTACCCCCTCAAAACAGGGCCAAGATTAAACTACAGGTATTAATTGCCCCCCCCCCCCCAAGACTACCATCCACACTAAATCCAAGAGGCAACCTAGCAGATCTGGCAAAGTACATAATCTGCATCTTTACTAAATATTACAGTCACCTTTATACTAAAAGATTAGTGATGTCTTGTCAGAATTAGCTCTGGGTATCTTGTTCTATCTCTAAATCTGTAATCTTTAGAAAGAAATCAGGTATAGAACATTTTTGCTTTTTTACCATGCTAGATAGATTTCAGACATACCTCTTACTCCAGCTAAGATGAATGAAATAGAGAAGAGTCTTTTAAGGGGGAAAACAAACAAACAACAACAACCACCAGACATGGTATGATCTTTTTAGTGCAGAATTTAGGTTTTGTAAAAAACAAATGAATAAACAGACCGTTTAGATTTAGATAGAATCCTGAAGTGTCTCTAATGCAAATATTATAGAAATGGGATCATTTCTGATCACATTCTGGTCATAGAGCCAGTAATTCAAACTGGTTTATCTGTTTTCTTTGTCAAAGCTAAGTGAAATTTGAAGAATGTTGTTGGATTAGCCTAGATTAAAGATGATCTGTTGTCATAAATGTGAGTTATTAACAAAAAAGTTTTAAATATAACCTGATAGTGTCCATTTATATAATAAGACATCCAAGTAATAGTTTTGCAGGATCAATTTTTTAAAAAGTCACAGTCTTCTGTCATATGTTGTCCTCTAGTATTAGCTTATACTGGTTTTGATTTTCTTATTCTTGGAGATGTTCCATCTTCTAATTTTGCTGCTCCATTGACAAAGTTAGCTGTAATTTTAAACAAGGAAAATTAAATTACAGTAAGCAAAACCACAACTTGACTGCACATGAAAAAGCAGCCTGAAATTAGAATAGCACCTCGAAAATACTTAGGTATTTGCTTCAAAACAAATTTACTTGGAGTCAGGTACCTAAAATTTTTAAGAACTTTTTGTATGAAGTTGGTAAGAACAAAAGTTCTTGGTTTCTTGGTAAGAACAAAAGTTAGACAAAAGTTGCTTCTAGTCCAGTGCTCTGTCTCTGAAAGTATCTAGTAGCAGAGTTTTCAGGAGCAACATAAATAGTGCAAATAGAGTAGTTCAACCAACATAATTCCCCTCAAGTTCCAGAAAAATCAACACAGGTTAGGGACTTCCGAAGCCTAAATTGCACTTAGATCATTGCTTTAATAATGCCTACTGACAGACTTGAACCCTCAGGAATTAAATCTCTTAATTAATACCTTTGCAAACTTCTGTGGAAATGAGTTCTATAATCTCTCTGTGTTTTATATCTCCTTTTGTTTGTTTTAAACATACTACTTGATAATTTCATTGAAAATCCTCTAGCCTTATGCTATGAGAAATAGCAAACAGTCATTTGGTATTTGCCTGCTCAAATCCCTTAAGGTTTTGGAACGCTATCATATCTCCTATCAGCCACTTTTTTTTTTTTAAGCTACCTGGTATTTAAACTTTCCCCTTACTGTCATCTGTCTTTGTATCTTTCTGGTGTTAGTCTAAGTCTTTTCAGATGGAGTCACCAAAAGGGCATCCAATTTTCAGGATGTAGATACACAGAACAATTTAAACAATGGTACATTCTAGCCAATTTTTTGTTTTTTGTTTTTTTGTTTTTGACTGCAGCAAAGCTTCAACCTGATGTTTGCAGAAAAAATACTGACTTCAGAAAATCTCTCCTGACAGATAAATGCTAACTTGATGTATAATGTTGTGTACATATAAATTTCCTTTTCCCTCCCCTTAAAATGTGCATTAAGTAGCTTAGAAATCTAGAAACTGCATATTAAATCTGCCAATTTTTTATCTATTCCATGTTTGCAAGATCTTTCTGCAACTCTTCGTTATCAGGAATTTGGAATAATTTTGCTTCATTTACAGATTATTCATAAATGAACTGATGAGGTGAAAATGTCACTGAAGAAACTTGTCAGGCCCCCTTGGTAAGCTCTCTTCAGACTATCAATTGACCATTCCTATCTTTTAACCAATTACTATTCAACCAAGTATTAATCAACATCCCCTCTTCTCCTATGACATCTTTCTTTAACTGGAATTTTGGTTTAGTTGTTTATCGTTTCTTGTATTAACTTTACTGATTTCTTAGGGTTTTTTTTTCCTATGATACAGTGTTAGTATTACACCAGTAAGAAATATGCTATCCCAGACAGTATGTCCTTTCACACTTATTATCCTTCTCTGTCATTAGCTTAGAAGATCAGGTCACAGCACAAGAAGTTGGAGCAGGACAGACAGAACAAAGCAGCGTGTGAAGGATTTATGGCACACTTAATTCTCCTAGCCTTCCTTTTCCCAGTTAAATCTGAACTTGATTATTTTGTCTTACTATCAGCTACGTGAACTCTCCACACCTAACAACCTCAAATATATATTCTTTTCTTATACTGTTAGGAGCCTATGCAGATCATGACTAACCATTAACTAGATACATTAACAGCACCTGAGCCTGGATTCTTATCTTAAGGGTGAGCCTGGATTTTTATCTTAAGGGTAGCAAGACAGGGAGAGTCTATTATCCTCAGGAGGTTAGAAAATGACTGGTAGACAATGCCTGAAACGAAACTACTGGCTTCAGTGGAATCCAAGCTCTCCTTAAGAATTTCTCTCCAGGTGTAAGTACTCCTGCAATTAGAAGCAAGATTAACTGATAAACAGTGTATGAACAACTTCCCACATATGCAATCAGAGAGCTCGAATGCCTTTGCTATTCCTTGTTTTGCTCAGCCAGCGCAAAACAAAGTCAAACTATGATTTCACTTCCGCTATTCCAAACCATAATCATCTGGGGAACTTAAAAATTGCACTAATTTCACATGGCAACACAGAAGAGCAATGAAGTTATTCATTGGGAAAGGAGAGAAGGACCCACGAGACTGGAGAAGGAAAACAAATGCATCTGCAGCTATATTCAGAGCAGAAAGGCGGCTCTGGAAGGATAAGGAAAAACAGTGTTATTGAGACATTATGTTCATCTAGAATCTTCCAACTGATTTCAGTTAATGCTGACTCAGGGAGCTAGTAATCTCTGAATGTAAAGTGCTTCTACGCTTCTTGATAAGAGCTAATACATAAAGAATAACTTGAGAGAGACAGAGACGGCATGTGGTAAAATTCCCAGTGTTTTTCAAAGCTCTACCCAAATTTCATGAGAAGCGATTCCAAAGCTTTCATACATATTTCTCTCCAGTGTTTTATATATTTACTAACAGGAATATGAAATTTCTCTTGATCATAATCTTCATAAATCCTATTTAAGTCATTTAATTGATAAAACATTTGAATCTGAAATTAATATAATGTCATTTAATAAAAAGGTCTTTCTCCATTAGTTGTCCTTTACCAGTTACTGCAACGTTCCTTTGGAGTTCTTTTTCAGTTGCTATGATTTTCTTTACAAGCTGTGTCTTTTTGTATATAGAACAGGCAAGCTAAATTTGAATGGTCTGAAGCATAATACAAACAGAATCTATGAGATACAGTAGAGGTAAAAGTTAAACAATTTTTTGCAGCGTTGTAAAAGACTGATTTTAAAAAGAAAAGCAACCTGGAATTATTAAGCCCAGCTTCATGAAACATTCCTTACATTTAGATTAATGTAGAGTTCAATGAGTAACACTAGTCCTGAACATCTCCCGGGATTCTTCATCACTAACATTAAATACAGTGTGCTGTCCTGCTAGTAATATGGAATTAGAGAAGAATGTTTTCCAACTTTTGAAGAAGTTGTAATGTTATCTATATTCTGTATGTATCAAAAGATACATGCTTTTGCTCTTTTACAAAAAGGAAAGATAAGATGATGCATCTTGTATAAAAACATTTAGTCTAGAAACAGCTTAAGAACATTACGTCACTGACCTCTGTTTGGTTCCCTTTTTGTTGGTTTGCTCTTTGTATTAGTTATTTTTTTCTTAGGAATCTGGTTCTGAATATGCTCTCTCCATTTCTTCAGCTGAAAGTTTATAAATTTCCACATCATCCAGGCCTGTGTTAGACAAATGGCAGTCAGGCAGCTAATCCTAATAAAAGATTTGAGAATTTGGAGACAATTAGATAAAAGTTTTAGTTATCCATGAACATACTGCAAGTCAGTACCTGCTTCCTTTTCTTCCAAATGTCTACCATCAAAACAATTAAAATCTTTACACCACAGGAAAACAGGTGTATCAGAAGGCTTTCCCAAGATGGGGTATGTACCCACATGAGAAATGAATGGGAATTGTATACAAATACACTGATAGAAGCAATCATGCTTATCAATGAGTTATGATCTTCGCTTTCAGTGGTTGATAGGAAATTGCATAATAGAGGCCTCTTCTGCCAAATTAACTACAAATGAGAAATCATACAGATTCAAAGTCCCTCCCACCTACTTGATTACAGACATTTTTATAACAGTGAATTTTAAAATGATGAGCTTATACCGAAAAAGGAATCAGATATCAAAACGAACAAGCAAGAATAAGAGATACGCAAAACACATTTTAGGAAGGCCCCAATCAAAAATTATTTTTAAAAATGATGGTATTAATATCTCCAAATATTATGTCCATAACAGACATAGGAAAAGTAAAAAACTTCCATGAGATGATTATCCCAGGTTGTTGGATAATAATCAACAATTCATTAAAAAGAAATTCTCTTTTTGCCTTATGCTTCCCATATAGTCTGTTCTACTACTTTTGTGAAAAGAAGATAGAAAAGAGAATAAAATTCCCCTTCCTGTTAAAAACTCAGAGGAAAATGTCACCTCTGAGGCTTGAAGAGAGGGAACCTCTTCAAAGCACATTTTCATCTTGCATTGTTATATTAAAAGACACTTTGAAATGCCACATTATACAAAAGCATGAATGTCTACTAGCCTTGTTATACCTCACAGTGAGTACATTGAAGTTTCCGGCTGCTACGGAAAAATCTGGATTCTCTACTCTTGCCAGACCAAATCCAAATGTAAGGACAGATAAAGTTAGGGTCAAAAGACGTGCCATTACGAAAAGTAAAGCCCAAATGGTAAATCTGAAAACAAAATAATGAAATTAATGTGCTTTCTCCTTTCAGTCCATTTCTTTTCAATGAAGTTAAGTGCACAAAGAGCTTTTCATAAAACTTCTCTCAGCAATGATAGGAAAGGAAAGGACCAACATTTGCAGAAAAACTGACCTCTTGGTCTTCTCCAAACCATTCAATCCTGCCTTAAAGTGTTCAATATAGAAAATGAGTTTTCATTGAGGGAGAAAGTAAAAAAAAAAAAATTACATACTATTTTGACTAGAAAGCACAGTGAAGCAAAAAGGTGTATCTCAAGTTGACATTCATGCTGTGAGTCATTTATAAGTAGCAGTGACGTTATAGAGCCAGAAAGATGACCCTAAAGGTATAATATACATATATCAAATAGTTGGCAGATCAAGGCGATATATATATTTTTAAACAGCCAGAAATTTATAGATTACGAAGAGAAAAAACAATGGTCAGTTAGCTAGCAAGAACAAGTAAGAAATCACAACCTTTTCATTTTATAGTTAACAGAGCAAGATGTCATCCTACAGATTTTCAGCATCCAGGAATTTTTGCTCTAAGATGTGACAAAGAACCCTTAAGCACAGAGTGCTACTAAGTTGACAGTAATTAATTTAAAAAATGAACATGGTCATATTGGTAATTACTACTACACTACATAAAGACTTATACAGAGAAGAGACTTGGTATCATGTGACTGATGAATGGATTAAAAGAGGCTCTACTAATGTGAAAAACAGTACCTTTTCAAAACCTCCATTGGAAAAAAATAAAAATAAATAAAACAGCTTGTTCAACTGATTTTAAACTTAAAGAAAACTTATACTTCAAATCTGTCACAGTATAGTAAGCAAGACTGCTAAAAAAGCTACCCTCTTTCCACCCTCTTCTAAAACAAGATTTTGAGAAAAGCTAGTGTCTGAATGTAGAACTCATAATTTTAACTGTAGAAACAACACAATTTGAAAAGCCAGGTGTTCTCCTAGCCCAGCATTTGACGTTTCTATTTACAAGTGCTGTATATTGTAATAGAAATAAAATACCCCAAATGCTTCTGCATATCATCTTTCATGAAGTCCAATTTCCATTTCCAGTTATTTAAGTTGCAGCAATGCTGCACACAGGATAACTGCTTTCCAGTCAAAGAAAAACATAGTTGTTTATCTGACCATTACATTCTTCATAAGACAGAAAAAGATGTTCTTCTAATCAGTATTTTAGCCTTGATGCATTTGGATGGCATATAATGAAAAGCAGATAAGCTCATAGCTCAAAAAAAAAAAAAAAAAAAAAAAAAAAAGTATGACACATGAAAATAACCTTTCTCCCACATTCCCTATTTGCATTAATAAATATTGATTTTCTGCAAAGGATGCTCACTGTATATAAATATTTAAATCATTAGCTTTAAGGAGTAACATAAATGGGTCTGGTGAAAAGATCAGAAGGAGCAGCACCATTAGATTGCCTCAAAGGAGGCTGCCTGTATATAAAGGATTACATGAAAGAAAGCAAGATGTGCATGATATTCTCTTGCAGGTGGGCAGTTGCACAGCAAAGAAAGACCAAATAAGAGACAAGAACACCCAAAGCGGACAACGCCATTTTATTCATATCAGAACCTCCAAAAGGCTTTGCATTCAGATGGTGAAATGTACCCAATCATTCTTAGCATGCCTCGCAGTTAAGTATCTCAGTGCATCTCCTTCCTTTCCTGAAGGATACATTACTTTTATACCCCTTCTTCTCAGAAGGGTTGAAAATCATATTCAAGAGATACATAATTGAAGAGATTATCACCTACGCACATTTTAGACATTACCTCCTCTGTTGTGTAGTTATTTCCTTTTTGCTCTTACTAAAAAAGGAGAGACCTGCAAAACTTATGGGGAATGCTCCTTTTATTCTTGGGTTAACTCGTTTTAAAAACAAGCATCCCTATATACAAACATTTATGAACATTTAAGCAAATGGGCAACTTACAGAAGCTGAAGTAGCTGACAATTTCAAATGGGACTTTAACGAAAATCTAAGCAAAATCTTACTATGATAACTATGAAGTTGTGTATTTGCTTCCTTGACTTTATATAGTGACAATGACTTGCTTGAATTCAAAGCAAGTAAAATCAGGCACAGATCACATGAGGTTTGCTACCTGATCATTTTTACATACATGCAAATACATTTATATGCAAACAGTACCCAAAGTTCTGAATATTAATTAATACATGCAAGATTTACCCTTTTTGCTTGTTTTCATCACTGAAGTAGAAAAGACGTGAGGCATGAAAAATAAGTTCCACTAAATAGTGAGGTACCATCAGAATTAGCCCCAAATGCTGCAAACTATAAAACAGAAAAGATAGAATTGTTTAATAAATGGTGAAGTAAATAAATTTATCCGTTCAAAATGATTGTGCAAACACTTACTTTAATATATAAGCACCAGAGATATGAGCAATGTAAAGGCAAATATAACATAGCTGCCTTGGAACATCTTCCTAGAATTGGAGAAATAACATACTGTTACAGTTTAGTTATGTTATCTAAAGAAAAAGCATGTAATTCATTAATCTTGATCATTTTTCTCACTACTGTATACATCTCTCAGAAGCGTATCCAATTCAACACCTACAGATAATGCCATTTTCTGACACAGACTAAATAAGCTAGCAAATACAAGCGATTAAAACATATCAACAAAATATGAATAACTGAATATATTAATATGAATATGTAAATAAATATTTATATAGTTACTAGAAACAAACAGAAATATTAATATGAATAATTGAAAAGAATATATATTTCATTAACTGTACTGAGGACTTCACTCCGTACCTTTCGGATCTTTTGAAAATATAGCTCTGGCAGTGCATGCAGCCAATAGGCTATCTGGCAGATATAGAAGAATTTTACCTGAAAACTAAACAATAATTCAGATGAAGAAAACAAAAAATCATGACTTCTCAGGCTTTCAACATGAGATGCAAGATTTTAATTATCTTAAAATAATTCATTCTGACTAATTATATATTATGATTTCTAAATCATAGGAGCTGCAAACATAAAACAGCTCTATGGTGACAGTTTGTTGAATTAGCATCCATACACTTCTTGACAGCATGTTCTGAATCACCTTTTGAACTAGTATTAAAACAAACAAAAACAGGTCAACCCTTGAACGGTGGAACTCATTTCTTAAAAATGCATATCCTCCCCCTTCCATGTACCACACTCACTGGAAAAAAAGAAAAAGAAGGGGGGAGGGCAAACAACACAATTTCATAAGGCATCTTAATAACAATCAAGCTATAGATCCCCTCTAATTTGAACATTCACCCTCCCACACACATGTTTCTTTAGTGTGAAACACCTCAGCTGTCCCACTATACATCCCATCTTGCAAACACTTTCGCTCTAAGTCAGCTGTCATGGTAAAACTAAAGACACGTGCAAATATCTGCTGGACTGTTGTTTAAAGCATTGCAAATTACCTTTGGATAGAACAGCTCAGTTTTTAAACAGAAGAAACTATTTTCACCTGTCATTCTTACAATGTACCAGTGTCAATACCTTTTTAGTAGTCCCCCAAATTCTGGGCAGTTTAAAATTGAATCATTAGAAGTATCAGGTTTTAAAATACTTACCGCATACGAGAATGGGGATAATTTTTCCACAGTGAGGTTGGGTTCATCATGAATTCTTCCTAAAGAAAAAGGTCAGTGATTTAAGGACCTTCTTACTATTTTAAGTCTATTCTGTAAATAAAAAAGCAATTAGGGTGACTTACTTACTGCAGTCAAAATACTTGCTCCCCATGTAAACGAAAACAAGTAGAAAAATGCTAGCTGTCCTGATTCATTGAATTTGCTGTGCTTTGTTTTTGACAAATGCAGACGTCTATTAATTTTCTAGAAACAAAAAGCAGATCAACACATTTTATTTCTAAAACAAGGAAGCTACTTGGCAGTTAGTGTTCACTTTTGTATTCTTTACTTCCCTAATCTCACATTCCTCACTCAAAATATATAGCTCCTACCATTTGAGAGCTTGATCTGCAGAATATGCAGATCTGTATATATAACAATCAGGTTCAATAAAACTTGCTGCCAAAGTAAACATGGAAAAATATTTAGATAATAAAGCTAGACTTTTTTTTTCCTCCAGAATCAGAGTCATATTGCTAAATTCTTCTAATCTCTGCACACTTAAATACATTTGAGCTTCTGTGACTCAGATGACCTATTTGTGAAGTCATTCCAAGGCCATTCAATACTAATTTGTCTTCATGATGACTTTACCAAATTCATTTTACTTTATAACTGAGTTGTTATAAAACAGCACATGATCAAGTTATTGAGGCTCAGCTGACAAATAAGAATCCATCACACTGCAGTTATTTTCATTTTTGATCTCCTGAAAATATATTAAAAATCTAAAGCAGCAAACCTCATTCACAGGCATTCTGAGCTTGGACATGAACATTCAGTATCCATTGTTACAGAATAATGGAACTCGTAACAGTAAGTGAAAGAAAGATTCAGCCCAAGCTCAAAGGCCTATTGGCAAAAATCCTCATGCAAATAGCCAAAAAACCAGAAAAGATACAAAAAAGAAAAATATTGATAAAATTCACCATCTAAAATCTGATATATATATATTTTTTTTTAAACAGTGTTAGGAAAAACAGGTAGCATTTATTTTGTATGCTGCAAGCTACAAGCAAGTGATTGCACATGCATTTATGCACAAAAGAGCATAAAGGAGTCCGAACATTTCCAAATGAACACCACTTAAGAGAGGAAAATGTTATTTTGGGGTTTTTTTGAACAAAAAAAATAATAATATAAAAAAATCCAAGATGTAAAAGACCTTCTGTCAGTTGATTACCACATTAAGTATTTTAGGAATATGAAGTAACTGGATAGCATGTACACCTTTTTTTTCCCCCCATCTGCCTATGGAAGAAAGTACTACTGAAAATCATTAGAGAAAATTTGAGGAAATATCACTATGCAAATATCAAAGCCTATTCACACTTTTGCCAAAGAACAAAAGGATCAATCATAATAGGGCTTCTAAATGCTAAGCTATTTCTTGTACCATGGCTTATACACTTATCGCAGAAAAACCTGCTAAGCAACTGATAGCTAAAAGCAGTATGTTTATAAAAGTAAATTATACCCCAGTAGTAAACTTACATCTAATACGTATTCCTGGATTACAGCATGCAGAATAATAGCTATGAGCATGTAGAAGAAGACAGTGGCAATGTCTTTTGGACCATAGTCATAAAAATGAATGTGTTCACTCTTGTCATCTGAAAAAGAAAAAAAGTTTGTAATATATATTTTACTTTCTTATGAAAAGGTATTTTGTGCAATTGAGAAAGGGCACCAATGACCTGTGTTTTTGGAAGCTAGGTTGAATTAATATAGGATACTAGTTCTAAACTTTCTGGTTGTGGCAAAATGATTTTTGTACCTAATTACATAAGCTGAATCCTCTTTTCCTTCAATACAATGATACACCTATAAACCTGGAAGGAATGGTTGAAAGCAGTACACACTGAGCTGCAGCATCTATCTTTCAACTAGGCCATTAAAAAAAAAAACAAAACACTCCCCTCTATACTTTGGTAGAGACCAAATGAAATTCCATCTCAAGAAGCATGACTACATGTAGAAAGACAGACACTATACAGCGAGGATAGTATCCTAAGTAGTTCAACATCATGGGTCAATAACAAATAAGTAACTTCCCTCTTTTTAAGAGATGTTGCGTAATTGCAAGTAATCTTACATTTACAGAACCAGCAATATGTTCTCATAAATTAAAAACAAAGTTATTAGACAAAATAAAAATCATTTCCACTGTCATAGAAATACTTCAAATGTTTGCATTTACTATGTTGAAGCGTGGGAGAGCACACAAATGAAATTCAATAAAAAAAAGCAAGGATAAGGAGAAGTAGATCTCAGGAAGCCTTGTTTCATTGGGGCGTGTCACCTTTGATCCACAAACACCTAACCTCACTTTTCTTTATGCATTTGTGAGACTGCAGTGGAAGAGAAATAACTTGTACTACAACTATTCAAGAACCACACTCATCCTGATATGCAGGCTCTTCTGCATAGATAGAGATTTGTGTTCTTCTGCTTTCTCCTAAGTAAGGGCATTAATTTGGATATGTCTCCTCTATACAGCCATTACTTTTCATAAATGTCAAAGAATTTTTTGTCTTTAAGACTTTTACCCTTTAGCAAACTTGGTTGATGTTACCCAAAAACAAATCAGCAAAAACACAGTAATCATAAAACATTTTTTTCCTAAAGAAAACTATGGTAGAAAATGTCAAGAAAGCAATTACTGCTTCCTATAATGTGAATGGTACACTAAGGTCCTAGCACACCAGACTTTTGTAGAATTATAAAATATGTAAGATGTCCTGTTTCAATGCTTGAAAGAAGCCTGTGACATAATATAAAAGTAATTGCATATCAAATGCTATTTCTGACTGGTAGCTAGCACTATTTTTTTTAAAATGGGCATCCACTAGTTATATTTTCAATATTTTCTGAGGTCCTGAGCTGAAGCCTTAAAGTTTCTTGTGTGCAACTCATCCATATCTATAAAATTAAAGGAAGCTATGCCTTGATCATATCTATCGTATATAAATGCCATACACTACGAAGGCTCACATCTAAGGCATCTTGGTAACTGTTCTGACAAATGAACTCTACTTTTGTCTCTGCTATATGAGATTCCTACCTGATGCTGCTCAAATATCAGTTAAGCACAAGTCCACTGACTGTGCATGCCTCAAGTGTTCAACATGAGACATCTCAGGAGAAGTTTGCAAAAATGATGTATATTCACAACTGTAAGTGAAGTTGATCAAGTCATTATTTTGAACATATTAAATGAAGTGAAAGTGTTACACTGTCTGCAAGAGTCACAGCACAGAAGTCTCAGGTTTGGAAGTCAAAATTCATAGAATCCTGATGACTTTTGTTCTAATATATCTGAACCTTACTTCCATATCTGTAATAGGTGGATCACAGCACCTATTCTTCCAAAACACTGAGAAGATTAATTTCTGGGAATATACAGGAAATTGTCTATGATGAAATAAATTTATGAGTTTCTTTTCAATATAAGGTTCAGATAGTGTGTTTTAAATTATGATGAAAGGAAAAAGACTGGGGAAAAAACTACTATAAATACATATGTATACAAGTATACAGAGGCTAAATGAATTTGTCATGTATTAAAGAGGTATGTATTAATTTTTAAAGAGGTTAAACATCAATTAAGTTTCTATTTCTGTAATTTTAGTGATGCCCATATAAGATTTTCTAGAAATAGTGTATGGTTATTCATATTATTATGAAAAAATAAGTTATCAAATAGAGGAATCCCACTAGTCGCTTACCAGTCGTATATTTAGTACAGCAGCTACAAAAGATGGAAGAAATGAAAATATTTAGGGGAAAAATTCCATACTAGTCTCCCTCATTTTGTTATCTAAAATCATGTTTTTAATCAGCTATACCAGTTCTTCAAGAATAATAATAAGATATTATTGAAATATATATATAAAAAAAAAATCTATTAGTAGGAACATAAGAAATCAGGAATAAGCAATAGATATTTAGAATTTAACAAAAATATTTTACTATTCAATAACTTCCCATTGCTTGTATCAAAAGCTGGAAAGAACATGTTTCTTGCATTGAAATATGATTTTGTAGCAACGTTAACTATGGGAAAAATAGCTGAGTATTAGTCACAAGCAACAGAGAAAACAGTAGAATGTTTTACTAAATACAGTATTAGTAAATCCAAAAGCAGACAGACAAACATGAGAGTACTACCGTATTATAAAAGTTTTTAGGAAAAAAAATACTCTTTAATAGTTGGCTTCTTGCATTACACAGAAACAGAATAGATTTGATTTAATCTTACTGGTGGCACAGGTGACATTGTACTGCACAGTGATAAAGATGATGACGTACTTGGCTGTGACCTGAAATTTAAAAAGAGAGAAGAAAAAGGTATCAGGTATTTCAAACAAGCTAGACTAAACACTCCCCAAAAAGGAGAAGATTATGCCATCAGCAAATGTTCTCCCACACATGATTTAAATCAAAGGGGTCACAACAGTGCTATTCATCTCCCAGAACTGTGGAGGCTCACCACGTTGCAAATCCTTTAACATTTGTTGCATAGGGTCAGAACTTGAATTATGTCCCTTTAGCTAAGGCTCAAATTACTCAGTGTTGTACTAAAAAACATTTTTAAGAGTTTAGAAGTGCAGATGTCTTCCATTTATTTCAAAAGTTAAAAGATCCTTTAAATTAACACAGATGGAAAGTTTCAGCTAATCTTGTAAGATATTCTAAAGAATGATATATTGGCTAAGAGTGTGTATAAATAAATCGAGTATTCAAAGCATAATAGTAGAACTAAAGGACTCATCCATGAATTTCCTTGCATGATAAATAAAGCAAGAAAGAGCAAACATTTTCTAAGAACTACAGCACAATCCAAGTAGCCAGTGGCATACTTCCATGCAACTTTTTCTCCAGTGGCAAAGCTAGTCAGAAAGTTTTCAGTCATCTGTATCTCCTGACAACTTCTTCCCGTTCTCATGCTGCAGTGCATTTAGCCCTTAGCTATGGCAATGGAACTGTTTATCCTCTGGCTTGCAATATGGCTTATAGACCCTATGACTGAGTGATAAGAGGTAAACATGTTTTTAAGTTTAACCGAAAACATTTCATTGATCTGGTTTGCACAACTTCAAAAACAGTCATGCTCATTTAACTGAAAGACTGATAAGCTACAACACATGGAAATAAGTGAGTGGAGGGGAAAAACTAACTGATTTCATTGCTGCAGAAAATGCAATATGGAACTACACCCTACACTGCCAATGGCAAATACATTTATTATGATTGCAAGCACTCCATTATCTAGGGCATAAATCAGAGACAGACAACAGGCATCAACTGAAAATCAACATAAAGGAGAATAAATTCTTGTTTCTTTTACATTTTCTCTTAGTCTGAGCTTCATAGAGGTGACTTATAAGGAAATATAAACTAAAAAAAGAAAGCTATTTTTCCTCACATGTTACACAGCCTAATTTCTGAAAGTATAAATAGGAACACACAGGAACATATAAAACAAGCACAAATTTAACCAGCTACAAAGTAAGCAAGTGGCACAACAACCTAGAAGAACATCCTCTGTAACAAAAAAGAGAGGGGGAGGCAAATCATTTAAGTACACTGTTTGGGAGTACACCTGTGAAATTAAGCAGTAGAGGAGTCATAATATTGAAGAGCACATTTAAAAGGAATTCTCATTAAGGGAAAAAAAGTACTGATTTTTCTGGCATACAAAATTGACTGACAGCCGCTGCAGTTCCATGAACAATCTAAGCTTGATAAACCAGCACTACCATCAAGAGCAAACCGGCCTGTCTCTTTAATGCCAGTTAGTTCTTGTCTCTGTACCATGCTTGTCAGCACAAGTAGCTGCATGGTGAATTGGACAGGGGAATTACATAAGTTAAAACTGACCCAGCAAAACTAGAGGGAGGAAAAAACTATTAATTTTAAACACAGATGGGTTTCCAAATCTGCTGCACTGCTCAGCTACACAAATTCTTGTGTTTGCTTGAGGGGAAGAACAAGCAGCCAAAGTAGCAAAACCAACTTAAAACCCCCATGGAGCAAGAGTGCAAAGAATTCATTGCCAACTGTTTACTTGTAGAAGACAGGGAAAATATAGATAGTTACATAGGTATTGATGCCATCAGCACCTTGCTAAAGCAAAGATGCTTGCTTTCAGCCAGTTATGACTTAGGACCCACAGCAATAGTTGCCTTTGTGGCAGAGCGTTCAGACAGCACCATGGAACGTCCTGCAGAGCCCTTCGTTAGGGGACATGCCTCTTCCCTGTCACTGCCCATGCCAAAAGGGAGATCTTTGAAAGCCTCAGCAGTACTGAAGTGCTGCTCAACAGTTCTGCCCTCACCGTGCTGTTTTCTGAGATTTGGAATGACTGCAGGCTGTGCGAGAAGCCTGGTTACAAATCTGGAACAGCTCAAATTGCAGAGCCAACAGAAGGAGCAATCTATAAGTTAAACAGAAGTATTGGTCACAACTCCATAACCTTGAGGCCCATACTTAAATAAAGTATACAGAATACTCTCTTCACCATTACTTAATTAACATAATTCCTTAAGTATAGGAACAATTCTCAAAAACTTGTAAGCAAGTTAGTCTTACAGCTACTATTACTAGAGGAATGGTACAGTTTGCTTTTACAATATAGGCTCACTGCACATAACTTAAATTTATATACAGCCACAAAGATACCTGAAGTGACAGTCAAGCTAAAAGGCAGTGAAAGGCAATTTTTCATTTTATGGTTTGTTACCAGAAGGCTGCCCTTCAAAGACTGGAGAAAAACATTATTTCTGAAGAAAAACCTGGAAGTGTTGCTCTGCGAGTTCACTGCAGTCTCATTTCATTCTAAAAAGGGACTGAAACCATACGCTCTCCTTCAATTGAATCATCTCCTGAAGACATATTGGGATAGTAGCTTTCCTGAGGATAAGGCAGTTTTCATGTGCTTGGAGAGAAGAAGGTGGCAGGTATCTTTGCTACAGCCCATCAGGTTAGCTATTACCTTCCCCAGCTGTCTGTGAAGCAGACTACACACTGCAAACGTTCCACTCTACTGAAAGTACAGGAGCTCTGTTTAGTGGCACCTGCGGCCACCTTACCACAGAATACACAGAAGGGAGGATGGAAACTGTTCTAGGAGAAGGAAGGAAATCATATGCAACTTTTTCTGCTTATACTAGTGGCTTAAGAAGAACCGTGGACGATGAAAGCAAAGTTTCTTTTGAAGGCAAAGTTTACTCTCTTGTCAAGAAAAGGACTAGGACAAGGCTGTATAAAGATTCTCAGAGAAGGAAGAAGAAAGAAAATAGCAGTTATGTACTAAATTTAACTGCCATTTTTCAGTATGTTATAATTGGAGTGGATCTCATTACAAACATCTATGGACCTCATAATAATTAGCAAAGTTAAAGTATAGAAAAGCACAATTAAGGTGGAAAAACAACCAGGCATAAGAATTTCATTTAAAGAAATTCTTATAATCGAATTAATGACATACTAATGCTCATTTCTAATTTTAACATACCTATTGTTTTTTGGAAGGCCTCATGGATATGGGCAATTGAATGCCACCTACAAAAGAAAACCCTGTATTTACTCCGATATCACTACACAGTCCTGAGCAAATCATTCAAGAAGTAGTCAACTCTAAAATGTTTCATTTACACATTCTTTAGTTCATTAGCATACAGCCTAAGGTACTACAAGTTGGATTTGGAAACTTGCCACTGACAGCTGCAATTGAAGTCACAATAAACATAAAATGCTGTGAAAAGCACTGATAAAAAAAAATTGGCATTCAGTACCCCAAACTCAAACCTAAAAATGATTTCACTTTAATACAGAGAAGAAATCAAGACCAAAAGGAAATGGAGATAACAGCTGTGTAGGCAAGTTCAGTAACGCTTATGAAACGCTCTATATTGTGTCATGATAAACGTCACAAAAAATACTCAAAAACATCAGTAGTTTTGTTTGGTAGAGTTTGAATTACACATAATAAATATGGAATAAGACCTACACAGTGAGCAATGAAATATAAATTTCATTCAATAACTACTGCATGCTTTTCTGCAGTGAATGAGACAGAGGTCTAATATGAAAAAATCTGACAATAGAATGAAAGGCTGTACAGAACTTTTTTTTTATATTATACTTATAGGAACAAAATCATTTATCACCTGTTACATAGCAACACTGTTCCTCTGAATAAGAAATTAAAGTTGTCCCAATCTACAGAGAATGTTTGCATCAAAAAGGACATGCAAAGTGTTTAAATTAAACCGTAAGTATACAAGGCTAGTCAAACAAGCACAATAAAAACACATCACAAGCTACACTGGGATCTGTTCTGCACAATTTTAAGCTTTGAGATTTATTCAGAGTAGAAATGAGATATTCTGCTAATTATGCTCGAGCTTAACTAATATTGACTCACTCCTCTTCCTATAAAATAAATAAGCTTCATCACCAGAACAAAAACATGCTGGGAAGCTGCACAGACCCTCCAAAAACTGGTAGACTTACAGAAGTACAACTTCTGTGTTCATACAAAGCCTGAGCTAAGACAAACGGAGTTTTGAGACCAAATTCCAGAAAACATACTTGCTTTTAACAGCAAAGACACATAAGAACCTCATTACAAAGTAACGTATACAAGATACATAAGAAGTTCTATATATGTATAGGAATCCCAAACTGAATTTGTTTTATCCCAGGTGCAAGCATTTACTTTCCTCCTTCAAAGTTAACTAAAAAGCCTTTATCACCTTAGTTGCCAAACTCCTAGCTAATATTTTGGTTTTTTTTTAAACCAAAGACAGACTTCTGCATTTCATATATTAACTTTTATACCATAGACACAATTCATTGTGTGTCAACACTGGATTTGTCCATCATTTAGAAGGAAATTATCTGACTGTCACAACTCCTTTCTCTACTCTATTCCTACACAGTACCCTTAACAGTTTCAGAAGCGGGTCAAGATAAAAATAAAAGGACTCCTGCAGAGAAGTATTTTCTCTCAGAATTTAAAAGTATTTTTATTTTAAAACAATCTGAATTTAAATCTTATCCAACTGATGGAAAAATGTTGAAATATTTCAGTAAAATATGTAAGTTATCTATCCATTTACAAAGTCCTACCACATACTCAACACCAGCCTAACATACTCACATAGCAACGCACAACAGTTTTGTCCCAAAGGTGGGAAAAGGATGCCTAAAAGAGAACAGCCGGTACCCAAGAAACCGATAAGCAGCTTGCATATAGAAATAAACTTTATGAACACTTTCAAATGCAAAGGGAAGGAGGAATTCAGCAATTAGTCCGAAACTGTGAAATCCTGCATTTTTCGTCAGACTATCCGCCACTACGGAGCTGAGACAGTAACAGAGGGAGCAGTGGTGCAAGAGGGCGGTTAGCAGTTTCTGGCCACCACTTGGTTTAACCCTGCTCAGAACACCAGTGGCTGCCTGAAACCCTCTTTGCAACAGTGTTCCTACATGCTTTACCATGTGGACATCTGAACAGGAAAAAAAATATATATATATATATAGATATATAAATACTCTCACGACCAAGAGACACACAACGAATCTGCTTTAAGCAAAGGGGTTTGAGGAGCTTTTTTTTTCCAAGGGAACGGAACTGAGTAGAAGGGAGTTTACAGGAGGCTGCAAGGGGTGAAACAGATGCGGAGACGAACGAAAGCTGGGCGAGAAAGGCAGCAGAGCAGCCAAGCGGGAGCGGGCAACGCCGGGGCTCGCGTGGAGACACGGAAAGGGGGTGGGCGGGCAGCGTGCCACAGAGCCAGGCCTCGGGGCAAGGAAGGAACAGGGCCACCACCCGGCAGGGAAGAGGGGAAAGGGCAAGCGGAGTCGGGGGGGAGCGCAGCGGCGGGGCAAGGCTCCGCGGAGGGGAGGCGAGGCGAGGCGAGGCGAGGCGGGGCGGGGCGCCGCGGCTGCCGCGCCAGGTCCCGCTCGGCTCGGCAGCCACCGGCCCCCTCGCCCGCACCGGTACCTCGAACATTAGCCCCAGCAGGAGGCCCATCGCCAGGCAGGACACGGCGTCCGCATGGTTCTGGATGACGAACTCGTGGCTCAGCACCGCCGGGCTCTTGTTCTTCCTGCGGAGCCCCATGGCGGTGGCGGCGCCCGGGGTAGCGCCTCCCCCCACAATAGCTGCTCTCCCCTCACGCACGGTAAACACCGCAGGACCCCGGGGCCCGCCCCCTACCCCTCCTTAGCCAATCAAGCTGAAGAAGCTCCCTAACTAGCAGCCCTAGCAGCTAATCGCTGGGCGGCTGGGAGGAGAGGTTTCCAGGGGGGCGGTGCTTCAGCGGCAGTTGGGCGCTCACGACTGGAGTCGGGGTGCGATGTGAGTGACACGGGCTCCAACCAGTCCCATGTGCGAGTGGGTGGGGCTTGTACAGAAGACCCCCACAGACAGTGGTCAGTGGGCGGGGCTAGGCTCGTGCTGGGGGCGGGCTTTCGCGGGCGCAGCGCTGTGGCGGTCCCCGCAGGCTGTGGCTTTGTGGAGCGGGCAAGTCCGGTTTGGCCCGGTTTGAGCCGGTCTTCGTGGGGGGGTGGGCTGTGCTCGCCCCAGCCCCGGGGACGGCAAGGCGGCTCTGCCCTCGCAAGGCCTGCAGGATGAGAGGCGCGTTGGGCGGCCAGCTCCCTTCACAGGTCCGCGGAGCGCCGCCCGCGCAGGTGGCGGGTGCCACTCTCAGATCCCCCTGGCGGCTCCTCGCCGTCCTCCCCGCCTGCGGATGGCCAGTGGTCGCTTACCACCGCTAGGCAAAAGCTGTTGGGAAATCCCCACTACCCCCCCACCCCTTGTTACTATTTCAACTAACATGGAGGGAGAGGGGTTAAAAGGTGCTTTGAAGTCCTAGAAATGTGAGGATTTGGCCATCTGCAGGCTCTAGCTGGAACTCAAGGCAGAAAGCAAACCAATCTATCAAAAAACTGTGAACGAGGCAAAGGGGGAAGGCCGGAGGAGGTGATGGCATCATAGAGAAGAGGGTTGAAAAGGAGGATAAAACTTAGGTTCCATCTTGCAACCAGATGCCTCCCCTGCTGTAGGGAGTATAGTGTCAGCTGATTCCAGTGAAGGGGTGATTCATCTGGATCCAGTTGCTAAATAGGACCTAAAATTCAGTTCAGTTGTAAAGGTAGTTTTGCTACTTGTTGATTATTAAATGTTTTATGCTCACTGAAACAATTTTTATGTACTCCAGAATTTTCTTTCTGTTATACTTTCTCCTAGTTATTCAGTTTGGCAATACTCATGCTCCTTTTTCCACATTCATTTTGAGTTTCAGGCTAATGTATTCAGAAACTGGATTTTACGGGAGAATTTAAGCATTGCTACTGAGCGCTTGTATGGACATTTGGGAAAGCAACAGCCATGCATGTTCTTTACCTCAGCCAAAGAGAGGGATTCTAAATAAAAATACTTGCAGTAAGTCGTTTACAAATGGTGATTTTTTTCTGATGAAAAGAAAATCATAAAATTGCAAGATTTCAATAATTGTTATTATAATTACTGTTTTTCTTTTTTCTTAAGCTAGGAAAGTATCCCCAATTGAAAACTAACTGTGATTCAAAAGTTTTTTCCCTTCTTCTTCTGGACACATACTAGAGATAGGGGCAAGTAATGCCAAATAGAAATGGGAGCTTGTAGTTCCAAGAAACACAAACTTGGAACATGGTTTTGTAACCCACAATATACCCATATAATATAATTTGAACCATTTTTGTCCCGTATCAGAGTGAACAAGCTAGTTTGAATTTTTATTGGCTGGGAACATGACTTTCTAGAAGAAAAAAGCTGTAGGGCTTTAAGAATTGTTCTATATTTGTATAGCTTCTACATTCATAGCTTTGTAGATAATCTCACTTTCAGTATAAACTTCAGCCCTCATATATTTGCTTAAGTTCCAAACAAACAATATTGTTTGGCTTTTTATTTTGAAACAAAACTAAGGAAATTTAGGAGCAGATAACTTTTATCATCCATTCCTCACTTACACAGATGCATGTTTTTGTACAAGAAACTCAATTTTAATACATTACCTCAGTTTAAGATTTATAATTAAGCTAATACTTATACTATCTCAGAAAAATGAATCTTGAGGCAGATTTGCTAGGTATAAAACTCAAAGATTTAGACAATGAGATACCATGAGGCAATCAGATATGATAATTTACAGTAATATTAACTTCAGATTTGAGTTCAAGTACCTGCTTCCAGAAATATCCAGTGACTTCTGCCTTTCTGCATATATGAACTTAAATTTCTAATATTGATGTACTCTGTATGCACAAGAGGAGCTAACAGTTGTCTAAACTGATTATTTGAATTGACAAAAGGCTTGAACCTGTTTTTGCATTAAAACATTGTGTGTGGGAGGCAAGGGGAAAAAAAAGACACTTAAGTGAAGTCGCAGACCACCTTTTTACTTGTTGGAACCCTGTGCTCAAGTTCTGTTTTTCTCCTCTGGCAGTTGATGGCAACATCATGTTAAGGTAATGAAGTGAAGTGACCCCTTCTTTCCACTGTGTGTGATATGTGCTTTTTCAAGAAGACTTGAGATTGCTGGACTCTGTCTTTGGCAAGTAAGCAAGCTCTATTGTTTAAAGCACTATATAAATGCATAAAAAGAGGCTAGGGAAACATCATACTTCTGTTGCTTATATTTACTTATTTTTCTCAGGTATCTTTTCAGAATTTAGATTATTTAAGATTTGGAAACTGAGAAAATTGGATGGGCCTACATAAAGACAACCCACTTATTTTTTTGGCTATCTACTTTCCTGACTAGTTCATAATTCTGTGTCTGTGTTATTTAAGCTCTAAGTTCCAGGTTTAAAGACCCAAGTATTTTACCTTTTTGATTCCACAACTTCTGTGTTATACATGGGCATTTTCTTGTCAGTATTTCTAAATTACATGACTGTCGTAGCAATAGCCTTTCCTCCTCATCCCTTTTTCTGGTAGAGCTGAGTAGGTTCTTCTATAATACATTAATGAATACTGGTAGTCCATTAACTGGTTGGTAAGATTGCTTCACTTTTTTTAGCTCCTAGTGGGTCATTTCCATTGTCCTATGCTTTAAACAAATTAATTTAGCCAAGAAAGCTATTCTTTGCGTTTTTACTTGTTTTCATAGAGGCTTTTTCTGCTAAAAAAGTAAACAAAACAAAAAAGCTTAATTCACAGTTTAAAACTTTTCTGTAGATTTATCATTGTATCTATTAATGCCATTTTCAGAGCTGTAGAAATCAACCAGAGATCTGATTGACCATGCTGAAGTAGCTAAGAATGACCACCTTGACTCCTTCATTTTATGCTTCAGTCAAATAAGATGAGTTAATTCAGAATTTGAGTAAATTCAGAAAAGAAGAAAGATCCAGTCATTTTCATGGGGTGAGTAAACCCAATTTAAAAATCATTAGACATATACATTCAAATTAACTGCATGATTTCCTTTTGTATGTGTGTGGGGGGGGGTGTTGAAGAGCCAGCCAAGTTTTTTTGTTTTGTTTTGTTTTGTTTGTTTGTTTTGTATTAGGCATTCTATAAACACCAAGTAGCATAGAGACCACATCTAGCAGAATTTAGGATATAAATAGACAAGCTAGGTTCACTGTGGGGAAGAACCATACCTCATAAGCAGTAAATGGTGCAATGGCATCAAAACACATTAATTGTGTTCTTCTGGGACTTCCCTGGGGCGAGGAAAGAGAGAGATTACCTAGGAAAAGACAAGCTGGGAAAAACGGAAGAGAAGAGGGACACACATATGGTAAAACATTAGGAAAGAAGGACTGGAGCGAGCAAGCAAGGCAAAAACGGAGTCTCAGGCAAACCTTTAGGCAAATGTTGGACTGTCATGTCCCTGCTTTGGCTGCTGCTCCTCCTACAGGTTAGAATCTATAGGTGATTTCTCTCTGCAGTTTTCAGCTGTACTTATAAGGCACAAGGAAAGGACTGAAATGAGGGTGATTTCCCTTGACCTGTTCTGGGCCCAGGAATATTTGAGGGTGAGGAATTGATCTGTTTGAGCCTGTTTTGCTCTCTGCCTGTTCTTAATATACAGGATTTACGAGACAAAATACAAAAGGTTCAGGATCTCTAGGCCATGCATTTGTAAAATATTCTCTTTACACCAAACTTTCTGCCTGGACAGAATCTTCCTAAAGTTAATGGAATTCCAGCTTATGTGGCAGGAATGGTCCCACCTTAGTTTGAGAAGGATAATGGCAAATACAAAATATGACAAAGTGCAAGATATGTATGTCTGATGTTTTCACCTATTCCTTACCTAAAGGAAAACACTTGAACAGTACAGGCTTATTTTAAACATTTGGCAATTAATGACAAGAAAAATAAAATGCAACAGCAACAAAATAAAAATAAAATAAAACCAAAAACTTCTAGTTAAACAATAGTAGCTGAAATGAAAATTATGGGAGCCTATCAATCATTGTCCATTGGAGAATAAAAGAATTAGCTGAACTCAAAGGGGATTTTTTCTATTACAATATAATTTTTCACAACTGGAAATAGAGTTTTGGCCCTTTCTCTGAAGTATATGATCCAATCATTATTGCAGAGTCAGGACTCTGAACTAGATGAATGATTGATGTGTTTCTGCATGATATTGCTTGCTTTTCTTTTCATAAGGCACTACAAAGCAGACTTCTACTTTGTAAAGATTAAAATTCAAGATTTAGTTATTGAGTAAAAGTGCTTCTCAGTTTTACGAAAATGGAATTGTGCAAAAAAGAGACAGCAGTTGTTGTAGCCGTAAAAATATGATAGTGAATTCTGAATATTCTGTGCTGCAATTTGAGAGCAATCTGCCTGTTTCTTGAAGCTCTGTTATCTCTGCAAAAAAAGAAAACTGTTAATAATGTACAGGGTAGGTCATATAATTGGGCTGGGGGAAGTGAAGCAAGCATGGATTTGTGCCTCTGCCCTATAATTAAAATGCTCAATGGGAATCATACATCAAAAAAACACCTCAAAATTAGACAGTAGTTGAAGTCATTTTACTATAATATGTAATTGAATGGTAATAGTAGAGCCTTAAGAAAGGCGGGAAACAGGCTCTAGATTTTAGGTAGCATGCAAGAGTGAAAAGCTATCTTGCTCTTATGTGAAAAACAAGGGTAGAAATCTAGTTCAATGTCTGCATCTGGTAATCAATTACTGGCTCTTATGTAATGATGTGCAATTTCTGTGGTGACTGATTGCAGTTTTTATTTAGAATCTATTAAGCAAATGAATATTATACTTGCAGAGCAGGTGGAACAACTGCTGCATACATTAACATAGTGCATTCTAAAGATAGTACTTCTAATACAAGCTCCTAGATCTCTATGTTTTTATAATACCTTTTGTTTTGTCTGAGGCTCTCTTCTCCTTTTGAACTAGAAATCCTATTGCAGTCTATTGTCACTTCTTTGTTTTAAGGGTGTCCATTAAGTGATGAAGAGCACAAACTAGTTTATAATACTGTATTTGGAAGATCAAATGTTGAATTTTTTGTCATGGCATGAGATGTTTTCTAGAAGGAAAGGAGGGGCAGTGAATTTTGAAGTAGAATGATTGGTTTGGTGGGGGTTAGTTATATTTAGAAAAGTCAGATTATCATTTTTGTATAAAATTATTTTCTAATTTATTTTCTGGTCTTGTATTAACTGTACAGTTAAGTAGTGCTGGATTCAACTTTCAGATTACAAGAAAAATGCCGTTTTTTACTGGTGTTTCAGTAAAACCTTCGAGATAAAAATTGTTCTTTATAGATCCTGTAAAATGTTATCTTAGTAGTGTAACATGGCATGAAGATGATTTCGCCATCTAACTGCTTATGTTTTACTTATTTATGCCAAGGGTTCTGTTTGTTGGTATTAGGTGGGTTGTTCTTTTTAAGTTATTTTAGAGGTATGTATAGTTGCACAAAAATAGAGAGATTGAAGGCATTTCTCTTTAATGTAGTAGGTAGATTCTCTAGATATAGTCGGTTCTTGTCTAAATAGAATCTGCTTTAGTACATTTTATACATTTAAAAAAACCTCTATGTTAGTTTATACTGGTTTTAAAATCCTGTTTTGGTATTTATTGTATTTCCTAATATATCTGTTTGGAATTGAAACTGCATTGTTTTACAACATGGATATTTTCATTGAAAGACAGTAATCATTTAATCAAGTAATATATACAGTATAAATCTATGTTTTGATGTGTAAAGAGCTTGCTTTAGATGGCTGGAGTAATGGGCACAGTAGAAAAGAACAAAGCTATATTGTAATTTGTCTCTTATATCTGTGTAATTGCTTAGATATTATTGACATATGAGTGACATAAGTAATGATGATCTATTTCCCCATACATCTTTATGCATTTATATGCTGTTTCCATTGTCATGAGATACGTGCATTTCCTTTTTGGAATGGAGACTGTCTCTCTAACTAGGCAGTTCTTCAAAGAGGAAGAACAGCTCTGAAGATCACCAACTGATTAAAACTCTTATATAAAAAACTGTAATCTTGGAAATAACATTCTGGAAAACAGAAAATGTAAACACTTCTATTTAATGGTATATTGTCAGAGTAATATGTGCTTTTTCTGCAGCTTGAGTACTGATAAAAAATTAGTGAATTATGTTTTCAGGCTTTTACATTTTCACCATGTGTGGGGCAGATTTAATTAAAAAAAACTATTTTAGGGAAAATTTAAAATAAAAAACTCTTAAATTTTTTCCAGAAAACACTTTGCATTTGCATTTTATTTTGTAAAAGTATTTTTTAACCCTTTTTTCCCTAAATTTGATATCAGTCTATCCCTTTCCTTTTCATCCCTGTAGCGGTAAAACCAAAAAGCTGCACAGCATAGTTGTTTTCATAGTTTTAAAATGGCTGGCTAATAAAGGAAGAATAAGCATAGTATCTTTAAATGCAGTGTATACATTTGCACTAGAGGTGGGCTGCAAGTCTGCAGTAATTAACAATATGATATATGGAGACTGCACATTAATCCTATTAGTATGATTAGTTTGTGAATAACTCCTTTCTCTATATATTTCCCCATCCCCAAAATAAATGAAATTCTTTGTTATATTACGTTCTTTGTGAACACCTAAAAAGCATCACCAAAACATAAATAGGAGGGAAAGCACAGATCTGACCTGTTCTTTGACTTCCATTGCTAGAGAAAACATCTATCTTACAGGCTTACTTCACTTTAACTTTGACAATGTTTAAGACTCTATTAATAGAGTAGAAAGAAGAGGGCTTTAAAACAGAAATATGTACTATTTTGCAAATCAAAGCATCATAGGAAAATTCGGGTTGGAAGGGTCTTTGGGAGGTATCTAGTCCAACGTCCTGTTTAAAGCAGGGTCAAGTTATGAGGTCAGAGCAGGTTGAACATGGGTTTATCCAATGTGGTCTTGAAAACCTCCAAGAAAGGAGACTGCAAAACAAACAGGATTTTGCAATCCAATCTATGCAAATGTTTAAAATTTTATGTTTTTTTCTTCTCATTTCAAGCATGTAAATTTCAGATAACAAATTGTCCTGTGTGGTATAGTTTCTAACCAATTCCTAAACTTAATTCTTCTACATAAAGACATTTCCTCCCACTCAATCCCAATGAAATTGGGATCTGCTTCACTTAAGATTCTTCTTTTTTATTTTGTGCCCTTTCTTTGAATAAGTTTTATGTCAGAATGAGTATGGTGACTTTCAGTGGAATGAAGGGGCAATATTGAATATAGATAAGAAAAAGAGAGCAAGTCAGCAGCGACGTTTGGGCAAGCCTTCATAAATTGACTGTGCATAAAGAACAATGAGAATGAGCCATGACCATTTGTTAGTATTCATCTCTGTTTACCTTTGTCAGACTGAAGCCCATGAAAGCCTGCAGGGCTTTTAACAGAGCCAAAAATGTGTTACTTTGTATTAAGACCTAAATTTAACCTTTTGCAGCAAAATCTGTGTGCATCAGAAATAAGTACTGTCCAGCCTGGTTTGTAAAAAAAGCTCTGTTGTTACAGGTTGTAACTAAGTTGATCGACGTGTTTCTACAATGGTTTAGGTATAGCTGAACTCCCTACAGTTAGCCTTCTTTCCCAGGAAGTCTTTTCCCAATGTTAATGTATTTAGTCTTGTTCACACTGTTCAGTGTGTACCTTGTTGTAACAGTCAAATGAAAGTGATTTTCTCTGAATATTTTTTCATGCTGACAGAATGCATGCCTGTCTGTACTGGTGCTAATAGCACTGTGCAGAAGCAACATGTTCTACTTGTTACAGAATGGACCTTGAAGTCTTAGTTCTGTCCCAGATGCCTCAAAATCTCTCTCAAATCCTTTAAATTCTGATAACTGATGTTGTCCAACTTCATTATTTTGGCTTGAAGGTAGCATGTAGCTTTACTAAGGACTGAAAAGGCTTGTATTTTTAATGCTTTTTTCCTACATCTTATGGTTCACCAATGAATCATAAAAACAGAAATCAGATGAAGAAATACTGGACAATTTCCTGAGGCTTTTGGATGTTTAAGCTCACAGGGAAGAGAGAATGCATACCCTTTTCTTCAACCTGATGTTCCCCTTCTTTTATGTTCCAGCCTGATCACTCAGGACTCATAACATTGGATTTACCTTGTCATATCCGGGGGGAAAGTAAATTATTCTCCCTGCCTTGTTTTTCCCATTTATTAAATGGGCTTGGTAATGCTTTTATAAAGTGTTTGGAGAGTGTTGCATAAAAACAAAGTATTGAGAATTGCAAAGCAGTAACACTAATATAAGAAAACAGACTAATGAAAATTAAAATATGAGACTACTGGATGGAAAATCTCTTCCACATACCTCTAACATTTCTGTCACCTTAACATTTCTATTAACTATTATTTTCCAGAACTTACTCAATAGACACAAGAAGAGCTTAGATACATTAATAATTTTTAATTTGCCTAGAACAGATTTTATTGTCCTTGAAAGACTGTAATTTCCATGCATTGAAAAAGCAGATGAATGTCCTGGGTGAAACTCTGGCCTCACTGGAGATAATAGGGCCTGGATTTCACCCTAGGGTTTTATGTAATGAGCTATTAAACTGACATTTAAATAGATGACCCTGCAATGCAAAGACAAATATTTCATTCATGCATTAATACATTAAGTATTCTGTCAAGGAACAACTAATGACTAGAAATAATTGGACCTGGAAATAAACCTTTTTTTTAATCTGATGTTTCTTTATCTTTTATCTGGGTGGATAAGCTGCCTTTATTTCTTAGCATTCTAAAGATTGTTCTAATGAATCAATATTTATAACTACATTTAATTCTTTATTTGAAATACTTCTTTTGCTGCAGTTGAGCTAGTATCTATGTAGTAGTGTGTGAACACATTACATTAGCATTGCTCAGCTATGGAAACACCTAGGAGCAAATCGCCTAAAATGGGTTAAAAAATGAAAAAAGATTAAATCCACTGTTGACCTTTATTGCTCCTAAAAGTGCAATAAAACATAAACTTTAATAGGGAATTTAGAAGAGAAATTTTTTTCTTGTATTTATTGTCATGGTTAAGTACTATTCACATTACAAACTGAAAGTTTGTTTAAGACGATTGAAAAGTAGGAGACTGAGATCATGGAAATGCAATTTGCCAATAGAGCCTGGGCAGGGCAGCTAATAATGACTAATTGCCAGATGCACAGAAACCCTTCCTTTTCAGGAACAAGTTTTTTTTGCTTGTTAGATTTTCTCCTGTGAGAGGGAATATTTATTCACAGCTGTTGACCAGTAATATGTTCTCTACCAGCATCTGTTCTTACTCTCCCATAATAACAACATCATTTCTGTTCAATGGTCACACCAATTAAACACTAGAGAAAAACTGAGTATTAGTAAATAGAAGCATTCGAATTAGTGTTCTTATAAATACAACTTGTATTACATAAACCCACAAAAAAAAACATGAAAAAAATAATGTATCTATATAGTAATGTTTCCTGATCATGTGCATGTGCAAAACAGTTAAAGGTATAGCTTGTAGTATTTCAGTGGTAGTAATGTAAGGTGCACACTTGGGAATGTAAGAGGAGAAATCATTGTATATACCGCTAAGGGACTTAATTTTACGCTTCTGTGGTTTAATGATGTGTATACTTTAAATGCATTAATTAATGGAGTTTGGTACAAGATGTGTTCATCATGCCTTCTACTTTATATATATGATAGAATTTTGTAAGGAATTTTATAATGTTGTTAGTCCTGCAGAAATACTCTGCATCTGTTTTATCTCTCTTTCTTCCTTCAGTTATGTTTGTAAGTTTAGTCTGTTCTGAGCAATGTTGTTCAGACAAAGTTCTGAAAATTTTTTGTCTGCTTGGATATCTTAATTCTGACTATTCTGTACAGTCCGTGTGATACAAGCGTAACAGCTTTCCAGGGTGAGTGAAACCTTGATTCCTCAATATTCCAGGTGGCTATTAACCAGCACCACAACTATGTCTAGTCCAAGAATTTTTCAAAGGGTGGGATTTAGCTTCCTAAACAGAGGTATCTAGTGCAATTTTAAATGCTCTCTGGGAGCTGAGATGTCCTCATGGAGCTGACAGATATGACATGGGACTTATGAAAGACTTGGCCCTCTGGAGTGACAGCTAGAGGCTACTTGGCATATCCTGGGACATCTACAATATCATTAGATGTCTCTCTAGGTGTCTCAATTATTCTCTTGAAGTAGGAAGATTTTGTTTGTTTTTACTAATTAAAGTAGTTGGGCTTTTAATTACAAAAGTGAACAGCTTGCTTAGGCTGCCTGAATTGACAAGTGGAGTGGTTTATTTCTAAAGCACTACATAGTTATACTTACATGGGTTGATTAAAACTGTTTTGTCCAGTATAGCTATTTTCTGTAAGTTTAGCTGGCAAAGGAGTGCCATCATGCCATCCGGAGAAGGATGAATTATGCTAATGTATTTGTGCTGTATGGGAATTTTCTCAATAAGTTGTGTGCTCAATGTTATCACAGTGAGGTGGCTTCCTCTCATCACCAGGAAAAAAAGTCTTTAAAAGATTTTCAGGAAGACCAGAGGTTAAGAAAATAATGTTTGTGACTGGAGATTCCCCCATCCCTAAGCTCAAGCCACACTCTGCTTGGCATTTTTAAGTGAATTAAATCTCTATGACTCTTGGCTAACTGCAGAGAAAACAGATATTCTGAACTGAGCCATCATGTCCTTTCCTGATTAGCTTGTAACACTGTAATAGCATGATTGCAATACCACTTGAAAGAATGACATTTTTTTCTATTTTCTAAGATACATGGGAATATATTCAGTTTGTTCAGAGTGAGTGACATTCTGGTCGCAACTCTTCACTTTTAATGTAAAAGAAAAATGTAAATTTAAAAGCTCAGACACACCTGTCTGATTTTTTGTTAGCTTTATAGCAAAACTCTGAATTAAAATTTGACATATCAAAACTCATAAAATCAAATCTGCTTTGTGCAAGACGAAGCTAATTTTAAATGTCACCCTAGTGTTGACAGGTCTTTGAAGAAATTTGGTAATAATTTGTGATGAAATTAGAAGTGTGTTTTGAGGGCCCATATGTCTTCCTGTTCTTCAGAAAGTGTTTTCACGGGTATGTATATTTTGAATGTATGTCTATTGGGATTATGTGAGTGTCCCCTGGTGGTGGTACTTTCTTTCATTGCCTGATACATTCTGGCAGAGGAGTCCCAATTGCCTCAGTACTTTCTGCCTGCTGCTGCAGTGTACAAGAACCATTTTGTTGCCAAGTTTGCTTCTAGCCTTTGTCTTTTTAATTCATGTTTACTAAGATTTGCTTATGTAGCCCTAGATATTTTACTGTAAACTTGCATTGGCAGAAGCACGTCCTGACTGAGACGTAGCAATGATATAAAATCCTTTGCATCACACCTGTTTGCCTTCTCAGAATTAAATTAACACATGAGGCCCTGGATGTGGCTAGAGGAAGACTATTCTCTAGCATAGTGAGAAGTGTGCAAGCTCTTCTTTAACAGCAAGGTGCAGGATGCACTGTTCCAAGCTTACCTCACAAAGAAGGCGCTGAACACTCTGCTGGCCAGGGTTCCTCGCAAGGGCCAGAACGGCCAGCGCTCACGTAGGAGCCACACAGGTCAGTATGGGATGGTCAGCCTTGGTCTTGGTGTTGACACCAACCAGTAGATGCGATCTGAGTATAGGGTATAAAAATGCTTTTGATAGCTTCATGCTGCCACAGTGGAGAGTTTTCTGATTTCCCTTGAGGAAAGCCTCACCCTCAAATTGTCTGTGGTTGTCAGGCAGATGAGTGAAGTCTCTGTGCCAAAATCTTCATGTGACTATGTAGAAGCAGTTCTCAGAGAGCTCAGTTAGTGGTGAATGATTCTTCCGGGGACTGGAGTCTTATTTTGTTGTAAGAATTTCACATAATTCTGAAATATAAATCTTAATTTCTACATCAGAATTGAATATTGAATCCTATGGCAAAAACTGTTCTGAATAGCATTTTCTATGTGATTGTATGACCAATTTTTTTTAATTGAGTGTAATGACTGGTAAAGGAACACTAGGGGGTGCTACACTTCTATCCTAGGAAACGATGTAGGCACGCCAGCCAAATCTGAAACCATTACCATTTCCTTCCACAAATAGAGTGAGAAAAACAGCTTTTGGTCATTGGTATAATAGGGGTATTTTATCACAGCATATCCGAGTGAGTAGAAATACATTATTTTTAAATTCTTTTCTAAGATAAATTTTCAGGATAAAATGTCCTTAATGCTTGTATATAAAGGAGTTTATTTTTAAATATTTATGCTATAGCAATATCCGAATCAAAATCAGGATCCCATTTCATTAGGCTACGTGCAAAAGTAGGTGAAGAACAGTTCATATACTTTATCTACAGAGCTACAGAGATGTTTAGTCTAGGCCCCCAGTCTTAAAAACTGGCCTTTGACAAAAATAAGGAATGGTTTGCAGGTTTAAAATTTAAGCTGTTAGAGGACGAGACTGGTTCTTCTGCGCTATAACTTGTTTTTCCTTTAAGTAATTTACATTGTTTTTATGTGCTTATAAAAACTATACAAAACAGAAATATTTAAATGTTGTTGAACAATTACATAAACTTTCATAATGTTTTAACATGAGGAACAAATGCATGTCAAAATGTATGTAGATTACTACTTCTAATTAAAAATACGTTCTAGCAACAAGCAGGAATGACAACCTTAACTTTCAAAGAAATTGCTATTTAGAAATTGTCTGTTAAAGCATTTGCTTTAGAAATCTTTGCAAATAGAAGCAATGTTAAAGAGAATCTTTTTAACAATTATACCCAAGTCATGTAGGACTTGTTTTTTATATTTTAAGTTATGCAGACAGTTGTATTTCAAGTTTTCTGCTGGTCATGCCTTATACAGCCACGCTGCTTAGTTCTTGAAAAGAGAATAGTATTTGTTCATGGCTCATTGCTCACGTTCATGACTCATGGCCCTTTCTTCTTTTCTGGACTGTCAGAAAAAGTGTCAATATGGATTTTCGGGTGCAATCTGAAATGCTGGTGGTATTCTATGTTATCCTTCCATCAAGATCTAAGCTTTCCTAAACAAATGCATACACATTTAAATAAACCTAAGAGTCCACAGCAAATATATTGTAGATTTTGTGTTTTATGTTTTTTTTGTTGTTGTTATTTTTAATATAGATTCTCACAGGAATAAGACCAAGTACTGAAAGGTTCATTTTGCTCACAGGAATGCAAAGTACTAAGCTCACCCCAAAAAATGTAGATAAGTGTCTGGGGCTATATAGGAAGATTCGTAGCATTGTGAAGTTAAAGTGCAGAAAATGCAGAGAACTGGCTAATGTTTCTGTGTAATTTTCTTTTTGTAGCAATATCTTTGGGGAGGAGAGGGTACAGAAGAGATTATTTGAATTGATCTAACAGCCTCTAGCTGTTAAAAGGAGCAATCCCACTCATTCCCCCTACCATTTATGGCTGCACAGTCTAACCCCACTCTTCCTCCATCTAATTTTCTGCTGATTGAGCCTGCTGAACTGGCTTACTTGCAGGGTCATACAAATAATAAATCCACTGCAATGGAAGGAGTGGGAATATGTGGCTGGGAATGAGGAGGTAAATAAGAGAGCCCCTTTCAGGGGCAATAAGCTCTTGTATAAACTTAACTATCTTGTTTAACTACATTCTAAGGGCTCATCTGAGAGCCGAGCCCTAAATATATGTGAAGATAATGCCCTGTTTTGATAAATTTGCAGTTTAGAAAGCATATTCTTCATCTTCATGTATTTGACTGTTTACCTCTCTGTAAGGTTTACAAGCATGGGACATCCAATAGTGGTCAAGGAATTAATTGAATCCGCTTTGGACTGTGTTGGTGGGCTGAGTTGGGAACATTTCTTTTGCCAGGCTTTATTTAAGTCACCTACTTTATTTTGGTTTGCATCCTAAAGTTAGAATTGTCCGTATAGTTTTTCCTTTTGTATTTTAAATACTTTTTGCCATAATGAAGGAAAATGCACTATTAAATATAATGTAATTATATCAGCTAGCAAATCTTTTTCCCTGAATCATGTTTATTTGCTGTTTTAAAAGGTTTGCACAGTGCTAATATCCAGGATTAGTTGTTTTCCAGTATGTTCTCACATTCTTTGAAAGAAGCGATGATAGTTATAGATATATGAATGCACAAATGAGATTAAAAAGGTGCAAAATTCATGGGTGGAATCTGAGGTGATTTAATTTAAGAGAAATACAGCAGAGAGATGGATAGAATCACAATAAAACAAGGGTCAGTACTAATTTTGTCACTGAGCCGCCTGTGAATGTATGTTGCATAGAATTGCTTAAGAGACATTTTTAGAATTCTCTTTTTGCTCTGCTGTAAAATATCTTGGTACTTCCTGAATTACTAATGACAACCTGAAATGCAGAGTAGTATCACAACTCATTTTCAGTAGGCACTGTACTGCCTAGACTGTTACATTCCAGGATATCTTTAAAAGCCAGAATGAAGCAAGACTATTTTACATGAGGTCAAAATAATGCTTTATAAAAAGGGAAATTGACATTTGTGCTTGAGTTCTTCTTGGACCTATAGTGACTTCAACCCAAAAACATAATTATTTTCCTTTTACTTCTGTTCTGTGGGTCCATATGTGGTTGAAATGTTGTCACTTTTGAATACTGTAAACTGACATCTGTCCACTCTAATGTCATTCAAAGATATTGTGGCTTTAAAAAACATATTAAAGTTCATTTAATAATTAATAAGTCTCATAGCTAAGACTTACTTGTGTACCTAGTTAACACACAAAACACAGCTGGAAAAAGTGTTGCTTCTTCTCAGAGATGTGATTATATTTCAAACACTTGCTTTCCTTCTGCCCTTTCACAAGGTTTGAAGAGGCAAGGACAGATCTGTAGTGTCATTTAGGCGTGAATAAAACCTGAGCTAATATGATAAATTCTGTAAAACAGAAATGTAGATGCAGTGCTTGAGCGTGTAGTTTCACAAGAGTTTCTTTTAGTGTTAGTGATGGTTTAAGTTATCTCAAACCGCTCGTTTCTGCCCTCTCAGTCATGCCACTACAAATATTTTTGCAGCAGCAATGTGAACTATTGTGAATTGGTGCCTGTCCTGGGTTAAAGCTAACCCAAAAGATTAAAAAAAAATGTTTGAATCGCTGATTCTGTTCTGCATAACCATGCAGACAGTTCTGCTAGATGTGTGACTGAGCAGACTGTTGTGGCTGGAAGGAATGGCAAGATGCTTAAGCTGGTACTTTCAATAAAAGAAATGTTTGTGAAACTATGGGTTAAGCCTTTGTGAAAGTGATTGTACTGTGTTTTTGTGGTGGAAAAAGAAACAGACTCTTTGCTGGTGAGAGGCAAATCAGAGCAGAAAAATGAGATGAATATAGCAATGGGAATAGCAGATAGGAAGGAGAAGGAGGTGTGAGTATGCAGAGCCTTAAAGCTGAGGTCAGACTGTAAATGTATTGTGTCTAGGAGCAGAAAGAGCTTAAAAATAAGAGTGATATTGTCTAGATGTGCCGTGGTGAGTTGCAAAGAGTTCTCAGTCTAGAAGAGAGGAAAAGTATTGCAGTAACAGTATTTTTGTAATTCCATCACTTTACATATTTTGTACAAGCTTTAGCTGATAGAGTCCTCTGTAAGATAATCAGCTTTTGTTTAAAAAAAAGTCTCTTGTATGTTATGAATTAATCAACCTTATGATTGAAAATATTAACCAAGTGATTCCTGAATGGGAAAAAATGAAAAGAGGACACCATAGCAATGGGACTAGGGTTTAGCATTATTCATAGCCAGTCCTAGATAATTCTTCCCTAACAGCAGAATCTGTCTTCTGTCTTCTTGGGAAGAATACAATGTCAGAATAAGTGCTGAATGCGGAATGTCTCACACTTGGGCATTAGAATCACTTGCTAAAATGCAGGCTACTTTTAGGATTTTGTATGTAGTTCTCATGCAGGATCTCTACATCCCCATACCCACAAAGCTTGCATGTGCAGTGAGTGGGTTGGAATCATTACCAGGTTATCACAGAGTATGCATGATAATTCCACTTACTCTGCAGGTGCAGTTCAACTGCATGGGGAATATGCTTTAGGTTTGACATGCAGTATATCTGCATATGTCCCACAGCTGCTTTCCAGGTATCTGAAGAAGTATTTGGCTGCAAGTGAAACATGAAATGAATTATATCTGTTAGGTTTTTCATACAGAACATATAATTTAAATATATAATAATGAAAATTCTGTTTTGTACAGGATATCTCACAGCCCTGCACCCACCTGTTGAATCTTGGAGAGACCATTTCAAAATGAAGGTGAAAGGGCTGAAAAACATGGGCTTATGCCTTAAGATGACATTGGCTGCAGCATCTCTTTTAAAAAAGCTACAGCTGATAAAGCAAAGGGCTCAAAGGGACTTTTGTTTTTTTAAAGTATTTTTGGCAGAACATGAATGGAGATTTCCTTTAGAAGGAAATGTACATGAAATACATTACACAGTGTACTAAAAATGGCTGTCAAGAGAAACTTTCATAACACACCAGATATTCAGTGCTTATTAGAAACAAAATCAGCTTTTTCAATCTGCAGACAATGAGTGATCAGTGTGAACCAGAACAAATAAACTAAACCAAAAGTATTCAAAGATATTGTTCACCAGGACAAATGCATGCATGCATCTGGCCACAAAGCCCTTTAAGCTTAGGGACAAATCAGCTAGCTGGGCATAAACACATTCTCCAGTAGAGTGTTTGATAATTTACAGAATTAGCAATCTTCTTAGGCAGGTCAGTACATTCAGCATCCAGCATGATTCTAAACATTCGAGAACTATTTTTCTGGATAGTTATTGTTGGATTCTGTATCAAGTGGTGGTTGTGTCCTGTGGACTCTAAGCAGTTAATGATACCTTGGCAGATTCAGAATTAAGGGGAGAAGGTGCGACAAACTCCCTAAAGGAAAGATACTGAAATAGATTAGCAACATGAAACATTTTAGAAATTAGGATTCTCATTCAGTGACTTGGAAATCTGGGACCAAGCTACAAGCCCTTAATGCAACTTTTCCCATTTTCTGTTTATCCTTAGGGAATATGACTTTCTCCCTTTCCTTTTGTGTATCTGTTCAAAATGTTAGCCTTGAAAGTTTGGTCTTTTGACCATCATCTACTGTTCCCTCCTTGTCAATGATATTTTCACCCCATGGCGCTTTTTTTCCGTGGGTTCCTTTATAGACCATATATCCAAACTGCCTGCTTCAATCACACAGACAGGTCTCTTCCTTACTGGTGTTTATTTAATTTAATTTGGGGGCTTTTCAGTGTATGTTAAGTAGTATAGTCCCTTATAACATTGTTTTCTGCCTGTCCTTTGGCAGTGATGCTTGATGAGTGTGCCTTCTGGAGATTTTGCACAGTGGGCACAGTTCTTTGCAAAGAACCCTAAATATAGTAGGTTGCACTTTTAACACTGTTGTCTTTTAATTTCCTTGTGACTGTATTCTTGCTTTCCATCTTTCCCTTGTTTTCTTTCTTTTTTCTGCTTTAAACCCCTGTTGTTTCTTAACATCTCCAAAGCATTGAAAAGGTCAAATACTAGCTAATCTAATCTCTCCGCCCTCTCTTCTGCTTTAACAAAGCTTTTTAGCTTCCCCTCTCTCTCCTTTGTTTTCTTTTCCTTTCCTTCCCTTCCCCCTCCAAAAAATTCACCACTTCTATGTAAAAGAATTGCTCAAGCTGCAGTAGGAAATTCATTAATTGTGGCTTAACAGACAGAATCTACTGAGTTTTCCAGAATTACCTGTATATTGTTTTACTGGATTTGTACCTCCTGTTTAAATTATGTGTATGGGCAAGAAAATAGAGAGAAAGGTAGTTCAAGCTTTCCCCTCCTGATTTGTTTCTAAAGGAACAGATAGAATTCTTTTGTTTATCTTAGCAGAGTAACCTGGTGGCTGAATACAAATGCTATATTCTGTCTGATACACTTTCTAGGTTTTTGTCCTCGTTCTGCTAGCTAATGACTGAAGGTTTGTAAACTTTTGTTTTGCGTTTGGGCCACCATTTTCTTGAGTCAAGAGGATAGGACCTTAGGCCTTTTCTAGAGCTGCTTCTGCTTCTGTCTGCTGCATGCTGATTCTTTCCCTTAGGTCCAAGTGTGTCAGTTTGGCAGAGTTCCCAGTCACCATCAGCATTACTGCATTCCCAGAGTAAGGTCTTGGTTAGCACAAAGCATTGACAAATACTATGTATTTAGTTTTACTCTCTTGCTGTGCTTCATAGGGATTAGGATTTTAGTTTTTTGAATAGAATAATATTAGAGTAGAACAGTCCATTAATGAGAGTAAATGTTAATGGCTGATAGTCCTCTCTTATGTACGTTTGCTGCATGGACAAATCAAAATTTGGATATTTTTACATTGGGGGCTGGTATTTCTGAGTGGCATAGGGTTTTAGGGATACAGTAAAAAATAAACCTATCTTGAATCGTTTGAACTGTTAAAACTACTGCAAGTGTTCACTTTAATGTCACGCATTTCCAGTGTGTTCTTGCTGCTGTAGTGGGCTGTACGATTCCCTTTATAGCAGCACTGTTTCTGCTACATTCCTAAAACAGAACAAACTGCCAGTGTAATCCATGAGCCTTCCTGCTCTCTGCCCTGAAAAATGGTGCCAAAGCTAAAAAGGGAAAATGCTTCCAGCAGGGACTCCAGAATTACTTATGAGATGAACATTTATACTCTGGGCTCTTAATCCACTGGTGCAGACTAAAACACAAGTACACAAAAAATGTAAGCACAGTGATAGGATGGTTTGGCAGTTTCCCTGAGACAATAATTGCTATCTCAGAAATAATCTGAATTCAGTATGGGACAATGCAGAGTAGGTTTATTAATTTTATTGAGTTGCATAGGTATGAGTCATGTCAGTTCTCAAGCAAAGAGGTTTGTGTGTTAGAATGGTTATGTCATGAAAGGTGCTGGTGGGAGCTAAAGGAGGGGGTTAGTTTTATTTGTGGTGATTGTTTTAGGGATCATTAGCATTCAGGTAAAGTTAGAATGAAATGCATATTTTGTTGGCAACTGGCCTTGATTTATGGGAGATGGTTTCCTGTAATTGCTTTTGCACTATCCTAGATTCTGCATCAAATCATTTCAGGAGTGTAAGAATGTTTATTTTGCTTTGGTTATTTTAGCTTGTTATTTGCTAATTATTGTTTTAATATTAAATCTCTCCCTCTACAACTCCATTTGTTTTTCTTTTTTTGCATAAATAATTATTTGATAAAAGGCAATATGCTTCAGAATCAGCCTTTTCATCTACAGCTTCCATTGTAATTTGTTGATGGCTGTAGAATGATAATACCTAACTACCTAATACAGATGCAAAATTTTGAATACAAGTGTAAAGGCTGGTTGGGGCCTTTGTCAAAATTTGGCCTTTAAAATCTCCATCTGGAGTTATGCCTTTCTTCCTTCTTGGCATAGTGATAAATCCTCCCACTTTCACTGCATTAGGAAAACAAACTGAATCACAGGGTTTTGAGGAACGAAATGAAAGCATTTTTGAATAAAATGTTTGGGAATTGGCCCAAGATCAAACTGGTCGTTCATATGCATTGTATTCTAATTCAAGATTACGTGCCATTTTCTCATTTTGTTTCATTTGCAGAATTTTAGTAGAAGATAAAAGCTAAAACAAAAAATCTAAAGAGTTATACTAATGTTTATGTGAAAGCAGACTGATACCATACCGTATAGAGAAATCTATTTCTTTTTAGGGCCCATGTCTTAAAAAGTACCAAGTCCTACAGGGTTAATAGACAGGAAGCTGCAGCTGCAGCCGACTAATACGGAAGTCAGATTTTTGTTTAACTGACAGCCTTAGCAGGCCGAAAGGTGGGGGCCGGGGAGGGGGAGGAATTTGAGAATACAGTATCTGGTGTGATACTGAGATTTTTTATTATCCTCTGCAGCATTTTTATAAACAGGGAAAGCATGCATTGAATGCCAGCACTCTGTTTGACAGTGCATTTAAAGTTGTGTAATAGCTTTTTGTAGAAATCAGACATGAAGTTTTTCTTATTTAAGACTGTGCTTATCACAGTATCTAAAGAAATTACATTGTTGCTATATGGTTGCTACGATAGGTGTTAATATATTTAAATTCTGGAATATGAGCATTCTCTCTGAAATTTCAGTATTTAATTTTGGTCCGTCCTGTGCCTGTTCAGTTTCAGTGTTTTCTTTTCTTTGCAAAGTCTGGCTTTCTCTATGAGACACACTGCAGAATAGCAGCAAAGCAAATTTAACTTTTCGTTTGGAAAGAATAGCTTTTGTGACCTGGGCGAACTCTCCCTTCTGCAGGTTTAAAATATCCAAATGCCTTCAGTAATGACATGTTGAAACACATTTGCTCAGGCAGGCAGTTTGTGATCACTTCCCTCTGCTTGAAAATCTGTGTATTTTCTATGAGGAGCCCGCATTTGGGGTTTCTTTTCAAGTTTCTCTTGCTGAAACGGGCCTAGCTTAGCCTGTCTTCTCTATGCACAGGATGGCTCCTGCTTGCCAGAGCTGCACAAAGATAATCGCTCAGGAAGTGTTTCAGCCAATCCCCTGAAGCTTTACATTCGGATTTACCAAAGTAGCCAATCCAGGATTAGCTTTTATTAGGAAGACAGATCATCAAGCTGAAGTGCCAAGCCCTTTCTGTCTGAGTACTGAGAGCCTGTCCTCCATGTTTTATAAGTATTGACATAACACTGTGTTAACAATGCATCCACAGAGGTAAGCCTTACTTTTTACATTTTTTTTTCTCTAAGACCTATGAGTTGTGGGTTGAGAGTGTGATTCTCTGTGATTTGTTGTGCAAAACTCACACCACAGCACTTTATTAAGTTGAAACTGTTTAAATTTGCTTTCTTGGGTCACATGGTTAGTAGCCATTAGCCACAGCTTTATTTTGCAGACTGGCAAAACCTTGGCATACCTACTTCTTCACAGGAGGATGGTGTTTTTAGAGTTTATCAAGATCCTGGTATTCCAAAGAAGCTTTCTCTCTCTGAGCAGTTTGCCAGCACTATTGTCTGTTGTGTCACATGCCTGCTGAAGAGAAAATGGAAGCTAGGGAGCAGATGCATTTAACTGCCCTACAGGGAGTCAAGCAGGGATAATGGCAGACAGAAGAACAGGCAAGTTTACCTTTCTAAACAGTGAATGGAACAGCTAAGATATGTTATCTCTGAGAAAATATGGGATTTTTAAAAACCTAGACATCAGCAAAAAGTGCTAATGGCAGATTGTAGATATTGGGCCTAGGTGGTGGTGTGCTGTTGCATCATGTTTTTTATGCAGCTTATCTTAACTTAAAATGATTTTTGAACTTTTTTTCTTGCAGGAATAATTAATACAATGTGTTTCTCTTTCTGAGGGACAATGTATGGTTAATATTTTGTTCCTTTAAAAGGGAGTTTTTATGCTGCAGATTTTGGAAATAGGTTGCTGCTCAATAAAATGCAGCAATACATCTGTTTACAAATCTGATTCTTTATGGAAAATGTTTTTGAACTGTTAGCTTTCTTCTTTTACATAGTTCAAATAAACTAATGTACCTTTTATCTGTGCCTTTTTGTTTTACACTGTACCAGCCACAGTTCTGTGTTGTGGAGTCCAGAGGATATAAAATCATGTGTGGTTCATGACAGTAGTACATGTTGTTCGTTCTTGTTTTTTGCCTTTTTTTTAACTTTTGGTTTAATGCTGCGTAATTATTTCAAAGAATTCCTTTTTGATCAATTCCCAAATCTGCCAGCCTGTTGTATCTTCTTAACTGGAAAAATGAGATGGGTGCTTGAACAGTTGGTAAGTAAGCAGCATGCTACTCTCTGAACATTTTTAATAGTTTTCCAAACATTTTGTTTTTAGTGGGTCAGTTAGTGCAGTAGGTGAAGTAACGTTAGTGGTTAGTCATATAAAAATTCAGGAGATTTGTTTAGCATCCATTTTAAGGGACTTGTTCATGTAAACTGCTCTAATTTGAATGCACTGTTTTTTTGATAATTTGCTTCTAAAGTTTGAAGCTTATACTTCCTGTTTACCTAAGGCCAGTGAAAAATATTCTACTTACTCTTTGTTCATAGATCCTTAATTACCATGCTTGTAGGGTAGAGCACAGTTTGGTCGTTCCTTAGGCTTTTGAGGTGTGATGAATGTGCTAGTACTCAGCAATGAAATGACCTTAAACAGTTAAGTAAATAATGCTTAATGAGCATGTGTTTTTGATAGTATACAAAATATAATATCAGATAAACTTGCTTGATTTATAACTAATTTTAAACGTTTTGTGCCCTTTATTGACATTTTAATTGCAACACTTGCATGCTTGTTTTAACAAAACGCTTTTCACTGAACACCAATACAGTTATGAAAGCAGAGCAGGGATGCTCTTTGGTGCTTTTAATGTAATTTTTGCATAGTTTTTAGTAGTCCACATGCATTCATGATTTTAAGAAAGAACTTTGATCTAAGGTGGCTTTGCAAATGACAGTTACTAGGCACTGATACTTGCTAACTTTTATAGAAGGTTGCCATGTATTTGATAACATTCTGTAACCTAGCCATATACCTCTGGTTACTAGTTTGCCAGGATGAATATATTTCTCTGAATATCTCACTTTTCTTCTTTCCACCCCCCCACCCCCCCCCACCCCAAAGGATTAGATGATAAGAATGCCTTGTTCAGTTCGCAATCTAAAACACTGCTGGATTGTACCCCTGAGTTTCATGTGATAGGAGTTTTGTATGCACCTTTATTGCATTTTTCAGCATAGAGAAAGGTGCTAACACAGCTAGGAAGTTATTCTGGTTTTTGTTCTTCAATTGCTAAAAACAGAAATTACATTTGGACATAATTTCCATAGCAGTAGTTCATACACATTAGCAGTTTGCTTTGAGTCTTAAATATTGCACAACATTATATTTGTTTAATATGAGGAAGCAGGAGTAAGTGATCTGCAATCAAAAAGCTTGTATTAAAATGGCTCCCACAGGTTTTGTTAAACTAGGATCTGTTTCAAATCTGCACCTCCAGACGCATTGCTGACAGTGAAGCATATTTGTATAAGCTGCCCTTGTGCATGTAATGAAACGTAGCATCGTGAGTCTGTTAAAGTTCACTATTTTTAATCACTCAAATATAATTCTTTTATAGTTCACAAAAAATAAATGTCTGCATTGCAGCAAGATGTCCGAGGCAAGGTAGAGACAGCAGTGTTGTTTTACAGATCAGCCCAATCGCGCTGCTCCATGGAGTGCTTGAGCCAATAGAAGCAGAGGGTAGGTTAAAGATTGACAATTGCAGTGGCAAGACTGAGAAAGGCCTTCTGGAAGTTTCTACCATCTTTGTTCCATCTAAGTAAAGCAAATTCAGCCAAGCTGAAGAATTTCATATATTTTTGGTGCTTTGTCAAGGTATGATGTTATCACTCACTTTCATAGATTGCATAATAAGACGCACTCTGTGCTGTTTTTCTGCTGTTCAGGACAGATAGAATGTGGGGTTTTGTTTAAGTGATAGACACAGGGGAAGAAAAGAGCACGTATTCTTTCTACCCAAGATTTTACAGGGCTGGGTCTTGTTAATATCACAATTAAACAGAACATGTATGAAGCAATGTAGCTGAGGTTTATTCAGTTTATAGTAAATGGCCATTATTCTAATGTAACTAGGAGTTAATCGTATAATTGCACTTTAAATTTTCTGGCTACTAAAGAGGAATTTGAATTGCCCAGGATGAATATGATTAGCCATTATTATTTAGTGCCAACATCCAGTTACTTTTGTAATTAGCTGGACAAAGAATGCAGTGGGGGAAAAACAAAGGAGTGATCTGGATTATAAATTACAATGAAAACAGTGGCTTTTTAAAAGCTACATGCCTCTTTCATTCTTTGCAGACAAACTGTTTTAGTTGGAAGCTAAATAGTGCTAGGGAAAAACTGAGTGACTTTTTAAGCAAATGACACTACTTAACATACTGAGAATGAAAAAAGTGCAGAGTATAAACCACTCCAAGTGTGACATTTCCCTCCCCCTCCCCCCCCCAATCAGGCAGGAATATTGAAATGTTTGCAAAAACCTAAACTGAAACTAAAGAGGCATATACTGAAAGGGACTTCATGTTCAAAAATCAGAAATTGGTATACAGATTTTTATCTCTATATTAGTGTCCACAAACTTCATTTGTCTCTTCTTCCTGAGCTGTCTCCCATTGTGGGATATCAGTTTTTCTTGATTTTTTTTTTCTTTGTTTTCAAGTGTATTGGCCATGTGGATCCAATAGCTGAAAAGTAATAGGTCATGGTCAATTTTCCATAGTAATAGTGCAGCTCCAATGTAATTGGCTAAGGGGTGATAAATCTTCGTAAAAGATCCCCTCCTCCCAGTCTGGAATTCAAGGTATTAATTTGAATCCCTTAAATATCTTGAAGGTTGGACATAAACCTTTGTCCAAATAGAATGTAGTACTGTTCACTAGGCCAGCAGTTTTCAACTTTTGTTATTTGTGGATCCCTAACATTTTTCCCATGGGCATTTGAATCCCACTCTAGTGAATTTAAGCCAATTAGAATAGATTTGATTTACTTAATTATTGTTTGCAAACCCATTAGAAGTAGTCTATGGACTTTGAGGGGTCTGCAAACCACAAATTGAAAACCATTGTAGTAGGCCATCTAGCTTGGCCCTTTAAAATGGGTTTAGAACTTTTTTTTTCCCCATATTTATTAACAAATATGTCTTGTATTCATGGGTTAAAGTCTAACTTAGAAATAGCTGCATAGAAACTGAATTTTATTTATTTGATAGAAGTTGTCTGTCATTTGGAGCTTAACCCTTTATTGCCAGTTGTCATGGTACCTGGGTTTCATACTGTGGGATTAAAGCCATGTTATAACAGGATGTTAATATCCTTAATATAGCCAGTATAAACCTTTGTTTTCAAACATGATTATTCTCAAATTAAGTTGTTAGGTTCTGAAATCTTTAACTATTCTGGTTGCCTTGCCTGGGCCTCAGCTCTATAGTTGATAGCCTACAGAGGACTGTGTGTCACCAAAGGTTTCCCTCCCTCCCCTGATTTTCTATTTTGTGGAGCTAGTTTAAATGTACACTGAATAAGAATAAAGTTTAAAAAGAATCTAAGTGGTCTTTAAATTAAAAAAAAAAATTTTTTTTTTGCTTTGCATTTTGTCAGAAGTGGCTAGCTTAAACATTACTGTATGTATATAGCTGAACAAGCATTTTGTGTATGTTAAATGCATAATACAAATTGAGCATTTTGCAGGGGATTCTGCAAAAGGAAACATAAAATATGAGAGACTCAAACCGGAGAGTGAATCTAAAATTGAGCGATTTCCTTAGTAACCTGTGACTTCACAAAACTCCCTGTCTTGTGCCTTTTTAGTTAAACATTTGGATGTCAGGTGTCCTTTTGTCATACTTTACCATTTCTGATATTTAGATGCTTGCTTCGAATATAGCACTGCTGTTTAAACAAGAGATACTGTTATTGAATAAACTGCTACCATTTTAGCTACAGTACAGGAATGAGGCAGTGCAGTGCTGTCAGACGCCATTTTAAGAATCCTGCATAAATAGCATAGCTACCGATGAGTAAGAGACTGTTATAGGTGAGTGCTTATACAAAGCTGCTATTTATTCAGCAATGGCATGCAAATATTTTTTTCAATTTTTTATTGAATGCAGTTTTTTGAAATCATTATTTATATTTGCTACTCACAAATGTGATGTGGGAGAGACAGGAATTATCTTAAGGATGAAATTCAGTTTTAGTGCTTATAGTCTTAAATCAGTGTTTTTTGTTTTGTTTTATGTTAATTAAAAGGAAAAAAATAATTCCATAAATATATAGTTCTTGAATTTAAATTAATATGTTTATTCCCATATGTAGATCTAGTCCGTGTATGTGGGCATTGGCTGTTTTGAGTGGTTTTCCATATCTGTCAGTTTTTCTTGGTTAAATGTCAAGGTGCAGTAGTTCATCTGCAACTTTTAATTGCTCTTAGTTAATATAGATTAGAGCAGTCTTAAATATTTTTGTGTATGTACATTTTTTCAGGTAAGTACTACTACTGCAGGAATGATTTTCCTAAATAGAAAAGTCAGTATTTTATTTATTGCTCTGAAATTTGAAAAACTGAATTTCATTAAAAAAAGCTCTTTTTAGTGTAATAAAGAACATGTTTTAAATATCATGCAGATAAGTTCCTTTTGCATTTTTTAGCTAAGGATCAATGAACCCTGTATGTTTGTCATCCTTATTTTTTTTTTTCTTTTTGTCCCCCAAAATCCCTCAAAAGAATAATCTGCACCCCATCTCCCCTCATTCAGACATGTTAAAATAATTTGTGTGAAACAAGTTAGTTTTAATATTAAGAAACAAAATTTCATTTTTTTTTTTAGTAAGCCTTGTCAATATGAGTATGGGAAGTTTTAAATGATTAATGTGTGTTCTAGTCAATTGACAGTGAAACTGGCAAAGCTTAAATTTCAATTATTTTCTTAAAATATGTTCCTCTGTGTTCATTAATTTTAATAAGGAAATAAGAGTAGCTCTCAGAATGATACAAGCTCAGCTAGGCACTTAATTGAGTATATACCAGTATTGTTTCTGATCCGCAACCTCAGGGCATCACATTCATAATACACATGCATAATAGTAATGCATCCTGACTGAAAGAACAGCTCTCAGTCCTGCAAAAATGAAATCTCTTCCAAATGCAACTCTTTAGAATGGTCTACTTGAGCAAACAGTTACTGTTTCCGTAGAAGTAGATGTTTGCACTTATTTTGATGCTCTTTTTAATTTTCTTTTTATTTTGTTGTGGGTAATAGTAAGCTGTCATTAAGGACCTGTTTTTCTTGAATTATTTCACTTGAAATCTTTTGGTAATGAAATTTCTGGGGTCGGAAGTTTGTGATGTTTAAAGCATTTTCAGAATATTACTCATATTGGTGGAAGGTGCAAAGGTGAAGAGATCTTTCAGCTTTAGAAAAGTTAGTGTAAACTTGCTCTGAATTGCTAGCCTTTATTTATAAACTTCAGTCTTTAAGATTACCACTATAGTCATCGCTGCCCCCATTCAAACAATGTCATGTTGTGCAAGTCATAATACATTACAGCACATAAAACAATGGGAGATGCTTCTGAGGGTCAGCATGAGTTTTAAATATCTTTTATAACAGTGTTTAATACATTTATTTAACTCCTCTCCCTCTACAACATTTTGAATTTTTCAGAATAATCTCAGTAATTTTCTAAGGACACAGTCTGTGCCCTTAAACAATTGAGTGAGATGACTTGTAGCAGAGAAAATCTAGATGCAATCTGTTCTCTAAGGCTCGGTATTCCTAATATAGCAGGTATTTGTTGATTTTTGGTTTAGTTATGGGTGAAGCAGAGAGGTGCATATGTTTGTACAGGATATGTGTACCACCATCGGTAACAGAAATCAAGAACATTTGTGTCTAATGGTGAATGCATTTTTTATTGTTCTTTTAAACTTAACATCTTTGGAGAAGCTGTCTTCAGACCTCACATATGTCTGACTTTTATATGATACATCAGAGAAGTGTCAAGTTAAGATATTTTGTTATCTTGGAACTATTTTTGAAGCTTTTTTTTGTCTTTATAGATATATTGAAAGAACGCTTTAGAAGGTGATGAAGGAGCTGGTTGAATTTCCTAACTTAGATGGGGAGAAACAGATTTAGAGCTGAAAAAACCTTACATACTGTAGCTAATGTGTAGGAGTCCTGACCTGTAGTATTCCCCCTGTGCTAGATTTGGGGCCTCAGGTGCAGAGTGTCCTGGGTCAGCTATGTAACACCCCGTGCTACTTCAGTCTGGGATGTACAAACAATTTCTGCTACTATGTTGCTGTATAGATCTGCCATACACGTTTCTCAGCCAGGACTCTTGCACAGCTCTGTGCCGCTTAATACTGACTTGTAGCAACTAATGTATCCTTCTTGTCTCTTGTATCACCTTCCGCTAAGGTTTGGTGAGCTGAACAAAATACCACCTGATACATTTGGATGAGTCTGGAATGTCATGATTGATTTAACGAAACTTAAGTGTGAGCTGCTGCCAAAAGGGTATTTCTCTTTCCTCTCTCCCCCCTTCCCCACAGGCAGTGCGCTCCCATTTCCTCTTTTCTGTATGGCACTACTGCTCATGCAGCTGCACAGTGAGCTAATCACAGAACTCATTCAGTTAAAATTAACATTTGATTTTTTGGAACATAAAGTCAGGGGTTGGGAAGTCCATTCCTCTTAGAAGCAACCTGTGTAAAACAATCCTGAGACTTCAAACAGTCTTGTAATGGCTTGTATGTTGTAATCTGTGGCTGAACCTGGATCTATATTTTAAAAGCAGGTAATGCATACAGCTAGCTTACTTCATTGTCGATAGAATTAGTTTGTATTGTTACATACTTACAAGTTGATTTTTTAATAGTTTTTGTTACAGTTTGGTGATAATATTGAAATTGGGTTTTAAAGGGGGAGGGAGAGAAAAAAACCAAGGTACCATGGGAAGAGAACAATCAACCCATCCTGTAAGCCCATCCTTTCCCATTGCTTAGGACCCATTGGAAAGAGAATGGGCAGAGACAAGTGGTGCATGAAGTGTTTGGTGTCTGCAATACACTGCCAGGTTCTCTTTGCTAGAGGCCCTCTGGGAAAGGGTGTAACGAATGTGCAAGTATAATTGATCTGCCCATGCATTGTAAATTGGGGAGCCTTGTAATATGGTCAACTATGCTATGCATTTACCAGCATTCTGGTCACGTGGGTGCCTTTCCTTCTTCCTGGAATAAACTGCATGGCCACAAACTGGGAGATTGGATACTAGTAGACTAGAATTTCTCTTCATTGTTTCATGGCTTTAAACAGCTTAATTTGTAAATTATTGATACATATGAATGAGAAGTATAGAATAAAGTTTTCCAGAATTGATGGGCCTTCTCAGCTTTGGGTCTTCCATACATTGAACTTGGTTCACTTATGTTTAAACATTTTGCTGGCATAACTGTCCTGTTTAGAAATATGAAAGCAATTTCAACCTAACCCCCCTGGTAGTTGATAGCTGATTAAAAGTAGTTTTGACAAATACCAGTCAAAAGTCTTTCTGCTGGTAAGTTTTACTTTGTTTAGGGAACTATTTTAACTTATACAAAACTCTTGCTAATATAAACTGTTTGTCCACCTGGAGAGTTTTTCTGTTTTAAGTATGACCAAGTCCTCGGTGTTGTTTCAGAGCCTTGATTAACTGTCTCAGGCAGATATAACCACAGCGGCTAAAGCAGAGGTCTCTAGCTGTTCTCTTTGCCCCTGTGCTAGAAATATCTGTCCCTACAGCTGAGATGGCTGAATGGAATCTGTCTGCCACAAAGCAGCAATAGTTCACAGTCTACCATATTAATGTAAGTGGTATCTGTGAAAACTTACATTAACAAACTAGGCAGTAAATTGTCACTTCTGAGGAAAAGGTCTACATCCTGTTTGGCTGTTTTGCTCTTGTAGTATTAATGGACAGCGGTGATACCTGCTTCAGACACCATAACTGCATTTGTCTATAATTTTGAATTTGGGCTTGCTTCAACCCCACGTTTTCTTTATCTTTCATCTATAATAGTCAAATCTCAAAAATTGTTAACCCAATACTTATTCTAGTTCTTTTTCCTCTCCATTCTACCTTCCTTCCCCAGAGTTACTGAACTAGCAAAATACAGTGTGTTATTTTCTTGATTGGCATCACTGGCAGAAAGTAGAATATCAGCAAGTCAGATATAGTTTGCCATCTAATTGTTGTTTAATCCTACCTGGAATAAAATAAAACTGGCTGTATAAGATTAGATGGTTGAATGATAACAACTCTATTCTTTTTATTCTTTAGATAATAGTTGGTGTAGTTGTACTGCCAATAAATCATAAATATTTGTTTTTCTGTTATACAGTCTAGTTTCAAAATGCTTGAAATTATTTATTTAAGAGTTTTTGAAATTGCATGTTAGGTACTAATTTTGCAAGTTGTTCTGTTTTGATAAATCATTCCTTCTGCTAATTTGTTCACTGATGCTGGTGAGCATTTGAACATTATCAGGAATCTGTCCACACAGTTTATGGAGGCCTTACATTATGAATTATGAGAAAGAGAAGTTCTGTTTGTCTTAATCTTCAGTACATGTTCTTTATTATGAAAATGTTACCTTTGTAACAGGTAGCATGCAGCATGCATGTGGACCAGGACTGTTTCCCTACATGTTTTGATCAGTGTAAACTCTGGCAATTAAGAGATCTTTGCTTTCATCACAAATATCTTAACACAGTTGTGTTTGACAATGTTATTTTCAACTTCTATATATGAATTTGGACACGGGAATAATACAGTCCAACACTCCTCTAATTCATTCTTTTAATTCTTGCAGCTTGGCTGAAGAGGAAATAAAGGCAGAGCAGGAGGTGGTGGAGGGGATGGATATCTCTACTCGATCCAAAGGTGAGTGAGGAGGAATATGTCATCTACATTCTACAACACAGAAGACTATGTGTAAAGCAGGATAGTGAAACTGTATAATCTGCTATGAAGTTAATCTGGAGTAAAGATTTGTATTTTTTATAATGGCTACTGACCTAGTTAATGGAAAACAATATTATATCTTAATAAGTTTTTAAATTTTTGCTTAGTTTTTATTATATTTTGCAATTCCCCCCAATCCCCCACTACATTGTTATTTCTGGTTTATGAATAACAAACTTTGGTTATGTGTCTGAAAAAATGTCAACCTCTTATATCATCTCACTGATACTGGTTTCCTTTGAAGTACTTCTAAACTTGCAATGTAGGAGAAAGTAATAATAACAAGGTGGCATTTCCTATAGTAACTAGTCCTAATTACCCTAAGAACAAACAAGAACATTAATATTTCTGTTTCCACTAAAATGGTCCATTGAGCAGTACTTATTTCAAGGACTGTCATGGGTTCATTCTGTTATCCTGACATGAACTAAAGTTGTTGGAATTCTAGGGGACTGAGAATCTCCATCCCTCTGGTTTCTGGGGTTTTCCATATGATTGAATTACTATAGGCAAATGCTGTTCTCTCTCAGTACAAAGAAAGCCTAATGCTTCTATCAATGTAGATAATCCCACTCTCTTTTGGAGTTGGGGGACAGAAATGCCATTCAGCCAGAATACTTATGCCTAATAATGTCTACCTCAATTAATTGTAATTGGCAACCAGCTGTCTTTCCATTCCCCATTGTACTGGACTTTGTGGCTCAGTTTACCTGAAAAGCCATTTCTGTAAAACCATGGTAAGGAGTAATACCATTCTGCTTAAATTCTGGCACATACTCACTTATTCTTCACATTTCTACTACAGAGATCATAGTCTTGTTAACTCTAACTGTGTAGATTTAATTTTCTTGAAAGCATGGCACAGGTCATCTGCAGTCAACTATTCTAATTAAGGAGTTTGGATAGACAACATGGTTATAAAATTACATTTAGGTCCTGTCTGTGCTGATGGACAGCAATTTGCTTGATCCTTTTCTCGTGGCATGGTTAGAAGACAGTTAGATGATCAAAAGAGATGTACTTGCTCCTTGTGGCCCCCTTCTTCTTGTCCTTTTCTCCCTCCTCTGTATGTCAGTCTTGTTTATTAGTCTCCATCCCTCTGCTGCTTTGGATGTTTACTTGTCTCCATGTTTCAGTTTATTAAGCCAGCAGAAAATTAACTGCTTTTTTGTTGCTTTAATGATTGCTGCTAAAGGGGGGATTTTTGGTCCTCCCTGCTCCCAGCTTTGTACTCCCACCACTTCCTCTGTGACGCTTGTCAGATCCCAGCAACTTGAACCTTCTAACCAACTTAAAAAGGGAAACATCCTTTGGCTGCTTTAGTGACCAGTTTGTCCATGAAAGAGTTTGATGAGTACCAGAACCCGATGAAGGAGACAAAGGGGATCATTAGGTTCATTTAGCTGTCCATGAAATCTCACCATCAGTTAACTTTAGAAAGACTTTGGCCCAGATGTAAGTACTAATAAGAGTTTCACATGTATCAAGTGAGCTAACTTATTGCTTATGTCCCACTGAGATATTCTGTATCTAAAAATCATTTATGAATATGATAGCTATTTGTATAGATGGCTGCATTTTAGCACTGTTGCTTTACTGCGCTCAGAAGCAGATGTATGATCCATACAACAGATTGCAATTCCCTTGCATCAGTTCTAGTGCTGGTCTGACCTCAAGGTGAACTGTTTCAATGAATTAAGCCCACAGGAGACTTTTTGCTTTTTTTTGTGGAGTTAAGATGAATTTTCCCAAGACACTGAGCTGTTTTAATACCTCATTGTCATTAAAAGGGTCAGTCTTTCATCTTCCCACCCCTACTCTCAACCATGTGATCTTGCTGCTGCTTTTGGTTTGGTTCTGGTGCTCATCCGATCCCTTGGTGAGTCAGTTTGACAGAAAATGACTCATGTTTTTATACTGTCAGCAGAGCTCCCTGAACCAGCTTATAGGCAAGCCCTGGTAGCAATTGAAAGGGAAGTGCTTTGGAAGAGAAAGGCAGAATCACCACAGTGCTAGTTTAGATTTAGTGCTAGTTAGTTTAGGTCTTTGTCGGACAAGTACCACCATGGTAAAGATAAAGCTTAACAGAAGTGGAATTAATGGAATGATAATAATGGAATTGATGTTTATTTAACTAGCTACTGATTTATTTTAATTGGTTTGTTAAACTTGACATGTATGTCGGGGAAAACCCGTGTCAGCACCATCTTTGGGGCAAAAACAACAACAAACCAACTCAGGCACTATCAGGTATGTTTTTTGTCAGTGAAGAAATGATGTACATTGTAAAGAAATCTTGAGACTTACCTTTAAGCCATCTTTTTTTTTTATTGTATTCCTACTCTAATTTATGAATTTGTGGTAGAACTTTATACTAGTTGAATGTGTAGTTTTGCGTATAAAATAAAAGGGAATGATAGTTGATCAGAAATGTCATCTGCTTAATGCAAGAGTTGTTCACATTATAGGCCAACTAAAATGAATCTCTCTGGGGTTCTGTAACTTGGATTGAGGTAAGTTTCTCTGTTAGTTCAGTACAGTGCTACTGCAGTACAAAAGTTAAAAACAGAATTTTGAAACAGTTGTTATACAATATATAAGGCAGAAAAAGTGCAACAAGGTTCTAAACCTGTTTGATGGGAAACTCTGTTTCCTCTTGTAACATTAAGCTTGTTCAGAATTTTGCTTTTTTAGAAAGGATGTATATGAGGAAATTGACCCTATATAGACAAACCTTTAAGGGAAGCATACAGCTCTGCTTGGTTTGTTTGGGTTTTTTGGTGGTCTGAGAAGCCTGTGCAGGAAATAAATCAGTGACATTGTATAACTTCACACTTGTCATGAAAAAGCTGATCTGCTGCAAGTTCATAGCCTAACTTGCTTAGTAATAGTTTGTTCATACGGATATGTGAGGTCCCATCTAAAGAAAGTTGTGCCAAAATGAATTAAAGTGCTTCAAAATCAATTAACCTGATGCAGACCTCGTCATGAACATTCTTGTTTTGGTATAAGCAGCTTAACTTTAATTGATATAAATCAGTTCCAACTCAATTTAAGTTAAGCTGAAATGTGCATTGTTTGATCTATAATAAGGGTGTCAATGTAGCCTTTTGAATTGGTTTAAGTAAGGTGGTGGTTTCAAAGCAGCCTAAGCTGGTCAAACTGCTGGATGCTGCAGGTTTCTCCGCTTCCTTCCATAGCTAAGCTGGCAGGAAACTAACCAAACCATAAAAAGTGAATAGTTTTCTATTAACTTAGGGTGCTGAAATGGCTTGGTAGACTGCCAGAGTTGCTGTAAGAGAGAAGGCAGGAACATACCAGTTGGGTGCAGGAAGTGTAGAGCTTTGGCAGCCAGCATTTATATCAGTTGAGGTGTAATGAAGCTGGAGCTTAAAACCATAGCTAAGGCCTCTTATGCTCTAGAATGTGCTATATAAGAGTGATTCTATAGCAATAGGTGAGAGCTATGCAATTCTACACCCTCATCTCCAGGTACATATTTTTACCTCTTTCCTATGCTGGCACTGACGCTTTTGCTGCCTCATAGTAAGCTGTATCAAGAAGCTGATTAGTTGAAAATTGGTCACTTTTTTTAGTATTAGTTTTTGTCTGCATCATGAACTGTTTAATCGTGTGATTGCGCAGAAGCACCTGTCTGCAAAAAGCTGTGGGGACAGACATCTGGTGGGGTGGGAAAGGGAAGAGGGGAAGGCAAGTTACCATAGCAGTTCTGATTTAGATCTGCTTAAGCTGTAGATATGCAACATTACTCAAGATAAGATTTTGAATTATGCTAGTTGTAGTGAGAACACCTGCGGAAGATCTGGTGAGGAGTCAGTGACTGGTAGAGTGTGTGGTGGCAGGCCCAATGTGTGAAACTACACACTGACCAAATTCCCATCAGGGCCAGGCATGCATATTCCATTTTGTCAACAACATCTAGCTGCTTCCCGGGCAGTAGCAACTCAAGGTTAGCACAGCTGAGATAAGGAAACAGTTCTAGTAGATTTAAGGGGCCCTTATGAACAACGGGGGAAGTCCTGTCAGCGGGTCCAGCCTGTGCATCCGACCTGTACCTCCAGCAGCCTCCCATCGGCGAACTCCTCGCAGTTCCCACGGCTCCCTGTGCAGTCTGTAGTGCAAGTCCTTTATTAAATCTATCCTGTTTAACCCCTTATGAATCTTGAGTGTCTCTCTCCACCGGTATCTGACCCTCTCTTGCCCGCCTTGCGGTCACACTATTTTTGATCGAAATAAGAAGGCATAAAGAATCTGAGAACTGGAAATGAGAAATGATGTCTTAAAGAGAATATAAGGAATCTGAAAACACAGAACATAGTCAGCAGGTGATAGCTATTTAGCAAAGAAGAAAGGCCATGGATAGATTATTATAATATTTAGTCATCTGCATATGATATATCAGTGAGTCTGACAGAAGCATCATGCTATGCTTCTGTTCCAGCCCTGTGGACTTCCTTTTAACCTTGTTTAATAAATATGTCAAGATGGGGCTTTCAAGGCTTTCTGGAGAACTTTCTGAGCATTTCCAGGTTGTGGTTACACATCCTAACCAGCTTTATTTTTTGGCTAATGCAGTTCTGTCTTCACTTCCACTTGTTCGCTTTTAGAGAACAGTAGACTCTTCACTGAGCTTTCTCAGCCTATTAACTTGGAAGATTATTTTTGTTAGGTTAGTTTTCTGCCAGTTTATCTAGTTACCTGCTGACAGCAGTTAGCTCTGGTGGAAGATGGACTTCCATGTAGGTTTCATGGATTTCAGCCATTACCATAACTATTTGCCTGTCTAGTGACAAGTTGTCACTAAAAAGGAGCTTTTTCACTCTCTACTTCCCATCCTTAGCCATACATTCCTCATGCTCCCTTTGCAGCTATGCTGGTGCTTACCCAGTCCTATTTTGAGCTGGTTAAGGACTTGTGTGTATAAGCAGTTTTCTACCTGCCTAGCTCCCTGAACTAGATTACTAAGGAATTGGATAGACATCATTGCTGGGAGCAGACTTACCCCTGTCAGTGACAGCTAGTCATTAGATGGTTTTAGCTGTATCATAAAACCATATACTGAGACACCGCTACTTGATGGTGAGAATTTGACTTGTACAACTTGGACATTGCTGCAAGTTTGTGTTGAAGGTTTTGGTCTTAGGGGTTTGTCACAGCGATAAATGGTTGTATGTCTCTTCAGATATTTTGAATGTGAATGCAAAATGACTTGCGAAATGGGATTCCCCGAATAAATTACATATTTTGTAACAATTTCATAATAGTACACTGTGTATCAGTTTTCTGTGCAGTGATACCAAGTATTTAATCACACAGAGATGAGATTCTCACTCCAATGTGAAATGTAATTTGAGAATGCTCCAGTGAAAAGTAGTACAGCCTGAGGCTTTTGTCTCTAACGAAGAGGCCTTGTTACTTAATAAACGACAGGGGGTCTTCAAGAGCGCCTTGGGGCAGTAAGTCTCCCTAAAGCTGGAGTGTAGTTTATAAACAGCTTATTTCTCTTGTATTGGAAGAGGCTGGGAAGTGCTTCCTATTCTGTATCTTCCAAAGTCCTACATTGTAGAAACATGTAATGGTGTTTTTTTGTACTTGTGCAAAACTGTAATGTAGGAGTTCATCAGGATTTACACAACTATGGCTTACTTCAGTTATTTATTATATTAAACAACTAGATTGGGTTAATTACATCAGCTGATGTTCCTTGAGTGTAAACTAGGCTTTGGTGGTTGCAACTGCATCATATTTTAATATTCTGGCATGAGTATAAAATGCTTCAGAGTTTGAATACAGTTTCTGACAGATTTATCTATGTTTGGTTTTTTTTTTTAAGATAATAGAGCTTGTTATAGTATAACAGGTAATGGGTTTGAAAGATCATAAATCTGTTAGCAATCATTCTGGATAATAAATTAATATAACTGGGAGACCTCACAGTTCTGGAATCGATGCACGTTATTAATTGAAGCCTGTTTTATCAAATCAGACTGTAATGTTACTGACACTGGAGTTAGTGTTGACCCTTTCTCTCTCAGAATTCTTCATCAATTTTCCCCCACGCCATGTAAAATATGTACAGTTCAGGATCTTTTAAGGGGTAGGAAGGAAGGGAGAAATGAGAGTCTAGGTGGAAGGCAGTTTTCTGCTTCTTTTTCTTGTTTTTTTATAAGAGCATAGTTCAGCCTACATTTCTGTGGGGCAATGACTGCTTAAGCAGTCTTTATTCACCCTTGGCTACTGATTCCTATGCTCATGCTGCCTTCTCTTTTATGCTAGTCCAGCTGTTTCTTCCAGCCATGAAGTGAACTCTTTGGTAAACTGACTTCATGAATTTTTTGTTTTCTTGTTCAGTTACATTTGGTCTAATTTAGTTTCCTGATTTGGTTTACCAAGTGCTGGCACAAGTCATCATAATAAAAGCATGGGATTAGGAATGAACGTTGGGAGTAGGCTTGGACAAGGTCTGTTACAGTAATGCTTTTGCCAAATGTCAAACATATATAAAAAAATTGTCTAGGTTTCTAATTGGAAACCTAAATCAGAATTTTGCATTCTTGACACCCTTGCATTAAAACACCAAAGACCTACTTAGACCACAGAAAATTTTTATTGATGTAACTAGCTCAGGCTCAGTTTACAGATGTCTGTTATCCTTCCTGGAAGATTAAAATAACAATTCCATTGAAAAAAACATGATGTTGTCTCTGGCACCTGGAAAACAAATGACTGTTAATTTTACCATCTTTATCACCACTCATATTGAGAAGCCTTTTCCCGCCCCAGCCTGTTTAAACAAACATGTTTCTGGGTTTCCTTCTTTTGACTCTGAAAATTTCCAGCAGAGAAATGTTTTTGTTCTATAAACAGTAGATACTACCACTTTAAAACAGCACATTTTTTAAAGCAGTAGTATTTGAGATGTAAGAAAATTAGATAAAGAATTTAAATAACTAATATTCCTCACGGAATTATAGCAGATTTGATAAAGTTAAGATAGACACTTTGATTCTCAGTGCTTTATTTTGAAGTGTCAAATTTGTTTTCTTCCATATTAAATCACAAAGAGAGTAATTCTTTACTACAACAAAAAGCTTTTTTCCTGCAATTTCCACACTTTTGGGGAAACAAAAGTTTGCTTGATCTTTTGCAAGATTGAATTTGAAAATCATGATGTATAATAAGACTGATTTACCCAGGCTTTTGTCTAACTGTCTTGTTATCCATTGCACTGAGGGCATAAGTCGTAAGGCAATATAGCTGAGTTAGGTCAGCTTCTGCTCTCCTTCGTATCAGCCACATGTTTCTGTCCTTTTCCTTTATACTGGCACTGATATTTTGTGACTTGTTGGCATGCTGATTCAGTTGAAAAGAAATCAGATTTTGATGGTTTTGGTTTTTTGGCCATGTCAGTTATCTAAGCCATGTTGCTTCCTGGTTGAACAAATAGCAGTGCTAAAGGAAGGAAAAGGGAAGAAGGTGCATCTGTAGAGGGGTACCCTGAAGCCTTAACTTAGTTCTCTGTAACTTGCTGTGGATTTGAGCTCTCATTAGCTAAGGCCTTAATGGAAGAGAAACTAATGCAAGTGTAATTATGGTGTTTCAGTTAGATACATAGAAATCCATATGTGGACACCAATAGATTTTGGTTTTAGTCTGGATTAATTTGGATTGCATTTAGCTTTAACAAGTTCTTAAATTAAAAAAAAAAGCAGCAACATAATGATTCCTGGAATAGTCAATTATTATTTTTTTTTTTTAACTTGCACACTGTGTGTATCTGCATTTGGAAATAAAGGTATATATTATTGTTAATAAATCTTCAATACGGAGCAGTTTATGCTGTGTTCTCTTACGGTATGTCACGCTGGTGTTACTTGCTTACAGAAAGAATTACATTTGAGTATCATGGAAGAAGCAAGAGAAATTTTACTTTTAGGCATTTTCTGAGTTGGTACCTGCTTCTATTGAGATAAATGAGCTTCTCAATTATTTATTAGGGAACATTGTTATTGAATGCTTACAGTACAGTACTTGGCAGTGTATAGAATGTAGAAGATATGGTCATGGTCTTATGGACCATACAATGCAGAAAGATGAGATCTCAGAGATACAGCATAAACATATTTTTTTTTGTTTTTTATAGGCTTGATTTCCTTGTATTATGTCATTATCATAGTTTATCTGCTTAAAAACTGGATTAACATGATAGGAAATTGGACTTTTAAAATAGTCGTAAAGTGTGAAGATGAAGTTGATTTAGGATTTAAGTGTGTTCTATTCTGTCTCATGGGAGCAGTAGTTACTGATCCTTTAGTCACATGATGGCACGTGGAAACAATGATTTCAAACTTTACATGAAGCTCAGGTTAGCTTGTCGTTCCCCAGTGGATGGTTTGAGAGAGCACTTGTAAGTGCTTAGACAACCTTGGCAACATTGCAGAGCAATTGATAGTAAACTAGTTTTTAATGAGAATTTAAAAGGTTATTTGAAGTGTCTATTTTTTCACTTGCAGTGGAAACACAATTTTAAAATAATGTTATGGCAAAATTGCGTACTCAAAAAATCAAGAAATATGTATAGCAAGATTGCTTGGCAAACTAATTCAATTGTACAATTGGTTTATCATATAATCTTTAATGAAATGATCATTTTATTATTTTTCAGTAATGCCCTTCATTTAATACACAGGACATTTCATTTCATATTAACATTTTTCTGAGCGCTCAGTAACTGCAAGTCAGACCTCATGTTTTCAGTTAGGGATGGTGGGTGTACAATTGGTCCCCATTTGTGAGAAGTTTGGTTCAGGTTGACTTGCCCAGTATATGACAGGAACTTTTTTAGAAGCAGCAGTAGAGATTGCAGGGATATGTGCTGATTGACAATCAACTGAAGTGGCACAGGTGAGCCACTCTCCAAAAGGAGACCATGCTTTCTCATTAAACACGTTTTCTAAAATACTTGCTTGACATGTAAGAGAGACATAAATTCTTGATGTTCCTTTTTGAGCAGAAACTTGAATCCACCTCCAAAGTAAGTATCCTAATCACCAAGATACTGGATGGTCTTTTTCATTCTTTCCTCTTGGATTTGTTTCACTTTATAAAAGTAAAAAATATTAAAATGAACTGCACTGGGGAACTGATGATCCATGTTACAAATTATCTTTCCTCCCCACAGGTTATTTTAATATGGATAAATTTCTTGATCTGATTCACAGCACAACTCCACAAACTCTGCTAGCGCAATTGGAAGAGCCAGGGAGGAATGAGAGGCTGAGGTTGCTTAACTGGGTGTTGCTGTTGAAAGAAATTCTCAGAAAAATGGAACTTGAGCATTCTTTATTTTAATTAGAATTGGAAACTGTAACTCAACTCAGTGGATGTTATTGTTCTCATTTTAACTGAACTGATTTAGAGATTGTTCATATGATGAGGTCCCTCACAGATCGGTAAGGTGGCAACATACAGTGATAGTTAAAGGAATTAGCCTATTCAATTACCACAACGAAGTCTGGTAGAAAATGACTGCACTTTGTTTGCCATTTTACTTTCTGTTCCTTAATTTTTTTCAGTGACTTTTTACATTGCCTCAAGAAAATTTCTGTACATTCCAATAATTTGCCATTTGAAATAAATACATATTTCAGGTTTGTTTTCATGTGTTGTCTATGAATCACCACTAGTATATCTGAAAATCCCTAGTATTCTCAGGTTTCAGCCACACAAGAAAATTACACTGATTGAATGCAAGTAGATTTTAAAACCAGTTAACTAAGCACATATGTCTGTATGATCATTATTACTTTGGTTTAATTGCTATTGAATTGGTACTTTTTTCAGTTTGGATTCAGCTGTGACTGAATCACAGTTCTGTTCTGGTTTAGCCAGTAACAGTTTGTTAACCTGACCCTGAATTAGTTAATGTAGGGAAGAAGAGCATTTAAACAAGAGAAAGGTCATATTATGGAGGCAGGCCAGTGGTGAAGGACTGAATCTTTACATCCCATTTTCTTTTTTCCTACCAGAGCTGAGGCACCATGTGCAGTGTCGCAGCAGCTTTTTTGTAATCCGCACAATCTGAGGCTGAAGAGCTGAAAGGAAATTGCTGTGCTGCACTGGTGGCAGTTTTGTGGCTGTGAGTAAGAAATGGAAATCGAAGGGCAGAAAAGTCCAGCAGCACTCTCCTGTTACCCTCTTGGGTTATGCTGTGCCTGCATTTGTACAGTCAGGAAAGAAATGCTCAAGTCTGTTCAGCAAGTTATGGTGAGGGATTTGCAGGAGAGAGACTGAGGCTAACAGGGTTCTGCAAGTACTTTCAGGATGCTATTTGCAGTAGAGAGAGACAATTCTGCAGATCTCTGCTTTGGGAAAATGGGGATTAAAGGCATGGTCACTTCACAGTAAGAGTATTTTAGTTATGACTTCACTTAGGAACATGCAGAAAGTCCCTCTTGAGGACTGCAGATTATAGGGAAGAAACAAAGACTTATAATGTACATGCTGTTCTGTGCCACGTGGTGATGGAAAGTAGAGAAAAGATACAGCATGGTGCTGTTTTTGCTGATCACACTGAATTCAAACGGTTCCTATGCTGAATAACCTCTGTTTCAATTTGAGGAGAAAGTAAAATCCAGAACTTGTTTTGGTTTTCAGTTTGATCACTTTGGTTAAGTGGCAGGTTTTGGTTTAGCTGACACAGATGCTAAAATGTTTCTTCCAGTATAGCTCTGTTGGCTCAGCTCTCTAGGAATATATGAAGCATATGCCAGCCAAAGGAGTTCTTCTGCCACCTTCTGTACATGATTAGCTAAGCTGAAAAAGTGAGTCTTCTGTCAGCGTGGTTGTGTCTATATTAGGATTCTTGTTGGCATAATAGTTTCAGTGAGGAAGGGCACAGACATTATATTTTTCACACTTATAGGTGACGTACCTTATCTGACAATACTTTGTGTTTTCAAATCAATCTAAATTTTGGCCTTAAAGGTCTAGGAGCCAGATTCATTTAAATTGAAACAAGTCATTCAAGTAACAGTAATGGTCTCAGACAGAATGTTTTGAGTTAATTCAGGCTAGATGTGACAGATTATAGCTGATTCTAGATCTTAGCTACAAGTGTAGTAAGGGAGAGGGGGGAGGAAAAAATCGTTTCTTAGTGTCAAAGATACTTTATGACATGAAAAGTTTTCAGATTTTATAATTTGTGTCATCAGAAAAGTTTCTGATGGCCAACACTACATTTCTACTAGGTGACACTGCTGAAATAGCTCTGCCTACCTAACTCTAGTGGCAGGCACTTTTCCTAGTATTGTCAAAATTACAGATTTAGTTAACCTGGTGCAGCAATTTTGGATGAAAAAAATTGAAGATGGACAAACACTCCTAAATTTCTCCCCCCTCTCTTAGTTTTATCTTTTTTCATGTGGCTTTCTGAAACATCAGTGATGTTTTTCATATTTATCATTTTTTGATGCTCAGTCATTAGCTGGATGTATGTTACCATGCTTTTGATCAATCAGAAGTCATCATATAGCACTAAATCTTCCCTAGAATTGCATAGAAAGAAATCAAAATCACTGCTGTTTTCTGTGCAGACCTATATTTTTGGGGAGAGAAAAAGTTAAAAGTTCCAGGAACTAAAAAAATGCTGTTGTTCGCAGCTGATTAGGTAACAATTATATCTTTCATGCATTTGGTCCCCTCTGAAAAGAGCGTGTTACTAGCTGTAATAGGTAAGATTGGTGTTTTCACAGTTCAGTGTGGACCAGTACAGCTTCTTGCACAAAAGGAAGTTCTTGCGCTACACCTTTTCTATCTTTCTACGTATTTGCTCCCATTCATGTGAATTGCCTATGTTCTTAAAATACAGTTAATCTAGAAATATCCTTTTAGATTACTTCTTGAGCTTGCATCATGAATAGAATTAGATGCTTCATTTTATTAAGCCTATTTTTTCAAACTTTTGCTATGTTAGTAACTGTGTGGCTTCATGAGTGTCTGTAGGAGATCGACATTGCTTCGTTTTTTCCACTCACTCTGACTGTTTAAACAAATGATATATTATTTTCAATAAATCTAAACATATAAGCAAGCATTTCAAGGATAACATTAAAATTACATCATATTTATCACTCTTATTTTTACATCACAGTGTTGTTTGCCCTTTTTCACAACAGAACAAAATCACTCTTTTATAGTCAATTCATGCTCTCCTATTGTCCCAAATCATTTTTTTAATTAGAGAAATGTGCTCAGGTTGTTGATCTTATCTCCATTTGTGCAGATGATTATTCCAGACAATTTTCTACTTCTTATTGACAATTTCCCCTCCACGTATGTACAAAATGCAGAAATCATGTAGAAATCTAATCCAGTTCTTCTTTGTGCCTACAGACCCTCTAAGATTGATGCCATGTAACGTATTACCTTACTTTTGAATGCTAGTCAGTGTAACTTTTCAGTTTGAAAGAAAACTATTCTGAGTACAGTTTTCAGCTAAACTGTGTTTTTCTTGCTCACTCTTAAGAATGTCTAAAGAGAAAGTGTCAGGGGACACATTATTCGATATCTGTGGCTTTGCTATATAGGCTTTTGCTCTGTTGTAGAAGGGAGTTATATTGGATTTGTTCTGACAAGCCACTCCAAGCTTTTCCTCTTGCACTGGTACAGGTTCATAGGTATAAACTCACAGACCTGTATTCAGTCTGCATAACCTCAGTTTCCTGACTGAAGCACCTAAGTTGGGAGCGTGCTTGCCCTTAACTGCCAATACAGTAGGAGGTAAGTCTGGAGATCCTGAAGATGTAAATCATGCTCTGCCTGCTCTGCCATGCTCTCTTGCTAATGGCTATACAGGCAAACTAGGGTGACAGCTGTTCAAATTCAGGTACCTCTGTAAAGACTCCTGAAGGTACTAGGGATTAATACAGGCAGTGGGGAACATATGCTATCCAAGAGGAATGAAATCTAGGAGGAGATGGGATTCAACTAATCTGGCCTGCTAACAGAGGGCCCTGACAAACATATGGCAGTGGATTAAAATCAGATGCCTGAAATGTTATGTCCTCAAACCATCTGCCAGCTCCTCTAGTGAGCGTTGCTGCTTCTGAGGCAGATGTCTAATTCTCTTCTAAACGAGCATCTGAACTGCCTCAGTTTTCAGCTGGGCTGGGCTAAAAACTCCTGCAGTTCCAAGACATCTGCTACAGGTGGGGTAGAAGGCTGGGAATGTTAACTGCCTGATATGGTTAAGCTGACAAAAGTATAATTCAGTTTTTGGCCTTGTGGGTGGAGAATGTATGTGTATCTCCCTTGCACAGGGATAAATGGATAATGCTGGTGGGGGTAATGTCATTTTGTCATTTGGGGATAACTTAAAGTAAGATACAAAGAATTATGAAAAATATTATCTATATTGTCTGCATATATTCAACACTGTATTGCAGCATTTTGGCATCTGTGGAGGTTTTGTAATAAAGTTACAGTAGGTGCTTTTTGAGAGGATGGAAGAAAGCCGGGGACTATCTTGTAGCTCAACAAAATTACCTCATTCAATAAATAGTTAAAGTCTGGTTGGGAGGCATTTGTGGAGAAAAGACGTTTGTCCGCTGCCTAGGTGAAATGGTCTAGTTCCGTCATTTTCAGTATTTTTCAAAATAGGAAATTTTCAGTAGTTTTCAGTGGACCTTTTTATAGTGAATTTAGAACTATTGATAATAGACATGCATTCTTAGACCCCCTGAGACACTGATACAGTTAGTCTGTTGTTCTGCTAGCTCTGATGCTCATTGGATCCGTTAGGTGAAGTGTTTCAATGAGTTTTGGTGACTTGGCCACCTGTTACAACTGAGGCTTTGGTCCAGTGAGCCCTGTAAGGAAGAGCCAGGAGAGAGGATATATAGAATCATGGCAACCGGCAATTTGATCGATTTTGACTTCTTTATAACAGCTATCAAAAGTGTAGTTTTGTTACCAGGGATGTAATAAAGAGAACACCTGCTTCTTAATACTACATTGGTGTTAAGGAGTTTTACTCCCAATTTCGGTGACAGTTTGACAAAAACCTTCAAAATGGTGTTACTCTCTAAAGCGTCATTTCTCCTATTTGCTGCTTGTTCCTGTCCAGCATAACTTCTTCACTGATGCCATTATGAGCATTTGTGTGGCTGTGCAGTGAATCATGGAAAAAATTACTTGGAAGAAAGTTGCTTTTCAGACAGATTTATTCATCACTTGTTCACTGCACAGCCATGAAAACATTTGCAATAGCACAAGTGAGTAGGGGACTGAAAATCTGAGAATGACTTTGGGGAAGAGTCAGTTGTTTCACTTTATGTTAGTGATGACTTCTGCCACCCTAGGGTCTTATCTGTCATTTTAATTAGTATGTATGACAAGTTTAAGGAAAAGTTAAACAGATTTAGAAGTCTGTTGAACAGTTTTCACTTGTGTTTTGTCAAGATTGTTTCACTGATCTCTGATTGTCTTTTACAGCTGATTGGATACTTGTTTCTTTTGGAAAATGTCAGTAAGTTCTTTGTAATTGTGCTGAACTTTCCATATTTATTAGGAATCATTTAAATTTTGTTCTGAGGAAATGAAGTTGCAAATGCTCATATTTTTGCCTAGGATATTTCTGATAGGCTTGTCAGAGCCTTTTTTAAGTGTATTAAGTCTTCTAAGCCTGTCAATAATTCCTCCCAAGTATTGTAATGAAGACAAAGCAGTGACCAAATAAAAATAAAGATGGATTCAAAATCTTTGAAGAACTCAAAATGTTTAGCATAATTGGAGGAGTGAAGTGGATGTGAAGATCAACATAATAGATGTTCATTGGGACAAACTAATAGAGCCGTGTCTCAATTTCCTTCTAATTTTCTTAAATCCTGTGCATGTTTCATAAAATGCAGTTCAGAGCCACTTGAAAGTGAGCTTCTGTAGCATGAGCTGTTCAGGAACTTGATCTGGTGGTTAAGAGCAGTTGCTCTTAATTGGGATTCTGAAACTCAGTAATAGATGCGCTGCCTAGAGATGTGGCAGATGAGCTCTGAGAACTGTAACCATGGTGATTTAAGATGTAGACAAATCCAGCTATCTGCCTGCCTCTCTGCTAGAGAGTGTTGCTCCTTTGACCAAACAGCAGAAGGCAATATATGCGCACACCAGGGCTACCTAAATCTGGCGTGTGTACGTTTAAGCCCCCTGGTAAGTTTACACTGAGATGCCGAATTATGACTTCGAGCAACTGAGACACAAGCACATGTTTCCTTCTGCCAGCTTTGTTACCTAGTAACAAATAGTAACTTCTAGCATAGATGGAAGCTGTGACATAATGAAACGCTTCAGTTTGTTGCTTGGTGAATGTGGGTGAGAGCTCTGACTGTGAGGGACATTGGAAAGTTACTTTACTTTCTGTTTGTTACTCTGTCTAGCTGTCAGAAGTTACTACTTGAGTGGGAGTCATGTGATCTTAATGTTATCTTTTTTACAGTCCAATAAGCAGGTACTACAAATGGCTGAATATTTGAGGTAGCATATTCATTTTCAGAGTATAGGACAATTCCAGTTTTTCTATTAACATATCAGTAGATTTATTTAAATACAAGAAAACGAAAGTCTGACCTCATCGCTTACCATGTTTTAACTTCTGTTGCTTAGGTTCCTAAATATGTGAGCTGAAGCTGTCAGGAATTGTTAATGTTGGTTTTTTTGCTTTTAAAGGGGATAAATTAGCATGGAACAGTGCTCTGCTAAACTACAGAATTTAATTGTTGATATATTTTTAAAGATACTAAAATTTAAGATGAAATGAATAGGCAGAGTTCCCTGGGGAAAGAAAAAATGTTTAATCTTAATCTGAATGACTGTAGAGAATTTACTTAACAGGAGGTGTAGCATTGCATAGCCAACACTCTGCTTCCAGTTTTGTGAGTGACTGGGTAAAAGGCAGTTGAGAATTTTTAGTCTGTTCAGTGAAGGAGTGTGAATGACAAACCATAACTTTGATTGAATGTTTTTTTCATTGAATAATTTAGGAATTGGTTTATGAACTCTTAAATTTTATTGTTTGTGTCTGTTGCAGATCCTGGCTCTGCTGAACGCGCGGCACAAAAAAGGAAGTTTCCCAGCCCTCCACATTCCTCCAATGGCCACTCCCCACAAGATGCATCAACAAGTCCTATAAAAAAGAAAAAGAAGCCTGGTCTATTGAACAGTAATAACAAAGAGCAGGTAAAGGAAGTCATAGTCTTGATGTGCTAGGATATTTAGTAATGAAGGATATAGAGACAGCTGATCAGGAGCTCTTTTCTCTTTAGTAAGCTCCGTATTTGTATTATGAGAAGGAGGTATTCTTTGTTGAATGCAGTGGCTGTAGGAGTTAACATTATAAGTTGGGTTTGTTCTTTTTGTTTTGGGGTTTTTTTTTAGTTCTATATGAGAAAGAGCACCTGCATCCTTTTTGATTTATTTCATAAAGCTAATAAAATACCTATGACCAGTAAATGGAATTTTGAGCAAAGGGATTATTAAGGAATATATGTATAATTTTACTTTTAATAATAGCTATTATTAATTAAAACCATTAATAAGGAAACATTTAGGGATGTGATACCCCAGATTAAGAAAGATATGATAATGAAAATGGACATCTCTCATCTACTCTCATTCCTATTGTAAATTATTAACAAAAGTCCAGCTGCTCCCTTGATGCTCTGTGGATTTTCCTCCCCTTCCTCAAAATTACTGCTGCTATCAAAGTAGTTTAATCAGAGGGTCGCACTAGCGGTTTTTTTCACTCTTTATGTCTGAAACCATTATGTTTGGTGTCTTCTGAATACTGAATTTATAGCATTTGTTGTAGCTCTTAGAAGAAGTTGACTCCAGAAGACTTTGAAAATTGCTGATTCATTGTATGACGAGAGTGAAAAGATTTTATGAATTGTGTTGAACAGTGAATGCTGTAAAGCATCTGGGTCATGCTGGAAGTGGTTACACACAAAGCAATCTTTAGCCCTGCTGGAATTGTTTTTAATCTCATTTGTAGATGACATGCCTGTGTGTAGTTTGAAGCAATTCTGTGTGCTAAAACAATGCATTTTGCAAGTGTCATATAAACACAGGATTAAGTTCTCTGGGTTTAAGGCACCTATTCCCGGTGTAATAGCTTCCACGTTAAATGCTATTTGGGTACAATTGCACTGGTTAAAAAAGAAAATGAGATTCCTAATTACTATAGTTATTCTGGAACGAAGACTGTGAATAGATCAGGCCTTGCCACAGAACTTTCACTGTCAAGAGTGTTTTATTTAAGGATAATTGAGAGATCTAGTAATAACATGTGTAGTGAACTAGTTCGATGGGGCCAGATTTTAGTGAGCTTCATTGCAGGCTGTATAAACTCCTCCACATCCTGGACATTTACTGGGGGGATGTTGCCCTGCTGAAAGTCTGAGCTTCTGGCTGTGCAGTGTAGAGACAATTGTATGAACAGTGGTATTGAATCTCAGGGGGCAAATTTCCAGTGTTTATTCATGCATTTAAAAGTATATGTGAAAACACAATTGGAGGTGTTGAAACTTAATACATTCCCCTCAGTAAATCCTTTTCTGTTTTCCGGGTATCTCAGATTTGAAATTGTATAGGATAGATTGAAATAGTATATCTAATGACAAAAAGAAAGCAGACTTATTTATTTTTCTATATTTATCGTAAGTCAGCAATAAAGCGTATTGTGTTCTGTTTTGTCTAGCTTTTACAAGTTGCTTTTAATTTATATATCATCTTGCATGTCTAGTCAAGTTTGAAATGGGCATGCCTGGAGATAATTGTTTCTAAAGCAGGTACAAAACGCTGCTCTTTGTGGTAGCAGAAGTTGCTGTAAAGACTAAGACAAACTGGTGTGTAGAGGTTCTTTTACTGCTGAACAGATGTGAGCTAAGCACAGAGTTACTTGCTTTGCTGTCAAGTTAGGTTTCAGGTATAATGTAGCTGTTGGCTGTGATTCTGACTGGCTGATAAATCCACTTTGAGGTGGATCACTAAAGCATCAACATCACTAAAAAGCTCCACCTTAATATTCTACCTTACTAAGTGTGAGTATTTCAGGATACAGTCAACTAAAATTAGAGTTGTGTGATACTTTGTATTACATGTTATGGATGCAGTAATAGATCTTCGGAGGGTGGCAACAGGTATAATAAGTGTTTAACAAGTGAAGAGTTATTGATTGAAGAATTTAGCTAAGACAGGTTAAAAAGTCAGGAAAATCTGACCCTTAATTGGTCAGTTATCATGTATTTGAAGTTGGCAGCTTGTTTTCCTACCTAGCTTCAATATTAATTTGAACTGAATAAAAGTAGTGATTTTTTTTCCAAAATAATACTACAATACTGTTGTGTTTTTCTTCAGTTTTCTGTATTGTTATAAAGATCATACTAACTTTATTAAAGACTTAAAAACAAGCTACCACCTATTTTAGCTTGAAGTGGATAGTTTTGAAAATGTTGAGGGGAAAAAAAGCTTTCCTTTCCTAACTTTTAAACTCTTCAAACATCTTACTCTGATTAGAACAAGTGAAAAGGTCCTTTGATGCAGCTGAGCCATTCATTTTTAGTCCTTCGATTTTGTTGTTCGTGTCTTTCTTGAGTCTCATTTCTAACCCTTTGTTTTGTCCTTAAACTTGTCTCAGATGAATTAAGGTGATAGATGTCTAAAAGATGTGAGCATCCTCGAACAGAAAATTAATTCCTCTCATCTTCTAGGAAATATAGACTTCTAGTCTATTTAGAAATAATGATGCTCATTTCTGTGTAACAGATTTATAAGACATTTGTTTTAAAACAAGATCTTTGACTTTTAGGAAGTTCATGTGGGTTTACTGCTTATACCCACATCAAAGTCAGAATACATATTAAATTCTCTTAGTAATTTGCTTTGTCTGCAGTTGATGATAATGCCCCATAGCTGCATCTCCAAGTATACCCTACTGAGATACTGGTTTCACACCTGTGGTGCATATAACTGCAAACAAAATATGCTTCTTCACTGTAAATTGCAACTTTCATTCTCTACTTCGGGTTTACCTATGCCTTTGTATCTAGGTTTTAATGATTGGAATAGTAATAAATTTGAAATGTGGATAAGGCCTTATGCCGTCCATCTTATTCCACAGGATCTCACAGAACCTTCCTTCTGAAAGGCCTTGTCCTTTGTAACTTTAGATATTCGAGCTGGTAGGATGGTGGTTTCTGGTGACTTTAATTAATGTCCTGTGTGGCTGATTTTGTACAGGATGCTGCAGAGGTACAGAACATGCATATAATTGCTCAGTTCTCTGGAGTCACATGGACATGTGACAACGCAAGGGTCTAAGAGCCTGCGAATGTGTAAATGGTGTAGGAAGCATGCAAAATCACCGGTGAACAAAACAGAATAGTTCTGCAAACTACAAGCAGCCAGTTCGATAGTTACAAGTAATGTCATGAGCATATGGTTTTATATCAAACAAAAAATTACAGTAAATAAACTTTGCCTAAAACTCAGGGTTTTCCCACCTTTCCCTCCTCAGCAGACCATCCCTATAATTAATACCAAACAGAAAACTAAGTTCCCTTGTAATTTATAAATATAATATTGTATTCTGCCCCCCTGCAATTTTCCAAAAAATGTTAGCATCTCTTCAAATCTGATCTAATGACCTTTACAAATCTGGTGACCCATTTTGGCTGTGCCATGCTCTTTGCTTCTTGTTTTTTGACATAAGCTGTGTCATCTTTGAGCTGTTTTGGGCTCACGTGAGAGACTAGTTTGTGCAAATTTTTCAAAGTTAACGCTGTTTTCTAGTGCAGGCAAAGCTATGGAAGTTGAGAGTCTTAAATTCTGATATACATTCACATGTGGATTAAATCTCTCCAAGGGTTCCTGTTTCTGTGGCAGAGGTGGCAGAACAAGATGTTAATCTGCTCTTGTGTCATCCTAGTTTACAGATTGCCTTATTAACCAAAATCAGCACTTGCCTAATTGTACAAGGTTGTAAATTACCGCAGTTTAGGTCATATTTGCAAGGTGTTCAGCTTCTTGTTTGAGGACTGACTAACTTCTTCAGTTATCCCAGGTTTAGCCACCACAAAATATCTTACAATATTTAGCTTGCAAAATCTCATGGAATTAAGAATTTTGGGACCTGTAGCATCTAAATGCTACACTTTCCTTGAATATGAAAACATCTAGTGATATTTTTTTTAGTTTACATGTCTTGCACTTGATGCCCTCACTTGCACAAAGTTATTTTCAGTCTTGAATTTAAGCCAGTATTTGGCACCTGAATATGAAGTAGACCTCTTCATGAATGATTTTATGAAATAAATAAGATATTGTACCTGCGTAAATGTTAATTAAGTTCTGTAAACTGCTTTTTGTTTATATATTATGAATATTATTATTTGAAAAATGCAAATTTGTTTTGAAACCAAACCTGTTTTTCTTGCCTACATTTCAGTCAGAACTAAGACATGGTCCGTTTTACTATATGAAGCAGCCACTCACCACAGACCCTGTTGATGTTGTACCACAGGATGGACGGAATGATTTCTATTGCTGGGTTTGTCATCGGGAAGGCCAAGTCCTCTGCTGCGAACTCTGTCCTCGGGTTTATCATGCTAAGTGTCTGAAACTGACAGCCGAACCAGAGGGGGATTGGTTTTGCCCAGAATGTGAGGTTAGTTTGATAAAAGGAATGGATTTCCTTTTTTGTTCATGAGATTTAAGCAGCTTTTTTAAACTCCCAGATTTTTCTATTTTATTCTTATTATTGCCTTTTGGGAAAGGAACCAAAAAGATATATACAAGAAAGGAGACATCTGTTGCTGCCTCCCTACTATGTGTGCGCACGTGTGTGTGTGCCTGCCTGGATTGTGTTTGCCTTCTTACCATGAATCTTCACATTCCTTTTTGTTCCCACCTCCAGAGAAGGCACCATTCCAGAGGGTCATCCCTTCATCAGGCATCTCTAATTCTGAAAACGTTCTGCAGTTTTGATTTTTGGGGAAGAATACTTAGTATAATAATATCCTTAATGAAAGTAACACTGCTTAATCACTTTTTTTTTTTTGGCCATTTATTGTATCAAAGCCCAGGTGACTTTCTCAGTCCTTCACATTGCTGTGAACCTGCATTGCATTTGAGATTTTTTTGTATTTCACACATTCAGTTTGTGTGATCTAGAAGGTGCATGCGATTTTCCTTTTCCTTTTTCTTTTACTTTCCCTCTTTTTTTTTTTTTTTTTTGCTAACATAACCCAAGTTGAATTTGAATAAAACACGTATCTGAAGAACTTATGCTGCATCATCAGAAATGTTGTGTTTCTTATGAGATAGTTACTATCTTCCATTTGAATAATGCTGGAATGTTTTAATGGAGAAGAATTTACCTAGAAATGCTTGCTAATAAAATATTTTGTAATCTTAATTTTTAGAAAATCACTGTAGCAGAATGCATAGAAACACAGAGTAAAGCTATGACAATGCTCACCATTGAACAGCTATCATATTTACTGAAGTTTGCACTACAGAAAATGAAACAGCCAGGGGTAAGGAGAATTTTTTCTTTTTCTTTTCTTTTCTTTCCTTTTTTTTTTTTTTTGATACTGGGTTTGGCTCTGTTTTGTGGATCATCATCCTAGGTTACTTTATCAGATTGTAATCAGTGGGCTATGTTGTCTGCCACCTGTCTGGTACAGACAGATTAGTTTAGACTATATATACTGAATTGGAGTGCATTTAAAATGTAGTTTTTTGATGCAACTTATGGAGAATGTTTATGATCTGGTTCGGCTTATCTTTGTAGTAGCAGTATGGCTCTTCTGCTTATTTGTTCTACTTACACTCTTCCCCTGATATTCCAAATAGTGTCCGACTATGTTAAAGTATGAACAGATTTGTCCTCATAATGTAGATTGTTCTTAGATGTTCTTACATGTCCTTCCCTTTTCTAATTGGAAAAACTGGCACTGAGAGATTAAGTAATGTGCTTGTGGTTACCCAGGAAGTCTGTGATAATGTCAGTATGCATCCTAGGCAGCAGAAGTTGAGATCTTTTCATGTAGTCTTCCTATACAAGCAGTGGAATTAACTGAGCAATTGAAGAAGGACTTAAATTAATATTTCAATAAGTCTAGTGAAAATATAGTGTGCCTTTCCAGTGGGACTTTGTTTTCTCTCACTCACCAAAAGTGGACAAGGCCATCTCTCTGATAAAAGGGGCTGTTGGCATAGCATCAGGGAAACAAAAAGGCATGATTTTTGCCAATCTGGTTACACGGGCGGGAAGATTAGGCGCAGACATTGCTGTATTATTGGTTATACCAGTTGAAAACGTAGCTTCTTTTTGTCAGTAGAAGTTGTGCTTGTCACAGAAGTTACGATACACTTGAGAAGTACAATATACTTGTGAAAATGAAGAAATTATCCTTGATGTGCTGAAGACCTGTGCCATCAGCTTTCATGCAATATGAGGTTGCTGATCTATGAATTTTTATCACAGAGGCAAAACTGGCTTAAGCTTTTCATTTGACTTTTCCCTTTCTCCTCATATCTGTCTTAGATTTATTCCTCAAAATCACCATGCCTGTACATTTCAACTGTTCCCTTCCCCCATTCTTCACTATGGAAGCTTTGTCTAGTTTTCATGTGTGAAGAAAAAGTAAATCAAAGAAAGATGTTCTTGCGATGAAGTGCCAAGAGTTCTCTTAACTCCTATTAACTTACCTTCTTGTTCAAGTTAGGGGAGCAAAAGCAGTGTCTCTGTGCCTGCTATGTAAAAGATGTCAGGGAAAACCAGATGTGCAGACTCATGGGCTCTTTGCAATTCTGATGTCTCTATGATAAGTATTTTAGCAGAACAATAGTGGCAGTTTTGGGGAAGAATACTCTTAAGTACTGACAAATTTTGGATCTTGGAATTCTTTTACTCTGGAGTGGTAAATACTGTGCTATTAGAATGAGCCATTAGAAATTTTAAGTGCTGTTTTTCAGAAGCAAAGTGTCAGTGTTAGATTATATTGAATTCCCAATCAAGGTGTTTTGAAAATGCAATTAGAAAGATAATGTTTAATGAATGCTTTTGAGATTTTTTGCCCTTTAGACACTTAACTAATAATCTGTTGTTTTCCTACCAGAGTACTTTAATTGGTTATTTTCAGAAAACTGCAGTCCCCCAACATTTGCAAATAAAATCTAGAGCCCCATTGATAAAAGTTTGCATGTGTTTGTATTACCAAACCACCACTGTTAGGAAAGTTATGATTCTAATGAGAGTCTGAAAAAGAGATATTGTAAGCCTAGTTAATAGGAGATTTAAAAAGGTGTTTTCCTTCTGCTAAGATCTTTCCAAGTCTCATAGAGCCACAAAGATAATTAAGGAACTGAAGCATCTGTCATATGAGGAGAGGCTGAGAGAACTGGAACTGTTTAGCCTGGCAAAGAGAAGGCTTAGGGGGGTTCTTATCAATGTTTATAAATATCTGAGGGAAGAGTGTAAAGAAGATAGAGGCAGACTCTTCTCAGGGGTGCCCAGTGACAGGGCAAGAGGAAATGGGCACAAACTGAAACAGAGGAAATTCCATCTGAGCATAAGAAAACACTTCTTCGTTGGTGGTGAACTCCACTGCAGGTGGCTGAACACTGGAACAGGTTGCCCAGAGAGGTTGTGGACTCTCCATCCTTGGAGATGCTCAGAATGCAACTGGAAAAAGTCCTGGAAAATCTGCTCTAGCTGACCCAGGTTGGGCAGGGAGGTTGGACCAGATGATCTCCAGAGGTCCCTTCCAACCTCAGCTATTCTGTGATTTGATACTCCCTCCCCACCAAATCATTTTACAAAAATCCAAACTTTGTAATTCTTTACATTCGGCATATATAAAAATCAGCTAAATGAGACCATTTGGTTTCTCTTTTTCTGCCTGTGTTTTTTCCTCTTTATCAGTTCATCAAATTTTTTAATTACCTTCAAAGAATTTTTTCTGACATCCCGGTTGGAAGTAGTATTAGAAAAAGAATCACTACCCTATGGTTGGTGAAACAGTTCAGTTTTAATAAACGGTTTGATTGTTTTTTTGGGGTTGTTTTTTTCAAACAGACAGAGCCATTTCAAAAGCCAGTTTCACTGGATCAGCACCCAGATTATGCAGAATATATCTTTCATCCAATGGACCTTTGTACATTAGAAAAGGTTAGTATGAAGCAAAAGGAGAGAGGTTCCTTGAATTTAATTGCTGCCATTAAGATTTTTGGGGTGTTTGTTGGGAAGGGGAGAGATATTGCTTGTAATTATTTTGATACTGGTTTTTTGTTATTGCAAATGTTAGTTCCATTATAGCTTAAAAACAATCATTTGCTAACTGAGCGAGTCCATAATTTTGTCTGAACGGGTAGTAAAGGCTCAGTAAAAATAGTATGAAAAAAAAAAAGAACTTACAGTGATGATCTCCGCCTGTATAAATCTGTTGGATTCCTGTAATCGTTGTGTGGGGAGACTTCATTAACCAGAGTTTGCATGTGACCATGATGTTTACTAGCTGTTAATGCATCATTGTCCCATTAATTTGTCTTAGAAACATTTGAGTGTGTGTATGCAGGGACCATCCCAGGCTCATTTTACTGATCATTCAGCAAATGTTGTAATCTCCACTGTGCCCATAGGTGTGGGCGAAAAGGGAAACAGTCAAGAGGTTGACCTCTGGGAGTTTGATTCTCAGGCCAATAATACGCTAAAAATTTCAAATTATGAAAAAGTTCTCAATTTTCCACTGCTTTAATGAAGAGCAGAGCATTGCAGAGTTTTGTTCTGCTAGGACCTGGTGAAAAGGTGAAGAGATACCAAGAGTTTTCCTTCTCCCTATCTTTACAATGGAGGTTGATGTCTTTATGGTATAAAGGTGTAGCCAACTGTAATGATTTTGTCTACTCGAAGCTACTTTACCCAGTGGGTAGACTGGTAAATCAAGCCTACTGTCATATATAATATGGCCTATAATTTTGTCTGGGTCCTGGAAAAGTTAAAAATGCTGAGAAGCAGTAATACACCAGTAGAAGAAATTGGGTACTCAGTTTTCTGCAGAGACATTGAGTGGAACAGTGCCTCAGAATATTAACATATTTTTTCAAAAGTTTAAGATATTGATTTAAATAATTTATTATTTGGAATTCATTTAGACAGTTGCTACAGTTTGGGGATAATCAAAAGATGTGCTGAATTTGACAGATTCTTCAGTATTTAGAATCATAAGTCTTACCGAACATAAGTAATCCTATTGATAGTATAATTGATAAGGAAAGCTGTTCGGGAAGAGGATGTCACTTCTAATTCATTTCTGGTTCCTGATATATTCTTAAATTTTTCTTTCCAGAATGTTAAAAAGAAAATGTACGGTTGCACTGAAGCATTTTTGGCTGATGCCAAATGGATTTTGCACAACTGCATTATTTACAATGGGGGTAAATATTGATATGTATTTATTTCCTGGAATATGAAACTTCAGAATGAATATAGTCATAGAGCAATTTGTAGATTTCCAGTTGGCTGAAATTATCTTCCTGTTAATTACTGTAGCTCCTAAGCCCAAATGAATTTTTTAACAACTGTCTTACATATATCTCTAGGACCAAATATTGTCTGTGCTGTCACTTGCTCATTCCACCTTAAAATTTTTCAAATAGAAAGTATGTGTTGTTTTAGTATTTTGCATGATGCAGTGCTTTATAGGAAACTTAAGGAGAAAATGAATGATACAACATGTTGGTCACTTAAGAACAGTATATCCTTGATGGGCAGGCTGCAATAAGCTTGAAAAGTAACATTTAAAGAGTAGTTACTGTGTTATGCTCCTGTGGATGGACCTACTTTTATACATAGTTGTTTTAAATTGTCTTTTCAGATGTTCTCTTTTGTCTTTAATGTAAATTTCTTTTTAAACAAAATCTGTTGTTTTTATTATAATTTTAACATAACAATTTTCTTGCTTAAAGCATTTTTTTTTTTTTTTGATCCCTCAGGAAATCACAAATTGACACAAACAGCAAAAGTCATCATCAAAATCTGTGAGCATGAGGTATGTGTATCCCAGTTAACTTAATTGTTCTGTCTGTATTTTTAAATCATTAATTCTATTTCAGATATTCGAGTGAAATATTAAATGCTTTATATCATGTGTATTATATAAATATAATCTGTATAGTCTTTCTTACATTTAGATATGCATACCCATGGCCTTCAGAATGATTTTGGCAGGGGCATTGCTAATGTGTCTTCCATTAGAATTCCCACTGTGTGTAATTCAGACTTTCAGTGAGGAAAAAAAAGAAAGGAGACATGGATACTGCAGCAATACACCTACCTTCTAAATGAATGTTTGGAGCTGGAAGAAGAGAGTCAGATCTTCCGTTTCATAGATACATTTTTGGTGGTTCATTTGCTGTAATAATATACAAAGTCCTGTTACTGAATACAAAAATGACTGCATCCATTTTTAACTGATCATTTGCACTGATTTTATTTCAGTGATAATCCATAATATTTTGTATTACAAAAAAAATGCTATTCTAAGTGTAGTATTTTTGAACTATATATTTTGAACTGATGATCTGACTCTTTTTAATTATGCCAAATGCTTTCTTGACCCCCATTTGGCACAGAAATATCCATGATTCACATAAATTATGAGAATATATCAGTTTTTAATAGTAGAAATTAAATACATAACTAGAGCTCAATTTCTTAACTGATTTATGTAATATGAGTATGAGGAATAAAATGTTTTTGATTCTGCACAAATTTTTATGATATTAAATGCCTACAGTGAGGTTATATTTTTGTCGCTGGAATAAATACAACAGTATTTGTGTAAACTGTGTGTAAACACAACAGTATTACACAAAGTAAGGATTTTTTTTTATCACTGGAGTAAATGGCAGATTATAGTCTGAAGAGGGGTGTAAAAATGTGACTGATTTATTAACTGAAATGTGCACCTTGTGTAGAAAAAGATTGGTGTCACTCAAAACTCTGTTGACTTCAGAGGAAGTAAAACTCTGTCCAGGTCAATTTATGGCCATGAATTTGTGGAAAATTGATGTTACTAACCTGGACAGGCTACCATAATAGTACTTATTGATTATACCTTTGATTGTGTTTAAGCTCTTCAATAACTGCTTTTTCTTTTCAGATGAATGAAATTGAAGTATGTCCGGAATGTTATTTAGCTGCTTGCCAAAAACGAGAGAATTGGTTTTGTGAGCCTTGTGTAAGTTAAAGATAATGGTAGTCTAGCTAATACACTAAACTAAAACTTCCATTTGACTCCCATTTATTATCCCTCCGTTGTTTTAAACCCGTGGTGGTTACTGAGTCAACGAAAGCTGCTCTAGTTTACTCAGTGACTTGTGCTGGCGAATCGTTCGCTTTGTGGAGTCAGAAGATCATCTCAACATGTTTAGTTGTCAGACCGCTCGCTTTCACAAAGCAATTGGTTCAGTCAGAAATAACTGTTTGCAGAGGATCTCAACAAGCAGTTGTCAGTTTCTCTGTCCTCAAATATAAGATATCTACTCCTGTGTTTGTAGGTGGTACTTAGGATAAGATTTCTGAAATATGAATGTCTGTTTTTATAGGTGTGGATCTGAGAATTTAGACTTTATTCTGTTTTATGACCTATTAATAGATTGGTTGATTTTAATAATAAACCAGACTTGGAAAGGCTTCTTAAGATTCTTAAGCAGAAGTGTGTAATCCATCAGATCATCTTGTACTTAAATGGAAATTAGAGATTAGGCCGAATTTAGGTTATGTTGAAGAAGTATTTGGAAGGGACTAAGTAAAAATAAATTTAAAAAGTGCTATTAGGATGTGTTTATTTGAGATACTTAAGATATTATCTGTAATTTTTTTATTCTTTTTTCTCTTTTTATATATTAAGTATATATCACGTATATATTAAAATGATATCTTGTATTTGGCAAATGCCTTGCATGTGTTGAGTCTTGATTGAATCTAATATATACATACAATTTTTAAAAATCATTTTGTGTACCTGATTTTGAAGATAAAACTGCTTGTATTTTCTAACTGTGTATTTGCCTCTTCCTCTAGAGCAATCCTCACCCTTTGGTCTGGGCTAAACTCAAAGGCTTTCCATTCTGGCCTGCTAAAGCACTGAGGGATAAAGATGGGCAAGTTGATGCCCGTTTCTTTGGCCAGCATGACAGGTGGGAATTTAACCAAAGGATATCTTTGGCTGTGCTTAAGAAATTGTTGTTGTAATTCTTTACTCTGAGAGTTTTTGCTGTCCTATCTTTTGAAGCTTGACCGTAATAAACTATATAATACTTTTGCATATATAGTTTTTATTTCTTATGTGAATTCTGTAAAATATAAATCACGTTTGCCAGAGTAATACATATATAATCTTGTAATTATATATTTTGTATCAATTAAGCTATATTCATTTATTCTTAAATTTACCTCTCTATTTGTTTGGTTTTTTAGAATAAACTTTTTAAGACACAGTAAAAAAAGATATTTAAACATTTAGTCAATATGCAAGTTATTTCCTGTGACTGTAGTTTTGTGCTACAAAGAATTGTATTTTTAAAAAATGAAATAGAAGTAGAAAATATAATCCTTGTTGCAAGCGCCAGTTTTGCTCTAGGAAGGAGTTCATATTTTCTATACTTGTCAACCCTCTGCTTAGATGGAGGCAGCCATGGTGAATACTAATTCATTTATCATGAATCAAAAATACAAATCTATACAGTTATTAAAACATATACTTTAAAACTGTATATGGCCATGATATATTTAGGTCAAAGTTCCTGGAATTCTCTTATCTTGGAAGGCAAGGTTTTAGAGTCTGAATGAAAAATAAATTAAATCTGTCCAAAACTTGGTGATAAAAGTTTTCTTAGTATTGTGGAGTTTGATCACCCTGGCATGGGGTGTAAAAATAAAACTTTATGTTTTTAAGAATGTGCTTAGGAAATATTAGCTTTCTAACCTGCTTTTTCTATTTTTCTGCTAACTGTGACATCTCGGTTGAAAGATTGTTTAGTAGTGATCTTCATACAGTTGTACAGAATATTCTGATTAGGAATGTCTTGTCGTTACTGACCAGTGTTCATTTGTGTTGTATGTGTTACTGGAGTAGAAGAAATAAGCTAGTGGTAGTCTAAGACATGCTGTTTACTTATTTACCAAGACTAAGCAATGAATTATTAAAAGAAAAGGAAAGTGAACATGGTCCTTTGAAAGTATCTGATGTGTGCGTATCCTTAGGGTTAGGATAAAATAAATTAGTATGTGCAGAAAAGTTGCCAATGTCAAATCCTTAATATTAAATTTGATTATCTTTCTGTTTTGTATATAGGGCCTGGGTTCCGATAAATAATTGCTACCTCATGTCTAAAGAAATTCCTTTTTCTGTGAAAAAGACTAAAAGCATCTTCAACAGTGCAATGCAAGAGATGGAGGTTTATGTTGATAACATTCGTAGAAAGTTTGGGGTATTTAACTACGCACCTTTCCGGACACCGTATACTCCCAACAATCAATACCAAATGTTATTAGACCCTGCAAACCCAACTGCTGGAACTGCAAAGACAGACAAACAAGAGAAAATCAAACTGAACTTTGATATGACGGCATCACCCAAGATTCTGATGAGCAAGCCGATGCTGAGCAGTAGTGCAGGTCGCAGGATTTCACTGACGGATATGCCGCGGTCACCAATGAGTACAAACTCATCAGTCCACACGGGATCTGATGTTGAACAGGATGCGGAGAAAAAAGCAACTTCCAGTCATTTTAGCGCAAGTGAAGAATCCATGGACTTTATTGACAAAAATACAGGTAAAAAAAATGAGGAGACCTGACTGCATTTGGTTAATGCACTGGTTTTAGTAAATGTACTTTTCAAAGACAGATGTTGTTATTAATCATTTTACGAAGAAAGTTTAGAAAAAAAGACCAGCTTAACTTTCAGTTTCACACATAAGAAATAACAGTCCTTTCTGTTGCACTGAGAAGGAATAAATAATCTTGAAAGGTGACCAAAAACCTTTAGTTTAAATGGCAGGAAATAGTTGTAACTGTCAAAGTGAATGAAGGGTGGAAATAGATATTAAAAAGCTTGATTTGCCATGATTAGGAGTATTCTATTTAAAATCTGATAGCCATTTTTCAAGGCAATGAGCTTAATTCACCCACAGTGTTCCCCCATTTAGTACTGAGTGCTAAAATATGGTAAAACTATGGTTGCAATAGGCACAGTGGGTAAAGAGATAAAAGGACTAACGAATACAGAATTTGGACTTCACAGACTTACAGTGTAGTCCCACATCAACTGCTGGCTAATTTTGTGACATTCAGGCAAACCTCTTTATCTGAATGGGCCTTACATTTGTCATCCTTAAAAAATAACCGTCAATATGTGAAACAAAAGATGTCATATGTTCATTAATGTGACTGTTAATAAGACTTCAGTTTTGGATAAAAGGATTTCTTTGTAAAGAAAGCTAAATCAGTCTGTTGTGAGTTGCGGTTTTTAGAGAAAACACTGGGTTTGGGGTTTTTTTTGGTAATGCTTTTGAAATTGATTGAACATAAACTTTTACTAATCCTGCCTAATAGATAGTTTAGTTGCAAATAATTGTTTCAAACTAAACATACAATTTTGCAGCTTTTTTGTTGCATGTTTTTGAATGACTGAAATTTTCTATTGTGACCAATGGTTTTGGTACAGTTTTTGGCAGGGCCTAATTTTTCAGAGTTTCTTTTCAGAGTTGTTTTAGATACAGGCATATAAATAGGTGAAATTTCAGTGGAAACTGAAACCTTTTGGAAGCAGAAACTTCTTGACCTTGAGAGCTGAAAGAATAGAGGAAACTTTTAAAAACTACATATAAAAGATACATGAATATACATAAAAATCTGGAGCCTGGAAAAACTAGTTCAACTTGCATGACAATGAGCAAAAGTTTCCTAAATTAACTTACTTTGATGTGGACAACATCACAGAATTTATTTCATGTTGTTATATTTGAAATTACAACCCAAAAGAAGAATCAAGTTTAGAAAAAGCCATGATATATTTCTTTTCTTTTTCCTTTTATTTGTATAATCTTGAGAGAGCTCTTTTTTTTTTCCTTACAGGTTTTTGTTTTAGACAGTTTAATATTAAAATAACCTCTGTGGAAGTTGTAGAAGACTCCTTCAAACTAGTGGATGTACTTTTTTAGGGAGGTGTTGTTCTACAGTAGGAGCATGGACTAATTTGTTCAGCTTCTGTATAGGGGCATCAGTAACATACACTTTTTTTCTTAGTCCTGTATTACTTAGCGATAGGCACATATGAAAGGGGGAATCAGGACAGCGAAAAATAAGCTTGAGATTTAGTTAATTTTTGCTTTTGAGATCAGTATTGCAGGTAGAGAAATCAGTGCCAAAACACGGGCATGCCACACATGCCTTTGGATAAGTCTAATGTTTAAAATATATATATATATATATATATATATATTATATATAAAATAAAACTGTCATGCTTATTCCTTTGTTCTGCAATGTTATTTAATAATTTCTTAAAAACAGACCAACAAACATGAAAATCCAGATGGACAGTAGCCCTGCAAAAAACAACAAGACTGTGCTTTAGCCCTGACAGGTAGCCATTTAGGACTCTTACTGTTCGCAGCCAGTAAAGGATAGGACATGAAACTAACTTTGGGTACAAAAAGTATCTTGTGATAGGAAATTTGCATTCACAACTTTCTATCCCTCTTATGAAAGTGATGTCACGGTAACTGTAATAAATTTAAACATATCAAAATACATGGCTTTCTTAGTAGAGAATACCAAGTCAATAGGAATAATTCATCAGCAGCATTTTCATGTAACAAAGTAAAGAAAATCTCAGAAAATCTCTGGACTTGCACCAATTATTTGAGTTATTCGCTGCCTCCAGGAGAAACTCTTCCTATTTATACCACTTTATACATAAATTATCATGAACATATTTGTGTACAGCTTTCATACGTAAGGTGTAGCTGCCAAATAGTGTTACTTGTCTTAAAATGTAGGGCTTTTATTATACTACATTATTATTTCTTTATAATATTGGACATAATCATGGAAAGTCATAGTAAAGCTGTTTTGTCAGATAAAGATAAAAGAAGATGGTAGATATTACACTGTTCTTTGGCTTCTTGTCTATCATGGTAGTTCTGGGGATTTTTTCTAACTTTTTGTGAGGCCTTACTGACCCTTTCGCATAGTACATGAAAGTGCTGGATTTGGCTTCACAGCAGTTAACTAGTATATTCAGTTTCTCACCTGGCATTTCTACCTGAATATTGTTAGAAACACTAACTTTTGTAATACTTACATTATGTATAAACTTAGTTGCGCCAGCACTGGAATCTGTGTGTTCTGAGTAAAATTTAAATGAAATTATTTGTTGGCTGTAAAAAAATTGAAGTAGTGTCACTGCCCTATGCTTCGACAGGAATGTTTGTATTTGGATGCCGTTGACAGGTTTTGATGTCTGTTGTGTGAGTGAAAGGAAGAAAATAACTTGGAAGTAGTTATTGAAACAGCAGATATCACTGCCTTTTAGGAATCTGAAAATGTATGGACAATGCTTGATGTACTGGGAAAGAGCAAGAGTTTAGGAGTGAGTTTAAGATTACATCTTCAAAGCGTTAGGCAGAGATTAAACAGACAGAAATGAGTCTTGCTGACAGAAAGGGGGTTTTAGTTTTGGGGGGGTTTTTTAGGTAACAGCCTGCAGATGCTTCTTTTTGTAGACTGTCCGGCTGTTCCCAGAAGTTTTGTGTTTTTGAAGCATTACTTCATGGATATTTTGAAGACTTAAAGCATAGGCTTTTGCTTATACTGTGTGTATATATAGGAATATCCTGTTACCTTATCTGAGAGATTTGGTCACTGATCTTGAGCTGCTCTCATTAAACTTGCTGTGATTTGTGCTTTTAATTCTCTCTTAAAGTATCTAGAAACTGGGGTAGGTGTTTTTTTAATGTTTACCCACATACATGAAATAAAAAGGTGCCAATTCAGAGTGTCAAGACTTTAATAATTTTTAAATAACCAAATCTCAAAGGTTAGAAACTCTCAATAACTTAAAATGGAATGTTTTTGAGGGTAAACATACATTTGGCCTGACAAAGCAGCTGCAATAAAATTATTTTCAGTACAATTTCTTTTTTTATTAAACTAATATTAAAGCAATAATTGTAACTTATAATGGAGGTATAATACAAAGTTGAAATTATTAAACAAAAATCCTTTCCCTGCTTTTACAGGGTTTAAAAGCTGTTTTGTCCCAGTGAAAGTGGCTTTATTCTGATTATTTTTAAATTTGTCTTTATTAATTTTGTGCTTTTTCAGCTTCTCCAGCACCAACAAGAACGGGTCAAGCAGGGAGCTTGTCAGGCAGCCCCAAACCTTTCTCTCCTCAAGCTTCAACACCAATTTCTGCTAAGCAAGAAAGAACTTCCACTCCAGGAAGCATTCTGAATCTTAATCTTGGTTAGTCTTGACCTTTGAAAGTCTAATACTGTTATAGCTGAATAAATTACAGTGGTGTCAATACAAGATAATATGAACAAACTTTCTTGTATATGGCTTTAAATGAAGCATGTGTGTAATTATTGTTTCATCAAATAAGCTATTCTTTATTATTTTTTAAAGTGGAATTGAAAGTTTATATTACTGTTTCTTCTTGTTGATGAAAGGAAGTAGTTCAGGGAAGATTTTTACTTGGACTGTGCAAATTATCGTGTCTAAATAATGGGTAAGGTTCTAAAGGCTGTAGGTACGTGAACATTGCCGCTCTTCACCCTCAGTCTCTTCAGTGAATTCTTGGCAAGATTTTCTCGTGGTTGTTAGGATTTCGGATTTACTATGGTGTCTTCTGCCTTGCCACGTTCCCATCGCTTCCTCACTGGACCATCCCTCTCTTGGTAGAGCTACAGATGAAAGGAATTAGTAGATGTCTTGAAACTCCTAAAAAGTAAATTTGGGGATTCTGGTATTTTGAAGGATGGGGTGGGTAAGTACTAACTAGGTAAAATAGTTCTGAAAGCCAAACAGATGTAAATAGGTTTCCTCAGTCATGCTGTGTTCTGGCTCAGTGTTTGGATACTGGCTACATTTTACAGTCCTGTGATATTTCATGAAGAGGCAGGATTCTGCCCCTGGGTCTTAGATGAATCCAGGAAGGCTTGAGCTTGAATGCTGAATTCATGGTTTTGGTGAGCTACAGATCTTTTCACTGTGGATACAAGCTTACAGGGTGTTTTTCAGTGTTAAGCTGTCTGTTTGACATAACCATGGAATCGTTTCTTCTGCTGTACTGCAGCTGTTTGCCTTGTTATCTGAGGTATGATTCATTTGCAACAAATCTTAAGAAATAATGTGGTGCTGAAATAGTGCGAATCACAGATGGTAGACATTAGCTGGGACACAGAATATTTTGAATAAATGGGGTGGAACGGAAAATCTGGTGCGATGGTTCATGAGGATCACTGTAAAATAACAGCACATTTTCAGATAGAATATCAGTTATTTGTTCAGCTTTAGGGAAGCTTCTTTTGCTAAATATGCTGTTTTTAATAGGAATGAAAATGGCAGCCCTTTCTCTTTGGATGATGAGTGTCAGCTGTGCCAGACAGATTCCTCTGCGAATTGTATGGCTTTCAGATATGAGTCATTGTGTCTCAATGTCAAGCATCATGCAAACAGGGATTCGCTCTGAAAAAGCAGAAGTGAAATTCCAGAATAGAAAGGCACTTATATATGTTGGGCAGAGAACTAGAAGGGCTCCTATGATTGCCCTCCAGTTCAGCAGCAGGAAAAGAAAAATAATGGATGCGAGCCAGCTGTAGTTAGTGGTAGACTGGCTGAAGTGAAAAATGGGCTATGGGAATGACGAAGCTATACTATACATAGATTGCTTGGAAAAAAGATTATATTCCAGATGGTATGAGACCTGTCCTTGTATGAATGACAGAGACAGAAAAGATAGAAGAACAACTCGGACACAATAATGAGTGAAAATTTTTAGATGGGTGATGGGAAAACATAAAGAGTTTGGAGATGAGAACCTGAATATTTCTCCTCAGTGGGTTTCTCTGCCCTTTACTCTGCTTGCTTTCTACTAATAGGGCAAATCGGAAGTCCAGGTCTTTTCAATGAGACCTCCTTGTTGGTTTGACAGAGATTTATTTGGTATGTTAAGATGTAGGGTTCCCAGGGGAAATACTACAGTGTCTCGTGTCTTCATCCTGCCCGCCTTCTTCCATTTTTGCCTGTATTTGTATCCTGCCATGTAGTTAACTAACAGTAATTCTGTATTTGTCATGTTCTACAGCAAAACTTTCTATGATTTTCTTCATATATATACATATATATATATATATATATATGTGGAAGAATTTTTTAAAACCCAGCACTCAGATCCTTTCAATAAGAACTATTGTGGAGTGCTGATTCCTTTTGAAATTCTGTCCTTCTCATGCTTAAAAGGAAACAATGTTTTTGAAAATGAGCTCATAATAGAACAGCTTATTATAAAACCATAGAAATGTAGCATCACATTGACTCATGTTTACTGTAGAGCCATAAGCTCTTTTTCACTGTATTGTTCCTTAGTCAGATACTCCTCATTTAAAAAATTTTTTTTTTCCCACTCCTTCTTAAATGCTGTATTTTTCACTTACAGCTATTAATTCAGCTTCTTGGTTTCAGAAATCATCTGCAGTTTATTAAGAACATTTTGAATTCTGACACCTTTTCTAAAGAATTAGGAGCAGCTTCCGTTTCTGTGTTGTCCACAGATTTTATGCTATTTTATTGTCGCAATAATTAATGAAAATGTTGACTAGAACAGTGCTTTAGAACAGAGTGCATTGAGGTTGGACTTGTAATCCTCCTGTAGCAGCGCACCCACCAGGTAACAGTGGCACCTGGATCTCAGTTCCTTAGCTTGCTTCTGGCAAGGTCAGCGTGTCAGTGAAGTGCTACAGTTGGCCTTTTCCCCCAGGGGTTTCCCTTATGTCGAGTCTGTTTCTGTTCTGGAGGGGCTGTGGGCTAGTTCAGAATCTGTCACTGGCTAAAACTCTGATTAAGCACTTGGTGCATTTTGTGTATCTTGTCAGGGAAATTGATTTTCATGGTCCTTTGCTACAAAGTTCTCGCTATCACGCTGTTCCATTCCATGCAGTCAGCTCCGTGATAGGGCATTGTCTTAGTACAGCGACGATGTTCTCCTTATATGTTCTTACAGCACTTAGGAGCAAAATGTATGAGACTCTGCTGTAAGTATTTGTAGGGTGTCATTCTGGCATTATCTGGAATAGCTATGGGAAGAAACGGTTAAATACATTAAGTCTTTTTTTTACATATGCGCTGGAATTAGATGACTTATTTGTTTTGGCACTGTAAATGACATTTATTGAAAGCAATTCACTGCAGTTTCTTAAAATGTGCAGTTTTAGAAAATAAATAGACTAACACAGTTAATTCTTATGAGTATTTCTTCCATCACAACAAAATTTAAACTTCACCAAGAGCTTGCCCAGCCTAGCAGTCGAGGAAACTTCAATTTGTATGTTGCAAAGCATTACCTGCTGACAGTTTAGGTGGACATTAGACTCTGAAATTCGATTTTTATTTCAGCCTCTCTGGGACAGTTAAAGAAAAGCTAGAGTTTAATTAAGCTGTGATTTGCAGTTGTGATTTGACTTAATTTCTTTGGTGCTCTGATTTGTCATTCATTTTCTGTCCTGTTTCCTCAAAATGGGGAGGAAAAAAAAGCCTATCTAAACTATTTAAAAAATTTAAAAAGCAAACAAACTATTTAAACCATTTAAAAGACATCTCTTTCACTGTGAAGTCTTTGAATCAAATTCTATGATAAGCATGATATTGCTGTTACTATTGTGGAATTAGAGTGGATTGGGTGTAGTTAGCTAAAGAATATTGTGGAGGGAAAAATGAAATAAGTTTGTTATTTCCTTACATGGAATATGGAACCTTATATGACATATGGAGCCCAGATTTCTGTAGTCTGTAGTTTTTAAGTATCACTGGGTAACTGGGGAAAGAAATATCCATTTATTTTGCTGAAACTGGGTGGAGAACATTCTGTGAAGAAAAAGCGATGCAAGATAAGGATTTGCATATTAATAATTAAAGGATAAAATTACATGATTAAGCTTCAGAAGGCTGCACAGAAATTGTCAGTAATTTATTTGACTCACTCATCTGTTTGGTTCAAATGAGGTGATCTGATCTGTGCACTTTTTGAATTCGGTTTGCTTTGCTTTCAATCTCAGAAGTCTTGTTTAGAGTAAGGAGAACTTTAGCTCCATTTTCTTATGCAGTGAAACCCAAAACACCGTCAGGAAAACCATTCTTAAGACAGCACTAGGTTACAAGATACCTTAGGTGACCGTGCAGTTCATGCTGCAATAATTGGCTGTGGTTCCTTTGTCAAATATTTTCTAAGATTATGAATCAGTATACTTCATATCATCCAGAAAATTCTCTTCCTGAATTGAGCTGAATTAAGATTTCAAGACCATCTCTTACAAAAGGTTAAAATTGTTTTTATCAGTCTATAAGTACACAGGAAGAAGAAACCTGATTTAGTAAACTCATCTCCAATACAAAGAGCAAATTTTTCAAAAGTACTTAAGTGACTTAGAGCCTTGTATTTTATATTCAAAAACGATCGAAAGCTTAAAAGTTTACATCACACTGAGTGATGCCTGAGTTTGTATTATGTTTAGTTTCTTCCAGTATGGAAGCGATATGAGGACTGCGAAATTCAGTATTACTTTTATGATCATTTCACTGGTTCGAGAAAGGACAGTTGACCCTTGGTTTAATCTAGACTGCATGTGTATTATAAGCCAGGATGGTCCAAACTGTAGCCTGTGTGCTTGGCTTGTGGGATCACTACGTACAAGCTTCTGCCTTTCCCTTGGAGATGGGAAACTGTTATTTTAGCAGTAAACAAGAACTGTGTGAGCTGCTTGAATGCTTCCTTCTTTACCTGCTCTCACTGTAATATAGATTCTGTTTGCAACCTGGTAGGAGAGTGGCAAAATCTGACTCTGACACCCGCACTGCTGAGGTTGAGCCATTTTATACTGTGGTTCTTAAATTTTAAATTTAGAAGGTACCTTGATATTAAGCCCAAACTTGCAAAGAATGTCAGACCAGAGGAAACACTGATTCAGCCCTTCATATTTGTTTCACTTTATTCTCTAGGAATTGCACATCAAAAAATGTCCTGCCAATATGTTAAAAAAAAAAAAAAAAAAAAAAAAAAAGGCAACACTGACCTTGACCTTCTTTAACTGTGGTACAGTGACAGTCTAAGAGAAGCATAAATTCCTATCTGTGCTGGTGTTATGTTGCCTCTTCTCCTCCATGGCCTCTCTCATTTTCCAGCGTATGGCATTGGCTCCTACTTGATCCTGTGATGATCCAGTTCAGGGAGCTAAACTGGCAGAACCCAGTTCCTCTCTGCAGTCCTTCTCCCTTCTCTGTGCCCTCCCCAAAGAAGCAACTAACCCAAAACTGGTTTAGCGCCCTTGGTGACTAATGGACTGTCAGGCAAACAGCAGTTTTAACAAAGGGATAGGACTATGGAACAGAAATGTCACCTGTGTGGAAAAATTGAGACAGAAAAGTGAAACTTAGTTGCTAAGACATTTTTAGGTTTAGCACTCTAGTCTGTACTCTTTGCAGACAGGTCTGTATGTTTGAGAGTGAAAACTTTTAAGTGTATGGGAGAGCTCAAGAGAAGATTTTGCTGGCATATATTGAAAAAGTTTGAATCATTAATTTCTAGTATAACCATCCACATTTATATTTTTCTTCCTCTGAAGTTGTGACTATAAGGGTTTCTATTTTTGATTTCTCGATCCCTGCAAAAATGTACTACTAGTAGTAAATAACAGCAGCAGCTTACTGGAAGTATTGTCAGATAAGTGATGAACCTAGACTGATGCTTTCTTGATAATTTCATGTAACAGAGATAACTTCCACACAACAAATGCATGCAGTTTGAGCGTGTAATATGTAGTATCTGAGAGGAGAAAACCATTGTTTGTAGTAAAGTCATTTTAGAATTATTGTTTAGGACTTGCAGCCCATAGTTATAAAAGAAATGAAATATGTTTCAGATTGTCTACATTGCTACTCAGTAAAATTTCTGTCTTACACAGAAAGTGATTTTTTAAAAAAAATATATTTCTTAATTCCTTTTTCAGATCGTAGCAAAGCTGAAATGGATCTGAAAGAGCTGAGTGAGTCAGTCCAACAACAGTCCACCCCTGTGCCACTCATTTCACCAAAACGACAGATACGTAGTAGGTTCCAGCTTAATCTTGACAAGACAATAGAGAGTTGTAAAGCACAACTCGGTAAGTATGTTGCAAGAATACAATGGAAACCTGAAGGATACACTTGAGGAAACTTTAATTTAAAGTTTGAAAAAAGTTTTCAGATTGTAAAGCCTTAAATATTTTACGCATTAAAACAAGATCAGAGGATGTTTGAACTCTTCAGGGCAAATAGAGTACACTTAGCTAGTTTAATTTAAAGCGTAATAGGACCTAATGTTTCAAATTTTTGTCAAAAAGCTTTCATCTTTTAATCTGATTTTGTGCCATTCTGATTTAGATAGTATGACAGAATTATAGTCTTACTATTTGCTTGTAATTTTGAAAATTCAAGAACTGTACCTAGCTCATTCCAGTTGCATATATTATTGATATATCCAGTCACACAGAAGCTGGATGTTGTTACAAAACATTAGTGCTGTATAGCACTTAGCAGGTATTAAAGACTTTGTAGGCACTAAAAAATTTTAGTTTCTTCTAACAAAACTTAGAGAGTCTAAAATTGTATGTGCAAACATCTATATAATTAACCTCAATCAGGTAAATAGTGTTACTGATTTTTATGGTGATTTCATGTGGATAAAAATTATTTCTGTGCTCATGTGCCAGCATTGATCCTAGGTTAAACAAATCTATAACTTGCAGGTGATGGAAAAAAGCAGTGAAAGGAGGGCTGCTAAATCCAATAAAAATATGATTTAGAATATTTGGAAGGTGATCCTTGCATATTTTGATACTGAGATAGGGCACTAAGGGAGGTATTGATAGCTTAAGGACTGACAGTTAAGATAATGGTATGTATGTACTTTATTTCAGTATATAGAGTATTTTTTTGATAATGTCAATCAGTCTGATGTCAGCATGGAATATACTTTCCTTCCCACAATTAGGAATAAATGAAATATCTGAAGCTGTTTATACTGCAGTAGAACACAGTGACTCTGAAGATTCTGAAAAATCTGACACCAGTGACAGTGAATATAGCGATGAGGATCAGAAATCAAAGAATGATCAGGAAGATGGAGAGGACAAGGAAGGTGCAAGAAGTGACAAAGAATCTTTGACATTGAAAAAAAAACCTAAGCCCTCATCTCAGAATGAAGACAAGGAGGAACTTAAATGCACAAGTCCAGAAGCAGAGAAAACAGATGATCCAGTTAAAGAAAAGGCAATTACAGACACTGAAAAAGAATTTTCTGAAAAGGGCAAAAGTTTGCAACATCCTGCAAAAGAAAAACTGAAAGGTAAAGATGAAACGGACTCGCCGACTGTGCATCTAGGACTGGACTCTGATTCTGAGAGTGAACTCGTCATTGATCTAGGAGATGATCATTGTGGGCGTGAAGGACGGAAAACCAAGAAAGAACCGAAAGAACCGCCTTCTAAACAAGATGGTAGGGTGAAATGTTTCCTTTCCTTTTTTTTCCTTTACTTTAGAACTATGATCTAATCCAAGTTACAGGCTGCCTTAGCTTTTAGCTTTATTATTGCAGTAAGACGCCTGCTAAACAAGATTATAGGGTGAAATTGTTTCCTTTCCTTTCCTTTTTTTTTTTGTGTGTTTACTTTGCTTTAGGACTATTATGAAAGCCAAGTTAAATGAAGCATTAGCTGTTAGCTTTATTACTGCATTAAAATATTAAAAAAGACCTAGACCAAAACAAATAATTTGCGTGAATAATTTTTCATTCTTTGTGACTATGAAGAAAAGATTTTCAGTCCCCATTATAATTTCTGATTTAAATAAAAAATCTTTTATTGAATTTCCTTCCAGCAGCATAGATCTATAAACATATATAATGTGTTCTGTCACCCATTTAGAGTTCTTTTTGCAAATTTTTATGACGTTCAGCTCAAACTTTAACATTTCCATAGACCTCCCAAAGTTGTAGCAGCAGCAGAAGTTGGAATTAAATCTATACTATAAGTTGTATAATGTCCAGTTAAAATCAATGTAAATGCTCTCATTTGTAATCAAAAGAACAGGTAAATTACGTGTATTGTCCCTTAGGTAGTGTTTTCGTGTGTCAGTAGAAGTAAAGAGAAAGCGTACTGAACTACCGAGTAAATGCTGTTGCTACCTGTGCTCTGCATGTTAACTTTTTGACAAAACAAAATAGAAAAACAGAACAGATTAAAAAGATAAGATTAAAAACAAATATTCTTCATATTATTTTCTCTATGTTATATAGCATGTTGGCTCAATCATTTTATTTAAAACTTTTATGATGTTTTCAGTCAGTTTGCTAAGTATACTTAGAAGACAGCTTATTTAGTGTTTCTGTATTTTGAATCTTAAAAAGTGGAATTTAATGGATAAATATTACTATGAGATATTCAAGAAAATAGACATATATGTTAAACTAAAAATGGTAGGAATATTATTTTGAGGAGGTTTATAATTTCTCTGTTTCTTGTTTTATTTAAAAATTGATTAATCAAGGCAGCTGTATTAATTTCCAAATCACTGATTCACGTGTAGTTAGTGACCCAGACTAGTGATGGTTGAAATAGTAAGTAAATCTAAAATTTGACTCTGATACTTAGGCAAAAGAATAATACATATTCTGAATGAAATTAAAAGTGGGTTTAAATATTCATATAAAAAACTGTATGAATATACTCCAGATATAAGTCGTCCTATGCATGCTTCCAGGGCTCAAACCTTTACGCATGACTCTCAGATACTAAAATCCCTCGGTTCAGTAAGGAGAGCCGACGCGTGCAGATCTGAATGTCTGTGCCCCCTTTTGCGAAAACTGTCAGTGCAGCAGCCCTCTCGGTCAGACATCATCTTCCTGGCCGTAGCTTAGGAACAGTCGTCCAGTTCCTAAAACGCAGTGTTCCTGAGGATTAGCTCATGGCCATCGGAGTGTACTAGAGCTTGCTGATGGGATCAAGAGTCCCGTTTTATCAGCTGCCCCGAGCTCGGACAGGTCGCCGAGAGAACCACCCAGCTTCGTCACCCCTTTGCCGTTCGTGCTGTTAAGGGGATGGACTGCTTTTGGCTTTTGCAGGGGCAGGGGGAAAAGATCTCTAGACCTTTGGGAAGGGGGTTTCTCAGTTTTCTTAGTGTTTTGGTCATGTGAGGGAAGAGGGTTCTCTAGCCACTGGATTTTGAAAATAAATTAACATGTTCCTGGTGAGCTGAGGTATATAAAACCTTTCAGTGGGCCCCAGTATACTAGTTATTCAACAAGTGACAAATCCTGAGTAAGAGTGGGCAGTGGTGAATCATGAGGAATAATTTGCCATTTTGATCCAAGTCAAACCCTACACCTGCAACTGCATGACTAGAGAATATGCCATTTTTCTTATAAATGAAAGTTAAAATTAAATTTAAAACAGTTTAATTTTCATATTTTTGACGATTTGAGAATCTTGTTGTACACAACAGCAATTGATTTAAAAATTTATTTAATTGCTCTGTAAGGATTCTCTCAGCTGCAAGGGATTCAGTGATGAAGGAGCTGACTGGACAGAAGAAAGCTTGACTATTCAGTGCCATGCTTTATTGATGGGATAAAGGTGCTGAATGGGTATCACAACTCTAGCCTGAATAATTTTCCCACATATTCCTTTTGACTGAACAAGGATTTTGTGTATCCAGTGTTACCTTTTTTATTATTTGTTATAGCTAAAAAAATCCTGCTTTTTTTTCCCTGACTTGACAGACAGGTAATGATGGGATATTATATTCCAGTTCTTGGCCTAATTACACTGCCTGTTCAGGAACTTCTGCTTAAGGTCTATCTGTACGAAGTTGTACTCTGGCTGATGCAGCTTGTTACAAGATAACAGCTGCTTTGCTGCCTGGGTGTCTTAAAGAGTTACTTGTCTTCTACCATTTCACAGAAGAGGACTTGCTGAAGTCACATCAGTCATAGCAAGAAAATACATTTAAGAGCATCCATTCAAGTAACTCACAAGCCATTGCAGTGAAGAGATTTTTTGACCAATATTAATGTTTTCCTGTCAGGCTCTGTAGCAGGGGAGTGGGTTCTGGTGTGTGAAACAGTCAGCTATAAACTCTGAGGCTTTACAGTGAGTGTAGAAATCTTAAATACACTGTATTTGATGGTCAGTGCCAGTTCACCTTTGTTTTGAAGGTTTTTAGCATGCTGATCCTTCATTTATTTGGTATTGCCATGGTTGAAATTTAAAATTTGAAGAAAAATTATTTTTCCCTTCAGCTGATTGTTCCTTTTGAGTATATTGACTTTTCTTCTTGGAGAAATTGGGATAACAGATGTTAGTGGTAACTCAGAAACATCCTAACAGATGCTAACCTCTCGCATACCTTCCAGAGAAAGTCAGGCTGATTTTCTGAATTTTTTGCTTTTTGTTTTATTTAATGTCTAGCACTTCTGAATTGCCACCAGCTTAAACTACACCAAAATGAGTTTACTGGTAGAATTTCAGTTACTTTTTGAGGAAAATAATTCAGAGTAGACTGGAAGGTGCATAGGACTCTTCTTTTTCAAAAAGAAAGATGGGAAATTATGGATCAGATGTGATGATGAAAAGCTCATATTACATTTTACGTTTGTTTAGTTGTAGGTAAAACTCCACCTTCTTCCACTGCAAGCACTCAGCCTCCACCAGAAACTCCAGTACTTACCCGCTCTGCAGCCCAGACTCCGCCAGCTGGCATAACAGCGACTACTAGTGCTACTTCTACTGTCAGTGCTCCATCTGCAGCCACTGGAAGCCCTGTGAAAAAGCAGAGGCCTCTACTACCTAAGGAAACTGCGCCCGCTGTGCAGCGAGTAGTGTGGAATTCCTCAAATAAATTTCAGACATCTTCTCAGAAATGGCACATGCAGAAGGTGCAGAGACAGCAGCAACAGCAGCAGAGCCAGCAGTCTCAGTCACAGCAACCTCAGTCCTCTCAAGGGACAAGATATCAGACAAGACAAGCAGTTAAAGGTATACACTTTCTAACTCAATGTGCCCGTGATGCCATAATTCCCCAGTAGTGATCTCAGTGCTCCAAGGCTGCCTAACCGGGAATTCCTCCATATAAACAAAATCTCAAAGTGTGGTTCTACTCTGATAAGTGACTTTAAAAATACAACAACTTACTCACCATACCTGCTCTTTCTGGTGTGTATTTAGAGTCATGTCTGCTTATTATAATGACAAAAAGTTTCTGTGTGTATCTGTATATATATTTCTGCCATTCTCAGCCATCATAGATCTGGGAGAGCGAACTGAATTATTTTCTAGATTACATGATAAAATCATTAACTCTGTTCCAGTTGCATGATTACTATTCTTATCTCATTATCTACAAACTGGGTCTAGTTTTATCTGACCAGAAGCTGATTTGTTCAGTTTTTCATATAATTTGAGTATAATTTGAGGACAGAGAAATTACCCAGGCTGCATTGGTCTTTGAAATCCCTGTTGCTAGTGAGAATAATCAACTTGACACGACTGTTGCTAGTACACTGAAACAGCAACGGCATTTTGAAATGTTTCCACAACTGTTTTCTTATCATCCCTGTGCCAGAGGTTTCCCTAGTATTGGACACATGCTAGTGTAAGCCTGTGCCTTAACTGCTTCACTTCACAGATCAGCAACTTTATGCAAATCTAGCTTTATTAGTAGTTTCAAGTTAATAAACTGGACTGTTAACTGGTGTGCCCAATACATGCAAGTATTTTCCATTCTGCTAACACTGCTGTCAAGGCAGTAATTTCTGACAGAAGAGAGGTGTAAGTAACAGGGAGCATATACAGACATATATCAGTGACATCTGTCTGTTCCCAGACAGCTTTTGTGACAGTCCTTTGAGAATAAGAAGAGGTGTATCTCTACATGTAGACTGTGCGACTTCAATACAAAATATTCATTGAGACAAATAAACGTGAAACTCTGTGAATTCTTATTTTTACTAGATTCATACTTTTACATAAGGGCTTAATAGTATGGACTGAACTTTAAATATTCAGTATATAAGTTTGTTTTATACATATATTTATTATTCAGTGCATCATAGCTATGTTCTATCATAAGTATTATAGGCTAGAAATATATCAGATGAAAATACTGTAAAATACAGTTTTCTTATATATTAAATTGGTATAAATGAAAATACTGCATACATGTAATTTGAAGAACAACTTTTACTTCAAAAAATTCTGTTTTGAGGATGTTAGCAACTGAGAGACCTTTTATAATGTGAATCATTAAAAATAGATTGAAATGTGTCTTCCTTAAAATAAAAAAAAAAAACTGAGGCAGATAACTCGTTAGGGATGAAAAGGTGAGGCGTTTCTCATTTTGATTTTTACTCTCATTTTTGAAATACCCATGGTTAAAGATTGCTTAAAATAATGAGGAAGGATGAGCAAAGGTTTCTCATCCTGCTTTGAGTTTACACTATGAATATGAATAAAACTGCTTTAATGAGTTAATCTAATCTTGCATCCCTTGCTCTGCAGCCAACCAAAGGCTAATGTTGAGCTGGATTTATATATAGCAAACATGTCACAACAGAAAACTAACAGTATTAATAGCGTTAATTATGGAAATAACATCAGGAAGTAAGACTAAAACAGGGTTTCTTGAACAGTGGCTCACAAAATCTTGTTTCAAAGCAAAAAGAAAATAATTCATTAATAAACTTAAAAGCCTTGACAAATGAAAATTTCAAAGACTAACCTGTGCTCATATATATGATACTGGTTGGGAATTTTTAAGGTTGAGAGGTTAGGAAGTGAATTCCTAGGAAGTGGAATGGAGAAGTCCAAAACTGGGAAAAATGCAGATTCAGGGGAGATTTTTGTATTAGCCAGACTAAAAATTTTAAGTTTGGAAGTTGTATTTACTTAGTTACTTTCAAGCCTTATAACTGTTTATGTGTTCAGTGGCTGGGTGCTGTATAATTGAGTAAATGGCACTATTTTATAGGTAATACAAGCCTTAGAAATGGCTATGTGCATAAATTTAATAGACATTAAAGTTAGAAGTTTGCCTGTTCATTTTCGTTTTCATATTTTGTGATTGATGATCATCTGTGTGTTTTCTTTTCTTAGCTGTGCAGCAAAAAGAGATCACCCAGAGCACTTCCACATCAACTATAACCTTGGTTACAAGTACTCAACCTATTTCTATGGTTACCAGTTCTGGATCTGCAAGTACACTTTCTTCTTCAGTTAATACAGACTTGCCAATAGCAACAGCTTCAGCTGATGTGGCTGCAGATATTGCTAAATATACTAGCAAAGTAAGTTCTTGAGCAAGTTTTTCATGAAATTTTCTTTTGAAATTTCAAATTTTGAAATAATTTTCTTTTGAAATTAGTAAGCATTAGGTTGTTGCATGTGGCAGGTTTATATCTGCTGGGCAGTGTCAGCGGGATGTTGATGATAGTGCTGAGCCATCACTGTACAGCTGGGTGAATGCTGCCGTTGTATGCCACAGTTTATATAGGATAGACTTCAGTTGCCCAGATATTTTAGATCTGTTCTCTGACATGTTCCCCCAGCTGCTTTTTTTTGTTACATTGCAGTGTTTTGCACCATTTTCTGTATGCCCTCCTAAAGGTGTAGATATCCTCTCAGTATTTAGGAAAATGTCAAATTTACAGTAAACATTAATATTTCATCATTTGTATTCAGTAATACATACAAAAAAAGTTGTTCTGTTTTAAAACACTGTACAACTTCATCAGATTGTAACTTGTCTTAAGTGCCTGGGAGTCCTGGTGGACAACAAGTTAACCACGAGCCAGCAATGTGCCCGTGTGGCCAAGAAGTCCAATGGTTTCCTGGGGTGCATTAGGAAGAGCATTGCCAGCAGGTCAAGGGAGGTGATCCTCCCCCTCTACTCAGCCATGGTGAGGCCACATCTGGAGTCCTGTGTTCAGTTCTGGGCTCCCCAGTACAAGAGGCATGTGGCACTACTGGAGAGAGTCCAGCGAAGGGCTACAAAGATGATTAGGGGACTGCAGCATCTCCCCTATGGGGAAAGGCTGAGAGAGCTGGGCCTGTTTAGCCTGGAGAAGAGAAGACTGATGGGGGATCTTATCAATGTGTATAAGTACGTGAAGGAAGGGTGTCAAGAGGATGGGGCCAGACTCTTTTCAGTGGTGCCCGGCGACAGGACAAGAGGCAACGGGCACAAACTGAAACACAGACACTTCCATCTGAACATGAGGAAAAGTTCTTCACTGTGAGGGTGACTGAGCACTGGACCAGGCTGCCCAGAGAGGTTGTGGAGTCTCCCTCTCTGGAGATACTCAAAACCCTCCTGGATGTGATCCTGTGCAACGTGCTGTAGGTGACCCTGCTTGAGCAGGGGGGTTGGACTAGATGATCTCCAGAGGTCCCTTCCAACCTCAACCATTCTGTGATTCTGTGTATTCATGTGTTAAAACAAGGCAAGCTGTAAATGAGAAGATGTGTTGTAATACGCATATAATCATAATGAATAGTGACAGTGAGGGGAGGGAGATTTAGCTTTTGGTATGCTTTCTTAGATCTTAAAACTAAAAAGTCAAAGAGAATACTATATAAAGTAATAAAGTTGAGTACCCAGAAGTTAAAAGTAGCAGAATTAATCTCGACTATCAGCTTTCAATATCCTCCTCAACCATATGTGTTTGGTGAGTTTGTCAGTGATCAGGATTGTCAGTAAATGTCTTTTTTTCTTTTTCTTCTTTTTTTTGCATTGCATTTCTTCCCTAAATTTATGGTTATATTTTTTGTTCATAAATTATATCAATGGCATTTCCTGGAGGGAAGAAGGTAAACCAGCTTACCGGCTCAGGATTCTGGTGCAACAGTCAGTCTTGGCAGCATCGCTTTAAAAATCAGAATCCTGATTTAAAATTTTTTGTTCTATATTCTAAATAGACTCAGACAAATATGTATATGGATATGTGGCATTGTTGATAGTAATGTTAAGTTCATATTAAAGTGGTTAAAAGCAGGATAAAATGGGTATCTATTAAGAACATATATCAAAGAAACTTTGTTTCCTTTTGTCTTTCAGATGATGGATGCCATCAAAGGAACAATGACTGAAATATATAATGATCTTTCCAAAAATACCACTGGAAGTACAATAGCTGAGGTTAGTGTAAGATTAAAAAAAAAAAGCAAAATAATACTGCTTGTATTTAACTCAAAGTTGTAAAATAGTATAGTATATATAAATTCTGCATTCAGTAACTAATTTGAGATATGTACCTTATAGCTGTACCTGCAAAATATTCTAAGTTAAGGCTGTTTAGATATCCTAGTTGCTGTGCTGTTGTAGAAGTAATGACTAGTCTGGTAGAGGAATACACAGAAAAAATATCAGATGGGGGCTCTACACGCTAGGCAGAAAAAAGCAGTAAGCCATCAAGCCCAGATCCTTAAAGATATTTTAATTGCCTAGCTTCTGTTGAGAATCTGTTTTTGTGTTTCCTTCTGTGTGCATTTACCAGAGTGGTATCAGAAATGAAGTAATTTTTAAGCATCATTTTTTAAAGCATGTATTTATCTACCAGGGCAAGAGGATTTTAATTTGCTTGTAGTGTAATAGCTTATCCAGTTATGTAATTATGACCATAGTTTTTAATACTTCTCCTTAAGTTTACTGACCGTATTATCATCCTTTGTTTACTGCACATTTAGTATGAAATGCATTGCTTGTCATTTTCTTCAGAGGTGATAGTTGGTATCTTTTAAAAAATTTTTTAACTTAGAGAAAGCTAACTATACAGCATAAACCTATGTACAAATGTGAACAAGAGAAAGCTCAGAGTAGAAGTGTCTGATGGTTTGTTTGCTTGTTTAAACCAAAATAAGGAAGTTACCATTATGAGCATGATATTTGTATTTCCAATCCACAGTGAATGAAAAACTTACTTTCCTAAACCTGGTCTAGTTAAAAAAATCAAATGGCATACAAATGAATAGAAAGAAAACCTGAGGGATAGGATTTTGAATCCAGTTAGAGAAATTTGAGGCTCAATTAATTTCAGAAGAAGCAAGACCAAGTTTAATAGAAATGCTTTATGTTTTCAAATAGTCTTGTACTTTTTATGGTAGGAAAATCTAGCAAGCAGGCATTTAGAATACTTTAGACTTTGGGTTTTGGTTGGCTACAGTCTTATCCTCATACTAATGAAAAGGAGCCTTAGTGTAAGTGTTAATCAGGCTTTTTATTTTGGGCATGTTTCTCTATATAATAATTAAGTATTATATACTGAACACTGTTATTATTAAATCTTAACTCTTTAATATTTAGATTCGCCGTTTGAGGATTGAGATAGAAAAACTTCAATGGTTACATCAACAGGAACTCTCAGAAATGAAGCATAATCTAGGTATGAAAACAGCAGTCCAAAATAGTTTGTTAGTCCTGGTCATAAACAGAAATTTTAAATACCTGTGGTATACGCTACCTTCATCATGTGATACTACAGATTGTCCATGTGAAGGGTAGAAAACGTTACAGAATGTGCTATGTTGATGTTAAAAGACACATTTCCAGTACATATTCAAAGTTACTTTTATCTGTGCATTTTAGTAAACAACAGATGTTGCTTTAGCCCTGTGAGAGGAATTTAGGCTACAGAGGACTTCTCTTAGGACAGAATGACTCATTTCTTAATTCATGGATCATTGGATAACCTGTCTTTATAAGACACTCTGTTAGAGGAATTTTATGCTGATTAGTTTGTGCTAATGCTTATATGAACAAAATCCATAGTAATATGGATTTGCATATGACAGGATAGGTTCTGTCAATATAGCCTCCAGGATCACGTGCGTCCTCTGAGATCTGTGGAATTCGTAGCTGAACTGGGGTTCAGACTAGCTGACAGTAGATTTTATTTTTAAAGAAATCGACTAATCTTCAGCCTTGACTCAATCTTGATGCCAGTCTGTCAGTGAAAAGAGATCAGAATTCTAGCTTAAACAGTAGGATTCCTCCAAAGAGGGAGATTTTTACCTCTGCGTTCACTGAACTGTATGGGCAGGAAGTGAAACCATGATTAAAATGAGACTCCTCTTAAATTGTATTTATTGAATACACTGACTGTGGGAAGAAGATTGCAACTGAGTGAGAAAAAGTTAGTCTCCTTTAACCTGTATGCAATCCAAACAGCCCTAGGACTGTATAATACTATCCTAGTCCACCTTTTGCCTGTTTTTTGCAGAACACATCTGGAATGGAAGTGGGGGCCAAGGGCTGAATTTTTGCAACTGAGTAGGTCCATATTCAAACTCATGCCTTTGGTTTGTTCATAGCATTTTGCTCTTTCAAATCAGAGCAGGCCAGTTTCTCCACCTCTGCAGTCTGGTGCCAATTAAATGCACTCTTCAGAATTACTCGGGTACGGCAACAACTTGACTGCGTCTCACAGAATGACTGAATGTCTAGGTGTGCTCAGACATTAAAAAAAAAAAAAAAAAAAACTTTAAAATCCTTTGGGGTCACCAGTCTTACTGTACTGATTTGAATAAACACCTTTAATAGTATTTTGAAAGTATGTCAGCTTCAGAGTTTTTCAGAAGACTCAAAGATTAATCCTAAGTCAAGGTAGCTGCCATTGGAATGCTTTGTTCATACTTGCCCACTTTCTTAAGTTTTATGTCAAGCTCTCTTTCTCTCCCGGCTCATAATGACTGAGGTATGTGTTTACAGCTACAGCAGTAATGTGTACCTCTCAGAACAATCCTAAAACTAGGCTCAAATTTACAGCTTTGTTCCTGTAGTGGTATGCTTTTACAGCTTTATTGGTGTCCCTATTGCAACTTCTGTATTTTTCTTTGTAAAGAAACTAAGGTACAATGAAGAAATGATCAGCTGTTATTTATTCATAAGGAAAGAGAAGAAATACAATTCTCTGTAGAGATGTTTTGGTCTTTTAAAGACAAAGTCGGTTAGTAGCAGCTTTTTGTGTTTATGCTGCACCTGGTACACCTGCATTCTGATTCTTTGTGGGACATCTAGGAATAAAGTGTTAAATAAATGGTAGGTAATGATTAAGGGTAACAATGATGGTGGCAGAATAAGAAAAGGGGATGGAAGACTCATTTGTTCAGGAAGTGTGAATCAGAAATTCTCAAACTCATGGAGTCTTTTAAGCTGCAATTAGTTGCAATTTCATATTGACTTTTAAACTTAAGAAAATTATTGCTTTGCACATTGCTGTTGGGAAAATATGCAAATTCATCTTCCTTTGTATCTTGAGTAGAACTGACAATGGCTGAAATGCGTCAGAGTCTAGAACAGGAACGAGATCGTTTGATTGCTGAGGTGAAAAAGCAGCTGGAATTGGAAAAGCAGCAAGCAGTGGATGAAACTAAAAAGAAGCAGTGGTGTGCCAACTGCAAGAAAGAGGCCATTTTTTATTGCTGTTGGAATACCAGCTACTGTGATTATCCCTGCCAACAAGCTCACTGGCCTGAGCATATGAAATCCTGCACACAGTCAGGTAATCTTGCTCTGGATTGTTTATTTCGCGACCGAGGGAATTGGGGTGGATGGAATTTACAGTGATTCAGTAGTCTTCATTTGCATGGGTGCAGACACACGTGAAGAAGAGTGACTGTGGACTGGCACACGAGTAGTGGCTATTTTCTATCTTTTTTTTCTTTATTTTAGCTACTGCAACACAGCAAGAAACAGATACTGAAATTAGCACAGAAACATTAAATAAATCATCCCAGCCCAGTTCAAGTGTGCAGTCTACACCCACAGAAACAGCCAGCACCCCCAAGGAAAAGGAAGGTTCAGCTGATAAAAGCAAAGAGAGTGTTACAGTGAGTATCATTGTAGTCACTTCAAACAAAAATAATATGTAAGATTTCTCTTAAATCTACCCCTGAAGGTTTCCCTGCATCAGCCAGGAATTCTTGACCATTTGCATATTTCAAAAAGTGTGGTTTGGGGAGTGAGATAGGGAGTTGTGTGGTTTTTTTTTCTTCATCTTGGCAAAAAAACTCCTTCTGTCCTCTGGGAACACCCTTTCCCCTCCACTCATTCCCAATAAAACCTTGTGTTGGCTTGACTCATCCTTCCAGCCAAGGGGGACTGGACCTCTTTCTCTCTCTCTCTCCAGGACCCATCAGTGTAGCTTCTGGTCTGGATCTTTCGATACAAGTTGCCTTCTGATAAGCAATACTGACTGCAGCACTTCCAAGCCCTTCTTGCCTGGGGGTTCAGAGGCCAAGCTCAAGACCTGCATTCAAATCAACTTACTTTATCACAACAGACTGCCACTAGGGTACCACAATGTTCCATAACACTGATACAGCAATTCACCTGGATCTACAGTTAACGGAGCAGTGTGCAGTTACGAAATCCTCCATAGCATCTACTCTGATAGTATTCAGTAGGCAAGGATGAGCAAGTGCTCTAATAAAAGGGACTTAACATTGCATATATAGAAAAATGTTTATAGAAAAGATTCTGCTTCATAGGTAGGGCTTGACTATTACCAATTTCAGCAGCGTTTTTCTTCTGCCCTTGCAAGATTTATTAAATGAAAAATTTTACAGGGGGCTGATCTTTCAGACCCTTTCACATGATCCCCCACATCAGTAGGAGCCTTGTTGTATTTTAAAATATTAAGAGCAAACTAATGTTTTTCAATAGTATTGTGATTCCAGCATGATGTCTCATTGAGATAGTCCTCTAGAATTGGGAAGCATAGTAAACTAGAGAGCTGTGTTCATTTCTTGGCACTTTTGGTACTGTCTGGTGTTAGATCTCTGGACATGACATGTCCTCCAAGGGAGTAACTTGGGAAACAGTTTTGAAGAGGCAAAGAAGGATGTGCTGTTCCACTGGAATGCTTTGGTGAAGTTACTTGAACTTCTCTGGCTCAGTCACTGTTCACATGCATTGTTTGTGGCTGCACATCCTTTGTATTACTGGGGGAACAGGGGATGGGAGAAAGTCAAATTACCAAGACTTCTGCCAGGGAATATTCCAATTATACAAATCTGGAATTGCTTTCACATAGGCTGAAACATCATGCTGTATACATTGATCATGTTCATAATTTGAATTTTGTTTTATTAACAAAGAAGTAACCTGTGAATTCATTAAGATGCAAATTTTTAACACAAACAAAACATCCAACATAAATTTCATATAATAATAATAATAACTAGGTGGAATTTATGTAAAAGCTGAGACTTCTACTGAGGTTGCCTGTGCTGTCTCTGCAGATAGCAACAGGTGTGACAAGCAACCAGCCTATAAAACTGGTCCAGGTACCGCAGACCACCACCTATATTCCAACTACTCAACCCACAATTGTAAGTACAACATCATCATTTAAAGCCTGCAGTAGCACTGTTCCTGGCATTAAAATTGCTCAGTATTTCTGGGGGGTTGTCTCCGTCTGCTGTTCTATCAAGATATGAATTCACTGGTATAGTCTCAACTTGCAGTGCAAAATGTCTTATTTTGCTGTGCAACATTCCACCCTTGGCATATCTTTCATTTCATCATTGATTATAACAAAGATTCAGACGTTGTCATTAAGTATAGCTAAGGCACTGAGGACAGTCAGACTTCCATTTTACATTATTATGTTAGTTATTTGTCCGTTTCATGTACTTACTTGACCGCAACAGCAATGTAAATATATAGAATTCATTTTAAATATCTTTTAAATATCTTTTTGTCTGTGGTATCCTAAAAAGATTTAACTAATCCTGAGCTATGCTTGATATTCCTGTGACATCTCAGTAACTATGAGGGAAAATATACATTCATCAGTAGTGATCTACTAGGCAGTCTTGTACATTAGCATTATGAAATTATGAGAAATAGCATTGGAATCAGTCCTGTTTTTTTCCATTGAAAATTAACCAAGGACACTCGAATTCCCTAATGTCAGTCACCAGAGATGGGACAGAAGTGAGTTCATTTTTGTATTTTAATGTGCCATATTATCACATTCTTTTAACTGGTCATGTTCTGCAGTGCTCAGTTCAGAGGCAGCATGGGATCTGAGCTGACATTCTTCCTTCCAAAAAGAAAAATGCTCATATTGCACTGGTAACTGAACTGCATGTCCTGTCTCAGCGGTGGGTTCAACAGGAGAAGCCCATGTTTAGGTAACTTCAGTTCATTTTCTGACTGAAGTTAAATAATTTAAGTTAATTTTCATACTGTGATTGTGAGGCCTAATTTGCTATAAAAATTACTATATATATATCTACACACACACATACACATACACACATATATATGTGGCAGCTGCAACATACATATGTGAATGTCTGTGTGTACGCACACACACGTACATACAGTATTTCATAACCATCATACTCCATACAAAAATGTTATTGCTTTTAGTGGGTATCATGAATTTTTCACATTCCTAACAGCATTTTAACTCAACTCATTTTATCTCAACTGAGAGCACTGTGCATCTTCACACCTAAGTTACTTGGACTGAGTTGCTATAACAACAAGGTTTTATATGTGTTTTAAAATCAATAGCAAGCATCAAACAAGTTAGATTCTTTGTGAATAGCTGAGAGGTTTTATGATCATAAAGTGGTTTCATGTAATATTCAGAAAAACAGCCATTATCTTCATCAGTTTTCTGTAATACAAAGCATATTGAGTTATGTAAAACATAATTGGAAACTTTGAAAGGTTTCTGCCTTTATTTGTGCATGTTTAAAACTTTGTACACATATTTGCATAAGTCTTGCACAGCTACAGACACCTCTGTATGCTAATAATTGCACGTGCAATTTAAATAATTTTAAACCTTAGTGCATGTTAATATGTATGCAGAATGTACATTTGTGAAAAACTGGCAGAGGTGGAAAAATTACCTCTCAGGGAATGATCCTAACACATTTAAGGAGTCTTGCACATTCCATATCCTGATCACTATAAGAACTGAAACTTATTTTTTCATTTGTCTAAGTATGTATATTTAAAAGATCACTGTGGCAACCTTAAGTTCCCCACCTGTAGTACTAATAATGACTTATATAATGGCTTCTTTAGGCTTCAACTTGCACTTTGTTTCCAGCTAGGAATTTCTTCCTCTGAACAACTTCCAGTAAATCTTCTTTGTACCGTTTCCATTGAACTCTCTTTACACATCTGAAATCCTTTGATTACCAAATAGCAGTAATCTTGAATTTATCTAGCAAATTTATTCCATGTTTGGTTTTTATTCTTTTTGCAGTTAAGATATTGTGAAAATGTGAATTCATCATCTTTGCATTCCAGGGAATGGAATGGCAGGCTTCTGGAAGACATAGACTTTGTCGCAGAGGCGCTGATAAACACGCTAGGTTGTAATCTCAGTAGGGATATTCACAACCTTTTTTGAATACCATCAAGACACTAATGTAGTTCCTTAAAACAGTGTGGGGAAACATTGGGCTTCAGTGAACTTGTATTTCTTCTTCCATATTCTCTTTGGAATTTTACGCTAGCATCATGGGAAAGGCCTGTGCATCCCTTTCAGATTCCTCAAAATCTCACTTCTTGTTTCTTCCACATTAAAACATTGTGAACTGAAATGGATGCATTTGTTTGATCACCAGTTGTGCATCAGTGGAACTGTATCAAAGCATACCTGCAGTTTGTATGGTATAGAATTGCTAAACTTCCTCACATTTCTGGAGGAAGGTTAAGATTCAGACTCAAGATTCAATAAATCCTTTTCCAGATCTTCCAGAGTGATGTGACCTTGACCGGATTGTTTAACATTCTTGTGCCTTTGTCTCTCCATCTGTAGAATCAATTACTATAGAGATGTCCTGAAACTCCCATTGTTAAGATTTCTAAATCATGATCTGTATGATGAAAGCGCAAAGTTTATTCTATATTAGTATTTTTGCAGGGAGTACAAGACAGTTTCCAGTAATGCTGATGGTTTTGTTATTGATTTGGGCAAAATTTAATTTAAAGTACTTTTTTGTTCAAACGAATGTTTTATGTTCTCTTCTGTGTTGACTGAATGCATGGAGGAGTTCCTTTGGGGGAAAAAGACTCAAGTAATGTGTAATGAGAATATACTTTTAAATAAGGGTATTTTTGTACTCCAGTTTGATTCGTCAAAACTCTTTTTCAAATGACAAAGGATTTTCTTAGCCCTTTTTGTTTTCCTTGTGTATTAGTTTGGGGAAAATACATAACTGGATTTAATAACTATGAAAACCTAATTCTCCAAGCATAGGCAGAGTATGTCCAGTACCTATAGGACCACCTTCCCCTGTAATTATAAAGTAATAGTAATAAAGAAAAAACCCTTGGCTTATAGGAAAGTGAGTAAAACACTACTTTCTGTCTCGGAATGAGGTAATACTGTGGTAATAAAGGTATTAATTCTTGAACAAAATTAGAACTTGCTCTGGATTTTCCCTGGAAAATAAATCTCTATTTCTGTGGTCATGTTTATGTGACCTTTAACATAACAATATGTTTCTCTTGGTTTTAATCCACAGACCATTCCTGTAGTGGTAAGTCCTTCTGCTGGGACAGTGGCAATGAGAACTGGAGTTCAGTATGTTCAGACCACAATGCCAGTCCAAGTACGAAGAGTCTAACTGCTAACAAGAAGTCCATACAATTGTTGGAATAAATAAATCTGTCTAATAGAAATGTGAAAAATAAACACAGTTCTTTGGATTAACCTCAAAGGTTCAGACTTTAGCTTTGTATATGTGTACAAAGCATTTACTACACTACATTAATGTAAAGCATTAGCGCTGGCTTAAAAAAGCAGAGGACAGGTAAGATCCATGTTAAATCTATGCTTCTTTTGTAAATAATGTACAATTTGTGGATGTCATTAAAGTTAGAGTACCATCTCCTTTTTATATTTGTATTGACTTTAACTTATAAAGAGTGTTTGAAGTTGGTAAAGGAAGGTTTAAAACAGCCTTATCACAAGCTAACACTGAAAACTTGTCTTGGGAAGTTGCAGTTGTGCATCAAATCACTTAATGTTTGATAATCAGGAGAATCTGAACAATTTGATCTGCATTTGGATTGAGAACAAGTTCTGCACTTTGAAACTCTATTAGAATTTCTTTTTGTGCAACCAAATGATGAAGTGTATCTGTTCAGTTAATTGTCTTAGGCAAATTATGACATTTCCAATCTGTGGACCTGCAATACATAAAGAGGGTATTTACCTTGTTTTTTACAGTGACCAGACTGTTAAAATTTATATTGTTTACAGGAAACAAATTAAAATTTCATTAAGCCTAATATCAGAAAAGTTGGAAAGAGTAACACCAGCTGGTTGGTAGCATGATTTCTGATCAGTGATATCAAAGACAAGAAAAGTAGAGCTTTTTCCTATGCTTCACAGTTCAGTTTTCTTTTTTTAAAAATCCTCTAAAAAGGACTTTGAAATGTTTTTCAAATGGAACAAGAACTAGGTGTGGAGAAAAACATAGATCAGGAAACATGGGCAAAGGACTTTTGATGCTGGGCCAGAGCATGTATTATTTATATGATGGAATTTATGTTTTTATGTAAGCATGAAACAGTACAGTATGAGAGAAAGTAACCCATGAAAATGCTGTCTGTTACACTTATACTGTAGTACCATTTTGTATGTTGTGTAAAACGAAAGCATTGAACAAAGCAAAGGTGATGTATGTATATGAGAAAATTAATTGTATGATATCATTCCAGTACATTTTGTTGTACATTTTAGTCATGTTGATTTCTCCCATTGTTTATAAAAGAATGCGGTTTGTACAGTCTCCAGCTAGTACCCAGATTAGAGGAAAAAAAAGTATTAGAAGAAAAAAGCGAGAACAGAATATTCGTGAATTGCAGTTGTGTCAAAAATAGCCTAGCTGGCCTTATTTGTGAAGCATAATTGCTTTTAGCATATGGAAGTATTTTTTCACATTTTCTTTGTATAAAATTTGTATTAAACTTAAATATCTTTTTCGATGATTGTGTTTCTTTGTGACTGATACAGGTGACACACACAATATGCTTTGGGTTTCTCCAATTTTTCAAGAAACTTCACGATTTTTTATTAAACTGTTTTAGAAAAATGGTTTGTGTTCCTGGATTTCCAGTTTACTTCAATCTGGATGAATGTATATTTCTGCATAGTCTCCAGATCACAGTTGTCTGTGTTAGGGTGTTCAGTCTCAGAACTGTGGGACTTTTGAATCCAAGTCCATCAAATTGAGAAAAATCAAAGCAGTGTGGGCAGTCTATAAATAAGAAGCCATTTATGTCTAAAACAGTAGCATTCATTTTCTCTCATTTTTAATAGCAAAGATCCAGTGTTTATGGTGTAACACTTATTCATTACTTGGATTGAGGCTGGACATTATGGACTGGTATTTATAGTCTTGTTAGTTATATCTGTGGGTTAGAGTTAGTGGATTCCATGATGAGTACTGCTGTAGTCCTCTAAGAGCGCGTGAATTGGGCAAGACTGCTATGTGTCTTAATTATCTGTTAAAAGAAACACAGGGAGCTAGTGAAATAGCTCATTATTAAATCTTAATATGAATATTGTCTTGAAAGTTCCCACTTCTGTAGCTTTTTTACTACGTACATTTGTAAAACAACTAAAGTTAGCTGTCCAACTTTTTAGAGAGAAGCACAAATTATGAATGTTGAGTTAGTAACTTTGTAATCTCTATCACTGAAATAAGATCTTCTGTTAGAAGGAAAAATGAAAAAGATGAAAAGTCAAAAAGAGTGTTATAGGAAACCAGGATGCTTTTTGAAGCCTCTATTTCAGTGTTTATGGTTTTTTTCTTTAACAGATACTGTTTTTTCTATAATAGGGTTGTTTTCTTTCCTCATGTAAAAGAACAGTTGACACAATCCCAAAGAAGGCTGGGATTTTAAAAGGATTTATCCAGTCAAGGTGAAAGTATAATCTTGATAGTCTAGTGACTGTATTGTTTTTCACATTTTAGCTGATTACAGAGTCGAAGAATATTGTTTTTCTGAAGATTTTATCTTGTGTTAGCTAAAGTGAAGCAAGAATATATCTCTGGCTTGGACACATGGGAGGAGGACACACTGGTATGTGATAAGAATTTAAAAGATAGGCTACAACTTTATTAAATATTTGGACAAATAACCATGGCTAGGCATAAGCTGCAGCAATCACTTGTGTATAGAGTATCCCCCTACTCTGTGGAGGGTCTCTCTTTTGTTGATGTAGGAGTTTTGATCCATTTAGGCCTCTTTGGCCTTGGCCAACATACCATCCTGGCAAAACATGTCTTCAGCCGCAGGCACTGGCGCTCTCTCTGGTTTGCCATCCTCTGTTATGACCTACTAAATGGCCTGTGGACGTGTTTTTGCTGATTCCTCTGGTTTGGGAGGACAAAATTAGCTTGTCTTGGAGTTCTAGTTTAGAAATCTTTATACTATGATCTTCATTATCGCTTGGGCTTTCAATGAGGAATGGAGGGGAGACTGACACCAGCATTCCTTATCTGGGCCAGTCAACTCAAGGTTCGATTGCTCTGTAGGCAATATTTTCCAAGCAAAGAGGAAAAAAAGCTGTAGTGTAACTTTAGCAAACCTACATTGTTCAAAAAGTATGTGCTAATACTACATTCAAGGTGCTCTGAAGTTTTGTTGTAGCCCTCAAAATGGCATGATCTAGATGGACTTTAACATAAGGTTTCATAATAGAAGTCTGATGTTAATATATTGATGTGAGAAGCAGACCAGCTGATCCAGAAGTTGGATCAGTGCCATACATCTGTAATTATTGCAGTAGTCATAGTCTAGCTTCGGGCAGTTGTGATTGGAGAGAGGTGAATATGCTCGTACTGAAACTATGGGCAGGCTAAGAATGCAGGATTTAAGAATTCATCCTTAGTGTGCTGTCACCTTCTTGTGCTGCTGCCAGTTAATTTTGGTTCTCCATGTTGAAATCAAAGAAATATAAGTGGTTATATAGTGGAGGAACATGGAGCAGTTAGGTGCAACACAGTCCTTCCAGAGGTGTAGGCTCAGTACAGATACACCAGTTCAAAGGGAGTGCTATAAATTCTGCTGTCAGTGCTCAGTCTAGGCTCCTGTCCCAGTTTGTCCTTTACATAAAGAGGCAGAACCATGAGACCAAACTCCCCCTTTCTCCTAACACCTGTGCTTTTTGAATGATCGTGGCTCATATGAATATGCAGGGCAAGGGCTACCCTAGTTTTTAAAATGGTTGTACAGCTGCTCCTTAATTGAAGACATTTTGGAAAGTGCTCTTGCACTTGTACTCTTGCACTTGCCAAGCTGTCAAGTGTCAGTCAGTTCTTCTATGCTTGCCTTATCTGTCCACTAGTATCTTTCATAGGAAAAGGGCAAAATGCTGAGAATTTGTTTTTGCTTACATAACATTCATCAATTACGATAGCTGTGAGTCAAGAGTTTTGAAATGGACTTCACTAAATGAAGATTTTGTTACACAACTGTCTGGAGGAGGAAGGAGGTATGTCCACATTTCTGCACTGTGTAGTTTACTATGAAGTCCAGCTGCCCTCAGGTGGTTAAACGTGAGAACTGCAGGGAAATAAATTCAATTTAAGAAATTGGTAAAACAGAAAAATTACAATGTGTTTTTCCATCCTCAGCAATGAGGTATATCTTGCAACTATTTTCTTTGCAATTTTCTGGTTATTTGACAAAGTGCTATTCTGTTGTATCTGAACTATTCACAGTTAGGCAAGGCCCAAGTGTGATTTTTGCCAAAGCTGTTTTCATAAATGGTTCAGATCCAGGTTCTATTTTAACTAACTAACTAAAAGTTTGAAGAAAAAAAGACCTATGAAGATAACCTGTTTTGATACGTTTCATCTCAATGTTGTGTTTTGATTGTCAGGAGCTAGTTGCTTTGTGTTACAGTCCACAAAATGAAAGACTTGCTAGAAGTGGCAATTGAGATCGGATGGGTAGAGAGACTCTAAGGATGAAGTCATCTTGGGAAAATTATTTTTTCTTTCAGTCCTTCATCTGAAGTGGATGTGGGGAAAACCAGGTATGTGATGTGGATTATTAGTGCTTTCAAAACTCAAAGAGTTAGGCTTTCACAAGAGAACTGCATTAAGTGGGTGCAGTTTGGCAAGTCATTATAGGGAAGAGGCTCAAAGGTATGGATGGATATATGAATACTGCTCATCAGGTAAAGCACATTAAACCTGGAAATGTAGCTTGCTGAGCTTTTAGCGAGGCCAAAGCTTGGGCAGAATTGAAATTTGATGTGCTGAGCAGAAGATGGTCTTGGAAAAAAGGAGCAACAGTAACAATTCCATACTAAATTACTGTCTGAGGCAGTGTTTGTAGGACCCAGAGGTGAAGGGAACGGCAGCCATGCCCAAGAAAGCATGTTGCCTGTCCCTGTCTGCTGGGAGAATTCCCTGAAGCCTGGTTGCCAGTGGCTACCTAGGTCATTAATCTCTCTCCATTTTTGAATAATCTTTGTCTTGGTTGTAGGGTTTCTCAGCAAGTGTTATTTTGTTAGTTCTCTTTTTAAGTATTTGGTGTGTTCCCTGTTTGCAGGACAAGAGCTCTTCACAACTGAATTTGCTACAATCTTGCTCATTTTTCAACAATATATAAACAATTGAAACTTGAGAAAAGGTGACTAATCTCCAGGTTTTCTACTTAATTTTTACATACTGACATGTATGCTATGCTTTCTATAAAATGTATCTGCTAAAAACAAACTATTATCTTCTTATTTAGAGTCCTGGCATACAGGAAAACATCATTGTGAAAAGTGGAAGAGAGATGATACTATGAATTATTGTGATAAATTTTTGCACAGTACCTTGTAAATCTCCTGAGTATTAGATGTGAAGCTCTGGCCATACTGAAGCTAAAAAAGCTCTGATGAAGCCCACAGTATATTACTTAAGAACAACTACAGTAAGTACGGAAAGTCCTTACCTGACTTACAGAGAAGAGATGATGGAGAAATACCACAAGAGACAGAAAAGGTAATAGAGCAATATTAAACACTTCTAGGAAAAGCAGGAATAATTGCTCTGGCCCTTAGAACCTACCTTTTGTGGTGACAGGCTATAACAATCTGTCTAAAGTAATTTATCTTCCTGTAACTACAGCGTTTCAAGTGTCTGCAGCAGGCCTTCAGCGCTTGTGTTGCTCTTGCAGCAATAGATCCAGCAGTGCACCTACAGTAAATCAGCATTGAAACTCCATCCTATCTAAAGTACATAGCAAGTGAATTGCTGTCCTTAATTTTAAACTTGATCAGATTTTTCTCCTGTTTCTGAGAAATTTCTGGCCCAAGTAAGCAACCTGCATTATCCAAATTTTGTTGCACTGCTCTAGAAATTATTGTAAATGCAAACAGTAAACATGCTGTGAGGCTGCAACAGTTTGGAAAAGACCTTAAAATGCCATAAAATATTTTAAAAACAGTTTCCAGTATATGCCTTTGCTGTTAACTCAAATCCAGTCTCTATTATAAAAGACAACAAAATACTCGGTCTGCCTTGCACTTTTGGCAAAACAAAAACAACCTTCCCCCCCAAACAAACAAAACCCCTAAACCCTACTTCTGAGGGAAAAAGAGGGCTTGTTTTTTTTCCTTGATCACAGTTCTGCCAAATTATTGGGGAGGCTTTTCACTGTTTCTGCTGGGCTTCAGCATCTGCACATGGTGCTTATGTGAACAGAGGAAAATAGAGACTGTGGTAGCTTGTCACAAAACTGCTCTAATCAGCAGGTGTTATCTCAGTCCTGACTAACGTGGTAATGCTGCTCCATGCAGAAGCTTAGAGAGGAAGGCTTACACACTCGCAGCTAACCCATAGCTTTGTGCTATTTTGTAACTGCTTGAGAATTGCTTCATTTCTCATTCACCTTTCTGGAAGAGGATCTGATGTGGCTCTTTTGTTCTGCTACAGCAGAACGGGAATGAACACTGTTAGGGGTTCATGACGTGATTGGAGGTGTGGACTGTTACTGTATCTGGGACTGGTGCTATTAAAAGTCCCATTTTTTCAGTAAGAAAATATATATGCCTGAGGCCCAAGTGTTGGCACAGGCTCACGCTAGCAGTGCAGTCTTCACTCTGGCTGCCAGGTGAGAGTCTCTGCTTTCTTTACAAAGAATTAGGAAGCCTGAAGACCATGGCATGGAAAGGATTTGAACATGAAATTTTGGGAACATTAACACTCAGTAAATGATAGAGCAAAGGATACCCTTGGAAATGCAATGAATATGTTTTGTCAGTGCGCAGATTTTTTTCTTGTTTGGATGTCCTTGAAGTGTTAGAAATGAGTTGTGATGATAGCAGCAACAGCAGCCTCATGCTTACAGTCCCATGCACAACTCAAACCAATATAATCTCACCAGATACATATCTCTCACCCCCTCTTTTATATTTAAGATAGATACAAAAAGTTTTCATTGCAGGTTGAGAAGTGTATTAACCTACTAATAATTCTTTGGCAGAACATATACTGGTATCAACTATTCATTTTAATGATGCTACTAGCATGATTTGCTTGGTTTGCTCACCATTGGATTTAGCTATACTAATGCTTATCTGGGAACCTTGTCACAGCATACTTGTACTCTGATCTGGTTAGTGATGTGATTGAGAAAGGATTTAATGCTGTAACATTGTGTGCAAATACCTTAAAACACGGTCAGGTGAAAATGCTGAGCAAGGCCTGAGTGGTGCGTGTGTGTGTGTGTGTGTGCACGTGCCAGCCAGTTCCCAGCGCTTACATATGTTTATGAGTAGATCGGTGTTACAGATTCTGTCTTTTGGTCATCATAGATTACTGGGACTAGCAAATCCTCATACTCTAGTGAGAGGTGAACACTTGCCACTGTGACTGGAAGGAGGTGGTATGCCAAGTCGGATAAACAGGTGTTCCTAATGCTGGTTTATGCCACCCTGATCAGCAGTGTTACCCATGGGGAAGTAAACATCACTAGCTGAGCGAACCAGGGAGGAATATGGAGAAATCAGTTCCAGCAATGATAAGCAGAGTATGAGCAGGCACTAACAGAGAACAGGCCCAAAGTTCTGCCAGGAACTTTGGAGGCAAAAATGAGAGAACCTGAGAATCTTTAAATACGTTCAGACAGCAAAATCTTCTAAGAAGCTTCAGAAAAATCTGTGCTGTTGACTCAGATGAGGCAGGTGTTAGTGCTGGAATTTCAAGCAAGAGCAATTAACTGATTGACAGGCTGTTAAAAACTGAAGTTTTGCTTTCTTAGGAGTTTGCCATTCCTAGCATTTGTTCCTCTTTCAGAGGTTTTTATAAATGGGTGTGTGCTTATCTTGCGAGCATCTGTCAATCTTCCATTGAGTTTGATTTCCTTCACTTGTGGTAAAACTTTCTATTTGTGACAGTCACACAGCTGGAAAACCTTTAGGGGAAAGATTCTGCCAGACTTGTTTCTCAGCAGGCCATGAGACAAGCAACACCTCTTCTAGAAAAAAAACCCACATTTGATTTTGTGTTGTGCTCAGCCCCAAGAGAAGCTTGCAAATGCCTCCAAAGCACATAATTAAAGGCTGTTTTTGTTCATGCCTGCTGTAGACAAGTATAGCTAACATGTTTTACAGCTGCTGCCTGGCTGCTACTTTTTTGAGCCAAAGGCTGGGATCAGATTATTTGTGATCAGATTCTTTGCTTTAGCCCTGCTGAAAATCCCTCTCAAATCTAGCAGTGAATCTGTTTCCTGAGGTGAATGTTTTTGGACACTGGGAGTATCCCTCAGGCTTGGGTAACAGTGTAGCACTTATGTAACACCAGCAACTTGTGCAACACTTCTCGTTTCACCCTGATTCCTATGTGATGGACAAGGGGATTACATTACTTGCTACATCTCTCTCTAATGCCTTTTCCAATGAGGCCCTGATCCCTTTGAGGTTATTTGGGTGCCACAGCAAGCAAGAAAGAACAGTTTTGAAAGTGACTCAGAGATTCATCCAAGCCCAGAGAGTTAAAATGTTTTGACAGCAAGGATTAACTGGCCAGCTCAGCAGAAATCCTAAAGCTGAATCTTATTTGTAGATGCATTTATTTACATAGAAATAAATATGCACAGCTGCAATATTTGCTTGCACTTTATCTTCCTTTGCAAGATAAGTAGGATTTGCTGACTGTCCATGTTGTCTCCCAGTGGACACAGCCAGTCGACTGTCTTCACTCTGCTCTACCAACAGACAACAGTGGGCCACAGACTGTGTTTTACATCTGAGGGGCTCTGGCTCTCGGAGTCCTTCCAGTCCAACCCCAGCTTGAAATGGGGAGTATGTATTCTACATATATCACTAGATCCAAGAGTGGCTGGAGAGAAGGCAGGTAATCTAGTCCCCCCAAAATGTAAACACTTTTTTTATTATTATTATTTAATGCCTTTCACTCATCACAAGGTATTTTTCCCCTACCCCAACCCCCAGACCCAAGATGGCAGCATAAGGCACCGTGTAGACACATGCACAGTCCACATACCATCTATGTAAGATTTAAAAACACAGCTATAGTTCTTACCAACAATCCCATGTGTCATTATTATTAATGTACACGATATGATTTTCTCCAGAGTTTGTCCTGGAGAAGTGAACTATTAATTTAGAATGGCAGGACTTTCCCCACCCACCCACCCCAAAAAGCCAGATTAAAAACACAGGTACAGAGCTTAATACCAGAGTAATGAGATTAGTTCATAAATTAAAAAAATACAAAAACAAAAAACAAACAAAAAAAAACGGTTTCACTCTTATTTTCAGAAGGTCCCATGTGATGTGATGAGTTGTGCACAGAGCATGCTCAGAGATTCCTTACTATGTCCTCTTCCCCCTTCAAAAGCAAGAAAACTGACAAGCAGACCCAAAATTTCTAGTCTTTTGTGTTTGTCGTTGATGGCAAAAAGGCAGTTACGGCTCTATGCATCCAGCTTAACCATAGAACTGCAGGATCCCCAGTGGGTGATCTGAAGACTTTTCCTCTGTTCAAAGGAAGAAAGACTTGATGCAATGTTCTTTGGCTGCAAGTTCTTAAAGGCTTCCACTGAAATGGTTCTCCTTCAAAAAAAGAAAAGCTGCAGTTGCTGTGGGATTTTTTTTTTTTTTAATAAGAAAATGCTGAGGAATAGGTGAAACCGATGTAATAGTTTCGAGTGAAGCCCTCACAGTGCTAAGATGTTTGGGTCTGCTACAAATATTCAAGTTCCAAGGCGTGCCGAAGAGCTTCCAGGTCAGCATGACAAGAGATTCTCCAGAATGGCATGTTGTGCTAGAGTGAAACCAAAAGAGGGGTTTTTTTGTTTGGTTTTATTTTATACTGAGAGCAAAATAACTTTCCTAGTTCACACCCTCAGGAACAGAGCTTTGTACTTGGGCCACCAGGTTGTCACGCCATCACAAGCAAGGAGGCTCATCTTAGGGAGGAAGGGAGGGAGTGGGAAGTTTCTCCTATGCAGAGAGGAAAACAGATCCTCCATAGTTTGGGGGTGTCCTGCTTCAGAGATGTTGGATGTGGGCAGAGTTTCTGAATGTACTATCTATCTACTAAACTTTTTACCCTCTTATTTTTTCCTGGATTAATTAGGAATGTTTCCAGAATTACAGCACTCCTAGAAACAATTTCCATGCCAATTAGTGATGTTTTTGCCTACAGTAATAAGCTATACAAGAATCTTCAAAGACTCTCCAGAAAGTGTCATAATCCTTTCCTATAACATACTCCAATGCTGGCCTATTTACTACTACTGAAAGCTGTTGTGAGTGCTTCATAGATAAGTAAACAGTGTATATATAAAAGAATCATAAAATAAAAACTTACTGAAATGTAAACAAAAACTATAATATCATACAAAGTCAAAATGCTTTCTAAGAATTAATTTCCTTTCCAAGTTAAACGGAACAGTAGCTCATACTGCATTTTCTGGAAATGTAGAAACTGGTATCATTGCTCAGATCAGTTGTTCATTTAGTGTACTACTGCTGCCTCAAAGAAAGGTGCAATAGGCTTATATGATAACCTGTCTTCACGGAAGTCTCCTAATTCCCACTTTTAAGAGACTCTTATGTACTTCCCCAGCCTACCTGTTTTTCAAATCGGATTTACTATGTTAAATCTGGAGTCAGGTATGCAAATGTCCAAGTTCTAATCAGTCAATTCCTCTTGAAATGTCTCTTGTGCCTGGATTAAATCTGGAAAGGTCAACTATCTGTGACCTACTACATCTTCTTTATAGTATCTTGATTCAGTTCAGGAAAATTGTGTATATACTCTTGGAAAACAAGACTTGCATCTGAAAGAGGAGGAAGTATCAGCTTTTTGTGAGTGCTACGAAATGACTGAGGCTCAATTAACAGGGGATCTGAGATAGAAACAGTAATCTAGTACAGTATAAACAGTACTCTAAAGATGCAGCTCTGATCTGCACGTAGAATTTGTAACAACATTGGGGATTTTGATTTTTCTTAGCCTCCTCCCAAAAAGCTGGTATCTGTATGGTCAGTGATATGTATGCTGTTATAACAGTATAGAAAGCCTTAATCAGCAGATGTTACTTGCCTTCGACTGCAGGAATAATTTCTTTTTTTTTTTTAATCACTAAATAATTAAACTATAAACATACTGCCTCAGATAAAAAGCCTGGACAAAGCTTTAGACAATAGGTATTTCCTGGATAGATGATTCTGATGAAGATCCTTTTCCAAGTGTACCTACCTGTGTAAAAAAACTCCAGTGGTTCCAGATGTTTATTTTACAGAGTGTCTGTTTACACTCCTCTAATGTTTAAATACAGCTCAAACGTTACTCTGGTATGTTGCCTATCAGTAAACAAATATTTCCTTGAAGCTATTTATCAGTGTGTGCAGAAACAGCAAGCAAACACAGGCATCTGAAGTGACTGGAATCCATTGCTCCATAATTTCACTTTAGAGGGAAAAAGTTATTTCCTTCTCCCTCCCCCTTCCCTGGTGGTTATTAAATCCCTTCCATTAAATTATCTATTTTTCTTTCTTTAAAGAGAAGAAAACGTGGCCTCCCAGCCACTCCTGTTGTTCAGCTTTTACAGATTTATCACTCATCAGACAGGTGAAGAAAAATGACCCACTAAAATGGAGATATTATCAGTGCTGTCGGCAAAACAGTGAAAGGCTCTCTGCCTTTTTTTTTCTTTTTTTTTTTGTAGTATAAAGCTCAGGTGTGTAGCAGCCTTGACTAATGATTGTCATCAATCAAACGAGGTGACAGCCCAGCAAAGAATGTGCTCCATTAATGGGAGAACTGCTTAGGCCAAGAGACACAAGCAAGAGAGCTCCTGAAATCCTGTCTATAGAAGATTATTGAACCTTCCCACTTCTTCATACTGCCAGAGAGCCTGGCAGCCTTTGATGCAGTCATGTTCACTGACCCACTACCTTTGAAGTATGGCACTGGGCTGTCAAAAGCAGCAGGCTATTATCACTTCATTCCCAGTGAGGCATTTTGGATTCTTCTCTGAGGACTCCTTAACCCTTCATGAACTAGAGAACCATCTACGGATCTGGCTAATTCTCAAAAGGGAGTTTTATTGTCATTGTTTCCATTGGCAAGAGGAAATAAATATACAAAACAGAGGGTTTCTGCTGCTTTAAAGATGACTTGGATACAATTCTGGGGACAGAACAGGTGCTTACTGCCTTACTTGCTGGGATCCCTTTCCCCCTGGGCTTGTGCACCCAATGGGACTACCTTGCTTGGCAAATGCTTGCAGGATCCTCATTCAGAATGGCATGTCAGGTCCTCCAGCACAAAGTTCAGCTGCACAGCTGAGTTGCTGTGATAAAATTGTACACCACCTGAGCTGCAACAGTCATCTGGGTGCCTATTAAAAAATTAACTAGTTTGCTGGAGATGAGGTTTATGCAGTCAGTTCCTGCATCTCAACTTACATGCAATACTCATTGCATACTGAGCAAATGCAGCTCAGTCACATTTCTGCAGTCGCACCAGGAGCATAAGCCCCAGGATGCACAAAGTCATCCTATCCTGCAAATGATGCTTTCCACAAACAAATTGTATTCCTGTCTTGGTAAAGCCACGTAAATGCAGATTCCAGGTGGTTTCCATTCTAAAGATTAGGAACTGAAAGCTTTGGCAGTTCAATTCTCACATCTTACAACTCAGTTGATGTAGCTGACTCCCTTCTTTCAAGTCTTTGGTCTTTCCTCTCCATATTTTTCTACCACTCTTGGGCTTCTTTGATACACTGATATCCCTGGTGTATGGCTGATGGTATTCCCTAATGCATCTCTGAAATCTCTCTTTTCCCACTAAATCACTGTAATCAGAAAGCCTTTGGTCTCAAATTTTGCTCATATCTCATCCAAGCTCTGGTGTTCCAGCTTCCCTCCTCTTACAGTCTACCCAAAACAAAGAAGCTTCAGCCGATTCCTAAAAATATGGTTCAAGTCTCCCAGTGGGTGGACTGTGGATACTAATGACTGGAAGACTCAATGGGATGCACAGGTTAGTCCATTTAATTCTTTCTAAGGCTACCAATGTCAGTGGGACACATCTGTTCAGTTAGCATGAAGCATTACCAAAACTTTGGGCTTGTTATTCCTGACCATAATGCTTTCAGAGCCTTCCACTTTACTTTGCATTCTGTGTACCTTCCTTATTTCATTTTGGTTGTGAAATTAATCACGTTGGCCCACAAATCATTAATAAAGGCAGCAACTCAGTATTTTAATGTCCCTTTGGTATTTACTCTAATAACTTCAGGCCCTATGACCACACTGAGTCATATATACATATATATATATATATATATATAGGTATGTATATGTTTGTATATATTTTTTTAAATAAATCACTCAAAAAAAAAATCCAAGAGTTTGGAATTAATAGGAGTTATGTGTAAAGATCAGAAGTTGACCCTGCTTGCTGGTCTGAGATCACACACATGGAGTTTTCCTTTTCATATGTTCAAAACCATCTTTATTAAGCAAGAATAAGTCCTGGAACATGTGGCAGTAGAGGGACTACCTGAAAAATTGCACTAGCTGCCAAGGTGGGGAGATTTACAGTAAGAAATTTCTCACAAGGTTGTTATTTTGCATATGAAGAAGTGAGACCAATTGTAGACTGTTTCAAAGGGAAGGAGTTTCATTAAAAGCTTAAATAAAGAAAGGGCCACTGAAATGAAAACTTGGAAGAATCCAGGATGGCATCCACAAACTGTACCTTTTTTGCTCCCTGTTCCTCTTCAACACCATCTCCTATTACAATATACACGGCTTTTCTTCCAAACCTTTGCATTATTCTTTCAAAACAGCTCTCTTTCCCTGAGCAACAGAAGAGAAGACACATTTGTTACCTGGACACATGTGGCAGGTGGGGCTGGCACTCAGCTACTGGAACTGCAGCTGGGACCTAATTAAACTTGCCTCTACATTTCTCATTTTCTGTTGAAATTAGAACCTAACTGAATCTCCATCTGAAATGGAGTCTCTCCATCTCATGACAGCTACTAGCACTTTCTTTATCAATTGAGGACTTCCAAGTGCTGCTGAAAGTTTTCCATAAGCTATGTGACATCTGATGCTTTGCTTAGACCCACAGTTGGTAGAGTGATGTGACAGTCACGGCATTCAGTTTTGAGAGCCCTTTTCTGTTCATTCCAGTTGTAACCAACACTGCCAATATTTAGTACTCACACAATTCTTCATAAAGATTCAGCACACTCCATCCCTTTCCCTTAGTAACAGGATCCCAACTGTGCTTTTGTAACAGGTTGAACCAGACTGTCTTCCTTCTAGCTGGGTGCAGTAGGACATCCCGCATGCCAGAGATGCTCCAAAGGATGGTTATCTTTCAGGCTCTCTTCCCCATAGAGGCATTTGGGAAGCCTTAGATTTTCTGCAGTCTGTACTAGCTTAAGTATGAGCAGTCAGGCTGCGAATTATGGATGTGCAAACAGCATCAAAAATAAAGCTCATACGTTGCTCATTGCAATCAGTTGGACAGACGTGCCTGATTCAGGGACAAAACTTCAATCAACCATTGGCTGAGGCCTTAGTTACTTTGCTCTTACCTGTTTTTGTTGCACTGTAGATGTTTTCAATGGGGAAGACAGTGCCCAGTCCATAGAGAAGCACTTTAGCAAGAGCTGGTATAAGCTGAGTTGTGGTGACCAGCACATTCACACAGTTAGACCTAGAAAACAAAAATGTTAGTAGGAGTGGCAATCTGTGTTTCCCTCTTCTACTCTGAGCTGAAAGATGGCAGGAAGCAAACCTCTCCTGCAACTGGAATGAAGTTCCGAAGCCACTGTGGATTTTGCAGCTCAAGGCAGACATCTTGAGTACTGGTCATGTCTCTTTAATAAATTAGTGGAATGAAGAAAGAAACCCATGAAACAAAGCAGCAGTGATGCAGCCTTACTGCATGCATGCATGCCAGGATCTATTCTGTGGGAATTTAAACACCATGTAGTAATGTCCATGCTGGGTTCTTTGAATGAACATGTTCAGGCATGGAAGGGCTCTTTTCTCCCTTTCCTAGTCTCTTGTAAATCTGCTCATGACAGGTGTGCCACAAACGATGTAGCCAAAGACAGGCAGGAAAAAGGATGGCTTTTTCTTTTGCTCAGTTCATCATCTCATGCTCACCTCAACCCTTGATAATACAAGTCTGGCAAACACGTGCAGACAGGCCTCCCACAGGTTTGGCCAGCAAAGTCCCATAAATGTGTCTCGATTTGTTTAGACGGGGAAAAAGAAGGGAAGCAAAGGAGATCCTAGATCAAGCCTGTAGGCAATTCTTTAAGCTGTTCTTACCGGGAATGTATCAAATTCAGAGCCTTCAGAGCATGTGTGAGCCAGAGATCAGTCAGCGCTTCAAGTTCTGCTCTCAACTGCAGCCAGGTTTCCCTCTTAGGAGCGCCTATTAAACCTGCAAGCAGGGAAACATCTTTTGTAGGCGCACAGAAGGGGAGTTGCCTTCATATGCCAACAGCCTCCTGCTCTCCCTTGGCTGCATTTGGCATCTGGCCTTTCCCACCGCCCTTCTCCCATTCCTGGGATGGGAGCTGCTTCCCAATGTCCCATGGGGGCCACGGCTCTGCCCTGTGGGAGGTCCCCACCCCAGCACCCTCCTACGCTACTGCAGCGACTTTCTCCTGCTCTGTTTCCTTCCAACCTGGGTGAATGGTATCAGCTATCTGCAGTGTGCAGGGCCACGTTAAACACCTTTCTTGGGATTCCTGGTAAGCTTGTACATGAAATGAGCAAGACGACTAATGAGCAACATGGAGGGGTCTGGGGCCTGAGCTGAGGGACATCGGAAGCCGGGAAGGAACTGCTTCTACTGAAAAGCTGTGCACCATTTCCAGTCGTGTGGATAGGATATTCCTCCAATAAAAAAAAGGCTGCAGATGTATTCTTACTTTTGCTTCTTTCCCTATCTAGTCACAGACCTAGCAATAATGTTGTAAACCCAAAGCAGAGCAACTTAGCAAAGAACTAGCTGTAACTAGCTGAAAAGAAGGAACCTAGGGCATCCTGTTACCTGGTGATATTGCTTTGAGGGGGGTTAAAAACAAGCAGTTATGCCACAAGAACACTTACAGACAGATCAGCCATGAGTTCCTCTGTGGACAAGCCATTTTGGACTCTTTGTGTGTTTACTAAGCATTTTGGAAAACTGGGAAAGGTTGCTTTCCTGCTGAAGAAATTCTAAAATAAAGCCCCACGCTCAGACTTCAGTCCCTCCCCAACCACTGCACCAGGTAGTTTAGCTTACCTCCTGCAAAGCCCACAAGGAACACTTATTTAAGGCTAACGGCTGAAATACTTGCTCAGCTCAGTGTGAAGTGCTCTGATTCGGCTGCTCTCTGCGCCTCCTCCGGAGCATGTCCCTAGCAGAATGGGGTCAGGAGTATTTTGGAAGATAAAAGGCCTGCTGGGTGCCTGGCAATGGACACTTACCGCCTACGTTGTTTTTGTAGGTGTTGTACATCTCTTTCACCCGACGGTAGCGGAATGCTAATTTCCTCATCCAGTCGACTCCCCCGTGAACGCCAGAGCCCAGGCACAGGTTTGCGCTGGCCGTTGAACTGTGAAAGCCATCTGCTGAGAAGTTGTACGTGCTGGGAGAGGGAGGAGGCAAGGGGACAAGGTCAGGGCAACTGCAGGCGACGCGGTTCCGGCAGGGAGCAGCAACGATCGGAAAGAAACGTGGTGACAAGCGGCAGCAGAGATGTACACAGGCAACACTGTACACAGAGTTCATCTCTGTTGCCTCTTAGGCATTTGCTGCCAACATTTACAGTGTTACATGAACATTTGCAAGTGCGTGAAAGAGCGCTGGGTTTATTTTACAGAAGTCACTGCGAGGGTGGGCTCCTCAGCCCCAAATCTTTGTAGATACCTACACACCCATGAAGGGCCCTCCTTGTTTTCGTTCTGGGCAGACTGCTGAAGGAACCACACGAGGAAATGGCCTAGGAGCATATTTGGCCTGTCACCCCTGTGCCCCAGAAGCACACGTGCCATCTTGACTAATGCCAGCACTCTCCAGTGCATAACTTTTTGTTTGCTACTAGAACAGCCGAAGGATCAGAAAGGAATATTCTGGCCTATTATTTGCTTTTAACTTGAATAATTTATTGCCATAGCTAAGAAATCAACTGGATTGCCAGAACTGTGGTTCCCTACAGTCCTTAGCCTCATCTCTGAAACCGATGACAACCAGCACAGTTACTAGCACAGTTTAAAAAAATGCTTTTAACATAAATATGAAGCATGTTATTGAGCACTCACTGACTGTTCTGAGGTTCTCTGAACTACAAAACACAAAACCCTGACTGCCCTCTGGTCACCAAAACTCCTCACCTGCCTCTCATCTGGGCTGTGAAGGTAACTGCAGAAATACTCAAATCCTAAAGGAGAAAATTCTGGTGTTACCTTTCCGACTGCCTGGCTATGATGTTGTTAAATAGGCTCTGAACGCATTAGATCAAGAAAAAAAATTCAGAAATGAGCTAAGGGAGCCTTGACGGCCTGCAACATGGGACTGTAAAGCTTTTCAAACAAAAACCGAGCTGATAGTTCAAAGCAGCTCCCGAGTAATTGCCCCTGTGAGTGGGGGCAAGTGGTAGCTGCACAAACACCCTGAACGAGCACTTTTTCCCAAAGGAAATGATGCCGCCTTCTCCCCGGCATTCCGCCTGGCCCTTTCTCCATTCCAGCACAAGCATTTCCTCAGCACTGGGGCGAAGCAGCTCAGGGACCTGTTCAGCTGCAAGATAAACAGCTTAAAAACAAAAGTCGCTTTTCAGCTGCAACAGTTCCCTGCCTGGTGGCGGGGGGGCATGGACAGAGGCAGCACCAGCTCACAGCACCTTAAAGCGTGCTGGATGACAACCCCAAGATGGAGTTTCACAGTTTAAGCAGACATTGGAGCGAGCTGCTGCAGAAAAGGGTGATCCTGCTCCCGCCAGCCCACGCAGACGTGGGCGCACATGGCTCCGGGCACAGGCAGCCGGGCCAGGCCCCCGATCCATTGCTGGGCTGAACAGTCACGCAAACTCGGTGAGTCCATCTCAGTAACCACAAGTGCTAGAGCCGGAGCCAGGGCCGGGGCAGAAAGGCTCAGCGCCCTGAGCCAGGGCCGGGGAGGAAAGGCTCAGCGCCCCAGCCTGCCCTTCCCACGCAGCTTGACAGGAGCCCGGCTTATTCTGCCCATGAACCCGCAGCGCCGGCTGCGCACTGCATGTTACTGTGGGAGTAGCTGGTGCCTGTGCACTCACATCCTGATTTACTGCAGAGTAATTTCCCCTTCCAGAAAGCCCTGAGGCCACTTTATTTCTGTATTAGAGAATTCAAATAAGTTTAACATGCTTAACATACTTCAGTCAACTTGGCTTCATTTCCCACGCAGACAAGCCATAAGCAGCTAAGAAGCACTTTTGAAACGACTGCAACCATTTAGGTTGGGGTTTGTCACAGGATCTAAGAGCTGCTGTTAGATAATGGCTTTTTTCACTCACTCAGCATGGGCAAGTGAAGTGATTTACTTGATGGAAAACTCAAATTATTGTTTTAATCATTGGCTGAGCAGATATCCAGACTCACCCTCTTACAAGCCACTGGAGCCAGTGGAACTGCACATCATAGACCTGCGGGTTCAGTGCATTGCAAAGCACAGACCAGCACTTCAGGTACACTCAAACCCGAGTGACGTTCTCTGCAGAAGGAAAAGTCTTTTCCCTAAAACACTTATGTTGTTTTCTGTGCTGCTTCTGTATCAATTTATATAACCAATTTTTATACCAATTATACAACCACCTATAAAAACACGAATTATAAAGCTCTATATGAGCTCTGCACATCTCATTCCTGTACCAGCTACCATGACGTTGCAGGAAACATTTTGGGGAAAGCAATATGTAATTGTACAGAAGTAGCTTTTGTATACATCATGATCTTAGTTATACACACAATATTTGGTGCAGTTTCAGTACAAGTTTCTACCATTGACAGCAACCCGCCTTGGCGAGGTCTCCAACCTTACTACTAAACCCATTCATTACGGATTGGGCAGTGGTAAACATTTCAGTCTGGTTTGGGAATGCACACATGACTGTTTCTATCAAATTTGCTTGAAAACACACTATGATGTTCATGTTAGACTGTGCTTTTATTTTAGCTTCATGCTACTATTGTTTATTTTCCACTTTCCCACAGGCAGCAGGAGTCCCTTGCTGCAGGCTACAAACGTGACATGCCTCTAAGGCTCAGGCACAGCTTGAAATGGTCCGGCCACACCTGTGCCAGCTGGCTGGCCAAATCATACCCGAAACTGGTGCAGGCAGACTTAATTTTAAACATATTTCCCCAGATGGTTCAAAGCCCAGCATGGTCAGGGCTTGACAGTAGGTACAAGCATATTAATGTGCAAAAGAGGACTTTGTGCTCGGTGCGCTTAACAATTGCAGACCTTACGGAGCCAGGGAGGGGAGAGGGCACGTGGCCGAGAATGCTCTTTTCCATTGCTGGCGAACCCCCTGCCATTCTCAAACAGCTGGGGACTACCTGACCTGCCGCTTCCAGGCTGGAGATTCCGTACCTTAGATCTTGACCGTTATCGTCTGATGACACATCATCTATGTGGATCTGGTCACAGTCCTGAGAAGTGTATGAAAAAAAAAGCACATCGAGAAGTAAATGCTTTGAAAAAAAATCTGAAAGAACATGTTTCACATAATGAAAAATGACTTTAAGGGTAATATTGAGAAGAGAAAGCCTTACATTTTGCCAGTACTGCTTAGCATAGTCCAGCCACTTGATTGTTATGAACAAGTATTACACAGTGCTTGTGGAAAACATGAATAGAAACTGTGTGTGTGATCAGTGGTTATCTAAGGACACAACAGCTCTTGAATAACACGGCAAGTGAAGCTACTTCCTATACGGACAGGAGGGAGAGGGATGCTTGTGTTTTAGCCAGGAAAAACCGTATTTTTGAAAATTTGCTTGCGTGATAAGGCACAGATTTGGCAGCCTCTACCCCTTGGAAAAGAGCACATTGGAGAGGAGGTGTGTGCCAACATAATTTCAAGGGGAGATCTGTTAGACAGAAGTTTCCAGAGATGCCTATCCTGCTGGTGTTTTCCCAATGCTTGTGAGGGTGCTGAGCACCCTTTGATGTGCCGAAGCAGCACCTCTCATAGCCCCGCTCCACGGACAGAGCTAAGAAATCATGTGTGGCAGCAATGAGGAAATCCATGCACAGGAAATTTAAACTGAATATCTCCTTGGAGCTAAGCCTGCATGAGGTGTGTACCTGCGATCTTATCATCCAAAATTCTTCATTGTTTGAATGGTGGAGGCCTTACCTCAAAAACTTGAGACATTATTTTTATGGTTTCTTTCCTTCACTTGACGTTATGAGCAGAAAGAGAAAAATCAGGAAGCTTCCCCAGCACCTTAATCTCCCTTCTCCGTGACCCTTGCAGGTAAGGGTGTAACCAAAAGCCTTCAAGCTGATGAACACTACCCTTTGTTTTCGTTGATTTTTGAGGAAAATAAAAGCACGCTAGGTGCAGCAGGCCTCCTAAGTCAGAACAACTGTAGCTAACCAGCGTCTGCTGCCTTCACCACTTTCAGTGTCCTATAAACTACAGTTTGTTTTACCTTCTTTACACAATTAAGGGCTTTACGAATTACTTTAAATTAACCCCTTTCAGGAAAGAAAAAAAAAATCCCCAAACAAGCAACCAAGCTTGACATTCAAGGCACAACATCACAGATGACTGTGATCTAGTTCTGTCGATAAACATGACATTTGCTGCAGCATTTATTTTAGATAATTCTCAAAAAGACATCCAATTTTACCTAGGTCCCGTCTCCTTGGTCCTCTTGTCAATGCATCACTGGAGAGTATATTCTGCATGAGTGGAGCCAAGTGGCAGCACAGCAGCTCTCCGCGGGCACCTCTCTCTCCTGCACATCATTTCTACCCCCTCCGCTGTTGAGTGCCATGCTGGGACCACGCCGATGCAGCCCACTCCACCGCAGTTGTGCGGTGCAGAGCATGAAGTCAGGGGAAAGGTATTTGTGGAGGGATCTGCTTTTCTCATTTGTGAATGAATTGTTCTGTACACTGAAGTGTGACAACAGTAGCTATCACATTTCTGACTTAATAAAATACCATGACACTTGGTGAGACGCTACCTCATAGTCCGGCAGCTGAGCCTATCGTGTTACTGGGTGAAACACAGGGAAGCTGCTTAAAGGAAGAATGCGGACCGTGTTTTACTACTTGGTTACGAGACTAATTTTTCATTCTTGAAGAATTTCCTTGAAATCTCAGCGCGTGGGGAATTGGGGCAGGACCCCTGGGCTGCCGAAACGAAGGGCCAGCTTGTCCGAACGGAAGTCAGCCATGGGGACACGGCCCCATCTCCACATCTGCTGGCTTTTTAAAATGATCCCCCAGAACCCAGAGCTGTATGATGTGCGGCGCATACAGCCTGCAGCCGAGCTGAGGGGGAAGGACCTCGGCCAGCCCTCCCAGCTGGCAGACCTGAGCTGCTCGCAGCGCAGCGACGTTGCCGGCCGGTCTGCAACACACAGCCTGCCTCCGCAGGCAGCCGGGCTCCCGCGCCTCCCCCACAACAGGGAACCAAGCTTGCGAAGACCTGCTTTGCCAGCGAGTATTTGCTCATGTCGGGCAGTGTGATCAGAGCCCTTTGCAGCAAACACCTTGTAGCAGACTGCAGCAATTTAGTCTGCCGGTATTGTTGCAAGTGCAAGCACAGATGACGTGCTAGAGGGGCATATAAGTGCTAAACGAGTGGGTTATTTAGTGGGGCAACAACATACACGTATGATTTGAATGTGTGGTTTGGCAAACACAGGCCCTTGCTTGCCTGGGTTGTGCTGATAAAAACACTCAGAGCGGGGCAAAGCTTTTGTCACTGCCTGCCCTGGAAATACTACACAATGGTCGGCCTGTGCCAACGTTTGGTGCCTTTTTTGTGTTACTGTGCAGCCACACCACTAAGCCGCGCTTCAACAAGCACAGGGGAAAAAACCAAACCAAACCCTAACCCCCACCTGCCCCAAATCAGCTGGAAAAGCAGTCCAGCTTCTCAGTTGCACAACTCAAGCTAACTCACCCGCAGAGAATCCCTTTCTGTACCAATAAAGACCAAAAGTGGCTGGAAGGTCTCCGGGTTTGGGGCTCCTCATTCATCAGCAGCCCCGAGGACAGGGATCAGCCGCCTCCTGTCCAGGCACTAGCCTGAGGGCTGGGGTGAGTTGCACAAGAAATGTGCCTCTGTGCTGGGCTGCAGCACCACAAGAGGATGGTCTGAAGCAGGTTTTCTGACTGCTGATTTCCCTTATTGCATATGTTCAAGATTCCCACTCTGGAGCACAGCAGCGAAATGCATCCAGAAGTGGAGGAAACAGGTGCCTGAATCCCCTCCAGGAAAACTCTGAAAGCACGTGAAGCCCTGGCTACCGACAGGTGCCAGGTAGCAGGATGGCACAGTGTGCGCTGCAAACACAGCTGAGCTCGGTGAAGCTCCCAGGAGGCTCTGCAAGCTCATGGCACAGGGGAGGAAGGAGCAGAGAGGGACAGAGCCTGGCTCGAGCCAGAGCTCGGCCCCTTTCCTTCAGCTTCAGAGAGGCAAGCTCTGGAAACACCTGCTATTAGTTTGCCAGCCACCTGCTGAGCTGACAGCCTGCATGCATCATTGCAATAATCCATCCTCTTGGTTTTGCCAATTTTTCAGTGCGAGAGCAACAGCACAAAAGGCTGCCTAGCATTTTCATAGACAAGTTGCCCATGCATTGGCATAGAGGAAAACTCTACTGCTCTCTCCAGTCTTGGCAAAACAGTCAATTTGGTGCATCGCTCCACAGCTTGACAGCTTTATTTCTGCACTGGGCAAGAACCACATGGCTTTCATACAGAAAGGAAGTATTCCAGTGTGGGCTTCTCTCTTGGACTTCAGAGCCTGGGCTTTGCTAGGATGTCACATCTTCACTGGACTCCAGATCATCACATAAGTGCTGATAGGGCTGTGCAAATCTTGCTGCATCAATGCGCGAGTGTTTCATCCTCATCAGGCACTTTCGGGGAACACGCTTCCATAGGACTTCAACCCCTGGCAGTGCTCCCCGCTTTGCACAGCACTGAAAACTGCAGCCACCACAGTTAAGCCATTCCCCTATTGCTAAAACAAGGTAAAAACTGATTTTGTAGTCCACCATGCCTCTATGGCTAGGATGAGCGATACTCCCCCCATCACACCTCTCCCCCAGGCTCCGCCTGCTGGGACGAGGGCCAGCTGAGCTCTGGAAGGGCAGGGAGGGCTCCCCAGGCTGCCCGGCTGCCAGAGGCACTAGGGATTTGTGCCAGAGAAATGTTATGCTGCGTTTGATATTTCCTCGCAAGAGTCCTTGTGCTCTGGTCTTGAACGGTGCAACTATTCTGCCACTTTCTCATTGCAGCCTGCACTTGCCCGAACTCAGGATACGGCCGGAAAGGGTTTCAGCCCTGTGCAGCCTCAGCTTATTGCGCTTGTACAGGTCAGCGTTACACCACATGATGGTGCTAACGTCTATGGTAATCTCCGAGGGTCTAGAACTGCATCAACTTCTGTGCGGATTTTTTTTGTCTGTTTCTGTTTTTTTTTTTTTAAGAATATCATTCATTGCATCTTCTTCAAGCCTAACACTTGGTGACGTGTGATCCTTAAATATCACTCAGTGAATGCTCCACCTTGAAAGACTTTCATTTATCATCCAAAATGAAGGTGTAGGATGGCTAGTGAACAGAGATGGATGACTGCTTTGCTGCTGTTGTTGCTGCAAATTCTTCCAAGCAGAAATGGCAAGCAAAATTTTGCAGAGGACATTCACTTCCCAGTTCTCCCTCATCTCTCATTTTTTTCATTGAAAACACTCAGCTAAAAACAAAACACCTTCATTTGTTTTTGGTTTGAAAAACCTACCAAGCACAGGCAAAAAGGGAAAACTGAAATTTTTGAGTAGAAAATACTCTTCTCTTTCCAGCTAGTTGGGCAATGCATACTTACTAAGGATCGTCATTTAAAACAGTGCTGGAGTTAAGATAAAGTTGTCTCATGAGGCACCCTCTTGTCTGGTCTCTGCTCTGGCCGGATGGAGCATTATCTTGTTCTCAAACGTTTTTCATCATTTTGAACCATCCACGTCCAGCAGGGTGTTGTTCTCACCCCGAGGTGCCTGTGCTGCCACTTTAGTCCCTCTGGCAAGTCCATGAAGGTTATGCTGACCCGCCTATTCAGCTGCCCATTTTGTGCTTCCTCAATTTTTTAATAAAAGAAGGTAAGCTGATAAGACACTCAAGAAATCAGCAAAACTGCTTCTACTTCTCATGTAGCAACAAAACAGCACTAGCAACAGAAATGTTATTTAGCATCTTTGTAGCCCAATCTATTGGAGAAGATCTCCTTTAGCATTTTGGTGAATAGGTACACCTTGTGGCACCTGGCTCTCCTCTTGTCTTGGATACGGAGCCCAGATATTTTGCATTTTTCTGAATGCTACTTGGAGAAGCAGTGCTAAAATTTAGGTCTTCACCAGACTAGTTCTTACTCAGCTACCTAGGTCTGCTGGATGAAAAAGTCTCATTTCTCAGTGATTTTTTGTTTAGCTTTTGCTGCCTTAATGTCTAGAAACCACAGAAGAAAAAAACCTCAAACCAGCTTCTCATAATTAAAAACTTTGTCTTGCTCCAGTGGTTAAAGAAGAACTTGAGAGGCCTTGGGAGACAAAACTGACCTAAGGACTCGGCTTCTAGCAGCCAAAGCTGTTACTGACTGACAAATGTGCAGAATTTGACCGAGGCCAGACAATTTGCTGCTTTATTTCACATTTTAGAGTGATAAGTGAAGCCAGGAAAAAGCTTGTTTTAAAATGATTTGCACACTTAAATCCTTTACAAACCAGGGAAAAGTCTAAATTAGCAGAGGGTTTCTGAAGGGCAGCTTTGGCCAGGACATGTTGAGATCTCACGGGTGAAAAGCACTGGTTGTGTGTTAAATACTATCACTATTTATACAAAGCCCTGGACACCCAAATAGCAGCTCTCTTTTTTTGCTGGAGAAAGATTTTCACTTTGCGCTTTCTGTACCTTCCTCACCAAACCCTTCTTTGAAAAAAGCTGAGAGAGGGAAAAAAAAGGCCGTTCAGGCCATGACTACTGGTTACCAATGCACAGGGCTCCTCATCAGCCCTGTACAGCTGCTGCTCACCTTTGCTTGTGGGACTTTGCTTGGATTTTAACATATACTCAAAAAGGTTTTGGCTCTGTAGACGGCACTGTCAGACCCAGCCCTGCCCCAGACAGGAAGGACGTTCTGCTCTTTGCCTTTTATGCAGAAACTCACCTTGTTTCCTCCTGCGCATGAGCAGCCCCCCCCGCTCAGCATCTCTGTGTGCAGAACAGAGCTCCCGCCAGAACAGGCACCAGTTTTAAAACCTCTGCACTGGCTCATAGTTAACTGCTACTTGCCCCCTAGGATCTATGTTAATTTAGCTTAATAAAATTATTAAATAGCAAATTTCAGGAGAAGCAGCAGCAATGTCCTCATTATTAGATTTGGGGAAACTGCCAAAAGCCATCATTGTTACTCTGTATTTAGAAAAAAATTCCTTAACAGAATGAAGATGTCAAAGAGACACAGTAAAGTATGCTTCCAATAAGCCAGCTCAGGCCCACTTCTTTGGGGTCACTAATGAAAGTTTCTTGGCCAGAAAAACAAGTTTGTAGACCAGATGCAAATGATTAAAAAGAGAGATGTTAAATAAAATAAGCAGCTACGTACCTCCAGGTCATTAAAGAACAGATGCGTATCTGCAAGGTTGAAGATCATTTCTTCCATCATAAGACCTATCCGCACAGACGTCGTAGTGTCCTGTTAGGGAAAATCAGGTTTTTTCCCATCATTTTGATTTTCCTTTTTTGCGGGGGTGGTGTGGGGTGGTGTGGCATATCTTAGAGCAAACACAGGATTTACAGATCCCTGTTTCTGTAGATACATTCATTAAAGCCCTTTATTTCCCAAGTGTCTCTTAACGTGATTTTTCCCACCCTTTCTTTTGCTCTCCTAAACAATCAAATCCTGTTCTTTCAAGGATGCATATGGCTCCCCTTAACCAGGAATAGCTCACACGTTTCAGAGGTGGATAACAAGAAGCTTTAAACACTTGAGGCTATAAAAGAACCGCTTCAGTAGGTTGGACCAAGAATTGATTTCCAATAGCGTCAGCAGTGAGTGGGTAGGGGAAAAAAAAAAAAAGCAACAGAGCATGCAGCGCGTGATCTCCTCTCGCCCTGTCCTTCAAACCTGCCATAGGAGGTCGGCATCATTCTTCCCATGTTAACACAGATCTTTAATGTCAAACAACTGTTCCCGCGCAGGACAGGTTACACCGCTCTACAGCGGTGCAGCACGCTCGTGGAGCCAGAACTGCAGCCACGCTGGCAGTTATACCCAAATAACTACCTGCATTAAAAAAACACAACGCAAGACAAGACACAGCTCATTAAAACGCCAGGTCGGCCGGTCTGTCACGTCCGACACGTGCTGACCGATGGCGTGAAGGTTTGCCCTTTCCGTGGGTTTTTGGCACCGCCAGCCCTCCCCTCGGCTGGGCGCGGGTCTAGCTCGGCCTGTCCCCAGCGGCTCCAAAGCTGCTGCTGACACGGGAACTGCAAGGACCCTGTGCAGCAGGCAGGCTGCCTGCAGCGTCTTTAAAACACGCTTTTTTAATGATTAAAAGAACGGGAAAATGGATATACGAACAGTTCCAAAACGCTTTCCACGCGCCCTTAAGCATGTGTGAGCTTCCTCACATCCCGCCCTTGCTCCCGAAGTCAATGGCAAAACCTTAGCTGAATTGCCCCACAGGACTGCGCTACCTGCAGCCCGACCGTAATTCAGGACTTCCCAAGAGATGCAGATCGCGGATGGACCAGCTGCCGCGGGATTAACACAGCCCTACAGAGCCGCCAGGTGGGCACTGCATACACCCTCTGCGGCTGGCACGCGGAAATGCTCCCGGGAGCCCAGCTGCACCCAGCCTCTCCCCCAGCGCACTCTGCTTTCAGTGAGCCTCAGCCACTTTTCCACATCTCTCATGCCTAAATTCAACCCTCGAATAACCGACCTTCTTCCTAAACCTGCTGCGAAAGCACAGAAATGCATTGATGCAAACAGGCTCTCCAGCAGCGCATTTTCTTAATCATTAAATACTCCAAAAATGCAAGCAAAAATAATCTGTGGTTAACAATCTGGGCACTCCCAGCTCAAACGCATTGCACCTGTTCAAACTAAACAACAACAGACAACTTGAAAAAGAGCCTTCCCACTACAGGCTTTTATTTGCAATTCATCTTCATTAGGACAGGGATCTCTCATCTTTATGTTTATGTGGGTGGTTTCCCCTCCCTGGCAGTTACAAGCCCTGCTAAAACAAGGCAGATTTATAGGTAGTCTTTGCTCTAATTTTCTGCAGATTTCTGCGGAGGCATGTTATTGTACGGCAGGACAGCAGCGAATTAGTCGAGGAGCTCTAACAGGGCGCCCGATGTTTGGAGGATGAGGACGGTTCAATCAACCCTTGCGGCAGATGCTGGTGACACGGACGGGATGGTGCACGCTAACCTTGTTATTATGCATTCTTGGGGTCGGGCTCGGTAATTCGGGCAGAATAGCTGCAGTCGCAGCCATGCGTGCGACTCGCAAGCGCTGCGCCCCCTCTAAAGAAAAGCTCCGTCACTCATGCCTAAACATGCCGCTTGTGTCCTAGAAAAAAGGGCACTTGCTCCTCTGGGCAAAAAGTAAACTTCAACAAACTTGCCTTCAACGTGTCTCTAATTTTAAGTATTAATGTAAGATGCTTAAAATTACCCCTTCTCCCCCTGACAATGTCCATTTCCAACACATACAGTAATTTATTTCTAAAAATATTTCTGCTGGGACATCACCACTAAGTATGAAGGGGTTCCAGGAATATCTGGGATCCCTCTGCAGGGGTATCTGCCCCGTTTCGTGCACTCCTGGCGTACTGATCTGCAGAGGTACAACTGGCGTGACGGCTCCTGCCCGAAGTGCAGCTGCCCATTCTAGAAAGTTGCATCCAAACACCGAGGCGCGGGGCGGAGAAACAGTCAGAGCTGGAACAAATCTCACCGGGCACTCACCGCACGGCGCCTGCTTGAGCACACCAGGTCTCCCAGGCCTGCGAGGGCGTGGGAGCTTGGATGAATATTTCAGCACAGGCTTCAGCACTCATGTTCAGGTGGGCCATACGCTGCATTTATCCTCCCGCTCAGTGTTTCCTATTAGTTTGCTCTAGGAGCCTCCACGCTTAAACTTCACTTAACCCTCCCAAATGCTCCTCAGAAGCCCAAACGCGCTCCCCTGACGAGGCACGGGGACACCGGGGGAATCGGCGCATCCGACTGTGGCCCTGTGCAAACAGCACTCCATCAAGTTTTACTGCCCAGGTGTAGTTACACGGGGGAGCTGTTCTGGAGAAAGTCTGCTCCTAGCAAGGAGTGACTTTGTAAAATAGTTTTTAATGAAGCAATTTATTTTTATACGTTTCAAGGATCATTTGCTATTAAAACCTCTTTTAGAAAGTCTCACCGGTTGGTATCTGTCATTTATTCTCTAAATTTTGTCTTTAGCTTTATTGGTATTAATCACTAATGGAGAGTAGAGAATGTTTCCACAGTGTATGAAGTTACCTTCTCTTAAACCAAACAATATGGGGATTAAACTGTAGATGAGGGGAAAAAAATCTTTCTCTTGAGATAGAGAATGTGATGGAATGAAAATAAAACAGAAAAATGCACTTTACCACCCAGAGGGGAAGCCGTTTGGGGAAATGATTTGGCATCAGTGCTTTCACAGTATGGACATTTCCTGTATAGCAAGGCATGCTTCCAAGCCTTAAACAGGCCGATAAAGTTAAAAGCAAATCAGCACTCTCAGTATGCGATAGGTGTCGAGAGGCGCTAAGTCGGGGCTCCATTGGTAGTTATTTATTTGCATTACCACAGCATCTACAAGCCCTGGTCCCAGACTTGAACCCCACCGTGCCAGAGGTTGTACCCGCACAGAGGGAAGAGCCAGGCCTAGAGCCTGTAATTCAAGTACGGGATAAACAGGAGAGTCAGGCTGGTGGGAAAGCACAAAACGACCCAAGTATTTCAATCAACAAGCTGTCAAAATTCTCCGTGCAGTTCATAAAGGATTTGAAAGGGAATCACAAAGTCTTTCAGACGGTGGTAAGGGAGAGGTCCTCCGTAGCATGGGAGTCCTGCACCGCTGACGGGCGTCCTTTACGCCGCAGGGGGAGGCCTTGGCGGACGGCTAACGCCTATGTCAGAGCAATGTTAGTTTAGCAGAGCAACACACGCTTGCCTCGTCCCCACTGACGACCCCCCGCTAATCGTCAGGACCTTTCCCGCACTGCGGGGCACGTCTGCCCGCCACGCGCGAAGCCAGGGCAGACGGGGCCGCAGGCTGCTGGGGAACGAACCTCCTCCCGCGGCCCCTTCTTGCTGCGCAAAGGGATTCACCCAAACACTCAACCCCGAGCGCTGGCTCGGTAACATTAGAAAAGCGAGGTCCTGCGCCTTCGCTAATCCCCCAGTCATGCTTTCACAAACACGGACAATGCGAGGCAGGGATGGAAAACTACTAACAAACTCCTTCTGCAAATAACACCTCCGGCAGCACAGTGCACCCCTGAACGCCTCCCCTCCACCGCGCACTGCCCATGGGGGTGCAGCCACACGGCCGCACCGGATTAGCGGGGTGCTCCCCCCGGGGCCGAGGCACGGGGACCTGGCCCCCCCAGGGTCTCCACCACGCGAGCGCCAGAGCTCCTCCTCGTGCCCCCTCCCCAGCACCCCCTACCCTCCCGCCTCCAGCGGCCACCGCCACCGCTCGGTGCCTGGCTCAAGCGACCTGCAAGGGGTAAGGCGCCCTCCTCCCCCCTCGCTCCTTCATGAGCGCTACCGGATCAAAAGACAAAAAGTTCAAGATAAGCCTTTTTATTTTAAACCATTTGGACCAAAAACGTTTGCCCTAGAGAGCAACCTTGGATATGTCTCCCTACGTCTCCCTCCTGAGCCCACCACGACTTCTCGCTAGGGAGGACTGGCGTGCTGTTGCCTGCTGCTAATGGCCGGATCCTGCATGATGCTAGGTCATTGCCATTAAAAGTGGGGCACCTCCAACTCCCAGCTTTGTATCAGCTTGTTTGGGGGTAATTTTGTTTTGCTGCCTTTTAAGCAGAGAGCTGTACTAGAGGAAAACACGGCCAACAGGAGCCTGTGGACCTCGCTTCAAAGGGAGGCGAACGCCCATCCACCAAGGGGAATGGTTTCCTTCGCACCCCAGTGGCATCAGCTGACACTTTGCTCTGAACATGCTTTTATGTTTGAGTAATTGCACACACTGTTCTTAATCCTCAAATTATTTCTGTAGACTTGCATTCATTTACATTGTAAGATTACAATTTGAGACAAATTATGCTCCAAAAGCTAATAACATCCCACCTAAAATTAATTCTGAAAAAGCAAAATTTTCTGTTGAAAACTTATTTCAACTCCGCAAGTAGAGCTTTTTCTTTACCAGTAGTTAAAAGGAAAGAAAACTGGAACTGCTTAAGCCCAAGCAAACCAAGCTTCGAGCCTGACGAATCACTTCCACATTTCAGTGTTACCAAAAATCTCCCCCCAGCTCTAACGACAGTAATACTCAGGGCAAAGGCAAAGTGGAGTCGTACTGCCCAGCGGCGGCAGGGGGACGAGGCGGGAGGCGACAGCGAGAGGCAGCCCGGGCTCCCGGCAGCAGAGTCGGGGCCCTGCGGCCTCCTCCCACCACCTTCTTCCCAAACGGCTTCAACTTGCCCCACAGCACGCGTTCAAAAGACGCGCGTTCGCTAACGCCAGCGGCCGCCGCTGGTCCAGCCGGTGGGCTGCCCGCAGCCGGCTGCCCGGGCGCTCGCACGGGGCGACGCGGGACAGCAGCGAGCCGCGGGCTCACCTCTGGCAGCCGCTCAAGCGCTCGGCTGGGGGCAGCGCCGGCTCCTTCGAGGTCCCTAACAGCAGCGTCTTGCCCGACCTGGCTGCTATTTCGGCCCGCGCCAGTTAACCCGCCGCTCGGAACGGGGCATTAAGCCACTCTGAGCGCAGAGCTCGGATTCGGGCCTCCCCCTCGCCCTTAAAAAAATAAATAAAAAAATAAAGCCCTACTATTTAAAACCAATCAGTCTCTCGAAATCCCTGCCAAATACCTGTTTGTGCCATGAGCAAATAATTACTTTTCTACAAGGAAGAAAGTATTAATTAAGAGCATTCGTCAGACTCCTATTCTGCAGGGTTTATCTGGCCCAGGTGTCAGCCAGAGGTGAGAGACGGATTAGTGCACAATCACGGGTTTTCTCAGCCAAACCCCCTCCTTGCGCTTAGCTGCTGATAATGACGTTGTCACCAAAGGAAAGAGTTTAAGAGTTTTAATTGAGTTTAATTGCTTGGAAACTCCTGAAAAAATGGGCCAGTTTGGTTGTAGCATAAAAATAATAATAATAAAAAAGCACAGACACAAATGGCTGGGCCACATGTTCAGACAAGGACGGCGGGCGAGAATAATCATTCTGTGGCTCTCACGTCTTACACCTTCATCAGAATTTGAGACCTGAACAAGGCTCCTCCATAGAAATGTAAAATTAGCTGTGCGCATCAGTTCTAGTTCAAGCAAGCCCCTGTCTACTTGAGGAGGAGAACGCATTTAGCTCCTTTACTAGAGTGGCTTAGTTTGCATTTTTTTCATCTTTTTCACTCGAGCCCAAGCCGGCTTCCCAGCGCTCGCCAGGGAGGGGAGGGGGCAGCTGCGACAACGGCTGCTTGAGGCTCCCAAGGAGCTCAGGCGCTGAAACCTGTTTTCAAAGGCGACCCGCTTAAGTGACCACACTTCAAGCGTTTTGAGAGAGGACTGTCCCTTTTCAAATAGTATAACCCAGCTTTCTCGTTCTCAGGCTCTAAACTTTTTTCTGGAAAAAAATGAAGACATACTGTTTTACCTAAATATTGAAGTTTTCAGGTTTATCAGACAATCTACTCAATCTGAGTGAACGTATAGCCTCTACAGCATCACAGTGTGGACTTTTCCTGACAAGTCTGCGCCGGACAGAGAAAAGACTTTTTAAGCTGCCTCTTCACCTTCCCCAGGACCGTGATGGGGAGGCATTTCCGCTGCGGGGCTGCTTGCTGCCTGCTGAAGGGCTCTACCTTTACGTGCACCTATCTGTTCAAAAGCAGCTGGTGACAGAGCCTCGGAGAACCTGCTGGCAGGCGAACGGGCACGCCAGGCACGAACGCCTCGCGTCGGGAAGCACGCGGAGGTCGCGAGGGCTCCCCTCCCTCCGCACACGAACGATGCTTTGGGACAAGCAGCAGGAACTGCCCGAATTTATCCAGCAGCTGAACCCGCGAGCTCTGAAACGGATCCCAGCCCTGTGGGGATACAGCACTTACTTAAATACTCGATAAAAGCCCAGCCATGGTGCTTGAGTACAAGTGGAACTTATTTTTATAAAGTAATATGAAAGGTTCATGCTCCAAAGTCCATAAATACTTTCAAAAAAAGAAAAAAAGGCGGGAGGGGGGAAATCTAATCTAAATGCACCTTTTCACCCCCTTCCCCTGCTCCCAGGAAAATCATTTCTCTACATAAGCTCTTGATAGTAGTATGAAAAACACCAAGCGCCCAGAAGGCTTGGTGCAAACGCGTCACGGCGTGCAACACAACCACGCATTTTGCACAGCAGCTTCCTAACACAAGTTGTGCCCATCTTAAAATTTCTTTCCCTTAAAAGTCACGATTTGGTGACCCAGCGTTGCTTCGGACATGTACGTTATGTCAGAAAGAATCTTTTAATGCTTCCCGATGCCACGCGGGCGCTTCGCGCCGAAAGCCCCGGGCTCACCTAAGCGGGGCGATGAGAGGGCGCAGCCGTGGGAGCGCCGAGTGCCGAGCGCCTCCCGGCCCGCACCCGCCTTCGCTGCTGCTGCTGCTTCTCATCAGCCTCTACAAATGATAAACACAGATGTTTGCTGCCGAAATACACGCTTGAAATAATCAAACGGCTGGAATTATTTACTCCCCTCTCCCCAATAATGAACTAATAATTGATATAGCAGCATGTCTAAAGTAACAGACTGTTTTATTACCTGCAGTGATTGAGTGCTTTTTTAATTTAACTTAAAAAGGCATTAAATACAAGGTTTAGCCTCCAGTGGGCAAAAAAATCTCCAACTTCCTCAGAAAATCCCTTCCAAATTGTATTCATCTTGACTTAATCCATGATCTACTGAGTGAATTAGGCTCTATTTGTTTTGAAAATCTATTTTATGGCGTTCCAAGGCCTGTGTTTTCCTTCGGAAGGGCTTACGCTGCCTTTCTGCCCAGGCCGCCTGCTCGCAGCCCTCAGCCCGCGCCTCGGCAGGGCTTCAGCGTCCCAAGGTGCCCCACACATCTGACTAGCAAAATGTAAATAAACACAGCTGAGCCAGGAAGAAATTGGAAGGTTTTCTCATTAAAGAAATAAAATAAACAGATGTCCTTAAGCACTTTGGCTCATGTTTGTCAAAGGAACGGAAAACTCTCAGATGTTTGACCAGTGGTAGTGATATAAGGCCACAACTCAAGCGAGGGAAGAAGAAAAGAGACGCCCCGGCACTTGGAATTAGCTAATAGTTCTCGAGGGAGGGCACGTTCGATCTGAACCTTAGCAACTTCTACAAATAGTTTTTAACAGCCGAGCAATAAAATGGGTTTTTATGCCGTCTCAGTTTGTAAAGTAGTAAAGGACAGAGTGGGCCATTAGAAGCATGAATCACCCTCAGGTTTGATTAAATCCCCGGGGTGTTTCAGTCAGGTACCGGCTCGCTCTGCAGTCCTGGGAGAGAACAAAGCAGGGAAAAGCAGGAGCTACTTGGAGCATTCAGCAACAGTAAGGAAAACAAAACAAACAAACAAACAAAAATCAATCCTGGGATTTTAAAAGCATCTCAAGTACAGCCAAGCAGGAACTTTTCGATGGTTTTTTTTTTTTTTTTTTTAATTGAAAATGTAATTCAGTTAAAGGAAAATCGGTGAGAATCTATAACTGCCAGCCAAACTTCTGCGGGAGATGGTTTCTTACATCCACAACATCATTTCTGGCAGGAACGAGACAGGCCAGTTTGCAGCGCGCTGATGTGCACTGCTATGATATTCGCGTGAAACACTGTAAAGGGGTGTTCGGGTCCTGTCCTTGCCTGGGCCAAGTGGCAGCTTTAGCCACCCTGTCCCTAGTATGTCCAAAATATCTTGAGGCCTGACCATCCTTGGAAACCCCTGTCCTCGTGTGCCTGGGCTGCTGCAGAGGCGGGCCTGCTTGCACTGGAGTAAACCTAATGCAATTAGAAATTTTGAAATACAATTAAAAAATTAAAATAAATAAATAAATAAATATAATAAGATATGGTCATCTTAAACAAATAGCCTCGATAGTGGTCAAGCAAGCGCACAGCAGCTCTGCTGCCAACAGCAAGTCCCAGCCGAGACAAGCCGGAGCAGCCGCTCGAGGCAAGTGTCCGCACCGGCAAGGCTCACAGAGACACGGTGCAATATAGCCAGGTGAAAAATCTTTCAGTTAAGCTAACTAGTATTTGGAATATGACTTTGCATGGCCCTCATTTAAAACTGGGCTATAGAGTATTATATTAGTTTTTATGGTGTTTTCTTTTTCTTAAATTCAAGTCAATGCAAGATGCTGAATGATCTCAGAAGGTGCTATGCATTGAAAGGGGAATTTTGGAGATCATAATCCTGGGTATGAACATGCATTGTCAAAGGGCTGATAAAGATCCCACGCAATTCAAGTGTTTAGACTGACCTCCATATTCAGTTCTTTAATTCAGCGCTAAAATTAAATCCCTTCCATTTGGTTCCAGGATTTTACAGTAACTGTTTTATGGAAACATGAATTTTCACTCTAGATTTTACTTCAGTCACAATTCAGTTTGACACTAAAGTCCTGGGGCCAAGTTTTGCCCAGAAGCGTAACAACACAGAATGAACCAATGTACATGCTGGGGAAGTACTGAGAAAAGTACAAAATACGGGGAAAAGCTATTAGCTTCACACACATCTCTTGGCAAGGGAAAACAACACACCTGGTGCCCCCTTTCTTCTCCATATTACTCCTTTAAAAAGCATGAGACTGAATCTCCTAAATTTCCTTGACTGAAAGAGATGCAGAAATATTTTTTAAATGCTTTGACAACAAAGATTACAGAACAAGCTTGCAAATTGCTCAAGAGTCAGGGAAAGGGGAAGAGACTCAAGATTTTCTTTGGCACGGGAGTGCTTGCAATCTCTCTTTATTGTGTCTGAAGTTAATACCATCAAAAAAGTCCTTCTGTGCTGCGCCTAGCTGTTTCAAACAAATGGCCCAAGCCCCTTGACGTTTGCCCCGCTCCTGTGAAACCCTAGCAGCGCTACAGTGCATTTTGACCCGTTCTTCCCATTGTGTTTCGTTCGCGATTTTGCATGCGGCTCTTTGCAGACACGGCAAGGATTGCAGTCATCTCCCCCTTGAATGGGAGCTCTATTATGCACAGCTCAGGGGATTAGAAGGGCTGGGGGGACAGTACATTAAGCCGTAATAATGGTCTATGTCTTTCGTGGTCTCTAGGCACAGGGTAAATATTCTGCACCCATACGGTGATGGGAAGCCTGCAGAACAGGTTTCTAAACCCTCCTGAACATAATATCCAGGGCTAATTAGATATGGGACTTCCCCCCCCCCCCCTTTTCTTTGTCAGAGGGCCTCCTGCCGAGCAACGAAGGGGTGGGGAGATTTCGCCTGGCCCGACAGCTCGGCTGCCCCGGCCAGCTCGAGTGTGACATGGGGCATTCGGGCAGGTCTGTGGCCACCGCAGGGGAGCAAGTGGCGAGGTGAAACCGCGGGCCGCTCTGTCTGCTGCTGCAAGGGTCGTACTGTGGGGGCTGCATGGCAAAGGCAGTAGGACCCGGCGTAGGAGCACTGGGCAAGTCCCCTGGATAGAGCAAACAGGGCAGAGGGACTAAAAGGAGTGACCCAGGTCGGGCCGTTAATTCATGCATCAACCTTGAGTAAGTCTTGTGCTTTAACTTCTATGAATGCTGTGTGCAAAGTATTTTCTTAATACCTGAGCTGAACTGTCCATGCCCTGAGGAGCCCACAACCTCTAGCAAGGACAAGGTTGGTGTCAGAGGTTTCCCTGTGGACAGTTTCAGACCATAACTAAAGCATGAAACTCACATGAAATCTGGTCAGAAAACACCCACTGGAGCATTTGACTATAGCTGATAATCCTTTTGTGAGTTTTTCCTGGCCTTTTTTCCTTTTTCCCCCCAAAGCAAGGCTTTTTGGACAGCTCCCTATTACCACAACCACTGAGGAAGGGACAACAGGCAGAAGCTTTGAGATTTTGTAGCTGAAGAACCCAGTCCCAAATCTCTGAAGCCACAGTTACTGTTCCTCTTCCCTCTCTCTCCTCTGCCCAGAAAAATCACACTAGAAACATTCAGCTTTATCAACTTTGCAGCCTGGTTTGCTGAGTGGCTGCACGGCGGCTACGCCAGTGAAACGGAGAGGATGATGCAGGGACGCTAGTGTTCACTGGAGGAATAGTGAAGATCATATAAGCTGGCACTTCTGAAGGAACACGCATGGAACCAAGACCTCCACATGTGAGATTTAATTCAAAGTGCCTGCTTGTCTAAGTAGAGATGTGTGAATCCATTATGGAAAAAAAAAGTATGAATTTTAGGCTCTGATATTAAGACTTTACTTTGAGATTAACACTTCCTATACTACTCAAGTAAGAAATTCTGAAACTCTGTGAAGCTCTGGCTCACGGCTTCACCTATACTTGATAATTCAGCTCACTTCAACATTTCTGAATTGTGTTTACTATGTAATGGTTCCCAGGGCAGCCTGCCTGAGCGGGCTCTATTTCCCTCTTGGTTTAAGGGCTGCTCCAAAGCCCGCTGAAACCTCAGGTTGTCTTTGGATCAAGCTGTTAGTCTATAATACTTTCATAACACAACCATTTCCCTTATAGAAAAGGCCCAAGGAATTTAATACTGATAAAACAAATGAAGGAGTACGAAAAATCCTTCTATAGAAGTTTCTCCAAAAAGCCTGTTGTAACTTAGTAGAAAAGGTGATCCGTTCAAAAAAACAAAACAAAACAAAACAAAAAAACCCCAAACCTTGTTTGTACCATTCTTTACATTTGTATAAAGGAAGCAGCCAAGAGAAGTTTGTTGTTTCTTAGCTCTGAAAGCCTCCCAGAGCAGACAAACCCCGAGTTTCCATTTTCCCCTCTCACGGGTCCCTAAGGCGGCAGCTCCCGCAGCGCCTGGCCTCAGCCCGACTCGGCTCTCCGGCGCGGGGATGGGAATTCCCCACATGCCAGCTGCGGCCTCCGCTCAGCCCAGCAACGCCCACGTAGCAGCTCTACATTGCACAGGTTTATGTTTCCCAATCCTGCCTAATTCCTGCTATCTTTTGCAGGCAGCTAGGTTTGAGCTTGCACACATATACCTCAGACCGTCTCGGGCGCGATGTTCCCTGGGAAAAGTAACTGCTTCAATTACCCTGGACAACACAGGTCTGAGCAAATCCCTGCTTGGAAACACATGCCTAGTTTTCCGAGGGTGCTGCTGGAAGTGCTAGCAGCCTTCCCAGCGCTGCAGTAGACTTCCACACCACAAACACCATTTTATATCCTTTACAACCACGCACATCTAACAGCAAACAATAAATCTATCTTACTAATTACACATTCAGCTTGTTATAACCATCGTAAAACAAGTACAGCTGGGAAAGCCATGAAATGATGTCAAACCATATTTCTACTTTCTCGAGAGAAGCAGGCTTATTTTCCAGTCTCCTGATGAAGCTGACTGTTCAAAGCCATGTGTGGAAACAGCTGCCAAATAGGTCATCCACCTTTAATTAGGTAATGATATTGTCTTTTTTCCTACCCATTTAAAAGTATTTGACATTCCGTAACTCAAAGTGACTTAAGTGTTTATCGTAAAAAAACTGCCTTAGGAAGAAATTGAAGCGCACGGCACTAAATCCGAGTGCCAGCCTTTCCTCCTTAGCAGCCGAGTTCAGCCTGTTCAGCCACAGCGAGCCGCCTAACCCCCCCGACTGCCAGCCTTCCCCAGGGGCGGCCGAGGTACGGGTGTCTAAAGGCACGCTTCCTAAATCCGCTCGAAAACGAGGGCTCCAGCAGTCCCGTGGGAAGAAGCGCCGCTATTCCTCCTGGCAACCTGGGCTGACCAGCACAAAAGCTCTCCGAAAAACAGTTGTCTGAGATTCTTATGAAATGACTGGTCTAACAAAAAATCACGTTACCTCACTCAGGCTAGAGTTACCGCGCTCCGGCTGCCGGATAAGCTCTTCCTTAGAGAAGAGCGAGCGTGTGAGAACATCCCGGTGTCCCACCTAGCAGCCCTCGAACAATACCAGCTTTTGAAAAACAAGGGGCTACTTGCGGCATGAAAGGGAAGTAAATTAAATTTTCACATGTTAGGAGGAAATACCACAGGACATATTTACATGAATGTGTCTGCCTAAAATTGGCAGCATCTGTTTGAAAAGCTGCCTTATTAGCTGCCCCCACAGTTCCCGATGCAATTTGGCTGGACAAGCGGTAATGTTAAAAAAAGACAAATCAAATTTTACCTTCCCGTATCTGGATGCAAAGGTTCCCGTGAGTAAGGAGTGAAAAATAATTATCGTCTCATCCAAGTCCCACACAAACACACGCTGCGATGAAAGACGGGGTGGGAAAAAAAGAAACACAGTCACGCACTAAGCATTTGCAGGAATTGGTTCAGTCAGGAAATACGCGTTACTGGACTAGAGCTTTCCAAGGCATCGAACCCACCGGGAGCCCGAGCAGAGCCGCGTCCTGCGAGCGGGACGAATAAAAGCCGAGGCGTCGCGGCCTGGGCTGCCGCCCCAACCACCGCGCGGCTCCCCGGGGGGACACAACGGCGGCCCGAGAGCGCCCAGGGGAGGGAAAATAACCCACAGGCGACAAACCGCCCGAGAAAACCGCCACAGAAACCGAACAATTATTCTGGTTTCAAAAGTTCGACCAGCCGCGTTCGTAGGCCCCAGCTGCACAAGCGGCTTCGTTCTGGCGCCGAGGACGCGCCGGGCCGAGCGCGGCTTATTTCCTCCTTGCGGCGCCAGGTTCCCTTTGCCGGATTTACCGCGGGGACGTACGCCGGCCTCATTACCTCGATCTCGTTGTCCGCCGTAGGGGAAGGATCGCTGCTTCTTTTTGAGCGGGCTCGGACCTTGCCGTCCGCCCCTCTGTGGTGCCGCTCTGCCTCTATGTCTTTGGCCGGCGTCGTCGCGTATTCCCCTGTTGCCAAGACAGGAACGCCACCGCGGGCCTCACTTTCCGTTGTACCGTTACAGTCAAAGCAGGAAGCGTCTCAGCGGAGAGCAACAGAAACGTAACGAAAACGCCCACCGGAAAACTCACTCGATTCACGCCAACGGACGTCGTTAGAGAAACCACTCCGAGTGGCTGTTTGTTCGTTTTCATTCATTTCATCTAATTTTTCATTTCAAACGTTTGTGTTACCATAATTTCAAAAGCGGCCAAGATTACACATATAGATAATTTTAAAATGGATGTGTCACGTAAAAAAAGTCATTGTATTTTTCCTTTAAAAGAAGCATCTTTCTGAATTTTACTCTCCCCTCTCCACCTCTCCAAGAGAGAAATTAGAAAGACAGTAGAAAAGGATACTAGGACCTCTTCAATTTTTGTAAAAAAACAATTTTTTAAATTTTATGAATGTTCATGATTAAAAAGATATTTTCAATCTCAACTTCTATTTAAAAATACCTAACTAGCTAGTTTTAGCCCTAATTAACCATTTCACAGAGGACAGTAGTCTAGAAAGAACTGAAAAGAAACAAAGGTGAAGTTCCTTGTATAAAGTATCTGTTTTGATTGGCTTGAGTTTCACAAACCTGTCCAGATTTCACTTACCTTACACCACAAATCCCTTTCGAACATATTTTTCTTTTCGCTTTGCTAAGTTGCGGCCTCCCAAGCTTCCTAGAACAGCCACATACCTCTTCAGAAAAGCTTGGGTTGGGGCTAAGACTCCCATTTGAAATCACCTTTTCTCAAAAAGGCTGAGATAAGATCTCAAGAACAGAAAATCCTCCAACTGCTTTTAGAGCAATCTGCGATCCCTTCTTTTTAAAAACCAATATTAGTTTATTTTTCTTTCAGAGTAACCACAGATGTTCAGATTTGTTCCATAAGTCAGCAGACCTGCAATGGGCATATACCGTGCTCATCCGCAAATTATGTGGTGTTTTACATAAATGTTGCTGCATGCCAATGAAAACTTCAGTAGGGAAATGATATATGAAGGCTGCGTTTGAACAGTACATAGGGGGATAATAATCCATCAGTAATTCCATAAACTGTTTAAGCCTTGAGACTCTCAGGAACTAAGCACTCAGAGTCCAGAAATTTTGAAGGTATGGGTGCTTTTCTGCGTGGAATTCATACCGAACTTTCAACTTAGACTGTGTTTTTTTTGTTTTGTTTTGTTTTTTGAGAAAGGTTTTCTCTTCATGTACTTATTTATGAATGCATACACTACAGGTAGTTGTTAGAGGTGAACATAAATCTTGATGGAAATGTGGGCTACAAAGTCAGCAAACGGTGACACCTGGGGCTTTTTCAGAGCACGGCCACTTGTTTTGAGCTCCTCATTGCTACACACAGTACTGATCTAGTTTTTATAAGTAATTATTTTATCTTTCTGTACTACCTTTAAATAGAGGAGATCAAACCATGCACGCTCATGGAAACAACACAGGTTGGTCTTCGAGAGCTTGTATTTTCTAACCTCTTCCCTAAACTTTGTGTAGTGCTGCGTGAGCAGAACTGTTAAGTGTCAGTAATAAGACTTAGCTGGGAAATTTGGTTTATCTGGGTAAATACTTATAAAAATCCAACAAATATAAAAATACATACAAAAATCCAACAGAAAACATAAGAGGCACCTACCAGAGAGCGATTCTGTGCTCTGGCTGGTGATATTGTGAGACGAGTCCTGCAGTGAGTAAGTGGACGTGGGGATGGCTGATGGGCTGATGCTGTTTGCCGACACGTAAGGAGAGTTGTAGGAAGAGCTGTAATACTGAGAGTACTGGCTCTGAGGAAAGCTTGGGTAGGATGAGTATTCCTTCAGGGAAAAAAGAAACACATACCTTCTGCATATCACAGTTTTCATCTTATAAATAAATGCACCAGGCACTGCACACAGCAAGGCAGAGTTATCTAAGCACACAGCAAGTCAAGACTGAGGAACACTTTCGCTAAAGGACCGTGTTTTAGTCACTTTGGAAATTACATTTCTGCTTCTCCCAAACACACTCCTGCTTTATTAAGATCAGCTGAATCAACAAGAGGTCAAAAATCAGGAAAGTCCTGTTTTTTCTGTAAGATTTTATTTATCACCGCTGACGCATTTGGTATTACAGGGTTCAACAATTTTATATAGGAGCCAAGTAAGGCTGTATGTTGAGAAGGGCAGCAGTGGAACATGCAGTCTCCACAACAACAGTATACCTGAGAAACTAGAAAACCGGAATGAATAACTGGGTGAGGGAAGGAGCAAAATGGGCTGCATCTTCCCATGATCAGCAACATTTTCTGATCAGCTGTTTGAATGGGTTACAAAAATGAAAAAATAAATATAATAATTGTTTTGCAGAAATGTTCATGCTTGAGATTTTCCAGCTAGCTCAGCAACAACTAAATGCCTGAATGAGCGTCCTTGCCTATAGAAATATGAACTAATAACAAGAGGTGCGAATGATCTTGGAGAGCTGAAGAGCAGTAGTAGAATCAACTCAAAAAAGGGCATCGCGATACCCTTTGTCTTGATTTTAAGGATCCCAAATGAGCTTCATACCATTCTCTCCATCTGTTCTTTTTTGTGAGAAGGACCCTGAATAGATTAGAAACTTCTCTCCAGCCAAGTGAAATATAAGGTTTAATTTCTTTTGTTTGTTTTTGTTTACAACTCCTGCTCTAGTCCACCTATTTGCTTTTACACATAGCAGTATTCACGCTGTAGGGATTGTTTTTCAACAAAAGTGCTTTTTTAAAAAAATGTTAATTTCTGGTATTAAATACATGCTAGCCAGAAAGACCCCTTTCTCCTTAACTGTTTACATCTTAGGCTGTGACACCGCTATTTCATTAACTCTCAATCACCAGAGAGCTTTCTGGAGACGATGGGAAATTTCTGATAGTTGTGAGATGGCACGAGAAGGATGAAACTCTTGGCGCTACTGTGCAGCGATGCGACAGAGATTGCCAGCGGCACCATCCTCCCTCCCTCCCTGAAAATAAGTGACAGGGTTGCCAGCACTAAGTGCCGAGCCATACCTGATGCACAGCGCCGAATCCTGCAGAATTTGCAAGGCCATTGGCTCCTTGGTAAATCCCCGTCGTGCCTAAGAGAAAGAATATCACACTCAAACTACACCAGGAATCAAAGTAACACTATATATTCATAAAAAGAGTTGACAACAGTAGGTGAAGTATTTGTACCCTAGAAAAAAAACCTGTTTCACGTGACAAATATAGACTATGAGGATTTGGAGCTATTACTGAAGTCTGCTTAAAATTATTCAAAGACAACCATTACATACACTAAAAAAAAAAAAAATTATGGAGCTGGGAAACAAAACTGGAAAACAAGGATTCAAACCGAATTTAAAGTTCAGGGCCTTCCTCTTTCCTGTAAACAATGGAACAGGCTTTTTTGTTCTTCTCATGTTGGAAAACCCCACAGATTGCATATCCAAGTGCACACGTACAGTCACGCACAGGTATGTCCTGGGATCTGTCCTGGTGGACCAGGCACATGTGAATTCTAGAAAGTTGTTTGAAAACTTGTTCCCCAGTGTTGGTATCCCAAAGATAAGAATGATATTGCTGAGGTTTCTGGGCCAGCAGGGAGAGAAAGCATTGCTTCATCCCATGATATGAGAAAGGGAAAGCACTTGACTCCTCTTAACTAAAGCAGCCGATGTCCAGCCAGGCCTCCTTCGCTGGGGCAAACATTACTGCAGACACAGGGATTTTTTGGGTGGAGAAGAAAGAGTCTAGAAAAGATCTATAGGGACAGTCCTCCTTTACCTCCCACCAGGGAAGCGGTGGGAGAGGTCGGGGCTTCTCATTGCCCAGATCCAGCGCCACTGGCAAGTGCTAGCCTTAACTCAACTCCAGTCTTTGCCGTTTCCCATTTCCAAATCTCCCCCTTCCCACGGGCAGGGACCTGCCTCTGGAATGGATGCGGTGCAATGCTAAACTACACCAGAAGTTTTCTTCCAGGGTTTGCACAGCGCTTGCTCTGAGGGCTGCCGCTCGAACGGGAGGGGAAAGCTGGGCTATGTCTGCAGCCAACGGGCTCTGGAGGGTGCTCTGACCTGCTGCTTCCCCAGCTAAACACAGCAAAAGAGGTTTTTTGGGGCTGTGTGGCCACGGCGGGCTCTCGCATGGGCTCTGCTTCCATGCACTCTTGGACTGAGCCCTAATCAGGCACGCAGGAGCCTTTTTTTCCTCTCTGCTTTCTTACCGCTTTTGAGCAGAGCTGCTTTAGCCAGATGCCTATCTCAGTGCCTTCACATGGCATCCTTCCCCCAAGACTCGCTTGCTTGTTTTTATTTTGAGACACCAGATTAGCTCGGGAACGGGCAGCTGAACAAACTCTGCTCTGCCAAGTGTGGCTACAAAGCACGCGCAGCCAGCAATAAACCACATGCCCAGAGGGAATGAGGAGGAGGAGGAGGACGCTGCCCTCCAGACCGAATCTGCTGCCACATGCAGCCCTTCCAAGAGCGGGGACAGGGGAGGGAATGGAGGGGACACGAGGGGGGACAGGTATCCAAGCCAAAGAAGCCCTCATGGGCACAGCTCACTCCGCAATGGAGCTGAGCCACAGCAGGTGGGCACGGGCGGTTTGTCCTCCTCTTTCTACCCCAAAACGTAGTCCTAGAAGGAGAGCCTGTGTGGCAGCCAACCCCTCCAGGCAGCCTACGCTAGCCTCCCCATTTCTGCACCTTTTTTTTTTCCTCCAAAAAGTGACTCAGATGCAGCAGGATGAACACGTTTCTGCAGTAATTGCGCATTTCTCACCACGGTGAAGGGGAGGAGCAGAGCCCCGCTGCTTACGGGCACAAACAACTTTTGCAGCACGCGCAGCAGCTCTTGTACACCCGCGCTCCAAACAACACAGGGGAATTTCTGATCTTCCCAAACTGTCGTTTAGAAACAATCCATCATCCTTTATTAAAGCTGTCAAGAGGGGGGTGAGTTACCTCAAGGGACTCACGCTTTATGTGTAAATTGTGATGAGAACATGTTTATTGCTGTGCTACCTGTACACGACACTGCAGCTTCCCATTTTCCAAATGATTTGAGATAATTATATATAAAAAAAGAAGAGACCTGCAATATTGGAATGAACTTGCACTGAACTTTGCACCAGCTGCATGATGCATTTTACACTGCGGTTTTGCAGAATATTTTTGCAGAGACTCCCCCATGCGAGCGTGTCCACAGAGGGTCTCCCCGCCGGCCTCTCCAGCACGGTTCCCTCTGCCCAGGCAACTGTGGTGAGGAGACAAAACTCCTATTTTTTTACCCATATATTTAAATACTGGTGAAACAGGTATTTCTGAAACCTTAAATTCAGAGTAGGCACAGGTACAGATTTTGGCAACGCAGGTTTTTCAGATACATACTATCTCCTGTCACTGCGTCCTAATCCAGCAGGAATATTTAGCCTGGAGAAAGGACCTGGCAGAGGTGACCACCTGCTGTCGGCAGCTTGAGCAAGACGCAGCACTAAACACACATCCACCAGGCTACCCATCCGGGGTGCTGAGCGGGATGCGACCCAGCAATCACACTCTGAAACACATTCCCAACGAGCTGAGCCTCTGCTGTCAAAATTGAGATCAAACACAGTCACCTTTCTCCCCCCTACAGCACTGCATTGGGGAAGGCAACCCCCAGGGAGGAGCTCCAGAGCTGCTGCTAAGCTCCGTATTTCTCTTGTTAGCACTTGTTACGGCAGAACAGATACAGATAAGGACACTCTGGAAAACCAAGCAAAGCTACTAAAAAGTCAGAATTTCTGCCCAGATGAATAAGGATGAAAAGTTAGGAGAAAAAGAAATCACTTACCCACATGGAGCAGGAAGTTCTGAGAGACTCGGACTCAGAAATATTTCATTTTAACTATGTTCAACATTAGCCTTTGTCTCAGGGACTACAGCTGTCTCATGGGGACTGTAGTTCAGGCCCACTTCCACAGTACAAGCTAGGCTTCCCGGAGAGCCCGCTTTTCCGACGATGCACAAGCAGTTCAAATGGAAGGAAAACAAACAAGCACCACAGCAGCTGAAGACACAGGGAAAAACCTCCCTCTTTGTCCACAGAAGAGCAGAAGACGCTAGTTACCATTTCTGTGAGCCGCCTCTCAGAATTCAGCAGCTCAGAACGCATCAGAACTGGCCCCAAATGTTTCCTTTTTTCAGTAACATAATGAATTCAGCTGCATGAAATTTCAGTTCTGCATAAGTAAATTCTACACTCAAGAAATTCTGGAAAATTATCAACAGCTCTCTAATATTGCCATTATTGATTTATGCCTATTCCCCACAGCTGCTTCCAACCATTTATCCACTCATTTCAAATGCTTTCCCAGGTAATAGCACTTACTGTAATAATCAGAGATGGCCTTGAATGACACGAGAAAAGCAGTGGTCATACGAAATGGGGCAGCGCTAGGAAGCCTCTGGATGAGCGATGTACATGCCCCCCTCTCATTTCTGAATGGATACTGCCCATTTCCATAGGACTTTTGCTTTCACCCACATTGGCGTTGCTTCCTGGACTCTGAAAACAGCACACTACCCCAAGCTGCAGCCGCTTTTTACGTTCATTCTACTGTGGAGGGGTGAGCAAGCGATTTGTTTCCATCTATCTTGGTAGCGCAGTGTCAAGCAATTGCATTCAAACTTCTACTTGCAAATCAGAAAAAACCCTAGGATCTCTCCCTTTGGATCTTCTCCATATGGAATACGGTTCACATCTGTGTTCAATCAAACCAGTTGCTAAATGTCACAATGCCCTCATTCACAGGTAGCTTAAAGAACATTTAGCTGGTAATAAAACAATCTGGATTCTAGAGAAGAATAACTCTTCAGATGTACAGCACTGTAAATGTTCCTGTAAAGAATATATATCACAAACACACTTGCATGCATAAAGGCCTTGCATATGCTGTACATACTCAGTGCCACAGCTTTTCCCTGCTAAGCAGATGTAGCCCTTCTCTGAGTGTCTAAGGGCAACATTTAAAGAGAAAATTTTGTGAGCTGATTGATGTTATATTCCTGTTCTTCATAACAGATGGATTTCATTTGCTATTTTTCCCTTATCCCCTTTTTTAGTTCAAACATTTTGTAATCTATGCCGCGATGAAGGACAGTTTCAATGGTGTGGGAACCGGACTGTGGTCCTGCAAAACCTTTCATGCCAATTTCTCCTTCCTCTCAGTTTCTCTATTTCTCTCTTTCCATCACTGCAATAACAGGCTGTATTTTTCCCCCCCTCTTTTCAGACAAGTAAAGAAAATAAAAGAAAGGATATTTTCAGTATCTTCAGGACTAAGCTTTGGCATTGCCAAAAAGAGTTTTCTTTCAGCAGCAGCTTGTGAATGCAAAGTGCATCAAAGGAACATCAGTGTCTTGAGGAGCTGTGGTTATGGAGATAGGATGGACCTGTGCTATAGTTCGGATCAGTCTCGTAGGAAGCTCTGAAAATTAGGTCTGTGCCCTTCCTTGCATTTCACAGGTCAGAGAGTATCTGTCATCAGAAAGGTCTCAGTCTCCTGTGCTGCTCAAAAAGAATAAACTGCTATACTGAGAAGAACAGACAGTTGGTATTTTCATTACAATATTTAATGAAATACTCAAGAATCAGAGGAGGAGGTAGCCAGGTCTCAACAGGGTTGGACAGCAGGGCACTTTCATAGCCACTTGGATAGCCAGCAGCAACTGAGAGCCCAAGAACACCCAGAAGATGGAAAGCTGGGCTGAGGCTAGGGAATTCAGTGGGTGACTACCACGGGCACTTCGGAACATGCCTGAAATAAAACAGTGAAGCTATGACCCAGGTGTTTCTTCTAACCTGTAGATGAATCATACAGTGGTTCCAGTGAGAGTTCTCTCGAAGGATTATTTGATCACTTAGCACTAATAAAATAAATGCCTACAGGGTTCAGTTGAATTGCCTGGTATTTTATAAGACTGCCTATAATGGCTTGTATATTCTTACATTAGCAAGCTGTTCCTACAGGAAATAATGTTGACTATGAGTGATGCAAGGAAAGGCCCCAGTCTAACTCCCAGCAGAGTGTGCATTACTCTACACTATGAACAACATCTGGCTGAAGACTTGCATGGTCATTCAAAAGGCTCTTTGCAGTGCTTTAGCTCTCTGACAAGCTAATGTTTCCTGCAGTAAATATTGCGTTCTTCAAGCTGCTACTTTTTTAGCTAGAGGTTAAGCACTCATCAAAACTACCTCCCACCAGCTATACTCCAGTGCCTTGTAAGGTTCCAAATCCTACAACATCTGCCTGCATTTATTGGGCAAGAAAACTCATAAAATGTTGCATGGCTGTCAGCTGTGGAGGTATTTCAAGACTATCTGACCTGTTAAAGAAGAAGAAAAACTCAACCCATATGTACATTGCGGCATATTGCTCAACTGTTTGCCATTAGGCATAATGAACCCTTCTCCAAAACCAGTCTTGTATTTCTGTCTGGAAGGGCTCAGACAGGGAAGAGCACACTATATTAACCCAGATAAAAAGGGTGGCTCTGCAGTGTTATGGCATTTGACATCAGCAGCGTCTATTAACGCATATTGCTCCCAGAAGCATATGAACCCCTCCTGTAGATAATACTCCCTGATGTTACCCATTTAAAATATGTCCATTGGTCTCCCACTGCAATCCCATTCAGTCCTGCTAGCCTGACCAGGTGTTTGTGGGTATTTTGAATGGTGATATAAAACACATTTCACGGCACAATTTTTCTGAGCCAAAGCTCTTCCACTGCCGCCTGCTCCTGGGAGTACTCAACCCACAGAGCCTCAAAGAGCTTTAACAAGTGATGACCGGAGCAGTTGGAAGGGCCTGGCTTTTACCATCCTTTTGAGCCTGGTCACCTGTACAGCTTGATGCAGCTCAACAGTGGTGTTGAAAGCGCTGGGATGGTTTACATTCACTCTCAGGATCTGAGCCCTGGGAAAGCGTTTCTGTTTTATTATTTCTGAGAAAGTGTTCCTTTTAACCACTCCTGTCAAAGGATGCTGCAGCTATAGATGGAAACCACACCGGATTGCCTTTAAAAACAAATTGCAAGGAAACATTTTGGGCCAAAAAGTGAACGTTACAAGAAAAATGTAGTTTGTTTCTGTACAGTGCCTTGTTGACAAAACGATCAGCAAACCTGACTTTACTTGGGAGGCTCCATGGAGACGTAAAGAATCCTCCAGCTGCCGTTTCACCTGGACACCTTCACCCGTCAGACCCACTGACAGGTAACAGGACATGGTGAAGGCAAGTTGGATTTGCCACCTTCTGTGCTGTCTCATACTTACTGATTAAGAGATTCCAGTTCCCAGGTCAGCATTAAAACCTAACTAGCCCTATAACTTCTGCTGTCATGCACTTCCAGGGGTCGGAAACCTGGTCTGTGCCTACCCATGTATTTAGCAATTCCCTTGCCCTTGAGCAAGGAGGATCTCTAAATACAAAGGCAGGGGATAAGAGGCAAGAGAGAGGGCAATACACCTCCACTCTTTGACCCATCACTGTGGAGCAAGCTAACTCTCTGCTGAAAACTTTCTGGACCCAGACGATTGCCCCAAGCCTTTTCTTGCCCCTCCAGGCATTGCCTCAGTGCTGCAGTGCCTCCAGGCAAAAAAAGAGCGGCCAATAGTGGGTGTTCAGAGAAAGGTGTAAGAGCAGGACAAGAGAGCGCTTTCCCCTGGTTCACCTTCTCAGCTCCCATTAGTCTGCCACTTGGAGACTTCCTAAGCCAAGTTTACATCCTCATCTTTGTCTTTAATAACTCTCAATGGTCTCTTCAGACAGCGCAGGTATTCTCGCAGTTCTAAATGTCATAGTGTTTGCAGAAGTTTCAGTGTTTAAACCTTGCCAATATAAATACAAACTGCCTACAAACTATATACAAAAAGCCATGCAAGAGCGTTACCCGATGCTAGCACATCAGCTAAGAAACTCCTGATTTGCATGGCCTGTGCTAACTGAGACAGGGTCAGACCTTACTTGTACACAAACACTATCACAACCTTTGATCGTATGACTGTATTCTACTTTTTCCACCAGATCATTATCTCATGCAGTGCCTGGAAATGAGACTCAAAAAAACCAAGTACAAAGACTGCACCGCACCAAGAATCTGACATTTCCTAACTTTCAAGTGCTTGACTATGCAGGGTATGTTTCTTGATGTAGATTTTTATACGTAATTTTATACTAGCTCTTCTATTGCCTTCTAGACATTTTCAAGAAAGCATTATTAGGTATACCAAATCAATTATTCAGTGAAGCTCCTGTAACATTTTAGCATATTCTGTGCCAGCTTCATTTTAAGCTGAATTACCAAAATCAAGCTGATAATTTCCCTAGCTGTTACCATCCTTCATTGCTTTTTCTACCACCTACAAAAGTGATAAAAATAAAATCACCGAAAATCCCCCAAACATCTCTGCAACATGACTGTTTTCTACACTGATGTTACATCTATATGAAAGAGAATAATAGAGAATTTTAAAACTTGATGTCCATCCTCCATGCAAAATAGATTACACGGCATGTAGTACACATTGCATTCCAGCTCCCCTCATTTTTCTTGCAGATGATTCCAGAAAAGCAAAATGTTTCATGTAATTTAATTCCACATTTAGAAATTAAGCCTGTTCAGAATTCATAAAGATATATTACTGCCTCCTCCATTACAGAGCTTTTTTAAAAGCTGAAATGTGAATTGCAAATATAAGCTGACGCAAGCACATGCCCTTCCTCTAAGACATGAAAAATGTTCTTTTTTCTCATCTACTTCTTATTAGCTATATAGCTCTACTGCTCACTTGAGAGGTTGAACTATGACTTAAGATCGCATAGCAAAGACATATTGTTTCCTGTGAAATACATGCACCCCTTTAGTCTATAACAGAAATCTCAACACAAAACTCAGCATAGCTTCATGGGAAGCAATTTAAGTGTAAAGTTATACCATTCATAATTTTTCCTCATCTCTTAAATGTACAGATGCCTATAAATGCATTAATATGTACAAAGGAGAACCCAGAACTAGGAATGAGGCAATCTTTCTAGGCCAAACTAAAATCTTGGTTCTTCTTTTGGACATCTCTTTGCAATATCAAATCATTAACTAAAGCTCAAAATAGCTAAAACAGATACCTTAATTATCATCTCTTGTGCCCTCCTTTCTTAATATGAATACCATTATTATTCTGTCTCTTGCTCAGGACCATAACCTTGGAAATCTCTTGCAGTCATCTAGGCTATACCAAAACTAAGATCTCTTTCTGCCTTAGATATGGTCTGTCCAATCCATCCAGGCACCTATACTCTCATTGAAGACCCCATCAACTCATGTCTTGAGCCACAAACGCAAACTTGATCTATTGCTGGACATCTCAACTGCTGCTCCCCAGATAGTCAAAGCAGCAGGCTAGGGAAAAAATGTCACTTCTCTCTTCTTATCTCTCTTCTGGCTCCCACCTCCTCATCACAGCACATATAAACCATATTTCCTTTATCCAGTTCCTTCACAATTCTCCCCTTATTGATTCTCTCTCATTCACGACTGTCATGCCTGCTTCCATTTCCCTGATGCCAGCCAGATGGTAGACATTCAAACATGACTTCCAAGCTGCCTCCCATGCTGTTCTTCACACTGAGAGAAGCATTCCTCCTAAATATTTGCAAAGCTAATGCTTTAAAATTCTCCCTTTCTGTGATTTCTCCAAAACTCCTTACATTGGTAGGAGGCCAGGATGCCCAAGGTGCTGCTTTTAATGCAGTTAATGTTATTCTCCTTCTTCCTTTATACTTTTCCCATCTCCTTATCTGTCCTAATCCAAGAGCAGGGCTCATAGTTTCAGTGATGAAGTACAAACAACAACATCACCATTACCGGGCAGCATTCATACATTTAGTTTCAGTGTGAATACCCAGACAGGCAGCTAGATGTTATGGGCAGCAAGGCTGGAACACCTCATCTGACCTGTTGTACAACACAACCCTCAATTTTATCCAGCACTTCCTGCAGTGAACCAATGACTTGTATTTAACTCGAGTGTGTCCTTCCAAAGTACCCCTGGTTCTTCTTAAGCACAGAGATTTGGACAGATACTTCGAAATTAAGAACACAGCTAAGAGAATGAACACTCGTGAAGCGCAAGTCACCTCTTTGCAGGTAGGCGGGTGTGGGCAGAGCTCTCCTCGGCACATCTCTGATAAAACCTCCTCCTGAGCACCTCAGTAGAGAGCAGAGTTGAGATATCTCTTAAGTGAATACTCTGTCTCAAAACAGATTTCCAGTTTTCCCTGTACCATTATCATCTCCATAGTTAACATGATTAAGTTTTTACTTCTGAGTTTCCAGGTATACTGTTTGGCCATGAGAAACTGTGTCCTCACACAGCTTTAAGCCTTACCACAAACCCTGCTGTTCCTCAGAGACAAAGCCATTCTGGGCTGGTCAAACCCCTGACCAGTCTGATAGTGCAGATGTACAAACCATTTGTTGGAACGTTTCTCTCTCTTGTAAACAGGCATTTGCTCCCCTAGCTCTAGGAAAATCCACCCCAGTGGAAATTCCTTCTCATGGCATAGCCCTTCCCATGTCCCTCTTGGTATCTAAAGGATCTAAAAATATAGGATCTAAAATATATTTTAATGCCAATTACAACAAGATTTCTGAAATGATGCACCAAAAAAATTTGCATAAGCAGCAAACAGGACAACTTAGCGCGGGGCTTTCTCCTCGAGCAGCAGTAGCACAGATCCTTGCAGCTTACAGTGCATCACTGTCAACACCTTTGCCTCTCCCCAGGAGTTCCCTCTCCTGTAAGATGGCTAGTTTTAAAATAAAGTAAATGTAGCATGGTCAGCCCCTGGTGTTTAGAAATCTTTGAAAGGGCGACCGTGCTGTTATTCTGGGGGAACTTGTATTTACACTGTAAAAAGTGAGGTCTGACCCCTCCTGAAGAGAGGCCTCTCCCCACTGAACTCACCATGAAGTGGAGCACAGCTCTGCTGCCACGGTTTTAGGCTGCAACTAATGCAAACCAGCTGTGAAGCACAAGCTTTGAAAGGGGCTACTCAGTTTCTACCAATATTTTAATTTTACCAGTCAAAAGTGTCTGAGTGACAGTCTGCTGAGAACATTCTCTCCCTCTGTTTTCTGAGACTTCAGATGGATTGACTATCTGTATGCCAAAGTGTAAAACACATTTCTCAAGTGTAAATCGAAATTTCCCCATCTTGCACATTTCATCACTAAGTTCTTAAAGAATCAAGCTTAAAATTAAACATGCCACTTCCTTTGCAAAATTCATGCATGCGAAGCTAATCACTTGTGCCAAATGGATATTTATGGATTCATATTACATATGTAGCACACAAACTGGCACACAATTACAAGAAATTCAGGCATCTCTTTGGAAGAAAAAATACCTACACTATCCAGATATTAACAAGAGCTAAAATGTTTCCAGCATAAGAAAATGTTTTGATTAATTAAATACTCAAACTTTACTTTTTCTCAAGCAAGGAGAACAATTCATTGGCAATTCATCCCACAAACATAAGCAACATACGTAATTAGTCCACTTCAAATCAGCACTGCACAAAAGAAATGCTGCTTTTTACTCATTCATTATTTGACAGCTGATAAAAAAGCACTCTACAAAGAAAACAAACGCTCAGCAGTAGCAACGAATTTCAGTGCATAGGTCTTTGGCCCCAAATTTATGTCTGCACTGAACTCAATACTGCCCTGTAATTCCTTGGCAAATGCAAGTTATCCCAGTTACGTAACTGAATTTTCCTTTGTAATGTAAAAAGTATTTTGTGGGTAGATGGATTTGGATATTGAAAAAAAAATATGATGGTCAAATCTTTTCCTGCCCAAAGACAGTATCTGCAGTGGTCTTTGGCCACAGTTTTAACTGTTGTGCAATCTCATAGTTTCAGACCAGCTGTCACTTCAGCAATAACAACTGAAGAGCAGGGCACTGTCCAGGAATTAATGACAAGCTGAGAAGAGATGGCCTGACGTGCAATATAGGGATAACACATGCTCAGGCAGCCACAGGAAATGCTCTATACACTGGCTGCGAGTACTCTCTCTGCAGAGCTGATGGCTTTTGACATTAGCTAATATGCTGGCAGAGCTTTCTCATAGTATTTTACATAGCTGATTAAATGATTTCCTTAAGCATTTGATAACCATCTTGCCCCTTTGTATAGCCAAATTCTGTTCTGTTACACTAACGTGAAGCCTCTTTCTTGGAAATACTCTTTCCGAGTCAACAAAGGGCCAAAAGTGCTAACATTCATGGGACTATAACCTTAGTCCCTTCTTCATAACAAAACCAAGGCACAGGAGGATCAAAACATCAAGGAACGCCAAGCAGACAGATGAGAGATGTGGCTAGTTACTAGCAAGACTGGATGGAAATGCTGCTTAAAGCTCCTACTGCCTACACAACACCAAAATAACAGCTTGCAGCCTCAAGAGCCTCCTCCAGTAATCAGGGTCACATACACCTGGAAAAGTTTTGTAAAAATAGATAAGACCATACCTAATATGCACAGGGTGCCATAACCCAATGGCTGGAGAGGGAATGGGTAAAAAAAAATGTCTTTGAGGGCAGCTATAAAAATAATGGGGCTCAGGTTTTCCAAAAAAAGTATTTTTAACTAAAACATTTATTTCACATCCTGACTGGCTATTTAGAGCTTGGTAAAAATGCATGAAAATTAAGACTTACCACAAGTTGCAGGAGCATGTGGTTTTATTAGTCTTTTTGATCAGCTCTACCGGGCATAGTACCACAGACAAGGAGATACACAGGGGAGATTTGGTCGGAAAATATTAGGGTTTCTTTTCTTTGAGGCATGGAAGTATTCAGGGAAGATTATTTTTGACAGATTAGGAGTATAAATTGGCAATTAAAATCATTACTTCCGTCTATAGTACCTTTGTGATACAGTTTCACGTCATTTTTGTCAGCTACAGAACTTGCCAATCTCATCTTTTATATTTATATACGTGTGTGATCTGAATTAGATATTTGGCTTCTAAACCTTTCCACATTTAACTTATTTTCATGCTAGGGAAGCATGAAAATAGATTTCCCCTTCTGGCTGTCTGTAAAATAGATTTTTTTTTGTTTACCACTCAGTGACCAAAAGAATGTCCTATTCTCATTACTGTTATTCAGTGGATTCTGTTCCAGCTCAAGAACCAGAATACAATTGATAATTGGAGTTAAAGATGAAAAGCTGAACACGACCCGATTACACCTGCACCATCTGTTTTTGTAATGAAAATGAACAGACATAAAGGAAAGCAGACTCTGGCTTGAAAAGTGTCATATTACCAAAAACAGCCACCAAGGAGGAGAGGCCTCAACCTGACATGCATATCCCGGCCAGAACTTCTGCTGGTACCAAAGAAACAGGAGAGCAAAGCCACCAGCACCAACTTCGTCTGTGCTTATGGAAGAATATTTGTTCCAGAGTCCTGGGAGACCAAGTATTTGTCACCCAAGAGGTCATTTTTTCCTCCGATTGGTGTAACACACCTGCGACATGTGCCTATTCATTGGCTGCACCATGTAATTCTTAACTTAGGGGGACAGTGAGGATTTGAGGCTCTGCAGAATCTGCTGAAGATTTATAGTCTAACCAAATGCTCTTGCCTGCAGATGACTTCATTAGATAGCTCTCAGGAGCTGGTGCTAAATGCAGACAAACAGCAGTCAAAGTCATTCCACTTACATACTTCAGCTATTACCATCTGACAGTACTTGCAGAAGTTAGCTTGAGAAAATAATTTTTTCTCCTACATTAAAAGACAAAACTGAGTAGCACCACCCTCCTGGAGATACCTGTCCTTGCTGAGCCACCACACACATCACTGTCCTCAAGATCTCTTCTCTGCTTTGACATGATGTAATAAACATTTTGTCCTTGAAGCGGGGTAAAGACTTTAAAGTCTCCCTGCAATTTGATTTTATAAAAACACATAAATAAAACCTTGTGCTTTCAGCTGCTTTAGCCCATCGTCCAGAGTCACTTCCTGGGGTCAGCAACAAGGTGACCAACAGGATGGCGGTGAACCTGGCGAGGGTCCACACAGTGCTGGCACAAGGCAGCGTGGTGAGGCTCCCGCTCGCTCGCTGGCCCGCGGTGGGAGCAGGAGCAGGCGCCTCCCTGCTGCCAGGTGCTGCGGCGTGGGAAAGCGCGAGTGCACATTCCTCGGTAGCAATCAGCACAGGAAGGCTCCTGCCTTCTCCTTCAGACCTTTCAGCAGCACTCAGCAAGGTAAATAAACCTTACAGTCAGCCCTGCTCCAGCCTCTTCTGCTCTTGAGCAAGTAGGAGAAGGGTGGAAATGTTTGTTTACAACAGGAAGACAGATTTATTCCTCCTCCGCTTGCCTTGGCGTAAGCACCTGCCACTTGCAGAAACTGTTTTCCTTTGTTTTTCTTTTGCATTAAGGGCTTAGCGAGCTGGCTGAAATGATCTGCCTGACACAAAAATCTGAACGAAATGAAGTGATTTCATCTAATACCATAGCATTGCCCTAGGGAACATTATCTGGAAGCACTTGGAGCACGTTCATGCTCATCCGCGTGTGCATGAAGTTCCTCCCGGGCTATTTACAACACGCACTGTTGTGTCAGTAATTTCTGCAAGTGTAACATTTTCAAGTGCTGATGCACAAAATTTGCTTGTCTAAACCTCTTGATTGAACAAAGGGCCCATCTTAAAAACTTCAGTCCCAAGTGAGTCAAGAGTTTGCCTCCTCAACCAGCTCAGATTTTTTCAAGCTAACACAAAGCACATGTGGAGCCTGAGTTCTGGGGAAACAAAAACCAACAGAAACCTAGACAGGAATATACCAGTCTGAGAAGGCAGCAATAGAAAATGCCTGTACTTTGTCAGTAGTGGTGTTACAGCCATGAGTATCTAATCATCCAGTAGCTAGCCAGGAAACAGCACAGCTGTTGTTGCTCCAAAAGCCCATAAACACAGCACTGCAGACCTTAAATGAAGCAGCAAGCAACCCGTGACACTCCAGCATCTAGACCTGCTGGTAATTGCAAGTGACAGTTTTCCCAAAGAGGATTTCCACTGCTGACTGAGCGTAACATGGTCACAGGACAAGATGGAGACATTCAAGGAGTAAAATAGAAGCCAAAAATTGGACTCTTCTTAGGGGTAGCATGGAAGAAGCCTGCAGGAGCCAAGGTGAAGAAAACCACAGGCCCCACTTTTTGATTGTGTGAGACACATCCAACCCAGCTGCCTCCAACATGTCCCGTTAGGGATCCAAGCCACAAAAATCACCTTAGGGTAAGAGACGTGAGCTCTGACAACACTAGCACACTAAGTATCAGTAGAGGGTCACCTCGCAGTCCTCATCTTTCCAAAATCACTTCTAGAATAAAACAGTTTTCACCTTGTTTCTCAGTCACATAACTGTTCAGGATTTTGTTTGCTTTCAGACTTGAAAATCAAAGTGGATATGTCCCTCCACCTTCCACATCCAGGGTTGCAGAGGAAGAGAATTTTCTCTTTCCTTCCTTCTTTACCTGGGGGATAACCAATAATGACACAAAAGGGCACTCAGCCTAGAGGTTTTAAAAAAGACCCTCAACAATACCAAGAGTGAGACACCTGATCTCTTCCTCCCCTCCCGTAGCTTCTATGTGACCTTGGGCTAGACGTGTAATTCTTCTGTGGTTTTCCTACCCATCAAGGACCTCTGAGGGAAGGACAATGCCAAGGCAGAGCATTACCAGCAGAAGCACTTGCCTCCCAGCTGCATTTTGGAAGGGTTTTTTCCTCCAGTGCACCAGCGTCTGGCAGAGCTCGTGTGCACGCTGTACCAACTGCCTTTGCTGCTGTCTGGAGAGCTGCTGTGGCCCAACCAGAGATGGCTTTAAACGAGGGCGTATGGACATGGAGAGCCACGACCAAACAGGGAGTGGGTCTGCCGACTCTTCCCATGCGCCAGCACCTACACAGGCTGGTTCCAAACTACCCGGGGTATGCTCACTTGTGCTGCAGTCACGTCTTGGACTATAATGAAGGGGGAGCCTCTAAGACACAGGAAAAATATCCGCATGTCGGTCTCCTGGAACTGGTCTTTCAATGCTTGGCTCAGTTCATGCACTTACAGCTATTTATGTCCAATACAAGGCACTTTCAAATGCAATGTGCTGAGGTTTAGCAGCAGACAAAAAGCTAATTTTTACTGTTTACCAATCAAGTCCAGTCCAAACATCGAAGCGGAATCAGGGCATGAGGGCATGAGGAACAAACCTGCCCTCCCCTGGACTGAAGGTGGAGGGACAGAGGAGAAGTGACATTTTAAGGACTTCTCAGAATAAGCTCATTATCCTTCTCAAGTCTAAAATGATTGATAAAGCTATGGTTTTAATTGATAAAGCATTGATTATGCTATGGTTCTTCTCATCTACTGTCACTACGTTAGAATTGGTCATCACTTCTTGCAGAAGTTTCTGGACAGGTGTTTTAAAGTTCAGATTACATAGATTATATCCAAATTTTAATGTTCCCCTTTTTCTTTTCTCCAGTGAAGACAGATCCTCCAGTTCATGCTTAGCAAGTCCCAGAAAAAAAAATCAACATAATTCACAAAGGAACTGTAAACACTGGAGGAAAGAGCAAATGGAATAGCAGCCAAGATAATGAAGATCTCCTGTGGGCAGTTCAGGTTTCTGACCAAAAGCACCAAAATGCTCAAATAAATCAAATTCCACCATGCTAGAAATGGGCTAAAACAAATTAAATTCCACCATTTTCATTTATTTCACATTTCATGTCAATTCAGATTTAAACCCTTTCACGATTTTCGTGAAGCTGGCAACTCAGCATTGAGTTTCAGGAGACCTGATGTTTCATATGGCTTCTGGAATTAAATGATCAGAAAAGAACTTCAATTTTTATTTTTAAGAAAAAAAATGTTTTTTGACCTTCATGGTTGTACAACAAAACATGAAAACACGTTATAAAGCTCAAAGCACAAGGCACTGTCCTTGAAGCCTCGAGGGGGCTCAATTCAATATTTTTTAATCAATTATTATTTTGACAACAGTAAAACAGTTATTCTAAATTTACTAAAGCTCAGCTCAGGAACCTTGGGGGGAAAAACAGCTGCTTTCAGCTCTGCTGTTCTCAACCTCACCTCAGTAACCTTTAGTTATTTAATGGTGCTGGTATTTTGGGGGTTAAAACAGACCAATATATCTTGGCAGTTATTACTTATGTCTCAACAGTTACAAAACCAAGTGTTTTTATATCATAACATTAGCTTGCTTTTAAACTTCAGTGGAGACAATAAGCAGCAGTTCTACCAGGAAACAGTTTGCTCAGGACAGCTTAGGGCAGAAGCATAACACTGGCATTGCTGTTTGCATGAAGCGGAAAAGCACCTCTGCTTTGTTTCCACTAAGAATCTAGGAATTCACACTCACACAACAACAGTCCCTGGTAGACAGTCACAAAAGTCAAGAAAAGAAAAGTCAAGAAAAGAAAAGATGACATTGTTCCTGCAGAAAGGCAAAGCTTGTATTGGTCATATGGGAAGGTTTTCCAGGGCACACTGCTGCTGAATCCAGTACCTCAACCAGGAATTAATTGCTTGATGAGCAGCCCCAAGGATTCCCTCTTCCCACAACCCTGACCACCTGTACTTTACCATTTTTTGTTGTAATTGCAAAAGAAAAAGAATGAGTCTAACACCAGGTGTAGGAGCCTGGCTTCTCACAGCCCATCCGGCAGGGAACCGGGCTGTACTCACCATGCATCTGGTAGGTGTACGGGGCTTGTCCAGCTGTTGGTGTACTGAAACTGGACCCGTAGCTAAGAAACCCGCTCTGTCCTGGGGAATGGCTCAGGCTGTCTTCTGTTTTGATGCCTTCGGAGGATACAGCAGGAAGCAAGAGCAGAACATGAGGGTTCGACACACAAAGATGTAACAAAACAAGTTTAGGAATTCATAATATTTTGGCTAGATTTTAGCCTAATAGATGATCATTTTTTCTACACTTTCTAAAATTTTTAAAAAATGTATCAGTATTACACAAAGAACTCTCAAATAATATAGAGCCAAATACATTAATCACAAATTATCTGAGTCAGCTACATCCTGCATCCACAGCTGAATGAATAACTTTTGCTAACATGGGGAAACAACCACAAATAATACTGTTTTCAGAAACAATTTCTGGACAAATAACTTTGTTTTAGAATAAATTAAACCCATTGACTCATGAACTTTTTTTGAACAATTTTCAGATGCAAGCAATGATTAACAAGGCAACAGGAACTGCAGTGAACTAACCTCAAGACTTCTGTTCACATCAGAGCTATCATTTTAGTTAAATTATATTTTCAGCTTTTGTAACAAAATATTAATGGGCAAGTCATACAGGAGGGTTATCACCTATTCAGTTAGATGTAATATGCAGTTCAGGAACAACAGGTAAATCCCGAGGACACAGAATCTTTTTGTTACAAAAATCAGGCAATTAAAACTCCCAACAAATTACAGGGGGAGAGGCACTAGCTGAATTAAACATTGCAAGATGAAACCTTTGCTGGTAGTGAAAGGGGGGGATATTTTATCCCGAGACACTGCTGAGATCCTACAGCTGTATTTTTAAAACAAACAGCTGAAAGGTGCGTCTTATTATGAACCCTTTGGGCGTGATCCTCCGTTGCTTTGCATGCGTATTTGCACAAAACAAGAAACGGCAGTGGCGCACCCCCCGTGCGCCGGGGCTGAGCAAAGACCCTGTCGATGCTCTGCTCCTGCATTTATGCGCTTCCCAGGCTGTTGCCATCTTTTAGCACTTTTAGGCAAACTTGCCAAAAGACAAGCCAAATTCACGTGCCTGTCACCAGTCGTGCTGTTTTCTAGTTTAATGGATCTTAAAAGCAACAAGCCTGCATTTGCTCAGGTCGGGAACAAGGCTCCCAAATAATTTTCTCTCTACTAAAATCACTTATTTTGGCTTTGGGTGGGATTAGCTGCAGTGCAGTTTAAGCCCAGGTTAGCACCGAGAGGCACTGCGAGAGGCAGGAGCTTCACTTGGGCAGCGAGCGGCCACGCACTCCTGCTCGGGTCAGGCTCCGTCGCGGCTGGCGGAGCCCGGCTGCCCGGAGACTTGCGAGAGCGCGCGGAGAAGCTGCTTCCCATAACACCCCTGCTTCCCACTTGCATCAGCGCGCTGCCTGCGAATGCTCAGCCTGCCCCGACTACAATTAATCTGCAGCACCCAGGCCTTTTTGGAAGCCTAAAAATCGTTGTCAGACAGTGAAATAACTTAGCACCAAATTAATTTCCACACACGGTTCTGTTTTGTCTAGAAACTGGCCTAGTTTTATTTTTGTGCCGAAAAACAATACTGCTTCATTGTTCTTGGTTGTCAGCCAGGTGGAGTCCTTCATATGCGTGGTGCGTCTTAGAGAGGGGATACGGGCCAGGGGAGGGAACGCTGCTCAAGGATGCTAAGAAGTCACGCGCAGGATTTACAAGCGGCATATGGGCCTGACACATGTATGCCCTAAAGACCGGGCAGCAGCAAATGGCTGTACTTTCACCTGCTCTAGCAGGACAACTGCTCCGAGTTTGCCTTGGAAAGCAGCCAGCTGCTGCAAACACACCAGCAGCTCCAGCAAAGGGACTCGGCTCACTACGCCCCAGCCCGGCCGGCAGCGCTTGGCCTCTGCCAAGCCCATTTCCCTGGCCTGGAGGCGGCGGCGGGGATTGCCCTTCGGTAACGACCTGCCCATGGCTCCGGAAAAGCTTCTTGCTGGGAAGCGATACCGTATTTGCAGAGCAAACAAAGGTGTTTTGGAGCTCGAGAGAGACCAGGAACAGAGCTACCAAGCTGCTGCAAGTCTCAGCACGCACGGGATCAGCTGGGGGCGAGGAGCCCAAAGCCTTCTGCCGAGGATCTGCAGCTTAGCAAGAGGAGCCCCTCTTTGGTCTTCAAGAGTGGGAAGAGCTTCCTGGTTCTCGGTGTTTCCACACAGAGCTTGAGGATACTCTAAAGATTTAGCATTAAGTCCTAGTGTCAGCAGCGCCCGCTCCGTCAGTCCTCCTGCCCAAATCCCCCCAGCTGTCCCCACACCAGCGGTCTCCCTGCAGCTGCTGGTAAGGCTGCGCATGAAAACAGGTATCGACGCTGCCTTGGGTTAAAAATACTTACTGCACCTACAATCGGCCATCTAAATACAGGCTGTCTTCCAAAACCAAGGTACTTTGTACCATCTCACCCATGCCTCACTCTGTTCTGTGGCTCAGTTCTTCTGGAATACTACACAATCAGTTTTTTACAGTAGCTTGTATCACAAACTCAAGAAGGAATCAACGAAGGCAAAGTAAGGCAAAGTGTAGTTTACCTAAGCATCATATTTACTGCAAGAGACTGTCTTGGCAGTGAGTCACGGGAACCCTCACTAGCTAGTACTCTCCAATGGTATGTCTTTCTGAACCCGAGTTTCTCATGCTGTCTCCTATCCTACTACTGACTGCCTCAAAATTTAGTTTGCAAAACCATAGCTCCAGACATCAAAAGCTGATGGATAGTTCACAGAAATCCTAACATTATTTTTAACAAATTCAGGATTCCCTCTAAGCCTAAGAAGAGATCATTGCCCAGATAGCAATGACTTTTCATTGTAAAGTATAAAGCTTCAAATGCATTCTAGGAGGAAGAGGATGCGCTCAAGGATAACAGGACGTTGGACTACTCACTGTAGGAGGGTATCCCATAGGGCTGCCCTGGAGGAGGGTAGGCCGTGTAAGCAGCAGCTTGCTGGAGTCCCGCGCTGTACTGAGTCTGTCCATACGTTGCCATTGCTGGGAAGGGTGGGACTGTCACTATATGGGGATAATGTCTATTCAGAACAAGAAAACAGAAGGTCTAAGGCAATAGTCACCATACATGGTCTTCTAGAGCACAGGTAAGACACTTCTAGCAACATTTGCATAAAATACACCTCGAAGCATGATGGGGAGTATTTTGGGAACTCGCAGTTTCCTAGACAAGGGCAAATGTTTGTTTCAGTATATGGCTCCTGATATGATCTATTAAGATTAAATTTCCTAAATGCATGGGGACTTAAGGACTGTGCAGAATATGTGCAACGCATGTAAAAAAATCACAGTCTGATTTTGACTCCTCACTTTGTGTTTGCCAAACAAACCAATGTCATGGGAAACCTCTGATGTTTTAACATATTCCACTATGGTCGCTCATAAACAAACCTATATTCAAAGAGGTTTGCATTCCCAGGGGTCTGAGTGTATAGCGCATGGTACCTCCAACCTTCTCTCACTCCGTATCTAACAAGATTAAGAAATGGTCACTTCCTTGGGCCCAAGACATGCAGGGGAACAGGTGGAGGGGCTTAGGCACATGCTTTTTAAGGTGACAGCAGTCCCCACAAAATGGCTGTTCAGCAAAACAAGGTTTTTAAATTACAGAACTTGGCAGGAGCACTCACTTTGCAGAGTACAGATGGAGAGGACACTGTGGTGCTGCTTTGCTGTTGCCTGGAAAGCAAAATTGAAGGGTCTTAGATTTCCATCGTATTCTGTTCTACAGCGAAGCTGACACCACCATTTTTACGACTGCTGGTTTGCAAGATTTATACAGGAATTAAGAGACATTGTTTTTCAGTGAATCTCCAAAGAGCTGAAGTAGATACTAAAGCTATTTTCCACTTAACAATGAATATAGCTTTATTTTTTAACTGGGGGTGCTACTGATTGAGCTACTAGGTTCTTCTCGTGGGACAGATATCAGTCATGAAACTGGGCTTTGGTGGGATGACTCATATCCTAAGGGCTTTTAAAGCAAGTACTATGATTACTGAAATGACTTAAGATCACTGCACTTTTTGCCCTTTTCATTTTCATACTGTCCTAAACTGTGACTGAATTCCTGGTTGGAGCCTTTAGATGTTACTATGACAGCATAAATACCAAAATACCCTCAGAAACATCACTAACGTCTGCTAGCTGTAATAACCAGCACACCAGATTAACTGCATGTTGCTTCTCCATGCAGGGAGAACATCGGTACCAGGCCATCCGCTGACGGCACCGCCACCCTGCGCATCAGCTGGTGGCACCCATCGTGTGATTTGTTATGGGGGAGGCGAAACACCATCCAGTCTCGGCCAGAGGAGATGATACCTCAACCACGGGTGCAGAGCTGGGGGGAGAGGGAGGCTCTGCAGTGCCTCCCCAAGCCGGCAGGTCCCCCAGCAGGCGGGAGCATCCGCAGGGCTCCTCCCGGCGCACAACCCCAGTGCCGCAGAAGGATTATCCTCCATCGGAAGTCATCTAAAACAGCACCGCTTGCTTCATATAGCAGTTTGTAAATTGGTGAATTAAACATTTGAAGCATGTTTTATTTAATGAAATATGCAAATACCTATACAATCTAAATAAATGGAAATAGTCCTATGGGTTTGAGTAACTTGGTATGCCAGAAACCTGGAGAGAATTTCCAGAACGATCCAGCATGCTCACATAGGAAAGGTTCATTCTTCCTGGTCTACCTCTCTTTAAAAATTACTCCTTCCTTCACAACTTTTTTTCGCAATAGTTTGTGGCTTTATCATTTTACGTCAAAAAATGGAGGTACACTAAACCATTTTTAAAAAACAGACATTTAATCTGATGTGAATTTTTTACTAAATTTCATTTCAGATGCATTCTTATCTTTGCTTGTTTATTGAAAAAAACCCAACGGTTGTATATGAGCTTTTAACTAAAAATATTTAATCAGAGATATTCTCTTTTTAGAATGTTAATTGATGTAACGTCTACTATATGTAGACGTATACTACTGAAAGAACTCCATTTCCAAGGAAACAATTATATCTGATTAAAAGACGGAAACATCTGAAACGAAAAGGGAGTCCTTTTTTCCCCAAACTCAGAAATGTTCACAGATAACCTCACTCAAAATTAACAAAATTCAGAAAATATCCACATACTCCTTCCTCTCTTCTCCCAGATAACTGCAATGCTTAATAATAACTGCACATTCGGTTAGACTAGACCAAAAACGTGCAAATAGAGGTGTTTGTACTTAGGACTGATTTCTGCACCTGAGAGCAAGCGGCCCCTTTCGGCACCGGCCAGTCGCTCTCGGCCCTCGGCCGAACACCCGTCTGCCGAGGTCCCTGCCTGGGGGTCGCCCGCGGCTGCTGTCTGCGACCGCCGGCGCTGCCTCCCGCTACTACCAAGGGAGAAAATCCCGCTGGCGTAGGTGTACTCGTGCTGCCTACTGACTGCAGTGCGGGCACTGAGCCGTAAGGGCTCCTTCTCTGATTTTGGACAAATCATCAAGATTAAAAGAGGCTCCTAAAAAAACCAAACCAAACCAAACCAAAACACACCCCCAGCTAGGCACTATCATCCCTGAAAAACCCCATAAACATCCCTGCCCCAGGTTCTCTACCTCTAAAACGTGGTTACACTAACCTACTACCCCAGCAAGAGGCTGCAACGGTTTGTTTTTTCTAAAGATTTTAAAAAATACTGAAACAGGACAGTGTTATATAAATGTACATATAGATTTATATATGCAGGTACAGGAATAGCAGGTATAGAAAAAAGACTGTCTTTAAATCCAAAGGTGGGCTTACCTGACTCACGATTGAACTCCCTAGGAAAAATTTGGTTTGACTTACCTGAAAGAAAACAGTTAAGAAAATTAGATTTTTAGATTGTGGAAACAAAAAACTATACCTTTTCCATCAAGCTGTTCCTCATTACCAAATACAAATGCATTGGAGGACTTTTTTTTTGCTTTTCATTATTATGGCTTTTAAATTTGAAAAACTGCAGGAGAATGGACAGTTTGAGCAGAGCTTAATTTCTGTTATAGTTGAAAAATATTACATCTTCAAATTTAATTCTAAAAGAGTTAAGTACAGAGTAAATTCATTAGTTAAGAACGCGAAATGGGGATTTACTAGATACGAATATGCAATGTGCTACTGTCATTGCCAAAAAAAGGCAAGTCAAAATTACAAGCGTTTCAACCCAAATGCATAGAACTGCTGGCAAACCATATATTTGAAAATTGATATACATTGATATAATTTCGCATCTCATGACAAGCATCCATGAAAACAGCAGGCCAGACGTCTGAGTGGACATCTACATACATACGTATTACAGCTAAGCTTGACAAAGAAAAAACTATTTGCAATACAGAGCATATATTTGTGTGCATTTCTTGCACTGGAGACCTGGGACTTGCCAATCACACAAGCGTTCCCCTGTTCTCCAAATCAACGAAATACTTTCAAAGGAAAGTGCATAATGCTGGCAGTACAGGTACTAGATGCTGCCGTATTAAATGTCTGTAAGAAGTCTATCAGCACGAGCCGCGCTAGCAGAGCGGTGTCCAACGGTACAATTGTTGTGCCGGCTCTTATTTATAGAGCATAATAACATACAGTTCCTGCACCAAGGAGTTTACAAAATGATGCACTTAAAAATCGTCTCTAATCTTTTATGTATACACACATATTTAAAAGGATGTTTCCTTTAGATTCTTCTCCCTCCTACGTTCTTGTAAACAGGTAGATATGACGTACGTGCCTCAGTCACGCAATTTCTAATGCCTTGCAAACATGCAACAAAACACCTCCATGGCTCCTAGGAGCCTGTAAAGGAAGGGTTAAGCATACTCCGAAAACATAATAGCCGGGGCCTTCTGCTCGCTCCCCTCCAACAGGAAGGCTGACAGATCCCGACCGCAGCAAACAATAGCTGGGATTGTGCTAGCAAGAACTAGTTCAGCTGCATCACTTGCCAATAATTTTTTTAACAGATTTAACATTCTTCTGTTTCCTTCACTGGAAGAGTACGATGGGGGGGCAAAGGGAGGAGGAGGAGGAGAAGAGCAGATACATTTCCATCAGAGCCTCCCTGAGCCACCGAAAGAATTCGTCCCCGGTACCTGCCAAATGTGAAAGTCCAGAGCACGGACCAGAGGGCGGTTTGGGGAGGACAGCGAGGATCTGGGAGCGACGGGGACCGGTGGCCACCCCGGCCGAGCGCTCCCTCGCTGGCGCCCGCCGCCGCTGTCCCCGAGCCGGGGCCACCGCAACGCCGCCCTTGCATCCACGCCGCCCTCGGGGCCGCTGCCCTAGCGGCGTCCAAACCAGAACTGCCAGCTCTACACAAAGTATGTTTTATACGTGCAGCTATTCCAGAGGAACATACGGATATGTGTGTGTGTACGTATACACCTACCACACACACGTACATACAACGTTCCAGTTCTGCACTCACAGCTTTGCTGAACTAATGGATTCAGCCGCATCTGGCATGGTTGCAAAAAATACACAAGTAAAGATCTAGATTGCTCACTACATTGGAGAACTAATCATCACCAGTGGAGGCCTCACGTGTGGCCAGCTCCCTTTGGTTAGATATATAGGTACATATACGTTACGCTAAAGCTAATAAACAGCAAGCAGAAGAGGCAGCCTACCTTCTATGTCATCTGGAGCCGCGGCATAAACGTTAGAAAGGTTGAGCTTCAGTCTGTCGGGGCACTCTCTATTTACAGTCAGGCTGGGTGATATCACTAAATCTAGCATTTCCTTATACCTGAAGGAAAACAAAGAAAAAATATAATTTATTCATTAATTATGCATGCTTACTAATGATTCAAAATTTTTTCCCTAAGAGTATAAATATTAAAGCTGATTACCTAAACCCAGGCTTCATATAAATTCCACATAATAGCATTCACTAAAGTTTTCATCAAAGGGAAACGCGGAATTAAAATGAAGTACTTGTTCCCTTGGAGATTACACCCATCTGATTAAGGCTTTGCTTTTCTTCCTGGATTTTGCCATCAGAAAATTAAATTTCCTTATCTCTTAAATGCTATCAGAGCAAGGATGTGCACACGACTGTCCAGTGAGGCTCCAGAACAGAGCATTTTGGACTGAAAATGAACTTGAGGGCAGCTAACAGCAATATCTGTCTTACAGGATAGTAAGAAAGCTCCTACAGGTGGTGGGAGCAGTTTAGGTGTCCAGGCTAATCCCAATAACTGCTGGATATCCCTTGGAAAACTGATCCCAACTACAATGTCCTGACCATTAGGTGGCAGCGATACCAGACAATCTTTTTCATATAAATAACCTCATGTGATTTAGCTGAAAATCTCAGATGAACGACCTATGCCATACAGGCCTCGCGTTTCCAAAGAAAACCACACTTTTCCTGAGTGCGCACCCATGACTTGCACAATAATGAAAGCATACAAACGATACACCACGCAATCCAAAAAGAATGACTGGGTCATTATTTCAGACCCTACAGGCAGAACGAATAGGTCTATTCATCTAAATACCACAATATTCAATATATGTGCTTTAAGTGCACCAGGACACCCTTTCAGAAGTGGGCTCCAAAGACACCTGCTTCAAAGAGAGCTGCTTGAAGGGTTAGATCTTTTGGATGCGAACCAAAACATGGCATTAAGTGCGCAGATTTGCATACCTGTCTTTGAAGTCTGGAAGGAAACCTTGCGTTATATTAGATAGACACGACAGATGGGCATGATGTTTTTATGCAAGGCAGGTTGCCTGGACAACTTCACCCCCAAAATGTTCTGCCCTTGTTCACTCTGCAGTCAACTTGAACTACCATGAAGAATCCGCTGGCCAAAGACAATCTGAAGCTAAACTTGCCAATCTTTTTTTTTCTTTCTTTCTTTTTTTTTTTTAAACACACACAATGTCATGGAAACACGCATGAAATTTCTAAGGCTACACCCAAGTATTCTGCAGCTTTTGGCTCAAGTCTGGAGCAAACCACGAAAAAAAAAGGATTCAAAGATGCCACTACTTTCCTTAGCTTTCTGTAGCAACATCACGCATGTCCTCACCCTGTCCCCTGGAGTTAGTCCCCGCTGTGCTAGCGGAGAGCACACCTGTGCTTTGGGATAGAGGCAGGGTGCAGGGAGGAGCTGGGGCGCGGGGCAAAGCGGGAGCAGGGACCGACCTCCAAAAGCCCCCGGGGGCTCACTTTTCCACCCGCCGCTGAACATGTCCCGTGGCGAACGCAGCTGGGACCCCCCCTGCCCACAGCCAGGGATGGATCTACCTGTTCTGGACCAGAGGGGCAGCAGACGGCACGGCAGCCGCAGGCAGGCTGGGAGCGACACGTGGAGCACAGCACACCCGAAACGTCACAGAGCAAGAGACAACGGCACGCAAATCCGAAATCTCGACACTGGGCTTCTGCGACGCTAATCTAGGCACTTCTGTCAGAAGTGAGGAGGTTCGTTTTGATTTTCTGTTTAAATACGGGCATATGACTATACCAGCTTGGAGAAACAGAGCACAAGAGACTGGTGCTTTTGATCCGACCCTCTCCAGGCGCTGTTACAAGACCGCAAGTCCCGGGGAGGGCGGTAGGCATCGCTACGAGCAGGCACAAACCACACAAAATATTTTACCTGTGAGTGAACAGCAAAGACCAAAGCTGGTCAAGTCGTATGGCTGCGGCTGCCGTGCCATCTGCTGCACTGAACTCAGCTTTGGTCTGTTCACTCACAGGTAAAATATTTCATCTGGTTTGTGCCTGCTCGGAGCAACGCCTACCCGCCCTCCCCGGGGCTCGCAGAGCCGAGCTCCCTGTCGGCTCCCCAGCTGGGAGGGCACCATGCCCTGGCGGAGAAACCACCCACCCTCCGGGAACACGCAGGCCTGCCAAAAAGGGCGAGCAAGCGGCACAGCCGTGTACGATGTCCACCGCCCTGGTCCTCCTCCTTTCTCCAAACGGGATGCGGGCTCCCCTTGGAAATCCGTGTGCGCGCAGAAATTTTTGCCACCCACACGGACTCGAGTCCCAAGACTAGCGAACGCTGTCTGAGTAGGTGCAACGACAGCCGACCAACGCAGTAGAAATACAGCAGTCAGGATGCAGCGCTCATGAGATCCGTGTTCCCTAACTGCTGCTCCTTAGAAATTTGTTAATAGGAGTGAGTGCTGCTTTGCAGCTCCCCTCTTGCTAGAAGATCTCAAAGCACTAACATCTGATGTGTCCCTGCAAGACCAGCACAACTCCTGCCTTGGACACTGAAGCACAGCAAGACATGTAAAAACGAAGGCGCACAGGGGCCACTGGCTGTGCTCACAATTGCTGCCCACGCTACCAACAGCATGCAAATGCAATGTGGCATCTGATTTGTATGTGGGCAAAAAACCTAGTTCCTGACTTTAAAAATCCCTCCCTAAGTGACTCAATCTAATGGCCAAAGAGGAACCCAGGACCCCCAACTCTTGCCCTAGATAAAACATAACCCACCAGAAACTTTACCCAGGAACCCCAACGACGGACACTGTGGTGCTGCCAGTCCTAAGAGTAACGGAGCCAGGTACACTTTTACATGTTACCTACGTGACTCTGCATATCCGTGTGGCCACCTCCACGGTGCCGTGTTCTGTTCAATTATACTGACTCACAGGAGCTCAAAGACAAATGCAAACCGGGCTCCTCGTGGTGGAAAGGAAGATCAGCATGGACATCAAAGCATGCTGCCCCCTCCAGAAGGGGAACGCCGTCAGCTGGCGCAAGCTAGAGTGGCTCCCAAAGACAGCGAAGGTGCAGCAGGCTTTCCAGAGTCTCTGCCATCTGATGGGCTCTTCCAGGAAAGCCAGAGTGACTTGGAGACCAGCACTGGCCCCGAAGGGCTGTGAGCATGAGAGGGAGTCCTCAGCCGTAAGGGGAATGTTTCCAAATCTTCGCTGCAGGCTGCTTCACGGCACCGCACGTGCCTCTGCTTCAAAGTCGGCTCCGGGCATAGGGGAGGCGACAGATGTTTGGAGCACCAGGCTGATGGACAGTGAGGGCAGCCATGGCCCTTCTGCACGCTTCGCCAGTGCTGGATGAAAGAGGTGTCCTCCCAGAACGGCTCATCGCCCTCTTGCCCGCATGGCCAGGCTGTCGCAGAGAAAGGGGCCGAGCAGGATTCAGTGGGGCCAATTTCTTGGGGCCGGGCAAGGAGGAAGGAGGTCTCCCCTAGGAGCAACGCTGGCTACTCCTGCTGCGGGAAGGAGCGACAGGCTGAGCCAGCTGTGGCTCTTCTCCTAGAGGAATTACTTTGTTCAAATCCTCTGGCACCAAAATTAAATTTTGCTTGCACTGTTGAGAAGGCTGGGTTCGGTTTTTCTGAAAACCAGGTTTTCCTTTCCACTGTGAGCAATGTCCAACCTCTTTTTATTTTTTTTTCCCCCCCTCTCTTATTTCTTTAATGCTATACCTGAATTGGAGAAAAGCAGTGCCGTCCCAGATCCTGTCAGGCAGGGGATGGTCGACATTGTTTCTCAGATAACACACGCCCTTCAGCACAATCCAAAAGCCCATCACTCACGACACTGCCCAGACTGCTGCCAAGTGAAGGGGAGCAGATGTTTAAAGGGAAATGATCTTTTATAATGATTAATGCACTCTAATTACATCATTGTTCAGAGATTTCATTAGCTACTCTGACTGATGATTCTTCTATTGGTTTTGTTCTGTTCACTTTGAATTCACAAAGTCACATCGCGCTTCCCTGTATTTGTCCTCTACACCCTTTTCCTACTTTTTTTCAGCTTCCATTTTACTTTAGAGTATTTATTAGTTGCATGTACAAACAGGTAACCTGTCTCAGAAATGCCTGTCTGGTTGTGCGTATCATGTATGTGTTTGCGTTAGTGGCTTTGCCTGGTTTGCACGCACTATTTACCAATTTGTTCATGCACATTTCTTGCTCGTACTTCTCCACAAGAGTTTCTGAAATTCCAGTTTTAACAATAGCAAACTAGAGAAAATCTCTAGTGAAATAATGGAACCTGGATGGCATTTAGTACAGTAAATGACATGCTGGAGTGCAATCAGTGAACGCAGTAGGTCTTTGTTTGCTAGCTTTTTAGAGCAAAAACATTTTCTGGCTTGAGTAGTGTACAGTAAATCAGTAATAAAGTTTGCTGAATATGAGCTTTTATTAAAACCAGCAATGGCAGCATCCAGCATGCTGGGCTGACAGACATCTGGAAGAGCTTTGGGCTTCTACAATTAAGAAGAACCTTGTGTGAATTTGGTGCTCAGCTTTTCCATTAGAATCCCCTACACAAAAACCAATATTTTGCCCTGAAAGTTGGCCTATAAAATCTCTGCCAAGAACAAACTTTTTTTCTTTACTTTAGGAAGGAAGAAAGAAAAAGAAAAGCCTTTTCAGTCATTCTGAAGTTAGGAATGCTAAATTAAACATTTTAAGGTTTCAAATTTTTGATTGAGGTTTCAGGGTAACCTACAAGTCACATTTTCCTTTACTACGAAGTTTTGAAGGCAGCAACTCCAGGCCCCAACTCGAAACACTCAGACACGAGCCAAAGATCAAACCAGCGAGCAAGCCCATCTCTCCTTGGAGAAGCGTTTAAACACGGGCGCAAGTGCAATGCTGAAGTGGGACCTGCTGAGCACTCTGGATGCTAACAGTGGTGGGAACCAGAGAGCAACTTGATGGATAATATTCTGAAAGGATGAAGCAGGACCCCAGCCTCGGAGTTGTGGGCAGATGCCACCACACGGTCACCCCGCCCAGCACAGCTCACAGCCCAGAAGGCGCTTGGGGCTCTTCACAAAGCTTAGGTTTCTCCTCCTCAGACATAACTTAAAGCACTAAAGCCATCACCTTTGCACGATTTCCATCCCTACCTTGGAGGCAACAGATTTGGTATCTATATTTTCCTGATCTCTATTACATTTCTGGAGTGAGAAGACAGTACTCTGGATTCAATACGTACAAGTACACAAATGAAAGAGCACTTCCAGAGCACTTGCAGTGAGTAAGACTGCCAGGGTGAGCAGTACCAGGGGATAAACCTGGTGGCCAAGTGATGAAGAGTTTTCAACAGCAACATGTGCAAGAAAGAGCTAACTATCTGTCTGGTAATGGCAGGGGTCTGCAGGAGGGTATTTGAGTGACCAGAGGCTGATGGTTCAGTTCAGGAAAGACATGCCATGAGTAAAATACAACATGGAAAAAAAGCTGACATGGCTGTGGGAAAATAAAGAGAATGAGCTCTGCATCCGCCCTCCGCGAATGAGCTGATGAGCCAGGCGCCTTGCAGGACGACGCAGGTGAGAAAGAAGAGATTCCTGCCTTTGGGAAAAGCTTGCCAGATCCCACAGAGGGAAAGGCAAGAGACTTCAGCGGACCAAAAAATTCACAGAAAGTTTGCCCATGAGGGGAGAGGCCAATCTAGAAATTACTCTCCCTGCAACAACCTTGTCGCAGGGATCTTCTCAAGAATTTGTACTAATATCTGGCTAGAGGCCAAATACAAGCTCAAACCACTAGATCTTCCTAACCATATGCACATGCCAACACAGAGCCCTAGGCAGGACTGGTACAAGCCAAGTCCTCTGCTTCAGCTTTGCTGGGAAGGGGAGGAGTAGAGATGGGGACTGCAGCCTAATTACAAAAGTAGCATTTCTGTCTTGTTTCCATGACTTTATCTGTTTTTAATTATTTAATCAACTGCTTTCACCTTTATTCTCCTCCAAGCTGCAGCTTTGTATCTCCAGTGGTTCTCATCATAAAAAAGATGACAGCCTCATTTTCTACTTAGTTCATTGCAGAAGTGAATTCCTAAAAGGTAATCTGCAAAAAAGTGAGAAGATGGCTTTCTCACCCTTTTTCAAACAAAACGAAAAAAAAAAAAACAGGGCTAAAAGGTTTATCTGTCCTCCACTCCCAGGAAGTGCCAGATTTGCTCCTTTTTCAGTATCTTGGGTAAAATTTTCAAAAGCACGTGCTGACTATGTCTCATTAATTTTCATTGGAAATTAAGATCTTTAATGCTTTAATTCCTTGGGAAGCACTACAGCTTAGCCAGCTTTCCAAGCACTAACTGCTTATAAAATTACACCTCCCCTTTCACCCTGCTCCTCTTCCCCATGGAAAGAATCATTCGTTAGCAGCGAAAACCCTATCACCTCATGGTCACCTTCCAGGTTGCATAGTAACTGGGAATCTCCCGTATGGAAGATTTTGGCTACATCTATCCACGTATTGCAAGTAAAGTAATTTTGTTCCCTCCATCACTACAAGCCACCCCGTGCTGCTTGGGCGTTTTCTCTCTGTAAAACAGTCTTTGTTCCTTTGACTTCAAGAACTCAAAAACGCTTCAGGAGGTGAAAGCCGCCGTGCTATTTGCTCTTCCATAATGCATCTTAGCTCATCCACTAGCACATCAGATAGACGTACGCAGGAAAGCCCTGAACAGGCATAAAGCTAAACCCGAGCTGGCACAAATGTGCGCGTACAAGGCAGCGATGACAAGATACGCCTCCAAGGTGACCTGCAGGGCAGCGCGCCCCAGGCGGCTTGTATTCCCCAGAGCTGCCTCGCGCCGACGTAGCCAAGTAATAAAAGCAGCAGTAAAGATCTGGATCATTCCCCAGCCCATTTGCTTTGACCTGTGCCCATCGCCTCGCAGACGGCCTCCTTCCACGGCTCTTGCCCTCCGCCCTGTCCGCAGACGTCCCCCCGGGTCCCCAGGGCCGGCTGCCCTGCGCGGGGACGCCTGCCCGCCACGGCCGGTGACGCGTTGCACGCACCCTGCGCTTAACTTCTCCTTTAATCCATCACAGGGTTATACGTGATCTTATTAAAACCATATTGGCACCGAGGCCCTTCAGGACAGGGATAATTTTTCATCTTGTCCTGCACTTCGCTGAGGACTTTGTACTAACTAATGGTATTTCTGACATTTCAATCAACGGGGCTGACAGCTTGCGACCGCCGGCTCAGCCCCGTTTTCTGCTCGCTTCAGACAAGAGTGCGGCACGTGGTGGCACCCAGTTTGAAACCTCACTGTCCGGCGTGTGACACTTTCCTCCTTTGCTTAGTCCACACTGGCAGAGCTGAACACGAGATGCTGTTAATAAAAGCTGTGATTCTAACAAAGGAAAAAAAACAAATACCTTCGTAGCACTTCAGTTTGCACAAAAAAGCTTGAAATAAGAGCCCAAGCACCCATATAAGAAATATAATATGCTTGTTAAATCAGTAACCAAATGAGAAACAAATTTTCCACAAAGAAAACCAGCCTTTCCCTTTCCATATTAACGCCATGTAAATCTAAATTGAGTTCCATGATGTAAAAATAATAAATTTGGCTTGGGTTTATGCTAAAGTTTTCACATTTATTTTCCTCTTCTAATATGTCAATTTCTAAACAATTTTAAGAAAAATGACTGCGAAAATAACAAAATGGGTCATTTGTCACACTTCTGAAACCACTATTGTTTTAAAAATGCCCAGAGTATTTTGACAGCTTTAAAATCCTTCCCCGCGACTTTTTTAAATGAGACACTCTTTTTGATAGAAATTTTACTTTCACTGGACGTTTTCTGTCTTGCCCCAGCTCACAGACTAGACAGCAAAAAAACAGATGAAAAATCCTGACCGTCTTATGAATTTTGAGCCAATTTCATGTCTTTTTTTCCTTTGAAGGAAGCCTGCATTACGATTTTGGAGCTGGCGAGGGCCACCGCCCGCCTTGTTTCTCTGCAAGTTCTGAATTTCCAGAAGCCTTGGCTTGCTTCGCCGGCCTTCACCACCTGCTATTCGAGACTGCTTTTCAACGATATACATACACGCATATTCTAAAGTATATAAAGACCGTTTTTTCCTTGCCTCGGACCTGTCGATTGAAACAAAGCAGGCTCTTTCGGGGTAAATCAATGCGCTTCCTCCTCCCAGCACGGCTCCCTGCCCCACGCCCAAGCGGCAGCCGCGGAGCGAGGAGGAGGAGGCCGCGGGGCCGGGAGCAATGCCCCCGCGCTTCCTGCAATTAACCCGGGAAGAGATCGAAGACAGATAGGCCGGAGGAAGCATCAGCACTTTCAGGCTGATCAGCCCAAGGTAAACCTGGGGATAAATACTTGAAAAGGACTGAGCGCCCCTACAAACAAACAAGGCAAGCTACCTTCGCTGCTGCTGCTGCTTGCAAGGAGGACACGGTCTGATGGATGAGAGGTAGCTTGAAAATTGGAGGGGGATAATAATAGGGTTTGCACCACGGGCTTCCAATTTGGCAGCCTAACCAGGAAATACGTGTGATTGCTTTGAGTCATTGTTTGTTTTTGTTTTGTTTTGTTTTTAAATTAATTTCAATGGTAGTATTTCACTTAGAATAAGTCAAAATGGAAAAAGCTAAGTGTTTCAAAATGCCTTCCCTTTTTTCCTATTGAACCTGTTTGCTAAATTGAGCAACATTTGCAAAAAAAACTTGCTATATGCCAAAAAGTGAATAAAACTGCTCCCGCTCTTTCGCTGCGTACAATCAAGTACCACTTGGAACCACCGAGCTGGTAAAGAAACACTGTGAGCTCAGAGCCTGCAGTCATTTGGAAATTAAAATTGTTTGCGTGTATACATATGTATATATATATATTCAGACACACACTTTCAATTTCTGCATTTCTCTTTGACATCAACAGGATTTTTAACTCTATGAGGCCCCTTTAGGGCTAAAAAATTATTTAAAACTAAATCACAAAGATAATGATTCTGGTAATAGTGCTTTAAGAAAAAAAATATGAGATTTGGAACGAGACAATAGCAGCTGATAGCACGGACATTCACGCAGAAGTACTCCAGCTCCTGTCACCGGAGCGCGCGGGAATGTTTTCTGCCTTGTAGCCCCCATCACTTTTACATCAAGTCACTGATTTAGCATTGAAATTAATAGGAGAACGAACTCGGAGAAACTATGTCACCTACAATTCTCGTGCTGTATCTCTGAGCAGTAATTAGCTCTAAAAAGAAGAAAAAAAAGAGAACAAAAGGAAGCAATTCCTTCCCCAAATGCCTCAGCAGCACCAAGCACCAGCGGAGCAGGTTGGCTCGTGGGCCCGGAGCGCCGACGCGCAAGGCGAGCGCAGGGGCTTGTTCTGCCCGCTGGCGCTGGACACCCGCTCACGGACTTTAGGGGGTCGAACGCCACTTTTTGTTTTTTCCCTCTCACTCTTCTGCTTTGCACTTGCCACGGCGAGGGAGGGGACAGCGTCTAGGTCCGGACACGAAAGCGAGCACCCTGCTGCAGAAATGGGGCCTGGGGCCTCACTGCATAAAACCCCTCTCAGCGCTTCGTAATGTAAAGCAACTACACAACGAGCGTGAAATTCATAAGCCAGAAGCTATTACAGCTGTACCAGAGCAAGCCAAAGCGGATGCAACGCCATGCTGAACGTCACAGAAGCGCATCGGTCTCAAAAAGGTGCGAACGCTGCAGTGAAAGCGCAGCTCTTCCTCCTCCTCCTCCTCCCTCGCGCAGAGCCTGGCTGAGCCGCAGCACGCGGAGGAACTACTTGGAGATAACTTGTGCAAAACCGTGCAGTCAGCGTGGCAGGAGGCAGCGGAGCCATCCCAAGGGGCAGAGGGCCGGGGAAAGCATGGCGCGAACCCGACACGGAAGCCGCCGTCGTGAGGGCACCAGATGCGGTGACGGACGCGGCTGCCGGCCGAGCCACCACGTCGCGTTGCTCTTCTCTCTGCCCGAACGCACCCGCCGCGCGCGAGCCTTCCCCCTCGCTTTGCTTCCAACCTGAACGTCGGCAGCGACTTCGGTTTTCCTGCTGCTGCCTAGCGGTCAGGGAGCAGAGGAGCTGGGCAGCTTCTTAACGCCAAGAGAAACGAAGAACATTTAATTCTGTAAAACTCAGCCATTAGTTGCAACAAGTGCCAAAAGGAAGCTTTTTCCAGCAAGTTTAGCGCCGGACTGTTTTACCCTGGGGGAGGAGGGCTGGAGGCTGCCTTTCGGCGCAGACGGAGGGCTTAGCGCTGCTGTGGGTTTAATGTGCATGGTTACCCGTAAACACTCATACCAGCCAGCTCCTAAGGGAGAAGCCCTGATTCGAAGAGTAGCAATGCCTCATTTATGCAGTTTCCACAAAAAAAGGAATGTACCAGAAATACTTGCTCACAGCAGCTGGGAGATAACTCTGTCAATAAAATCCCCCAGTCACCGTTCACGGGAGAGCGTGCTCCCATGCGGACAACTCTCACATCTACCTGTGCAACCAGGTCCTGCTCCCAGGGGGACCCTCCTGCTATTGCTGCGCTCAGTGAACAGCAACAGTGAAAAAAAATACATCATTTTCTGTAAGGGATGCAGTTTATCTCAAAGTAACACAAGGCAGCTTCTGCTGAGTTCTTCCAATTTGCAAAGCACTCAGTTTTGTCCCTTGTGACCAGGCCACACTAGCACTCAGCACTGCATTAATAGTGGGAGATTTTAGGAAAATATCTTTGGGTATTTTGAGTGCACTAGCATCCACACTGTCCACAAGACGATGCTTTAGTAGGACAATTCCTAGCAGTAGGTTAAGACCCTGTGCTAACCTGGCACAAGCCAAGCATGCATTGGTCCACAGTCTGCGCTGGCCCAGGTATCTTATTTACCCCTGCAGCTATGTCATGTGAATGGTCCTGGGAAAACGAGACAGACTGAGGTCTCAGCCAGCCCAGACTCCCCACTGCCTGCTGAGGGACACGGAGGCTTCGCAGGCAGCCAAAGCCGTCCGCGTGCCCAGGGTGCTGCGCGCTGTAGAGCTGGTAGGCGCCCGACCAACAACGATAGGGTACCAAGGTGCACATCATCATAGGGCCAGGTCTGACGCCAGCTGGGGAGAAGTGGGCTTAGGTGTTGAGGGAGGCAACCAAGAATTGAAATTCTGGTTTCGCTTCCGAGCTCCATCGCTAACAGACTGGGCAAGTTTCTCACCACTGCGTTGAGGCCTCTGCGAAATTGGGAAACACTAACAGCTGCCAATTAAGCGCCTTTTTAGGGGCCAGAAAGTGCTCTGAAATCTCCAAGTGAAATTTATTGCAATATTGCACTATGAATAGCCTTGCTGATGAATAATGAATATCCTGAACATGGGCTAGCCAAACAGGAGATGAGGCACGAGAGCTGTGTGTCAGAGTACGCTCTCTCGTTCTTTCTTGGCCCCAAAGCTCTCTGTTCCCAGGTTAGGGGCATTTCTTCACCCTTGTGATTTACTCCTGGCAGCTGTCAGAGTCCTGCAGCGGCTCCAGCAAACCAGCGAGAAAGCTGGGGCTGCCCCTTTACACCAGGCCTCCGTCAGCACCTCGATTCTCAGCCTGCCATGGGCTGGCGTTCGGGGAAAAAGAATTCAAGAGGAGCTATGGGAAAAGACCTCTGAACTGGAAGCTAGTAAAAGGAAGGGAAAATTTAGTGTAATAGTACAGGTGAGGCGGGAGTGGGAATGACAGACCCTCTCCTTGGTTAAACCCTCCCTAGCAGAGTTTCTACATAGTGGGAGACCTGCTCGGGGAAGGTCTGCTGTGCACATGGAGGGCTGAAAGCATCTTCCTTCGATGTAGACTCTCTTTCCTGCTAGCAAGGGAAGACTATCTCATCCGTCTGCAGGAATAAGCCAAGGAAGACCAGTCTCAAGGATAAAGGAGCAATGAATGCCCAACTAAAGATGTTTCATCTATTTACAAACTATTTGAAGAGGGGAAAACATGAGTGCTGGCCTCATAGTCCTAAAGGTAACCGATGCCCCACGTATCAAAAGGAAATGCAGAGTTTGTGCTCTTTAAAACTGAAGGCACTTTCTTAAGAAACTGGAAGTGCAATATAATTTAACAATGTGCCTGAAAACCCTGTAACATTTTGGTTTGGTCTTGAAGTCTGGAATTTATACAGCCTTCCAACCATCCCTCAGCTCCTTATACTAAAAAAAACCAAACTTTGTGGTAGTCCATTATTACGCATGAGGGAGAACAAAAGCTCTAACCCCCGCCCAAAGCTGGCTTCTCTAATTGCTTCTCTTCACCAGATAGGTTTTTGTTTTGGAGTTTTCAGGGCAGAGGGAGGGGGTGAATTTTCTCTTTTTCTTTCCGGGGTTTCCTTACTGTGGTCTTCATTAAGCATCACTAAATCAGGACTCGCGGTTACCGAGTAATTGCTGATTGAGCATGTCTGTGGGAGCACTGGTACGCGGATCCCGTTCCCACATTCGAGGGGAGTCTGATGGGTGATGGACTCCCCGCTCCCCCCCCAGCCCCTGACGCTCACCATGGCCGTGGTGGGAAGGACTTCTGCAAACCGGGACAGCCCATCCAACTACAGACATCAAGAGGCCTGTGTGTTCTTGCTAGGGAAAGCCAGTCTGCGACTCCCTGCCTCGTTCTCCTTGTCTGTAAAATGGGAACGATGGAGACAAAACCATGAGACTTCTGAACAAAACTGCTGTTGGTGCTATGGCTTATGGAGATGTCAGACAAAGTTTAGACCATTCTGTGGGCAACATAAAATTTCTGGTTGGATCATCTTCAACTAGGTTGGCTCAAACTAGTCAAGTTTAATAATGTAAGAGCTGCTTCCCTCTTTCTGACCCTGCTTAACACATCCTTCTTCACATATGCTGCAGGCAAAGCTTGCATAGCATTAGTGTAATTGCTATCCAAATTACTTTGCATGCAGCTGTCTAGCACCACTTGATCCTGAAGCATCTCTCTAAGTACAAGGCCTGAATGTTCAGCTAATTTGTTCCTAAATTATGAGAGCCAACTGTACTCAGATATGCTTTCCCTGCTGTGATTTCAAGTGAGTCAGGATACCAATCTGGATTTAGTAAATATTATTGTGAAAACCCCAGCCCCCCCAAACTTAACTTCTGATGTTCGCTTAGTCACAATCCTTTTTCTTTATTTGAAAGGACAACATGGTGGTCTTGGAAGAGAGAATATCACCCAACTAAACCTTAAAAAGCTCTCTTCCAGTCCACCGATCTATTTAAACCATTTTTTTTTATTTTGACTCTCTCTCAAAAAAATCAAGTCATGAATAACCACCTCAAAAAAATTTAACTGAAGAGGGAAATGTTTTCTACAGGTCACAGCCAGGAAGTCAAAGGTTTTCACTCCCAGCTCTGACACTAGCTCAGTGGCCATGCACAGCGCACCACCTCTACCAGTTCCCTAGTCTAGGGCTGTGAAAGTTTATTTAAAATTGAGAGCTAGCAGTTCTGCTCACCTGTAATTTTTGGTTACTGGAATTTAGGTGTCTACATGTGCACGTGCTAAGTTTTCATCTGCCCATACAGACACAGAACAGTTTGGGCTGTCGTTACTGGCAATCACCCATGCACACCAGATATGCATTTTTAGAGTATGGAGCGCCAAGCTTTTAAAATCACAAAAGAAAGTTACTGTTTAGATTAAGGTCTTCAGGAACCTGTGTGAAATGCGTTGCAGTTACTCCGCTAGTAAATATTATTTCTGTAGTGAAAGTTGGTTTAGAAATGAAGTAGCAACAGCAAACGGTAACTTTTTGTTCCCGTATCTCCTGGAAGTTTCAGGAGGGATACTCCAAACCAGAAGGCTGGCCGCTGATAATTGCTTATAAAAAGAGTTAAGTGCAGCAAACTTCTCATTTGCAAGAGCTACAGGGCAAAAATAGTGGACAAAGTAATGTAATCTAATTGTTGCATGTCTCGGGGACAAGGAGAAAACAGACACCTAAGACAGCAATGCTAGCCTGCTACTTTGCTTTATCACTCATGCTGATTAGTAGCGTGAAAATGGCTAAATGGAGGAAGAATTCACTCAGGGCAAATGTTCACACAGTAATTTCCTTAATATTCATTTGCCCTGAAAGTTCAGCTACTTCTGTGGATCTTTGGGAGTTAGGTTAAGTAACAGCACGGAAAGAGCAAACCGGGAACAGCCTGGCTCACTCCAGGGGCTCAAGCGGGCTGAGCTCTGATTTCGCAAGAGCTGCGCGACAGTAGGTCGAAGCTCCAAGCGAAAGCTAACCTGGGCCCGAGATCAGAAGGCTGTTAGCGTCAGGTTTATTTTCAACACAGAAGGAAGGGATTTTAGCAGGCATGACCAGAGGGTATTATCAAACCCAGAAGAGCTGTGCAGCCCCTTTGCAGCGATCCTGCCATGCAGCCACTGAAACACCCCAGGGCAGCAATGGAAGTGAAAAAGCCAAATGACAAATGCCCCAACGCAAAACCATTCAAACAAAAGCCCTTGTTTTTCTTTGCAAAGTCTCATCTGATAAAGAAAAGCACTTCCTGAAAGTGCCATTTTATGATATTAAACAGGCCTCAAATCACTTACCAAAGTACAGAGGGACACTGACATTTGAACTGCAGGAGTTTTGCTTCCGGCCTGGTTTTTCCCCCCTCCTGTGACTAGTACATTTGAATAACCGGAATTTTTAAAATCCCTTTTCCTCCTTTCCCCATGGTGTAATGCAACTGCTGCAAAAGCCCAACAATGTGGCACTGCCGGCACCAGTGCCAAGTTTGGCACCCAGTGACTAGGGCTGGCACTAACCACAGGGATCTTTAAAATAAATTTGGCAGACATGGAAAAGCTTTGCACTGCTGCCATAAACAGCATACAGTGCAGTAAATGGAAGTGTTGAAAGAGACCACAGTTTTGCTACTGAAACAAAGATGCCCATTAGCTAGCTGTTTAATCTAGCACCTACTTATAGCTAGAGGGTTTTACAAGAACATGTCAAAACTGAGGGCACTAGCAGGAACTAAAGCATAACAAAACAGTGCCTTTCCTATGTCCATCACACCAAACAGCCTACAAAACCCACCAGGTAGCTATTAGCCAGGAGACCCTTTGTACACGAATGCAAGTTCTGCCAGATCACTCTGTAAAAAATACTTGTTCACACAAGAATGCATGTCTCAAATTTTTCTTTCCAGTACTTTTCAGCTATGCTTCCTTGGGCGGGAATTTGTTCCTAATAAATGATGCAGAAGCAGTGCTCTGGAAACAAGTGTGCATGCATCTTTTTTAAAGGCAGACAGAATAAAGAATAGAAATGCAAGTTTTCATCTCCACTGTGTCACTTCCCTGGCTTGAAATGAAAGACCGTGGACTGATTTTCTCTGCTCTGTATGAGGATGCGATGATTTGTGATGTGGACATCTGTCTTCTTGCAACTGGACAGATGCCACCAGCTTTCACACAGTCAGCTAGACAGCCAGGCAATAGCAGCATTTTTCAATTGACACTAATTTTATTTTTAAACTCAGTACCTATAGCAGGAAAGCTCCAGATTCCATCCAAAATTCCTCCAAATTTTAAATTCCCATAAGGACCAACTCACAAACTTAGGACCACCTTCACCAGGCAGACAAAATCTGGATAAAAGTCAGAAGTGAGCTGTGCCATAGCAGCTTTTTGCCATGAATCTGGCTAGTAGTAAAGCTTACAAGGACATTCAAAGCAGACAGCACATTTCAAGCTACATGACCTGATCCTCAGTATAACCATGAAGTTTTCATATAGTATGGACAAGCACTCCTAATGGGAAACCCAAGCCGGTGTTAGCATGGGTAGGCATATAAACTACTATGATTACTGTGACCCAACTTTTTCCCTGATGGCTTAAAATTCTCCAAGCAAAACTGACAAATCTGAAAACGAGGACAACCTCAAATGACCACAAACTACAGTATCTCTTACTGGAAAATGTTTACAACTTCAGGAACAAAACTGGCATCTTCAAGCCCACTTGGTTTCCCTGACGAGCAGTTAGTTCCCTCCCATCATGTTATACCCCACTTGCCCAGGTCACGAGCCCAGCTCACAGAGCGGTTCTGCTGCACAACCCACCACCTCGGAGGGGGCCGGCGGCACCCGAGCACCAGCCCAGATCTACGGGAGACCGTGCTGGCCACGAGCACAGGGGTTCAGAACAGCAACCGGGACGACAGCTTCCCTTACGGCTCCGCGAGGCAGCTCAAGAAAGTTTCTTGCAGGTACAGCGAGATGGCAGCTACCTCGCGCTCACTCGGATGATCCGAGAGAAGAGCCTCGTTACCTGTACAACTAGGAGATCCAGCTGCAAGTAAAAGCAGACCTTAGCTCCTTGGTTATTTGAGAGGAAGCTTATGTACGCCATTAAAAAGGTGACTGGCTTAGACTTAAAACTCAGATTTGATCTGTAACATCCCTAGCTTAAGGGCAAAATTCTCTCACCCACACGGGACTTCAAAGGCCCTCCCCTCTCACAGCCCAACCAGCCCAACAGTCCAGTTCCACAGCCCGTGGGCTTCCTGACTCCGGGTTCACTTCAGCTTGTCGCATTCACTGCCGTTTACCTCTGACACCTTTATGGAATGACTTCTACAACAGAAAAAAAAAAAAAAATCAAAATAATTTCCTCCCTCTCATTACTGGAGGATGACGCAGATGCAACCAGTTCACTCGTAAGCAGCACGCAAAGATGCTCTGCTTAACCCCGCTGCTGGCAGCAAGGAGCTACCAAAACCCAACAACAGCGCAAACTATCTGAATGCAGCACTACTCGGCTCCCAAAGGAAACACGGCTGCTCACCTCTTCCCTCAGGAAAGAGCCTTGGTAACTCCAGGGGGAACACAGGAAAAGGAGAGCACGCCTGGTTTCAGTTGTGTGGGTTTTTTTGTTTTTTTTTGTTTTTTTTTTAAACTACTGCATATACAGGAGTAATAAAAATTGGAATAAAGGGGTTAGAGCTCAGATAAATTGTCAGGCTGTTTTACAGTGCTATGGGAATTTCCCTGAACTATTAAACAGTCATCTAAAAATACTAACACCAATAAAACTGTAATTAGGAAATATTTTTTTTCTAAAGCAGAATAGTCAGAAATGGCAGATTTGAGGCCGCAAACCAGTGGTTAGGACTTTCATTAAGGAGACTTGGATATGGTTCTGTCTGCCATAGGTTTTCTGTTGCTGAGTATTTTTAATTAGTTTGCCTCTATTTTTGTCCTCTAAAGTAGGGATAATTGCATTTTTCTGCTTCTGGCCACGCTGAGCTCCAAACCATGAAGATAACATGTTGCACGCAGATGAGTCAGCACGAGGGGCAAGGGAGAAAGCCATGCAAATGCCAAAGACAGAAGAATCACCCCACACCTCACAAAAATGCCACGACACTTATTTCTGATGTTTCTTATTACTTCACAGCCCTTCTCTGCTCTTCTGCCGCTGGAAAGAGCGGACAATGCCTGCAGTTGTCAATGCAGAATGGAAACAATCATAAATTCCTATAATCTGCAAGACCACATTACACTCCCTCCTTCCTACACCCAACTTTTGCATGGCAAAATTTTCCCTTTAAATTCACATTTGACTGTGAAACTCTTCTCTCCCTCATTCTACTCCCGTTGGCAAGTGTTCAGCCTTGAGCAAAAGGTGCTGGATACGTCATGCATCATCTGTTAGTACTTGTCCTGCCACGGCTCATACTGAGCATAACCAACCCGCCAACCCCTGGACAGCTGCTGCTTTTACATGCTTTCAAAGCCAGCCTGCGTGCCCGCCACCGGGACACGGCTTCTTTAGGAGCCCAGCAACCGAATTTATCCAGTTTGGCTGCAAACTGAAGCAAGGGATTGAAATGCCACAACTGGAGAACCAGCTTGACTTAATTTAGCTTCTTATCACAATTCAGCATTGGGGCTCATCTGACATCTTAAAATCCTGCATCTCTCATTTCCAACACGGATCCTGAATGTTCCTAAGGTGTGTTTTCAGAAATAAATACTGCAGAATAAGGGATTTTATTTCTTTATTCTTCTTCAAGGACCCCAAACCACAGCCTTTCACACCATAGGACAGCCTGTACCAGCACTTCTTCTCTAAAACTGGGCTAGGAAATACTTTCTCAGTGTGTATGTGCATGTGGCAGAAAAGGGGAAGCTGAAAAACAAAACCAGCAAGAAAAATGACACAAAACCATAAGTGTGAGAAGGTCAAAAAAGCTTCTGGGACAGAAAAGCCCACTGAAACGCTCGGGAGCGCTACTGCAAGACCCAGCCCTGTTGCTTCCGCGCAGAGAAGAAAGACTTTCAGTAGTATTTGTAAACAAACCAAACATTTCTCTGCTAGAATTACACTCCATTTATTTCCCTTTATCATGGGACTGTCCACAAGAACTCAAATTTCTAGCTAATTGCTGGCTTGTTGGGGAAAAGATTAGCAAAACCTGTTTGAAAGAGGCAACTTTAGTCTTCTCCTGTCAGACACCACTTTGTGACTAGATACGTGGGACAGATACCTTGCAAAGCATTTACACACACTTGAACGCATACGTAAGAACCCAGGTTAAAAGCAAAAGCCTGATCCTCAGAGCTGTAAGAGTTAAGATTTTTCCCAAAAGTTAAGCATACATTTTTCCATAAAAGCAGCTGAATCATGGATATTTTGAAAAGTAGTTTATTAAGCACAATATAGCACATCTCATACTCAGCTCTCTAAAATGTGGCCAGTGTCATACAAAGCATTAAAAAGCATTTAAGTTTATAGCTTGCCGGCACCCACCGGCACCGCAGAAGAATTGAGAGGACTAAGCTACCAGCTGGCCTGAAATGCAGCAGATTTATACAGTGGGATTACAGAGTTATGCCAGAACACAAAATGAGTAGTGGTGGTCTATGGCAATATATGGCAACACCTGAAATACACCCTCCCAGCTGCTCAAGTTGGCTGCATTGCTTCTTAGGGGAAGCATTCAATTTTGGTTACTACAAAAAAAAAAAGCGTAGCCAAAGGAAAAAGCCAAACTAAACGTTACATACCAGTCAGTTTATTGAACATCTAGATATGGACTGGTTCTGTTGGTCTTCTGCACTGCTACAGCACAAATCTGTAGGTTATACCCTGTGATTAAATATCAGCATGCTTTAATAGTCCAGCACTTATTTCACCTGTGGTATATGTTTATGTTTAATTTTAAAGGGAGATAAGATTACATCAAAGCAGCAGTGGTATAAGCACTATCCTTAGTCATCTGGAAGTTTTAATCGGAGCCCACCGCACATGTGTTCTAGCGTGCAACACATGGGAAATACTATAAATGGAATTTAGTGTTCAAAACAGGGTTCAAAATTGAAGCTCAACAAACTCAAGGGAAAAACAGTTACCTGAGCATCAGCTGAACCTAAGAGTAACTGAAGAATAATAATTGTGTGTATAAATGAAATTCTAGAAAGGCTGGCAAAATTACCCTGAATCAGGCCAAGACTCTGCGTTCTTGCCAAGAAAAGCACTACAGTTTCAGACATGAGTCCTGAGGCGGGCAGGGTTTGGGTTCAATTCTCACTCCAAAAGGGGGTCTCTCTCGTGGTCCACGTAAATATTGCTGTGCAACCTTCAAGCATCTCCACTCTCCGCAGCATGGGAGCAGCTGGGCGAGCTGCTGTACCCCAGGGCTGGGGCCAGCAGGGATGGCACACGCCTGGAAGCCACCCGAGCCAGCGGATGCTCCCTGCAAGGGTGGAAACTGAAGATATCAGAACCAGGAATCACTTCTCTCATACTCTGCCAATAGCACAAGTCAGGCTTCTAAGAAGCTTTCCACTCATTTTATTTAAATATTTTTAAAGGTTGCTATCAAGGGCAACACTGAGGTAATAGGAAAGTTGAGGTCTGGCTTCTCCTCTACCTCCCATCCCTCTGGCCCCTCTCTACCTCCGCAGGCTCTTTGGCAGACAGGCAGTGCAGGGTCTCATCCAACACTGCTACGGGAGTGTTCCTGAACATGATTAATTTGCTAATGATACAAATCTCCAAACAGCACGTTAGTGCCGCCGATGATTTATGAAATGCCAGAGATGGTTCTCTCAGCAGCGATAAGCTCCTGCAAGCTGGTGGTTTGTAGGAAATTTCTTGCGAATGTTAAGAACGTTCTGGTCCCCGCATTGCCCCCAGCCAGTGAAAAAGCTTAGGGCTGCAGCGAGGATTTCTTTAATGAATCGCAGGTTATGTATACACACAAACAATATAGAGGGTCAGATTATGAACGATCACATACTTTCATATGCATAAAGGGCAGCGTTTGCTTTGGAGCATGGCCAAGCCTCCCTCAGCAAATGCTCTGCTCTTCTCCCAGGATGCCAGCGGCTACCAGCAATTGCAAAACTCAGGAGCGTGTTTCCCCGTCTCAGCTGCTCACAGTATTGCCCTTGGCACCCCAGTGGCCTGATACACATTAATAAAGATTCCAAAAATAGTCTCAGAAATGTCTGTAGTTTGTCAGGTTTCTCAGGCAGAGAGTCCCTATGCCCCACAACGCACCCGAGTCCCACGTACGCATATTGCTTGCTACCCAAGCCCCTGCATCCTCTTGGCCAAAAAGTGCCTGTGACACCAAACCACCCTCAGCTGTGATTTGATGGCTCTGATCAACCTACAGGGCATGTTTTTCTTTAAGCAACATTTGCAGTCAGATTGTGGTTTCCTTGTGTTTATTCAAATTTATGCAGATTATGAGTTATTTTTACCCATGTGGAATAATCAGATAGCTCAAATTATTTAACATGCAAGATCTTCACTGTCACTGGCCAAAAGTCCTATGGCTGCTTTTTCTGTTCTGACTAGTTAGACCTTGCTTAGCAAAAATTTTTCAGAATTGGAATAGCAGGGATTTACAGGACACTTTCGGAACTTTTCCTGAATCCTTTGGACTGCTGTTAGGTATTAATTCCTAGAAAATCAGGCTACTGTAAGATACCTTTGTTGAATGCAATCCGTTTTCGCACCAGTGTGCTGGGATTTTGAAGGGTGCGGTCCCACCTCTTCTTAGCTCACTTGGTTGTTGCTAAATTTGGGTGTACTGAGGTCAAATTGGAACTTGGTCCAGTTTCATTGTCTGTAAAATAAGCCATTACTTTACAAGCATTAATAAGCATGACATCTATCTGGGCATTCGTGTCCAAGATTAGTTGGTGGGAAAGAGCCAGACGTTTGCACCACCTTTGACGTCAGAGTCACTCTGGGACTGCGCTGCATGTTTTTCTGGCACAGAAACAAGTTAATCTGGTCAGACTTCTAGGAGTAAACAAGTGATTTTTTTAATATATAGTTAAGGAGAGCTTCTCAATCCTATCACTTTTCCTCTATCCATTCCTCACGTACATTCATTTCACTGAAATATTTCAAAGAATCCCACCCAGCGATGCCATGCATTTCTCTGCAGTATCAGAGCTGCACTGGGACCATCTCAAGTCACCTCCAAGCTACCACCTCTAGAAGGGGAGGTGTGCAAGAACTGAATTTAGAAACTGAATACAAAGAGAAGCAACAGCCATGAGGACACAAGACTTGGGAATTCAGTATGAAATCTAGCTCTCACTTTCATATCGTAACTAAAAACGACAATCCAGAGTTGAACTGCATTTCGGTCCAGTGACTGTTATGGTTGTTTAAAAGTACAATTATTTTCATTTTGCTTTAGCACAACTGATTCATATATATGCATTTAACATTAGTATCAGCTGTAAAACAAGAGATGAGTGTTTGACAGAACAGGTGCCCTAAACCTGCAGTTTGTTTTGTAAATCAGTGTAATTCTAGCTGTATTTAATAGGCAGGAGAAGAGAGTTTTACGTATACCCATTTAAACACACTTCTGTTTTTACACAAGCCTCAGTTTTGGTTGTTGCAACTCCATGGTTTTGTCCAGAGGCTGGTAAAACCATTATTGCCACAGAAACCTCAGAAAAGCAATAAGACAATCCCAAACAACCTATCTTCATTTGCATGCACAGTCGCACTGAAAGACATGCATGCAATTAAGCTCCTATCAGCTCTGAACACTAATAGCAAGCCCTGAGGCCACAGACTGCCTGCACGCTAGGCAGTGCATTAGGCTTTCAGAAACTGCTAAACATTTCTTTCAACTCCAAATGTGCTCTGCTTCCAGCCTCAGATGATTTGTAACTTCATTCGCAAGAGCAAGGCTCTAGGACCAACGCTGCGGCACTCCTGGAAGCAGAAATGCTTGAGCAAAGGTGAGGAGGTCAGACAAGGGCAAAGTCCAAAGTAATTTTAAGCAGTTCAGCTAAGTAGCTAAGGCTAATGGGAAACCATTCTAATTTATTACAGTCATCCCTGGTGAATATAAGGACAATGTTTTTCTTCAGCAGCTTGATTACAAAGCAGTAAATCCCTCTGTGTATATAAAAGCTATGGACAGTATAGATCAAATGTCAAAAAAGGTCTGCACTATGTGTTGGATGTGGGGGAAAATAGAGTTTGGAATAGTTTTAGATACTCATTCTTATTTTCATTTAATTTTTCTAATATATATTCTCTATATATGAACATACATGCACATGTACATCAACTCTGGCATTCCCAACTATAAAGACACAAGGTAAAGCTATTTCTGCAGCCCACATTTTTGGACCTTCCCATTCCAAAAATCTTAGCAAGAAACATGTTCTGCTTTACTTGAACATACAAAAATGCAAACTTTCCCTTCTGACTCTTCCCCCCAACACCTTCTGCCTCTTGCTGGCAAAAAAACCCCATATGCTGCTTCAATTACCAGCACCAATTTCTACTTTATAGACCACAGACAGCAGTAAACAAAGCACAGCTCAAGGTGACAAGATACTTCAGCAGCATAAACATCTTAAAGGAAGAATGCCAGAAGAGGATGTTCTCCAACTGGCAGCAGGGACTTTTAGTGTTTCAGTTTGTTTCTCCCCTAAACTATTTCCAGCTCTGATAGACCCATATGCCTGGATGCAACCAATGCCTCTTTTTCATTGCATTGGTCTAGGCTGGGATTGACGAACATCTAAAAATCAGTAAAAGTTACAGCTGCTCAGCCCCAGACTCTTTTAAAAAGAGGATTTGTTTTGTAAGAAGTGGGATTTTAGACTTGCAAATAGGATGTTTCAGCTATGAGGAATTACTGAGCTGCCCCAAATTTGTATAATTCAGAGGCAAAAAATGTGGTTTACTTAGTAACAAAATAATTACCTGATCACAGCAATTTTTGTATCTCACATCCACCCTGTCTTTCTGCACATTTCACCTGGTCACGAGAAGCACTCTGGGGCAGGCACCACTTTCGTTGCACCTGCGCCCACCGTGGGGCCAGGAGCTCTGCCTGCTGCTCTAACACAGCAGCACCAAATCCTGCCTGCACCACGAAACACCCTTCTGCAAAGCAATTTCCAGGATGCTTGCTAAAAGTTTTGACAACTCAAATTCAACTCAAATTCTCCAAAACCTCCCTTTATTGGCTTGGCCATTTGACAAGGAATATCAGCCAGTTCTCCAGCCTCCCAAATCCCTGGGGTATACATCCTAACAGCCCCCGGGGATGAGTTACAAGAGACAGGATGTTATGCGTCCTGGCGCATGCGAGCAACAGGACAAGGGGCCTGGGAACCCCACCACAATACCAAAAGCTCAGTTATAGGGTGGTGAGAGTTTTTCATCTTTTCCTAATTAAAGGACCAAATATACCAGCTGCTGGCACCTGCAGCAGGTAAGGCATACCTGCTTGATCAGATGCTCATACCAAAGTTTCTTGACTTCACCATCTTTAGCTAATACTGTTGGTTACATCCTAAATCATGTATGGGAAAAATGAATATTTTCAATGAACTTCTCTGAACAGTAGCAAAGTGGTACTGCTGTAGGCATGCTGTAATTTTTAAGATGTTGAATCTGTAACTTTTAATCTGCTTATTGTCACCTAAGTACTTAAGGCAAAGTTTAGATAGGTTGATATTGAGTCTCAACCAAAGCAGGCCCTAGTGTTTGTGTTCTGCTTGCCCACAACACTTCCTGTCATTTCAACTGGCAAAAAATGTTTTCTGCAGTTTTGCAAAGCGTCCTTCCCTGCTGTGGATTCTACAACAACAGTTGGGTTTCATCCCATATATGGCTCTTCTGAGCTCGTGGGGAGCAAAGGGAAGGAGAGCAAACAACAGGGGATGGGACCCAAAACTAAACAAATCAGGATTTCTTTGATCCTTTGGGATCAGGATGCTATAAAAACACGTGGCTATTAGAACCATGAATTTGTTGGTAGAGTTGGTTACTGGCACTGCACTTCAGCATGAACTTACATTATGGTACCAAGTACAAAGCGCTCATTCTGTTTGTGGCTCTGAGAATTAATCTCTTCCATGTGCAGAGAGACTGCGTGATAATTTAACCGAGATCCCCGTGGGTAGTTCGGGCAAACACTCATCAGCTGCAGGGCTTTCAACAACACAAGAGCAATGGCTCCAGGAGCAAAAGTAACACATACACGGATGCATACAAATGTCCAAGAGGTATCAAGCATGACTAGAGCAGCCTGCTTGTTTCAGGGTTTTCATCCAAGTAGGTCATCAAAAACCTGAAACTCAAAGGTGAGTTTCTCCTAAAACACTTCAAATACATAACTTTGGACAGGATTCAATAACTAATGGACTTTGAATGAAATTGTATGTTTCTAATATCTTGTGTTTGCCTCAGTCCTAAGAGAAGGTCTGATCCTGATTATTAAAAATGAAAAAGTAATTTGAAATGTTTATGTGGATGGCAGCTTTATACGCAGGACAAAAATGCTCCAACTGCCTTTTCAATCCAGCTGGAACAAGGTTTTCATTTTCTTTTTTCCTTAAAATTTCATTTATTATGAGTACTCTGTCTTAGTAAGGCAGCTGTTGGCAGCAGGCTGTGAAATTAAAGTTGAGTTGGCTCTTACTAAGAGCCAAGATATAATATGCTTTTGTCAGAGAGAAGTTTTTCTTGTAGATATGTAACCTACATTCAGTAATTAAAATAGCTAGTCAATCAATCCTAGCAACCCCACTTGAAGAGAGAGTTGCTGTTACTTTAAAATAGTTTCCAAGCTGTACAGATTACAACCAAAAAAAATGGGATTGCTATAGTTTATTTCAGTGAGGCATTTAAGTAGCCAATGCACTGATTACCGGGGAACCTGGGAATTAAGGTTTCTGGATTCTCATCAACAGGCCTGCTACTAACAGGGTATTAGATTTTGGGCAAGTCATTTCAGGCAAGATGCCAAGCAGGACCAAAATTGGGCCTGTATGTTATCACCCATTGAAGACGCTGGGCCCAAGAGTGGGACCAGCTCCCGGCTGCAGAGCTCTTCCATTAGGGCACCAGTCAGCCCGCTGGGTCACAAGAGCTTGGGTTTTAATCTAATAAATGATAAATCCTTTCAAAAGGAAGGGTGGGCAACATTTGCTTCCATCTAGAACAGTCTGGGTCCTTGCAATTACAGGACTCTCCAGAGATGGAAAATTTGGGGTTCACCATGGAGTCATACTTTGCCTAAGCAGAGTCAGTAAACGACTCTGAAAGAAAGTTTTGAAAAGTAGAATGGCCGTTCCAGCCCTTTCTACAAGAAGTCCCTGCCCTGTGCGTGAGATCACACAAACAGCTGATTTGTCATTTGGCACAACTGAAGAGGCAGAAGCCTCTTAAAACTACAATGAAAAGACCATAATCCTTCAACTATTAATATTATCATTTGCCCTACGTGTCACAGACATCTAATTGCACTACTTTGAGCCTCCTCAGGCAGAGGAAGGAATTGATCCTGGGTTTCCTGCATCTTGGGCAAGTGCTCTTACCACTGAATACTGGAACACCACTTTCCTCCTGCTTCTTTGGCTGGCTGAAAAGAAAGCAGCAGTAACCTTCATGTCTTGCTCAGAGCCTCACCTGGGATGTGCTTAGGAGGCACATTCCAGAAATATCTCCCAGAAAGTGCCCTTGGGAAGCAGGTGAGGGAACAGGACAGGACTTAGCACATGCTGTTGGAAGAGAAGAAATCCAAGCCAGGCAAGGAGTGGAATTTTACATATTAAATACATCAAATAAAAGAACTGAAAAAATACCTTAACTAAAACATCAGGCTGATTAATCCTCAATAACTAAGTTATTACACCTTACAAATTGGTGACTTCTTCCCCTAATTTATGCCCGGAAGTTCAGTTATCAATGGTAATAGCATAATTACATCATCAGTCTCAGGATTTTATTGGCTTTAAATGACTAAAAATGAGACCTCACTTCCGCCCAAAGATGCAGCCTTGTCCTCTCCCTACCCCAGTTGCAAGCTCCTGCAACCACACCACTCTGTTTTCAGCCAGACCAAACTGACTTTGTTCCTGGTTTTCTTTTCGGCTGGATCAGTGAGTTGATCCCATCTGTAGCACGTCTGGTTGCACCCACACAGAGGAGACAGGAACACGCAGCCAGGGTGAGAGGCCACTTCTGAAGGCAACACAACTCTCCGTCAGCTTAATCCAGTCTTAAAACCATACCCTCAGCCTATCAAAATAACTGTTGGAAGAAAGATCCTATTCCTCCCAGGTTGGCTGTATTTCTAACACCAAGACAGCCTGCCCAAAGCACTCCATTGCTTAGGTGATTTTACTTCCCCTTCCTGTAAACACAGGATTACAATTAAATACTCCAATACAATTGAAGTTGGCACCAGTTCTACTATTTTAATATTAGCTGACAAACAGATTAAAATAACATGGCTTTGAGGACTATGCCTACCCCCCCAATCCATGAACTACGCTCACATGCAGGCTTTCAACTCTGACTCAGTATCTACTTCAGCTATGTGCAGTACCGTCCTATTTGCAAGGTATCAGACTAATTTGAGGGTTTACTCCACATCACACAGACACCCTGGCAGCCATCTGCTATAGTTAAAAACAGAGCCAAAATGCTCTACTAGATGACTAGAAAATGAAATAGCATTACAAAACTGGTGGGATACTGCTCACTGGTGTTTAGTAACAGTGAACTTAGTGGCCAGCTACAAGTTACTTGCATCATGTTTTAGATGCTGCAGCTGGACTTCCCACAACTTAGCAGCTACAGAGGAGGACGGACAAAATACAGATTTCTTGTCAAACACGTGGCCATTGCAAGAAAATGTTCTTCCTGTTTAAGTAGATGGCCTGACAGGTTCACCCTCCATGTAATAATTCTTCTAAGGAGCTTTTTAAGGGATAAGGTTAGGGTTTTTCTGCTCTGAGATTACATGCATTGTTAAAGACAACTGGATTCTCTTTTAAAAAAGAAAATCTTACTTGTGACTATAGAGTCAAAATACTACAGTCAAAAATATACTTAATCATTATGTCCATGGAAGCTGAGACCCTGTGGCCACCACTCCACAAGTATTATCTTAAAATACAAACTCGTAACTTCATAGGGATATAAAAATACAAGGCTGGCAAGAAATTGGAACAAGAATAAGAAACATGTGAATCATGCATACAACTAATTAAACATGAAATTTGACTTTACAGTCACTTACCTCTACCATTATATGTTAGCATTCAAAAGATCAAATTTGAGCAGCATGTTTTGGACATTTACAGTCTGGGATAAATGTTACTTGTAGACATGGGTCAAAATAACACAGCCTCCTTTCCAAGGACTCATGATTTCAGGCCTTCCTAAAGTAAAAAATGCTTAAGACTGAATGCAAGTCTTGGTTGACAGCATTTAAAAGAGCCTGGAAATCTTCAAATTTAGTGTTGAGAACTGCTGCATAACTTTTAGGTTGACTATAGGGGATAAGTCTACCTATATTCAATCAACTTGCAAGTATTCAAATTTCGGCAATTAATCCCTGCCTTCGCTTTTGCATAAGCAACTCTGCGACTTCTATGCACTTCACCCTTCAACATAAGGCAGACCATCCGAAAAATGTCTCCACAAGTCACATCCCAGCTATTTCTTCTTTGCTAACATTTCATTTGTGGATTTAAACCTGAACTGTGCTTCCAGAGGTCATTAGCATATAACCTATCTACAACCATTTGACACTCTACAAAAGAACGTGATACTGATTTTCAGTAACTTTGGGAAAAAAAGCCTAGTATGTACTAACCTTTAAGAGTATATGCCAAGAATTACACAATTTTCAGTTCCAGTGACCAAAAGATCACAGGATCCATACTATTTCTTCTGGTAATGGTATTTGCATCAACAAAGAGAGCATCCACTTGAGGAAGTGCAGAGTTTTGTGCTGGCACAAGAAAATCCTTTCATTAAGGCGACATCTGCGGCCATCAATAGTATGCTTACTGGGGAGGCAGAACCTGGACTGGGTTTCAAACCAACTTCTGCAGAAGATGTTGAGTAAAATAGAACACTGCATCAGTGGCAAGCAGGACAACACAGGACTGGTGGGTTTTGTTTATCATATAGTTATAACCTAACTTGCTTCCTAGAGACCATAAAGGTGAGATCTTGAGAAAAAGGAGCCCAACAAAATGGTAATTTGCCAGCGGAGTATCCAGCACATTAATATGTGCCATAACACCAACACCATCTATTCGTCTTCACTTACCACCTTGTTAGCAGCTATCAGCAAGTCTTTGGCAAGACCCCCAAAGGAAACCTACTCCCACTAAGAGCAGGATCCTTTGCCCTCCTCATACAAGATCTCTGCTGCACACTCTAGGCTCTTCTTAGGCACAGAGCTGCCACCGCCACCAGCATCACCAAGTGAATCATGGGGAACTTGAACCTAGGTCTTGCTTCCTTTGTAAGACAAATCAGGTAGAAGAATTAAGCTATACAAGCTTCATGTTAATGATTTAAAATGCCCTAAAAAGCCAATGGCTGAAGAAAATTTAAAAAGTTTAAGGCCTTGGTCAGATGAGCAAAATCAGAGGTTGGCCACCACTGGATGCACAAGACAGTCTCATCCATTTCTAGACTCTTTGTATGAATATTTGAGAGGACACATGCAGAACCTTCCCAAATAGATAAAAAGACTTGGTATTTGGAGAAACAGAAAGGAGGACAGGTCCAGTAGAGTAGCCTCTCCCACTTTCAGAGCAGCTACAAAGTTACAAGCAACTTAAAACCAAAAAAACCCTCTCTCAAAACAGATCTAATTGATATTCTGCACCTGGAAAAATGTATACCCCATTCAGACAGTCATTCAAATGAACACAACACATTTCAACAGCCAGCATATTACAGTACAACTGAGATTAAATTATTTTGGAAAAATTCAGTCCTTAAACATCAGTTAACCATGAGCTCAGCTTTCTGTGCATGATCATTTGTGCCCACAAGATGCTTGAACAGCATTTTGGCATCAACTCAGAAACTTTTGAAAAGGTGGATCTAATTTTATGTTTCAGAGACCAGGGACTGCTCCTTATTATCAGACTTCTCTCTTATTTCAGATTGGACACAGAAAAAGCCAAACTTTCTGCATCACCCTTCCCTTTCCTTCCCTGTTCTGAAATGCTCTAAAACCAGCAGCTACTCCCACAAAACAAGATGTGCCATCTCTCCAGATCAGTCTGTTATGTTAATAAAATGCTGATTTTGTCACACAAAAATGTTTCTTATTCATCCATGTCTTTAAAGTGCTCTGACTGAAGAACACATTAAAATTACAGGAAGAAGAATGACAGAAATAATCATTCCCTTTTCAATGGAACATAAAGTCTTCCTTTTCTCCAAATAACCATAAAACACATGAGATTAAATCTAATGTTTCTAGTGAGAAACAGAACTGCATTAACACGGCCCAGTGTTGCAGGACACACCAGGGCTTCCCTCCGCCGCATAGACACTTCTACCACAAAGTTATCACGCACAGTGTTTCCAACATGGACATTGTTTGGGGCAATATTCACTACCCATTCCCAAATGTAACATCACTGCCGTCCTGACACACAGACAGAGGTAACAAGCACAAGCAAAGCCAGCTCAAGGCTTCCTGATTGAGTTTTGAGGTTGGACTAAAAAGCAGGTGAAGGGAAAGAGTGGAGCAGAAAGCCCTGGAGAGGCAGGATTGCTGCTCCTGCTGCAGGGCCATGGAAGATAAGATGGTGGTACCTGCTCCTGCTGGGAGCATCCGCTCTCATGGTGAAAACGAGCCCAGTTATTTGGGATTCTTGCACAGGCAAAGCAGTCAATGGAGCCCACATAGAGGTGTTTTCCTGCCATGGCCAACTGCCCCCCACTTCCCATCTCCAAAGTGGGTCATAAGCAGATGTCTTCTATCCAATATTCACTTAAATGTTTTACTGTGCCTATTCACAGATAAGGGCAAAGTGTTTTCTTAGGGAAGAGCAGATTGAGTCCTCCTTCCACTCTCTCCAGGTACTGTGGCAGCTCAAGCTCCCCCTTCTCATATTGAGCTTTCATTAAACTGCAACACTGGAAGGACAGGAACCTGGTCAAGTTTTTGTTATTGTAACAAAGGCCACAGTGATGACACTAAATAGTCAGGTGCTTGGACACCAGAATAGCTCTCTGCTGGGAGAAGTAACTTGTTGAGTCATCTGATATGACTGAGGCCTGATCTTTATTGTCAGGTTGGAGCTGTCAATAAATACAAATACTCTCTGGCAGCATTTTCATTTGAACTATGCTAAGCCTTGGATCCAGTTCTTCTAACATTGTGGTGAAGGATGAAAGACATTAGAAAGTAGAGACTTAAAAAACAAAACCCCCCAAAACACAAGATAGAGCCCCTTGAACAGCTACCAGGAGGCAGTAGGTGCAGCGGGGAGGCGAGCCGAGAGCCAGCCTGGGTACTGCGGGGCGTCAGAGCTCCTGCTCTGGAGTGCTATCGAGTGACTTTCCTCCTAGAACGTGTCCTAATGAATTCCACCGAAGCCTGCAGGTAAAATCCTTGCCGAACCCTCGTGATTGATAGCTCCAGCACCTTCCCTCCCGCTCCTTCGGTTGCTTTCCAGACCTTTATTTTTCTCCTTTCTCTAAGTGTCTGCAGCAGGAAGTGCACTCTGTTTTTTCACCGTGTGTTTCTCTTAAAACTGACGTCTTTGCATTGTAACGAAGGCACCCCTGGGTATTAGTGACAAATTAGTCACCAACTAAAGAATATTTTCCTTTCATTTCATACCAGGTGGAAGATATTAAAATCTCTAGAGGTATTTTCCTACTCTGCTACAATAAATCATTGAACAATTTTGTTTTAAAATGACTTAATTTTACTACCTTTAAAAGTTCACCACACAAAGAACCCCACAACTGCGTTAATATAGCATCAAATATTCTTGTGAACTTGTTCAGGGAGACATTACCATAAAGCAACTGAACACTAATTTTATTTTACTTTGAATATTTATATTAAAGATAACATTTATCTTTAAAAGGACTCATTCCTTTCTGGGAACAAAAAAAAAACCATACCTACAATGGTTAGAAGTACTGTCTTTAAAAAGCTGGCAAAAATGTTTTCCCTTAATTATTTAACTTAATAGGGAACAGTACTTTAACTATACAGAAGGTACCATAGTCTGTTAAAAAGGTGAAATCTTGTGCTATCCAATTCTTCTTTGTTGAAGAAATTGTAAAGCAACTGCAAAAGCAGAAAAGAAGAACTCTTAGGAAGTAGGAGGCTGAAGTCACAGGCCATTGAAATATGGCAGAAGATTCAGTGAATGCAGAGCTTTGCCTTTACACATTTTTTCTAGAAAGCAGAGTAATATTTTAATTGCGACTTTTGTTAAAAAGGTAATACCCAAGCATTAACTTCACAACTATGCAGATTTTGTATCATTTCAGTGCGGTTTTCTACTTTATTATGAGGATAAAAAACATTTATAGGTTATAATTAATACTAAATACTACAAAAGTGCCTTACTCAGGACTTCTGATTAAATGACTTCACATACAATTATATGTGCTTAATCATCAATTAAGCCACTTTTTCACATTACAATAGACCTATTAAGTAATTAAGTGAAAGAGTTCATTCTATAACTGAAAGCAATGCTAGCACCACAACAAGCATCCGGCAGTGCTGCCTCTCCCGCGGGGGTAGGTGGTGCTGGGGGAAAGAGTCTACCAATAAATACAGAATATGGAGTCTACATGCAAACTTAGGTTCTTCTATTTGCCAAGGAAAAATTGAGACATGGAAGATCAATTAAAAAGCAGAGATGTAGAAGCAAAGCGTTAAACACGCCTCGGTAGTTTCAGCCCCCACGGTGCTTCCTCCAAGCGCGGCCCACCGCTGCCCTGTTTATCCTGGGGAGTTGCAGTGCTGATCATTACCTGCTGTCTGCTCAACCTCCACCAAGCTCAAGTTCAAAACAATCTTCTTTTCCCACTTCCCATCCTAAACGGAGGCAATGCTTCGGTGCACTGTTAAGCAACCGCCACGTTCCACCACAGATATGGTTAAATTGCTGTAATGATTGAATAATCCTGATTTGTGGCAGGGGGGGCTGGGGGAAGGGGAAGCCCCGGGGTCTTTAAGGAAAAAAGTTCAATTCCAGCATTAACACATCTTGCGTTTAGCAGCAGACTGATTTTTAATGCAAAACCAAGTGCTTGCCCTTACTACCAGCCCAAGCTTGCAGGGGGGCATCAGTGATTTTTCAAAACTAATCTAGCCCAAAAGTTTTGCACAAAAGCAAAACTGGATTTCAAATATTTTACAGAAGACTCGGTTTGCTCCTCATTCATTTCTCTTCCCCAAATTATAGTCATCTGTCGTAGCAAACAGGAAGGATGGCTGCCAAACAAAACCAAATCTTATGTAACAGAGGGAATACACCTTCTTTCAAACTACAGCTTAAATATTCAGGTGCAGAGACACTAAAGAAGGCAAAGTCATTTAAAGAGAGACAGCAAAGGTCTGTCAAAGTTTGCAGACAGAAGATCTCTTACACGGCCTTGTGCAGGGTTTCACACGTTCGCAGCGCGCTGGGATGCGTTTGCTTTTGCTACCTGCTGCTGCTGGCGACCTTCGCCGCGCCGTGAGCAAGGCTCTCGCCCTGCGAGGCTTGTGCGCCCGTGAAGTCAACCCCGACCTGCGCACCCTGCGCTTACAGCGCGAACTTTTTAAACGCACTTTTGCAACAAGTACAGCGGATTTAAAACTGCTCCCTCTCAAAAGGAGGCCAATCTTTGTCTGAAATGGCTGGGGACCGCAATGGGAGACGGACTGGATGCCTAACATTTGCCCACAGTTAAGCACAAGAAAGGGGAAAATTTATCTTTTTCTATTTTGCTGCAATATTTAAGGCTAACTTACTCCTAACTCAATATCTCAGAGAGGAGTATCAATGTAGCACTTAACCTTCAGCTAATAAAAAATAAGCTTCAGGCAAACCAAAGTGGTTTATGAATTTGAATAATAATGTTAACTTACTAAAAAAAGGGAAAATTTGGATGCAGCCAGTGTAACATTAGAATGTTTTACTTACAAAAGTGTCTGGTTTCATAAAAAATGGTATTTCTGGTTTTCAAAGGGTGGAAAAACAGTAACTTTTCAAATAAAACTGTTTACTATTGAGCAATTTTTTGAATTGTTTGAGCCACAAAAATGGGGAATAATCATTTATTTGCATAGCAGGACTTCAGTTTTGTAAGTTCAAGTCAATATCATAAACATTTACTGAAAGTGAAATAAAACATTCTGTAAATACATTTTGACTTACTGCTACAATCTTACAGATTGTTACAACTTAAGTAGAAACAGGGTAATTGAGCACAGAAGGGCAGCAGCAAGGGGGATCATAACCAGCGGTAGAGATTTATATTCGAAACCGATCACAGTTATTTCAAAATATTTGAAGGCAAAATTAGCACACAGCAAAAACCTGAATCAAAGTGCCACCAAAAGATGAAGTTTGCAACAGATGTGAAACTCGCCTTTAAGGCGGCTGATGAGCGACTCTGTGTGGTGCAGAGACTAAGCTGTAAATAACTGGGGCCCTCGCATTGCTTTGCTTACTCAACCTATTTAAAAAATATAAAAAAAAATTCAGATGCCTGCTCCACTTTCCCCTCACTGTTTCTTGTGGGTGCCTGAGTAATCCTAGAGGCATTTCCAGTTTTTAAAGGCATTTTGCTGAGTTTAAGAATTTTTCCCCGCGTCCCCTCGCCTTTGTTTGGAAAGACAACGCTTTCCCGCCCCGGCTCGGTTTCTCTGCAAAGTCTGCCCTTTTCGGCACAGAGCGAGGCGACCGCTCTCCCCCAGTTAACCGGTTAATACCTAGTACCAATTTGGGTTTTTATTCAGCCCGTTGGGCTGCTCACCTTCTCGAAAGCAGGGGCGGCAAATCGATATTTCTGCGCCGTGAGACTGAACGCCTAGCGGGAGGCAGCAAACAGCGCAGAGTCACCAGTTTTCCTAAAACCGCCTGCCCATCTAGGCGGGGGCAAACCTGGACCTTCTTCAGCGACTGCAGCCCCGAGGAGCAGGCGCCCGCTGCCGGGAAGAGCCAGCGCCGAGGGGACCTGGGGCTGCCGAGCCACTCGGCTCTGACCACGCTTGCAGTCTGCAGCACTGATTTACTTCAGAACATCCCCAAAGAAGTCTTTTATTGTTGAAATAATTCAAGACTTCCATCCCCCGAGTTATTAGCCGGTGTTGCGGCAAAGGCAAGCTGCGGCTCCCCGTGCATCAATTCCCTCTCCCCAAAGCGCGGGGGGAGATGAATGACACCGACATTTCACCCGGCACTCACGCGCCGAAAGGCAGGGGAAGAAATCGCAGGTTTGTAACCAAATACTTTAAATCTCCATTTCCTCACGAGGAAACCAGTTGGGAACAAGTTAGAAACGGGCTATCAGCAAGGAAGTTTCCAACATCCGAAAAGCAAACTTCAACCAATTTCTACCAGTCTCTGTCGATCAGCAGCAAACACTTCACCTGCGCTTCAAATTGCTCGGGTCCAAATTGCATCCAGGCTCTCCCCACCCGAATCCCGTTTTCAGCGTTTGGATTCAAACCTGGCAGCAGCAGCAGCAGCCCCCCCCCAGCAGTCCTTCGGCCGACAAAAGCCCACAGCCCAGGGCGACAGCCCGCGCTCCGCTGCTGCTGCTGCCGCGACAAAACCGTCAGTCACCAAGCAGGCACAGATTTCACAATGGCTGAGGTCATTCCCTTTAAGTCATTAGGGTTTGTGGGTGAGTTTTCCTGGTGGTTTTAACATTGGTTTCTGTGATTGCAGTTACGCTTATTTATGCATTTAGAGCATATGATCTAATACACTTAGGTTTAACTACTTCATTCTTTTGACATTCTTTCCAAATTATAAAAAGGATTCTTGGTGTTTTCACTGCCTTGGTAAAGAAACAAAATTGCCGTCCACATAATTTCTTAAAAATACAGAACAGAGTAAGTACTTGGTGAAAATAATTCAACGAAAAAACCCACACCAGACATTTCCCCCAACATAGCACCTATTTTTGTCCTTCTCTCTACCCATCTAAGACAGCCTACTATTTTTTAGAAATAGCCATCTTGCTTTTTTTTTTTTTAAAGCAATATTCAGGTCCTTGATGTATTTCAGTTATAACTTACAATCAACACAGAAGTTCAGTTTATTTTTTCAAATCCCTTCTACTTTTACAGTTTTGCTTTTAAAAAGTCCGCACATCTGCAGTAGGTTTCACTCACATTGCATCTTCCACAGCCACTTTGATCCGTAATGTAACACTCATTTTATTCAATGCCTTTGGTTATAATCTACTATGGGTCCTCACTTGACAAAAACAGAACTCATTTTTCTATTTTCTAATTGAAGATAGGACAGAGCAGAATTTATTATCTTTTCCCTCAGAGGCAAAAAAAATCCCAAACAGCCTCCACCCACCACGATCCAAGTCGGGCTGGAGAAATTCACTGACTCTTTGGAGCTCCTTAAAAATGTTTCCAAAGTCAAATGAAATTGAGAGCACGTCCATGCACCCCTTCCTCCGAAGGCTGTGTAGTGCGTGGCTATTAGCTTGCATACGTAAGTAGCATTAAAATATTTTATATAAGCTTTGCAAGCTTGAGGCTGTGGTTATTTCTATAACGGCTATTTCCAGAGTCCCCGATACTGTCCAACACGTCCACAAATCCCACGCACGTTCCCAGCCTGCAGCAGAAGGAGCCGCCAGTAGGCAGCAAGTTTTGGAAGCAATGGAAAGGGCCTGTTTCTGCTGCTTCTCCGGCCGGCGTGGGTGCCAGCCTCCGCAGCACCCAGCTGCAGCCACTTTAAGTACAACTGCAACCGCCCTGCAACAGCCACAAAACACCGCGCAACAGCACACAACGTTCACAGCTCAAGCCTGCAGACCCCACGTCCCCATAAAACGCCGCGATTTCGGCCACGCACGCTGCGTGGGGCACCACCACGAGGTGTCCCGGGCTCCCCACCAGCCCCGTCCTCCTCCCCTCCTAAGCCACCTTTCCTACTCGCACCCCGGATAAACCGAGCACCCACAAAATTACGAGTCTTCCTCAGCGTTCCTCGTGAAGCTTACCGCAAGCCCGCGGCAGACTGCTGCCTTCCTACAGCGGGGGCCCCGCGCACAAGCGCTAGCGAACGCGCCTCAGCGAGGCACGTGGGCGCACCGCGCGGGACACGGGACGCGGAGGCGACGCGGCGCGGCAGCCCGGCCCCGGGACCCGCTCCACCACGGGCCGGTGGCCTCCCCCGGCCCCGGGCAGCTCCCCCGCGCTGCTCAACAAAACGCATTCTCTCCGCGTTAATGAACCATGTACAATCCAGGAGATAACGCCGACACTAAACAAACATGTTTATACGGGATTCCGAATGCGAGGACTTAAGGCGCTGCAGACAAATAATTGTAAATGGGAAGGATTACCCCCCTGTAATCTTTCCGCTCTTAATTCACACACCTCAAATAATTCAAGGATAGAATTAAGTCCCAACCGGGCAGAGCGGGTGAAAAAAGGGGTGATTATTTAAAACCAAATATTCAGTCTGACACACTTGCTGGAATTGTCTACATAGCGACCACTATTTTAGATTCAATTTTCCTTTCACACTTTGAGCTTTAAATCAAGAGTAACTGAACAGCTTGCTGAAGAAGGAAACAGGATCTGGTTTTGAATGCTATGATCAAAAATATTTTGCAAGACAACTGTGCAGTCCTATATCCTTATTCTTATTTTCTCCTCCCTCCTGCTTCAATACTCCAGCAGCACCAAATCTACCTGCAAATGGCAACAGCTCCGGGTCCCAGACAACCCAACCAAGAGGTGGCTACAGTGATTTGCATCCTAATTGAGGGGCTTATCCTCACCCGATTAAAACAGGGCGTTTGTTAAACATCCTTACCTGAGTTAAGATCTACAAATAAAGATGAAGTATTGTTTTAAGAATTAGACTGCCATGAACAATTGTTTTCCGATTAGACCTCTTAAACCAGCCAGGATGGTCTTTCTGGCTTTTCAGTAGAAAAGGGAGGGAAGGAGACTTGCTCAGCTCTGTCTCTTCATATCAGTGAATTTTATGCCAAGAGGTTTGAGTAGCTACATCAGTTTTTTTTCTTTTTTAAAATTCTTGTACTTTTAAATAAAGTCATTGAAAAGGAGGATGTATCTAAAATTTGAATTAGTTTACTCTTGCACATGCCATTGTTTACATCCCTGAACTTTTCTGGTTCCTTGTTGGTATAATTAATTCTGTCCCATATAGTCTAATGTTGTGAAATTTAATGAAAGGTACCAGACTTAGTCCTGAAAACTATGCCATGTATTAATCCAGCTTATATAGCTATTGCTATGTATAATACACAGGCATACCGAACTGAAATGGCAGTACAAGCTCTCCCTACTCAATCTACCAAATAAACCCTTCACTTACGGGATATATTTATAATTATCATATTAAAACTGTGAAGTGACACAGTATACAAAAAGGATTTGAATTTGCAATTTCATTTAACAGTTTATCCCTAACAGAAGTTACAGCACCCAGGCAAAATTGAAAAATATTTTCTTTGCATTCTAAGAAATTTTTCTAGCTTTGACAAAATTTTAAAAGCATTTTTTACTGCACAAGTAATCTCGGCAATCATTTCCACAGATTAAGTCTAACAACGCGTGAACTTATCACAGAAGAAATTTCCCGCAAAGAGTAATTAGTCTTCAGCAGTGTTCTTGCTTGTTCTCCAGCTGAAGACACCTTAAAACCATCTGCTTACTGCAAAGCTTGGCACAGAAGAAACAAATCTTACTGAAGATAATTATAACCGATTTTAGAATAGCTGTTGTACTACTACATGTCATAAATAACAGTTGGGAAGACAGCAGAAAATTACTAACTTATTTGTTTTCTTTGTCAGCAGTGTGTACATATGTACACTGATCACAAATATAGCCACACTGACTTCAGGGGTACGCCTCACAAGCTTGAAGTTACACATGCACCTAATTTTTGCAGAATTAATAGTTAAACTATTTAATTTTCAGAAAAACCTAGCATGTTCAACCACCCACTCAAGCACTACAAAACAGCAACACAAGGGGAATTCTTTAAGTGATATTCTGACATCTTGTTCTTAGCATGAATACCTGAGTTTAATTCCTTCGTATAATCAAGGTATATCCACACACATCATGTAGCTGAATATGGGTCTTATTGTTGGAGGGAGAGTTATCAACAATGTTATTTCTACCTCAGGAAGCTCTTTTAACGAAATTTAAGACTGCCAAGGTTGTAAGATATTTGACACAGCAGCCCATTTCAAATGTTTCAACCAAATACTGGTGATAAGATTTGCGAGTCATGGGAACTAAGTCTCTATGTAGCACTTTGAAAGAAAATGAGCTGAGGAGAGTGGGCTAAACAAAGCAAAACAAAACCATGAGCCTAAAACCAAACAAATACACCACTTGCTATTTAGACAACTGCTCTGAACTTTTTTTTTTTTTGGAGGGGGGGGAGCAAGAGAGAATGAAGCAAAGGAATTGCGTGGACAACTCGACTCTAACTTTACAATTTAATTTTGAATCATACAGCAAGAAATTGTTCTTTGAAGAGAAAGTAAATGAAGTTATCAAATGCAAAGTCATTTCACATGAATTTTCAAAACGTTTAAAAAGACTTTGAAACGTTTCCAAAGCTGCAAACTAATTATTTTAAAGGTATTTGTACCATCTTTTCTATTTGCATATGTAACATTGAAGGCCACATGATGCCTTCAATATCAGAGCAGATAAAAATCAGCTTTAAGAAAAGTAAAGGTTGATATGAGCCAAAGAGGAAAAGAAAGTTTATCCTGTGTGCAACGTCTAATAGACAAGCAACAATGCAATACTAGATATATGAAAGGAGTTAAACATTAGTTTAGACATAGAACAACTAAGTTAAATAAATGCTATCTTTTGGGGACCAGAAAGCCCAAATACAGGCAGATGTAAGCAGGCAGAACTTTGACATGGTTTTCCAAAGTATTGGGGAAAAAGCTCTCTATGGAGAGCATTCCAGAGACGGGAAATTCTCAAACTAACAAGCTCCATAAGAAAGATTAAACAATAAACTATTCCTGCCATTGACATTAGCAACGTTAAGGGATAGGTGCAATTGATACCATGCTGAATAAAATGCCTGTTAACAGATTTCATGTAGACCAATAAACTGTTTATTGGTCTACCATATCTATTTTAACAATTAAAATTTCATCCAAGAGAACATATTATTTGAAATATCTAAAAACCAGCAACTGTATACCATGAATAATTTCCTTTAGAGGCCATTCGCTGGGCTCAAGCATAATTTAACACTCAAAAAGTTTACTTAAAGCTTATAAATCACACTAGAAGTTTTCCTCATACGCGCAAATGCAAAAAAGCGCATTAACTCACTTTATTTAAATGCACGCTTAAGTTATTAGAACAAGTTATTAAACGCAGCGCAGCTAGTTTTAAGGCAGAGGTAACGCCGCGCCGTGCCCGCAGACCACAGCAGCTAATCGAGGGCTGCAGTCCCGCGCGCCGCACCCCGAGGCGCACGGTCGGCCCGCAGTGCGCGCAGGGCCGCTCCGCGCCCGCGCAGGGCAGCGCACCCGCAACGCCGCCCTCCGCGGGCGGGCTCCGCGGCGGCGCCCCGCTGCGCGCCCCTCGCGCGGGCGGGCGGTTTCGCACTTCTCGCTACCGCGAGCGCGCAGATCCCCGCTGCGGAGCCCGCCCGCAGCCGCCCGGCCCCTCCGCGGGCGCGGACAGAGGCGGCGAGGGGAGAAGCCACGCAAGCCAGCGCCGCCGCGGAGAGCGAGCCGCGCTGCGCCCCGCGCCCGTACTCACCGGAGGTGCAGCGCGGAGCCGCGGCGCTGCGGAGTGTGCGCGCCCGCTGCGGGCGCAGTGAGCATGTGCGAGGCAGGCGCGCATGCCCGCGGAAGGGAGCGGAGCGGGGCGGCGGCTCCGCGGGCGCGCCCGCCCTCCCCCCTCCGCGCCGCGCCGGCAGCGCGCCTCTGCGCGGGGCAGCGCGGGCGCAGCGGGGCTGCCGCGGCCCGCGCGGGCGGCTCTGAGCCGCTTAGTGCGACCTGTTGCTCCGCAGGGGCGAGCGCAGCCCCCGCCCGCTCCGTGCCCGCCGCGCACCTACCGCTCGCGCGGTGCCGCCGTGCCGCCCCGCCGGTGGCGGCCGCCCGGCCCGGCCCGCCGCGCTGCGCGGCCGCGGGGGGAGGAGGGGCTTCCGCGGGCGCGGGGCCGGGCAGCCGCGGCCGCTCCGCCGCCGCGTGACAGCGCGCTCCCGGCCCGCTGCTTTTCCGCGCTGCGGCGCTGTCCGCGGGAGCGCTAGCTACGCGTTTGGCCGCAATTTGGGGAAGCCGTTGGCAGCTCACAACCTTGACATCCGCGGAGCGTCTCAGCCGCGCGCGCCGCTGCTCTGCAGGCGCATCCTGCTGCTGCAGAGACTTTGTCTTGCCCTAACGGGCTCTTTACCGCCTAGTGACAATTTGTAAACGTTGATTAAAAACGAAAGAACGCTTTTCGTGGCCGTTGCCTTTGACGCGCGCTGCACCGCAGAGTTGCTGCCAGGTGCCTTCAGGCTGCCTCCCGCAAGCGCACGGAAATCCTGCTCTCGCGTGAGCCGTCCCCCCGCGCTCACAAACGCAGAGGCTCACCAGCTGCGGACGGGAAACCCCCGGTGCCACCTCGCTTTGGCCAGCGATGTCCTCAAGGGGACCGCAACTCAGACAAAGAGACACTCCATCTCCCACGTCCACTCAAGACCTGAGACCATCCGGCACATGCACTGAGTGAGATTTCCCTCTGTCACCAATGCGAGCCCAATTGCAGCTCCCTGCTAATGTCTCCCCGAGAGCAGGGAGGCATCTGAGGAGACCAGCGAGTCGGCACCCCACTGGGTTTTATTATACCTCGCCCTTTCTCCCAGACAGCGATACCCCACAAATTGCAGGGGAAGGGAAAGCCAAAGGAGCGCAAAGGGTGTTGGGTTCAGGGCTTGAACAAGCTGCAGCCCACTCATGGATTTAACTCAAAATTTTGACAATGGAACAAAAACATCATTGCAACTAGACAGCTGTTTTTACTATCAAAACCTCTCAGATCAGTTTGACTGCAAAGTGTGTTCCTACAGTCCAAAGGAGACAAAGCTCCTAGCATCAGTCCAGAGCTGGCAAACTTCCTAGCATGAGCTGCCTCCCGCCGGCCTAGGAAAACCAAAGCTCTTTCAGTTGTTATTCCCCATCAGTTCTCAGCACTAACCCAGTGATTTCCCCACAGATTATCTGCAGTTCTGAATTTACACCGCTCTCACATTAAACTGGGATAGAGCACTGGTTTCTAGGACTTGCTTGCTGCCCTTAACTGTAATCTTGCTGTAGGTGAGGAGCCTCTTGAGTATAAGCAAGCACTTATGTCCTTAGGACCTTTCTCCCCCTCCCCACCCAGAAACCAGATTGCCACATTTGCTGCTTTTGAAGCTGGTCTTAACAAGTAAGTTCATATATGATCACCGAAAAATGCCTTGCATGCAAAATTCACTCAACCTCCGATTTCACAACATATTTAAATATATGCTTAGTTTTATGCATGTGAATAGTCCTACAACAATCAATACAATTATTTACTTAAGTGCTTAAAGCTAGGCAGGTATTTAAGGACTAGTATTGTTTGTGGTAATGCCACAGAAAGCCAGTCAAAGACCAGGACCTCATTGTTTGTACAGCACCCTGCGCACAAAGAGACACTCCTTGTACCTTCCAGGGTAAGTAATTTTTGTAACTTGTGAATTGGTGCCAGAAACACCTTTCTTGAGCTGATGGGTAAACGTTATTTGTCTACTCTAATATCCTTATTATGTACTAAAAACATTGTATGCATTTTTAGAAAAGCAGATAAAGGCACAGTGGGAAAAGGGCACAAAGAGGAAGATAAAGGATATATATTTTATATATATATAGAGAGAGAGTTTTAAATATTTTTCACCATTGTTAGCATTTAGCACATACAGCTAAATCCCCGTAGATCTGAAAAGTAATGTAGAAAGGCAGGGAGACAAGATTGTTTCTACCTTGCGGATGGGAATACGTGCACCTGGCCGTGCTGTCAGGTGAGCGTAGGTCACAGCCGCACCGTGCAGAAAGATCGAGCACCAGGCTGCTGGCCAGGCAAGGAGGAGCAAGTCCCAGTAGCTGGCTGAATAAAAGTCTCCATTTCACTGAACAGGGTCGTTTTCAGCCATATAACAGGGATTTTCAGAGTAATGGAATTTTTTTGCCAAAGACCAAGTCAGGTTTAGAAGTGGATTTTCCCAACATGCCACCCTGGGCTTGTTCCTGTGTACCACAAAATTAAATACTGAATGGAAGCTGTGCAGAAAGTTTTCATATTCACCAAATGGAAATGCTCCCAGTCACCTGGATGGGTGACAGTGTCCTGGGCAGGTCGTGGAGCTAGTGGCCTTGCTCCTTGGACATCCCAGGGGCCAGAGCAGGCAGCCCCTACCCTGAGGCTACGTCCCAGCAGTTTGGGAGCTGTCTTCTCCTGGAGCCTGGGACCCCAAAAGATTGTCCCTTAGAGATCTGATGTGGCCTGCTGATTAGGTGGGGGAGCCCACCGCTAACCTCAGCTTCTCCTGTACATTCCCGAGGAGGCAAGGAGCTAAACCCAAAAGTTTAGGTACTGTGGAAACAGAGTTTGCCTTGAGGAAATATTTCCAGTTTCTACTGTCCACCTCACAGTCAAAATTAACATTGTTACGTGAGTACAAACAACTGTTTCTATCTATCAAACCAAGAAATGGGAAGCCAATATTAATTTTTAACATTCTCTAACTATTAAGGTCTCCTGCCATCCTCTGGTACAAACCAAGGTGAGAAGCCCTCAAAAGGCATATAGAGGACTCATTGGGGGTATTGAATATTGTTAGTCCTAAGCATGGAAGCATCCTGAGCCAGACCCCAAGTGTCATGAAATGGGTTTACAAATCACAAGATTTTAAAAGCAATACATTTAGGGCCCTTAATTGCTCTCTGGTCCTTGGGTTCATGTTTTCAATTTCTCCTTGCAACCACAATGCTGAGTAACTCGCTTGTCTTCTAAAATTAAAACCAAGACTCTTGTGTGAAAACATGATGCCAGAGCTCAGGCTTTGTGAAAAACCCTCACATTTTAGAATACTTTCAACAAAATTGCCAGAGTTGGCAACCGTAGTACTTCCTAACACATTTTGTGGACTGCAGTGAAATTTCATTCTCAGGACTAGCGGTCGCTTCCTCTGGTAAATGCTCTGAATTGCTGCTGGTTTTGTTAGAGCATCATTAGTTTATGCAGTGCTTTAAAAACAGAGGAGAGGTACCCTGTCCTCAAGTAATTAGAGGATAAATAACACAAGCTAAAGACTATTTTGAATCTTCTGTCATACAACTAAATGGAATTACTTAAAAAAGCTATTTCACTGAGCTCTAGCTCAGTCCTGCAAGGTACTAAGGGTCTGATTCTGGAAAGAATTTAAGGATAGGTTTAATTTTAATACTGCCAAACCGACTTCAATGCAACAAGGTGCTTCATACAGGACTGGCTGTTCAACACAAGTGTTATTTGAGGGTGCTTACCCAGTGCTAGACCTCTTTACACTTTGAAAGCCAAAACACTCGGCACCTTGTAGGATGGATTCTTCAGGAGACAACCTAAGAGCTTTGCAAGGACCCCTGTGCTGACATCTCACATCGTTTAGGACTGGAGCTATCAATTTGAAGCTTTTTCTTATTCCTAAAAAAATACTTGTCTGCAAAGCTGCGGGCCATAATGTTAAACAAATTGTTAGCTGGCTCTTCAGGACTGATGATGAACCAGTATGTGTTGTTTAGCCTGGTGCTTCATCAAAATTCAGAACATTTGTAACTGATAAACAAAGTGCATGTTAGCTATTAAAGCTCAAAATTAGGCAGGCAGTAAAAAGTAATCTGAGAGGAGGACTGTAGCTACTGATACTATTGAAGCTGGTCTTAAAACATATGGTTTCCAATCGTTGACACAATGCACAAAAATAAAAGCCTGCAACTGAGGAGTGCCTGATCTTTTCACCACTAAATGATCAAATATGCCTGTTTGTTTTTTAGTTTTGTGTCCCCTTCCTCTTTCTGGTTTTTAAAGTGAAAGCTTGATATTTTATATTAGCTGAAGATTTGGCCCTTTGTACCAGCTACAGATGGGCTTTATTAATCAATTTTCATTACTGGCTTGAAATGAAAAAATAAAATCTTTTTCTACCTTTTTTTTTAAACCCTCCTACTATTCTGCTTGGAATTTGTCCTGTAGAAACAAAAGAGCTCTCAACTCTATCCTTCCTGCTTCCTCACATATTAGCAGAAAAATGAATTGCACTATGAAGACAATGAAATTTCACAAATACATTCACCCCAAAATTTTAGGATTTATTGCAGGGTGGAATGCTCTGTCACTCTACATGGCCAACAATGGGAATTGTGACCGTGATGGCATGGCAACTAGTTTGCATATAAAGATATTAAAACCAAAATTAATTTTTTGCAAACATTTCAATAAATATTTCTTTTCTTTAGATATGGGTTGATTTATCATTTTCTCCCTCCGCAAGCTATTTACAAGCTCTTTTAATAATGTAACAGAAGAGCAAACTTCTGTTCTCCTGCCTTATTAGCAGGTGCTGGAGCATTATATGCAAATATCAATGGCTTGCTGCTGACTCACTTTGGCACGTGCAGTTGATGAACCCTTTTTTGGACATGGGAAATGGCCATAGCTCTGCTGGTGGAATGAATTATGGATTGCAGCAGAGCAGTTCGGTAGAGATTAGAAAACCTGACCTGAGGCAGAGCCAGAGCAATATTTGTAAGTTAAGATTTGATATGTTATTTCAATTACCAGTAATAAAAAATCACTAGGAAGAGTTTGGGCACTGATCCATTGGGAGAGGAGGTGTACAAGTGGTTTTTTTGTGCTAGAGCAGGGCTGGAAAACAGCCAATTCTCAACTGTAATCAATATGTGCATTGTAAGCCAGATTAAGAAACCTTATATTAATTTTTAATAAAAGAACCTTCTCTTTGAAGAATAGGATGTATTTGTGGTCTGAAAGGAAGACACATGGTCCACTTGTGCAGCAGTGATCATACTGTGAATGAAAATGGAAGGTATTTATGCAGTTGTGTTCTCATGGGTTGCTAGCTTTTTTTTCTCCCTTTTTTTAAACCCTTCCGGCGAATATTTTGTAGAGATCAGCTTCCTCCTTTGGGAAGGCTTGTGAATTCCACAGACTGGCAAACCCACTCATAAATTACAACTTTTGGCTCCATTTCTTTATGACTGGAGCAGCACGCATAATGCAAAACATAATTCAGGGACATCACTGGAGTTGCTTCTGAACCAGCTAGCATTGCATCTGCCTCCAGGTAGCTGATGTTATTAGAAGCCAAAAAAAGCAGAGTTTTGGGTGGGCTCCAAATTAGGCATTGGTTAGCTTTTGAGGCAAGAGCATCGAAGTCCCTTCAGCTGCTGCTGTGACAGCAGCCCAGCAGCACCCCGGGGCAGAATGGCTCCCAAAAGGCTAATCTACAGAAATCTTGTGGAACTGGCAAGTATTTGGGGACTTCATTCACACATGAACCAAAAGCCATCCTTTTCCAGCTTTACATCTGATTTTGACTGTGGGTGGGGGGAGGAGGTGATTTGGGGACTCTGAATGTAGGCACTCTTGAACTTTTTAAACATGCCTGTCTCTGGTGGGAATGAAGGCTCATTGTTATGTACATTAAAACTGGTAATCAAAGACAAATGCTTCAATGTGTTATTTTAAATGAGGAGAATGTTTACCTAAATTCTATCTACTTTACTTTTGCTCAAGAAATCTCATCTGGCTTTCTAAACTGAACTCTTGCTTTAGCTAACCTTTAAGTCACGTTATACTTGATGGAAAAACTAGGGACAAATTCAGTTGTACTTTCAATGTAATTTAACTACACCATAGAAACAGGCTTTCAAACCTTTCATCGAACTGATTTACGAGCGGAACTAAGGCTTGCTTAGTACAACATTTTCGCAGTAAGAGTTACATTCCCACAAAAGGGAACGCTGTCAGGTAGAATGACCATGAGTCAATTCTGCCAAACTAATTGCTCTGTTCAGATGAGTTAATCTGGCTGCCTCAAAATTTCCTAATTAGAAAAAAATTAACATAAAAAAATCCCAAACATACCTAATATTTTAAAGCAAACCAAGAATTCTGTACAACTGATGCAGAAGATTATAGATGCACTATTCTCAGATATCTATTTTGCTATTTTCCCACCATTAACACTGGTTGGACTTTTCAATCAGTTTTACAAACTAATGAAAGGGCAGAATGTTATATGATGAAGAGCTGGAAAGCACCAAAGGAGATATGCTTCCACTGTGCTATTATACTGCTTTTGGTTAATGAATGTATGTGATTCCAAGCTGTAAAGATGCACACCAGGTTAAAAGAGTAAACACTCTTTCCTAACTGCCATGCAAACACACTGATATTTAATAAACCCAGATCTAGTGCTAGGAAACCAGCAATAAATACAGTCTATTCTCATTTTGTTTTGTCAAGAAGAAAAAGTGATTCATTGTTTATAAAAACTGAGAGATCATTTGCCGGAGACATCTTGTTAATCCATATTAAAGGCAAGAATAAGCCATATCCTCAATCTACAAGTCTGAGCACTCCGTGCACCCTTCTGATAACTCATTGGTTGCCCTTTAGAAGTGTAAAGCAAGTAAATCAACATGATTTATAGTTTTGGGAGCAACTGTCTGCAGATCAATTTACCTAGGATAATTCTTTCAAAAACCCATTTGGGTAAAATATTTCCTTTTCTTTCTGTGCTCCAGAAGATAATTAGATGAAAATGTTCCCTTATGCTCCAAAAATGGGAGCTCTCCCGATCTAACTTCTAGTTTGTTTTTGTTTATTCCTACACACAGCCTTCACTCACTGCTGTACCATGGTGTGGTGAGTGCTCAGACGGGGCTGGACTGTGCCCTTAAATGGCCGAGGGAGAGGACAACAAACATCTGCTCTGTATGACACAGTCCCGCCTTGACCCAGGAGATTCACTCATCTGCTATGTTATAAGGAGAACAAGTTGGGACTTTCAGAAAGAAGTTATTCCATTCCCAGTTGTGGGAGGTAGTGTGATAAGATCTCCATCTGGCTTGTGGCAATTTGAGTACTTCTACTGCCTTGTTTATACCACTTGAAATATATATAATGAATACAATATGCTGTCCCCCAAATAATGTTGCATATAAGGCCTGTAAATCTAGAGTAAGAAGTTGCATAGAAGTACTTAGCACTTTACATCTCTATAAATGTTAATAAGTGTTCCCTGTAATGCTTTTCTAAACTTCTATTACACCCAAAAAGCAGACGGGGAAACGCAGGCAGCAGGGATGGTGAAGCAACACTGGAGAGTCAGTCCAGCGGTCAAGCTTTCACCCATTCCATTATTTTTTTGTCACTACCCCCCCCCCTTCCCCCAACCAAAAATTTTCATTAAAGTTCCTACTTGTTCAGGACCAGTGAGGGCCAGATGCTCCCGAGGGGAAGGTGAAAGCAGAGCCAAGGGTGACCCCAGGACAGGCAGTGTCCACACTGATGGGGCACCATCCTGCAGGGGCTGAACACAGGGGGCAGAGCTGGGTGCTTGTAGTGGGGTCCATCGAGAGCCCCAGACGTGGCAAGCAAAGAACCAGGTCCAGGGTCCCTCCAGGAAGCCCAGCCAGGAGCAGAAGGAGAAGGGGCAAGAGAGGACTGGAGATGAGCTACAACATACCTGCGAGAGGTGCATCCATCCTGTGATGAGCTGCCTACGGTGTTGGTCTGAGGTCCCTCCGGGAGATGAGTTGCCTACAGCACAGGTCTGAGTCCATCCAGAGGCAGAGCTGGAAACAAGCCCACCTACAGCATAGCTCAGGAAGGGGCTAGATGCCCAGGTCTGAGCTTAAATAGAGCTCCTGGGCCATGGGCAGAGGGTGTAGGGGGTCTCAGGTGAGGCTGGTCAGGGCAGTTAAGGCCTGTGGGTGCATTCGGGGCCTTGACAGTATTTGGAAATAGGTGAAGTCCAAATTTGTCAGTTTATTTGCTCGAGTTTGGTACTGGACATGAGTGAACAAGCTGAGCTAAACTCAGAGCCAACTGACAATTTAGGCTTGAGTCCAATTGTTCAGAACAGGGTGGTTGTGCAACTGCAGCGCTCGGAGTGAACAGACCTGGGGATGAGACATGCAGCGGCTGGAGAAGGGCTCTGTGCAAACCAAAGAAATGCCCCCTGGTAACCCATGCAAGTGGGTGCGGGTATTTGACATCTGATCACCAACATTTTACTGTAGAGTGTAATTAACTCACTAGAGCTTAATTAACCTATTTTCTTATTTAGATAAATCTGCCAGCTCTTGACCTAGATCAGCCTGGCTCTAAGGGTCATGCTTATGACTGTGACTTTACCCGAAAGGGGCAGGAATATGGGAAGGCCCGTATGGAATAAATTGTTCCATTAAACTTCTAAGCCTCTTTATGCTGCCTAATGTCTCTGAGAGGACCCAACGCCTTTCTGTTTCTCCAAAACAGATTGATGTCCCTCTATGGCAGACGCTTGAACTGAAGGAGACCGATCATTTCACTGAAAAAATGTAGCGTGGAATCCCCATCACTCTCTTGGAATATATATCTATAGAAAATAATATATATATACACACTCACTTATTTTTTGCCTTTGTGAACTGGTAGAAAATGCCCACGTAACAGCTCGGTCTGGGAGAAATGGATTTTTCAGTCAGGTTTCGTGAGTGTCGCTTCATTTATTTCAAACATCGCCCATTTTAATGCTAACTTTCAGAGGCCCTCTATGCCAGTACAATACAGATCAGAATATTGAGTGCATTACAAGTAGCAGGTTACACTTCAAAACACTTGGTTCACAGTGTTCAAGACCATTAATCATTTTTATTATTCTAAAGGACCGAAAGGGCTTAGAAACTTTGCCTAGGAAGCAGCATAGATTCTGAACAGCTGCACTGTGATTCCTGCTCACATTAGATTTTGGACAGACCATTGATTTTCAGTAAATGTTCTTGGCGGCCAGGAAGTGCTGAAACTGGCAAACTTTCTCTTGCAAAGTTTTTTTGCTTCTGAAATGAAAAACATGCTGGTTATTCTGATTTAGATCATCAGTATGGCTCTGATTTACCACTACATCACACCGTCATAAAACTAGAGTATCAGGGGAATTTAGTTAACAGACCAGACAAAATCCAGTTCATTTTTGCAAGATTTTTGGTATGTGTGTAGCTGTGTAAATAGGTACCATAGATGCAAACCTTTTGCATATGTTTTTTCTCTGTTATGACAATCACTAGTAAGGAAGACAGACGTTGGAACTTGTCTGTAGGTGAATTCAGATTTTCTAAGCAGAGTGAAAAATATTGCACTTTGAGAAATGTGCTCACAAGCTAACAACCAAAGTATCATCATTACCCATGCAACAGCGCATGCACTCCAGTTACATTTAATGTCTGCACATATTTTTGCATACTTAGTCCTGCAAACAACTATACCAACCACAGTACGGAAAGATGACAGAATCCTTTATCCAGGATTTCTTTCCTGGAAGTTACGCATTCATGCTACAGGCTAACCGAAAAAATACAGCCTCCATTGTTCACAAAGCCGTAGTGGTTTAGAAGAGGGGCATGTAGAACTAGGTTCCCTTTTTAAAAGGAAATGGAACAGCAGGTTGGACTTAATGTACAGGGAAATCTCAATTCAGTGAAAAAATAAAGAATCCTTATCAGAAAATTTCTTTTTAATTAAATATTTTCAACAGAGAAATGGGGAAAATAAACACCACTTACTCTTAATAATGTTTTATTGGAAACATTCTCTAGGCAAAGCAACATTATTTTTTTGCAGCTTTCTTTCTCTTTTCATGTTCTCCAAAAATCCACTGGGTTTTTCTAGTGAGGGAAAAAATGAAGAAAGGGGAGATGCCCTCCTGCCCCACCAGCAAGGATGGGAAACAAAATCATGCAGTTTCCAAAATCTGAAATGATGTTCAGTATAAAGCAGCACTATTTTGATTATCTTCATTTGAAGTGAAATGGAAGTAGAATTATATTTCATTTGAAAACCTTTCTGGAAAAAAAAAATTGCAATCTTTGTAATTGGATTTTTTTTGAAAAAGGTTCTTGTGAAGAATATTGAGTCTTATGGCCTCCTCTAATAATGATGATGAGTTCTTTATGCAAAAAAAAGAATAGAAGTATAATAGGTTGGTTAATGTGAAGTACTGCTGTCAGAGAAATAAAAACGTTTTGTGTATTTGGCATTTGCAGTTCTATAGAGATCCTCATGTAGCAAATGTATGGGGAATTGAATTCAAATGGAGCATTTGATGTGACTTGTCAAATATCCATTAAAAAACACCCATTTCCTACCTCAGTAAAGATAAATTTACTATTGACAAATACTGTATTTCTTTTTTGTTTCTGAGGTGGGGCAATTACACAGAAACCTCAGTTTTCTTTCTTTTTTATGATAGAATAAGTTTCTAGTTTTCATTGCTTTCACAGGCTCAAAACCTATAGCACACCAAAGGAAACGAATAAAATCTTCCAAGCTTTATAACTTTCAAAATCTCACAATTTTTAAATTGATGTCACTGTTTTGCGGGTGGAGGCCTACACTATGATTTAATAGCCATGCAGTTGACACAGCTGCAGAAGAGCAGCAAACCCAGGGTGCTTTATTTATAGAAACGCACAAGTTTTTTGTCCTCTGGTTGGTATTTTTATTCCGGTAGCATTTGAGATCCCACTTTCCTGCGCATTGACATGGGAAAAGGTGCCGGCGCTGAAGAGCTGCCGGCTTTAACAGAAGACCGAGAGAAGGTGGGACGGGAAAGAGACGGCCTCGGCCTTTCTCCCTTCTCCCCTCAGGGCTCCTAGGGGCGAAGTTCACACGTGGGGTACAGAGTCCTGTGGATTTTGAACCGTGTTTTTTTATTAAGCATGCAGTGCTTGGGGACTGTGCAGAAAAACAAATTTGACGCACAGTGCTGCTTAGAAAGCAAACGTGTGCCTTGACAGGTTTCCACCAAAGCACGTCCAGCTTCCCAAACTGCTTGCTTTTGTTGCTTTTGGGATGAACTCTACTTTCATCGCAGAGAGCCTTCTCCTTTGTTTGGAAAGGCTTTTTCTGCCAAGCAAAGTAAGTGCCTTTCTCAAGCACAGCCCTCCGAAGGCACTGAAGCATGTTGAATACAGAGAGTAATTTGTTCCCTCAGGCAGTATATGTCTTGTATTAAAAATTACAAGATGAGAATCTACGGCTGTGCTGAGAGCACACACTGGATTTGTTGTATGGTGAGACGGGAACAGGTTATGGCTGATCTTGTTCATTCGTTGCAGATAAGAGAGGCGCTACCCTTTCCGCGGTTTGTTTTTTTGGGGGGGGGTCAGGATCAAATCCCCATCTGTCCATCAACGTGAACAATTGTGTCTGAGTCAAGAATGCTTTGATTAAAAATGATATGGTTGGAAACACCCTCTTTGCCGAGAAGAAATGAGTAAGGAAATGGCCCTCATGTGTGAGCTTCTGAGGAGAGACGGTCTGCTCAGCTCGCAGGCCAGTCAAAATATGCTTTCTGGCAGGGAAATTAATAAATAGACCAGCTTCAATAGATGGAGATTTAAGGGCAAGAGACTAATGTTGTTCTAAAATTCTTTTGGGTTGGAACATAAATCCAATTTAATGAGGTCATAGCAGAAAATTAATTTATTTTCTATCTTCCAAACAATATTTTCTTTGTTAAGCAAGAAGATTGGAGATTTTTTTTATTGGTATATGCTTAAAAATGTGTAAAAACTCTGGCCCCTTTCATTTCCTGAGCACAATCATGTGATAACCTTAAGTGGACCACATAAATGTATTAATCTCATATCCCTAACTTATGGAGAATTGAGTAACCTCCATACTTCAGCTTTCCTCTGTATTGGATGTCAAGAATGATATGAAAAGGGTGGTTTTGTGGTGAAAATGCAAAACTGCTGAGTAATGGCAACATGACTACACAGGAACCTGTTATGGAATAGTCTCCAGCGGAAGTGGTGGAAACTCCATCGTTCAAAACATTAAAGTCTTATGACTACTGAGATTTTCACAGTGATGGGTGTTTTTCTTAAATCTCCAGTTTCTGAAATCAATGAATATGTGGGCATTTCCACCTGCCTTGCATAAGCAAGCACACAAGCAAGGTATGAGCTTTCCTACTTGTGGAGAAAAGCTTAGAAATGAGGCTCTACAGGATTCAAATACAAAGAGAAACAGTTCCTGCTTTAACAGATCTTTATATTTTGAACCCATAGCTCAACAAATAAGTGTGGACTGTAAGTGTCCACAGTAAAGCAAAGCAGTGTGGCCTGCCCAGGGTGACAACAGCATTTGAGAAGTTACCGACTCATCCTTTGCTTGGGATCCTTTGAAAATGCACAGGTATTTGGTGTGTGTGTTTACACAGTTTTTTGTGAGCTGGTGAGGAGGTAAAACCTGAATACTCAAGAAGCACCAAACTGCTTGTGCTGGCGGCCTGGGATCTAGGGCTGCGTCTTGGCTCTGGATCTGTCACCAGATTTCTTAATCACTGCTTTTCTGAGAGCTTGCTTTTCTGAGGACTTGCAGTGTTCTGTCTCCCACATTAAGTGTGAATGTCCTCCTCATCAAAATAAATGTTTATTTAATGACAGTGGACTTGGCAACATGCTCTGTCAAACCCTTGAACAAGCCGATGATTCTCCTTGTGGCAGAATAAGAGCTAATCAAGCGGAAGAGTCCAGGTGACTGATCAAAACAGAAGCTTCCTGGAGCAGAGAATGCCTGATGGCTCCTCCCTGTTCAGGTGGGTCATGTTTTATCACATATGAGAGTCTCTTCTGGGTTTTGGAAGGAAGTGAATTGAAAGCAAGGCAGATATTTGGGGTATGAGTGACCTGACGGAAGCTATGGTATGATAATGATGCATTAGCTTAATCCATTGTGGCCAGGAAATGGTCTCTCCATTTATCAGTTGAGATTCATCTCTGTGTTTCATTGTCACAGATCCTACCGTGACTGATAACTTTGACTGATAACTTAATTCAGCTTTGTTACTGTAAGTGCTTTTCAAGTGGCTGCAGAGATCCCTGGAGTTCATTTATGCTCACCCTTCTGCAAAATCCTCTCAGGGTGTTGTGCCCGCTTCCACAACGGCGGCTGGCACGGGCTGGGGCCAGGGCACCATTAGCTCTCTGGTAGCTGTGCAAAGCCCCGTGTTTGGCATTGGAAGTGGATGGTGCACCCTGCCAGAGCGTTTCACGCAAATTAAAGTGCGCTTACTAGGAGATTGCTAAAATTTGACCTCCTGAAGGGCTGAGCCAGTCCTGCAGGGACATGAAGCAGCGATTCCTGAGAAGGTTTCAGACCTGATGCTTGTCTCCTTAAGCCATCACATGGCAACTGCTGCCTGCACGAAATGGAAAGGGGTATTCTTTACATGCACATGCAATTTAATGGCTTTGCCAAATTTTTTTCACCTCCTCTGCTACGCTGAGCCATCACCTGCTGGTGCATGTGGTGCGCAAATTGGAGAGCTTTCTTTATGAGCTGCACATAAAATCCACACCTCTGGTCATGCATGAGAAACTGCTGAAAGAGCCCGATACAGCCCTGAACGTGTTCCCTGCTTTATGGACAAGACCTTAAGGTTGTTTGCTTTCCAGAAACGCGCCATGTGTCATGCCTGACCCTGTTGGCACTCACAGATACTAAATGACACACTCTTGGCAGGGAACCCAGCTGGCTAATTATGCATGCAATTTACCTACACACTGCCTTTGAAAGAAGCCCAGTTAATGATCCAAGGGATCAGTAGAAAAATGAGGGCATGATTAGGGGAGTAAAACTTTTTCTGCCTCCCAGACAAAACCAACAACATTCACAGTGTTCAGGAAAACCCAAAACAGAGTAGATGTTTTTCCTTTAAAAAGAAGCATACTTTGCCCATTATTGGTGTTGATCATCATCACCCTTGACATTCATTTTCTCTGTTACAAAAGGAGGGATTCCCATGTTATCTGGGTATCATTATAATGTTGATATTTTTCTTCACTCAATAGCTGTCAGCTTCCATGGAGCTGTTTCTACAGAAATACTAGTTTAGGCGAATAAAGATAACAGAATTTCTCTCTTCTTCCCTGCCTTGGTTGTTGATGGGTTTTATGACTAAGTTGTGATAACCTTAGCATCATTTATGTAATAGAATGGACTTCCCAGATAAGTCTGTCTACTTCTAATTAAACTAAATCAAAGTTGTCTGTCTAACAAAAGAAGCAAAAATCTAAGAATATTTATGACAACTTGCAACAACTATGAGGGATCTTCTAGAGTTTTTTCAAGCAACATTTTAGAAGATGGGCATTAGTATAAATATAGATGAACATGATTTTGATAGCAGGGCTTACAGTATTGCCTTAGCCTGGTAATGTATTGATATGTAAATATCTTGTAAGTGCAGAGATCCGTGATGAACCAGATACAGACCATTGTATCCAAACCTAAAAAAAAAAGAGCCAGGTGTGTGTGGCTTTAGACTTTTTAGAGAAGTGATTGTAACTAGGACAAAGATGGAGAGAGAGAGAGAAAAAAAGATCAAGATCCTGCAATGGAAAAAAAGCGACATTTGCAAAAAAAGCCCCTGTGAATTTGCATCCTGTTTTGGACATGTCCTCTCCCAGGCCGTGCTGGCAGCACCTTCCAGGTCTCTCATTCAATCCCTACCCGGTCCTGTCCCCTTCCCAGAGCGATTTGGAGGGAGCCTCCGCAGGCCCTGCCCTCCGCGGCGCATCGCCTGGCCTGCTGCTGTGCCCCTGCTGCTGTGAGCAGCTCCCGTGCCCCCCTGAAACGCCTACGGTTTCCAAACGCGGGCAATATGCCTCTTGTGAAACAGGACACGAACCCCAGCTTCCCCGGTTTCATCTTGTGGCACAGGCAGCTTGCAAGCTGCCAGCAAATGCCTTCTGCATTGGACGGTGTGAACACACAAGTAGCTCACGCTGCTGCTGTCCGGGCAAACCATTTTTCCTTCTGGTGCCTATAAAATAAATCAAAAAACTTCTTGGGGGAGAAAGATTTCTGGAAACTCTAAAGTGAACTGAATTCCCCAAGCCATTACACTTGGTTAGTGTCTTTCACAACACTGCTAAGCTCTGGGTAATGGTATGCATAACCCCGAAAAGCAGAAACAGAAAGACAGGAAATTATGGCTGAACTTGTGTTTTTCTTAGGGTGTTTGTGCTCACTCTTGGAGAAGTCAGTGCCAGGTATTGTGAAACACAGTGAGAAGCCCCTTTTCAGCTAGGTTTCTGTTTAAAATTCAGCCAGATCGTAGTGAGATACGAAAATCTCCAGAAGAACTACCCTGTAAATGCAGGCAGCTGCTTCCACATGTGCCACTTGTATCTCCGGGTGTCTCATGCACCAAGGTCCCAGTCCATGTGGGGAATTAGACAGCACTGCTAATCTCGCATGCACCAGCATCACAAATGGGGATCCCTCCCTGAAGAGATGCATAAAAAAGATCAGCCATCACTTAAAACAAGTCATCTGTTCTTTGAGCCTTTCAGGGTTTAGATTCTCCCCATAACTGCAAAGATTTTTGATATACTTGTATTTCAAATGAAGTCAAATCTTGTTATTTAATAACATCTTCTTAGGGGCGTTGCTTTAAAGAGAACTTCAAATGTTGCAAAGTTGGGGCAAAACCTGAGAGTCTTCCAGTGGGCATCTCTCTGCCTTCCTCTGTCTGTCTTGGTCTTATGGGCCTCTCTTAAAAAATGGTTAAAGTGCATGACAATTCACAGAAACGCGAGCCTAGCTGACAAGCCCTGCTGCCATGAGCATGCAACTGTCCTATTTTGGGATGTGCAGAACATCTGGTGATCCCCTTGCTCCTGCAGACGCCCGATGCACTCAGTGAGTGCATGCCCAGGTGGCCCCTAAACCTCTGTGCACTTATCTTTAAGCCTTTGGGTCCTTACTGAGCAATAAGATGCTTTTTAATACAGCCTGAAGTCAGGCCAGGTCAACTGCCATCAATTTCCCCAATGGACACCAAGCGCAGGAGAGCGATGTTTGCTCAAAGCCATGTTAAGGCTTGAGGAGTTACTGAATTTTCATCCATCCCCAGCTCCTCCAGCCTCTATGTCTTTGCTCATTCTGATTTCTCTAACAGCCTCTCCCCACCTGAAACTTTGGGATCTGTACGACCGGTCGGCCAAGCTCCCCTTCTGCAGGTTATTCAGGGCAGGAAAACAGCGATTGCTTCAGGCAACAAGGAGAAGGGACGGAGCAGCAGCAGGGTCTCAGGTCTTAAACCTTCACAAGGGGTGAAAGCACAGCCGTGGGGCAGCCACATGACAGCATTAGGTGCAATTTTACAAGAGCTGTGCAAAGCCCACAGATTGCCTGGAGCACGTACCGGCAAACAGGAGCTTACAGCCCAAAACTCTCCCCAAGTAGGAGCGGCTTCCCCCCGGTTTTGACAGAGATGGAGGAGTCTTATTATACCATTTGGCTCCAATTGTTTTTGAAGATCCTGATGTAGCAGCCAAATCTTTTTATCACAAAACAGTTGAGTCTCGAGTGGCCGAAGGAGCTGTGCAGGCAAATACCTGACATAAAGTTTAGCACGCGCCATAAGGAACAGATCAAGTGCTGCTCACGTGTGTTGTTCATTTGCACCTTGCACCGCACACAGCCCTCCGCCTTCATCTCGGCTTCATATCGGATCGAGACAATGAGCTTGATTCACCACTGCATTCCTTGATTTTTACCTCGGGATAATTCCATTTAAATCAGAGTACAGACTGGACTAACACAGTGGTTTTTGTGCCAAAGACATCAAGGCTACAAGCCTTTGAGCTTCCTGACCTGCTGTTTTGCTTTAGCCTTCACTTTGGTTTTTTTATCCTACTTGGGGATCTCAGTGGGTTCATATTTGTAGGAGGCTCCTCTGTTGTCCCAGGAGAGCAAGTTAGGTGCTGGAATTCAATACCGAATGACAGATTTTTCATAGCATGGGAAGAGCAAAACAAAACAGCAGTCTGCATAAACCTGAAGGAGCAGGAACTAGGCTGCTCTTTAAAAATAAACTTGGCGTCGAAGATGGGGACTGAGATAAAGTTATAGCCAAAAATGGTGAATATTTAGGATGCTCAAAAATATTCTTATTCTTGCAAATGTGGCAGCGATATATTCAAGCTTTATTTTCTTTAGCATGTTCTTTGGCTTGAAGTGAAGTTCAACATTAAAAATGACCATGTAATAATGGAACTGTTTTAGTCGATCTGCTGTTTTTCTGTATTCAGTCAGATCCACTGCCTCTTGTGCCAAAACTAAGTTTTTACTGATTTTTACTCCTATTAGCCTGGTAGAATCAAAACAATGGAGAGTCAGCAAGCTAAGGATTCTGGTATACGTATCCAAGTTCACTAAATTCACCTGTTTAAACTCATTAAGGCAGTGGAGTATCATGAATATTGCTAAGATCCTAATTTGACCTACAGAATAATTCATGATGAAGGTACAGGGCTGAAAGAACTCTCTCTCGCGCACACACACACACACACACACACGAAACAGACTTTGATCTTAGTTGTTTGGCTCTTATTAAACTATATTTACTTGTGATATGCATATATTTTGATATGGAAATCAAAATGAGAGGGAGTAAATGCTCCATGATGGTCTTTTTACAAAGATGCTCTTCAGAGCCAAATTGTACTTTTGCTTCCACTGAGACTCTCATTTGCACATCCCACAGTAAGTGAAAAGTAGGTAAAAAAATTCCACCCCTCCCTGTAAGAGTGCTTCAGTCCTGGCCAGGGCTGAGCTGCTCCATGTGTGAAAGCACAGCGCAGTCTCGGTGGTGCATGTGTGCTCACATCTGCTGCTGGAGTGCAGGAGAAGGGTCGTTATGCCAGGTGGGGGCTTTTTCTACCAGGACCGAGAATGAATCCCAAGGTCATCATTCGCCAGCACAAATAGCAAGTTACCAGCAAATAGTAACTTTGGTTGCAGGCTTCACTAATTCATTGTCCGAGTTCCTCATGTGAATGGTGTACAAGTGTAAATGGTCGTGTTCATGGATACTCAGCTCCTTCAGGGACTTCACAACATGCCAGTTCATTAGCAGTAATACCTGCAATACGCCCTAGTCTCTCTCCACATATACACAAGCAACCTATGGGTCTGCTCCAAGGCCATTGCTTATCTCCTCTCCCCGACCAGGCCTGAATGTGCTGATCTGTGTACACAGTAGTTATGTGGATACAGCTACAAAGTAAAGCATTTGAATTGTTTCATTTGTTTGGAAGTGGAATAAGAATAGTAAGAGAAAGTTGTTCTGGTTTTGCCAAAAGTTAAGCCATTACCAACACAAATAGCAACCCCGATTGTTGTTTGGGTTTGGAAACATTAGTGAATTGCACTGGATTGAACTCCTCAACTTCGAACTTCAACCCCCTTCTCTGCCCTCTTCCCCACTCGACATCACCAGATCACTCCCGTTCTCTGCTCTGTCTCCGTAGGGACGTTCTCGAGCTGTGTTGCATGTGAAGTGGAGACGAGGTGGAGGCTCTGAACTCCATTGGTGTGATATTGCTGAAAAACTGTTTTGTCAGCAAACATTCAAAAGTTGCCCTGGAGACAAATATGAAGCCAAGTTTGCAGGGCACATGGCAAAATTTGCAGAGAAAGTAAGCTAAGAAGCAGCCCTGTTATGTCTCAGATGGTGTTTCTTGTATGTTATTTGTCCAGTTAAATGAAAAGAAAAATCCAGGAATGACATAGGAGCACTGTGCATCATTTAGTGATGTTTAATTACATTTAAGAATTTGTTGCTGGTCTACTAGAATCTCAAAATCTGGTTAAACAGAGATCCTTGAAGTGTATGAATTTGCTTTCTGTCCTGTCCCCAGCCTACAATACCCCAGTTCAAACTTTACTGCCAGTTTAAAATAATGGCCAGGTAAATGGCAGATGGCAAGTCAGAAGTGACACTGCTAACTCTTGGCCATCCAAGCAGACCTGAGATCCAAAGGTATCAGCAAGAGAGTGGGAAGAAAAGTGAGAATGAAATTCCTGCAGCTGTGGCTTCATTTTCACAAGACCACAGCAAAAGGTAGTGCCATATTGACAGATTACCGAGATCTGGTCGGACGGTCACCTCCCAAAGCACAGCCTGACAGTCTTTATGCACTTGCAGTTTTGGCTGTTGGTGTATTGGGGAAGACTGAACTCCGTATTGGGGAAGATCTGACTCTGTTTAAAGCTCTGATATTTCATGTCCAAGGAATTTGCAAAATTATTTCCCAGTTTTTATGTGTAACAGTGTGTCAGATTGTCACTCACCTGCAGGCTACAAAAAGGACCAAATCCCAAAGTTAATCTTGGCTTAAATTATCATAATCAGCTCATCTGTGTGTCTAAACCATCTATTCCCGGTTTTGCCCAGTTTTCAGCGCAACACTTGCCTGGGTCAAAGGTACACAAATCTTCCAGTAGGGTGGTTTGGAAGCTGTAACAGAACATGAAACCAGATTAGTTTCATGTAATATCGTGTTTTTCTGCAGGCATTTTCTATGAATGCAGCTATCAGAGAAGCTGCAAAAAGTTGGAAAGCTGTTCAACATGAAAATTGAAGAAGAGATGAAGTCCAAAGGTATTCCTTAGTGCCTTAGCTGATACAAGAAATGGAAGCCTGTTTGTCTCCATATTTCATGTATCTCTCTACTTTCTTTTACACGCCAGACTTCTAATGCAAGCAAGAGAAAAGTGCGAGGGATAGTAGATACTATCCAGTAATACCTATGTGCATTCTTACTGGGATCATTAAAGTGTGCACAAATCTTGCTTATATTACTTTTGACAGACTATGTTAGAATTGTCAATTCAAGCTCTCAAAAATTAGGCTATTCAAGAGCTAAGGTTGGAACTTCGATGCAGACCTTTTTTTCCTAGGCTTGATTCGCTTAAATCATGATTGCATTATACTGCACTGCTTCACCCACTGCATGCTCACTGGCTCTTCAGGATTTTTATATCCCCTTTTAATATGTCATCCCAGATGTTTTGTACTGCACATTATTCAAATGCTGCTGGAATGGAAAAGTTAATTTACTTGTGTACATTTCCGTGGTGGTATCATGATCATATCTGAATGCTTCTCAAAATCAATTACTGCATCTTTGCATCAAAGCTGCAATAGTAGATCATATCATTACCTTTTACAACTAAATAGAGAAGATAGATAGATAGCTACTCACCTTTCGGAAGACTCCAGTGAGTATTTGCAGACTAGCATTGCTGAACTGCATGAATTAGGCAAAAAAATAGTCCCAATAGGGGCTGCAAAAGACCCAGACACCATGCTGATTCTCACTTCATCAAATTTCAAGCCCTGACCCAAAAGAAGGGAGGGGGCAAGAACGTTTCAGTGAAATGTTTGTGAGATTGTTGTTTTTACAGTATTCTTAAGCTTCAGAGACATCACCCACGTGAGTCAGGACGTCAGGATCGAAATGGCCACAATTTTTAATTTGCCTAATCTGATGAAAAACTTGCATAGATCCTGTGCCTTTTCTCCTCCTGTTTTGTCTCCTTGTATAGTGGCTGTGTGCCCAGAAGAGCCTTAATTAGCTCTTGAACGAGTCCTTAAACAGCAGGTGGAATTTATTCCCATCATCCCTTTGTGTATTTCTTTGTCCCTGAACATTGAAGTCAACACAGTGCTGCCTCTGAGGCACCTCCAGCTGGTATTACTTCCGGATGACGCCCCATCTATTCTTGTCGCTGGTGAAAACATCCAGGCCAGTGCTGACAAACACAGCTAACACTCTGCTTTTCTGACTCTCCGGTGCAGTCTATTTGCACCCTTCTGACTGGAATATAGTGCCAGCGTGGGTTGCAGCCCATTGCACTGCACGTCTGCGAAATCTGGGCGCCACCTAACTCAAAGCAGTGTTGCTGCTATGTCATGTCCAACCTACTTGTGAATGGGAAGAGATGGTGGTACTTTCCACAAAGCAATTCCTCCTCTGCAGCTCTGTGTAATGTCTAGATTTGTAAATGTCTGTAGGGCATTTAAGGTCTTCAGTATATATGTGACTTTCTGCATGTACATGAATCTCTCTTAATATCAGGGAGATCTCTGGCTTTTTGATGTTTTGTGAATCAAACGATGTTAACACTATATTATAGCATGTATGTTGCATATAAATTAGTTACAAAAAATTATAGAAACTAAAATGTTAGACGCCTGTTACATCATCTTCTCCTGCTGGTGTCTAATTGTTTCACACAATGCTTTCTCCTACATGATGCCTTATTATCATTCATGAGAGCATTGATACACTAATCAAGCATTAGCATTAATCAAGAGATATTCAATCCTACTCTGAACATGTCTAGCTGACAGAGGAGCTAAGATGCTAGTAGATATATGTGCCTTACTTGTACAAGCATCATTACCAGCAGCTCTGGCAATAATCACAGCAATGGGGGAGGAATTTTTGGAAAATAAGTTTTAAAAATCCAAAGTTTGATACACCTGAGGAACCCGATTGATATCTATCAAACTGAGCTAAATATCTTCCTTACATAATGGAGCCTCTACCTTCTGGCAACTCAGATCACTGGTTCATTTTAAGATCATTTTATATATGTATCTATTTTCCCTTCTTTCACCTTTGCAGCCCTTCATGGATGATACAGATTTTGAGGGAGATTTGAGGGAGATGACTTTTTTTCTCTTATGTCCTGGAAAGCACACAAAAGCACTTTGGGGGGGTTTAGTGTGCTAAACACTAGACAAACATGCAATCTGTAATTGAAAATTCTGCTAGCTCCTTTTTGGACTGTTTTGTCTCTTAGAGACTATTGGATTTCTCTATCTTGGGCTGCACTGAACATAATCTGGCATAATAATAATTTCATAAAAATATACTTCTTGATGGACTGGATGGTTATTTTACTCAGTTTCCCCTTGCTGCTTGAGGGGAGTAACAAGGATGGGGACGTTCCTGAATTCAGGTGTGAAGCACACGGAAGGAAAAGCAATAGAGTCTAAGACCAACACAGGTCTAGGAAGCAGTGTTTGCCCAATCCTTAGCAAAATATAAACCAACCTTTTAAAGAGCTAGGAGTTGGGGAACAGGAAAAAGTTAGCAGGAGCGAGCTCCCAAGAGAGTTGGAGGAAAGAAGAACTGCTGAGCAGCGTGCTGCAGGGGAGTATTCCCATTGGTAGGAGCACGTCTCAGATACATCCAGGAGAGACCAAGTTAAAGAACATTATCAATCTGATTAAAACTGGAAAGCACCTAAATACAGATCAAATACACTTCATAGAAATTTGTGGGGAAGACTGATTGCATAGGCTAATTAGCTGGTATGACCCTTTTTTTCTTCATCCCACTGAAATCCAGGAAGAAAACTTAGCAGTGTTCTCTCCTGCAGTGGGTCACAGCACTCATCGAGAAGATATTGTCTCACTAAAGATTATTTTGGTCTGAAATTTCCACTTTCTCTGAGCATAATGCCCAGAAAAGAGATTCAAACCCTCACTAAAACCTCTTAAATCGATTACACAGCTGAAGCATGAAGAACTGATTAAACCACAAAAAGAGGACAGATTTTAAACTAAATTCTGGATGTTTTTATTGTAAAGAGAGTCAGCCAGATCATATCTGAAATATGTAAACTCTACGTTTAGCAGCTGACCATTGATATGAATTGCCCTGGAAAAGAATAAAATATAGTTGCTAGGTGGATGAAAGTTTTAGAAATCTATAGAACCAGAAAGGCAATACAGGTGGAGAGAAAGAGAAAATAAGAAGTAAGGCTGAAGTCAAATCTTTACCTTTCACGCTTGGAATAATCATTATGTAATTCTACTGAACTTGACCTCAGAAGAATATTCAAAATGGGAAGATGTTTCTGCTGAAAGGGAATGAATTAAGCTTGTACGTACTAGTGAAGGGTTGTGGCACACGGACTAAAACCCAGGAAATGAGGAATTAGCATGGAGCCATTCACATGAAAGTTCAGAAAACATATTGTATGGAATAATATACTGCAAGAGGTCATTCTTACACTTGTTATGAATTATTTTAAGACATAAAGAGACCATGTCTACATTTCTGTCTGTCTGCCTACCTATAGTGGAACTTCTGGTGAAATCAGATATCTTTTTTTTTTATAGTAAGATTAAATAGAAACTGAATTTCCTCTCCAAAATATTAATTGTAATTTTTGTTAGAATGAATCTTTGCTATATGACTGCTTTAAAGTCACTTTGAGGATCACTATGTGGCACATAGATCTCATAAGCTAGAGCCATAGAGCAAAATGATAAAAAACAGCAGTGGAACTAAGCCATTTAAAGCTTCATCTCTCCTTATTTTCTTGTTTGTTTGCTTTTCAATCTGGATAAGCCATGCTTTCTTGGATTATTTTCTTCCTGAACACAGATTTACACAATTTGTATATACAGTGTGCATTATGTTAGCTTATGTTTTTGATAATTACAGGAATCTGTCACCCTTAGAGCTGCCTTCTGCTTCCATTTTTGTCTCTGACCTTGGTGGCTGAAGTTTCTTTCAGTGTCATAAAAATAAGGGTTGTAAAATTCATATTGTAACTTTAACAGCCACATCTGTTTTAAACATTTTTGTTTTAAGAACTCAATGTGAATTTAATGACAAGGCAATAAAAGTAAAAGTTGAAGGAAATTATCACAGATTTGTAAAGCCATAAGATATGTTTCTGCACTTCTGTGAGCCATCAAATTACAAAGAAACAACCCAATTGCTTTTATTGTAGCAATTCTGCTCTTAAAGCATTTCATAGTTTAATCTATTAGCAAGAATTAACATTTCATTTACATTGGTATTAATAATGACAATTGTACCCAGATGTCGGATATTGTTATTAGCAGACACCCACACCGCAGTCAGAAAAATCATTTTCTCTCGAGTGCTTCCATTGTGTGTCTGAGAGTTAGTAATAACTGATAAATTATCCACATAGTTTGTGGGCCATCAAATCAATTTATAGAATCAAGAATTTAGCAGCAAACACTTTTGCCCTTGGACTTCAACATCTTGCTACAGATCCAAAATTTCAGACAGCGCAAGTCCAGGTAGGTGGATGGGAGCAGGTGAGGTGCACTCTGTTTCTGTGCTGGGTCCCATCTGTATCCCAGCGTCACAGAGCAGCTGGGGCTGGCAGGCACCTCTGGAGACCCCCTGGGCCATCTCCCTGCCCAAAGCAGGGTCACCTAGAGCAGGTTGCTCAGGGCTGTGTCCACTCGCATTTTGAGTATCTCCAAGGACAGAGACCCCACAACCTCTCTGGGCAACCTGTCCCGGTGCCTGACCACCCTCACAATAAAAACGGTTTTCCTTAAGTTTAAATGGAATTTTCTGTGTTTCGGTGTGTGTCCATTGCCTCCTGTCCTGTCGCTGGATATCACTGAGAGGAGCCTGGCTCCATCTTCTTTACCCCCCATCAGATATTTACACACGTTGGTAAGATGCCCCTGAATCTTCTTGTCTCCAGGCTGAGCAGTCCCAGCTCCCTCAGGCTCTCCTCATACAAGAGATGCTCCAGGCCCTTCATCACCTTTGTGGCCCTTCGCTGGATTGCTCCAGTGTGTCCATGTCTTGTACGGAGGAGCCCCAAAACCTTTGATAACCCCCATCAGAAGTGACAGATTTAATCCGGCGTTCAATGCTTCCAGCACCAGGGCTCCTGGGCTCTTCCCTGCTGTTCATCCTGAGCAGTCTCTGTCTGAGCTTTGTCTCTGCTGATGAATGAGACCGAATGTGAAGCTGTAAAACCTTTCCTAAGAATCCTTAACATTGCAGGTAATGTACATCAAATCAGAGTCACATAAACATTTATGTAAATCAATTAGGAGTGAGCAGCCAGCATTCAGGTTTGCTTTTAGTATCCCTTTCATACCTAAAACCCTTCTAGGCAGACCAGCTAACCCTGTCAATATGGTGCAAGCTGTTTGTATGCTATCTTTTATATACATTTGCAAAACTTATTATGGCAAAGGAAGGGGCTTTAAAGAAGACAATCCAATGCCTAGAAGCATTTCAGCAAACTATACTGCCATATGCAGTTGCTCCAGTGCCCTGAATCCTGGCATCTGCTTGTGGCTCAGTCGTCAAGGCTGTCAGCTTGAAGGACTGTCAGTTTTCTGCGGTATTTAATAAAGTCATTGCAAGGGCCCCTTTCTTAGATGAGATTTTGCACAAAAGCACAGACACTGTCTCACTGGCAACTACTTCAGACAAAATGATTTGCTAAGTATTTAGAAGCACGTTGCTGCTCCTGATGTTCAGAACTCACCAGTTCAGTAGTTAAAAAGTTTATTGAAAATAGGTCCACTCAGAGCAGATTTTATATTGGATTATATAGGAGGTCAAAGATAAGAAAGATAGTAGCATGGCAGGCTTAAAATGTTATGTGATCCTTAGAGGGGCAACATGGAGCTCAAAGAAGTTTCTGTTACACTGGCAAGTGATGTAGTGAGTTACCAGGATACAAGTTTATCGTGCTCAGAGCTCGAGTGTTTTCTTGCTCTATCATTTTGAGATTAGCATCTTTAATTCATATGTATGCCACAGAGCAAATGTGTAATGAATACATATTTCACCATTCGTTTTTAATTGCTCAAGATTACTTACATATATAGCGTATATAGCTTTCTGTTGGCAAATTGACATACGTTGGTGCAATTTGTCTCTTTTGTCTGCAAATTTCCACAGATTAAGTTAAAAGAATTTGGTGAAAATTTGATTCTAATAGCCCTACATAGGTATAGAAAGGTGTCAATAACTTGCCAAAACTTATGGAGAGCCTAACCCCAAACTCTCTGATAGACTTTCTGAAGCCTTGAGCTGATAAACAAGCTTTCAAAACCGATTTTTAAATTATAGGCTTGAAGTTGGTGTGATAGTTTGTTTCATCTGTGTAAGTTCACTGACTGCATGCAAAACAGGTAATTGTTTTTAATGCAAGAGTGCACCCAATTTGTCAGTTGTGTGCACAGATTCCTATTTCGCTTGTGTGATAATAATTAAGCAATCTCACACAGGAACTTGGTGTACTTATCATTTACTTTCTGTTATTTTTGGAAGATACAGACTGGTACGCACTATGAAGAACGCAACTCGTTATAGGAAATATTTTCCTCATCCAACAACAACCTCAGCTTTACTTTAGGTCTTCAAAATCACAGGTAAAAACTTGCACAGTAGCAAGTCAGCTGGAATGTGAGAGAAAAATTTAGAACTATCAGGCAAATTTGCCCAAGACACTGGATTTACTCCATTTCTCAGGAAAAGTGTTCTGAGATCATAGTGGACAGGAATTGGGTTGTATGACTTATATAATTTTGTTATTCATAATGCAGCAGAGTCATATTTAATAAAACTGAGAGTGCATTGAGTAGTTTTGCCTGACTAATACATTATCCTTCAGTAGCTACACCATTAAAAGGTATAGAAAACTTTCATTGTTTTTTTTAACTGTTTTTTAAAGCTATTTCCCATCCCTGGAAAGCCTGGGATGATACCTGCTGCATTTTAGGGCTGAGAAAGTGAAAATGTGGATTGTGCTCTTTGATTTTAATGAGGTCAAGGGCATTCAATATCATTATTTTTGATTTATTTGGCTCTAAAAGAAATACCCCGAAGGCCACTCTTTCCTTCAGTGACACTCATATTTACCTCCTGACTTCAGTAGATTTTATTACAGTTTGAAACTGAGATTGGCTACTTTTAATTTAAAAAAATGAGTCAGAAAATTGCAGAAAGAAAAGAAAAACTCTGACATTTGTTCCATTTTTACCACCGGCAGTAGGGCTCATGCCGTATTAATGAGAGAAGAAGTTGGATCTAAAAATGTAATTTGGTTTCTTATTTCTCTTTTCTGTCACTTCCACTGAAGCAACAGACTTACAATACGTCTTTGCTTGCTTAATGCTATTGCTAATTGCTCAGATGGGACTCTGAGAGACCATTAAGTGTCTATTGATTGTAATCAGCTTGCCTATGACAGATGAAGTTGGCTCTAGTGGTTTTTCTTTTTTTTTTTTTTTTACCCTGTCTGGTGCTATAAACTGAGGTCTTTAGTCTCTTGCTGACCATGACTTTCCTACATTTACTGTTGTATCCTTTCAAAATTTCCAGGTACTTTTTGTTAGTCAGAGAGCAGAGTCTTTTGGATGTGATGTGCTGTCCTGCACGAAGTCCGTACCTAATCCTGTGTCTGTTTAACTCTTTTGCCATAGCATATTGCTGCCTAGGTTCAAATGTAGAGAAAATTCAGGTGGTGAAAATGTTGTTTTGAAGAAGTGATGACTGCTTGTGACTCTGCACCTGAGCCTATCCGTACCACTGGAAAGGGATCTGGCATCTGCTCTGACAGTCACATTGTCCACCAGCTAAAGAAATTGTCGTGTTAAGATTAAAAATAGAAATGGTCTACAAATAAAGAGGGAGAAGAACTAGGGAAATGTATGATTTCAAGTGCATAGGAGATGATAAGAGTGAGGGGAGAAGAAAAAAGAGAAGCTATATGTAGGAAGAAAAGATACAGAGGAAAAATGAAGAGAAATTTATCCTCTGGAAATGAAAATAAAGGCAGCATCAGAACCATCTGAAATGGAGAAAGAAGTCTAGAGTGATAAAATGAGTGAAAACAGGTTTGCTAATGGAGAAAAAAAAAAGGTACTGGTTCACAGTAGCTCTTGTACCTAGCTGGGGGAGGTTGTAGAGGTTTCCTACAACTACCACCAGTGGGACTAAGGACCCCCGGGTGGTACTTCATCCAAGTGCAGTGAAACACTGGAGCTCAGTAGCACATGTGAAAACAGGGCTCCCTGGTCTACAACATGGTCAACTGGGGCATCTGCAGAAAACACTGCTTTATAATGACAGGTCAAAGAAACCTTCTCAAGTGGCAAATGCGCCCTACTAATCATTCATGATCATTCATGCCCTGCGTGCTGCTAGTCACCTGCCTGGCATCACACTGTGTGGCTGGCCCTTCTTCACAACTGTTACTTTTCAGTCTTTTCCAAAGGCCTCTTCAAATCCTAATTTACTGATGCTGAACATGCCTTGTGTAAACCTCATCCTTTTCTGGCGATTTCCTCAGAGAGAGACAACCGCTTGCCCCGTATCCCCCTTGTTTTCAATGCAGTTGAAAAACTGTTGTAACACATTGAGCTCAGATTTCATTCCAGTCCTGGGGCCTGCACAGGCTCTCGTGAGATGCCTTATTGATTCGAAGCACTTACAGTGACCTGCTGGACTCCGTGTAATGTAAGGTCTGTCCGTGTCGAGGAAATGTTCCATCTGTGTGAGCCTTCCTGCCAACGGCTCGTCCATGCCAAGGTCAACGCTAGGAGTGAAGCCTGCAGAGCTGGTGTTCCTGGGCCTCTGGAGCCGCACCTGGCATGGGCACAGCTAGACATGCGTGGGTCTACAGAGAGCGCGTGACTTGTGCTAATCTATAACAGTCAACGGGCAGGGAGAACTGGGGGCAAACCCGTGTTTTTACAGTCAAGTGACCCAAATTTTGCTCTAAACTGCATGTTGGGATCGAGTTTGGCCCAAAGGACCATCCTTGTCTTCAGCAGGAGAGAGTTCATGATCTTCCTTGACGTGTTGGTTGAGAAACATTATATAAAAACAATGGCCGATGCTAAGCAAGAATCCAGGGTGGCTGGGTGAAGACCCTCTGACTCCTGACAGAGGACACGCTTTACAGGGACAAGCAGAAATACGTTCCCTTAGTCTGTTTGGGGCTGCGGTTCGAGGTGCGGACCTGCCTTCTGAGGTCCCTCGGCACCTCCTAAAGGGCAGCCGCCGAGACGGCGGAGCTTGGACGCGAACGCGACCGCCGCAAGCCCCGTCTCCTCCACAATCCCCCATAGGGAAGACGCGCGTTTGCCATCTGTGGAGCACAGGTGTGGGTGCCTGCGCCGGCACGCCGCACAACCTGACAGACTGACACACTGCACCCATTGTTCGGCCGCCTGCCCAGCGCGCCGGACAGCTGCTCGGAGCCGGCCATCTGCACAGCCAAAGCTGCCGCCGGGAGGGGCCGCTTCAGCGGGATGCGGGCAGACCTGAGGCTTAAGCAGCAGCCATTCAAGAGCTGACGTGAACTAATTTATGAGAAATTGCTTTTAGCAGGTGCTAACCTGTCTCGACCACAGATAACAGGATAGTTGCTATTGGGAATCAAACCAAAGAGCCATAAAACCTGAATATCGTTACACAGTTTGCCAGAGAGCACAGCTGTTGCACTGTCATCATTTCTCTCTGGCAAAGATGCACCAATTCATGCTGAATTCCAGCCAACTAAATGCCAGGAATTAGAGCCACGCAATTGCGGAGCAGCAATTGCCATTTCAGTATTATTCAGTTATATTCCTGTGTGTGTGTTTTTGCTTGGCTACTGCATTGCCACATGCTCCTCACAACTCCTGCAAATCTCTGTTCTTTGTTTACCCACTGAATACTATTTCCTTTCTAGCGTTAAAATAAGAAGTGAGTGTTTTTTCCCCTTCAATCCCACCATATACGTCACTAATAGGACTTTTCAAAACTTTGTCAGTCACCTTCCGTAACAGCCTGAGGAATACTATAGGGATATCTCTAGTAGCTGGATACAGGATATTGTATTTCTCAGTTTGTCCAGTTGAGTAATTGCCTAGTGTAGCTTTCTGGACTTGAGCAACAGTTACTTGGAAGGAAGAGAAAAGCCGGTCGGGGAATTTAAATATTTCTAGAGTGACTTGCAGAAGAATCAGGTTAAAATCAACAGGTTAGGGTTTGATTCAAGATCATAAACTAGGTGCCTGGGGAGAATATGCTGGGAGGAACAATGTTCCACACCTCGAATTCATTTGAAAAAAACACTGCTTATTGATGCACTGTTTTTCACCATTGAAATAAAATGTTGCTCCTGCTTTTTGCATTTAATGCATTTTGGCTGCAAGATATTGTTGAAGGAAAAGGGTGAGAAACAAAACTATTGAACTCTCCTCTTGTTGTCTCTTTTATTATGGAGAATGCTTTCCTTCCTTTCCCCTGGAGGGGATCCTCTTCAACACTCCTTCAGCGAACTCACTTCTCACCTGGGAAATAATCCATCCGCATCAGGCAGCGGCAGAGAGCTGAGCCGGGACAGCAGCCTGCTCGGTGAGCAGCAAAGGCTGCTCGTCAGGCTGGCATCTTTTGCTAACACCAAAAGCGCTTTAAGGAGGAAAAAATGAAGCTGGAATACGGTTGGGAGCGAGCATATGCTGGAAGTTCAGCTTGGGTAATACAATAAGCTCTTCAAGAGTGGATTCATTTTCTTCTCAGTGTAAATAAATACTCACAATAGCCCCAGCCATATTCATTTTCGTGTGATTCTCCCCCTTCCTTATCTGAGGTGGTGTCCTGTGCGTTATTGATGTGGGCTCATTTGCGAGACTCTGCTCTTGTCCATATGTGCAAGTCACTTAATAAGATGAGAAGCAATGTGTAAAATAACAAGGGTGTTGATGTAAAGTTCTCAAATGGCCAGCACTGGGATTAATAGTTAATGGCCTATTGGCACAGAATATTTATTGATGAGCAACACAGGGTTCCAGTAACACCAATACAGGGTTGTTGGGGAGATTGCATCCTTTTTCCAGAAAAAGTATTGTCATTTGGTTAGCAAAAAGCATATCATTACTTGGTGTCTGTTAAAGAGTGTCTTACTGTGGGTGTGGGGAAACGTTCACTTTGAAGCAAACAATCTGAAGGAAGGAAAGACCCCTGCTCCTCTAAAAATCACAGCAGTTTTTTTAATGGACTGATGAGATTATTATGACTAATAACTCTTTTAGAAACGCATGATGAGATAATTATGAGGAAAATCAGATTTTGTGCTTCGGGGTATAAGCTGATCAAAAAATCTTTCCCTTGCACAGCTGTCTAATTAAGTATTCAAAACGCAAATGCATGTGCATGTGTGTGAGAAAGTGTAATTCCCCCCTTCTCGGAAACATGGGGTAAGAGCCGGCAGGAGAGGCGGAGGGCATCAGGCCCATGCGCACCCAGCCTGGGGGTGCCTGCGCCCAGGGCCAGGAGCAGCTGGATCTGTCGGCGGTGCCGTGAGGCTGCTGGGGCCCGGGTGAAGCCGCGCCAGGCCCTGCTACGGCTGTGCCATCACTGAGAGGAGGTGAAGGGATTCTCTCTGCCCCAAATTCCCCCCCGTCAATCTGAACCTGGTCCCTGGGAGCATGCAGCAAAGCAGTGCATGTCCCAGGGAGCTCTATTTCTCTCTCGGAAGAGCTGGGAAGTGTCACAAAGTCAGAGTCTGAACTTTGTGGAAAGAAGCCAGCGCCATGGGCGTAAGCTCTGTTCTCTTTTTCAAAGTGGCTACTGTAAAAGGAGTATTTCTGTTGAAAAGGGGACCTGCTGCGGTTGGAGAACACCTGCCCCAGGCTGCAGGAGACCTTAAGAAGTGTGATAAAGCAGTGTTGCTTCTGCACGCCCGAACGGCTATGGGCTAAGAGTGGCTTTGCTCAGGAAAAGAAAACAAAAAGCTCTCTACAGGACAGCATCCGTCCAACGGCTGATCAGCTCCGCGACGGCTGGAGTAACATACGGATTTGTGCTCTGGCCAGTCCTACGGATGATGCCACCCATTGCATCACATGTCCCGGTCCCCCGGCACCCGCAGAGCTGCTGGGTGATTTCCCGGGCAGCCCCTTTCCCTTCCGGCACGGCAGCCAGAGCTCAGCTGCTCCCTAATCCCAGCTCTCCCCAGCTTCAGCTGCCTCAGGACGACCACGGACACCGTGCGAGCCAGAAGCAACTGAGCTTGACTCTCCCATCCCAGTCTGGGCTGGGAAGCCTTAGCGAAAAGTCAGCTCTCCCTTCTCCATTTTCCCTTCTTTTTATGCCCGTGTGTGATGGCCAAGACTGCAGCAATGTGTACCTCTCGATCACTTAATAGACACAAAATGATTGTCCTTATAGCTCGGGTACACCGTTTCCTGACTCTGATTCCCACAGGTTGTGTGCACTACTGCTTTAAGCAAACCAAATAAGAAAAAGCATAGCAGACGAAGGTGAGCTCCTTTACTGCAGTTATAAGAGTGTGCTGGCACGCTGACTTGAGCAGGAACGCCAGCACTGACACACACCTGCACAGATCTATAAGCAAATACAAACTCACAGGTGTATATGTGTATTTGTATAGATGTGCAGCTGCTGATAGAAACACACATACATGTACACAGTTCTTACAAAGCTACAGATATATACAGATACCTACATGCCCACCTCTAAGGAACAGATGTGATAAATGCACACTCCTGCCCTCCGACAGAAAGCCAGGTACGCATGCTTTTGTACACGGCTGCATAAACGTGTACACAGATGCCACGTGTAATTCGAGACTGCCTAACACATGCATACGCACATCTGTCGGTGCGCTTTGGGCAAAACAGATATCAGGGAACTGACCTCTACGTCTGGGCGAGTGAACTGAAACCTAGAAGTAGCAAGGCTGGGGCTTTTAATGAAGTGAATGAGAAATGCAAAAAGAGAGATTGAAAGTGCCTGATGCTCTGATACATAATTGATGAGACTCCAAGCAGGGCTTCAGTGTCTAGTAAATTATTAAACACTGACTCATTAGGGAAAGATTTCATTATAGGATAATTTAATTAAATGACAGGCAAAAAGAGGAAAGAGCTTTAAGGGACTGAGGCCTTCTGTTTCTTCCACTGTGACACTGAAGATTTAAAGGGAGAGCAGGCGAGAAACGATCCTGGAGCTGGGGAAGTTATTCACCGTGATTCTGAGCACAGGCAGTCTGGGCCTCCGCTTCCTCACCTCTTGCATTTTCATTTACCTATTGCAAAGCAGATGTAAGCTTTTATTGCTCTCGTTTAAAGGCATTCTGCACACACATTACCCTGGTGCAAAAGACTGCCCAAATTGCGTACCTGGCTTTCCGTCTGTGAGCAGGAGTGTGTATTTATCTGCTTTGTACAGATGGGCACATATGTATCTGTAGATGTGTAAGATCTGCGTACGTGAAGTTCAGGGACGGACTGTGTCACCAGCCCAGAGAAAGGAAAAGCCAGGTCCAAACTCCTTGGCAGCTCAGGGTGTGTTTGGATCCAAGGGCTTGCTTCTTCCCATTTAAAGAGCTTGATGATGTCCTTTGGGTCCCCGAGGGCAGATTTAAGGGACCCCCAGGTCCTCAGCTGAACACGCTGCAGAAGAGATGGGGCTCTGTGGGGCAGGGCCGGCGCGTACAGCCGCAGTGTCCTCGAGCCTCCCGGCGCTGCCTGGTGTGTGCGGAGGGCAGAGCGGTGCAGTGGCGTCCCCGAGCCCAGCAGAGGCACCAAGGAAAGCAGGGGCAGGGAAAAGGGACTGAGCTTTTGATGCCTTCCCGTGCTTTGGAGGGAAAAAATATTTTCATTTGACATTTGCAACCCCAGGACAGAAACTGTAAGAAGAGTAACTTTTTTCTTCTTTTTTTTCCCCAAGGGGTGTGTTTCACCCAGGTGCCTTGATTCACCCATCTTGGTTAGGCAAAGACAAGGGAAGAGCAGCTGAGGAGAGACAGTAGTGATGCCCGTTCAGGGAGATCCGTGGGACACAAGTGACTGCGAGCGAACGACTCGGAGGGATTTCTTTCTGCATCAGCGTTTCATCTCAGTTTGTTCTGCTGAAGACTGGTGAAGTTAAATAAGTTCTCTCTCTTTTTCAGTTAAATAATATCTTAAACAAACACTTCCACAGACCTGCTGGGTGGTTTGCTTGCTTGGCTTGGGACCACGAGCAGGACGGGTTGCCCAGCTGTTCTCCCTGCACAAGGAGGTTTTCAGGGTGGGACAGACAAGGTCAGGTGCGTCCGAACTGATAAATAAAATGACAAGAACTTCCAAAATGACAGGCATAGCAGAACCAGAAAATCCTCATTTCCAAGCAGCTACATTCAGTATCTGTTTTACTTCTGAATGCAAAGATGCATGCAGCTGTCTAGCATTTGCTCAAGCCCTGAATTTTGGGCCCCATTTCAATTCCTTCAGGCTTTCTTAGAAGCCAAGTGTCTCTCTTGCGTCTGCAAAACTGGCTAAATTAGACTGAAGTTTTACAAAAACTGTGAGGTGATTGAAGAACCAATGCCACCTAATTTTATATACGTATTTTTTGCAGAATGCAATGGTAACGAGCACATGAACCTTAACTTTGACTGGAGGAAGCTGATCATCTATTTGCGGGGAAAGCAAGAACAGACAGATGAATGCAGAGGTGATGAAGGCACACAGGGCTGCATTAGCAAAAGTGCAGCGAGCAGGTTGAGGAAAGGGATTATTGCTGGAGTAACACGTCCAGTTCTGGTTTCCCCAGGTCAAGATATTGATAAACTAGAGAGAGGCCAGCAAAGGGCCATGATGATGGTGAGGGAGCTGGAGCAAGCAGCTGAGAGCTGGGTTCGTTCAGCCTGAGGAAGACTAATGGGGATCGAACTGCTCCTGATAGCCCGACTCCTTGCTGAGGTGCACACTGAAAGGACGAGAGGCAACGGGCCAAGCCGCAGCAGGGCATTTTTCAACTGGATCCATGGAAGAAATTCTTCTCAGTGAGGGTGGCCAGATGCATGTGGTTGTCCAGAGCTGCCATGGGATTTGCATCCTTGAGATAGGCAGAACTTGACTGGGGAAGGCTCTGAGCGACCTGAGCCAGCTTTGAAGTTAGCGTTGCTTTAAGCTGGGGCAGGAAGGGTTGACTCCAGATGTCCTTTGCAACCTTAGTTATTCTGTGATTCTAGGTTGCGGTGCAGCTAACGTGCAAAGCCGCAGGTCAAAACCTGTTGGTATAGTGTCTTCTTAACCTTGGCTTCATCTGGTGATTGTAACAGGTAATTTCATCCTTCCAAGGATATTTCTGGCAATTGGATCATAATAAAATGCTTGGCTAGACATAGTTCTTAGACGGTGCGGTGTAAGTAGGAAAAATACTTCTGTCTTTCATTATAAGAAGGAAGTCCCTCTTAAGTAAGACTGTACTTAACTGCAGTCGCTTGAGTCGCAGACTACCCACAGCTCTTCTCTAGAAATACTGATCTTTTGCGGTGCTTGTTTACGGGTTGTGACAGCAAAACAGGAAACGTCTGGGACTTTATGCTGGAATGCAGCCCTGTGGTGAATGTGGTCAGAAATTCGGGAAGTCACCCAGAAATGCCAATTTTCTTGTTAATTATTTCAGAAAAGAGAGAGCCAAGAAAAAAAAATGCCTGTCAGACAATGAAGCAATCTGACAACATCTGTCTGTTTAAAATCACCTATAATTGCCTGAGAGAAAGGAAACCAGTCCAAGAAGTACTTATGTGCACTACAAAAAGAGATTATTCTGTCTGAGACGGACTGTGTCAGTTTTGGTTCAGAGTCTCATTAGATCCTGGCACAAAGCTGAGAAAATGCATGAAAGAAAAAGACTTAGAAATGGTCTTTTCTGCAGAGAAGGTCAAAACCAGACTATTTCATCTAAAAAAAAATGCAAGAGATGGTAGAAAGTACTAGTTCTTGGCTATCTGGCAGAACCTTTCCAGGTTAGCCTGGAAGCTACTGCTCTGGTAAGACAAGGAGGCTCCAGAAAACTGGCAGCAGCCAGAGAGTGTGTCAGATATAATTGCTAGCTGGACAGGAATGTTAAGAGGCAGGAAAAATAAAGTTCTGCAATCATACCTGAACCTGTTTTAATTGCTGTTGAAAACTGAAGAACCTACTCATAACCCCAATAAGCCTCTTTAAGTGGTGACCTTGGAAATTAAGCTGGGATGCTTATTTTCAAGAGTTAAGCAAGTAAAAAATAATTAAGCAGAGAGACAATGGAATGGGTAAGGCAGATCACAGAATTAATAGCAATTAGCATTCTGAATCCTAATTTGAACTGTCTTGAAACATTTGCAACACGTGCTCATTACTTACATTGGTTGTGCTGTAGTTCATTTGTGAACTTCCTAAGCTGAGTACTAAGTGGTTGAACACACAAGAGCATAGTCTCAGTTTCTGAAAAGATCAATCTTTGGCACTATATTTTTGTTTCAAGCATTCCTTGTATTAATTCAAAATTCCCCTTCTGCAAATGTTCTTCTAGGGACTTTAGAGCCAGTATGTGATAGAGAAGCCTCTACCCCTGCCCTAATAAAAACTTTCACTTTGAGCATTTCTTGCTACTAAGTGCAAAATGTCCCTGATGAGAATTCAGATAGATGCTGTGGACTGCATCTTGCTTCTTCTAGCTGACAATCAACTGCTTTGTTTCAAAAGAGATGGTACATGCTAACACTCCTATTCATGTCAGAAGGATTACTTTTCTGATTATTCATACTTGTTCTCAACAACATTTTTGGAAACTAGACAGGCAAGGAAGCCGAAGAAAACTGTCCTAATAATGTAAATTAATATTTTTGCATGACTGTCCAAATGCAGTGTTTGCTCAGTTCTAAGAATTCAGGAACAGAGCTAAGAAGAACTGAACCCTCCCAGTTTTATGCTGTGAATTTTGAACTGCCAGAGATTTAGAAGTTTGGCTTGTTTGCATAGATGTTTAGAGGATGATGCTCTCTGTGGTCTGCAGAGGGAGCAGATAATTTTCTTAGGAAAAGTGCTTCTGAGAAGCATTTCAGGAAAATTTGAAATCATGTGAGGATTGCTGGTCAACTGGTGTATGAGACTTTTTTTTTGGGATGAGTAAGAGAAGAGGCACAAAACAGTGAAGGGGAGCAGAGAGGGATGGGCAGAAATATTACCTGTGTTACTCAGGCTTTGCAAACATCCATAACCAGCTGTACATTCACAAGACCAAGTTTTTCTCTTGTTTATCCCAGAATAAACTGGGACTGAGTCTACCAGTGTTCACAACTACCCTCTTTTCTCTAAACCAGGCACTGCTTGCTTTTTTGGGCCCTTCTCCTGAGCTGAGGCCATTCTCATGAGGCTTTTCACCACTGCCCAGTTAGGCCTTTAGCTTCTCCAGTAGTTACAGAAGAATTAACACTCATTCTGGCACTCCTTCCTAGGGTTCATCATTGTGTGATACTGCGGATTAGAGTAGCAAAGCTGGACTTGGCACAAGACTCCAGGGACTGGCTGGCAGGAGCGTGCGGCAGTCACAGGCAGGCCTGGCAAGGGAGGTATCCCAGCTTCCAGGTCCACTTTCCTGTCTTTCAGGAATTCCTAAGTCCTCTTATCCTGTCGTTGAACTGCAACTTGCCTGGAGAAGTTTTTTGGGAACCCTGTTCTCTGATGAAATTGTTTTTAGGTATAAATGCCCTTCTCTGCCTTTCTTAGTCGGAATATTAGGGAATATTAGGAATATTTCTTGATCCTTAATGGAAAAATGAAGGAATAGAGAATTATCTAATTGAAGAGGTCATTTGAAGATCTTTATTCATCTAAGCTTTGTTCCTGGCACTCCCAGTGTTTGGTTGGGTGATTTTTAAAAACCACGTAATCATTTCCTGCCTCAATTTCTCAAAATATAGAATAAAAAAGTCCCACAGATGTGTTGTGAAACTTACTGGATATCTCAAAACTGCTTGGGAATGAAAAACGATCCGTTGTACTCACAGCATCTTTTGAATCAAAGATCCCAGATTGCTAGTGCTGGCCCGTCACGCATGCGGACAGTCCTGCGCCTCCTCCTCCGGCTCGAGCAGTCTCACCACCCGGGTAGAAATGACTGGGCGTTGCAGAGGTTGTTGAGGACATTCTTGCCCAGAGGTGGCTGCCACACACTGAGGTTCAGTAAATAGGTTCTGCAAAGTCTTTGTAAACTTTTTGGGTGGAAATTGTGGTGTAAGAGTAGTCTTCAACATTGTTATTCTTCATTGTTATCATAATGGTTGTTTTGAAAGATTTGGCTTGCTGTTTTTCAAAGAGATTTTCTATCTGATATGCAGAAAACCACCCTGAGGGGAAGGAAGACTCCTATCTAGTGAAAGGCTCCCAATTATAACCCAGAGCAGAGACAATCCCCTCTTTTATTTTGCAAGTCTACCTGCTTTACCAGGCTGATGACTCAAAAGGATTTTGAGTCTCTCTGTCTCTCCATTTCAGAGATGAAACATTGGGCTTTTTCCTCTCACTGTGACCTCCAGGAAGTTTGGCACATTCCTTAAGTAAGATTGACCCCAAATTCCTTTTTCTGATGTTTTTGGATTAAGCCAGACTTGGCATTCACATGGGCTATGATACAGTCAGCATTCCCCGACTGTGATAGTTTGTCATGGGTCAGCACAACTGGAAGTGTGCTGCAGCAGGGCTTGCTGCAGGTCAATACTGAAATATGTTAAAGCAAGAGGAGGGGAGCGTGTCCGAGTCAGCTGAAACACTGTGAGTGCCACAGATAGCCCTGGTGCGCTGTGACACTCAAACACACTCAGAAATGCACTAAAAGCTGGTTTATGCAACCTGTTGTTAACTTTCAGAAACATCAACACAAAGAGATTCAGAAACCGAAATGTAGCTGTGGAAATGTGCAGCTAAAGAGCCTTGCAACAAATAGCACCTTGGCCGTATATGCCTGTACCATTAGTGTGGCTGGTGACTGCAGCAACAGTAAGGACTTGAAAAGAGCTCGTCCCTATATATCTGTATGTTGTTTGACGCAGTGCGGGAACAGAATATCTCATGGGTATTTCAGGCTACTGCACAGATAGCACAAATCCCTTATGGTCCCATGCCGGGTTGTGCAAAGTGTATTTCTATAACACAGGCTGACGTTTCCAGAGGCGTAGAGCTGGAACACATCTTCCACTAATCACCTAATTTTTTCTCAAAATGCCAAGTATAACTTTATTTGTAAATGAAATCATACAAACAAAGCTGGAAGTCTAGGAGTAAATGCAGCCTAGAGTGCAGCAGGAGGCACGACTGTCTCGTGGGATGATCAGAGGTCATTTCTCATCTGCGTACCAATGAACTAGGTAAACGGTGTGAGACCCTAAGGAAGGTGTTTATGACACTGTACCAGAGAGTCAGATTGTGAGCTTAGGTCTGTGGATCTTAATCTACCTTGGATAGTGCTTTACTTCACTTAGGTATATGCATATCTAATGTCATAGCATTGATAACTTAATATAACTTCAGCTGACATTAACGATGATTTCTACAAGTTATTGCTGAATGTGATCGTATCTATATATTTTTTCCTTTTTGCAGTTGATTAAGAGGGCTGCAAGAGTTTTCAGGTTTAATTTTTTTTCTGTCCATTGATATTTCTAAGCTAAGAAACACAAAATGATGGCATGGATGATCCTTTGTATGTTTATGGGCAGACCTGGAAAGACATTTTTTTGATCTGGCGTACCTGGAGTCCTTATGTCTTATCTGAGCAGAGGGGAGTGCTGGATCTTTAATAAAGAAATTCTTCCTTCAGTCACCACTGGAAATACTTCTGTTTTAAAAATACAAAAGTCAAAGTCTTGACATTCTGAGTAAAATCTTGTTTCTGATACAGTTCCACTTTCCCCCTAAGCATTGCCTTTCCAACACCTCCCAAGAGCACCTCCAATATAGATATAATAGTGCTGGTGACCACTGAGTTATGCAGATCTACTCTGGACAGCACTGGATTGCAGAAGACGAGGCACTCCAAGAGCTCATTTTCATAGCGTTTCAAGTGTAGTTACCATTAGTGAAAATATTGAGTCTCTGGCACAGACACAGCAGCCTAATCTTGTCTGTGAGCAAAGTCAAAGGCTCTGAACAGAGACTAAGGAGATGAAAATGGAGCTTCCTTTATTATGGACTTGCTGAGGGTGAGAGCAGGTCCGACAATAAGTGAGGAACACTAAAATAATTTGGAGCAGGACTTCCCTGGCAGAAGTGGAACCAGCGAAGGAGTCCAGGTACAAGAAAGGACCAGGAGCTGGGGCAGGAGCAGGTTTGGAGGTGGGAAGCTTAGGGCTGGATGTTCAAGTGTAATTGGGAAAATATAGAAACAGGCAAAAGGCAGCCTTAGGAGGAACCTTTAGCACCCACTTGCTGTAACCAAAGTGACAGTTAAATACCTCTGGGAGATCCTGCCAATCCTTGAGCCCTTCCTTTGCAGGCATCAACGGTGATATCATCAGGAGCTTTTTTGTTCTGGCTCACACCGACTTAACCATTGCAAAGCGGTTTCAGATTCCTGCCTCTTGTGAGGATTGAGTTTCTTCAGGATTATGATTTTTCAAATAATTTTCCAGGATAGGCCATAATTCATACTGAAAATCAGAGCAAAAGAAGGAGGTGGAATCAGTGGAGCGGAGTGAGAAGAAAGCTCTAAAACTCCAGAGACCTTGCAGTTACTTTTAGCTGTCCTAAGAGGCATGGTAAATAACTATCACAAGCCCAATTTTTCACCCTTCACTAGGTATTTTTCAAGGATTGCAGTCCAGCTGTATTTATTGACAATGATTCTCCAGCTGAATAAAACTTCACCATTTGCAGTACTTGAGTTAGTCAGTGAAACACTAAATGCAGAGCTGAGGTTGGTAGAGAGAATTCAGATTATAGCCAAAAAAGCTTCATTTCTGGCTCCAGATATTATTTTCCAACCCCCTTCATAGTCAGAGACTTGCCAGATCCCCATTTAGCTTGTTAAATTATTGTATGTAGCACCTGAAATAAAATGTAGACATGACTTGGTGTTTAAGCAGGGAGTCATGTTTAAAATTATGGCACTTAAGAGCCAAGGGAAATTTTCTAGGTGCTAAATTTGGCTCCAGAGCTGCCATTTCCCAGCACAGCAGAATAGTTCACCACAGTCCAAGAGGTCATGGCAAAACATGAATGAAAGTGTTAATGTAAAACCCCAAATCCACAGACTTCTTGATTTATGGAGCTGACTTTGCTTTCTAGGAACTAAGAGCTACACTCAGAGATGAAGAGAGAAAAATAGCTTTAATTCTTTTCATGTCACAAGTTTTAGAAGTGCCATTTGTTCCTCCCACTGACGGTTCAAACTAGTGCAGATGAGTCGTGTTTCGTGGTGGTTTGCAGCATCTCTAGAGGTTGCGGCCCTGGCAGGACTGAAGAGGCTCTACCTGTCAGGGAGAAAGGGGAAACAGGGACTAGAGAGACTGTGAATATGTATATATGCTAGCAGAGGCACATGGGTCCCTGTGGAGCAAAAATCAGGAGTGAAATCCTGTCTCTGTTGCCATCCAGCTCTAAACTGTTCCTGTTCTCAGTGTCCTCCTTTGCTCTAGCAATCAAGGATCTGTTTGTAGCAATGGCAGGGCAGGCGTGCCTGCAATCATCAGGATCTCCAGCTTATGAAAAAGCCATTAGTCTACTGAAAGGGAGAGTCGCTGAAGGGGAAGGAAGGAGCGGTATTGTCACAGCTCCTCTCCTCCTTCCCCGTCCCTCGTGGTGGTGCTGTACGTTGCGTGGTGGGAACAAGCTGTGCTGCTTCAACTTCTCCCCCCGTCTTTCCTGTTAATACCATCGCTGTCCCTGTCCCTGAAGCCCTTTACCTGCTGGAAAGCTCCACTGAGCCTGAAATATGACAGAAAAGTGGGAAAAACATGTAGATCAGAGCCTGCATTTGAATCATGGCAAAGCAAGCAAGCGGGGGCTACTTCAGCATACCGGCTCTTCCATAGGGATGAGCCCCTCTGCATCTCCCTCAATGCCGTAATGCCATAGAGCTGCTCTAACTGTGCAAATTCCTGAGGCTCTGGCCTCAGTGTCACTGAAAAAAATGTGACAAAGAGTTTTCCTCCAACAGATCCTCTGCCCTTGGTACCCATAGGCTACGGCGGGTGACCGCAGTGTGAAGGTAAACCTTGCATTGACATGGAGACTGATGAATAGTTTCTATCCTGAAATCCAATCTCCGAAATTGATTGCACCGTCACACTAAATCCATTACTGGAGCAACCCATTTTACCAACACCACATTTCAATAATTTATTTTAGAATAAAAGGCTTTTTAAAGTATCAGATGAAATTAAGACCAGGTCTATGACATCTGTAAATACTGGAAGCCCTGCTTCAAATGGAAGTATCATAGATACTTCCTGAAAGCAAAATTATATTTTAATACAGATAACAGAAACTAGAGAAGGGGGAGAGGACTAAGGGAAGGGGGAGGAGTCTCATTAAAGGTATGCACCTATCTGTTTAGGGGTGGCCAGTTCTCTGGTCTTTATGTAGGCAGAATTGCTCATTGACTTATATATTTGGAAAATCTGCAGGACCATAGTTAATAAAACTAGAGAAAAACAGTTGGGCAGCGAATCACACCTCTGTGTCGATGTTCAGAAAGGCCAGGGTGCTTTTATTCAGAACAGATTATATGGCAGATACAAACCGCCAAAATGGGTCAGACCGTAAGTGCTCCTGGCCCAGCACCCTGTGCCTCCCCAGGGGCAGTGGTGAACACCACGAGAAAGTGCAGGACAGCGGGAGCAGTACCAAGGGCCCTGTCGCAGCCTCTGGCGAGCTCGGCTGCAGGGACGTTCCCCGAGGTGTTTAGTAGCCCTTGATGGACTTCTTTATTTCTTTTACCATCTAGTACCGCATGGAAACCAGAGAACTGAATCAGCACCAGTGTCACAAAGAAGATGCACCAATCTCTTTAGTTAGCAAGGTTAAAGAGAAATTATCAGTAAGAATTATGGCAAGAGCAAACATGGTAAAGAGGAGGAATACATTAATGGGGAACGTGATGAGAGCACAGATGGGAAGCAGTAAACTGGGAAAATGGTGCTGGAACACAACTGACATGGAAATTCATATGTCCTGGTAGATTCCTGTTGAAAACAGTCGTGTCACAAGTTCTGTAGATAGAAAAAAATACTCTTACAAGTGTAACAGCCTCTGAGTTATCACTCTGTCTTTGCACTTAAAGGTCTGACCTCCTTACAAACGTTATTATTGTTTCCCCCAATAGTAAATATTTTTGATCTAGGACTCAAAGTGTTATTGTTGGTGATAAAAAAAATTACACTACCCCATTCCTGCAAAATTTGTATTAACATCCTGATTCTTCTAGCTAAGGTTTTAAGCGAATTTGCAGTTATCTACAAACCTGGGTACTGGGCTCTGCTGTTATCCATGAATACCTCTTCAGATTCTATACACACCTCAAGAAAGTCATTTAGAAATCTGCTAGACTTGGACAGTCCAAAAGCTGCTTTCTGGCACTACACACAGGTGTATGTGTTGGCCTGGATGGAAGGATCCAACACAAAACAGCGCCGAGCAGAATCAAGTGAGCCTAGGCAGGAGACACAAAAAGATGTGATAGTGTCTCTATATAGGCTGACTAGATAGGCTGTATTCTATATGTATAGCCTGTCTCTAGTGCTGTTTTCAGGGGGTTTATGCGTGGGTGATACACCGCTGAGTTCCTGTGAATTGATAAACGTAAGAATGAATTGTACTCTTTATTTATGGGTCATTTTTATCTTCCTTTGACCATTTCCAAAGATAATACTTTCTCCTAGTTAATAAAATGATGATTTGTATACAGCTTTATGTCTTTTCCTCTAGGACTTATTACACTTGAGGTAACGGAGCGATTTGAACAGAACAGCAGCACACATTGCCTGGGCACACCTTCCTTCCGTGACGGCAAATGCCATCGCAAACGAATGCACAAACTGCTGAAAACAGGCCCTTGCTTCTGAGGACAATGTCCTTTTTAAACACTGAGTTTCTGGGTCCGACACATTAACCAAAGATTGCATTTATAACCACGGCTTTTCCTCCACGCTACGGCAGGACTCCTTATTGCATCCTTGCGGCGGGCAGAGCAGCACTGACCTGCCATAAAGGAGCCCGTGTTATTTTTAAGGCAGTTGGAGCGTCTGCGTCTGCTGCGTGATGCTCTGCAGCTCTCAGGAGCAGTGGGTAATTGGAGCTGAGTTTAGGAAGTTGAAAGAAGGGAAAAATGCAAAAAAAAGGGATATAACCCCATATTTAATAAACATGTAACATTTTATCCTCCATCTTCTGCCTGTTTACAATACAAATAAAATGAGCTGCCCTTGGTGTGACATTCCTGGCATTTTTACATCAGCTTAACCCTGGAAAAGCTTAATCCTGGTTTAATGGTCTTTTAATAGAAGTGGTCAGTAGTTTGGTAAATGTTTAAGTGACAGGTTGACGGACGTGGAGTTAACACTTTAATCCTGGCTGCAGGCCAAATGGCTACCAAGCTGGTTTTCCTTTAAACCTGAGAGTGGGGCATTTATTTCCAGCTCAGCCTCAGGTTAGAAGTGGAGGCTTAGGCAGCAAAGTTTGCTTTGAGTGTTTACAGGTGGAAAATGGCTGGTGCGCCGGGTTACGGAGAGGTGCCTTCGGGTGGTGGGAAGCATTTCTATCACAAACATTTGACAGACAATTTCCTTTTCCTCTGTGGAAAACGATAACAAAACATCGTTACAGGCAGGTTTAAGCAGTCTGTGGAAAGCTTGTCTTTCTCTTAAATCCTATAGACTTTCCCTGTAAGAGACTGCTGTAATAGCTGGAATTTCCAAAGCAAAGTATTACATGGAAATTCCTCAGCATAAGTAGATACTTTTAAATATTGCAGAGAGCAGCACCTCTATCTGCAGGGCAGCTCGGATGCGCTTCCCACAAAATGAAGCGCGGGTTCAGAAGCGCGCTTTTGGGGCAAAGCCTGGGCTACAGCGATGATCCCCCTCATACTCCAGATGTGTTCGCCCCTGGAGACCGCGGCGCCTCCCCGGGCCAGCCGCTTCCCCGGCTCCCGGCGGGGCACATCCCGTGGCACCCCAGCCGCCGCCGCGCAGCGAGAGCCGCCCCAGGTGGCTGAGGACCAAGGCGAAACAGGGGTTGCGGGAGGAGACGGGCGCCGCAGAGCGCGCGAGCCGGGGCAGTTCTCGAAGGGAGGCGAGGAGCTCAGGCGCCCCGGCGCGGCCCCTCCGCGCCCGCCGAGGCATCCAGCCGTGGGGGGCACGGGCTGGGGCACCCCACGGGGACGGCGCTGCGGAACGGGAGGCGACGCCAGCGGGCTTGGCGCCGCCGGGATGCGCCGCAGCGCTCCGTCCGCCTGCAGCCTGCGCGGCGCGGGGCGCCTCTGCCTGGCCCGCGCTCCTCTTCCTCCTGGAAGCCTCCGAGGTGCCAGCATTTGAGTTAATGCGTTTCGTATGTCAGTAGTTCTCTGAAAGGACTGAAATATTTTCTTGTATGTTCCAGACCGTATTTTGCTTAGGTCAAGCTGTTAAACAGTAAGTTTTAATTTTATGGGAACAGGCTCCCTGCCTTTTGGGGGAGGGTTTAACAGATTCATTACTCGTTACCAGCTTACAGGAGAAGCAGTAAGTTCATGTGAACAAACAGCTTAAATGTATTTTAACCACTGAAAGAAACTTTATAATTTTCTAAATTTACGCACCATATTTTTAGCTAGGCTTTATTTTCCTCTTTATTTTGGAATCTACCTTGCTAAGATTTTTGTTATAGGTTCAGTGTGTGTGTTTGAATGTGTCTCTGTATATAAAGTACATTCAGTCTGGAATGACCTGTTCACAGAGGGCCAGATTTGAAAAAAGTCTCTCCCAGTGATTGACAGTTGCACTCAAACCATGGGGATTATGGGGGATCAATGAGGATTATCTCATTTACTTTCATTAACCCTTGAGTTTACTCTGCTGATTTTCTTCCACATTCTATTCAGCTGAATGTTAACAGTTTCTTTTAACAGTCAACTTTGCTGCCAAAGTCAAAGGCTGCTTTATAAAGATTTGTTTTAGTGCTCTAAAGCGGTTAGAGATAAAAACAGATATTTAATGTTAGAAGTCAGTAAGCACTGGTGCTCTGCACTGCTAAAAAAAGAAAAAAACTGTTTCAGAATTTGCCCATTTTATCTAATTAACTCAACTCTACAGAAACAGAAATTTAACTTCTGTAGGTGTTTTCTTCCTAACAACTCACAGTTTCTTTGCAAGAACTTTCAAGATAAAAATTGAACAGAAAATTTAATTCTCTTCCACTCTGGTGAGCAGTTCAGTATCTGTCTACTTAAATTTGGTACTTCCACTCATTTTTAAAAAATTCCTGCTGGTGTTTAAACTGCGCATCTAATTCTGCTCTCCTCTCCTGTCCTGGCAGAGACACCTGACCAAGACCTTCAGGGAGCTGAAGATAAAGTCCAGGTAGAGGAGATGCTCCTTGGAGGACCTGTGCTTCATCCTAGCCTGTGTGGATGTTGCTAACAGGTGCCAGTTTGTACCAGCAAGATGGTAATTTTGTTTATGTTGGTATATGTCCAGCATCTGCAGAAGTGAAATCCTGCGTTGTATCATCATTGGCAAAAGCAGACAAAGCCTGGCAGTTTTAGAAGTGTGGAATGAAACGTTTGCTGAAGGGGCTGTTTTTGCCCCTTTTTTGCATTTAGAGCCCTATTGGCAGAAAGCGCTCATTCACTCAGGCTGGGAGGAGGATTTATAAAAATGTTTCGGATTCCAAACACGCAGTGTATGAATAACCTCCTGCTTCTTTTTCATCCCTGCTCCCCCAGCAACAAAAGAAAGATGATACATGAAATGTGAAACTTTCTGGTATCTTGGAAGAAATGAGTTTCTTTGCTGATGGTTGTGCAGCACAGTTGCATGTGTGACTGCGTATTACATTTATAATACTGGTAACAAAACATCCAGAGAAAGCTGCTTCAACCCGCTTTTGCTCCTGTGTGACTCTTCTAGGGGAACATCCAATTTTGGAAAATGTGGAACTAAATACAGAATGGATATGTATGTATATCCATGGAGGCTGAGCTCAGCCCCAAATCTCCTGGATTAAAGGCTAGATATAATTTTCATTGCTCATGCTTTGCACAACTGCCTACTGTATTTCAAATCCTGCATTATCCACTTGCAGATTATGACCAAAAGATACGGCTGGATGTGACCAGACAGATGCTAAATTGTACAGTGCTCCACTAATAAAATGGCTCTGCCACTCGAGGCTCAGTTTATGAGCTGCTTTTTTTAACAAGCACTTACTTAACAAGCACTTGTGTTTAAGTAAACAGAAGTTCAGCATTACATTTTGGTGCGTAAATTTACATAGTTCTAAAATGCTCTAATAAAGCATGAACAACATGATAGATACTCAGGGAAATGTGCATTAAAAGTCATGTTAATAAGTTACCTGATAAAATTAGAGATATTACTGACAGTAATCTAAAATGATAAAGAATACAAAGAGGCTCTTTTTGGATTCCTTTCTAGGAATGTCTTTGACAAAACCTCATTTTATGAGCCCAGCATATGACTAGACCCCCAAAGAATGGATTATGAATAGCAGCTCTTAATCTTATGGAGTTTATCGGAGCCAATGCGACATCTTTGCTTAAAGTTAAACATGAATATAAATGTGTGCAGAAACGTGACATTGGGAAGTGCTCTGGTAAAAAGAGATGAGATCCTTCCTGGCACATAGTTGCTTTGTAGTATTACATAGGATTGTTTTAAAAATGTGAATATATAATATGCCTTTGTCAAATATATTAAAAAAAAAAAAAAGAAAGAAAGTCACTTGAAAATCCTGATTAGTCCCTTTGCCCTCTGCCAGTGCAGAATGGTGCAGACAGATGTGGAATTTCCAGGCTGCAGGAACTGAGGTGCACCAGACTGATCTTATTTTTAAAATCAACTTTCTATTTCTAAACTCATCTCCAGCCTTTTAATTTTTTTTTAATTATATTTTAAAGCAATTTCTTTCTTTGGTGTTTTCTTTGGTATTTCAAACACTTCCAGCTGGAATTTGCAACTGCCTTTATCTAAGAACTTAACTGCAATCTGCTAGGGCATGTCCTTTGGTTAAACAAATAAACCCAGAAATGTTTAGGAATGAAGGAACATCAGACGTCAAAGGCAGTGTCGTGCTCTTGAGGAACTTTTTGCGAGGTGCCTTAAGGTGCCTAAAATCGGGCCGTGTCTTGCCACCGGGAGGATGTTGGCAGAGCTCCTAATGAGCGCAGGTGCTGCAATTCCTCTGTAGTTAGGAAATTAAGAAACAAAACAAAACCAAACCGTTTTCTGCCTTAGCAACTCATCCCAAGTGCAAGGAGTAGAGATTTCCTTCAGGTTACACAGTTACTTACTATCCCGTCAACCAATTAGTGCCAGACAAGTCAGTGACATCTGGATTTGGTTAGCAGAGCATTAGCTGTTCATTGGGATGTTTTGACTGGACTCTTCAATGGGATTTATTGTACTTTATAGTTGTTTATTTTCCAATCAGAGTCAGCCTTTAAGTCAAGATTGCTGCTTCAGCCCCTTCTGAGCAGAAAGAAGCACAAAGAAATAGTCTCCTCTAGCTCTTAGGTAGAGAGGGTTTCTCAGCAATTATACATAGGCTTAAAACACGGTGGGGCAGATGAAGTCAACAGAAAGTGCTTACCGCACACCGATTAGCAAAGCGGAGGGGGCAAGAGCGTGAGGCATGGTAGCAACCAAGCAGGTATGTCCGCAAATACATCCGGCAATTCTTCTGGGTTTAAAAATAAAGGTTACTCATTTGAAGCTGGATTTCCTGCATTTTATGCTGGTCTACAGAGTAGTTACAGCACCAGCAAGAGCCCTGAAGGCTTGCTGCCACACGGACACCGCTGACCTGTGGAGCCTGCACCTCCTGGAGCGGAAGAAGAGTGTCTGTAAGGGGCCCGTGCCTCCCCTGAGGAGGGTGCTTCCAAGGGAGCGTGTTTTGTCGGTGAGATGATGTTTTTGCTGTGGGATTATCTTTTCAGAAATGGCATGAATGCTGAAAATGCATTTTGCTTGCTCAGGCCAGGGAGCATCCAGCACCTGGAATCTGCTTGTGGCGATGATGGGCACCAGCCAGATTCCCTCGAGCTGAAAGCAGACGGCTCCCTCCAGTTGTGGCTGCCCGGGCTCTGGAGCCGCCCAGTCGCTCTGGGGCGCTGGAGACAACACAAAGTCATCCTGAAAAGCACACCCAACGTTGACTTTGGAAGTACGTCTCCAAAGTACGTATGTAGAGAGCAGCCTGATCATTCCTCCTGTGTCCAGACTTGAGCTTTGCTGGCAGTTTGAGGTCCCTAATTTTAGAGCATTTCTGAAAAAAAGGTTATACCCAGGCTGCAAGCCAGCTGGGAGGTGGGAAGAGATGAAGCTCCTCTGCGGCTCTCGGCCCTGGGAGACACCTTCTGGGTGGAACGCCACTCTCCTCCTCCTCCTCCTCCTCTTTCCCCATGCTGTCATACACAAACGTATTTGGCATCACACATTTGACTTTGATCTTCCTGGTGAGCACGCGTGCTCTGTGGGGGTTGCCGGTTGCAGCGTGCACGCAGGGCCCACCCAGCCAGCCTGGTGGCCATCGGGGCCTGACCATAGGAGACTTCCCCGAATGGAAGTTGGTTTCTCCGACACACACCTGGTATTCCTCAAAACCGCAACCATACCTCATCGCCTTGCCATAAGTTAGCTAGCTGCACATGAGGCAGGGGCGCTTGCATCGCAGCCTCCAGGCAACACAATCACCCGCAATTCTGGGGCTCCCTGAGAAGAGCTCGTTAGGACGTGGGTGAGGTCCCCTTCGTTGCTAATCGCTCAAGCAGTGTGTCCTCTGGGAAAGCAGCCCCTCTTGCCACGGGGCTGCCTGAAGAGCTCCGCTGGTGCTTCCCCTCTTTAAGCAAGCCCCAGGAGCTGCAGGAGTCTCGTTCTGCGAAGTCTGGCAGATCGTCAGCCTCACTCATTAAACCTCCAGCCAAAAAATGTGCAGTTGCAGCCTCACCACGGCTACCTAGCATCCACCAGCATAACAACATTCTGGAATCTTTTATTACCCGGCTCTGCATTTTCTGTGATTTTAATTATATTATCTGGACTGAAGTGCAAAAGTACATGTTTCTATGCTGGCCACATTTCCGTTCCTAATTCTCATTGTACAGAAAGCTAGACTTCATTTTTTTCCTTCTTTTTCTTTTCTCTGTCAGTGTTTCCTTTGGGTCTGCATTGAACTGCTCTAGTGATATTCAGTCAAGATTAAATATTTTGCACTTAACATCATTTCTGCTACATTTTTTCCTATTATCCTAAGCAGAAGTGTAATTCACAGAGGAATGCATCCTCAAATTATAATTCAGCTGCAGCCTTGCTGGCCTTTTCCTATGCCTATTCTGAAATGAAAATGACTTGGAGCTCACAAACGGAAAAAAACCCAACAACTTGAGAGCAGGTATTAAGACTTAATGCATTACCAAATATGTCAAAAAAACCCTGAAGATTGAGAGTCCTAGGGGCAGCACATTGGCATTCAGAATTGGGTAATAGATAGGACGTTTGTTTTTCACTTACCACTGCGCTGGTAATTGTTGGGTTTATACCACAAATTTGATCGTACGGCGCACACAGAATTTGACCTCTTCCTTCACTTACCTCCAACCACTTGCACATGGTCTTCCAGTGCGCTGGCATTTAGTACTGATGCTAAGAGAGACCACACGGCGTGGTTTGGATTATGGGGAGCAGAGGTGATCTTAATTCATTCTGATGTGCTCGTGATTTCTGCGTGTGTCTGCGACATCGTCAAGAGCTGCTGAGGGGAGCTGCTAACCTTGCAGCCTGTCAGTTTTAATGTCGGGGATAACAAGGAAAATCACCTAATTTGCTCTGAACGTGAAGTGGCAAATTAAAAATGCCTGTGTCATCACATTCGTCTGGAGGTATTTCCTGACCATACAAAGCCCCAACTAATAGAGTGTATTCCAGATTTTCACTAAATAATGTGGGCTGTTACATAATAAAGTCTCAGTGCTTCCGGCCCTGGTAGAATCCATTAGGGAACCTCTACGGCTCGGCTGTTAGGAGACGCAGAAAGTATTTGGGCTTATTAGGCCTTCACACAGTGGAGGGGATGTATGTACAGTGCAAATTTTATAGATTTGTCTTGGCCAGAGTTTTGCAGTTGCTGTGTCTTGCTAATGGCTGCCAAGGTTTGGAAATTAGGGTAGTGCAAGCTATAAAGAAAACTTTTGTCCCTTGGATTTTTTTCCCCCCTGTATAAGCTGAAAATCTTTATATTTGAAGTAAATATTTAAATGCTCCGTTATTCAGACAAATGAGAACACGATCTTGGGCCTGAGCTTTGGAAGTAATGTCAATACACAGGAATATTTTAACTGACCTAATGTGTGTTCATTGGGATTATGCCAACTGTCAGGTATGCTTGCACATATGAGAAAACTCTCTGCTTGCACCAGAGTGGCTTGGAAATCTGCTAAGAAGACTACGAAAGACTTTAACTTTCAGCCTGTGGTGGATGAGGGAGCTGGCTTGAGGAGACCCGGTCTGTTCTCAGCTGCACTTTGAAAAAGATGTGTGGGATTTCCTTTATCCTGTCTTCTGTGCTAATAATAATCAGACTAAACCCCTCAAAGCTACGTGCATTGTATCACTCACTTTAAGATTTATTTTTTCTCATAAAAGGCTCAGATTTTATTATTTACATGCAACCACCCCCCAGTTTCCTCACTGCCATTTACCTGTGCTACCGCACCACGTGGGCTTTGCCAACGGGAGAACCAATTTACTGTAAAACAGAGTAGGTCTTTGCTCACACCATGACCCCAGTCGCAAATGCTGCTCGTAAAGTCCTGCTGCGTGTTCGGCAGCAGCTTTGCCGATCGCTCGGACTGTAGACAGCAGTACAGCGCGAGGCAGCGCGGGCCTACCTTTGAGAGCTAACGGGAGCGCTCGCAGAAGCGTTTAAGTGAGGTAGGATCCTTTTTGAAAACTGACCTGGATCCTCAGTGCAAGAATTACTTTTGAAAATGGGAGGTAGGATCTGGAACCACAGAGGTGCCCTGTGAAAATGCTACTCGCAGTTGGTTCCCTCCTGATGGTTTTTTTCCCATCTTGTTTTAATTTCTGGAAAACACCATCAGCAATCATTTTCTATGATATAGTTCAGAAAAATGTACCAGAACACATGAATATGCATGCATTTAATTTGGATGAAATGATGCGAATGTCTGTGCAGGCTTCAGGCTTGTGAACCATGAGGTTACGCAAGGAGTGAGGAGAGGAGCTGAAGTGCCCGCGAGGCAGGACAGGGACGACAGCCAGCACCTGGCCCTTCTGGGAGGTGAGGGAAGGCTCAGCACCATTTGGTAACTCTGCAAAAATCTGGGGGAGAAACAAATACCAAGGAATTAGCGCCTCAGTTCCTAGTGATGGAAACATTTGGCAAACGCCCCAGCCCACAGCACAGCGTGGACCATTGATCCAGAAGGAGGCATACGGTATGAACGGTGTAAACCCCGAGGCAGAAAGCTCTCCCTGCCTCAGCAAGGTACCACCATTAAGCTGGAAGGTGGCGGCTGCAGGAACAGCCATGTGAAAACGGTGTTTTTTAAAAGGACGATCAGGAGGCTGCAAAAAGTAAAATAAATGAGATGGCAAAATGCACAAACGTTCTCACTGGAGGACGAGTCGCAGTATCGCTGCGTGTCACTGGGGACCGGGGGATGAACGGGGAAGTTCATCCGAGGGCGCCCTGCACAGCGTGAACGCTATTGCGAATGGCAGCTTCACAGTGGCTGGAGTTTATCCACAACCATCTGTCTTTATTTTGCACATGCTACTCAGAGAGACGCCACAAATCAAAATGACTTGGTGCGTCATTTCTGTTCCTGCAGCCGGGCCGTGCGGCGCATGTGGCCAGCAGTGCTCCAGTAAATCGCCGGGAGACGGGAGGAGGGCAGGAGCAGGGGCCTGCCCGAGGCGGCTGCAAACACATTGTTTGCTCAGTATCTGCTCCGCTGCACTAAAGGTCGCAGTGAATTGAGAAGAGGAGCCCTAGCGAGGCAGGAGAGCTAGACATAATATCTGGCTGTTCTAGCTTTTCTCTGTTTTTTGCTGTGGTCTCGAGCTGGGCTCCTAGTGCTGAACTTCAGCAGCTTGCTGCAGGTGTTCTGCCAACATGTCGAATTAGGAGCTGATAACGAGACCCCTTCCCATCAGTGGTGCCTGGCTGCAAAGACTCTCTTTCAAGTGCTTAATTTTGAAAGGCCAAGGAAGTGTGGCGTAAATTTTTCCCTTTGAAGAATAACTTTCATGCATAATGTTGCCAGCAAAAATCCTCTAAGTCGGCAAATCTCCCTCCATACATTAATTTTACTGTTCTACAACATCTCTTTTCTTAAAACAACAAAAAAACCCATTTAGTATGGGAAAGAAAACCAGTGTAAGGAAGGAAGTAGCTTGTTACTAGGAAAGCAGACGTAGTAGTAAAGAAAACAATGACGTCCTCTGAATAGTTTGATGATGCTTGATGGGTGTTTGCAGATTTAAGGCAAAAGATTTTTTTGGACTTCTCTCTCGTCTCTCTTTCCTGCAGCTGCTTTTCAGCAGTTAAGTATTAGATGGATTTTTTAATAGTTGTAACTCCAATGTTGCTTTCTAATTTATTGTAACATTTGTCTGGACAAGTGTCATAAAGATTCAGGTTTTAATAGCCAGCAGGACTGGCTGATGGGGTTGAACCTCTCGTTGATGAAGGCTGTGGAAGGCTGAGCAAGAAGAGGTCACTGGTGGTAAAATCCTGGCTTCGGACCCCACTCAGGCATGCACGCCTATGCCACCAGCAGCTCTGCACTCTCTTCAGGGGCCTCAGTTCGCCAGAAATGCTTTGTCTTTTCTTTAAAATATTCATTTTCTGAAACGTAATTGGGGAACTGAATTCCTGAATGTCAGCCCTTTTCCGCCCCTTTGCAAAATCACAAAAAGACCCTCCCAAAACTTAGCAGAATTGTTCTGCTTCCTGCTTTCCTTTTTTATGGGCAGCGGGGTGGGAAAAAAGTGCTCTTTCTTGTGTTGTAAACAACACGGAAAGCCGAGTCTGCAGCCAGTTCCCAACAGGGAAGAGGGAACATGATGTCGAGCTTCTGGCTGCAGCAAAATGGCAAATTCCACAGCGGAAGCTGGGGATGCCAGGCCGGAGCAGGGAAAACGCCGAGCTGCAAGCCGTCAGCGACGCAGAGCCAGCGAGACCCCGGGCTCTGATCCCGCAGGAATTTTCCCTGTCAGCACAAGTGCCGCAGCGGCCAGCGAGCCAGCAGCCGCCGGGGAGGTAACGGGTGCCCATGGGGAGCAGCGGCAGCCCGAGCTGCGGGGGCGACCCGCGTGGCAACGCGGGGAGAGGGCGGACGCAGGCACCACCCTTCACACCGGCAAACGGTATCTTCACGCGAAATCTGTGCCGTGCTGCTGCTAAGCCGTCGTTCCCGACGTGCCGGGGTGCTCACCGGGAGCGTTTCCAGGTCTGTGCTTCAATAGCCAGGTCTTAATATATAGGAAATTAAGAGATAAAGCAATTGCTTTAGCAAACCTGGAAATGTGAGCAGCTTAATAAATATCTATTTTGCTTCACTCCCGGATGGCTACTAAGCCTTATAAAATGGTTTCCTGAGTAGCCTGGATAATAATTATGGAATTTAGCATTATCACAAACCTGACAATTGCTAGTTTGAGTTTCATAATTTTTTTTCTTGAGCCTTCTCGCCTTCATCCTCCCCAGGAGAGCTAAGTCTAGACTGTGACCTGGGAACACTGGGGGAAGGAGAGACAGCGGGAGCAACCTCCTAGTACGTTTGCCGCACCCTGTAGTCCAAGTTTTGCAAATGTGCTTTGTTCACAATTATTTCTAATTACTTGTCGCAATCTGAGGTCTCCTGGATTGCGAATCTTGGAGAGTTTATCACCTTTATGGGAACGTAAAAATCACTTTCATCACTGCAATCAGCACAACTTTATTGGAACTGTGCTGTTGGCTGCCGCTCGTGTCATGGGGTACAAGTGAGGTGTCCCACGCAGAGCTGATGTAACCTGCTGGCCCTCACCTCTGCTCTCACATGCTCAGTCTCCTTTTTTCCCCTCAAGGTTACTCTTAAGTTTTACAAAAGTAGCAACGAGGCACTTCTAGACAAAAGACTCCCAAATATTTGATTTAGAAGAAGTGAAAGACTCTGTAAACCACCTGGACCATCTCAGGAGGACCAGAGCTGAGCTGTTCCCTGGGGCACTCTCCCTAGATCAGTCTGTATGTGTACATGTGCTTGTTTACATGAAGCAGAGAGAGAAATAAAAAAGTATATAATGAATGGGTTACATTTTCAACTCTTAGTGAAAACTGTCTTCAGCTGGAGAAGAGCATCCGGCACTAATGTAAGTGTGAGAGTGTTACAGAGTGTAGTAATTCTTCCCAAAAGAGTGTTTGCAAAGCAGGATAAGTCAGTACATGTGCCTAGACAGGGAATGATACATCAACACCAGCCAAACAACCTCCAGTTGGAAGTGATGCTGTTCAGTCATTATGAAAGTAGAGCTAGTTCAAATAATATTTTCAGCTCCAGATTACATTGCCGTGATCTTGGAGACAGACTGCCTCCTCGCCCCCGGCATCGATCTCGGAGGTGATACAGCACAAAGCAAGAACTGACCCATTTTCCCCTTATTCTTGTGTATTCCCTCACACATGCCCTGTTCTCTCTTAGCCTTCAAGGACCTCTGAACATGATTTCCTGCATTTCTTTGGTTTTTGCTGCTTCTGGGACGTGGGGCCGCTGCAGCAGGTATGCTCCAGGAGCACCAACTCTCTAGTGACCTGCTGTGGCCAAAGCCTAACGTGGCTCTGCCAGAGGGCTTGTCCCGCTGAAGGGCCAGATGAAGTGCTACAGTAATGGTATTTTTGTAGTAAGGACAAGCACAATGTTGGAAATCAGATGAGACAGAAAAAATGAAGGCAAGCAATAGGCCAGAGGAACACTTTCCTTCCTAATGCCCTTCCCTGTCTGAACTGCAAGGACCTTTTCCACCTGGATCAGTAACATGAAGGGACCTTGCAGGGGAGTTTGTAAGGGCTTCTCTCTCTCCATCTCCAGTTTCAGCATCTTGGGGATACCCTTGGCCTCCAGCTCTGGCCTCTCGCGGCAGAAACAAGTGAACGACGGAAGCTCTGCTCCGGGTCTCAGATAGGGAAGCTGAGTGCTCAAGTCAACACTTCAAATTTATTGATGTCTTGCACAAATATTTATGGGGCCATTTCCTCCCCCAGTGGCAGGCAGAGAGCCAGCAAGGCTGGTAATTTATAGCATGGTATTTATTGACAGAAATATGTAATTGTTTTACATTTAAGAAGAAACCATGGGTGCTGAGGCAGGGGGAAGGGATGCGTGAGTCGGGATGCTGAGAGCTTAGGGAGAGGAAGGGGAAGGGTGAAGTGCTTTGGAAACACTGCTGTTTCCTCACACAGCAAATAAAAGACATCGCGCGATGTGCCAGCACTGGGGAAAACTGTGGGTGTTCAGGTGACCCGGTACCGAGCTCTGCTGTCCTTCCTCCAGCAAACTGCAGCAACTTTGAGCGATGTTTGAGGAAGCGCTGAGGACAGATCCTGGGACCGGTCCTGGTGACACGGTCCGTCTGTGAAACTCGGACCTGCACGGCGCGGACACGTACGCCTTCTCCTGGAGGTGCTGTCAAGGTTATTTGACAGAAACACTGATGTGTCCTGACAGTTGGCCCATACTGAATTTCCCAGTCTTTGTATTCAAGCCAAGATCTCTCGACACTGAAAACTGGCTGTTCTCAACTCTGGAAATATATATTCAAAAACCAGAGGTATGGCATTTTTGTCGACTCCTGGCTCTGAAGCGGTGCCAGTGGCTTATCTCTGGTTACAGCCCGCGTGGCTGCTGACCAGGCTCCTTCCCATGGCCTCGATCCAGCAGGGTGTTAAGCATAGGCTTAACATTAAGTGTCCGCTTAGTCACCTTGTCAGGTCGGCGTCTCCATGAGCGAGCTCAGAAGGGTCCATGTTCAGAAAAGTGCCGGAAGAACCCAGGAGTCCTGATCCCTTCTGCACCTGCCAGGTCACCGGGGTGGACCGGCAGACCCCGGTGGGGCGGGAACCAGCCCTTTCCCGGGGGTCCCACACTCCCAGCCCTGCGCCCCCGCGGAGGCCACGCCTGGGTGAGCAAAAAGATGCTGCTAGATAATTTCAATTTGCCTCGCAATATGGATGTAAACTAGAGGAAGCAAGTCAGCTTTGCCAGACAAGCGACGCAGGCGCAGTGAGGTTCCTCTTCGCTCTCCCTGGTGCGAGTTCGAGCACAGCGTGTTGCTGGTTGCTCTTCGGCAAAGCCTCCTCCCGAGCCTTTCCCTAGGCCCAGGCAGGAGCTGGAGCAGGACGGGGGAGAGCGAGGCGCCTGGTTGCTTTGCTGGGCACCGGCAGTGCAAATCGCAGCAGAGCTGGCTGCTTTGGTGTGCACCAGGGAGTGTGCGAGACCAGGGCACCACAAGGCTGCAAGGATGCAGGAGCGACCGAAAGCCATCTGCGCCCGTCCTCCCCTTACCCTTCAGTGCTGCGTCTCCCCGAACCACGGCTCGGAGCCCGATCAAAGTACGGCCTTTTAGTGTGTGCCTAAATACAAGCAAGAGAAAAGTCACCAAAACTATATGTCCCATAATTCTATTATAAAAAATGCAATAAAGTAAAAGCATCCTTACAACGCCAGGGTTTAAGTGGATCTTTAACTAGCTTTGTCCCTGGCATGTAAAAAATAAAATAAAAAAGCGTGAGCATTAATTTAAAACAGAAATGATATTACAGTAACTCTGTGTATAGTGAGAGTTTCAATTTTAATTTTAGTTCATTATCTTTTTCCTTATTAAGAAAGGTAAATCTGTTTTGTGTTTTCATTATTTCATTAGTTCAAGAAACCTCATCAGTAACCATGAAAGCTGCCAACATAAATAGCACAATTTTCATATGTGAGATGGACTAATTTGCTTAACCACCTATTCAGCAGAGGCTGGAGCTAACAATTAGAGAAAGCAGCGTGATTCAAAAATAAGTTACAATTGATTGTGTTTCAGTGGAAATGAAGTTTGGAATGTGTTAATTGGATTTCTTGTACGCATCTGAGCCACAGTAAGTTGACATGAGACTTGGGACAGCTCGTGAAAGCAGACCCTTCTTAGGAAATGTACAAAAAATTGTTTAATGTAATATTTAAAACACAATTAAAGCAACATGCTAATGACACCGTCACTTCTCAGAACTGAATGACTGGTGACATCTTCTTTTAGGATTTACTCCAAGATGGAAAATTTTTAAAAATGCACTGCAGGACAAGACATCCCGTGCCCTGGAAGTGCTTATGAACTCTTTCACTTTGGAACTAGTGTTTTAGGACATTTATAATTTCAGTACCAATTTGGCCAAAATGTCCCACTACTTCAGTGATGACCCACATGCTGTGGGTGAGGGGGACGCTGTGGCCGCTCCTCAGGCACGTGACGGGGCGCATGTGTGTGACACAGGGGGTTAAACCCTTATCCCTCCCTCCTAACTCGCCCCAGCAGGTATGAGCCTTCCTAGGGAGGCAATTTCACTTTCTCCAGAAGCTTGTCATCTGCTTAATTTTCCAGTTTTTGCAGAGTATCTTTCATTACATTCTCTTTAATGTGTAATTATGGTTCGAAAAGTGATACAGCACAGCTAGCTCCGGGATCTGCAGATGAGCTGCTCTTTATGAGCTGGCCAGAGGTGATCTACTCAAGTCACTGCACTGTCACGGACGAACTATAAAACAGCGGTGCTTGCTCTGGGGACTCACAGGCCTTCGGCACCGAGCCCTTTGCTGCCTGTTGTACTGTCTAGTCATTCTTCCTGGTGGAAATGTGTCTGTGCTGTGGCAATAGCAGTGCCTGCAGTGTAATGCAGGCAGTTTGCTGCTCAGGCACTGGTAGCAATCTAGCTAGGACAACACGGAGCTCAGCACAGATTAATTTATCCTGGGTTTCGGCATATTCATTAGACCATGCTGAGCTAAGTGCTGGTGATGGCCAGCCTCTTGCTGAAACCTGAGCTAGCTCATTCGAAACGAGCTGGGTATCCCTACGCCATCCGGCCATCTGTTGCGTAGACATCCCCTTGGCGTGTGTTAGAATGTATTAGCTAATCTCTCCTAAGGGTGCACCTTTAAATCTTTATTGCTCCCAACTCCTTTCCTATCCCTGTGGTGCCTGCCAGAGTGATCAATGGTGAAATAATTTATGGTAACATTTTACTGCGTTCATGATCACAGTGCCAGTTGTACATCTGCTCTCTCTGACCATGCTGCGTGTATCCCCTCAGCTTTATTGCTTGAGCACCCATTTTTTTCCCCTTCTTGAAGGTGCAGTCTTGCTTCTTCCCGCTCACATGGTAGGCTCTGGCTTCAGGACCTGGTATTTCAACTTTCTTCTATGACTGCTTTTTGATGCTGGTGGGTCTTCCCCCTCTTGGAGACTGTGACCAATAGTTACAGTGACTTCCTTAAAACTGACAGTCTCCTGTATTTGCAGGTCTTTTGCTATCCGGGTCTTGTCATTTAACAACAAAATGTGTGCTGAGAAGTGGCTTATCCTGAGTCACACTTTTGCTTGCTTTTTAGTTTCTCCAGAAGTCTGTATTAAAGTAAATCCATGGATACATCACTACCCAACCCAACAGCCAATTAGTATTCTTAAATTACTGGGCTGCTAGTGGTACTTGTAACACTTGTGAGAAGGCTTTGAGTTAATAGCTAGATTAACAAGATGGGGAAGTTCAAATTTCAGATTCCCTGCAGATTTGGGAAGACAACAGTACATTGGTTACCCTCAGGGCTTCGTTCCACGAGACAATTTCTGCACAAGCAAATCTGGTGTAAAAGGTTTCCATCTTTCCTGACACCCCTTCCCCATCCCCAGCCCTTCCACTCCTCTCCACCTCAATGAGCTTACACAACTGTTTGTTGGGCCAGACTCCAAATCAGAACAGGGACGTGGTTCAGATTAAAGCAAAAAACAAAAAAGGAAAAAAAGATTAGCTGTACCCTCATTTTTCCACCAGCAAGCTCATCTTTGCAGCCAAGAAAGCGATACTTTCTATGGCCTTTTTGAAAAAATCCTTACATTTAAGAGGCTCTGCGCTGTGACTGCAGGCCAGGCTGGTATGTTATGCAGGCAGGGTCCAACTGACTGTGTGGGTATTTGACACGTATCAAAGAAAAAGACCTTTAACTACCTCTTCCACCCTACCCTGTCCTGATCTGGCTTTACCTAGAAGACCTGACACCATGTGTGAGAAGAAGGTGGGTCACCTTTTGTAGCTTCACGCTAATAAACTTCTACAGGTAGTTCTATTTTGAGCAAAAATGCCATCAGACCTGCACAGGTAGGATTACACACTCTCTGCAGCAAAGATGTATAAACTGCTAGTCTATAGGCACTGAATCCTATGTGCATTAGCTCTTCCTTATATGCAGAGGCTACTGAGACAAAAACAAGGAGGTGTTTGTTACTAATAGCTATACGTGCGCTGCAGAAACCCATCTGCTATCCAGAGGACCACCCACAGATCATTGTTTTGGACACTGAAACTGTAATTTTCTTTTATGGATGTCCTGCAGTACAGACTCCACCAGGATTCTGGTCTCTGGCACATACATATCTATTGAACACACTGACAGAAACCTAATGACTTACATGGCTCAGCTATTAAAAAAATATTTTAGGGTTTTTTAAAGGAGAAGTCCTGAATTGCTTACGGAAACCTCCTTGGACCTCCTTTTCCAGGAATGCACTATTTACTGTGCTGGTACCACAGAGGGGTGGGCAAGGCACACGCCCGCGGGAGAGGAGGCTGGGCTCCCCGTTGTGCTTGCTGCCGTAACAAAGCTCCAGGGCCTGCTTCTGATCTTATTCGTGTCGGTGTAAATCGTGAGTAAGGTAGGCTGTGGACACGCGTCCTCTTCTTGCTCAAGTGGTGCCAGCACAGAAGCTTGCTGCTCCCGGCTGCTCCTTCCTGCCTCCCTGCTGCAGGTTGCCCCTCGCTAGCTGAAGGGGACCGGCCGGCTCGGTGGCTCAGGGCGAACCTGGCCGGGGGGACGGAGGGTGCCGGGTGCTGCTCTTTCCCTCTGTGCCCCTCGCTGTGCTCCTTCTGCAGAGGTGCGCAGAGGAGGAAGTCAGCAGCATTTACCGGTAAAATGTGCACTGAATTTGCCAGGTCCGCTTGGGGCTCACTTTAAGTAGGAGGCTTGTGGCTCAGTCCTCCAAAACAGCTTTGAGAAATCTATCTGTGCTGAAAAATAGTATCTGTGCTCGATAATAATAACCATAGGATGGGAATCCCATCGATGCTGATACATACATGCATGTGACCGCTTCAGCCAGCTTCCCTAACTGCTTCCTCACCGCGGTTTTCTTGCTCCCGCCTCTGCTGGGTGGGAGATTAGTTCTCCCCAGAAAGGTGCCTGGAGCTGGATGGTTTGACAGCTCTCTGCAAAACGGGCTGGGTGAGTTGTCCTCCTAGGAGAGGCAGCCTCATCTCAGGAAGAGCAAGTAGTAATGGTAGGACCCACTTGAAGGAGGCAAATCTTCTCTAGTTCGTCCCCGGCTTGCTGTATGACCTGAAAAAAGTCTCTTGACTTTTTTTTTTTCTGTTTTTTTTTTTTCAGATTGGATTGCAAGATCTTTTTGTTAGAGGTGGTCTCTGATTATGGTTAATGGTGTCTAGCATGAAGTAGGCTATTTGCAGTCCGCGTGTGAGATCAAACTGCAAAGAATAGCAAGAATTTTCAATAATAAAGACATGGGAGAAGAACAGCTCTCAGTCTTTACTCATTTGTGCCTGAAACAGGTAGGATTACTGCCTATGAATATTAGGAGTAGGTCTAGGTAGGCATTTAATCCTTACTGGCAAAGGATTCTTTAGGAGAGATATGACCATTTTAGTCATAAACGCATCATTACTACTGGTTTATTAAAATGTAATATTGCAGACCACTTAAACTGCACCAAGACATGGACAGAGGGAGAGGGAAATGGTGTCAAATCCTGTGTCAGAGGTGTCCCTAGGCACGCTGAGTCCGGTCATGGGAGAGGGGGCTGTGCGCGAAGCTGTGGCCGGGGACTAATTTTAGCAGCGCGGTCCCCTGCCCCAGGGCAGCTGGTGTCGCCCCCGGCCCTGCGGAGGAGGCGGGCAGCGGCAGCACGCCGCAGACCTGCGCGGTGAATCTGCTCGGGTGGATGAGCCAGAGGCCGAGGCCAGGAGAAGGTGTTTCCTGCAGCGCGTGAGACCTGACTGGCCTCAACGCTGGCGTGGGGAACGATGAGTGCCAGGAATGTGAGTCGGGGTATCGCTCCTACGCAACCACCCTCTGGGGCCAGAAATTAAACTGCAGTCTCACAAGCACGGCTGAGGCTATGAACTGGCCACTTGCTTCATTTCACTGCTCTCTGGCTGCCTGGGTTATAAATTTCTGCATTAGATGATTATATAAAGGGACTGCAAGGACCTTCTGTCAAGGGGTCTAGCTCACTTCTTCTGCATCTCTGATCCAGGGACATGATTTTAGCAGGACAGACAGAAACATTAGTGATGTCTTGCAGTTTATGGGGTGAATTTGAGCTTGTAGCAAACCCAGTCATTCTTCCCACCGCGTGCATTCGTTATAACTGAGGACAGTTGTGCAGCTGGTGTGACGGGAGAGGGGACCATCTAATGGCTATTACAGGGCATCCTTTCTTCAGCCGGGTAGCTTTAACTCTGCAGAAGGCTTTGCAAAGGGGTTTAATTAGACTATGACTCTACAGAGCCATGGAGATTAAAGGATATATGACTTTATTTTCCAGCATGGTATTTTGTTTTTAAAATGTCACTGCTAAGTGCTTTAGGGCCCTGTTTCGTCACTACATTATTTCTATTCTGTGCCAGTGTCACCTCATTGATTTCTGGATGTCAGACTGGAGGGTTCAATGCACCATGGAAATTCTGAGGTTGGCTTTGAAATGAAATCTGGGATTCAGCTCATTTGTTGTCTTGGTGAGCTTCCAGGCTGTGGTCACACTGTGTGTGTTCGCTTATGCAGAGAATGAAAATTCTGCCAGTTCGAGGTTTCTTCCTGGACTAATGACAAATATCGCTGCTGAGCCAGTGGTCCCGTGGCTCGTCTAATGTCAGGTGCCTTCAGAATTAGCGAGGCCAGATGTGGGTTGTTAGGAAAAATGACTTTTTTCATCAATATTACTTTAAAAATTCTTTTTTTTCCTCCACATTTTTTTGCAAAAAAAGAATCGGTTTCTGGCATCCTAAATAGAAAGCATACAAAAATTAAAAAATGGATTTTGAAATTACATTTTCCTTTCTAATCTTGGCTGTTTTTTTCTTCTTTCTTGCCTGCTATCTTGCTCCTCTATTTTCTCTTATTTTTGCACTGATGAAGTGAGGCAAGGCAGAGGAAAGGGCAGAACACTCATCACATACTCAGTAATGTATAGTAATTACATACCGTATATACAGTATTGTATATATAGTATATTACTGTGTATATTCTGCAGTAAAATGTGTAGTAAAAACTATATATGTTAATTTTGAAAACTGAAAATGTAATTTTTCTTAAGGAAAGATTTAAGGCTATTGGAAAAACATTAGCAAAACATCCAGAAAAGTTTAGAAAAAAGTCCAGCCAGCTAAGCTGGAAATAAGTGCTTGGAAAGCATCACTCGGGCATGCTGGATCTGTACTCCCAAATGATAGCAAGCGTTGCGGAGAGAATCACAGATCCCAGAAAGCAACGTTTCGTGCTATGGAGAGGCTTGGAAAGGCACAGGGCATCGAGGCCTTGCCACGATGGCTCTGGGTGCTCCCCTTGCATGGACGCCTCAGGCCAAGGGACGGGACATGCTCTGCCTTGCAGTGCTTTCCGCGGCTGCACACTTTTACACTGCTCCCCGCTGCTCCACCACATTGTTTCCTTCCCTCCAGCTGTACGGCAAGGGATTTTGTTATTTTTATGCTTATGTGCTGCAAAGACTTCCCACAACTGCAATGAGAGGGAAGAAAGCAAAGACAAACTTCACGGTTATTTGCGCCATGCCTGCGTTGCAGGGCGCACGGAGCCGATGGCGAGGGTCTCGTGGCGTGAGCAGGGTGTGCTGCACCACGGGATGCTGCGGCTGCAGCCAAAGTTCCCAGGCCAGGTCTGGTAAAGACAAGGAAAATAAACCTGCTAGTTTCAAAGAGGTACTTCGTGAGCACGAGCCACGTGTGCGCCATGTGTCTACGGCTGTATCTCTGAGTGCCTGTACTTGTGCGCAGCTCCCGTGCTTGCATTTGGCGTCGCTCTGAGTGTTTGCGTGCAGGGTGTGAGCGTACAGGTGGCACACATGTGCTGCGGGCACAGCGCTGTGCCGTTGCTTGTGGGGTTACGGCTGGGTGCAGTGTACATGCGGGTTGTCTCTGTGGCTGCGGGGGATAGGTGGGAATGTCTAACATATACGGTTGTGATGAGGGTAAAAAGTATTTGCAAAGAATGGTGATAATTCCTTGCTTCAGCCTTCATTCTGGCTTCAACTGCCAAATTTGGGTTGGGAGATTATTCTTCACAGCATGTAAAGCAGGAAAGGATGTAGTAGCTGATCCATAATAGCCCTGCAGATTTTAAGCAAAGAAGAGGCAGTCCTACTCTTTATTTTTCCCTTTTCTTGATTGGGCTGAAATATTCTGCCGTAGGGTGCAACCAGGACTGGTGGCAGCAGTAACAATAGCTGGACTGCATTGTAAAGAAAGGTTTTGAGTTATGATGCCCTAGAATATATAGAAGATATAAATTCTATAAGCTATAAAAGTCACATCCACTCAGGAAGCATATTACTGCCAAAGCAGCAAAGCAGGACAGGGAGCTCTGGCTTCCAACTAGGCAAGCCTTCAGTTTTGGACATCAGGTGGGATAACAGTTAGGGAAAGAGAGAATTTACTTAACAAATTTAAGCCCTGATAAACTGAATGGACTCATATAAATACACCTGAACTGTTGCTATAGTGCTATCAAAAACTTTTAATCCAGCACCTCTAAAACTGGATTGTTTACATGGAGATTATTTTAAATACAAAGCATCCTCTTATTTTCATACTGCTTGGGCATCATTTTAAAAAAGAAAAAGGTCTGACAATTTTGCAGGCAATATTCTAACCTATCCCTGTGTTTTCTCTGGCGATCTAGTGACAGAGGAACAGCACTGCAGGGACACTAGCAATATAATGTTTGATTTGTAGCTTCTAGGCAGCTAGACTGCTCTTCAGATCTTTAAGAACAGCTTTACATGTGTTTTGTGAAAATTATATCTTGCTGAAAAAATGCAAGCTGATGCACGGTATTATTCCCCACTAGATAGCAAGAACCTCTGTCTGAAGTTAGATAATAAGAAGATTAAAGATAAAGGCTCTGAATTCAATTCAAAGTGTCAATATGTAACTTTGTAACAAATGAAACATTTTTCAATTACTGGTAATATGAAACAAAATAGTGGGAAATAGAAATGGCAATCTTTTTAGGTAACCCAAAGGCCATTTCCAAGAGGCACTGTGCATTAACAAAGCAGTGAAAATTTTTACATCACCATTTTCCCCTGTGCCCATAATAGCATAAAATAAAAAGATTTTAGATAAGATTTCATTCAGTGAATCAATTGCAAAACCACACAGAGCCTTAGTGGGCATTCAGTCCTCAATCTAATGGAAATTTTTACGAGAATGTCAATGCTAAGTTGATTCCTATAGCGGAAAGCACATACAAAGGATCCAATTACAGCTGGAAACCTTTTGCTTTCTAAGAGACGCTATTAACCCCTAAAGCACTGAATATGCAAAGGGTTAGTGAAAATTCTGCTGATGAACTGGATGATGGTTTATAGTTGATTGCTTTTTTCCCCCCATCAGCTCATTTTTCCTGTTTCCGTCTGTGAGGAGAAGATAATACTCTGTACTTGCAGTAATTAAAAGTCATCCTGAAACATGCAATGAATGTATTAGATCCTAGAAGAAAGTCACAGGCTGGTTTTATTAACTGTAGGCGGTGAGGTGTCCCCTTAACAGGTTTTAAACTTAAAAAGATATCATGCCATGAAACTGGTCAGCAAAGAAGAAAGTGCTTGTTAGACCTTCTGCCAGGGACTCCTCAATGTTTGGGGAATTTGTAATGCACGAATAGGACCACCAGCAGCAGCAAAAAGTCGGGGGAGGAAGCAGACTCATGGCCTCACGTCCTGGCCTCCCCAAACCCATGCCCAAACGCCTTCGGGCTCCTGGGCTCCCTATGGTGAGGGAGAAAGCGTACCAGTACTCCGAGCTCAGCACTTCGGAGGGGTGTGGTGGCAGATTGGGGAATGTCCTTCAGTTAAGATGCTCCTCTCCATCACGTCTGAGGAGCAGGAAAGCCTTGCGGTAGGTTTTAAAGCAATATGCTTGGAGCCTGAACGTGCAGGCTTGGAGCTTTACTATTGCAAGCCCACAGGCAGCTTTTCTGAGTTTATATTAAAATGTTTATTATTTCAAAGACAGCACAGAAGTGCTTTGCCTGCTACATCTCAAACGTGTGACTCCTGCCTGCTCTGAGCGGAAAACAAAGCTCAGGAGTTGAATTTTCAGTGAAGAGATCACAAGTGAGAACATTATGGAGCGGATGTACGTAAGGCTTAAAACAAGCATTGGGGGCTGCAGCGCGAGTTTGCTGCAAGCACTTGTGCTTTGATGCCGGTGACGATCACTTGGCAGAAGAGGCAGATGAATTTTTGCATCCACTTCCAAGCACTTTCTGTCTGTGTGCTTCTGCTGACTCTTCATCCTGCCTGATCTCTCCTTCCTCTAGCATTGCACTGCCAAGCTTTACCCTAGCACTGTCTGCACCATGTGCATGTATATGAACCACTGTCTCTAAGTGTGCATTTCACCCAGAAACAAAAAAAGTGGAAAGGTATGGCTGGTTATATGAGTAAATTCAGTTCTAATTCCACTTGTGGTCAGGTCTAACTTAATTTCATAGCAGTAGCTCCTGATTCATGGCAGGTAAAGCAGAGAAAGGCCGTGGCAGAAGTGTTTATGAACTCAACTCCGAACTGAAACCCTAGAGATGGAAGTCCAACTACAAGCCTCAGATCTGGATCCAGATTTCAAAGGCCCCAAAGCTGAGGAGGGTTTGGATCCAGGCTTTTGTTCGGGGCTTGTAAGAGCCCAGTGAAAAGTCAAGCATGGTGTTTGTTCAACACTTCCCCGACAGCACTTATTCACTGCTCTGCTGAGACTGCAGATACGAAGACAAGCACAGCATGCCCTGAGCAGCCTGGCTGCCCTCCAGAGGGGACTTTCATCCCCATGGACGAGATGGAAAGGGCCTGAGCTAGGGTGCTGGGCAAGTGCATGTGCCTGTGAGGGTATGTGTGTGGCTTCTTGCTCCTTTTTCGAAAGGTGAGGCAAGAAGAATATAGGGTCAAAGTTCTTTTAATCTCTGCAGATTTTGTTTGCATTTAAGCTGTGGACATTTGAGACATGTGGGAATGTCAAAAATGCCTTGTGCAAGCCAAAATTTCTCACTTATCCTTTGCATATTTTGAAAGACTTTTATCTCTGTTCCCCAAATCCAACCTTGGTCTGTCAGGATGGGCAGCAGAATCGGTTACTGTTTATTCTTACAGGGTGATCTCCATAGATAACTTTGTGTGCTGAGAGAGCCTCTTTGTTGCGAGTCAAAGATGGGGGTCCTCTAAGGGCAGGTTCTTCATATATTCCTGTTAGCATCCTGGGAGACCCAGGCAGAGCGTGCCACCTGGGAGGACTGGCTGCTGCAGACCATGGGATGCTCCAGGCAACACTGTTTTTTCCCTCAGAGAAGATGGGTCAGTCTCCCACTCTTGTACTGTGACTTCCCAAACAAATAGACAGCCAAGAGTTTCATGTGAACAACATATTTTGTGTAAAAATAGGATAAGCCAGAATGCAGCTCTAAGGTTGGCTTTGTCCCTTTCATCTGCTGCACTGGAGAGACGGGCAGGCTAACAGGGCAATATCTGATTTACTTCCATGAAGAATTGTCCAAATCTTGTTTCTGAACCCTGCATCTCTTTGCCTTGTCTCTCTGAAGCATGCATTCCTGTCTGTGTTCACGACTGAAATAAATGTAGAACAATCTTCAGCGCAGCATGTACCCATGAACCTTCTTTTTCTGTTCAAAACTTCTTGCTGAGATTTTATCTAGAGCCACTCCTCCAGCTTTATTTGGGCCAACTCATATGGCCCAACTTCACTGTTTTAAGTTTAAATAGTTTAAACTGCGCTGCCTTTACTTGGGTGTACCACCAGCACCAAAGTCTCTGTCAACACTCAATAAATAAGATAGCACACAGGCTGTAACTTTTAATGATAAATACTACCAAAACCCTGTGATATGCTTTTTCGGGGGAGTGATGAAGCATGCTGGCATTGTATACAGGGTGAGAATATCCTGCAACTAAGAGCAGCTATATTTAGCAGACAGACAACTGCAGCAGGCAACGGGGAGTGCTGAGGTAGCTGTAACTGATACCCCAAAATGGGGGTCAGTAATTTGACCTTTCTGCTTGGCAGCCAAGCAGCTGAGCCTCGTTGTTGTCCTTTTAGACTAATTACAAGAGCAGAAGAGCTGATGCCTGTTTGGAACTGCTGTAATCAAATTGCTATAAATTGCTAGAAAAAGTACTTGCAAGAAATTTGGCAAGTTCATCACATGGTAGGTGGACATGGGTGTTTCTGCTGAAGGGTTAGCTTTTGGTGGAGGGGTGTTCAAGGTTGCCTGAGTTCAGAGATTTTTGCCCCTTTCCTTTGTAATTTTGAATGCTTTCACTCAAGCAAATTCAGAATTGTCAGTCATGGGGGTGCCCAACGTGAAGTTCTTCGGAGAAAACTCTCATTTAATTCAGAGAAAGCATCTAAGCAAGGCCTGAATGAAGACTTCAGTGTACAGTCCTGGATTCTGCGAAGCATCATGGAATTATTTCAAGCTGAAAGTTGCCCTCAGTCTCCTGCTATCTATTTAGTGTGGTTGTACAAGCCTACGCAAACCTCCTGTAGAGTGCAGGACTTGGGAGCTGGCAGAAACCACCTTGTAAATTTGACAGGCCAGAATTTCTGTTGAAGAGGAAATGATGAAATTTAAAATGTCCAATTTGTATTTGAAGTAAACACTGCTGTTTTTTTCCTGCACGAAAGGAAAATAAACAAAAACATTCAAAAACCTTTACTGTGGGAACACGTTAAAAAAACATTTCCAAGCAAAGGTTCTTGAATATATTCTTTGAATATTCTTTGTGACACCATGAAACAATTTATTTTAATCAAAATGCATTTTTCTGAAGGCAAACTGCTTTGATGGTTTTTCTGCCCAGCTTTAAATCCAAAGGTTGGACACATTTGTTAGAACTAGAGCTTTTCAAACACGAGAAGACATCTGAAGTAGTTTGAGTAATAATAATAACAGGAAAACATCTTTCTAACATGGCCCAGTCCCTAAAGTTCTCGGAGTTATTGGAAGGGGCTCTGGGACCACAACAGACGTGAAGAGCAGTAAGATATCTTTAGCAAGCTTCTCTCCAAGGATGGCCTACAGCTACACAACCCCAGGAACACTGGAGTGGCCAGTGCAAGAGTCCCAGGAGAGCAGTCACCCACCACGGCAGGCCAGCCCGCACCCTGCAGCAGCAAAGTGGCCTCCTCGTTCATTCAGTCTGCTTGCAAAGAAAGGCAGGGATGTGTCTCCAATAATATTCTTCAGCATTTGTGTGCGCCTGGATAACTCCACTGCTGGAGTTTTCATCACCTAGTTTTAGAGAGCATTCCAGAAGATGACCTGTTTTTGAAGAAATACGGTCCTCAGTTTTCTTGTCTTATCTCTTTATTACACTTAACTATTCCTCCCTGCACCATCCCCAGCCTTTAATTAACATAATTCTGATAAATGTAGATACTAACGAAATCACCCCTTTGACAAATGTTAAAAAATCAGGATGGCTTGCTGTCCATCACTTCGCCATGCCGTGCATCATCGTATCTAAATTCTTCCATGGGCTAGACACAGAGTTTGGATGAATCTGTCCCCAGTGACAGGGGAATTGCACAAGGGATCTCCAAAGAAATATTTGTACTGCTTTCACTGTGTATCTAGTATTTGACCTTTTGCATACATAGTGCTGTCAGATTTTTTTACAGCCTTGCCTCTCCTGTGCTGTGAATAAACCTCAGCCCTAATTTCTTACAGCACTCCTTGCGCTGCAACTCATGCCACTTCCTTGTCATTAATTGCTTCGTTCATGAGTCCTACGTGAGTGTCACTTTGTTGGACTGCCAAGGTATGTAGGATATAACGCGTCTAGCTTGTTTTCTTTTCCTACCTTCCTGGAGCCTGGCCAGAGAAATGCCATCACCTCATCACCTGCAGCTCTCCCTTCTAATATCTCTCATTTTAAATTAAATCTCACTTTTCTATTTCTCAGGCATGGCAAGAATTGTACAGCATTAGCACTTTAAAGGGATGACTTTGACAATGCTAGGCAAGGACGTGTCCCTCCAGATGTCAGCAGTCTCTGCTTCCTTTTCACTGCATGTGCATAGGTGGAAAAGTTGATTCCTTCTGTATTTTAAAAGGGTGAATATGGGGCTGGGCGAAGCTATATAGAGTAGTGGGCTGAACTGGTTACCCTCAGGGGTGTCTAGCCCCATGGATGAGAAATGAGTTGCATTTTTGCTGTACAAAAAGAACTTTTTCATTAATAGGGTGAAATGACAATTCCCTCCCTGCTGCAGGTCTTGATATGTGGTACTTGGTTTATTTAATTAGGGCCAAGAAGCTGTGGTGGGCCAGCTGAGCAAAGCTCACAAGGACTCCTGTCTTCTGCTAGATACAAGTTGTGGATAGGTGATGCCAGAGCCACAGAGAAACCAAATGCGAGACTACCTACGACTCGCAGATAATAAAAGCAACTCAAGAGAAAAGCTCAAATGCCCATCAGCAACGTGTTCAGAGCCGGCACATTACGGTGGTTGTTGTTGTGCTCTATTTATGTAGCGCGCACCATCTGCTAAGGTCTGCGTTGCAGCGGGGAAACGTTTGCCTCGTTAGCGGAGTCCACGGCCTATCTCATCCGCAGGATATTTTCTCGGATTTAAGGACTGGTGTGAACGCAAGGTGGGCAGGGTTGGTGGGTTCCTGCAAATGCCACACTTCAGAATTTCTCGTGCACATGCAGACTAGCTGCTATCTAGGCATTTTATCTTCCTCCTTCATAATCCAAGCAAAAAAATTGCAGTGGACTTCAGAGTATATTACTGGTAGTTGAGTTGTGTCGTTAAATTTTTAATGCAGAGATCCAGGACTGGGCAAGATTGAACTTGGGTTTGGAAAGTTCTTCTGTACCATGCTGGGCAAATATGTTTGGATTCTCTTCTTGTTTATATATTTTTCTTGGCCTTGGCCACTGCATCTGCATTGTGATTAAAAAGTATTTAATTAACATACAAAAATAAAATTAAAAAGTGTAATAGTTATTGTAAAAATAAAACTGTACCAAACCACTCAGGCAAATAGCACCTTGGGGAGTTGGTAAGCTTGGAAAAGCTGGAAAAATACAACTACAACTGTAACAACTTCTCCCGAGATGGGTACAACAAGCTAGAAAAATAAAACCCACCATCTACTGCAGCCAACAACCACCCTGAGGGCACTGAGGCAAGGAAAATAAAACATACACCCAATGCTAAAGCAAAAAAGTGCTTTCCCCCATACTCGCTCCCGAGACTGGAAGCATGAGCAGTCAGCAAAGCCAGCGGGGTTTTTCCCGGGATTGCAGACTTAGGTGATGTGGCCCTACTGCCCTGGAAGCGTGGAGTCAAGGCACTTCGAGCCTCAGAGCACGTGCTGTTTTAGAGCCGGTTGCTCCTGTCAGTGTTGCGTGTCTCTGTTCAAACATCTTGGCATTTGCCATTGTTTTCTCGGCTCTTCTTTTCTGCAGATGCCATGCAGACCGCTCCTTCATGGGAGCAGCGAGGAGCCCTGCTGACGACGGGATAGCCCTGTCCCCCTGCGAGCAGCAGAAGCAGCACGTCCAAAACCTTAGCAGCCTGCCAGTGCATTTTTGTCAGCAGAAAGCAGCATGTGACAATACGATAACAGATGTGTGACACCAGGGAAGGCAGCTTGGACAGTCGTGGTGCGTGCTCCCGCGCCGCGGAGAGGGGCAGCATCTCCCCCAGCCGGCGGAGGGCAATACGTGGAGCCTGGGCCCGGTGCCCTGGGGATAGCACCTCCGGCAGACCAAAAAAGCAGCAATTCCCTCGCTGTGTTTTTGTGTTTTTACTAGCATCATTTCCGAATAACAAAAGTTCTTACTTCTTTTTCCTGCTGATAGCTGGGATTAAAATGCTTGAACAGAATTAGCAAGCGAATATGAGAAACAGAGAAGGGCTTAGAGAGGGACGCATAGGTCAGGGAGATGGGTTTTGCAATTAGTCCTGCATGCCGGGAGGCCTGGGCTTGTTGTTCTCTCTCAAAGACACCAGTCTTATCTGGAGCCCTTTGCAAGTGCTTTGCCTCCCGGGCCTCCCGTACAGGCCACCTCTGCCGCCTGGAGGGCTCCCGCTTGCGCCATGCACCCACCGGGGTTTCATCCTGCAGTGGGGCACGGGGCACGGGAGAGCCAGGATGCAGCTCAGGCGTGGGGCCGGGATGGTCCGGCTCAGGCGGATCGAAGCCCACCGCAGAGCTGGGTTGGGGATCCCTCCTGTGGGCAGAGCGATCTTCAAAGCACTTTCCTCAGCCCACAAATGCTTCTGCCACGTAATTTCTTTTTGCTCTTCATGTTGCCTTGAGGCTCACTAATGCATCACCGCATCTTTCTTCTTAGTGATTTAAACCTCTCTAAGGCCGAATGCATAAACTCTTCTAAATTGCTACAGTCACATTTTTGCTCCCCTTAAAAAACAAGTGTAAATTCCTCATGGCCAGCCACGTTTTATGGATCCCTTTGGTGCTTCCGTGAATTGCAAGGTCCTTGGGCCCCAGCCATGAATATCAGGTTTGCAGCAACTGAATTATTTTCATGATTAAAGATAGTAAAGGGTTTACAGGCCTTTTTCATAGCACTCTCTCTTGGTTGCAGTTGTCCTGAGCTCTGTTGTATTTCACTGAGAACGAGATGGGAATTCATGCCAAAGTAAAAGATTCATTTCAAAACCGCAGTAGAATTGTGAATGTCAGGACATAGATTAGGCTTTATTTTTCTGCTAGTAGCTCTAGTAGCAGAGTCCCTATCTTCCGCACTCAGGAACTCACTTTAACAGGAGTAATGAGAAAAAAAACCTCTCCATCTTCTGGTAGGGGAATTAAAATTAATACATCTTTCCTCTACAAAAGAGGACATCACCTGTCCAGGCCTACCCTTCTTCTCCCCACCATGTGCACTGGAAAATATGTTATATTTTACATATTCTTTCCCCTTACTTTGGGCAGGCTTCATGCCACTAGTTTATTTTACATATTTTTCTGCTGGCTGGGGTGGTATTATTAAAAGAGTCAGGGAGACATGTGCATGATAGCTGAGTGCAAAACAATTTGGGATGGGTGAATCAGCCTTGATGAAATAAGAACCATCCTGGACCGTTGACCAAAATAAAAATCAGTGGTTTGATGTGACAAAACCGGCTGAAGGTTAATGTTGCCCTGCTGGCATTCATCCCCACCACCTTGGGCATTTCCTGGTATTATTCCAGGCTGGAAGCTGCTGTATCCAGATGCTGGGAAGCTCTTGAAGAACACAGGGCGAGCCAGCAGCATGCCGCGCCAGGATCCTGTCCCCTCGGGGCTTTCTGCTCGACACCACTCCTGGGGAGATTGAGCAAGTTCTGGGAAGCTCCAGACAAGCACCCGTCAGACAGAGTTGCAGCCCCTCCAGACAGGTGTTAAATTTGGCCTTCCTACTATATGCTACTAGAAAGTGGAGATTTATGTGCCCCTTCAATGATATATAGCGTTTGATTTTAGTCCTGATGGTTTGCAAGAGCTTGGACCTTAAACTGTTTCTGATCCTTTGGCCTAGCAATGCTACGCTGGCACTGATCCAGGAGGGAATTTAGCAAGACCTGCAACTCAGGCCAGTAAAACTTTTTAACTACTGACAAATGTGATCTTCCTTTGCTCCTTACACTTGGTTTGCCTCCATTTATTTTCCTGTCACTGAAATCCCTCATTACTCCTAGTTCAAGCTGTTCACCAACCTTGCTGAATTTCTGCAGCCATTTTTTTTCTTCAGGCTGAAACTTTGGTCTGGCCTTATAATTATAGCATTATTAATGTATTTTTATCATTGTTAATTATTTTTACATGCTGAAATTGATTCAATATGCCTGGAGCTGCCATGCTAGAACATGCCTTGATTCTCGTCCAAGTTGGAGCCCATGCACACCAAACGTGAAGAGTTCCAATGGTTTTAAATCACCCTAAACCTCACTGAGTGATTTAAATTATTGGAGCACATTCAAGTTTTTATAAGGCCTCGAATGTGAACCCTGTTTGGATTTTGGGTATGTAGAGTGCAGCGGGATCTAAAATGATTTGAGTGCCTGACATATTTTCTAAGCCCCTGTACAGCTGGGGTATAATCAGGCTTGTCAGGCAGTGCACTGTGCGGGGACTTTATATGATGGGAACCGTCACATTTTAAAGATGCTTCTAATTCCTTTAAATTGAAACATTCCTGCTTCATTTAAGGGACTCTGGGTAGAGCTTTCTGTGTGGTTGGGAGGACTGGCAGTATGAAGAAGCGCGTTTCATCCCTGGGCTGATGGATTGGCTCCTGAGCGAGGTCAGCAGTAATGAAAGCCTTTATCACCTGATTGCTGGTCACAGCTCAGAAGAGTTATGGTCTGTGTCAGGAGCCCAGGTGTTGGACGAGTGGAGGGCTGAACCCTCCTCTGATCTCTAGCTGAAGTCCGAAGCCAGAGTCAGGTGGTGTCAGTCCTGTTCCTGGCTTAGTGGTGTCCGTGTGCCAGAACGAGCAGCCCCTCGAGCGTATTTTCTAATTAGGAGAGCAGCAGGGACATTAGAGGCCAACAGCTGAGCATGCTGAGACTTTTCAGCTCCTCTTTTTGAAAGGTCCCAGGTCAGGAAGAAGCTGTAAGAAGCAGGCCAGAAGGATGGCCATGTTGTGGAGGGAGGAGACAGCATGGGTGCAAGTGAGAGCATGGCAGGAGACATGCTTGTGCTCCCTTTCGCCCTGGCCCCCATCAGTCCTCAGCTGCTGTCTTCTGCCTGTGCTGCCTGTCCCTCCACCCAGGTCACATTCAGACCATGGTATTAGCATTGCTCAGCAATACTTGCACATAGCATTTAACTCACCAGCTACCTCATCATCTGAACCACCAAGTGTGGTGTCCTAAAATAGCCCAATGGACCTCAGGTGCCTACCTGAGCTCTCTAAGTCAAAGCTGCAGGCCCAAACTGTGCCCGGGGTGGTTTATAATGCCCCTGTCCCCTGCTGTAGCTCAGTCTAGGGAAAATATCACATTCAAGGACACTTTACAGTAGGCACAAAAGCAAGTGAAAATGCAAAATCTTCCAGAGTCTTCTCAAAGTTAAAAATGCGCTTGGACTAGAGGTACCACTGCAGAGCAGCACGAGTCATGGCTCTGGGACACAACTGCAAGGCCGGGTGGATTGGAGACAGCAGAGAATCCACAGTCCTGCAAAATATTTGCTCATTTTAGATTTCTTTTTTTATGGACAACTGCAAAACAACTCTACTGTAATTCCTTGACCTCTCAATCAAATAGCAAGCTCTCTTTATATTCACAAGTGCAGCTGCTGAACACATTGCTATGTTTTGGACTTTTACCTTGATGAATTGTTTCATTTAGTTTGATATTATTAGGTATGTAGCATGTATATGTGAACCTGTGCAGTAAAACAGTTAAGGTTTGTACCCATAAGACTAATTCCTGCTGCTCCTACTCAGTAAATAATGACAGCCTTGAGAGCTGAGAGTGCTGAGGACCTTAGAAACTTCAGATGCTTTTAGTTAGAGGCCTATGTGTGGATTTAATAGTCTCAGTTTATTAAAAAAGGTAGTTTTTTAATCCTAATGAACTAAATTCTACCCTGAGTTACTAAGATGTATATCCAAAGTAACTTTGAATGAAATAGTGAAAACTTGGCTTTACGCACATATAGATGAGGGCAGAATTAGGCCCATTATACTGCAAAAGTCACATTTTAATAGCATGAAACAGTGTTATTAGTCATCTTATTACTAGTGACAGTGCAAAAGCTGAACTGCTGTACATTCAAAGAACAGATTCTTACATTTTAAACAACATATAATTCTTCTTAAAACCTCTTTTATTAAAAAGTTTTAAGAATAATATTAAATACATAAACAGCCATGTTAATTAGATTATATAGTTAATGTACATTAGAACTATGACTTATTGCAGAGTTACTGACCATGAAAGCACATTTTGATCATTCCAGGCTGTAATCCTCACTTAATCCATCCCCAGTCTGTCAATCAGTGGAATACAATCAGGATATTTATGATCACATCAGACCAGAGATCTGGAAGAATTTAGCAACTTTGCAGAGCTGAATCCAGAAAAGAAGACGGGGGAAAAATGTTTCCACTGGCAAAATGAACTGTTGCCAGGAAAAACATTATTGTTGACTTGGCCCGTGTAATTGAATTTTCTACTCAGAAGTGACTTACAAACCAGCAACTAGGAGAAATTATCAATACTGGGAACTCTCATAATAACAAAGCAGAGGAGTTTTACCTGGCACAGCACTTTTTAAAATCATGTTTTTCTTTTTTTAACATTGTACTGTGGTTTTTTCCTCTGCTAGTTTTTGCCATCATGAAATAATTCAAATCACTAGAACAGCAGAAGAAAAGCATCCCTTTCGTGGGCCCCCTACCTCTTGACATCCACCACAGTCCCTGTTCCAGTGACTGCAAGCGCCTCCCAGCAAGGGCTGTGTCTCTGGGGACTGTGGAGACCTGAACATAGCTGGGGCGTTTGATCACCTCCCCAGGTAAGAGCCCTTCAGGATCCATGCTGCTTTTAAGCATCTGACCCATGTCTCAATATTTCTGCAAGAGATGTGCAATACAATACCAAAGCTGTGTGACTGGAATGAAGGTGGTGTATAGATAAGCAATACTTCGTGGGATAGAAGAGCCATGTGTTTTGTGCAGGCAAAAGGAAAGGGGTGGTCATCTTCTGGGGATCACAACAGTTGTCTCATGGGTTACTTCAACACCCTCTATCTTTGAAAATATTTTTCATGGAAAGAAATGGAGAAACAAAAACCTCTAGGAAGAAAGATATACCAGAAAGGAGGGAGGGAAGCCTGGGAAATTCAGGCACCAGAAACGTGCAGTGGGGAGTGCCAAAAACTCAACAGAGCCTGGGCAGCAGCACATATGCACTCTCTTTCCACCACACTCTGCAATAATCTTCCTGTATCTGGGTACGATCGGACCTCTAAGTGATGGGATATAGTAAATAACTTACATCAGGGACACTTCATCCTCTCACTTTTAAACCATGAGAGAAATTGAGGTAGGAGGCTGTGCTATCCATCACCTTCCTTGCAGCTATTCATAGTCATATATGGGACATGATTTTCAAAACTGTCTTCTTCCATTTAGATATCGAAATCAGGTACGTGGTTGCTCAAAACAATGTATGAGAGTTGACCTGGCCATTTCTGACCTAAGTAATGTGAAGCAATATTATAAATGCTTTTGTCTGCTATCTGATGAGCAGCCCCTGTGATCACGCGCAATCAGTAAGCGCCCTTTTCCTCCAAAGCCTGAATGAATGTAAGCACATGTTTCACACTTTGTCATTTGGTTGTGATTTGGTCTTTTGCCTAGATGGCAAACAACTGGGTTCCGAAGATTTTTTTTCCTCCGTGAGCTTCAGTGATTGGAGCTGTGCTGAGTTTGGATAGGCAATCCTCTGATGAACTTTAAAAGCTCCAGTTGGCTTTTTAACAAACTTCCTGTCTATAAGTTCAGAGGACCATCTGAGATTGTGTTCAAAGAATGAGCTTGCTGGGTTCTTGATGTTGACTCCTCCAAGACATATTTTTCTCAGCTGCTGGTTTATCGACTGTGACTTAGAACAATCCCAATGACATTCTCAATATGAGGAATGGACAAATATTTCTTAGGGTTTTTTTATTATTGCGAAATAGAGAAATACAAAACAGAAAACCACAGGACAATCAATAGTCCCTATGGTTTACCAGCATCCATCTGATAAAGAGATTCAATCAACACCCTTTGCATGGTCTGATAGCAATAAAGTCCCTGGAATGGAGCATTGTTGTGGGATTAGTCTTCTGCTTGTAAAAGAAATGCCTTAGCAGTTATTTAGCAGCATGATGCCATTATCTTGTTGACAGTGCTCTGTGTCATTGATACCATCTCTGATGAGGCTTCTGTTCAGCCATGATTTGTCCTCATGAAGCTTTATCCAAGCTCTCCCTTTTTTTAAGATGTTTTCTTTCATTTCCTTACAGGTGGCTAGAGCATCTCTTGATAACTGTGCCAACTGCAGCTGCACTGCAGGCATTTAATTTTAACTGGGCATTAAAAAGAAAAGTTTTCACAAAGTAGCCAACTGCTCTGGACCCTTTCCTGCCCTGCAGCGCAAGATGGCTGCTTTCCTGAGAACTTGAAATATGCCATTTGTAGTTTGTTTCTATCGGAGTAATGTGGTAGTTGCATATATGCCACTTTCCCAGGAATGTAAATGCTTCGTTAGTTCTGTCCCTGTCCTGAAAAATCTAATATGGCACAAATAAAGTGCGGTAAATGGCTTCATGGAAAGCAGATGTGAGTGGAAGCCTAGACTCCTACCAAGGCTTTAGGGGACTTCAAAGACTGAAAGAAAGAGCTGAACAAAATATTCAACTGCGCCAAATTTTCACTGTTCTTGATGAAAGAGCAAAAGTGAGGAAAAAAAAAAAGAAAATCTGGCTCCTTGTTTTAATTTTCTACTAGCCTAAGGCAAGACTTTTAGAAGGAATAAATTACAAGCAAGCAGGGAGAGCGGCTGACTGGAGCAACCGACGGCTAGCGCTGAACAAAGGGCATTCTTGGAAGGGGTTGCTTTTTAGAGAACCTAGAAATTGCCAGCTCAGTTATCAGAAGGCCTTCTCCCTCCTCGCCTGCGAGCATGCCGCTTTTGAGCAATGCCCCAGCTCCACCCGAGCGGGCTGCATGCAAATCCTGTTTCAGCGCGGCCCTGGGGAATGCTTGGAAAGCGTCCTCTACAGGCGTGTTTTGTAGGACGGCCAACTGGAGCATGCTTTTGAAAGTCTGGCACCAGATGTGACTGTGACATGAAGGACTGAAGCCTTTAAAGTTGTTTTCCAGAACAAAACTTTTAGGCTGGACTTGGAAGTGATGTAGAATATAGACGATGGCATTCAAGAGGCTGAAATACGCCAACTCCGAAAGTCAGGATAATTCATTCCTGTTGTTTTGGGTATCATGTACTCTACATAAGGATAAAGAAAACACACACAGAACAATCAGAGATTTTGTTTTGTTTCTTCTGCAGATACTTAGTGGGAGAAAAAGCTGTGACTTAATAAGATTTGGCTGGAAAATGGAGGAGAAATATAAGAAAGGATCTGAGCTACATTGCTCGTTGCAATTCTTTTGTGTAGCAATTTTACAAAATGATGCTTCATCTGTTTAAGATCTCTTCCATCTCCAATCCCTTTCAAACTGCCCTTTAGGCTCCATCCATAGTAACGATTTGGCTGGCACAACTTTGCTTGTTGGAGCTGTGAAGAGGTGAGATCTTTGACTAACTTCTTCACCAGCAAAAATCTCCGTTGCAGCTGCAATTTATGCTGGTCAGCTGAGCTTCTTCCTTGCTCCCACTGGGAGCAAGTTCCTGGAGGGTCTTTATCCGCTATAAGGTTTTCTATACTGATAAAGTGAGACAGCAGTAACCATTCCTCCATCCTCCTGTCTCACCTGACGCCGCTGATCCATGTGCACTATGGTCTTATGGCAGTTACTACACAAAATCAAGCCATATTATACCATCCTAGCACATAAGGCACTTACTGTGCAGAGTCCCCTGTATACATAGCCAAGGTGCTGTGATTTGAACTATTGCCTTCCTGCTCTGCTCTTGCAAGGGGCAGCACGAGCCTCTTCCACGCCATCGGGTCTCTGGTCCACACTGAGAACTGGACATTCAAAAGTGCAGCCTCCCACTCTGCCCGTGGGGTATCTGCCTTTCACACCGGTGCAACGGAGAAAATGTGCATGGCTGTTGGTGTTCAAGCTGAGACTGAAGGACAAGGCACTGTCTAAAACGTGGCCGATTTCTAGCTGTTTCTCTGGCGGATGGGCACTCAGAGCCAACCTCTGAGGATCCCCGGGGCAGGTCCCGCAGCCTCCTCCCTCCTGTGCTGTGATGGGGCACCGCAGTGCTCGGCCCACGACCGCACCAGTGCAAATCCCAGCATTTCGTACACCTCCTCCCTGTGCTAGCTGAGACAGATACTGCTCTCTCCGCTTTCCCTGCTGTCTCACACTTCCTTCTCCAGCTCCTAAAAGGCAGGTTCTTCGTCGTTGCACAATTCAAAGCTTAATGCATATAGATGCTTATTGTGACTGCACATGACACTGAACTAATGGTTTGCAGAAATCGTTGTGTAGACAGACACATAGTTGCTGATTAGCTGTGGGACCTCAAGGCACATTTGCCAAATACAATTGTGTTGCTATGTCTGAAAATAATTACGTTTGCTTGAGTCTGGGCCAGGCTTCCTAAAGATCTCTGCATTGCTACAAGCTGTTGGTGAGTCAACCTGTGGTTTAGGTGCAACTGTTTTTTTTTTTTTTTATGACATTCTTGTAGTGGTCATGTAGCACATGAATAAAAAAGACAACAGACAGCAGAAATGGATGAGCAGTGATAAAGAAGAAGAAAAGTCTGGTACTTGCCAACTGATTTAATGCTCTTTTTTTCTGCAGTAGCCCAAATACCAGGCTATATTTGCTTGCTGCTGCCTGCTGAAGCCTCCGACCTCAGCCTGCCCTTCTCTCCTCCAGTGCTGACAGTAAGTGAAGAAATGCTAAATTCATTCATCTGCCCGAGATGCCTTTGAAGTCTGCCACTAAAAGCTCTATTGTTTTATTAGCTGTTAATGCGACACTGGGGAATTCTGCTGTGCGCGGCGGAGCCGGGGGCGTGGGGGAGCCCTTCCTGGCAATTTGTCACTCTTCAGTGGTACAACACGCTCTGCGCAGCGAGCGGACGGCAGAGCCCCGGCGCTCTGGGCTGGGCTGCCGTTGCTCCGCACAGTTTCTGTTGCAGCCGGCGGGAGGCCTGGGGATGGAGCGGGTGAGGAATTAGGCCCTGAGAAGTCCACACACCTTGATACTCTCTGATGGACATTATGTAGGCCAAGGTCACTAAATTAAACATCAGGGGCTTTGCAGAGAGCTGGCTGTGCTGGCTGGAGGATGGATGATGCTGTGGGTAGTGTGCCCATCTCCAAGGGGAGACGTGGCAGCTGGGATCTCATTGGCGGCCGCTGATGCTGGGATCAGGGTTACGTTGCCTCTTCCCTTCCCTGGATTAGGATGGTTTGCTAATGAATGCTTTAGTGCAGCTAATCTAAAGCCCTTTTGTGCACATGCTACTTGTGTGCAGAGCTGCAAAGCGGGCGCCTGCTTTGCGGAGACTCTTCCAACGGTGAGAACCGGTGGTGTTCGGTGCTGGCATCACAGCCAGAGAAACTGGCTGGCGGCTTTTATAGGTGATTCAATGCCTGAGCATCATCACAGCTTCCTAACTACGTGGAAACGTGCTGGAAATCCTTTCAAGTAAGAAAAACATCTGCCTTTCTCCAGATACACACTGCACAGGCCAAACCATCAGCGATTCACAGATAGTCAGTAAAGCAGCCCTTGCCTTCTCCTCCCGGGTTCCAGCTTTGGATCTCACCTCTCCCCTGAGATGGAGGGAGCTGCAAGACCTTGCTGCTGTGTACCTAGCTGGACACACATTCACTTTGCAAATGTAACTTGGCTCCGGCGCACGAGCCGAAAGCCGGGCACAGCACAGCTCGGTGTTAAGGAAATGAAGGGGATGGTGCCTCAGGCTGTTTATGGCTTAGCCCCATTGGCGGTGCAAAGGGTCCCCCAGGAGCCATCCGTCAGCGAGCCGCGGCTCCCTGCGAGCACGGCAGAGCGACGGCAGGAGCTGGGTCCCGGCAAACACAAACAGGAAGGCGCGCAGCCCCCAGCCCCTGCCGCCCGCAGGCAGCCTTTCGTTTGCTTTGCTGCCGTTCGATTCCTGCTCGCTAGTGCGGCTTGGTCAGTCTATTGCCACGGCCTTTCTTGCCGTCTGTTCTTCCCGGTGCCTGCTAGGGCGCATGAGTTAAAAGCGAAGTCAATAGGAATGCAAAACTTCTGTCTTATTTTCTTCATCATGTGACGAATCCTCTTGAGAACTGCTTGCCAGTGTAGCTTGCTGGTCTGCATAACTGAGTAACTACACTGCAAAATGCTGTACTTTCTGTGATGGAGTAATAGTCCATTAGGCTGGACTTAAATATAACTTTCCTGTGATGTGAAACTACTGCTGTTTGTTCCTGAAAACAGGGGAAATGACTCTCTCAGCATTTTCCCATGGCAGAAAGGTGAAGGGTCAGGAGGAGCTTGTTCGCTAACACGCATGGCCTGGGCGGGTGCAATCGATTCGATGTGCCGTGCCCTCACCTGCCGGCTGGGAGACGCGGTGGGAGCAGCGGCGGAGCACAGGGCCACAAGAGCAAATCACACGGAGAGATCAGAAATCGTTTTTTCTAATGTCATTTACAATTCAATGCCTGGCAAAACAGCCGCTTACTGATGGAATAAGATAGCTCCCACTTTAAGGTCTTGATTCAGCAAATCACACACTAGACTTCAGCGTGGGCTCCACCCAAAACATGAGCCTCGCTGAACTGGAGCCGTCAGTTTGGAAATGTATATCTGTACTGAAGCCTTTTTAAGGTTTATTGTTACTGATCTCAGATTTGCTGAGAAGTAACTTTGCAAGATAGTTATTACAGAACTAAACCCAACACACAGCATGCATTAAGCTGTTCTCAAACAGTTTAAAAACCAGTGGCCTTTAAAGGCTTTCCCCATAGATTCACAGTGGTTTCAGCATGCCTGTCGAAGTCTTTGCAACCAGTCCGATCCAATGTAAATATTTGTAAATAGCAAAAAAAACCCCATAATAATAATTAAATAATAATTGAATGTCTTGGAAGATATGCAGCTATTTATGATGTTAGAGAGTTTTTCTCTTGTCTCTCTTTTGCAAAAACATGGTGCTACTGATTAATCAATAAGGTACCTGTGTAATTCCATTATCGACTTTTGCATGCAGTCGCAGCTACTGCATATGCAAACTGGATAACTGGCAGAGCAAGTGCAATCAGCCAGTGTGCACTTACCACTGCTGTAACCCCGTACGCAGATCTGAGGCCCCTTTGGGGCACATAACGACAGGCTGGTGGGAAGGGAGATTCAGCGCTGTCGCCCTCTTAGTAATTAACAGCTTCTCAGCCTCTGAGGGGCACCAGCTTGGCAGAGCTCCAGTGCATTTCTGTGTAGAACAAGTCTGAGATGCATTATTTCCCACTAGCAGGAAAGTGCATCCCCTCTATTGATGGCTTTTACTGTATTTCCAAAGCCCACTTCTCAGCACAACATTTGCTTGAGACTTAAGGGTGCAGCAAGCTCCCCAGCTGCCTAATTCAGGGAGCTTTAGGATGATAGCACAAACCCCTGCAGGCAATGCAGAACCACCTCTTTCAGGTGGCCGCGCTGGGCATGCCAACCTTTCAGCAGCGCAAACGGGCACGCTCTGCTTCCCAGTCACGCGGTGGCTTTGCTCAGGCTGGTCCTGCTGGGCCGAGAGCTCCCCGCAGCCCCAGCGTAGCCACCGGGGAGCCCCAGACCAGAACCTGGAGCTCTCTTATAGCAGTGCAATAGATTGCTTCCTCACTATTTTGCTTTCCAGAAGTTTGAGGGAGATTTGAACCCTATCCCAAATTTTTTCTGCTATAATATTTGGAAAATGCATTTAAAGAAGGCATTTACTCAAACAACTGCTCTACAGAAATGGTTCTTTCATCACATTCCCATTAACCTTAGAATGCTTTTAAGTGCTTTCTCTTCCATGGGAATGAAAATGAGGAATATTTTCAGCTACTCAAAATTTTTTATTTCAAGCTGTGGGAATTGGTCAAACTCAAAATATCAGCTAGTATCAAAAACTGCCTTTTTGTCTTCTGAAAGCACCCTCAACTTGATTGTTATGTCTCTCTGAATTTGGAGCCGTACTTCTGAAGCTCAAGGAAGCATTTTGTGAAGCTCACCAGCACTTCTAGTGACAGCAAAGCGTATGGTGTCTCACCGCTGCATTAGAAAGTTACATTTGTGCTCACCATGTTACTTCAAAAAATGGTAAGGAATAAATTTTTAACATGCGATTTGGTGGTTCACACATCTGGCTTTCAGCAGAAAAACAGCCTGGGGTTGTCCCGTGTGAATTGTGCCTACCAGAGCCGAGCAGCTGCCGCAGAACGGCCCCTGCTTTTCCTCTTAGAAAATCACCAAAATGTGTGCAGGGCTTTTCTCTCTCTCTCTTTCCTTTCTTTAATCTTACAGCTACTGTTTAGGGTTTGTGAAGTAAATTAAAGGTGAGGCCAAGTATTTCAAAGGGGAAGGTTAGGTATTTCCTGTGTGTAGCTTAAACTCTAATTACATCAAAAGGATCCATGTAAGATTTCTCCGCAGAGACCTTGGCATTGGCCTGCATGTTTAAGCAGAAGGCAAAGACTGGAACCAATTCCAGACTTTCATTTCTTTCAGAGAATTTGCAGCAAATCACAGTTATAATGTTAAAAATGGCCTGTGGTTCTGCGCGATGTGAAGAAGCAGAGATTTTAGAGGGTCGTAAATCCATCATGTCCAGAGCCAGTGTTTACAAATGCTTCTCCTGAGTTAATTTTAGACTTGTTCATCATAGCTATTCACCATGAACTCCTCTCTTACAGGGGTAAGAGCTTTCCCCAGAGCAAATCCCAATCCCCGTTCCTGTTTGCTGGCATGTTTAGGCCCTAAATGGCTGACATGAGCCAGTGCAATGTGTGCGAGCCCATTCCCGGGCTGCACTTGGACTGTGAGTATGGCATTTGCTCCTTAGCAGAATCAGACCCTAAAGAAATGGAGGTAAGAAGTGAGGGAATTCGCATTCCCTAATTACCGGCGTGCAGTTAAGGTGCCTAGTGAAGAGCCCATGCTCCCTCTGTCGTCGCGCAGAGAGAGCAGCTCCTTGCAAGGGCACGTTGCAGCTCTGCGCCAGGCTGCTCGCTCCGTAGGGAACCTGCAGGCAGGACCTGTGAGCAGCCTTTCAGTGCCGAATCCCAGGGGCTTTCCTATGGTTTACACCAGAAAAAGTCTTTTCAGCTTTGGTGGGAGGTTTGACAAGTTAGAGGCAAGTGGAGACTTTTCCATCCCTAAGTCCTTGCAAAGCCCTCAAGTTGTCGCAGCTGCAGCCAGCCGTATTTCCAGACGGCTAAAATTCCCGAGGAACTATGATGAATTTGACGCATCTCAAATGATGACAGCGGAGCTGCTGACTCCCCCTTTAATTCCTTCCCTTAAGAGACAAGGTCCCTGAACTTGACCCGCTTCACCAACACGTGCAGCCCTTGTTTCTCTTTCGCTGCGTGTCTGGTTGGCTTTGCTGTCCTCCCCCATGCGCAGCTCCCAGCTTCTTTCCTGCGGGAAAGATTAGGAAGGATAGGAAGTCGTCTGTGCAAAAGGCATCCCTGGCCAAAGTAAATACAGGTCACAAGATTAGGCTTCATCAGAACTTTAAGCCTGACCCAAGCTAAACAAATGAGCTGTCATGCCTTGGTAAAAGATCCAGTATGAGTGAACTGGCATGACTGCAAAAACGGTAAAGCAGCTAATAGGTTTTGCAATATGAAAGCTCTAGCTTTTGTTTTTAACGCAGCATTCCTTGCAGTCAAGACACACTGAACTTCAAATGTCATTAATTTTGTGTGTTGGCCTCACTTGCTACTATGCAAACACACTTCCCAAAGCCCAACGAAAGCAGCAAGACAGCATCAGGAGGTTATCCCGCCCTGGAGACTCCTCGCAACATGGAGGAACAAAGCGGGACGGTAAGAAACACCCTGTCTCAGCTTGAACTCTGGATTTCTTGGCTGTTGCCACTTTGAAACTGAATCTTTGAATGAATTACAGGTCTGCTTTGAAAAAAAACCCTTTAGCTGTTCAAATATCCGACTGTTTGATGTTCAAAAGTCTGCATAAAATCCACCACGGGAGCCATAGCAATAGACACCATGGCGTGTGCCAGTTAGGTGGGTGTTCGCAAAAAAAGGTTAATTGAAACAGTAAATGGGTGCAATCTCTCAGGTTTCCCTGCAAAGAGTAAGAGGGCAATTTTCATTGACAGTGGACTAAGAATATTGTCTCTTGCGCCACACGGAGCACAGCAGCGTGGGACTCCTGCATTCGCCTTCTGGCTCCGGCGTGGCCTTGCCAGGTGACGCAGGACGAGTTGCTTCCTCTCCAAACACTCTGGTTTCCCACCTGCACGACAGGGATAACCTGACATCCAGGCATGCTCTGACACGTATTGATGCTATAAGATGCACTGAGCTATAGAAATGTCCGGTATTGTCATATGTTCAATATTTACTGGTCATAAGCATTATAAAAAAAAAGAAAGGCAGCAGTCATTAAAAGTCTTTATGGAACAAAAGCCAGGCTTTTAATATTGTTTTAATGTACTTGACAAAGCTTTAGTTTAGAGCCAAAACCAATCTCTTGCAAGTGTGCAAGAGCTGAGACAATTTAAAAAACAAAATATTTATCCCAATAGATACCTTGCAGCTTATCATGTAACTGCAGGCTGTATTTAGGCCATTCTTAAATTGGCATTAAAAGTCTTTTTGACACATGCTTTATTCCCCTACAATAGACCCTAACAGCCCCTTCGAGGCCTTCTGCAGCCTGATGTCTAAAAGGTAATGGGGGTTGTTTGACAGAGTGGAATTTGACTCGAGAGAGAAGTGAGTATTTGGGGACTATTTAGCCCTCAGTAGTACTTGGGGGCTCTTTGGTTTGTGGGGCACTTTATTACTCATTAGTGCTCGGGGACTGTGCCGTACTCATTAGCACGCAATATTGCTTGTCCCGTGGCCTTCTCCGTTCCAGCATTGCCGTGCGGCGGGAGAAGCCGCGGGCCCAGCCTCCTCCGGCGCCGAGCTTAGGGAATGGGCCACCAGGGCTGGCACCGTGTGTCGGGTTGCCTCCGCGGGTGCCGTCAGACGCTCTGTGGGCCCCTGCACGGCACCCATGGGTGCAGCAGAGCCTGCCTATAACCATAGCTACCTCTAGTGCGAACTACAAATACATTGACAAGCGACGGAAGCTCACGCGGAGGGAAGCTGCTCACGCTGCTGGTGCTTCTGCATCACTTTTCCCAGTTCACCGCTACGTATTGGTGCACGCAAGAGAATTGCACGTTTTAGCCTTGTCCTTCTGCTCCTCCCAATACTTCTGGGAAAACGGGACCAAAGCGCAACGCGGCAGCTGGAGCGAATACCCCTGCGCTGCCTGCCTCCGGCTACCTCCCTGGAAGAGCGCAGCCTGCAGCGGTGACCTCCGGGAGCCCAGCACCAGCACCGCGCAGCCGCGGAGCACGCTGCCCGCCGTTCTCTGCTTCTGTGAAACAAGCCTGCAGGAAACTGCCAAAAATCTTGCCCCGCTCCATGCCAGCTAGGAGCAGCTTTCCGGCTGCTCTGCTTTGGGCTTTCTGAAGCACCTTGCTGCTCTCTTGCTTTACAGTAGTGGCCAGCAGTGGAGGTGTCGCCTGTCATCTTGCGTGGCCATTCCATCCTCCCAGGCAGGGCTGCGTGGTGCTGGTGAAAGGATCAAGATGGGCTCAGGATAGTGGTAGTCTTTCTCACTTTTATTTTTCCCATTAGCTTAAATTATTCCCAGACTCATGAACTCAGCAAACAGGGATCAAGTTTTCTCCACAAGGCAAGGTTTACTCCAGCTCTGGAATAGTGCCTGAGCTTCCCAGTGGTCAGGAAAAAGCTTGCAGGGAGCAGATGAGTGATTCCTTTTCCATTTTCCATCCATCAGGAAAAGATGCATCTGAAAAAATAATAGCTGAACTGGAAAATAAAATTAGACAAGTCTGAACAAATATGGAAACCATCCCTGACCTGATACTGGAAAAGAGTCTTAAATGCTAGAAAGGATAGAAGCAGAGAGAAGGAATGGAAGAGTTTCAGCCTCTTTTGGGAATATGGAAGGAATTATTTCGTTCTTTTTCCCCGTCTATTTGTTCTCTATATGGTACGGTGTGTGGTTAACTCTCTGTCTTTGTCATAAATTTATGTGGCAGAGACAAGTTTTTCAGAGGTCTCAACCAAACCATCTGTTTTGCATCTGTGGTTTTGCATATGTAAATATTATTATTAATAGTAGCAGAAGCAATCATAATGGCAGCAGGAATAGAAGCACTATTAATAGTAATAGTACTGACATTTTTATTTGCATTGCTGCTGGAGGTCACAACAGGCACGAGGGCCCAGCTATGAGCAGGGTTGCATGAATGAGAACACAAGGGTGGTTGTTAGTCCTACAAGCTTTCAGTGAGCACAAACACAACCATGGTGTGAAGCGCTCAGGCAGCTGAGCCTGAAAAGCTAAGGATGGAGTTCCTGCTTATGCAGAGGCTGAATTTCTGCTACTAGAACCAGGGCATAGTGGTGGTGTCTGGATTGCCTGGAACTGCAGCCCAACACTAGGTCTAATTCCCATCCCAGTCCAAGGCATCTTGTCTGCATAAGGACAACAGGATTTTCTAAGTGTGACCTCTGTCAGAGCAGCTCACTCTGCAAACATTCAGCTTCCTGGTGCCTGGGGGAGACCTTACTTCTCCTGTCCCAGTCCCATCTGCCACCCTGTTCTCCTTGCTTCTTAGACTCTCAATCTAGCGTGGGCAGCGAGACCAGTGCAGAAACACAAACTATTGCTCTACATTCTCATTTAGTGGGTGCTAAAATGCTTAGAGAAAGAACTGCCCAGGAACTGCTTTACTCCTGTGATTGAAAGTGATGGCAATTCTCCTTCTGCTAATTTAATAAGCTTCAGCACATATGGGGGGCTCAGAGGCACTCGGCAGCCTGAAAGGAGCTGCAGAGGCACCTTCAGAGAGGACCAGGAGAGACAGGCAGCGCAAGGAGAAAGTCCAGCCGTCATGCTCAGTTGGGGTCTGATCCACGCAGTGCCTAGAGACATACAGAGCTAATAAAACACATCTCAACACGCACTTCTCCTCCCAGGTTCTCCCTGGGTCGAGACGGTATCTTTGTTCTAATATGAGGAATGTTTTTTGTTCGGCTCTGGTTGTTTTGCTGGATCTGTAGTGCATTAAACAGCCCATCTTCTGGTTTATATTTTTTCCAGTTATCATATTTCATGTATCCTGGCTCCTTTCATCCAGCCCTGTATCCCCCCAAGCAGAGACTAAGCAGGATCCAGTCCTCGAGCTAGTGGCTTTCACATGCACAAGAAGGTTGTGGACCCCCATCCTCGCACTTCTCTCCTGAGCTGTGGAAGTATTTGCACCAAGGAGTGCGACACTTTCCTGTATTTTCTGCTAAGTCAGTCACCTAGATCATGTTACCGTGGCTGGGCTTGAGGATTCTGTAATGGTCTCAAGCATTGCACATTTCGTGTACGAGCTGGTTTCTGCAGTCAGTTTGGACCACAATCAACAAGTTAAGGGTTGTACTTAGTTCTATATCATTTGGATTTTGACTATGGCACATTACAAGAGCACTTATAAATAGAGGGGTGGCCTGTCTTTGCGCTTTAAAAGTCCACTCTTTGACAGCGCACATTAATTTTGCATTGGTCAATCTCCCTGCAGTTCAGCGTCCCGCCTGTGCGAGTGCCCCTACGCACTGCAGGGCTGCCCACGTCCCAGCCTGTCCCTGTGGTGGCCTGCAGGCACCGCACAGGCAAAATGCCTCTCCGTCTCTTTTGGAAATCTGTCTTCACAGGCAGGCATCTGAAACACAAGACACAATTTCTAATCAAATGGAAAAGGAATAATAATCTAGTTCATCTTCCTCTGTGGGTCTGACAAAATATTGGACTTCGTGGGGTTCTTCCCAGCTGTCACCGCAGTAAATCTGTGCCGGGCAGTAGCACCCCACCGACCGCTGGGCACGTTGATGCTCACGGATCTACGGCCAGGCTGTCCGGGGCGAGCTGCGCGGCCGAGGCTGAAGGCAGAGCCTCCGCTGGAAGCGCCCGCCCGGAGCAGCAGCCTGGGCAGCTGTTTCCGTTCCAGCGCACGGAGGGAGAGGAGGCCGGGGGGGCGCAAAGCTGGGGGGCCGCCGGGCACCGAGGGCCAGGGCTCCTCCTAGCGACAGCAGCGCCCGGCCCAACACGCAAAGGGACGGCAGAGGGCCCGGGCGGTCCTCACGGGTCCCCCACATCTCACTTTGGGGCACTGGGTCCCAGCCCCCTCTGAGGAGCTCTCTGTGGTGTCCTGGGCTAGCTCTGGTGATCAGAGCCGGCCCCTTGCTCTTTCCTCCCTGTCCTCAGACCCAAGGAAGTGCTAGAAAGCAGAGATACGGGACACATGAATCATCCAGAAACCTGAGAGGTGCGTTCCCCTGCTTGTTGTGCCCCAGTCTTCCTCACCGCAAGGGACGTAACCCACCTGCCAGTGACAAAGGCCACCGAGATTCCCCGGGCGCAGGCACACCTGTGGGGAAGTTTGGGCTCTGAGCCCCCACAGGCCTTGCTTCTGGTTGCATCCCTGATGCCTTCAGAGTTGGTAGGAAGCTCAAAGGTGGGAGTTGTCCCTCCTTTGTGGGCAAGGCCTGAGGTCTGGTTTCTGTCCTAGCAGGTTGATTTACACGGTCCCCTGCCCCAAAATCCTGTTTCACAATTGCATACAGGTCAGTGAATGCACCGGTCTTCATGGCCACCCATACGAGCCTTGGCCTGACGAGCGGCCCGCCCCATACCAGTGCTGTCCCACCCGGGTGCAATGCGTCCCGTGACAGCTGTCCTCCCACGCGCCACCACACTCACCAGGGACACTGCGCTTTCCAAAGGCAGCGCCTGGTCCCCAACCCAAATCCTTCTGAAGACTTTCCCATTCCAGTTTTCAATAGATGCTCGGTTAATCTTTTCCTGCCCACTTAAATGAGCAAGTGCTATTTGCGGGTGGGCTGGCTGAACTCTCCCAGCCGGCAGCTATTATCCAGCAGCTACCCCGGGGCGCAGGGAAGCCACTACCTAATCCGTCCCCCCGCTGGAGGGGTGCCTGGACCGTTTCAGCTCGGTCAGGGTGTGCGCGCACTACACAGCTAACGCCTGCACAACCCACCTCGCAGGAGAGCTCATGGCACAAGCATCCGTCACTGAAACCTGCCTGCATGAAAGCCTGTCTGCACAACCGGGGAAGAAAGAAAGGCATGACAGCACAATTAGTGAGAGCAAATGAAAGACTGTTTGAAGGGGAGGAGGGAGGAAAGGGGAGAGCTGCATAAATCCCTGGTGGGGTTTTGGGCTTGACATCAAAACCCCTAACAGTGTATTACTTCAGCCCCCAATGTGGACAGATGTTGAGCTGTGGCTCAAAGGAAGTCAGAAATCTTTCCTTAGAAAAAATTTGGCTGGGAAACTAAAGAAAATATTGTGAAAGAAAAGGAAATAAAAGCCCACTAAAGAAGATTTATCACTGCCTCAAGCATTTCTGTATCCTCTAGTCTTACGGGGTCTCAGCCTCAGGGGAGAGAAAAAGAGAAACAGCCTGTTTCTGCACTAATGGTTCACAAATTTAGAGAGGGGACATGTTTGTCCAGTTAGACGATTATGGAGGAAACTAGCTCACATATCCTGGGGACTCCTCCGATCCACTCTGCTAACCTCGGAAGCCTTCCAGAGGCCTCAGTGGCCTCTGCTGTGGCTCAGGCATGTGGTACGAGCCTCTGATGAGAGTCTGCAACTTTCCCTGGCATTCCCATCACAAGTGTCCCTGACCCTCTGCCTTGTGAGCTTAAATTCATCCTAATCCAAAGCTTTGACCTACCTTCAATTCCCAGCCCCATGCCTGAAAGGAGTCAGAAGATTCCTGATGGCACCAGCCCTCAGCTTGGCCTAGCAGCCCCTTTCCAACCTTCCCATCATGCAAGAAATTCCCCACTGGGTCAGACCAATGGTCCATCTGGCACAAACTTCCATCTCCAACAGTGGCAGTAGGAGATGACATTTAGGGAGAGCAAATAAGCCTCAATGCTTTCTTTCAATCCCATGGCTATGTAAGTTTTTTTAAATGATACCTCCTTAACCTTCCTATTGAGCCAGACAGTGTGTTTTTGAGGACCTCTTGGTTTTCTTTGAGCTGTGGCACAGGTTTTACTTGGGCTTTAATAGAGTATTTTTTAATCACCTCCAGACTGCTTGCAGGCTTCTTGCCTTTCGTCTGTTCCTTTTAGCTTTGTTATTGTTATTGACTAATCACCTCATTTTTTCATAGTTCCCTTTCTTGAAATTGCATAGCCGCATGCTGGATTTATTTGGTGTGCTCCCTCCCACTACAGCATTAAACTGGTTGTATTGTGGTCACTGGTACAGAGCAGCTCTCCCACAAACACCTTGTCAAGTAGGTCCTGTGCACCACTGCGGACCAAAACTAGCACAGCAGCTCTTCTTGCAGGTTTTAAGACTGGTTGTTCCGGAAGACTATTGTTTATTGTATCCAAAAACATTATTTCATCCTGATGAATCACTGAGCCAATCTATATATAGATAGCTGAAATCTCCCACTATTACCACCTGACCTAAATTTCAGCTTCTCTAATCTCATTTTATATTTTCTGATCGCTATCTTCATCCTGATCAGCAGTCAGTAGCACAGTCCTGGCTCTAAATTTTTCCTGTTGGAGTCTGAGATTTCCTATTTCAAGCATTCTCTAGTGATGCTCTTTTTCTGCTGCTCTGCTCGGTGCAATCCTTCACCCACAGTGCCACCCGTCCGCCCCGCACGTCCTGCTCCATCATTCCTCTGCAGCCAGTAGCCTAGCAACATTTATCCCACTGACTATTTGCCTTCCAGCAGCTTGCTGGGATGCCTGTACACTGGCATTGTCATTTAGGGCAATGAGAATGCCTAGCATGAGCTTATATATTTTAAGCTTCCAGTATTGGTAAAGAAGCACCTGTAGGTTTTGCCCTTGCTTTGTTACTTAATACTGTTCCTGTGGGTCTGCCAGTGTCATACGTGGTCAAATTCACCTTCCTCACCTACTGCCAAGGCACTATTTATTGCCCTCCTGGTCTTTAACTGTAGCTACATCCCCCTCACAGGGGGTGCAAGTCTGGATTATTGTACCCACCGACTTTCCTCCAGCTTCTCATTTGAACACTCCTCTATGACCTTCCTTTTTTCAGTGCCACCAGCCCAGCTCTGTTATGATTAAGGTGCAGGAGTCCATGATATCCGCTGGCAGGCTAGGCTCATTGAAGAGATCAGAGCTTCCTTCCCCAGCGGGAAGCTCTTTCTCCCTGGCGTGTGTGTCCCCTTCAGCACCCAAAGCACTGTGGGAGCGAGGGGGACCTGCTCTGCCATGTCCCCGAGGCTCTCCCGGGACCTGCTCCCCGTGTTTTGCACTTTGGGCGCTCACTGATGCATGAGCACAAAGCCTGCCCCCAGTACAGACGCCCCGGACATGGTGCACTCTGTGCCATGAACTGGCCTCTACCTGCTCATGAGCTTCAGTTGCTGAGTTTGGAAAGTTCAGACTAGCTGAGTATTTCTGTGAAAAAGCAGGAAAGATAGCCCTCTTACCCTACTCTTATTAAGCCTCCCCTACAACAAGCTAACTTAAAGCTTCCTGTACCATCACCCACAGAGCCTGGCAATATCTGCAGCCCTGCTTAATGCCCCTGGTCCAGATTGCCCCCCTTTGAACCTGAGCAGCCCTGCTTGCTGCCCCATCAGCCAGCCCAGCCTGGGGGCTGCCAGCTGCAGCCTTTAAGCCTCTGGGGCCAGCTGCTCCAGCCCTCATCAGCCTCCGCAGCACAGAAAAAACCTGCAGGCTCCCCTCGGATCTGCCCGTAAGGAGGACATGGGCCAGGTGTCCTGGAAGGGAGCTGGCAGGAAGCACAGACCGGAGCCAAGCTGACACGCACACCCTGACCACAGGCACCCTTGTGCTGGTATCCCCTCCCGCGAAGGCAGCACCCCGGCACGCACTGCACTGAACAGATGTCGCTGGCTTCTCTGAATCAAATTTTCCTCCCTTCCTCATGGACTCCCCCAAGGCCACGGACGCTGGATGGGGAAGCACCAGCATCCCGGCTTTCCAGGGTGATGGAGCGCCTTTGGCTCAGAAGATGTGTCCAAAGGGTGAGGCAGGCTGAGATTTTGGTCGTGGATGCCCTGCCAGACAGGGTGTGTGTGTGTGTGTGTGTGTGTGTGTGTGTGTGCACGTGTGTCCCCAGGCTGGCACTCCTACTGCCAGGGTGAACTTGCAGCGTCAGGTTCAGGACAAAGCAGAGCAAAGCTTTTACATCCCGGGGAAGGAGGATTGACTTCTGCTGGTCTCTGGGTGTCACCTCGTGGTAGACACTAGACAGTGCAGTTTGTTACCCTCGCTGAGATGCCTGACGTGAGTACTAGAGAGCAGTCATTACCCAGACCTAGAGGTTAACCCCAAAGTGGGGCTGTGGCTGACCTTGGCAAGGCTGCAACAAGTGCAACGCCAGGGAAGAGCACTTCTTAACACCCCTTTTGCTGCTGGTGGCAGGGAGGAAATGGTTACGGCCTGCAAAGAAAAATAGCCCTTTAGGTCTGCTGCCTTTTCTCAGTATTGCTCCTGCAGCAAAAATACACATATGTGTGCATGAAAGCACATACGCACAGCTCCCCTTGTGTCCAGGGATGGCAGGATGAATATGTGACCCCGTTATGAAGGGCCGTAGGCCGCAGTCAGAATCAGGAGGATGCGAGTTTAGCTTCTAGGAGAGCACCAATTCTTCTTTCCCCAGTAAGTCAGAGTGCTACCTGTGATACCGCTCAGTATTCATGGGCTTCTGAGGCAGGCTCACAGCTTTAGGAAGACAGCATCCATTTTATCTTTTACAGGTGTCACTACATCCCTTGAGACAATAGCATATGCAATCCATGAGGGTCTTCAAAAACGTGAGGGTGTTTCCAGCTGCTTCCCAAGAGCTTGCTGAAGCGGCCAGGGCAAGGCCTGGTGGTGTTCCCAGCCAAGGCAGAGGTGAGCAAGGAAGGCTGGGGGCATTCCCTCAGGAATGGGAAGGGACAAGCACTTCCAAAAAGTGATTCGAGCAATCACTGAACAGTTGTGGAATGAATTACAGCCAAAGACAGGAGACCATTTTCCAGTGCTTTTGTGACCTGACCTCTCTTTGAGACAGGCGGTTTGGTTGACACGGCCACATGACATTAGCTGGCCTGAGCCACATCCTCCATCTATGACTGTGGTGCCAACCAAGTGGCCTGCTATAATGAGTGTTGGTCCCCAAAGAGCTGCCCAGTGGTTGCATTTTTAGCCAAATGCACTGACCTTTGGGACTTGGTTCTTTTGGGGTTCAGAAGAGGCAAGGCTGGATGGTCAGTAGGATAGGAGCCAGCTTCTCTCCTCTCACAAGCTTTTGGGAATAAGTGTGGTGTTAGCAGAGTGTTTTGTTTTGTTTTTTATAGTGTATATGTGTCAGGAGGAGGGGTGACAGGGCCTAAAAAAATCATCAAAGAATGTACAATTGTAAGAGATGGAAAACCTGTAGAAGGTACCAGAATATTGTGTGCATTTTTGTGCATGCAAGCCCTAGTTATGAACACAAAACTGCCTCTGTGTACAAAAAAAAAAAAAGCAGCCAGATACGCATGTGAGATGTACATCTACATCTGTGTAGACATAGGCCTTGTGAAATCAGATGTGCAAGCTGCTAGGCCTTTACGCTTTGGAAAATAGCAATCTGTGAGCTAGCACTCAGTCTGTCTCTACTGAAACAGGGTGTTTAGCTAAATTAGCTCCAAATTCAAATTCCAGGCTCCTACACAGAAGTTATAAAGGGTGATGACATTAATGTACAATGCTAAGTGTTTGACACATTTCTCCTGCAATATTGTCCCCTCTCTAAAGCAACAACTTTAGAGAACTGGAAAATAATACACTTTGTTTACAAAAGAATTGCATGGATGGAAAATGTTGTCAGCCAAAGTTGTGCTTTATTTCTCACATACAAAACCATTAATCTCTTAAATGATGGAAGACACAGACTATGGTGTCCCTTGAACAGTAACAGATATCAAAGGAAGGACATGTTCCCTGCCTGCAACCAGGGATTCTCCAAGGACCCAAAGGATAGATACTGCTACTCTCCCAAGGTATAAGGCACTGCAGTGAGATCTCTCTCTGAGCAGGGATCACCAGTTGAAGCCATTGAAGAGGCATCTCCTGATAGCCCAGAGGCTGCTCCTTTTCTCAGGGTGATGCTGACAGCACGTCAGTTGTTTCATGTGCTGTTGGTGTGCTCCACACGTTGGTACTGAGCTTGTGTGCGGCTTGCCCTTCTTCCACGTCTTGGTCGAAACATGTTTCCTTTCCACAACCTGCTGGGCAATGACTAAGGTCAACTGAAGCACCTGCTGCCCACAGCGAGGAATTAGACAGGCCTGGATGTACAGCAAGAGTTACCTCTCCCCCACCATCAACCCCATCCCCATGCAATGTGTGCTCCTGCCTCTTGCCATCACAGCTCTGTGGCAGCACCGCCTACCTCCACCCCGGCATTTCTTGCCCTGTCGCACACCAGCAGTCACCTCCTGGGATCTCCCTTCACAACTGCAATTGCACAAATCCCACATGATCTTCTCTAGACCAGCCAGGAATTGCAGACTTTGCACAGAAATCCCTGGGTGAGAACCTGTCCTGTGTTACATGGGAAGATGCACCTGCCTCAGAGCTGAGTGATCAGTCTAAGAATACTCTAAATAGGGGAAATGACAAGTGTATCTTCCCCTTTTGTTCCCCTCTGCTCCTGCTGTCCTCTCCTGACCCACAAATCCAGGTTTCTTGCCCCTTTTCCTCCCCTGACTGTCACTAGTGCCCTTCAGCAGCACGGCAATAGGGCCCAGGGCAATGAACGTGTCTGATGTAACGTGACACTGAGCACACACTCTGTTTCACAGCCCAGTTGTGAACCCAAGATATTTGCAGTAGCATTGACCAGACTTTTACAACAGGCCAGGAACTGTAGGCCTGGACTGTCCAATGTTATAGACCTCAGGTACGAATGGGATCCTGGGGCAGGTATTCTCGAAGCTGCAGAGGCTCAATGGCAGGAAACGCCTACTGTCACTTTGGCACAACAGCACACATACCATTTCCGTGAGAACTGCTGGTCTATCTCCTCTAAGGACTGTCCTTTCGTTTCCGGAACAAAAAGATAAATGAATATAACAGCCATCACTCCCATCAGTCCATAGAGAAGAAACATCCAAGAGAAACCAATGGCATCTGCAGAGAGATTCAAGTGTGTGAAGGGTTTGTGAGAGGTAAGTCACATCATGGGTATGAAGGAAGCTGGCCTCTTACTGCAAGGTAGTCACTGGTGTCTGGTAGGGGTATTTTGAAGCCCTCAAAAGGGCTTATCTGCAAGGGCTGGACCAGGAATCAGCTAGGGAGAAGGACAGCTCACACACATCTGACACCCCAAGCTTGGCCCAGCAGGGCCACAGCAGGAGCAAGAAGGCAGTTCAGCTCCAGGGCCCAGCAATGCCTGGTGAATCCTCAATCGAGACAGCTCTGCCAGCCAGAAAGGCTGCAAAGCTACAGACATTACAGCTGCAAACTCCATGGTTTCCTGATACTGCAGTATCATAGTACAGCCCACTGGGTGATGGCTGTTTCTTATGAAACGCGTGACAAAGGGGCTCAGAATAGCATCTGCCAGTTCAGCAGGTGGATGTTGCCTGTTTTGTCTAGTAAATCTGCTCTCAGAGGCATCAGTTCTCCATAAATTGATCACACCTATTCCAATGCCAAGTCCCCAGGGCTCAAAATGCACCTAATGTCCAGACAGCTTGTGGCTTCATGGACTTACCTGTGGGAAATGGAAGGATGGGGGGACACTTACCAATAAGGTCCAAAAACGAGAGACTGATCAGTAAATTAGCAGCCCAGTTAAAGCTGTTACAGAAGGCAAAGGCCCTTCCTCTTATTCCGGCAGGGTAGATCTCACTGAGGACCAGCCAGGTCACTGCAGAGATTAGAAAGACAGTCATATGGTTTAAGCAACTTATTTGGGAAATGGGCAAGGAAGATTTTTGGGGGGGGGGCAGTTAAAGAGCACCAAACTTTGGCTTCACTCAGCACCCACTGCTGTTGGTGGTAAAACATTCATGGATCTTAGTGTCAGGTTACAGCTGAACACTTTAAAACTTCTACCTGCAGCACTCTGGGGAGGAATTACATAAAAATGCAGAGATACAGGTTCAGTGAGCAAACAATAAAGCAGGGGAGCTGGTCACTCAGCAGACGGAAATGATCTGGCAAATCAAGCCTGCTGTTGGGACATGCTCTTTTTAAGGAAGTGAGAAAGGGGCAGGATGAGGGAGACAATATTGCATTTGGGCTAAAATCAGAGCTGAAAGCAATGTATATATTAGTCTCTCCTATCCTAGGGTTATTTTGCTTGAAATAATGTACAGGGTTACTGTCAAGCTTACAAGACTTGCTGTGCACTTATGTTTTTCCTCAAGTTCTTTCTACTCACTTCCTTAGATGTTGTTTTCTCCCACCAAAGCATTTAAAACAATACTTGCCAGAAAATGCTAGAAGTCACAAGGAAGTAAGAACTAATCTGTATTCTTATCCAATGAATGAATAATAATTTCAGAAGACGACCAGCTGATAGTGAGAAACCTTCAAGAAGGAACAGCAAGAAGATCAGGAAGTGCTTGTGGGATACTCTGATTTTGCAATGAGCATGACAGAAAAAAGCCATTACTAGGGTAGTGATAGCATGGAACGGAAGGTTGCCCTGATGCCACACCAGCCTTAGAGCTGACAGAGCTGGACTCCTAGGAAATCATTCAGCAGGCTGAAGGGCTATATTTTCTAGTTTCCAGGCACCCAGCTGCTTGGTAAAGCAGATGTGCAATGACTGTTTTTCAAGAGGACTATAGAGATCAACCCTAGTTTTATTCTCTGGGTTAATGCAAGGATATATAAATGCCATACTTACTGGGTCCAAATCCAATTGAGAATGCGCTCACAAAAGCCATCATGCTCAGCAGTGTAATCCAATTTAAAACCATATGTTCTGTAAAGGGAACTCCACTGACAGGAGACCCTGTGCTTCCCACCGTCTCTTTTTCAGACTGACCTGCCAAGTCCACTTTCTGAATGTGGGAAGAATCAGTAACAACGCCTCTGCTTTGTGCACCTCTTGTGGCAGCAGAACCAGGGCCTGCCTGGCTTCTGCCAGCCCCTAATGCGGGTGGGAAGCGTGACACAGGGGCCCGGGAGGATGCTGGCATCAGGGGATGCTGTGTGTAACTGTGGGAGGCGTTAGGGTCTGTGGCTGCCTTGCAGTCCCTGGCCATGGCCAGCGGAACGGTGCAGCTTGTGAGGCCAATGGTGGTGACAGAGATCGCCATCGCAACGCAGCCAGCAATGAGCAACACTCTCCTGCCAGCCTTGTCTGCAAACACCATTGCAACGAGCGTGGCAACCACCTTGATCGCCCCCAGCCCAACAGAGGCCAGGATTGCGGAAGAATTGCTCTGGAATCCCACCGAGTGGAAGATTTTGGAAGCGTAGCCCAGGACATTGGGCTGTCCAGTGAACTGCTGGAAGAGCACCAGTCCCAGGCCCACCAGAGTCCGGTTTCTCATGTTGTCTCTGGTCCTGAAAAGGTCAAGAAAAGAGTAATGCTTCTCCTTATACGGCTCCCGCTTTGCTACCTCTCTGTCTTCTGTGGTCTGCAGTTGAATGAGATCCTTCTGGGAGTCTGAGTCCCAAGAGTTTAATTTAACAGGATTCACTGGGAGAAAGAGAATGCTAAGGAACTGCATGGCAGTTGGGGCGATGGCCAGTCCAAACATGTACCTCCATCCCTCTGCCACGTCTGCAAAGATGTAATTCAGCGCATATGACAGTAAAATGCCTACAGTGATGCCTGCTTCATAGAGAGACACTAACAGTCCTCGCTGATGAGCAGCCACCATTTCTGAGACATAGATGCAGCAGGCCATGGATGAGACAGAGATTGCAAAGCCCACGGTCATGCGCCCAATGACCAGCCCAATAAATGACCTCGCCAATGTCAGAATAAGGCTGCCAAACAACAGGACCAAGTTGCTGACCAGGATTGCTCTCCTCCTTCCATGGCGGTCAATGAGAATCCCCCCAACCAGTGAGGCAAGGAGAGCTCCGATGAGCAGGGAGCTCACAAGAACTTCCTGCTTGAAGCAGCTGAGGTGAAAGTCTATCTGCAACTGCAGCAGCGCACCGGAGATAATCCCCAACTCGTATCCAAATATCAACCCGCCCAGGAGAGAGACTGTTGCAGACAACAGGAGGAGCAGCAGTGCACGACCTGAAAAACAAGCAAGCAATGCTAAGTTCAGTGTTCTGGCTCTTGCAGGAAAGCTGGCAGCATGTACAAGCTGGAAAAAGCTGTTCTGGCCTACCACAGGGTCAAATTGCCCCAACATCATCATGTTGTGTGGAGAAGCGCTGTAGACATTCACACAATCCATCAGGCTTGCATGTACTTCCACTAACTGCCGTGGCACACATTTGGGGGGCAGAACTCTGAAAACAGCACTTTGTTAACAAAGGTAAGACTTAGACGTAGTGAAAGACGGTGATTTGTACTGTCTGGAATTGTATTGGAGAATCCTCTATCGTTTCTCTTCCTTGGCTCTAAATATGAAAACTGTGCAGGGAAGGGAATTTATCTTCTGCTTTCTGTACTTGAATGAGTTTTGCATTATCATTGTAATGATCTAGTCCACAGTTTGCAGCTTAGAAGCTTTCAGTACGAGAAGAAGCATTCCTTACCAGCTATGAATTTCACAGGTGACTCACTGAAGAAATCTGCTGGTGCCTGTTCGGTATCACCACAGGGAGCTGGAAAGGACAGCCTGTCCCTGTCCCCTTTTTTACTGCTTGTTCTTGCTTTCCCTCTAACATCTCACCAAATCCATTCTCCAAGCCCTGCAGTGTTCATATTTCTGGAGAAAATGTGTGCCACTGCCCTGCACTCTGTATGCTACACCTTCTTCCCCTAATCTCTTTTCAATAAGGCCCTGCTTTTTTCCAAGCAATCCTCTCACCATCTCAATGGACATCCTAGGCTCACCAGCCTCCTTGGGAGAACAGATGCTTCTGAACTTAATTTTTAGTGTTGTGAAGCATTTACCACAGAAATACTAAACAACTTTATGTTCCACTGATGAGTGGCACTATACTTACAGCTTACTAAACTAGCAGTTACTTTTTTTCCATTTCCTGATCTGAACGTCGGCAAGGAGAGAAATGGCTGGCCAAGTTAATGGAAATAAGAGTTGCTATGTCTTATATACCCTTTCTTTCCTCTAACTTAGTTTTTCAGATGATTTACAAATATAATAACTGAGGCAGTAATTTTCCCTTTTAACATCTTCTCATCAGATAATGGTATCCTATAGGCAGGGCTCTATTTATGATGTGATTATATGGCCAGATAAATGACTGCAGTGTGTGGATTCCTTCTCAACTGCAGCCCAAATACAACTCCAGGCCCTAAGCTCTCACTCAGAACAAACTCTTCAGATCTCAGGAGAGCAGGTTAAGGAGCGTGAATTCAAAAGCCTGCAGTGAGAGGTGATGGATGCCACATGCATTTCAATCTAACTTGGAAATCTAAGGGAACTTGAAATAGCAGCATTAACTATTTCACTGCTGAATATTTTACTGGGAGGTTGATGGCTGTTCTTCACAGCTGAATTCAGGAACAAACCTGGGGGGAGATAGCAGGGGACCATTACTCATTGTCAAAATTTGCTAGGGTGGGGATGGGGATTTAAACTAGATTTCTCTTTGAGCAACAGGGAGAGCACAAAGAGAAAGTTTTCTGCCATCAGGACAACTCTCAGTTCCTAGGGTGCCCTGCGAGGCTGCTAGCTGCTGGGTCTACCTTGGGTCCCACAGGCCTCCTAGCCCTGTTAGAGCTCTCCCACACCTCATGGCATCTTCTCATGCGAGTACTTATGTCAGTGAACTGAGCGCAGCCCCAAATTTCTAGGTCTCAGTTTCCCATTCCTCTTCATAGGAGTAATACTACCTTGCAGCCTACCTGTGAGAAGAGTTTGAGAGAGTGAATTCATATTTGCAGAGTGATTTGGACAGCTTTGATGGACACACTACAGAAAAGAAAAATAGTATGGGAATAATCTGACTTGTAGAAAATAAGGATGAATGAATAGTGTAGTTAAAAATGCTGCTTGCAAAGGTTTATTTCTCGTAGCTACTCTTACACTTTCAGTATTTGTGGCACTGGCCCTGATTTCTTCCTTTCTCTCTCTCTAGCACTCAGCACCTAGGACCCCCAAGCCAGGCACAACTTTCTTGAGGCTGATCCACAGCTATGGGATGAACTTCACCATGAGCTAAAAATCTCACTGTTGTCTGCCACAAGTACAAGAAGCAATTCTTTGACCTTGTCCTTCCCGTACAGTCAAGTATGCAACTTCAGTAAGTATGTAAGTTTAGATAAAATAAGAAACAACAGCAAAAGCAAAGCAAACCAACCAACCCACTCCAAGCAACCCTGCAAAAACAAGGTGCTTGCTGCACGTGCTCCTCGCCCTGGGGAGAGGATGAAAGGGCGACCATGGGTGAGCCATTAGTCATGTTGCTCAGCACGCTGCTGGGAGATGCTCACTGCAGGCGGGAGCAAACACGGCGCGAGAACCCCCACGGATGAGGGGGGCTGGAAACCCTGGAGGCACCACTGCGGAGCAGCAGTAACAGTGACCTCCTGTCCCTAGCTGAAATTTTGGAGGCACAGGTAAAATGCATTAGCTTAGACGTTTGCACTGTAAAATGCTGGTTTACAGCACATGATGGTATCAGTATTCTCACATGGGTTTTGTTTAGTTAGAAACACTCACAGTTTCAGTAGACTGTATATGGAAAGAATGTGGACATAACTACCAGAGGATGGAAAATTTTCTTCAGTCAAGGCTGCCTAAGAGGTTTTTTTCCTCACAAGCTGTGTTTAAAAGGAAGCGTCTCTATTCAGCGTTTAATTACAGCTAGCAGTAAAGGTTATTTCTCAGTGATGGCTACGTTTATATTTGTATTTATTCTGTAACTCTATCTTTCATTAGTGTTACTTCTGCCATCCAGGCTACATGCCAATCCCCCCCACCATGCTCTGTGTGACTACCTGCACTGCTTTTATCACTTTTTGTACACATGTTAGGCAGATAATTAGAAATAATATTTGCTCAGTGAAAATAAAAGGCTTTGCATAAAGTGGGCAGGCCATTAGTTTCAAGTCACAAACTCAGACACGTACGGCCTAGCTGAAAATACCAGAGCTGATTCGATCAGATTTTGACATATTTCTTGTTAACTTAATGGGCAGTAATGTTTTATGAACTTTGATTTAAATCCAGCTTTGTATACAGTTAATTCTGATGCTGTCAGGAAATTCAGGGATTTTTCAGACCTTTGCATTAGGACAGAAAGTTTGGTGGGTCTCACAAGGAGTCATGACAGGCGATTCCCTGCCCACGGCAAAATCTGGCCAAAGGGCCAAGGTCCAGGGCAGCGCAGTAACTGGTGCTGCTGACCTGGCTTGAGACCGAGCCAGCTTCTGAACTGCTAAAGACTTTATTTACATATACCAGCGTCAACAGGCTCAACGCAGCCTCCTTTAGCAAAAAGTTTAGCTCTTGGTCCTCCGTCTCTGCTGTTCTACTCCTGCATGCAGCCCTCTCTCTTCCCCCTTAATGCTGCTGGAATCGCCTTAAGGGCTGTGTCACAGGAAACTACTTGTCTCCTAAGGTTTGCTGCTGGAAGTGCTAAAAAAAAAAAAAGAAAAAAGAAAGAGAGAGGGAAAGAAAGAGAGCGCGCGCCATTCTGAGCCTTCAGGAAAAGCTGAAAGTTTCGGCTTCCCACGGGGCAAAACCTGCCCGTCCCAGCCTTGCCGCCTCTTCCCGAGGCCCCCGGCTCGCTGCCTCCCTCCCGCCGCTCGGCACCCCGCGGCGGGGCCGGCAGCGGCGGAGGCGCAGCCCCGGCGCCGGGCTCCGGCTCCCCGCCCGGGACCCCCCGCTCGGGACCCCCCGGCCGGGGCACGGGGCCGAGGTGCCCCGCGGCGCCCCGGGGTGCCCCTGCCCGCCCGCCCGCCGCGGCGGCACCACTCACCCATGGCGCGGCGGGCCGGGCCCGGGGCCGCGGGGCTGCGCGGCGGCGGCGGCGGGCGCGGAGCGGGGCGGAGCGGGGCGCGGCGCCACGTCGCTGCCGGGCGGCCGCGGCCGGGGGGGGCCCTGCCCGCCCCGCTCCTCTCCGCTCCGCTCCGCTCCTCTCCGCTCCGCCCCGGCGGGCGCTGGGGGGCTCCGACCCACCGCGGTGCCCCCGCGAAGCCGCCGCGGCGCTGCGGGGCGGAAGCCGCTCCCTGGTGCCTCCGCGGCCGCGCCGCCCTGGAGAGCTTGTGCGGAGCCCGGCGAGACGCGGAGCGACTCCGGGGCACCAGCGGCGCTTGGCTCCCGCTGCCCCCCGCAGCCGCGTCCGGAGTCGGGTGTGCGAATGCTCAGGCTGACTTGGATTTGCCTGCACAAACTGGTGCTGTTTCATCAAAGGGTTATGGTTGTGTTTCTAACCGCTCTGAAAACGCGGATGCAGCAGGGTACGGCCTGTGTTCCTGGGGGGCAGCTCTGTCCCCAGGCTCTGCCTATATGTCACTTTAGCCGGGGGCAGGAATCGCCTCTCCCCGCCGACCCCAGACACTCTCTTGACACAGAGTTTTACTCCTCTAGACCATAAAGCCTCCAAAAAGCCCGCAAGAGACTCACAGCTGATGACAGTTTTTTCATGGCTTGGCTGGAAAGCCAAAGAACACCTACTAGGAAAGGATCGATCATTTCAAGCCTTAAAAAAGAGCAGCATGACTGAGTTTGAACTGTTTTCTTTTCTGGTGGACAATCACTTCTGTGGCTGCAGTGCCAGCACACCCCTCCAGTGCAAAAAAAGTAAGCGCATTGGGTGAAGAACGAAGAGTACATGTGATATTGTTAAAAGAGCTTTTCAGTGTTCATTCTGCATCTTAACTGAATGGGCAATTTAAGAGAAATATTTAGAGACTCCTTATCCTTGCCTGTAGGGAGGGGATATATGCCATGTCTCTGCTCTGGAGCCCAGCGGTACTAACGCTTTTTTTCCTGCGGCTCGTGGTTTTGGGGTGCTTGAGATTGGCAATACTAGATCATGTGTGTCCTTTCAGCCTTGGTCTGTAGGATATCTGCCTTGCAATATGCACAGCCAGTTGATCAAAGGGTTTGGTTTGGTTTCTTCTCATCGAGTATATTAAGTTTCAAATCACCTATGTATTTTACAGATTAAATAAATGCTTCCTATTTATATTCCCCTATTTCAATGGAAATACTGTATGTAAAAATATTGCTTCTAAAACCCTGTATCTAATACAAACTCACAGCTGCACAGGGATCATACGCTAGGTGAAGAATGGCTTCAAACGCTAAGACTTCCAACAGAAGCCAGTGGTGTTTCAGGAAGGAGCTTTTCAAAAGGGTTTGTAGTTAATATTGAAGTAGTTTAAATAGATCTGAAATCATTGTTAGTGCTCATGACACTCAGAGGCAGGAATGGCTTGCTGTTTTCTCTTTTCCCCCAGACCCAGCCTATGAGGTCGGTTCGTGGTGGCCAGAAGACACTGCGGTGCTGTGTCTTTGTCTCATATTCCACGTTTTGGGAACACACCAGTTTGGGGTGCAGTGTGAGCTTGCCCATGATCTCTGGCCTCCAGAATTCAGGCAGGGGCTCTCTTTAGCTTGTAACTCCTCCCCGGAGCACAAGCCTGGACATTTTGGGTGCACCATGGTGTGAGCTGGAAGAGGTGTCACCCACGCTTGGCTCCTCCGTCACGTGAGGCAAGGAGCCAGAGCCCACCGGGTGCTGGCAGAGGGGAGCCACAGTCCTCAGCATCACTGGGTAAATATGTGGGCTGGCTACACGGCCCATGTTTTACCTGAGTTCATCTGAGTTCCTGCATGTTTTACTAGAATCCTTCTCCTGGTTTGAGAAGGAAAAAATATACCTTCTCCATGCTCACTCGGCATACGTGTATCTGCAAGCATAAAGCCACCCCTTACATTTCCTGGAGACTTCCTATTCTCTGGCTAATAAATGTTATCAGCAAAGACAGCAAGGAGGTGAGGTCCTGGGGAATAGAGACAAAGCTTTATGGCATGTTTACAAAGGGTGGCCTAAAAGATTGCATTAGGACGTACTGGAATACAGCTGCCCTCAGCACTGTGCCGGGAGCCAGGTTACGGCCCACTGACACTGGCCCATGAGAAACTCTTATAATGCACAGCAGGGATCATTTTGAAAAAGTCTTCCTTTGGAGTTGTGTAGGTGACACCTCTCTTGCTAGCCGTACGGTTTGCAGTTCATGCGTGCTCTGAACGGGGTGAAGGGGGCAGCTGCGGGCTTTGGGCTCCGGTCTTGGCCCTTGGAGCAGCCGCAGGGCCTGGGTGCGCCGTGTCTGCTGCGCGCCTCCAGCCTTGCTCTCCTGACGCTTTCTGCGTGCTCTCGGCACCGCGCGCGTCTTGGCAGAGCCACGTCTCCATCCGAGCCATATCTTGGCTTTCGGGTTTCGGCTGAACCAGGGAGCCGTCCCGCTGCAGAGCTGAGCCAACCACCGGGCACGAGCTGCAGGGACATGTGTCCCGGAGGGCTCCGCGCCTGAGCTGGCAGCCTGCGCTCGGTAGCACGGCCCACGCTGAACGTGCCCTGCACAGCTCGATGAGGAATGAATGCCAATCTGTACCGCAGGGCTGCAGGAGGCTTTAAAATCAGGAATGAAAATATAAATATAAGCAGAAAGAGGAGCCTGTCTTGGAAAAAGGAAGACACAATGTTCGGCAACGCTAGTCACATACTCGAGCATATTCTCTCCAACTATAATTTACCCTCAGGGAGGAATTCAGAAGACTAAACTGACCAAGCTCAGTTCTCTTACTGATGGAAATTACAATGCACGAGCAGGCGCTGGGGTGGTTGCTAGGTGGGGGAAGGCATCCCCATGCGTTAGAGGGACATCGCCCTGCGCCCCGCGCCCCCGCGTCCCTCGGATGCCGCAGGAGCTGGATCAGGCTTGCTTTCCCTTGGGCAGCTTTGCCGTACAGCGATTTTTCACTCGGTTGTGTTGTTTGTAAAAGGAGAGTTTATAAACGCTTGTCGCCAGCAGAACAGAGTTACATAATTAAGCGCTTTAGCAGGGAGTCTGTGGCTTCGGGGAAATTCTCTGGGGTGATTCAATGGTCCAGTAAAAATACTGGGCGATACCATAAATATTGTGAATGGCTCTAGATGGTTTCCAAGGGCTGTGTCAACTGCTTATGGCATTGGAAGGGAAGAAGAATAAATGGAATCACAGGGAAGATAATATTTAAATAAATAAAATAATGGGAAAAATAAAACAAAAATATTTTCCTTTGTGTTTCGAAAAACTTGGGAGGATGATTTTGGCCAGTGTGAGAGAAGACTATGTTTACCAAAATAATGAACTGAAGGCGTCTGGGTGCACTTGCTCCTGAGTTATGTATGTATGTCTGTGGGGGCTGTGCACGGATGCTCAGATAAAATCTGCCCGCAACCCAGGGAAAACTTTTTTTCTGTTTATTTGATTGTTTGTGGTATCTGCAAATTCCAGACACGGAGCCCCAAAATGCACCTGTTTCCCTGGCTAGATTTTGGGGCATCCTACACTGCTGCCTTGCAGAGGCCGGCAGGGCAAGGATGCCATGAGCAGGCAGAGCTGCGGGATAATTTCCTATATCTTTGAAGTCTCGGGAATGTTGTTTAAAAGTTGTTCCTGAAACAAGATAAATATTTGCTAAGCATGATCCCACCATGCGAACGACAAGTAAGCTGCATGGAATGTATTAATAAAATATAAATAATGTGAAGGAGAAACAAATGTTGCGGACGGGAAAACAAAGACAAAATGGCCTTTTGGCACCTCCAAGGGAAACAATCTAAGAATTATTTACGAGACCTGGGCTGATGCCTCTTTTTACCGCCGGCGGCTGCTGGGGCGGAGAGCTGCTCTGGCTCTGGGCGCCCCGCTGCGCCGTGGGGGCTGCCGCTCACCTCGCCCCGCGGGGCCGCGCTGTAGCGGGGTGCGCGCTATAGCGGGGGCGCCGGCGGCGCGGGGAGCGGCACGGGCGGGCAGCGGGGGGGCGGTGCGCGGGGAGTTCGGCTGTTTCCGCCGGCGGCCGCCGAAGGCTCCCGAGGCGGCGGCGCGGCGCCTGCGCAGTGCGGCGGGCGCGCAGGGCCCTGTCATGGCGGAGGCGGACGGCGCGGGGCCGGTGGCGGCGGCGGCGGCGGCCGGGGCGGAGGCGGCGCCGCCGCTCCCCGGGCTGCGGCTGGTGCAGCAGGGCGCCGAGGCGTGCGTGTACCGCGGCCGCTTCCTGGGGCGGGACGCGGTGGCCAAGCTGCGCTTGCCCAAGCGGTACCGCCACCCGGCGCTGGAGGAGCGGCTGAGCCGGCGGCGGACGGCGCAGGAGGCCCGGTCGCTGCTGCGCTGCCGGCGGGCAGGTGGGCCCGGGGGCGCCGGGGCCGCGCCGCGCCGCTCTGCCAGGCCCGCGCCGGCCTGGCCGCCGGGCCCGCGGTGGGGACGGGGCCGCCGGGGCCGCGCCGCTCTGCCGGGCCCGCGGGGGGGACGGGCCGCCGGGCCCGTGTGGCGCCCCGGCCCCGGAGCGAGCGGCGGGGGCGCCGGGCGCGGCCTCTCCTGGGGGCTGCGCGGCGGCTCGGCCCGTCCGCCCTCCCGGGGCTCCCTGTGAGCGCGGCCCGTCCCGGGCCAGCGCGTGTCCTGAGCTGCCGAGGGCGGCGGCGGCCGATCCGTTATCACGCCGGAGCTCCCAAGCAGATTTAAGGACGGCGGCCGAGGCAGCGTGGATTGGGAGGTGGGGTTTGGCAGAGGAGGCCCCTAGATGTGGGTTGTCGGTGGCCGTGGGTGATCTGAACCCGGCCTTTTTGGGTAAGGGCTGTGTTGACCTTGTTTTGTTGTTACAATAAAATTGGAAGTTCCTATAAATTGACACCTAGCGTTTCATTTGTTCTTTTTTAAATAGGGATTTCTGCACCAGTGGTCTACTTCGTGGATTATGTCACCAACTGCATATATCTTGAAGATATTGTAGACTCGGTTACAGTTCGAGATCATATTGCTTCTGTACAGCAATGTGGAAACGATGCCAGTAGCCTCCTTCCCCTAGCAGAGAAGTTAGGTGAGCTGTTGGCAAGAATGCACGATGAAGACCTTATACATGGGGATCTTACAACTTGTAATATACTTCTGCGACCACCCATGGAGAAACTGGACTTGGTGTTGATAGACTTTGGACTCAGTTTTGTTTCAGGTCTTCCTGAGGATAAAGGAGTTGATTTGTATGTTCTGGAAAAGGCCTTTCTTAGTACTCATCCTGATACAGAAACTGTGTTTGAAACTCTACTGAAGACCTATGCAGCTACATCTAAAAAATCTGGTCCTGTTGTCAAAAAGCTGGATGAAGTACGGCTAAGGGGAAGAAAGAGATCCATGGTTGGCTAGAAGAGAACAGGCTTAGTGATGGAGAAATATTACTACTTAGGTTCTGCAAGCATGTTTATTTGTACTTCCAATTGGTTTTATTTCAGAGATCACTATTTTGATAACGCTGTGTCTTAAATAAATTTACTGCAGTGTGGCAGTAATCTTTGTGTAGTTTCTTAGCAGAGTCATACAGTAACCAAAGTAATTATGCAAGATGAGAGCACAGGCAAGAAAGAAACAGCTAAAGGTTACTTCTTTCCTAAATGTTAAGTATTTCTTTTAAAAAGTATCTTTCAGTGTCATTCTGCTCGCCCTCTCTTGTGTAGATAGAATCATACTGAGTAATCTTTTTTAGCCCGTGGACTGTAGATTCCTGGGAGGTAGAAGGGATCTGGAGATACCAGGACATCTACAGAAGGTAACTAGAGGAAAAACAAGCCTGTTGCTTTTCTCAGAAGACTTCTGAGAAAAGCTTAGGTTTAAATTCATCACAAATGGCTCAACACTCTACCTCCTCTTGAAACTTCTTAGGAGGACTGTGTATTCCAAGACATGGACAATAACTGAAATAGAGCATAAAAGTAAGACAGGTTCATTTTTTTCCTGTAGTAATTTTGGCTTTTGTAAGTTTTGGATGATATTCTTTCTTTAAGCGAATATAGAAATAATAAAAATAGTTTTCTGCTGAGAAACTTCCAGTTTAAGCAAAAAGTCTGCTGTAAATTTCCTTTTTGGGTCTTTATAGGAAGGGCTATTTGTATTATGATTGCCAACATAGGTAACTACTTTTCTCAGTTTTGGTAACTTTTTTTCTATACTTCTTGCCTTTCTGGATTACTGTGTCAATGTAAGGTGGCGCAGAGAAAAAGTTTAAGAACCCCGCGCAGATGTCTAGAGGATAATCAGTCCTTACAGACAGAATGGGGTCTAAATTAGTTGTGTAGGTTTGTGAGCTTCAATGCTTTAACATTTACTGCAGATGAGGATTAAAAAAAAAAACTCTCAGGGAACTCTTCTTCCCTCAGCGATTTGGTGTGCTGGGCAGATATTTCTTCTTGTGCCTCCTCGTTGTCGATGAGGGAAGGCCCTCGGCAGAAGAAGAGGGCACCCAGTTCCTTCCACACTATTCCCTTATGCTGCCGCTGCTGCTCTGCCTGAAGATGCTTGGGCATGGCATGGCACTAAGAGCAAAGCAGGCAAAAAGAGGGAGCAGACCCTGCAGAAGCCCCTTCCACACAGCGGCATTGCTTCCCCTCTATACATAGCCTCTGACAGGTCCCTGCCAGATTGCCTTTTCCATCCGGAGGGGAAAACACAGCTGTGAAAAGCAGGGCTGGGGTATGGTGGGCGTCTTGTGCCTGGAGCCTCGCAGGGGAGATGGAGATGAGGGAGCTTCTTCCTCTCCGTCTCAGAGCAACCTGTGCAGAACAAGTGAACAAACCCTGGGAGAGAACAGCTTGCAGGGGATGGGGTGGGTGAGAGGACACCAGGCCCCAAGCATCAGGCATCACCAGGGGTTGCCGCAAGGGCCGCTGGGATGGGGCGGTGGCGCCGGCGCAGCGCTGCCGCTCGGCGGCGCCAGGGACGCGAGTTCGCGCCCGCCCTCGCCCGCTCCGCTCCCTGCAAGCGTCCTAGCGCGCCGGGCTGGCGGTGCCCCGCGCGCATTCACCTCCTTGCCAGAGGAGCCGCCCTGGGCGAGTGCCCGGCCCCAGCGTGGGGCCCGGGTTCCACCGGCCCAGCGACAGCTTTGCCGGGCGGCTGGGGGGGCAGAGGAGCCTGGTCTCGGGCGTCGGTTTCAGGTTGTTTGCACTGCAAATGATTTTTCCCCCTGCTTCCTCGGGACGCTGTTCAGGAGGGAGTGGAAGGTGCGCCCACCCCACCGCAAGGGCAGCAGCACCGTGCGCGGCGGGTGAGAAGCAAATCTGCGAGGCGTGTGCGAAGGCTTTGCAGAGGCCAGCCTGGTCACCAAGTGTCACTGACCCTGCGCAGGGCCCTGGCTAGCTGGAGGGGGACGATTCTGCCCCCCAACCCGTGCTTTTCCTGTGGCCGATGATGGAGACCAGTCCCTCTGCTGTGTGTTTTATTTGCTGGCTGCGCTCATCTTCAAGGTGAGCCCTTGCCCGCCGTTCTGCGAGGTGCGTGAGCGTGTTGCTGGGCAGTGCAATGCAGAGTGGGGGAGGTACCGCAGTGACATGGACAGCGCTGCATCCCGCCGTGCCCGCTGCAGGGCCGCGGCGTGCCTGGAACGGGAGCGTGCCGCAGTTTGTGCGAGAGGGCCGAGGAAGGAGCCGCTTTCCCAGGCCAGGGGAGGCTCGGTGCGCTAGGAGCCTCCTCGGAGAGCTCGCGGGTAGGGCGCACTGCCCGCACCGCACCATGCCGCCCTACCTGCCTGGGAGCTAACGCCGTGGCCTGAGCAGCGGCCGGTCGGTTAAAACAGGGCTGCCAAGGGGTTGGAGAGGCCGCAGGGCGCTGGAGCAGGGCTGTGCGGCGCGGTGTGAGCAGGTGGACGTGAGCTAACGAGGCCCCTAACGAGGCCCGGGCTCAGCCCCACCAGCAGACCCGCTGAGGGGAGGCAGCGCGCTTGACCGCTCTGCCCGCCAGCCCCCATCTGTACAAACACTTCTTCAACCGTCTCCTGGTGACGGCAGGATTAAGTTTTGTTTGTAAAGCTCTGTGAAGACGTTTGTTTCCGACTATCTTTGTGTTTATTAAAATGCAGCCTTTGGCTGCTCTCTGTACGGGCCTGCGGAGCAGCAACGAAGAGGATCAACTGCGGGTTTTTACGACTGGCGTGGTGCTGTGGGACGAAGCCCTGTAGGGGAGCAGGGGTCAGAGCCCGGCCCTCGCGCGGGGCACGCTCCCACGGCAAGGCTGCTAGCCAGGGCTCCTGAATTGGCCTCCAGCAAAACCTGCTCTTCGGTGGTGCAGCAAAACAGAGCAGAACATTGCTGGCAATGAAAAGCAAAACCTTTTGCTTTTGTTCGTTGCATGACAAAATTCCTCCTCATTATATAACTGTTATTTTTTGCACAGCCTGTTGATACTTCCTCTTGGTAAGTCTGATATTTATGTATAGATTGCTGTAGTGGATGCTGAATGAATGCTATCTGAGGGTGGAAAAATCACAGAAGATGAATATCCAGCAAAGTGGAAGCTCTGGGAAAAATGGAGCTGGACCCACGAAGTGTTCAACCTGAGCCTTTTTGCAGCCTGGGTCTTTTCACAATGGGTTTGAGTGTTGCCTGCTGCCAATACAGTTTCAAGCCACCAATATTCTTTGAGAGTTTGGTTCGACTTTGTTAAAAGAAGTCATAACAATATATTTTGAGACCAAGTTTAGCTCAGCTGAGTTTAAATCCAGTCGCACCCTCTGCAGGACATGGGTGCAAGCATCGCGTGTTGGTGTAGCTCCGTGGGACACAGGGAGAGCCAGTGATGTCCTGCCCTGGCTTGCTCGGAAGGGATATTTCCCCAGCCCTAAAGGGTGTGTTGGCCTTTGCACACACTGAAACACTCCTGCCCATCTCCTTGAGGGTTGTGAGAACCGGAGGGAATGTGAAACGTGATCACATATATTGTACACAGCCGCTGGGTGTCTCTCTACCATCGTCACCAGCGCTAGAAAAATCTTAACGTCTGGGAAAAATGTTCTTGCAATAGCAAACACTTATAGCTGCTTGCTGGACAGACAGTTGCTCACTCAGCTTCTTTTTACTGCTTAAATATTCCTGCTTTTAAGAATGAACTACTGCCTCAGGGGACCAAATTCAGGCCTGCTGTGAACAGGTTCATTTCTGGGGACTTTGTGGCACAGCCTGTTCTTGCACCGCGCCTGAATTTCACCCAAAGTGCAATGAACACCAGGTGTGTGCTGGTAAGCTATGTAAAGAGGAATAATAGGAAAGAGGGAATGACAAATGAAATGGAAATAGTGGGGTATCATTAGAAGAATTTGCAGTGTTAGGATTCCAGAGGAATTGCTGGTTATTGATTAAGTTGCCTTTTTGTTAATTTTGGTGTCTGATCATCACCAGTGATTTCTCTTCCGGAGTGGGGGAGTCAGCCCTCAGCTCAGGATCACTAGTTTGGCATTAGCTTGTGGTTATAATGATAAGTCCCATTTTGCCCACCGATGCCATAGGTGCAGAACTGAAATACGGGGATTTTTGGAGGTGGATGTTGGTTGATTGTAGACCAATAGGAGTGCTAAGAGAAAAAACAAATGTGGAAGAAAACCTACACTAGTATGACAAGAAGTAGGAAAGAAAATGTAGTTGCATAATCTGGGTATGCCGTTACCGTGATTTTTTGGACAGTGCCTTTTTTGTGCATGCAGTTACTGAGTACACATGTAAAAATTGTGCATACAAGTTAAAGGGGTGTAGGTTTTTTGAGTAGGATTTTTTTTCCAGTCTAGGCCTCAATGTTTGCAGGAAATTCATATTTCCCAGTTTTGCAAGATGCAAAACACCGATAACCTTCTGCAGCCCTCTTCTTCCATCAGCACTGATAGGGAACCAAGTTAGTGCAGTAAAAGCATAAAAGCTCGTTTGTAGCCCAGAGTCCAGCATGTGAGGGCCACTGCAAACAGATAAAGCCTCTCCCTGGCCGAACACAAGCCCTGTGTCCCCCAGCCGTCCCCCTGGGCGCCGTGCAGCACCTCTTTCTTCTGCACGAACAGAGCTTGTGCACAAAGTTACTCTAGAAGGAGGTGCTGCAACCTGCTGCCAGCGCGAGTGTGGCGAGACAAGGCGTGCTGACCCCACCGCCAGCCCCGCAGAGGGCTCCTGGAGCCGTTTGCCAGAATCGCTTGTTTTGCAGAGGACAGTGTCTGCCCTGTGACTGCTCTAAGTATGCCGAGGTAGCCACTGGTGTGGGCTTAACCTGCCTAGTACAACTGGTTTGTGTATTGCATTAATTGTCTTAACTTTCATACCCGTAATGGAGAGGAGAAATCTGATCACAGTGCTGAATACAGAGGCCAGGAGGGACAGGGAGGGTACAGAGAGGGCAGCTGGGGCTGCTGCGGACACAGAAGCGTGGGTGGCAGAGACTGCGTTCACAAGGGAAAAGGAAATGGGTCGGGTTAAATCGTAATTCCCAGCTGAAGCCCCCAAGGGCCGGTGAACCCGCATGCAGCCCTGGCACGATGCTTTTGGCCGAGAAACGCCGAATCTGCGCGCAGTGTGGGCGCTGGGGAGCTGAGCGGATGGATGGCAGCGCTGAACGGGGTGGCGGGGATGAACCATGGCTCAGGGGGAAGGGAAAGCACTCCCACTCCCTGCTCCTTCCCCATCGGCAGATCTCCTGCTCAATCCGGTGATACAGCGGATCTGCCTCTTGCCAGCCTCCCTGCAGCCACATGGAGACTGGGAGTCGCTGAGATCCTTGCTGGGATGTACCTCGATGCGATGGAGGCAATCCTGTTCCAGCCGGCAGCAAAGCCTGCCCGCGGAGCTGGACTCAGGTGGCACTTGTGCTGGCTTTGGACTCGTGGTTGAAGCATCCTTAACTGCATGGGTCTGCTCCACACTGGATCACCTCCCGGCCAGCCAGGTTATAGTCATATGCTACTTGCTTGCTTTCTTCGGCTCACACTGGTGTGAGCCAGGGCTTTGCCTCCTGCTTTGCCGGTGTTTCCCATGGCCTTATCCCGATCTGCACCACCGGCCTTTTGTTTGCTGGTCTTCGCTGCTGTTTAACGTAGAAAAGCGTTCCACGTGGCACTGCAAGCAACGCGTCAAACGTCTGAGTCGGTGGTTAAACTCAGTTGACAGAAACAGCCCCAGCTCCCCGTTTTTCTCATGCTTTTGACTTTTTTATAATGTGCATTTGAGTATTATTTCTGCCCACTGGGGGAAATGTATGAGAACTAAAACAGATATTTAAACTTCTGGGTTTGGGTTTTTTTTTTCTAGCAATCCCTCGTAGTCACTGTTTCCTTATGTTGGATGTACTGAGCCTGAGCTACCAGCATAACTCGATGATACTTTACGGCCTGCAATATCCTGACGCTCAGATTGGATGAGCTCTCGTGATGTTAGAGTCCTTGGATCTGTTTGGAAATGCCTCCACTGCTAAAGCCCTCTGGCTGCAAAGACACGCAGCTGAAGCGCCTGCGCTTAGGAAGATGTAGAAGAGATGAGAAAGTTGCCTTTGACCCTTTCCTGAGGGGGGAGCTGGGGGAAGCACAGAGCTAGTTTTGCTGGAAATGGGGACACTCGAGCTCGATAGGTTAACGGAAAGGCAGGTTTTACCTCGCTTGTGTTTTGAGTGTCCTTGCCCTGGGATGGCTCGAGCCCCGGAGTGCTGCCCGGGCTGCGGTGGCTGCCTTGGGGCAGGCGCACACATACCCCGGGCTGCCGGCACCTTCCCCCACCGCCCGCTCCCTCCTGCGACTGCGGCCGCCGGGAGAAGACACGCGCTCCGGTGAGGATCCCATGCGGAACATTCGGAGCTCCGCATATGAACAGATACCCTTGGTTTGTGCGCTGAATATCTCTGTGGTGCACAGGGCACCTGGTGTTACTGCAGCACAACGTTACACGGTGCTTAAGGGCGCCCACTTAATATTTCTGGTGAAGCCTTTTATGCTTCCTGCCTCCTAGGGGCTCTGACAGAGTCATTTTGAAGCTGGTTACTGTTTTGCATTGACTTTTAACTTCTTCAGGCAGACAAAACTGGAAATAAAGGCCTTATTTCCCCGAGACTTGTATCCGTGCAATGAAGGGAAACCTCAGAGAAGGGTCCCCGGTGAGGCGCTCGCCGTTTGCTGTGCGGCGGCGACCCTGCGCGCTGAGTCTGGGGGAAGATCACGCGCTAACGTCTACGCGGCCCGGTCGCACGCCCTGGCCATGCACGGGAAGAGGTGCGTTTCGGGACGCCCGGGTTGTCCTGAAGTAGATCAGCTGCAGCGCCAAAGCGTGCCGTCCCTTCCGACCGATACCGCCTGCCGGTGATATAGCAGGAAGGGCAGCAGTCAGGTGGGGCAGTACAGTGGGTAGGGGGGCAGGGTAGCAGGGGGATGGTATAGAGGGGTGGAGGGCAGTATAGAGGATGGGTGGCGGTCAGGTGGGGCAGGACAGCGGGTGCAGCGTAGTGGGCGGAGGGTGGTGTAGTGGGGTAGGGCGGTGTTGTGGGAGGATGGTATAGCGGGGGGCGGTGCAGCAGGCAGAGGGGGGCGGGGTGATGTAGCAGGTGGGGGGGGGCGGTGTAGTGAGGGGATGGTATAGAGGGGTGAGAGAGCAGTACAATGGGGTGGGGGCGGCCAGGGGGGCAGTGCAGCGGGTGGGGGGGGTGGTATAGCGGGCGGGGGCGGTATAGAGGAGCGGGGGCAGTGCGGGGGGCGGTATAGCGGGGCGGGGGGGGCAGTGCAGCGGGTGGGGGGGCGGTATAGCAGGGCGGGGGCGGGGCGGCGGGGCGGGGCGGGGGGCGGTATAGCGGGGCGGCGGGCGGTGCTCGGTGCCCGGCCCCGGCCCCGGTCCCGGCCCTCCCCCGGCGCGCCCGGCCCCGCGGCATAAAGCGGCGGGCGGGCGGGCGGCCCCGCCGGGCCGGGCCGGGCCGGGCTGGACCGGGCCGGGCGGGCGGGCGGGATGGCGGCGCTGGGGGCGCTGGTGAAGAAGGTGTGGAGCGTCCGGCGGTTCCTGGTGCTGCTGTGCGCGCCGCTGGCGCTGCTGCCCGTGCTGCTCAGCCTGCCCGCCAAGGTACCGCGGCGGGGGCACCGCTGGGGGCTCCCGCGGGCCTCCCCACCGAGGGCACCGGCTGGAGGGCATGGACGGGGGGCACTGGCCGGGGACACCCATGGGCGTCCGCCACCGAGGGCACCGACTGGAGAGCACAGATTGGAGGGCATGGACGGGGGGCACTGGCCAGGGACTCCCATGGGGGTCCCAAGCTGAGGGCACCAACTGGAGGGCATGGATGGGGAGCATGGGCTGGGGTATGGACCAACCAACTGGGGTATGGACCTGGAGTATGGACTGGAGGCATGGGCCGAGGGTACAGAGCCGGGTTATGGACTGGGGCCCCTGTGGCCCCATCCCACCTGCCTACGGCTCAGCTGCAGCCGAGTTGGGCCCTCACCAGGGTCGCTTTGCTGCCCTCGAGGGTTTCCCCGCGTGCTGCTGAGTGGTCACTGCTGAGCAGGTTGCAGTCCAGAGGGACCTGCTTGCTGTGCAGCTGTGGTGGCCAGGGGAGTCTCCTGGACTAGGACCCCTTGGCCTGGCGTGGAGGGGACTGCTGGAGCCCATGGTCTGCCAGAGCTCCACATCTAGGAACTGCCCTTCTGCAGCCCCCTTGGAGAGCGGTTGGAGGGGGTTATTTTAGTTTTTTAGGGGAAAGAAGAGGTAGATAACATAAAGTTTATGTTGCTTATGTAGACACTTGTGGAAGTTTAAAGAACTCAGGGCTCAGGACTGGCTCGAACGAAGTGGCACTAAGTAGTACTTTTTCCGTTCATACATGTAGGAAGCTTAGCTGCCATGTGGTAGGTTTTATCGAAGGAGGTCAAGTATCAATTGCTCCACTTCCCAGCTGGGGAAGCTGAGGCGCAGAGCAGGGGCATGGCCAAGGTCACCCAGCAAGCTCTCTGCAGACCTGGGGCAGAAAGCAAGTCCCAGGGGCTGTGCTCGCATGGTCTGGCAATGCTGCTGCCTCCGTGCTGCCCCTTCCCCAAAGAGCAAGAGATTGCGATAGACAGTGGTGCTGGGCAGGGAGAGATCAAGGCTGCAGAGATAGAGCCAGCATTGTGCTGGGATTCGTTCTAAAGCCGGCTGTGAAACATGGTGTAGCTGCTCTGCTCCGGAGCATCGCTCCCTTTCATGACAGAAGTAGTGGTCGGCGCCTTGCAGATGTGAGTGCTCGGCAGCGTGGGACCTCTGTTATTGCAGCTGGAGAGGCTTTGCAAGGGAAACGTTTGAGCTGTTCTGTAGACATGGAATTAACTGGTCTCCTGGTGAGATTTGGGATTTTGTATGTGTGTTAGGCAGCACATGAAGCAATTTGTCTGTGGCAAGACTTTGGGAAATGTAGGATTTTTGCACCTGTCCCATACACACGGCTTTCACGCACCAAGACCATCTGAGTGCTGGTGGAAGTCCATGTGGCAATAAAGTCACTGGGAAATATTTTTGCCAATGACTTCAGGATGGCCAGGATTTCACTCTTATAGTCTGACTCAGATCCATTTGAGAATGACTTTGTTTATAGAAATAAGTGATGTTCAGTGATATAAGTGATAAAGAAATAAGTGATGTTCAGTAGTTAGTGGTTATAGAATGATTCAGAGGCTGTAAGGGCACGAAGGTGACATTTGCTTCTACCTGTATAGTTCTTGTCTTCTTACTGTCGCCTTACTTTCAAGATAACATAGATCTCCCAAATATAAAACAAAACAAAACATTGCTTTATTTCATGACACAATATGTTAGAAGAGAAAATTTTTCTTAGGATTTAATCTCCCTTGTTTCCTATTCTGCATTATTTGGCTGAGTACTTAACAGGAATATATTAAATATTTGCTTGCCTCAAAGAGCAGAAAGCGAATTACTTAGCAGGTGCTTAATACCTTTGCAGATTCATAAATAGCTCATTGTATTAGTTTGTACATTCATTTAGTGTAGCTGAACAAGTGACTTCAATGATTTTTAATGGTATTCTGTTTGACTTTGGCACTTGTAAAATCCTGAGACCCGGTCAGAGGATGAGGAGAGGCTGTGTGCTCAGCACAAGCTTGTGGCTGAGCTGGGCTCGGAGCTACCCCAAAATGTCATCACGCAATGATGAATCACGAGAACACATCACACATCAGACTGGCGCTGTGCTGCTGGAAAGCCCTCGCTGTGGATACCCTTTTTTACTGGTCGAAGCATATACTGATACACACGGTATAAAGATTTGGGTGTTCAGGGAGGAGATTTCGCCTCATGTGCAGAAGAAAAAATGTCTGCTGATGTAACTGTACTGTTAGAAAACCCTAACTGTGGCTTTGTGATATGGTGGTAGCATGTTCCTTGTGTGCAAGCTCAGAGGACTTCAGAGACAGTCCAGTCTGCCCAACAGACTTTTCTTTAAGAAAAATCTGTGATGCAAAAGTGGAACTTCACAGCTTTCCACAGAAAGTAGAACTTTGCAACTGAGAGGGTCAAGGAGCAGCAGGGCAGCTGTGGGCCAGGAACGAGAGGCACCAGCAGAGCTACTGAAGGAAATTGCTGGCTGGCCTGCCTGCTTGCATTAGTGAGTTGTTCTTCATTTTCCATAAGCTCTAAATGCATTACAGCTAATAGCAATGAGACTGGCTGTTACCCGTACTGGTCGCTGTCAAAACACTGATGCTTTGATGATAGCATGACTGTTGTTAAACAGGGCCATGTTTGTGGGCTTAAAGCAAATCTGGGCTGCAGTTTCACCAAATTCTCCCAAAGTTTAGCATATGGGTGAACCTGCAGCTGTTAGTTACTGTCAGAAAATTGTATCTATTCATGTTCAGGGGGCAATGAATCATCTACAGTTTCAACACTAAATTCTCTCACTTGTGCAGCAAGAAAGGAAACTTGCTGTTGCATCAGCATGGGGTTAACTTCTGAAGCCCAGCGCTGTGCTTTACCCTGCTCTCTGTGGCTTGAGCTGCAGGGGGCTGTGAGGAAATGAAGGGAACAGATTACGCACTTAACAGCGATGTAAAAACACAAAGAGAGGGGAATAGGCGAAGCCTCAGCAGGTGGGGGAGTCTTGCGTGGTTGGTGTTTGGAAGTTATCCCAGCGCGTGATGGAAAATGTGTGCCCTCAGCTGCGCTGCTTGAGTCAAATGATTTAGCCAAACAGAGGCCTAGAGTCCAGCCTTGTGCTGTCCAGGGTTGCCGCATTGCAAGAGCTAGTTCAGATAGTCAGCAAGCTCCATCTCAAACTGAATTCCACCTACTGGCCCATGACTGTTGTTACTTGGAGGCTGGTCCAGAAAGGACACCTGCAGAGAGCAAGCTGGTGGCAGGAGCAGTTCCTTGGTGAGGCGGAGTCATCTTAGCAAGCTCTTTGCTACTAATTTCTCACACTCTTGGGAACGTCTGGGAAAATCTGCATTACCCCACAGGGTGTTAAACGGGTAGAATAAGAGAAGCAGCAAGGCCTAGCCCTTGCTAGCCTCAGGATGAGGTTTCCCTCAAGAGGGAATGTTTCTTAGAGGCATCTCTGCTGCACTTTCCTGCTCTGGAGATGCTGAAATCTGTTCCCACATCATATCAGCATTTACCTTCTCAGGAAAATTTCTCTTCTCCGGGAAAAGAGTCTTCATGTTTCAGTCGTCTGCTCTGATACCAACCCCTACAGGCTTTTCAGTCATCCTTGTCCCCACTGGGATGCTCAGCAATTTTCATCTCCCAAGGGATCAGAGCCATAAAGAGCCATCTGAGCTTTGGCTTCGAGGGCAGCATTTCACTTGGATTTAGAGACCAAGAAATCATGATCTAAAGTTGAGTCTGATAGAGAACAAGTGGGACGTGGCTTCTTGGAAAGGTGTGTACTTCTCAGTGAAACCCTGTGTGCTCAGGGTTTTCTAGTGAACCTGCACTTACATGACCTTTTCCTGGAGACAAAATCCTTTGAGAAAAATCATACATCAAGTCTGGCCTTGCTTATTGCTGCTGAACTTCAGCATCCATACCTGCAAGGTACTACTAAAATCCTCATTGGTTGTCACCCTGCAGTGGCTGTTCTCTAGGCACCCACGCAGGACTCCATCCATGTCCCTACACAGGTGGACAGAGTCATGGCAGACACTGGTGCTGATGTTTTAATGATGCCTCTTGTTTTTATTTGATGACCCTTTTAGGCTGCAGTTTTGGAGAAGGAGACTTGCATAAGTGGTTTTGTCTGCAATCTCCTTTCTCTTAAATAGAGAAATGAAATTTCTGCTTTGCAGGCAGGTTTGCTTTAGACCTCGGGGTGTGCTCCCCAAGCTGTGGCTGGAACAGAGTTGTATCTGTCATATAAAAGAGTACAGCGAAACATTCGGTGTGGTGCTGCTTCCCTGCGATCAGTTCTTTGCATAAGGATCTGTGTGTCACCTCCCACTCTGGTTGTTGCTGAAATGGTTGAATATTTGACCCATGAGAGGAAGTGCCTACTTGGGAGAGCTGTGAATGATTGCAAAGAGCTCTGGCAGGGCAGGAGGGGGTTGGAAGAACTGTTCTGCTGGAAGGGGCATGGGGGGCACTTTCAATGAGCTGTGCAAAGAGCTTGTTCCAACAGCTCCTAATGAACTCAATGTCTACAGCCTCTTGGCTTGGTAACAGCTGAGGCAGCCAAATCTGTTAAAAGGAGCTCTGAGCAGGCAAATAGGGCCCAATGACTTCAAAAAACAGACTTGTCTTCCTGAGTGGACATGGACCAATTTAAAATTAACTTGGAAGTGATGAGTCTTCCTCACTAGAACAAGGAGACTTAAGAATGAAGAAGAATGACATTGACTTTGCTTGCATTTGAAAGCAAAGACCATGGACCACTTCCATGCTATGTCATTATAGGGGCAATGGGTGATGCAAATGGGGGCCAGTAACGTGGCAGGTGAGGAGCACTGTGTCCCCAGCAAGGTACAGGGCAACCGACCACCAGGTGTGAGTGATGAACGCTGGGTGCCGCATAGTGTGCAAGAGCACAGGCGGGCGAAGAAGGAGCTGTTAGAGCAGCCTGGCAGCTGGAATAAGCAATTTCAGCTTGGTTACATGTCATGCACAAAGTCCGTATCTGTTATGTACGTGCTTGGTGATTTAGAAACCAAACTCACAAAACTGAAAGCGGTTATCAGCCAAAGCAGTTGAGAGGGAGAACTTCAGCAAGGGGAGTGTTAGCTGGAAGCTGGGTGACTATGTTCTGCCGCGTGCACTGAGAGCTTCTGTTTGGAGAGATGGCTAACCTGGTGAAGTAACAAGTTGGTACAGAGGGGAAGTGAAAGCAAAAATACTTTGGGGAAAAGGGAAGTTGACAAGAATGAATATTAATTGGGAGCTGCGAACCATAGAAAACTGAAAAAGAGAGAGGAAAGGATTGAGGAAGAAATCCCTGGGCAGAGTGCTGAGGGTGATAAGCAATTTTTCAAGTGTTAGGCACAAAAGGAATCTGACCTGTGATATTCAGTTCCTAGATGGATAATGCAGAAAAAGCCATTTGCAGTAAGCATTTCTGTTCTGTGCTCCCGAAAGTGCTGGTAGTACAGTCCTATAATATGAATACAAAGTTGAATGATAATGAAATATTTTTATTGTGACAGGAACTAAAAGAAAATTAAAATACTTGCATCTAGCCCTGGATACTCTAAAATCTGCAGATCTAGACAACTTGCGTACAAGAATTTTTAAAGAGCTGCCTGAGGAGCTCTGTGGATCAATGAACTGGGTGCATTTCCACCCACCTCAGGGTAGACGCTCGTAGCTGGGCCTGGTGACTGTAGGCCCTGTCTATCTGGAGTCCCTCTTGGGGAGCAGGTTCCAAAAAAGGCCTTGAGATGGTAATATGTCATAAGTTGAACATGGCTATCCAGACTGGCTACCCACAGTCAAAAGGGCTAATGTAAATTTTTACGTATAAACACATGAAAAGTTGAGTAAGAGCAGTGAGGAACTCCTAGGTCGCTATTTGCTGCAGTCGTAATTATCGCCAAAACACCCTGCATTCTTATTTCCACAATTCAAAAGAGACTTTGATAAATAGGAGGAGTCTTGGAGAGCAGAATGAGTAAAGGACTGCAAAACAGGCTGCACAGTGAGAGTCTGCAGGAGCTTGGCCTATTTCTCAAAGAACAAAAAGGCAAAGAGTGACTTGTTCACCATCTTGAAGGCACATCCATCATGAGCAGAGTTTGGATAGGGGCTGCCCAGGCTAGGGCATAAAGGGAGAGCATTGAAAGAGATGCAGAGGATGGAAGCTAACAGATTCAGATTACCACAACATATTTTTAACGGTGAGGTTAACTAACCATAGGAGCAGCTTTCTCAACTTGTGGCGGACTCATCATGACTGAAAAAGTTTCTTCTTTTTAAACCAGATGTGGATCTGTCTAAAAAACCCCTGATGCTGAAATAGCCATTCTTCAAATAAGAAACCCTTTTAACCTCATATAGGATGTTGGAGCATCACATTGTGCTGCTTTCACTTTAGAGTCAATGAACGGTTGAACTTGTGGGATCTGCTGGTGCCTCTAGGAGGAGGTGCGAGCCCCAGGTTGAGACCTCTGAGGCAGGGAGGATTTTCCCTACGATGCCTGTTTTTACCATAAGTCTTCTATGTGATCTTGATCATTTGCTCAGTTTCTGAGCTTCAGCTGCCATGTTCATAAAGTGGAGAGAATGATTCTGTTTTTCTGCCAGTTGCAGAACACCTCTAGAACTTCATATAAAAGTGCTTCCTAAGCTTTATGTCTTTTTCATCATAATTCCAGAGCAAAAAATCTTCTCGAGCATTCACTGCAGCTCTTAATGCTTGTGCCCCTGTGGTAATGGCCCCTTTTTAGCCACTCTGCAAATACCCAGTGGGAGCAAAACAAGTCTGCTGGCACGAGTGTTGGTAAACAGAGCTTGTTTTATGTCCAGATTACGTAATGTTTGCAGGAGCTGAGTTGGTAGAAATTGGATTCAAATGTCCGTCTAAGTGGAGAATAGGCCGTGCGACTAAGGTGACGGGGGAAACCGTCTGAGCTGTGAATTGTGAGCAAGATGCTAAAGGCACTGCTGGTTTTCTTGCATCGAGTACTTGTGAATATCTCAGATAAGGTGTCCCTTCATGACAGTAGTGGGACAAAAGGGCTTGAAAAGCTCTGGTTTCGGGCAAAATGAAAATCCTCTGGTGTGGAGCTGGAGGTCCTGGAGCATCCCCCAACGCTTGCGTGCCCCTTCCTTTGCTCATTTTGCCGAGGGCATGTGGGGAGAGCCCATGTTTGGGACACGAGGCTGTGATGGCCACGTGACGTGGAAAGGTCATCGGAGCAAAACCGAAGCTGGGCAGGGTGCCTGGCTGCCCGTGGGATGCTTCCCCGCCGAGATGTGCTGCCTGCCTGCAGCCGCCGCTCGGCCGAGCCCCAAGCATGGAAAATCCCAGGTCTTTCGGCGCGGCGAAGACGGGGCCCCGGGTCTGGCGGGGCAGAGGTCGTCCTGGAGGCTCTTGTGCAACAGGAAGGTGAGATGTTGTAGTCCAGAGCTGCAAAGCCTTTCCCGGCAAATCATTAAATGGTTATAAAATTAACCCAATCACAAGACCTATTTTAAAGTTCGTATTTGCTGCCATTTTTTTTCCCCCCCTGAACTTTGATAGGGACTTATTTTGGAAAAACAAGGCTGCGTGGAGGTGAGGGGAGTCGAAAGGCGTCTGATACTCGGTGCCACAGCAGAGGGATCGCAGGATAGCGAGTATGCAGGGGGTGACAGCGCTGCCTGCAGCGCGTCCACAGCCCAGAGCACGGGTGTGGGCAGCTGCGACCCTCTCGCCAAAATCCCCTTCTTCCCGACGTTTGCAAGGCTGGCCTGGGACAGTTAGAGTATGTTGCCTGTATACTAACCATGCTTGCAGGCAGCCGGGAGCATTAATTGATGTTTGCAAGATACCCTGAAAACAGGAAACCTTTCTATTTTATTAATGGTTTGCAGTCTTAAATTTCTCTTCTGGGGAGTAGTTGCTCCAAATCTGAGCTATTTCTAAATGGTCTCGTTCTTTTTGTTGAACGATTGTCCTGTCTTAAGTGAGAACTTGCTTAGTACAGGTGCAATTTGTCCTCTTTTGGGGTAAAATAAGTTACATAAGCAATACTACATCTTTCTTTTTGAAGTGGTTTGCTGTTGATTCATGTAGGTTACACAATTTCAGAAAACCCCTCCGTACCGTAATTCTTTCTGCCCGGTTTTAGTTGTGCACCTTGGCTTTTGATTTTGCAATGAAGATCAATTATTGGATCCATGCTGTGTTTCACTGCAACATTTCCATACACCGGAAAATAAGTATCCCTTGACTTACAACTAGCTTTCTGAATTGTGTTTCACCTGTTTCATCAGATCAGTTGAAGGCTTCACTGATCTGCTCTTATATCAAGGTGGTCTTAAAATTTTTTGGTTGTTCTACCCCTGTCAGAGGCAAAGCGTGTTTATTTTAAAGTCACTGGTGAAACTTTCCTTGAAGAAAACTGGAGAAAATTGTGCCATTGGGAGGAAAAAATGCTTTATATGACCTTTAGTGAGCAAATGGAAAATAACTTAATGAGAGCAAAGCTATTTCTTAGGTATATAAGAGGAGCCAGAGTAAAGAGAAATTATCAGTTGCCATGGGAAATAGATCACTAATCTAGTGTGCAAACATGTCACAACATGATTCTTTATGTTTGCAAAATTTAGCACTCCTGGGTTGGTTGTTCCTGTCCTGCTGGTTTAGAGGAAGTAAAGCTATAGGGAATTCATGGGAGCTGACAGATGCCAGATGAACTTTAGGAATATAAAGGTTTTACTTCACAATATCTCATATGTAACTTTACCATAGTCTAAAATTAGGACTGCAGATGATCTTTAAAGGCAGATCTTGGGAACCTCACATGAAGCAGTAGCTCCCCTGTGAATAATGTATTCAAAAATCCAATTAAGTTACTCTAGATTCTTTGGTATTTTCATTTCCACATGCACTGGAGCACTTGAGTTTTACTAGCAAAATTGCTTGTGAAATGCAAAGGTAGAATGCTAAAAGCAAATAACAAGTTCTCTCACTCTTGCCAACTTGCAAACACTCACTACAGATATATTAAATGGTAAATCCACATTAGCTTAAATTCACTTAGCTCTATCCATCCAGGGTGTCAAAGCAGATTCTGCTCTTTAGCTCTCGAGCATGATTATTTTTCATCATCAGTGTGTGCGTGTGTGCGTGTGTGCGTGTGTGTGTGTGTGTTACTGAGCTGGTGTCTGCAGTGGGAGCTGCAGTGGGAGCTGGAGGCTATCATGTTCAGCTAAGGCTTGCAGGGAATTTTTGCAGGTGGCCAGGCAGGTCTTGCCTCAGCCTTACCTGCTCTCATGGCTTGCTGCCCATTCAAACACTTCATCTGAGACCACTTTATCTCCAAAATGCGGTTTCATACAATTCCCAGTTCATGCTGTTCCCTGAATCAGCCGAGCCAAGGCGGATGGGGACTTGCCGGGATTTCTCTGAGGGCGATGGCAAGGGGAGGTACAGAGGTGGCTTTGAATAACAATTCAACCTGTTCAACAAGCTGGAAAATAGTGGCAAAATAAATAGCTCTGGGGCTTCCAAATGCCTCTGAGCTGTTATTTATAGCCCTGCGGGCACGCTGCCTCGCAGGCACTGACAATAACCCTCTTCAGCCCGGCGGTGACAGACGGGTCCGTCACTCTCCGGTGTGCTCCGGGCAGTCCCCTGCCTCCCGGCGCTGCTCCGGGGTGCTCTCCTCCCTGCGCTTTGGGCAGTTGTCCCAACTTCTTTCCCCAGCTCATTATTTCGGCTAGGGCTGTCATGACAAATGACTTTGGTCTAGTTTGTGCCTCCTGGGCGGATGAATGAAGCCTCACTGCAGGCGCAGAGAGGGAGCCTGGCTTGCCGCCAGCCTTGGACGAGGGCTCGGTGGCACTGAATATGGGCAAGCTTACGGCAAATAGGAAGTGGCACAGCACCATAACTCTTGATTTACTGATTTCCGTAGGGCCTGGGATGGGTTGCCTTGGAATTGTTTCACGCAGATCTCTCTGGAGACACTGATCCAATAAAAGAAACCTTTCTCTATGCCTCCTTTTGCAAATATGGAGACCCGATATGTCCCTTGGACCTCTCTAAGGTGTTTTCTCATAGCCATGCAGAGCATGGTCTGCGGAAGCTGCAGAGAAAGCACAAACATATTAAGAGTAGCAGCTGTCAGATGATGCGGACACCTACGGATATTAGCAGCGCTTGTTTCCAGCAGCAGTGCGTGCTGAGGATTAGCACCCTAACTCAATGCAGAGGAGCAGGAGCAGTTCCTGCTCTCCACAGCTTCCCTGGCTGATGCCTCAGCGCGTTGCCAACCTGCAATGTATCACAGGTTCAGGCAACCAAGGAAGCCCTGAACCCCATGCATAACCTATGGGGTACGATGTTGCCCTTGATGGGAATGGTTTGGGGGAAATACTGTATCCTTGAAGGAGTAATTGGTGCATGTTGCTTGTCTGTGATAGGTGTTTCCAAGTGAAAAGACTTCTCTGTAACCCAACATGTGTTACTTTATCCTCTCTGTTTCTCCTGCAGGAAGGAAGATGTCTCTATGTGATCCTACTGATGGCCTTATACTGGTGCACGGAGGCGCTGCCGCTGGCTGTGACAGCCCTGCTGCCCATCGTCCTCTTTCCCTTCCTGGGGATCCTTCCATCTAACAAAGTTTGCCCACAGTATTTCTTAGACACCAACTTCCTCTTTCTCAGCGGCCTCATCATGGCATCTGCCATCGAGGAGTGGAACTTGCACCGCAGGATTGCTCTCCGCGTCCTCATGTTAGTGGGAGTCCAGCCCGCCAGGTGAACGACGGAGCAACCGGGGCGCTTACGGGGGGATGCAAGCTGCCAGTGGTTGGGAAGCCGCGCTGCACACGTGTGCTGCGGGCAGCAACGCGAGCGTCGCCCGTGCGCCAGGGAGCTTCATGTGCTTACTGAGTTTGTTCAGGCAGGCTGTTGCCTTTGCTCAGAAGCTAGCAGAGCCCAGGGAGAACTGTTTTGTTCAGCACCTTATTGATAGTTGTTCTGGTTATTTATGCTCCCACCTGTTACAGGATAGTCGTGGAAGTGTTTTTTCTTATTAATTTTAGGTGATCCCTGCACAGGAGCTCTTCTTCCTGTAGCTAGACTATGTTAGAATACCTGTCAAACTCAAGAAATTCAGCTTTTTCTTCTTTCTGTCTTCCAGACTAATTTTAGGAATGATGTTGACAACGTCTTTCCTGTCCATGTGGTTAAGTAATACTGCCTCCACTGCTATGATGCTTCCAATTGCAAATGCAATTTTGAAAAGCCTCTTTGGGGAGAAAGACACATCTAAAGATCTGAACAGGGAAAATGAAGAAAACCAAGGTAACTGAGACAGGGCAATAGTAGAAGCAAGCTGAGGTCTTCGCTGCTGCCAGCAAATTTGCCCCATTTCATTGCTGCCACTGGCACAAGTACCAGGTTTCTTAGCTGCAACTTGATCTGTGTGCTAGTACCGTTTTAGCAATATGTACTTCATTACAGCAGTGGCAGGTTATTGGCATATAACTCCCTTTTATCCTGCCCCTTCCTCATGTCATGCAGGAGTCAATGCTTATGAGTTGCAAATGTGCCTGGAAAAAACAAGAAAGAACTGGTGATACCCAGCTAACCTGCTCGGTAAACCTGCCGCCGGCACAAACTCAAGTCCAGGTCTGCGCACCCCTTGGGGCACGGGGATGATGAGATTCACACAGGTGCCCGCCGCAGCCGTAGCTGCAGCTGGCAGCTCCTGTAGATCAAAATCCCTCCGGTGGTGGCGGTGTGGCTCTGTGCTGCTGCGGGGACGGCTGGGGCTTGTGTGGGCTGGGGGCAGCAAGGGCTGGGGGTGGCCGGGGCTGCGGCGCGGTCGTGGCCAGACCGTGTCTCCTCTGCCCCTCTCCCTTTCCTCATCTGTGAGATTGGAGCCTGAGCTGGGGCAGAGGAGGAGGAAAGGGAGGGCTGGCAGGCTAAATACCCCTTTGCAAAATGCTTTGGTGTCTCCTCTGGTCCAGTTTTAAGTTAGTGCTCGGTGCCGTTGCTGAGTGGGTCGTGGACAGGCTCAGGCAGGGAGACTGCAGTCGGAGAAGGTCTTTCTCTGTCCCTGTTTTCACAAGTATCTAAGAGCAGTTTGTGCTTCTGGCACAAGACAGTAATGAAAAACAGCAAAGCAGAAATGAAGTTCCCTTCGCAGCTCTTACTGATAGTTGGAGCAATAGTCACAGCTTCTCTTGCTTGCACTAATTAGCACTACTTCTGTTTCTGCAATTTAAAGGCAATGGCTTTTTGGTTACTGCTGATTTCTAAGGCAGAAAAATGAGTCCCCAGAAGAAGACTCAAACATTTGCATATTCTAATAAAGATATACTTGATCATTCATCATTAATGTGTAGCAATCATGAGACACTTGCATTCCAGGTTGCTTTATCACATTTGGTGTATGAATTGTTGACCATGCACATCTATTAAAATCAATCCCGCTGACCTTCTTGCTATAATTTCCTATTCTGGAGAAGCACCGCATTTTGTGAGTCTGCTCTTTAACCTCCTTGATCCCTGTCTTCTGAAATGATTTGATGTCTAGTTGTTACTATAAATACAGCAGATTTTGGGAGCATGTAAATCAAGACCCCCTTTGTCATAGACATTGGCAAGCGTGAAGTTAATGTCCTTGGCTCATAATGCTCACAGTGGTGTGAGAAGGCAGAAAAGGTGGAGGGAGAGGGGTGCAAGCAGAGGAATGAGTAAAGTGTCACTTGGAAAATTTCCTGTGATTACATGATGATGTATTTTTCTTTTGAGGCAGAGACTTGTAAATGTAGTAAATACAAGTGAAGGAGGAAGTCATCTGTAAAATATAGAACATCGAAATGCAGAATTTCCTGTAGCCTTTTTACTTGAAGTTTAGTATTCCAGGATAGACTCATCCTTTTCTGTAACCTTTCTGAATAGATGAGGAAAAACTGAGTTCCTTGAAGGAAGCCCTAAACCTGAAGTCAGTCAAGAACTAAGAGTCTGATTTTACACCTAGAGGAGAAGTGAAAATGAGCTTTCTGTAGAGGTTTCCTATCTGGCAGGTGTCATTTGCAGTCGGGACCAGTGGCACTTCTCAGATGGCACGTTGCAGCTGAACTCTTTCCCAGACCTGATGAAACCGGGCTCCTGACAGCAGACTGTGTATGAAAGCAAACTTTAATGAAATATGATAACATCAATTTGCCGATCTGTTTGGGTACGCTTTAATAGCACTGTAGTAGTGGTCCGAAGGCTAAAAAGTAAAGTTGACTAGGCAAAAGAAATAGATTAAAAATGCATTAAAGAATATGTAGCATTCAAAGGCATTTAATTTTCAGAAGAAACCTCAACAAGTACATAAAATCAGCTCTGTGAGTATGTAGCAGTCAGCTTCGCTTGCACATACTGTACAAGAATTTAAATTATGTCTCTGATAAATGGATCACATTTTTATGCTGATGAGATAACCGTGAGGTTGGAATCACTTATACCCATGCTTCCCCATGTGAGTAGCATTTTGCAGGTCGGTAAATGTTTGCTTGCTTGAGCTGTTGATAGCTAAGGATTTGGAACGGTTTTGGGTTCATTTTGACACTGTTGGCTACTGCTACAAAAATTCAGTGAGATGAGTTGTGGCAATCGAAACTCCAGCTGGTTCCGCTTGTTCTGATTTTTCTCCTGCTTGGAGAAAATCTTCTGCAAAATCAGACAGGAGGGATGACTCTGCCTTGGCCATAGCAAATAGCCTATGTCTTGTAACCAGCCAGGTGTGGGAAGATAAACTGCGTTCAGGGCTTGAGGGCGTCTTGGTGTGTCACGGACCTGTGAATGATGTCTCTAAGGGGAATGGCTGAGAAATGTGTATTTTTGCCCCCTGCTGCCTACTTCTGCCTGTGCTGATGGGGTATGACCCCAGCACCGACACCAGCACCCCTCGGCGCATGGTGACATTGCTCTTCAGGCCTCTTAAACCTTGTAGAAGCTATAGAAATGTCATTAAAGCCAAAGCTTTTTAGGACGAGCCCTTCTGCCTCGAAGGTACTTGGGTGAAATGGGAGGTGGGATGTTACGCAGCTTTAAAGGTTAATTTACAGTGAAATGCTTAATTTCTTGCTCAGAGGTAGCAGATAACGTGGCCGTCATTCAGCCTCTGCCAAGATGTAGAGCTAGAGAGAGACATTGGTGGAGCTGGGCTCATGGGTACAGCCAGCTGGTGCTCTCAAAGTCATAAAAAAAATGAAGTGGCTCTTCAGAGGAACCAAAACCATTCACTAATTCATGTGGCATTTGAGGAATGTTTCCCGCTGAATCAAAAAGTAAGGGGAAATAATTTTTAACACATTGAAAGGCTCTATTGTGACATTCTCTTGGTGAGCTGTTTGATTTGGAGATGAAAAAATGCTTCTTTTTGAACTTTTCCAAACAAATCTTTTGGTTGTTTTGTTCGAAACTAATCTTTTAAATTTTGTTTTAAGATAGATAAAAATTAAAGAGAAAATAGTTTAAAAAAAAACAGATTAGGTAACTCTACAATGAAACAAATCTTGTTTTGGGTCAATTCAAAGTTATTTATTTTCCAAGATTAAAAAAAATTCTGCTTAAATTTATCTTTGGCTATTTTCTTCCCCCTCATTCAGGTTTTCTTTGCTTGTAGCACTTAACTGGAAAATCTGTTGTTCATCCCACTCCAAGCAGGACCTCCAGAACTGCAGGATGGCCACTGAATCCTTCTCATACTGCTCAATGAAAGGTCCTTATGGCCCGGTCCTCACTCAGTGGTTTTCATCCTCTTTTGACTTTTGAACCCCTAACAATTTTCAGCCCCCCTTTTAGAAGTTTAATAGGAGAAGATTGCTCTACAGCATCTCTGACTTTCCTTTTCATTATTGCCTTTTGCAGACCTTCTTGGACAGATAACTCACAGATGCCAGCAAGGTCCTAGCAAGAGGAGATGGGAGTTCAGGCTTAGCAGCAGGAAAAAATTGAAAAATTCTAAGTGGAATGAAATATGTATCTTTGCAGAGCCAGCACTAGGCTTGAGTGGGAGTTAAATGATAACAGGCCTTGGGCGAAATCTGTTGGGGGATCGACACTCAGCCATGGGTTAATGTTCTTCCTGCTAATTACATCCCGGCATCATAGCAGCGTTGGGGTGAAAGCTCAACACGTGTGTGTCCCAGCCCATTAACTTCAATTCAGTAAATTAGCAATGTGTAAAACATGACATTGCAAAACTCCTTGGTTCACTGAGCAGGAATGAGCCAGTTGTCTTCAGTGCACAAGTGAGGGAGTTCAGAGACTTTGACCACCGGCTCCTTTTTGTGCAGCCCGCTTGCTGCCTCAGAGGGTAAACAGGTAGAAGAAGAGTGTGTTTCTGCCTGAGGAAGAGTGCAAGGAAATTTGGGGCTTGCTGGGGTGATGATGGCAAGAAGTGGGCTCTTCATGCAATGATCTGCAGAGCAGGGAAAGTGGAGGGACCCAGGCATCTGGGCTGAGATAAAGTGCAAAGACCCAAAGCAAAGATAGCAGAGCCAGCAGTGACAGTGAAGGGGCACCTGGACTGAAGGGGGTGAAATTCAGAAATGCTCTGAGCCTGAGGAAGAATATGGAAAGTAGGATTTAATAGCACACCTGTATTTCAGACCTCAGGAGGTTAAGCCGTGAGTCAGAACTGTGAAAAGTCACAAGCCTTAATTGCGAGATTTAGCGAAAAGGAGAGATTGCATTGCGTTTCTCATCTGTCTTTCGATTTCTGAATCCTGTGTGTGGGACAGAGTTGGGTGCACCTCCCCATATTTTGCAAAAGAGAACATCAGTTGTCCTGTTCTGTTCAAAAGACGCCCTTTTCCTAAGTGCTCTCGAATCCTGCTCACCCTTCCCAAGGTCGGCAGCAAGGGAGATGGAGAGGCAGAGATGGTGTAACCTGCACAGGAGGGTCCCTGAGAGCTGGGTATGCTGCGAAGTCCCTTGGGTGGCCTCAGACGTGGGTCCTGGCACTGGGCCTGGGAGGAAGCTCTTAGCCTGCAGGGTGCGTTGTTTGAAGAGGGATGATGGTTTAAGATAGTCCTTGCTCTCTGGGTGGATTTCAGAGGACCATGTATGAAGCCTAATCCCCAAGTGCGTCCCACTGTTGCCTTTAAAGAAGGAATTACAGCTTTGTGGTGGTTTTGCATGAAGTGTCTGCAGGGGGTTAAAATGCTCATCTGCTGGGAGTGGGCAGCTTGGGTCCAGACAGCACTCTTGCCATACCATGAGGAACACGCATTACGAAGTTGTCAGGCTCAGCAATTTTTGTTTCTAAAAATTGGCTATGGCTAACCAACGAAATAAATATACAATTGTGTAAATGACAACCTGGAACTGCTGTTCAAATTAGAATATCCCAGACTCTGACCAGAGGCAGAACTAATAAAAATACCAAGTCCATCAGGGTCTCGCAGAAGTGGTGTGTGCTGCAGTGAGAGTATTTGAGCCATCAAACTGGGGGCCTGGAGCAGCGGCTGGAGGAGGTGGGCTTGTCCATCCCAGCTGGGCGCTCCTGAGGCCCATCCCCATGGTGTTAGTTCACCCTTCGTTTGCACAGTCTCCGCTCTGTAAATGCAGTTTCCTCCTCTGTTTGGCTCAAGGAGAGTTTTCTAGATGCTTTGAACTGTTTTAAAGTCCTAATCTTTCTTTTTCAGCATCTTTACAGCAGAATAAACTTTACACTGTACCAACTGAGATGCAGTTTCTGGCAAGTACTGAGGAGTAAGTTAACTATAAAGTTTGTATTAGAGAGCTGAGAGAGATAGAGAATTATCCCCTGAGCTAGACACAGCTTTAGGAATGTGATGTTCAATACTGAAATGTTTCGATTATGCCGAACTTCCCAGCCGCTAACAGGCTGACCAGAGAAACCCCCCTGTGTCTGTCCAGCAACCTTCTGCATGTCCAAACCATTGCAGAAGTTTTTGAGTTGCTTTGAAATGGTAGCCAGAGGTGTCTTCTGCTGGAAAATTGTGCCTTGATTTTTCTCAGGAACATCAAATATGTGAAGCAGGTGATGTAGAAACCACCAGGCTTCACGCACTGTTGATGGTCCACCTTTGCTAACAAATGATGGGGAAGAAGTATCTTCTCAGGAGCAGATGTTTCTTGCCACTTGGTGCTATCAAAATTTTTTTTTTCCTTCTAGCAGAAACACTGTTGCCTTTTTGCTGTTTTATGAGTTGCTGGGAGTCTGGGGCGAGGCGCGTGCACCCTCGGCTCCCACGGGCAGGCGCTGCGGGTGGCCTCTGCAATCCTGCCCGGTGCCAAGTGGCAACTCACTGAGCAGTGCGGAAGCCTGACAGACCCCTCCTGCCAAAACGAGCCACTTAGGTGTCCTTGAGGACATTATTAGCTTGGATTACTAAGAACTGGGAATTTTCCCTCTGTCAAGGCTCTAAATTGGTTGCACTGTATTTAAACCAGGGCTTTCACCGGATTCTCTTTTGGAATGTTTTAAAGCAAAGATCTGACGGAGGAGAAGGAGCTTGCCAGTGATGCGCTCTCAGACTTAAAGAAGGAGGAAGAATACAAAACAAATATCTGGAAAGGTTTCCTCATCTCAATCCCATATGCAGCCAGCATCGGCGGTACAGCGACCCTGACGGGAACGGCACCAAATCTCATCCTCCTAGGACAGCTGAAGAGGTATGGGAGGCTGTTCCTGGAAAACCCTGCTCGTCTGCGAGTAAATTCTGCAGAGCTGAGGCATATTCTCCGTCCCTGTAGGAAACTCACTTATGGGCTGAGAGCTGGTTTGGAAAATCCATGCCGCCTCACAGCGTTTTGGGACACTTGTGAGCAGAGAAAAGCAGAGAGTGATTCCAGCTACCTTAGCTGGAATAAACAGTCAGGCTTCCAGCCAGACCAGTACATATGTGCTTCACTTTATTGATGCTCTTAATCCCATTGAACTTAATGGGATTTAACTGCCAGTTTAAAATTAATCTTGTAACTGTTTTGGTGAAACAGGCCATGTAGTGTTTTGTGAGCAGCTGTATCTGCCACAGTTTGGTAGAAAAGAAAAACAGGGAACCCACTAATTGTGACCTGTTCTTTTAGTCATAAAAGATGCTTCCTATGTGCGTAGGAGCATAGATTCTTGCCATAGTAAGTGAATGCAGCTACTTCTTAACTTTGGCCTCTACAAATAGCATGCTAAGGATCTTCTAGGCATGGGGAACATCCCTGTGAAGTTCATGCTCAGGCTCCCCAGCTGGTGTTGTACCAGGACTTAGATAAACCACAATAAGATCCTGGGTGTTCAAGAATATTGTACAAGAATATCAGAATATGGAGAACCCAGTTTTTCAAAACTTCCCTTCCTGGCTCCTTGTCTGGTTGGGTGATGTCAGTTCTGTGCAGCAGAGTTGCCTGGCGAGGTTGTCCCAACACAACATTGCCCAAATCCCATAGTGCCCGGAGAACTGCTGTTCCACACAGAGGAATATTTATTAAAAGCACAACTGGCAAGTTTGTGGGATGTTTTGCTGCTAGTTTCAGATGTTTGTTTACCCTTAAATTCAAGGGTTGTTTTCCCTTCTTGCATTAACTCTTTTTTTTCCCATTTGCTTAGTTATTTTCCAGAATGTGATGTGGTGAACTTTGGTTCTTGGTTTATGTTTGCATTTCCTCTAATGCTGATTTTTCTTCTCATGGGATGGCTATGGATCTCCATCTTGTATGGAGGAATTAACCTCAGGTATGTTTATATTCAGCTATTCATATATGTTAGTTTGGTTATACCAGCATTGTAAATCACATATTTATCTGGACTCTTGTACTAAATCTACTGAAATTGCCTAGAATTGCCCTGTGGTCTCGGGGCGGGGGGGGCAGGGGAGGAGAGGAGGGAGGAGGGCTTCATAACCACCTTTGGGATACTCATAACTATCTATTTTAAGAAGTGGTATATGTGTTGTCTTTGTTCAACAAAAATTTCTAAGATCTGTAGAGGTTTTTCGAGCAAAACTGTCAAAATTGAGTCATTTATCCTCCAGCCATGAGTGTCTGGTTACTTCTGTCGATCCTGTTCACCAGCGAGAGCTGAAGGACAGGAGAAAGTGATGAACGCAGACCTGACAGTAACTGCTTTCCATACCCTGTTCCAAAGGCGCTGGGGGTGAATCTACGTGGGAAGGAGTTAAAGGATGAAACTACCATGAAACTGCTCAGAAAACATTGAAGAGGCAATGTTTTCTTAAACAAACCCCCAAACCCTGATATTTTCACTTCTTTTCCAAGCAGCTTTAATCAAAAGCCCTCTTGTAAATGCGACTGTTTCCAAGGTGTTGTGCCATAATGTGTGGGTATGGATTAGAATATCCCAGGGAAACCAGATCGCACCGCTTCCCTGTGGATGGTCATTGCCACGTAACCCCAAAATCAGCTGTGCAATTCCAAGTCTACCTAACTCAGCGCCTGCCCCCAAAGATCTGGCGTGCTTACTTGGCTGTAAAAATAGACTCCCATGAAAACACAAAGGTTACGGCTGAATATTTCCTTTTAAAAAAAAAAAAATCCATTCTTTCATCTCGGATTACAGACAGTTTTGAACATTCAGATACATGCAGTAAACAATTGCTGATATGCAAATGAGAGTTTTGGAGCTATTTGACAGTTACAGATATTTTATCAATCTGAAATACATGCACAGATTTTTTTTACATATTCGTTCAATTAAACACAATTTTTTAGGTTCAATTTTACTGCCTGACCTGGGCCTATAGAAGTCAGTGGCAGAATATCACTGACAGAAGAGAAAGCAGGATCAAACTTTAAAGAAGAGGATGAAATCTTGGTTCCACTGAATTAGTAGCAAAAATCTCCTAGAAGAAGGAAGAGCCAGGATTTGTTCCTAGGGCTGAAACTTGGGTTTGGAACAGATTACTTCATGACAGGGCTTAGTTTTACAACATGTTAATCTGTAACTGAGAGTAACGTGTTTTACTGGTAAATCTTTGCAGGGCACTTACAAGGTCTCCTCCAACGTCTAGTGTACACTATTTAAAACAATTATCAGGTTGCCACGCCGATTCATTTTGGAGCCTGTTTTTTTCCCCTAAATACTCTCATGTGATAGTATCAAACTCAGTCCTGCTTCCTCCAGGGACCATACACAATTTATAATTTAGAAAGATTTTTAATTGTTATTTGGAGTTTAAAATGTAAGTAGAGGGGGGAAAAGAGAGGTGTCTAAATATTTACATTGTCTCGGAGACAGGAACAAATCAATGGGAAAGCTGCAGTCTAGAAAATAACCAAACCAGGTCCGTAAATTTCTAGACAGCTAAGCTTGCGTGTAATTGCTCAGTGGGGCTGTTTTCAGCCAGACACTTAAGTAAGTGCTTAAACTAAAGCTTGGGGTAAGGTCCCAAAAATTTCAGTGAGTTATGAGTCTACTTAACTGAAGTTACTTGGAGCTCCAGACCAGCAATGCAGTGAGGACCATCCTTCAGCTGGACCTGTAAGAGAAGCGCAGACATGCTGATGGAGGATTTCTTTAAGCAAGACGGTACAAGTACCTGCATAAGCCCTAATGCGGTGGCAGTTATCCTGCTATGAACTAATGCTGTGTGGAGCTTTGCAGGCGGGCGTGAGGTTGCTCCACCAGGGTCTCGGCTGCTCTGCAGCCGGGTGGCCGTGGCTTGCACGATGCAGAGCCTGAGGCCCATCAGGTGAGGGAAGAGGTAGATGTGCTGGCTGCAAGCCTGGGCAAAAGGCAAAATTGCTTTTCTGCTAGGAGAACGTGATTCCTTTTGTTTTGTTTGGCTCTTCTCTATCAGCACGAAGCACAGCTTTATTGGGATAGCTGTGTCCAGGAGAGATACCAGTATTCCCAAGTGGCGAAGTGCTTCTGAACAGACATGCAAAGCTGCGCGAGTACGACCGCATTTATGCAGGCATGCGTTTGGCTGCTCTGGTTCCAGCGACCGAGTGATCGTGGCCAGGCTTTGTATACGGACAAATCCTCGGTGCCTGCAGGACTGTACCTAAGAATCAAGCTAAAGAAAAGCAGGTTTCCTAAGAAGAGAAGTTATTCCTTGAGAATCAAATTTTAGCTGTCCTTTCCCTGGCCCTGTTGGAGCCAGCTCTCAACAGCAGGCACATTTTGCTTAAACACAAGAGATGTAAAAAAGCTTAGTTATAGGCTGACTGAGCTAAGATGAAGCTGCAGTTAGTAAAAAATAAAAATAAAAAATAAAAAAAAAGCAACCAACCCAAACTCAAAGGACCAGGTATAACTATTTGAGGTTCAGGAGTTTTTGAATGATCAGCCATTCATTCCCCACCACACTATCCCTTTAAAACCATGAATGAATTAAGCAAGCTCAGGCAGCACAGGGCCCTGCGTCTGATGGCGTAAGGCTCATTTTTAGGTTTAATCAAGGTCACAGGCAGCGTTAGAAATCTGTCCCAGTGGCATGGGATAGGATGGGATATGAAGTGCGAGATGTGAATATATCATTTGTATGTGCCTGCTACAAAGGATCAAATGGTGAGTGCTGTCAGCGCTGCCAGCCTAAGAGGCTTAGCCTGGAGCACATTAACATTCCCGGCCAGTTAGGAATTCCTCACATTTTTGTTGGTCCTCAGCAGCATTCGGAGCTCACTCAGGAAAGTGCAAGTGACTTGAGAAGTGGAGGAACAGATTCGTTTTCCGTGTCACCCGCTTCCTCATCATTCTGCCAAAGTAGTTATCTGGTAGCGATGATGAAATCCGGCAATGTCGGGACTTTCTTTTGGCAATCAGAGCCCATGCTGAAGAAAGCTGTTCAGCATGTAAATGAGAGGAAACGTCCTACCCTCTGGGGGAGAGCATGGGTCTCCTTTGCCTGAATGTGGGGAGAAAGGATATATAAAATAGGGCCTTACTACCTTTGTATACACCAGAGACTCATCGTTGGTCCTGCTATACCCTCAGGAAGTCAGTGCAGTTTCATCGCTGTGTCCCCATCAGGAATCTGCTCTGCTCTCTACGGACGTGCACTGCTGGGTACACAGATCTGCTCACCTAGCATCCGGGCAGGATTCAGCCCCAGGCTTTGTAGGCAGCACCAGGGCTTTTCTTCCGGTATTTGGAGTGGTGTTCCTATCACACATCAGAAGACATGCCCTCAAAATGCAAGCCCTGCTCGTTGTCGGTGGCAGCAGGGTGGCCCCAGGTGCCTTTCTGTGCAAGTGGAAGCGCCCACGGGTTTCACAAGCACCTCTGAGTCTTGGCATGAGAGGAAGAAAATACCTACCCTCGACTGCATCCTGTTAGAGGTACGGCCAGGCTTTGCCAGGCTGTTCCCGCTCTCCGTGGTGGGGGTATTCTGAAGATAATACAAACTGCTGCGAGAGATGTGCTGTCAGGCTCAGAGACTTCCTCTGGGAGAAACTTCCCCTCTTTGAAGCTTCCAGAGCAGGCGCTGAGTGTGGCATTTACTCTCGGGTGAATTACACTAGAGACATGTAAAAATGTAACTGTGTTTATTGGCAGGAGCTGGAGAACGAAAAAGTCAAATATAAGGGTGGATGCAGAAGCCCGAGCCAGAGAAGTGATAAAGGAGGACTATCAGAAATTGGGTCCAACCAAGTGAGTCATGACTGAAACAGAACAGAAATCAAGTGGGTTGGAAATGTCCTGTCTGAAGAGTGGTGGGCTGAGTGACACTGAATATTTTTTGGAAAAAAAAAGAAATATGCATTTCCATGTTCATGACCTGCTGAAGTTTGGGTTTTGCACAATCCAACCTCTTCATCTTCACTAACACAAATATTTGCAAATAGCACATTTATGCTCAAATGCTTATCAGGAGCAAAATTCATATTAAATTCATGCTGTGTTGTTTAATAACTGTTTGCAATTTCCAGGAACAAAACAGTACCATGTGCTTTATGTAACTAACCAACACAGGCTGAATTTTGAAGATTTGTGCATACCTGTTTATAACTGTTCTGCAAAGCAGGAAGTAGTTGCTGAGGAGACTGATGAATCATATAATAGATGTAAATCCTATGGATTATGGATATACTTTAATAAATCTTAAAAGCTGCTCAGAGAAAATGTATGGAAGGAAGTTAGATACATTTCATGGAATGCAATATTTTTTGTGAATTGCTCCTTCAGCTTTATTAGTCAGGTAAAGGAAGAACAAGAAACTTTTATTGTAGTTTCTCGAAGGTCTTGTCTTCTGGAAAAAGTGTGGTGCAAATTGCAGTGATGAGGATCACACATGGGAGAAAGGAACCAGCAGAAGGAAACCTGAGAGTATTAGACTTATGAGAAATGCCAAAAAGGGGACAGGAGAAGTTGAGTAGCTCCAAGAATCAAATCCTAGGTATGTTCAACCAGCCACTGATATTCTGGGCAATCAGTGATAGTGAAGATTGTTGAAATTGTAGGCCTTAATCTCAAGAGGTCTGTGTTTCTCCATCTGTAAAATAATATTCTCATACCCACAGAAATGCTGTGGAGATTCAGCAATGGTTGTGTGGCTCTACTGACACTGTAATTACTGCTGTTGTGTGTGAAATGGAGCGTTGCTTCAAAGACGATTGTTTGGGCCTGTGTTGTAGATGAAAGAAATTGGTTTATTTGTTCCATTCAGTACATTATCGAGAAGCCTGCAAAATGTCTCTGTAAGAATCAAAGTCCCACTTTGAGGTCTAGGAGCAAGAAAGTCCATTAAGCCTTGCTCTACCAATCTGATTAGCAACTCTGTAACTTTTAAAATGAATGTAAGTGGCTTTCTCCCAGTAGTTTAAATGCCCTTGTGCTTCTGAGAGATTTTAAACTGTGTTTTGAGGCATCGTCTTAGTTAAATCCTGGCTCCAGTAGAGTCATCAGTGGAGTTGGTACTAATACTTAGCATATGATATTGCCATTTGCAGGCCCCCCTGTTACTTGTCACGTGTCTGAGCGATACTGTTTAGGTTTTGATCTTGGAGAACATTGTTCCTGGTGTGTCATATATGATTTGAATCTCATCTGTCCTTTTGTGCTGGCTTGAACTGAAGTGAGATCATGCCTAGCTGGTCAGTATCAGCCCAAAATGTGCCTTAGAAACACCCCAGAGGACAGCGATAACAGGAATGACCGTGAGAAGCTGCTTGGCCCTTCCCCTCTACCACATCCCGAGGGCTGACTTTGCGTGTGCGAGTGGTGACATCTGATCGGAGCATGCCTGATGCCCGTCTTGCCTGTCCTTAGTGTCTTCCAATAAGAGAGATTTGCTGGCAAATACCAATATTTGCAAATAGATTTACAATCTATTCTAGTGTTTCACTGTCATTATTGTTAGAAAAGCTGCCTAACTTCTCACCCAAACTGCTTCAGTTTGAGCTCTTTACTTGTCCTATCTTGGATCTGCCCCCTTAGCACAACTGCATTTTAACTGCATTTCTTTTCATTTTAGGTTTGCAGAACAGGCAATTTTCTTCTTCTTTTGCATGTTTGCGATCATGCTTTTCTCCAGGGACCCCAAATTCATTCCAGGTTGGGCAAGTTTGTTTGCACCAGGGTAAGATTTTATTTTCATTCCACTGTCACATTTTTCAATGGCATTTCCAAGTCTTTGAGATTCCTGGGTTTCTGATTGCGCTGCTTAACACTATTACTCAGGTTTCATGGAATAAATTAAACTGAGCCTCAAGTGCTAGAGGCGGCTTTACTGTTTATATCTCCCAGAGGAGGTACATGAAGCCCAGCTGGAAGCTGGCATTGCCGATGCTTGCGTATGTCTATTTGAGGCCATCCCTGGGGTTTGAATGCTAGGAATGCCTTTTAAAAATGCAGTTACGATGAAATCCTGAACTCTTTATGCAATCCACTGATATCACTGGAGGTCTGGACTGAAGAGAGACTGCAGGAGCTGAGCCTTAGTGCTATCCCATCTGTTTGCAAGTTTATCTCCGCTGTGACATCCATCCCTCAGGAAGGCAAAAGGATACAATAGTTGGGGAATGCTAAAGCTCAGGGTGGGTGCTGCTATTTCTAAACAGAAAAGACCTTCATAGTTTCTTTTTATAAAGCCATAGCTTGATAAATGATTCCTTAAGGGAACGAAATAGTTACAAATTTTTGCCTCATCAGTTAAATAGCTCTGTAAAATCAAACACATGCATAACCTCTTTCCTGGATGGGGCCTAGCTTTTACCTTAGAAGCTGAGCATTTTACGAAGCGCTCATGAATAAGACAGCCTGGGCTCCTGCCCAGGTCTCCTGCTGCCCCATGTGGAGCTGGGGAAATCTTTCCAGCCCCCATTACCAGCGTTCTGCTTGCAAACCCGCACACACAGAGCACGGCCCGGTGATCAGAACAGCCAGAGCCTGTGTGTTGGGGATTAGATCTTGTTCTTTGCATTTGTGGGGCTTTGCGGCAGTTTTTGTAGGGGGTTCACAGCCCATCTTAGAAGTGTAGCTCAATAGGGCATTAAAAAGAAAAGAGTCGTGAACAACAAATGTTGTTCAAACCCAATGGAAACTCATAATCTTCTTTGGTAAATCCCTGTTCTCATAAACTTTGTAATGCTACAGACTTGTGCTTCTTACACGTCTTTCTGCTGCTTTTGGACAGGTTCATCACAGATGCCGTTACTGGAATCACCATAGTGATTATACTGTTCTTCTTCCCTTCGCAAAAGCCTTCCTTCAGGTGGTGGTTTGACTTAAAAGGTAAGTAGGTGGTTTCACTTAAAAGGTGAGCAGGAGGCGCATCTGGGCAGGCACCCTGGCCATGTCCGTGCTCCCGCAGCGCAAATGCCGAGAACACGCAGCCTCGGTCCTGCGCCAGCACGTAGCAGCGCAGGGCCAGGCCACGGTGCGTGGCTTGCGGGGTGGCCTGTGCAATCCAACATACAGCGTCATTTTTTCCTGAAGTGCCCAAAGAGGCTTAGGAGTCACTGCCCTGCTGCATGTTGCAGGAATGACTCAGTTACTCGTGTAGCTGTCAGAGGTGATGCCGTGGTGTGTTAAGGAAAACTGAAATCAGTGTTGACTTTAACTCCTGAAGGCCAGACTCTGCAGCAGGGTTCTGGCACTAGGAAGCTTTTGAGGCCTTGGGCCTGTCCTCTTGAGTAGCAATGAGATACAGAAATATTAATCTGTGAGCCACTTGTCATAATTTTATCTGGAGACTTTAGTCTCTGACATTCTTAACGTGGAGGTGCTGCTGCTGGAGGCGACGGGGGCTGGCTTGCCACGGCCCTTCGTGGATGGTGCAGCTCCTTCTGGGGGCTGTGGGAACAAAGTAAGGGCTGCTGTGGCTGCTCTGGGTCCTGCACATTTGCTGTGTTGTCTGTACTCCAGGAAGATGTCTGATCAGGCCTGCTTTGGATAAAATATGGGTGCCCTTGTTCAACAGAAAATTACAGTCTCATTAATGCATCCATCCACACAACAGAGCTCACTTCATCGCATATTAAGTAATGGCCCATGGGGATGATGTGAGTTCTTTGCTGTAAAGCTCCTGGGTTGTTGAATGGCAAGTGGAAAATTAATAACATCTTCGTAATTCAAATGTTATAAAATTTCCTCCTCCTATGAACTCTCATCTGTTGAGGACAATATGTATGTTTTTTACAGAGAGAAAATTAACCTGATGTTAAATGTCCCTTAAGAAAGCCTCAAAGAAAACCTAAACTGCTAGAATTTCTTTGCTTTTCAGGTTTTTTCTAAGTTTTTTTTTTCCTGATCTTAAGTTAAACTATCTTTTAATCATCTAGCTTAAGAGACTCTTGTGCATATTGTAATCATCAGCAACTCGTGGCTAGTGAGCTTCAGCACTGATGTCAGGCTAATGATGTCAGTCTATCAGATGATGACTTATGTGCTCATCTTTGTGTGTGTGTTTGATGTGGGGGTTTTCCTCTTGGTCTAGCCCCGAACACTGAGACGCAGCCCTTGCTGACTTGGAGGAAGGCCCAAGAGACTGTTCCCTGGAACATCATCTTGCTGCTCGGAGGGGGATTTGCCATGGCGAAAGGCTGCGAGGTGAGGCCTGCTGCAGACATCGCGTGATGGTCATTCTGCCCTACCGCTCTTGGCTTTGACAGGGTGCCGTTTGGGGTTTTTGTCTGGCTCTGGGAAATTTGCATCTGCAGATTGACACACCTGAAAGACCTGCTTTTTAACTCCCACCGATGACAGTGAGTGGTATATAACTAACGAGGCTAGCAAACCTTGAAACACCTTCCAAACTTCTTGCTGCTAAATACTCGCACCCTGCATACAGGTGGTTGCGTTGCAGTGGTGGGTAAGCGACGTTATCTCTGGTTGTATGTGCTTTGCAATTCTATGAAAGGATCAGTTTGTGCGCAGAGACGAGTCTGGCTTGTTTTCTCTCCCCGTCTGCAGGAGTCGGGTTTGTCTGTGTGGATAGGAGGCCGCCTGCACCCCCTGGAGGGCGTACCCCCACCGGTGGCCGTCATCCTCATCACTATTGTCATCGCCTTATTCACAGAGTTTGCCAGCAACACAGCCACTATTATAATCTTTCTGCCTGTCTTAGCAGAACTGGTAAGATTAAAACGATGAGCCCTGCCACTCCTCTGCTCCCTTCCTCGCCGTGCCCCGTGAATGGGCAGGTCTGTGTCGCGTCTGTGCTGGGAGAGGCACCCTGTGGGTCTCCTGCCCTCAGAGCAGGGCTTTAGGCACTTGGAAATCCTTGGAAAGAAGCAAAGCAAGTGCCTGTGGCACAATGTGGACGCTGCCAGATAATGGTCTTTCAAACATTATTGGTGAGATATACGATTATGTGTCACAGAGAGTGGGATACAGCTCTGCATAATGCAGTAACTGTTGGCATTCTTTGATATATCTGCTTTTGACTCCTAATCCCTGACGTACGATTTCTGTTCCATTCTGTTTTTCAAGGCCATTCGTCTGAAAGTAAATCCCCTCTATTTAATGATACCAGGAACTATAGGATGCTCCTATGCATTCATGCTGCCAGTCTCAACTCCTCCTAACTCAATTGCATTTTCTTCTGGACACTTGATGGTCAAGGATATGGTAAGTTGTTTTAGATACAGAAAATGCTGAAGACAATCAATTTGAGTGGAGTCTTTAAGAAAGTAATTTTCAAAAGTGTTACCAGTTCAACATCTAGTAAAGTAAAAAGACAAGTTTAATGCTGTTTTGAGCAGCATTTAAAGGAAAAGGGATATGAAAAGAGCCTTCTTAAAGTCTGACCCTGTGAAATTTGGACCTGCTGTGGTTCCAAGTGCTGTACTCTGCATTTCTCAGACCCTGTTCCTGTTCCCCTAATATCAGTAGCTCAACTTTCATAGGTCTTCTGGTGCAGAAAAAGGCCCCCTTCTCACTGAAGTAAGCTTATGAGTAAATTTAGACTCGGTCCCAGTTCCCGATCACATTCCTGAGGCTAAATAGATGGTAACATTTTTGATGAATCAAAGCTGGGTAAATGTCTGGAGAACAACCTTTGTGGTATAAGAAAGTCCACTTAAAATGTTGCTAATATTAATGACAAACCTTCCATTTTTATAACACTTATTTTGAAATAGACTTCATGCTTCACATGCTGAGGGTGTCCAGCCTAAGTTCAAGTGTTGTCTTTGTGTTTCTTTTGTAGGCAAGAACCGGGTTGCTCATGAATCTTATGGGAGTTCTGCTTCTTAGCTTGGCTATGAACACATGGGCCAAAAGCATCTTCCAGTTGGGGACCTTCCCTGCATGGGCCAACATCCATGCAGAAAATGCCACATTGCTTACGACAGCTGTAGAAAATGTCACTTTAAGTGCACTAAATAAAATATGAACAAAGCCACCCCAGGAGAGGACTCACTCACTTAGGACTTGGGCACTGGAATCATCAGAGTATGCAGAGGAAGAAGGCCACATGGCTGCTCACACCTACTGGACCCTCTGGTTTAATTTTATTTTTATAAATATTGGTGTATGTCACAATATCAATTTGTTATTTTCTCTGAAGATCTTTCCCCTCTGCCTGACAGGTACCAATCAGATATTCCCAGAGAACTTCATCCATCCTTCATAGGTGGTTGTTTACTGGACAACCCTGCAAGCATATGGCATCTCTGAGGAGATGCCTCTCCCCCTGGGAGAGGGAGTTTTGCTGTTCTAGCTACTGATACCCTATTGTGTTTTGGAGAGTAACCCTGTCCCCAGGGTGGAGGCAGCTGGATTATTTACGTGCTACCCAACGTGAGTGTGTCAGGACCTGGCCCTGGCCATGTGGCTCTAGCAGGACCGTGGAGATCGGGGTTTCATTACGATCTCGTGAGTAATTCTGTCATGTAGGATGAAGACTATTTCTTAAGGTTTGCACATGAAAGGATGATTCAGGAGATGTGTAGGTAGGGCTTGGGGTATTACTCCATGCTTTGGAAATGGGGAGGCAACAGTTTGTTTCCAAACATGTTCAATGGTTTGAAAAGCTAAGACAGTAATTTCTGCCTGGTTCTTTGAACTGAATACACAGATGGAGATTGGGGGCCAAATTTATTCCTGACATAAGTCTGTGGACATTGGTGGTGTCTCACCATTGGTAAATGTAGCCAATCTTAGGTTTGTGAGATTGACTCATTCATGAGTGAGCTGCTGAGTCACAGGTCAGTGGACAATTTACATCGGAATATTATTGACATTTTTGAAGAGTAGACTTTGATTCTTAGCTTTTTAAAAAAATCTGATTACTTGGGTACTTTCAATGAAAGGATTGCAAATTGACTGTGATTTAATCACTTAACATTTTATCCAACTTTTTTTTTTTCCTCTGAGAATCTAAAATATTTCAATTAAAAGATCAATCACTGAAATAGATGGACTGTAAGACAAAGGATCTAACTTCTTGGTTTAGGAAGGTTAGTGACTGAGTGACTGAGTCCCTGTGCGAGGTATTGGACTCCACTGGGTCCCTTTCTCTGACAGGGTAGACTGGTGGAGCTCCAGTCCAGGCTGGCTGGCAAGGCTGATCAGCACGAGCTGGGGAGCTGACTCAGTTTTTTTCATACTACACCCGTGTTGCTGACAGCGCTCAGTGCCAGCTCTGAGAGCAGACGGTAATTCATCCCTCAGACCCAACGCTCTTTTCAATCACAGTTACTGCTGCTGTGGGATTGCAGTAGGGTCGCGTCATAGGTAGGAACCTTTGGGGGTTGAACCGAAACCACCAAAACAAATTGACCGAATGTGGAACTTGATTGATCCAGAAACACATTCCTTAATGATCCTGGAAAACGTACAATAAAGCACATTTATTAGCGTGGTGCACATTGTCCTGTTTGCTCTGTAGATCGAGGGGAGAAAAGCAAGGCCCAAGGCTCCCTTTCCACCAGCTTCACTCCCCCGATTTTGGCTGTTGTTCCCCAGAAGAAGTGCGAGGGCGAGCGAGGGCACTGCCCCAGCCGAGCCAGAACGGAGCCCTGCTCAACAGTTGGGGCAATAAGACTGGGAAGCATCCTAGCCCAGGGTCTCGGGGCTGCCCCTGCCGCCTTTGCCAGCCGGGAGGGACGGGACCAGCCTCCTGGCGGCAGCTCAGTGCCGGCCGTGCTCTGGCTTTGGAGGCTCTTTTCTGCGCAGATAGTCATCGTCGTGCCTTAGGGCACAGGGGCCAAACGGCGAAGGGGACGCGGCTCCCCGCAGGTCGCTGCCAGCCGGCTTGCCTGTGAGCTGCGCCGGGTCTCTGTCCCCTGCCAGGGGACTGGCTGTACTCGGCGCAGCTCGGAGCCGCCGGAAGAGCCCCCGCTGTCCCGGCGCCGCGGCCGTGGCTGTCACTGCTCTTGCGGGAAATCAGACTCGCGCGGTGGAAGGAAGCGGGTCTCGCGCTCTCTGTAGCCTGCAGCCTGGAGGATCGTCAGCGAGACCCCTCTGGTGGGTCAAATCATCTGATTCAGAGGCTTAAATGATAACACCAAGTCCTGCTCCATTACAAATGCACAGGTTGCAGATTTACTTATGGTTGCTGGTCTGGTTTGGTGCATCCCAGGTGTACCTAGGGACAAGCTTTCCTTTGGGCACGACACGAGAACTGAACACAGAGCGTGTAGACGTCCCCCCCCAAAAAAAATCACTCCTGGCACTTGTACAACACTTTCTGCCCAAGGGTCAGATGGTATTTCACAACACGCTGGCTGTAAAGGAAGGTTTATGATCTCGGTGCCAGACGTGGGAAATGGAGGCACAGAGAGAGTTAGTGACTTACCCGAGGTCACTTCGGTCACCAGGGCTGTGGCAGACCTGGGAAAGGTGCAAGGGTCACCTGAATCCTCGGCCTCTACCACAGACCTGGCTTCTGCCAGCTTTATCCACAGCCTCATGAGCAGGATGCTTTCTGTTTCCCAGGGACTCCCCAAAGGATCTGTTTTAAGGTATGTGTATTATAGCATTACCCAATTCTGCTTTTTTACATCCAGGCATCTGTGAGAGCAGGACTATTCTAGCATCCTTGATTTTTTTTTTTCAAACAGAAGTCTCGAAGGTTTAATATTTCTGGAGCTCAAGAGTGAACTGATGTGCATAAATTCAGTCTAATTACATTTGCTGCTGAAAGCACTAACTTCACCAAAAGAAGGTTTTTATGGTGAGTTAATTCTTGAAGCTTTTGCGATGCAACCAGAAATATGAAAATCCCCAGGAAAGGGCATTTCAAATGCTGTATTAACCTTCTGTAACTTGGACAACATTATTTCAAAGGAACTTTGCCTGCCTATGCACTGTTTCTCTAGGAATGTAAAAATCCAACAATCACCACAAAAGCCATTCACATTAGCAGCCTGCTTTGAATTTTAATTAACAGGAAATGCCACTCGCACATTAAAATTCAACTTCCAGAATATCTCTGCTTTACTCCTTTGAAGTTTCCCATCCAATCTGGGAAGAAAAATCCGTATGTTCTCCCGAGATGCTTAGAGTAATAACTTTTTGGTTTTATTTTGTGATGGTGTGTTCCTTCACCCTCCCCCCCCGCCCCCCCCCCCCCCAACCTGACCTCTCCAAAAACAGCACACAGCCAGGGGCTAATTAAGCATGTGCCCACCCAAACACGGCTGGTATGCAAATATGTCTACGAGTCAACCATCTTTCCCCATAAGCAGGAGGCAGCCCAGAGCCCCTTGAGCTCTCCTGCATGGCAGTGGGCTGTGCTGCAGAACCTCCTCTTGAGCAGGGACACCTCTCAAGGTTTCCTCTTGAGGTTGAGGGATTCCTTACCTGCGACAGATCCTCGGTAAGTGACCAATAGCATGCTGAAACTTTGCAAACTTTGCTAAGTTGCATCTCTGATCGATTGTGCATATAATCCTTTAGACATAAACTGTTGGCCAAGCCTGGGACTAAGATTGGATCCAGCTGCACCCAAACTCCTCTGAGGAGGAGTTTGGAAAGCAAGGGGGTCCACTCTGAACCTCATGACTCAATGGGAGGGTCTCCTTGACGATTTTGTCTGACCCTTCCCTCCACGCAGTAAATAACTGAGCGTACCTTGCCATTGAATCTTGTTGAATCACTGTTTTATCTGCCATCGAACTTTGTTAAATCACTGTCTTATCTCAATAAAACACATTGCTGCTTCTCTCTTACGAATGAAGTGCATCACTCATCCATGACATATTTACAGTAGTAAAGCATTTCATAGTATCTCTTATCCCTGAAACTAAAGTTGCTTTGCAAACTGTTCAGAGACCCACCAGAAGCCTTGCTGTCCAGGTTTTTACAGTGGTGAGTAATTCACCATGATAACAAATGCCTTTGGCGCAGAGATGCAGCCGCTTCTGGGCTGTGCACAGCCTATTTGCACCCATCAGCAATGCAAGAAGTTCAGGACAAAAAGGGAAGCAACTCTGAAACAAATGAACATGCAGCATGATAGGTGAAATTAAGCTATTACAGGTTAGATAGCCTTGGGTCCCTTACTGCATTTATTCCCCTAAACAGTCACAGAGTGGTTATTGCTGGGATTTTTCTGTATTTCTGCAGTAGAAAACAAAGATGACACAGCTTGACCCTGTATCACCATAAATTGTTCATTTGCATGTGATTGTTAATGAGCAAACAATCACCGTTAATGGACTGATCTTTCCCACACCCTCAAATTTCTTGACTTGGCAGAATAACATCATCAACAGGTGCTGATGATATTGCCAGGGGAAATACCTTCAGCCTTAAGCCATAATATTTTATACCTTCAATCTAATCTACCCGGTCCTTGTCTGAAGCTGTATCGTTCACGTACCCCACCCTGCCTGTGAAACAGCTCCTCCTCTGCATGGCATCCCCTTGCACCCTCATCACCACCCCGCCACGGTTACGCTGTTACTGCAGGTTGAACTTGCAGGTGCTTTGGCAAGATACTCCGTTGTGACTGCCTTGGGACCTGTCCCGTGCAAACTGCAGCCTAAAGAGCAGAAATGCGTTTAAAATCCGTGTCCTGCTTGATGCAAGGTCAGTCACTATCCCTTATTCAGTGCGAAGGTAGGTTATGCTCCTGGCTATGACACAGATTAATCCTTCTATCTTCTTCATGCAGTCACAAAACTCCCCGTTAGCTAGTTCCCAGGCATGTGGGTCTCTGTGTGCTACTGTAGCGCTGAAAATCTAAATTGAGGATGTTTGAGAAAGACGATTATAGCTTCCTACACTGGAGCCTGTGAAGAAAGCAATGCCCATTTCCGCCACCTGGGAGCTGGCCAGGAGACCTGTGGTGACACAGAGTGGCCAAGGACCCCCTGGCGCATCCCCAGGGGGACAGGGACACGGACCCCGTCACTGACTCGCCAGCAGTCCCGTTTCTGTTCCATGTCCTCAGTTGTCCTTAAAGGTCTCCCAGCCACAAACCTGAATAATTTATGAGCTCAGATGAACACAGACCTTGAAGTGGTTTAACAGAGTCTGACCGCAAGATGTCACAGTTGCCTCACAGAGATATAAAATCCTGTGTGTGTGTGTGTGTGTGTGTGTGTGTGTGTGTGTGTGTCCCACACCCCAGGCTTAACACACACATTTATACATACATAAACTTATATATACGTACATACACATATATATTTATTTTTGCAACACAATCTTCTTCATTATGTCCTGGGGAAAGTTAGGCATTGATGGCTCTAGCTCATTTGCAGATTATCAGTTGGGGGTACAAAAAGCGGGATATTCCAGATTTAACCCCTCCTCATGTCTCTCCTACACAGAGCAACTTTTAAGTCAAACCAGAAGGAAAATCTAGGTCTAACTACACATATAACACTTCTTGTTGCTGCCCAAGTTATTGGTTAAGAAGAGCTGCCTCACTAACTTCATCTCCCTTTGCCGGAGGATGCTGCAAACTTGGAAAACACTCATCACAGTGATGTGGATTTTAGTTTTTTTTGTTCTTTATGGTTACTATTAAAAGTTTTTTGCTGCCCCAGAAAGCTGCCCACTTATTCTGGAGGGGCTATTGCTGATACTAGTTAGCTCTGAAATCAGCACCTTTCTTCTTGGACAGAAGATAAATCTCAGACTAGCTTCTAAGGAGAACGCAGCCAGTTTTGCAGGACAGAGCTGCGGGCCCTTTGGCGTGGTCCTTCAGTGTGCACATTTCGTTCGACCCCCAGCGAACGCTCCAAATGAGTAACAGTCTCTGACGTGCCGGCCTGGGGGCTGCCCGTTCGCAGCCGGGCAGTCCGGCGTGCCTCGCTCGGGGCGCGCGAGGTCCGAGGCCCTGATGGAAACCTCCGCGCAGGAGGACTTCTCCCCCCGCACAGCAGGAGCAGCAAGGGCCGGACCTGCCGCAGCCGCTGCCCATGGGAAGCGGTCGGATCCGCTGCCCCCGGCTCGTCGTCCGGCGCCTGCCCTTGGCGCGGGGTCCGGCCGTCCCTGCGGGGAAGGTGGCCGCCTCGGGCGAGCCGACCCCGCTGCGCCGTCCCCGGGGCCGGGCTGACCGCGGGCCCTTCGCCCTCTCCCGCCCGGGGAGCCTGGGAAGGTGCCGGCAGCCCGCCAGCTCCCACCGCGCGGGGAGGCTCGGCTCGGCTCGGCTCGGCTCGGCTCGGCTCCGCGCGCCGTGGGTGCGTTCAGCGAGGCCTGACCGGCCCGAGGGGCGAGCTGTACCCGGCCCCGACGCCTTCCCACGGGCGCAGCACACTAGGAAGAAAGCGTCCGGCAAAGCCGCGGGTTTGCTGGACCCCGGAGGGGGCTCCCCAAAACCACGCGAGCTTGGGGCAAGGTGAGAAAAGCCGGGGTGTTTTGCAGGGTTTGCACAACAGCGTCTCTTGTTTGCTAGCTGGAGGAGGGAGACGGGGGGGGGGGGGGAATGGGGACGGGCACCGGTCTGAAGCTCTGTGCCCCACTGCCAGGGCTATGAGGAAGGGGCAGTCTGTGCCCTCGTGCCCAGAGCCGGCTGCGTATGGGCACAGCCCCAGCACGGGCTCTTCGTAGCAGCTACCGCGCAAGGCTGCCGGTGCATGCGAAAAGCTCCAGTCAGGATCCCTAATGATTCGTTGTTCAAAAAGCTTTTTGAATTAGATAGGAGGAGGGAATCAGGTTGCACCTAAGGAAGAGATACAGAACGAGGAGCGCGTGTCGCCCCGAAGCGGTTTGCGAACACTGCACACGAGCGCACAGCCGCAGAAGGACCACCGCTCTGCCAGAACAGGTGAACAACCCCCAGCACAGGCTTTGCCGGGTCCTACCCGGTGACGCCTCCATGCCGTGACTGAAGTATGAAAGAGTAAAAACTCCCCTTCTCTCTGCAGGCCAGACAGAGGTCCCAACCCCACTGCTTGCTGGTGGGCAGCGCAGGGAGGAGTCAGCTGGGATGAGACATCTGATTTCCCAATAAGTGACAATAACACCCCGTCCCCCATGTGATGCTTGTTCCATGTTAGTCAGTCCATAAGTCATTGACTCATTTTTTTCAGCTGTGTGTCGTGAAAATCAGCCTTGTCTGTAACAACAGTAAGACACAAAGAGGTGTAAAATCTAACTGGCGTGGTGCATCCCTGCCCTGTCCTGGCAGCGGGGCTATTTCCTCGGGCTCAGTGCCACTCACTTCTGGAACCACCAGCCTTTGCTGATCTGAATTGCTTTAAAAGGCTTCTTTTTTGAGTCCTGGCTCTCTAGTGATAACTGCCTCAGTTTTCTCTCCTGGGTGTCACAGCAGCTGTATCCAGGATCCTCGCCGAGTGCAATAAGGCAAGGCCCTTCCCTGGAGCATGGAGGGGTTACGAGCAAGACTGGGGCATCTTTCTGCAGCTTGGTATGTAGTGTCTACTTTAATCTCTACCCCCTTCTCTGTCTCAATAGCTGTTGAGCTGCTTTTTTTCCTGAAAAAAACCTGCAGTAAATGAATTGGTCAGATTTACTAAGCAGAAATCTCCCTCCAGGAGTAACTGAGGCTGCTCCTGGCTGGGGAGATGGGAATTGCCTGGCTGGGTTTCGCCCTGTGCCTTCTCCCTGGCAGTAGTCAGCCCCACAAGATTATGGGAGAGGTTTTGGACTGTGTGTGTGTGGCGGGGGGGGGAATCAAGGGGAGGGGAGAATTCCTCCCTCCCCTCCCCATCCCAGGTTTTCTGGTCACTAGAGAGTTCCTTCAGATCCAAGGCCTGAGAAATGATAATCCTTCCCCAATGCTTATTTTCATTAGACATTTAAATAGCTCTATGGGACATATCCTGTCTGCCCTGGCCAAATTCTTACCCTTGGGGATTTTCTCTGGCACTGGAACATCAGTGTGAAACAGTGTTTTCTCTGATCAGTTCTGTATTTGTCTCCTCTGTACTCCCTGATTTTAGACTGGTTTCATATGAAGAGGCAGGGAGAGCAGAAGCTCCTGCTCTGCCTCCTCTCATCCATTGAACACCCTATAATTACAGAGCTGGAGCTAATGAAAACTGCAGCGGCCGGGAGCCACATCCCTGCAGAAGGAGCCTACTGCTCCCTCCTCTCCCCACAGCATCCTCTAAATAACCTGGGCCACTGCTAAAGATTTCACCTCTATGAATGACCTTATTAGGATTTTTAATAGAATGATATAATACTGTTCTGTGCTTACATTTGAGGAGAAGCAGTCGCACTGTAATTGGTATTTAACCTTTCCAGAAATGCCTTGAACTTTCCTGTCCTGCATCGTTCCAGGAAAGATCTCGGTCCTAGCTGCTTAGTTTAGCAGGGAGGTGGAGAAGAGGGATACCAGAGGCATTCTGAGAAGGAAGTTGTAAAGACCCATGAGAGACTGTCTTGAAGGTCCCCTAGTGAGTGCGTTCCTGTGTTTCCTCTGCTAATACCCAGATACTACTTCTTTGTACAGGTTGAGAGTCTGTGTCTACTGTGAAGACTTCCTGCTCCCAAAGGTACACAGGACCATGGTACATCTATGGTCAGTTTACTCCAAGCCTGTCCCAGCAAATGCCAGAGAGCTGTGGACCTTATTTCTACAGTGTTTCTGCATCACAGTGGTGATAGGAGGCCTCTTTTACAACTGGATGTTTGCTTCCCTGGAGTATTCACGGCATCTCTCTACTGCAATTGCCGTTTCCTTCAGTCTGCTCCTTCTACTGACCCTTTTCTTGGTGCATCCTGCCCGTTGTGTCTTCAGTATCATCATGCCTACTTTAGGTACAAAACAAGGTCGGAAGCTTCTCTTGTCTACCTGCATCATGATTGTGGCGGTTAATGTAACACCAAACATCATAAGTAACATTAAAACCATACTGCAGGTTATTGAATGCATCTGCAAAAATTCCTCGGAGAGCCTTTTGAACTCAACTGCTCTCTTAGGGGAAGCATCCTGGGAGTTTGGAGATGTAATCCAAACAGTTGTTGATGACACTAATGCTTGGAGGCCTATGAATGGACATTTTAAATTTGCACTACTTAATAACAGCGCCTTGATTAATCAGCAAATGCATCTTGCTGGTGAGAAAATTAGGGGCAACTTTTTGGCAGTTGAAGCACTGGTAAAAAATTCAGTACGAGCAGGTAACAGACTGGTTGCTGGCTTCTCCGTGCTCTATCTCTGTTTTGAGTCTGCCTGGTATTTGAAAAATTATCTCACCAACCTCCGCTTCGACAATTTTTACATCACCAAGAAACTGGAGCGCTTATCTGTGGACAGAGAAGCGGCTCATCTGCTGACAGGCTCATCCAAAAATCTCCTTCGGCCAACAGGTCTGAAGTTGTCCCGGGAGGAAGTAATGCTCTGCCTCGCACAAATGATGTTCCTTACTGTGGTCTTGATGCTGATGCTGGTCATCATAGTGATGGACCACTTCGCGTTCAGCGTGGCAGACACTGCAGTGAGAAAGGTGGCTCAGTTCTCGGTGGTGCCTGTGACTCTCAGCATCAAATACAGTGTAAGTGCCAGGTTCCCTTGTCCAGCTTGTGAAATACAGGTGTATCCGTTCTCTGACCAGCTAATGCAAATGCTGCTTGGATTGGCTCTTTTGCCCAATGTGCAGAAGGGATGGAGGAAGGATGTGACTCACAGAAGGGATTGGTGTTGCTCAAAATGTCATGTCACTCAAAAGCATCAGTCACTGAGGGTAAAAGCATCTCTTGCACCATGTCTTTACATGGGGGGACATCCCTAGGCAGGCTGCCTGCTACATATCACATCATACGAGGTGGCGGTGGGAAGAGCAGCCTTTGTAGCCTTACTTACCTGTTTTTTTACTACTCTTCCGTCCCCAGCAATCAGGGAAAAGGAGCAGCAGGGCCACTGGAAGGCCCAATCTTGGGGAGCAGCTCTGAGCAAGCAGCACACAGGACCAGGGCTGGTCCGCACGGAGATGGGACCTTGCTCTTGGAGAGGTGCCTGGGCAAGCCACCCCATGCCATTCCCCTGCGGGCCTCGGGGCGGGGGGGGGGGGTGTAGAAGAACACTGAGAACCATAAAAGGAGGCGGGAAGCAGACTAACATGCTGCTTGGCTGTAAGAATGTCGTCTTGTTTTATTGCATTGGCTGTGCCTTGTAAAGAAAGCCCTGCTCATTGGCTTTGCGTTATCGCCCTGTTCAATCCTATTTTGTAAGCCTCCCCAGGTTCAATCTATTTTAATATCATTTATCTAGACTAGCTGTGTGTTTTTAAAGCTTTCTCTTTCTACCATGCAGCCTTTTCCCTCCCCAGCTCTGGAGCTTCTTAGCTCAGACACCTGCTCCTGATGAATTTACAGTTTAAAAAAAAAAAAATTAGGGCTTAGAAACAAACTCTGAATTTGAAAAGTGTAGCTATGAATGCTCACCTTTGAATTATGCATTTCATTGTAAATCTTACTCTGTGAATACCTTTTATGATCACCATAATAGCAAATGAAGATCACAGATAGGACTGGGTCTCGCCATGCCAAGTATTCAGCACATACAACAACATGCTGTTAACTCTCAGGCAGCCTGAAGCATATACGCACTTCAACATCCCGGTCCTCCTGCACCCAAACAAGCTGTAACAGTGATTTTTGTAGTAACCTGTTTATTTCGTTCATACTCCATCTAACCTATTACTCTTTTCATTTCAGGCAAAAATAAGGACCCTACCCTTCCTCTGGAAACTTTTCCAGATTTCTTATGGAGAACCATCAATTCAGGACTTTGAAAAAAGTTACCATCATTATCTGAGCTTCAGCTCTGCCCATTGCAGGATCAGCCCACCAAGGCCTTCCAATAACGCTGTGGTGCTCATTGTTGGGCTGCTCTACTTCATCATCTACACCACGGTATTTCTGGAAACCTATGCCCACCGCTCGTGCAGAAAAATCGCAGCCTCCTTCTTTGAGAGCCAAGAGGAGAAGCGAGCACATTACCTCTACAACAAGCTCTCCAGGAAGTACGAGGAGGAGAAAAACTCCACGAGAAACTAAGGTTTTAGAAATTCAAGGATTGCCTGAAGCCTCTGAGCAGTAGCTGGGCACAGGCTTCTGGAGTGGGATCACACAACTGCCTTCTCTTGGACAGTTCATTTTCCAGAGTCGGAGAAATATTTGGAATCTGGCAAAAATATTTGCCAAAAAATCTGAAATATTACATTTAACATTCATTTGTTAAAAATGGGCTATATATACTTTTTTTTAAATCTTCAGGGTCTGGAGTCAGCTGTGCCAGGAATGGTAGGGAAGGGAGTAGAGAAAATTCATATGATTTGGAGGATAACCACAGCATTAGGCAATACTAAAAGGGAAATATGTGGGAGTTGGGGTGGGGAAACAGTTCATTTACCTTCCCCATCACATCCATGCCTGAGAAAGTACACACTTGCCTCTCTCTCTCAAGTTATCCCTTTAGGCGGCAGGGGAGGAAACTCATTTGAGTTAATTCATTTAATTCTAGGGAGTTTTCCTTTCAGGTTTCATACACAGAAATCTGAATAGACTAGGTGATTATTTGTCCTTAGTAGATAGTTTATCCACCAAAGAAAGTGCAGTTTCAGCCTACTGAAAAAATTCAAGACCAATATGAGCACCAGGTGCAGATTCCGGGCATGGCTTTCCTGGTGGTGGAAGTCAGTAGATAAGGACTTTCTGAAATCACTTCACAGGGACTCTCCAAAATGAAATATAAATATAATTGTTGAAGGACATAAGCAGAAAATAAGACTAGGCAACAAAGGTTAATTTAGGACAAAATCCTGGAGGACTTTAAAAGTGGCAGACTGAAACCTGGCATTTGAGTCAGTGCTCTGCGGGAAGCAGAGAAGTAGCAGGACTTGGACGCCTGGACTCTTCCGAACAAATAGCTGTTTTTACATGTTATGTTGTCTCAAACCATGGTAATGTAGCTAATACACAAAAATCCATCACTGGAGCTACATTTGAAATCTTACTTTCGAAAGAGAGGCAGATCAGACCCTTCTGTAAGGGCAAGAGCTGGGAAGAGAGAGAGCTAATCGGTGCCAGGTTAAAAACAAATCATTTTCACAGTTTCTTTCTTTCTTTTTTTTTTTTTTCCAAAGTGTGTTATTCTTTTCATCTCTTCTCCCATTAGAGTCTTCATTAAGGTAATTATTTGACATAATGTACCTCAATGAAATTAAATTGCAGAAGTAAAGTGGCAGCTGCAGCCAGATGAATCATATTCTCTCAGCTTTGAAGATGCTTGAAAAAAGTAGGTTTGGATTATTATTTTTATTTATTTATCATCTATCTAACAAAACCCTAGTGTATTCTTTTCCCCAGGTTTCCTAATTCCCTGATGTTATGAGGGTTAATCCAAGCACCTTTCTGCCTCTGCAGCAACTAGGGGCTTTTGTCAGGAGGTTTCTTTGTGTTCTTCTGTTTTGGGAAAGCAAAGATTTCCATGTGCCTTTTGAATAGTCAAAATTATCAGAAGCCAGGGATTGAAACAGCTGTGAGGAGAACAGAGGAGTCCTTTCAGCCTGGAAACCATCCCAGCAGCGCATTGCCTTCCAATAAGCACATTTCTTTAAAAGATTTTTGCTTGAAAAACCCATCTTTTCAGGAAGAGATGCACATTAATCTTTCATCATCCTCTAAGGAAAAAGATCAGTATTTCTTTGGTCGGTAGCATCTGGGGAAACCCCCCCAAGCAGCTTCCAATTCTTCTCCCTACCTACCAGCCCATGGAAAAGAAAACCCAGAAGAGAGAGGTCAGAAACTGGAGTGGGAATAGTCAGAAAGGCTCTTTGGCAAGAGGGAGCAGGGTGCCTGGCAGAGCAAAGACAGTTTCTCTGCGGAGCCGGCTGCAGGTGTTTGTGCTGCAAGGGGCTGGCCCAGGCGATGAGAAGCGTCAGAGAAAGTTGTCTTGATGAAAGCCAGGTGCCTCTGCTGAAACTGCACCAAGCTACATCTTCCCATTGAACAGGAAACAGAAACATAAATAACAGACCTTTTGAAAAGATTCTTCTGAATCCAGCCTCGGCTGAGCATTAATGATCTGGGGGTGGCTTACCTGAGCAAGGATAATTACATGCGCAAGAACATCCTGGGAGTTTCACTTGATAGAGATGGCAGGACCCAGCCAGAAGGGGACACACACCGAAACATTTGATTTCGGGTTAGCTTCTGCCTCCTAAACCGTTAGCAAATCCCCTCTCCCTTTCTCTGATTGAAATACTTAGACCCAGCACAAGGATGGAGAGGACTTGGGTTCGCGTGCAGGAATGGATACAGCCGAGGAGGAGGACTGGACTACGCGCCACCCTGAGCCTCCCATTGAGTCCCCTGACAGGTGCTGGCCATCTCCCAGACAGGACAGCTGTACAATACATGAAGCAGCTCCTGAAACACATGCTTTCAGCCTAAAACTGACCCCAATTTGGAGCCATTCTCCCTCTCTAGAGTTTACATCAGCTGCCACTAAATTTTACCCACTAAAGACTAATCCTAAGAACTTTGTACTTCTAGACTGGAGAATTCACTATCAGCTAAGCCTTGATTAGGGTAATTATATCTGCTTGAAAGGGTAATAATCAGTGTGAGGTACTGTCGCTCTGCCTGTGCCCCCAGTGACAGCCTTCATAAAACCTTCAGGAGGGAGACGTGCTCTCATTTCCATTTTACAGGGGAATTTGAGATCCGGAAAGACTAAGAACAAGATTTGATGAAGTACTTTGGTGCATATCACAGCAATTTCCGTGATTTTGGTGACAGCTAACCATGTGCAGCAGAGCTCCCTTTGCCTGGCTGCATCTAGAAGTTGGCTCACCTGCCCTGTTTTGGACATCTGCCACGGGAGGTGGTGAATCGTGCCCTTGGGGAGTGATCCCATGGATCTCTTCTGCCAGGTTACCTTCACACAAAGGTTTTCAGCTTTAGCAGTCATGTAGGAACCAGCAAGGGAAGAATCTGGGTTTAAAAGGCGAAAGCCCAGTGAGCCAGGAGCTCTGGTGAGGAGGTGAGGGTAGGGCAGTAGATGAATGACTGGCTTTTGTCCCAGAGATGCTGGGTTTTGTTAATTAGAGAGGACAGCAAGAAATTTGTGAAGTGCTACATGTGCAGCGCTGTGAAGTTTCATGTCGTTGGTGTCAGAAGCGTTTTTTATGTAGGAAGGAAAATATCGCTTTGATACTCATCACTGATGTTTTGGGAGTGAATTTGTATTGATGTTAAAATACTCATATGTGTATATTCAAGGCTAAATAAAGATAACATTATGCTTGGATAGCACTGAGATTTCAATGCACATGAATAGATGTTAAGAGTACTGTAGCTTGAGGTTGTGGCATTATGCATAGCTTATATAGATAACTGATGAATCTTTTTTGAGGGAAAAAAGGGATGTTAAAGACTGTCTCTTTGACATTATACCACTTAACCCATAGGCCTGCTTTTCCAATGAACAGCCAAACCCAGGAAATTGTGGCAAATGTGACAGTGCTACAGGCCACCCAGCAACGAGCATCACACAGTCTTGTTGTTGTGCAACAAGTTGTTGGAGCGCCAGGTGCTGCCACGGGTCTGTTGCCACGGTCTGGTTCCCACGGCCGGGCCGGCTCGGGACCTGGCCAGCTACTGCAGCCCGAGGGCTCGGTGCAGGACTGGGACATGCTGAGCCCAGGAGCGGTGTCCTGGCTTTGCAACGAGGCATGGGTTTAGCCGAATTACTGCAGAATTTCCTCGCGTGGAGACTGCCCACTGCAACTTCTCATTGCAAATACGGTAAGAAGTCCCCACGGAAACAGCTGAGTGACGCTACTTCTGAGCACCTCCCAGGACTTTTTCCATTGATTGCAACACTTCAGCTCCGACCCTCAGCAGCCTTACGTCGGCAGATCCACGCTTGGCGCCTTCTCGCGGCAGCCCAGGGCTGTGTTTCCTTCCCTCCCTGTTTCCAGTAAGCTGTCTGCTTTCAAGCACCGCGTGGGTGGTACGGAGCTGGGCTGCGGGGGTGTTGAGGCCAGTTCGGAGAAAGAGCAAGGGCACAAAATGATGACGTGACTTAACCAGGTCCAACCGGGTCCAACCAGACCAGCATCGCGTGGGAGACGGCTGCTCCGGAGCAGCAGCACCCGCAGCTCTGCCACGGCTCGAGGTGCTCCTCCTCATCCTCCCTCCCTGAACCCTCCCATCTGGGCATCGCCACCTCCGCTGCGGCGCGCGGGCCGAAGGACCTGTCTGGTTCTGTGGCTGGCGCGCGTGCCGTTCGGCCAGCGCGGTGCTCTCCGGCGTTGCTGCTCCTTTGGGCGTAGCCGAAGGCTAACGCGGAGCGCTCAGCTGGCACGGCGAGCGTCGGAGCGGCGCAGGAGAGGGGAAGCGCGAGGAAGGGCTGTGCGGGGCTGCAGGCCTGGCAGGCAGCTGCAGGGGAAGGGCGGCTGCACCGAGAGCGGAACGGAAGGAAAACACCCAGGGCGGAGGAAGAGAGGAGCTAAGAGCCACGCCGGCCCGGCCGCTCTCCGGGACCGGGGAGAGGACGTGGAGGAAGGCGAACGGGGCTTCTCAGCCCGACTGAGAACAGCTCAGGCTAGCAAGAAATGCCCCTCAGGCAGGGGAGGCAGCTTAGTCCCTGAGGAAACTTGCTTTCTAAATCCCCTGGGGTGTCCGCGGGAAGCCAGGAGCAGGACTAGGAAGCAGGGCCCGAAGAGCAGAGCGTGCGGTATCGGCTAGCGCCGCTTCGCCAGGGCTCGGCTCAGCCCGTCGGCCGCGCTGTCCCCGAACGCCGGACCGGGCTGGGGAGGGTATGGCGGGGGCACGGCTGGCAGAAACCAGTTTTCTCTCCTGTGAGGTGTTGGTCCTCAGCGAGATAAGGGTCTGCTGGAATATGGAGTTTTACTTGTTTTCTTATTGTATGCTAGGGATATAAGCTGCCTTTCCAGAGCTTGCTTAAACACACAACAGAGAAATACCGAACAGGCTTAACTAGCTGGTGAAGTTAATGAATTTACATACATTTATTAAGTAGGACTAATTGACAAGCTTCATTATTTGCTAGGAGATTTCCATCCGTCAGAGCCCTCCTGTACTCCTGCCCCTCACTGCTCCTGTGCATCCCACCTTCGCTTTCATTCAGTACCACCCTCCTGCCTGACGGAAGAAAACTGGGAAGGAGCGCAGATCTTGGAAGCACCTTTGATGCCCTGCAGCGCTTGCCGTTTGCCGCGGAAGTCGGCAGAGCCCATGTGGCCTGCAGGGGATGAGGGGAGAGCGGAGGGTTTTGAGCTGAAACCCCCCAAGAGAAAGCTCTTTGCTTGTGTCAAGACTGAACATAATCTTCACAGTTCAGCAGAGAAACACAGAACCAGTGTGGCAGAAGAGGTTTTTTCCCTAATTTGGTTCCTCCGTAACCACAGGAAACCTCATGGCTCTTTTCTGAGATGTCTGTTGATCCTGACATCATCCTACACTAGTAATGCCATGGCAAGGGATGCGAGTGGAGCTGGATCCTGTAAAGACAATGTCCTCTGGGGGCCTTCTGAGGCTTGAGTTCATTTAGGAAGCCTGTTCAGGCCTTTGTAAGGGAGCATTAACCATGTCTCTGGAGCCTCCTCTCTTCCTCATTGAAGCTGGATTTGCCATTGCTTTGGGAAAGGGACTCAGGAGAAGGAACTGAGTATAATGATTTTAAATGTAAATTTTGCCTAGTATATAATGGGGTAAGATGGAATAACAGTCTGCAATGGTATCTCTGATTTGCTTTGCAAGAACATCTAAAACTCTAGCTGGTATTGCAGGAAACTGTTTTGTTACAAGTGTCCAGAGCTAGATTTGCGCTGTGATCGAACATGTCAAAGGCAGCGTAAGTTCAGTGAAAGGAAAGCAAAATAAATGCTTGTGCAAAGCCTTCCTAAGGGGAAGGTTTTCTCTTTTGCTTTTATTTGACCACAGAAATCACTTGCTTCTGCAGCATCTTATGCTGCTGCTGGACAAGAAGAATTGCTTTCACTGTCATCAAAATTGCTCATCCGTGTAACCCTGAGAGCCAGGGAGCACAGCCCAGCCCACACCATGCTGCCAGGAACACTGCTGCCCTGTGGGATGTGGTCTCAAATGTTTAATCCTACATACAACTTCCGTATAAATACCCCAAAACTCCAAGGAGTGATTCAGTAACTGTGCTCTCTGTGAGTTTGCATCTCTGAGTACCACTGAGATGAGCCAGTCTGAGACTTCAGCGAGCTATGCCCTATGCAAGAGATAACTGTTGAGTTAGCGTTTATTTAAGGGAATGCTTTGTGCTGCCAGGAGAAGCCCCATGTGCAGGCAGTGCCACCGTACTGGGTGCTGCACAGCCACCAAGCAGGGCAGCTCCTGGCCCCAGGCATTTACCCTTTTGACAACGGTGGGAGAGTTGGGAGCCTTCCTCCAAGCCTTAAAACCTGTTGGTCAGGGGAAAAGCAACTTTCAGACAGTGATTTTACATGCCTTCCACCCAAAGACAGCCTACTCCAGGGCCTTGGCTAGGCTGAAGGACACCAGTACCAAACCAAGAGAGATATGTAAGAGATGCAAGATTATGTTTAGAGGCCAGAGGTGATAAACAAACCCATATCGAAGTGCAGAGGTTGCCAGAAGCTTATTTGAAGCAGTGCCACAGAAGAGATGTCAGCATTGGACTATCCTGAACTGATGCCTGGTGCTGTTGAAAAGTGACTGTTTGCTGCCCTGAGGCCAAGAGGACAAATTCATAAAGCCACAAGGAGAGCAGCACTCCTGCACCCAGCCACCCCAGCCACCTGCAGCCCTCCTGCTCTCTCCTGGGACCCCCATGGGGATGATGGGCTGAAGCTCGCCTAGTGCCATCGGGGATCTCTCAGCACTGGCGATGTGATCCAGGGCCCTCCAGGACCAGTAGCTGGAGAGGAAGGCAGAGCACCCCATCATTCCTAAAGTGATATCAGATCACAATATCTAGGTAACTGCCATGAGATGTGATACAAAGCGGGAGCAGGTGGCACCGCTGGCTTTTGGAACCTTGTTCTTTTGAGCAAATTCTTTTAAAGACCAACATTTTTTTCCAAGGAGGAACCAAAATGTGTTGAAATGAGGTGGCAGTCTGACACAGCTGCACAGAGGATAGGAGCAATTTGCAATTCATAGGGAGAATTTTCCTCGTTCTTGTTCTGAATGCAGATTGTGTAACAGTTTCACTCTGAACTCAGTGCTTCGTATTTTGCAACTGAAAATTTGCTAATTGGTGATTCATAACACTGCAGCCTTCAACCTTCAAGTAAAGGAGTGGAAATGAAGAAGCAGTGCTGGTTATTGGAGGTGATTGCTGAAAACCTAGATGTCAATATGCAAGCCCGTATTTTAGGCACCTTACTAATCCCCTTAGTTTCCAAAACTTTGTGCACGCACTAATTCCAAAGGTGACAGGCGATTTGACAACTGGCTCACTTTTCAGGCACCCTGAGCAGCCCCAAGATGCTTGATTTCAGCCACCCATTTTAGTGCCACAACACTATGGATCACTGGGGACATGAAATGCCCTGGAGCATTGCGATTTATGAAAGCTTGATGAAATTCTCATGAAATAAAGTCAACCAGGCCGCAGTTTGTGCTCAGGCACCCCAGCCCTTCGTATTACTTCCCAAGCACTGGAACAGAATCGCTTCTGGGTTTCTTTGCAGATGAAGACCAAGGAATTGAATTCACTGGAAGAAATGTTTTCAACATGCAAATATAAGGATGAAAAAAGTCCCACATTGCCACAATTTTCCTATTTGTATGCTGTCCCAGTCTAACTTTCTGTAATTCCTCATCTTTCTTAAAAACACAGGAAAAATACGCTTTATTTCTGCGAAGAGAAAGAAGCCAACTCTGTAAATTCATTTCCTCACAGAGAATTTGAAAAAAAAAAATCATTTAAGTCATAAAAAGTTGTGCTTGAAATATGGTGCAAGATCCTAGGAGGAGGGAGACAATTGTAGGTGACCACTGGAGGAGAACTGGCAGCAAAGCACCTGTGGGAGAAGCCTGCTCCTTTCCTGGTGCGGTGTTTCCATTATGGCTTAGCTGCAGTGATGTGACCAGGGAGATATTATCTTGGACGAGGGGTGATGCATGGCTTTGATATTAACTTACTCTTTGAAGCAGGTTGAAAAACTGAAATGACCAAGTTCAAAGGCTGAAAGCCTCTTCTTGCATTAGTGAAAAATATGTCATGACTATTCAGACTGTAAAGCAGGAACTCTGAAAGGTAGGAAGGAACGAGTCTTAGACACGATGCTGCAGAGGGCTTTGCTAGGCTGGTCTCAGCTGTGGTTTCCTTTCCCCATGGGAGAGAAAATGCTCCACATGGCTGATCCTTCTTACTCTGTGCTTCCAGGGCATTTGGCAGGCAAAATTTGCACACTGAGTTAGATGGGAGTGTGTGTGGGAACTTTGGTCCCACCTGGCCGTGTCCTAAAGGGACACCTAAAACCAGCCTGGATTTTCCTTTCCCAGGAGCTTATGAGGTTGCACCCAGTGGCCCCAGCTCCCCGGAGGTCTGCGGTCGCACTTCCCCCATGCTCCTGCAAGGAAGGAGTTTGCTCCCTGCACCCTGACCCCCTGTGTGCCCCGAGCCGGGCACCCTCGCCCCAGTGGCACCAACAGCACCAGCACGCTGCTGCTGGTAAAGCTGTTGCTGCCACTCCTCACGCTGCACAACCGCTCTGGGCAATGGCGTGACTGAACGCGTTGGCAGAATTAGCGGGTAAGGCATGGTCGTGCAGCACCGAGGCGTGAGGGTGGGTGGGTTAGAGACACCTGTGGGGGGGTTGCTCCATGGCAGCAGGGACAGAGGCAGAGGCTTCAGCCCGAAGCGCTCCTGGAGACGGTAGATCCTACGGAGCGGTTGATCCCTGAGGTACATTTAGCTCATCACCAAGCGTGCGGGAAGTCGCCTGGGGCAGAGCAAAGCTGGGGGCAAGTCTCTGCTTTGCTACGACTCCCGTGGGCACGTGAGAGCTGCGAGGTGCTTTGGGGCTGAGACTGCGGGGACGATACAAAGCATCTCCAGGGGAAAGGTGGGCTGAGGCCCGATGCATCCCAAAGCCCAGCCCTGCTCATTTATCCTGATTGATTTTTTTCCCCCTCCTCTCAGCTCCTCTGTCCACCCTGTGGGGGGCTTTGGCTCTTTTCTTATTCCCCAACCTCTACCTAAGCGGAGGGGGTTCAGTGTGGCAGGGGATTTCGGTAGCCTCAGCAGGGCCAGTGCAGGAACGGAGCATCCCTGCTGCAGACGCTTGATCGCAGAGCTCGACGCTATCGATGCCATCGCTGCTGCAGCCAGAGTGAAGTCCCTGCCGAAGGCCCTGGCTGTGACCCCATCCAGCTTGCAAACAGCACCTCTCACCTCAGCACAGCCTGCCTGGCACAGGGGTGACCCGGCCTGGGACAAATGCGGTTGTGTTGACAGCTGCTTTCAGTCACCTTTTCTGATGATGCTTCAAACTTGGCTGTGTGCAAGTAGGCACACGGGCCAGCAGTCTGCAAACACCGTCGTGCACAGCACGGCGCTAGAGTTCAGACTCTCTAGTCTCTCGGACACAAGCTCCAGTGAGTGCCTGGATATTTGTATCAGCACAGCCAAAGCACTCAGAACTTTTCACACCCCACTCATGGATGCAGTGTGGTGGCCCAGACGTTTCTCCTGGCTTGATGGGGCTCATGCACCATGGTGTGACCCCCTGCACCTGGCTGCCGAGCGAGGGCAGCTTGGTGCAGAGCTGGACACCTTCTCACCTCCGGTGGCGGCAGAGGAGGCAGGAGAGCCGCACGCTGCCCTGCAGCTCTGGCGTGTAGCCCAGGGGCAGATGTCTGCAAAGCGAAGTCAAAGCCCTGCTGCGCCCCGGGACGTTCAGTCGTCGCGGATGGCTGACACCCTCAGCGGACGCCAGCTCCGCGTTTGGTTGCGGGCGGGTGCTGCAGAGCTTTGCTTTACGCTCCAGGTCTCAGAGAAGGGAGAGCACAGATATAAAGGCGGCTGCACCCCGCTCCATGGCTGGGTTAATCCGCCGGGTATCGTGGTAGCCGAGTGCTTGTTGCTACAGCATTACAGCGCTGACATTTAGATGCCACAGAATCTGAAATAACTCATAATTACAGTCAGATTATTCTGCCAGGTTTTTCCTCTTTCACAACACTGTGTGTAGTGCTTTTGTCTCCCCTCAGCATCATCTCTGCTGCTGCTCCTGCAGGACGCCCCCCGGCAGCTCCTCCACGCTGATCCCTGCTTTCAGGAACAGACCGTTTCTGGCCCTAACCCCAGGCGCGTTTTACCCCACGTGCTGCCTGCGGGACGAGCGCTGGGGCAGGCAACGCGGGTCGGACATGATGCAGCCGTGCCCAAAGGACAAAATCCGCGGACACACCGTTGGCACGTGCAGCAGCGCCTCGCTGCACTGAGAGGCTCAGCTTTGGTTAACCCAGCCGCAGGCTCCTCTTAGAGCCACCAGTCCTGCACCGAGCGGAGACCCGGGCCCGGCTGGGACTCCACCCCACCGCCAGGGCTTCGCCGTCCTTGTCCCGTCCTGAAGCCAAGGCCTCCCTCGGCGCCGCTGGATTTTTGTTCACCCGGGCAGGATTTCTGTTAGGTCTGCCAGGCTCGGCGAGCGGCAGCGATGCCCCGCGCCCTCGACGGCGGCTGGCGGTCGCTGGCCCCCGGCTCGCGCTCCTCGGATCCCCGGAACTTGTGCTGTCGCCGCAGGTTGCGTCACGTTTGCTGTCAGGACCGAGCCACCGGCTTCAGCCCTCTGCAAGCAGCCCGGTTCTGTGTTTCTGGGTTTACAGGCCAGGCTGGAGGAAAGCGCAGCCGGGCTGCTGCTGCCCCGGACGCGCTCCCACACGGGGCTGCCGCCGGCGCCTGGCAGCGGCAGCATCCTCCCCCGGCCGCTGAGATGCACCGTTTTCTGGTTCAGGACTCAGTCATTTCCCCGCGCGATGCTTTGTCCTGGTCTGCTCGTTCTGTGTATTTTTTCCTCAATGATTTCTTTAAAAACTGCCAAAATTCAACCCTCCCCAGCAAAATAGGTGGGAAAATCAGTGCGTGGCCCTAGGACCAGCCAAGCCCTGGGCAGGTTTGGGCAGTGCCGCGGGATGGAGACGGGGCAGGTTCGGGCAGCGCCGTGGGAGGGAGACAGGGCACGTTCGGGCTGAGCGTCACCAGCGGCCAGCGGCAGGCCGGGGCAGCCGCGGTGGGGACGCAGTGGCGGGGAAGGCAATCCCTGGGCACGCAGGGCGACGTCTGCTTTCCCAAGCGCTGCAGAGACGCGCTGTGTGCAGCGCTCACTTGGCCTGGCTCATGCCAAATGCCTGCAGAAATGAAGGTTTAAGAGTGAGGGGAAACGGGCAGCTCAAAACTAATGACCTGTTACTGGGCTAAAAACTGTGACAACATGTTTCCATTTGGCTGCTAGGGTGTGCTGAGTTTTGCTGTCTCTAACTCAGGTCATATTGGAAGTACATGGGAGATGTTTCCTGCTCCGTTCCCATAACTAAGAACTTTGCACTTAAACTTTGCACCTTGCTTGTCTTTGAGCCCGATCTGGTTTTCACCCACAGAAATCTGTACCGCTGCCTTTCTCTTCATCATCTACGCTTCCCTCAGCCTGCCCTTCCTCCACGTGGTTTCTCCGTAGTGATCGTGGCTTGTCGCCTTCGAGATCACCGACAGCAGCTGTGATGGAGCAGGGGTCTGGGCAGGCCCCTCTGGGCTCTCCCGAGCTGTGGCCCTCCAAGGATGGTTCCTGGCTTGCGGGAATATTTAGGAAACTCTCAGCTAGCTAATTTTTACATGCCTGTAGCAGATGCCCCTGTTGATTTTGCATCTTTGTAATTTTTTGACAGTTGTGTCTTTGCTTGGGTTTGATCTGGTAGGACATTAACCCACAAGCACCCAAAACTCTGCTTCTAGGCTGTGACTCTGAAACAAGTCAAGGTGATTTTGACAGACCTTCTCCATCCTTTGTCTTTCTGAGCCAGCAATAACTGTTGATTTTAATAGACCGACTCATATCCCTCTCTTTAATAGCACTTGTCAGCAGCAGAGCTCAGGCTGCTCTACAGAGCAGACGACCACCTTTTCTCTGTTTCTCCCTGAGAACCAGGGGTGCAGAGGTGGGAATAACTTCCCCACGGTTGCTCAGCAATTCAAAATTTGGCAATTCTCCCCAAATTCTGTAATCCACTCAAAAAAACCCATTTGTGGCATTTTTGTGATTCATCTTCTCTCTTTTCACCAGCATCAAGCTTGGTGTTCAGAGGGAGCATCCATGCCCCAGCTCTAACTGCAGAAGTTTTATGGGTTTAATATTTGTAGATTATGAAGCACCAGAGAATGGAAAGATGTTTATCACAAATGCGGGCAAGAGGATTGATTTCTCTCGGCTTTGTTTATTAAATCTGCTAAGCCTCGAAGGTTTTTTTCTGTCGGTAGAGCTAAATGAACTGCCCACAGATGCTGTGTTAGAGAAATGCGCTTTATTAGGGGTTAAGGAAAGTAATGAAGCTGGGTTTGAACTTCCATGAGCACCAGCCAACCTTGTGCAGGGTCCGCGTACCCACCCTGTTTCAGAAGCAGCCCTTGCCAGAGCTGCCAGCGTTGGCCAAGTCATGTCTGGAAAGTTATAAGCTACTGAAAAGAGAATTTACAATGGGAATTTTTAGTCAGTCTTTACAGAAAACCTTACATTTGGAGAATGTGTAGGAAATATTACACAGCTGTGCGTGTTGCACGTAGACATCCACCCTCGTATACACACTTGCATATCCACATGCAAATTAGACACCTCCTCTGCGACTCAGCCGAGGAGGGAGTTGGTTTAGCCAGATGATATAATGTTATTATAACTGGTGTGTTAATAATTATTGACTTGTCAGTGACACAAAACAAAGTATCAAGGGAAATAATTATCCACAACGATCCTGCACATTATTCTAGGTTTGAACCAATACAAAGTGTTTCTCCAGCCTCTGCAGGAGCACGTTTTATTTTTGCTTCCTGATCCCAGACAGGCAGTTCCTGGAACATGTCTGAGGAACCAGCTGGGCTGAAATACCCCCTCATGACATTTGCTCAGGGTTTTGTGCCTTCTTCTCCTCCCCTCCAACATGCATTGCCACCAAGGCTGCAGCTCTCCCTCCCCATATTTTGCAGTAGAAGATGTGCCGGGGATACGCCGCAGAGATCTCCCAGCTAGGAAGCGTGCGTAACTTTTTGTTCATCTCTCTCAGTACCGCTCAGCCCACTGCTTACAACTCACAGCAAAGGTCTTTTTGCAGAATTTGTAGCAGGCTGCTGTTGGGCGTCGGATTCAGGCTCGGCCTGCTGAGCTGCACGGCCACGTGACGCCGCTGAATGCCACGTCCAGCGCCTCACTCGCAAAGGAAAGGTGAGGAAAGGGGAAACACAGTCTAGTGGGTCACGCACAGGACTCGAGCCAGCTCCCACAGCTCGTCAGTTCAGTAGGCGACAAGGTTAGTAGGAGGGAGAATCCTAAATCTGCTGGAAAGAAGAGGGAAGGTGGGGATAGGAAAAGAGTGAGAGCTTTGTGGGGAAGGATGACCCAGATTTGAAATAAGTACTGATCATTTTTAATTAACTCAAGAAAAACAGGCACTAGTGATTTTATTTCTGAGGCCTTGGTTGTCTCTGCCGCAGTCTGAATCTGGAGGACCCCCCCAGGATTGCTAAAGTGTAGCAACAGTGTGATTAACCCCTGGAAGCCTGTTTGTGTTGGAGTCATCCTCGAATAATGGGAGGATGTAAACCCTTGAATAATGCCAGCAAATAGAGGTGCCCACACTCCCCCTCCTTCCCTCAAACACATGCAATAAGATCAAGTCTTGCCATTACTCATCTATCTTCTGATATGTTCTGCTTCAGAATTAACTCTCTGTGCCACCGTAACAGCAGACACCGGTTTCTGGCCACGGAGCTGCTCAGATCTGGATGTTTCCTGGCAGTCTCCGTCACGGATGGTGCAGCGCAGGAGGCTGCCAGGGACATCAGGTTATTTTCTACTGAAAATAACTACATGGTGGCCACAATGAGCAATATGCAGGAACAGGGTGTTTATTCAGACTGGAGAAGGGTCAAGGCCGATGACAGCTACAGTGGGACCACAGGGCGAGCTTTGGAGAAGAGTAATGTGCTGCAGCTCCGCTAATGGCACAGGATAAATAACCACAGTGCTGCAGCTGTAATAAACAGGTTGTGTTCCTGCCAGAGGACAGCACTGTTGATTATAATTTTTATTGTAACTGATAACTGTAATAGTGCCTTTTGTCTGACAGCTCCAAAGCATTTTCCAAGCCTCAAAAAGTGTTGTATGATGGATAATGCAAGACTGGCTCCTTATGCCGAGCTAACTGATATTTGCACACACTTTTGTCGCGCGTGCTGGAAGCGCTGCTGAGCTCGAGCGCTCCAGGGGTGGGAAGGTGCACAGCTGCAGCGCAGACTTCATTCTGCCTCTCTGCGTGCAGTTTTGTGCCCCGGCCTCACTCAGCGTGCCCGCTGGAAGGAGAGCGCACATCCGATCTCCTGGTGAGAGGCTACAGGATGATGCAGGGAGAGAAGTGGGAGGATTAAGGTTGTCCAGGTGACTAAACATGGCACTGCCTAACTCCAAATAGGGGACTATAATCTAAATAGGTGAATACAGCCTAAACAGTCTCTTTAAATATCTGTAATTACTTGTGGGATTTTAAAGTGTTTCTATAAAAAAGGGTGTGTGTGGGGAAGAACAAAGTGCATCCTGAGGAGGACCATAAGGGCAGGGAAGGGACCTGCCATCTACAGGCATCCTCCTCCATGGCGCAAAACAGAGGCACAAGGTTTCCCAGAGAAAAGCAGAAAGGATGATCAGCGCCAGCAAGGCAGAGAGCACAGGGACCAGACTGCTGCTCCCACGGAGAGGAGAAGGGCTGAGGCACATTGCATTTTATCCACACCCAGCTGGTAAAGCCCAGGTGCAGAAATTTGCCTTTGATAACCTGGGCTTAAATCACCTGGCATCAGGATGATCCTTCACATTTTGGATATGGTGGTAATGGGGTGGCTTTGCTGCTAATTGAAATCTAGCCTGACTGAGAAGCGAGCTTCTTCCCTTGGTCCTTTCCTCTGCCCTGCAGGTTAGGGGACTGTTAATGCTTTATCTCTACAAACAAAACTGCTTTTTCAATTTGAAAATGCCTTTTCTGAGAAACTCCGCGGATCCTGTGGAGATGCCCGGAGCAAGCACGGAGCCGACGGCAGACACCCGGGCTGTCAGGTATCGCCCTGCCCGGCGGGCAATGCTGTTGCTGGATGTTGGAGCCGCAGGTGCGGGCCAGCCGTTCCCCGAGGTCTGACAGCGGTGCGCTTGTTCGGGAGCGCTGGGAAAGACGAGGAAGGGAGGTAGCTACCCCGCGTTTAGTGACCCCCAGGGAAGGGGCCTCTAGACTTGGAGCCGCAGCCCAAGGGAAGCGGGAAAGGCCCCGGGTGCCCCTGGCATGGCCCTGTTCCCCGTCCCCCGGGATGAGGGGGGGCGGGTGGCCTCGGCTCTCCCTCGGCGGAGAAGCAGAGCAGCCTGCGGCTCGTCTCGGCAAGCCGGGACGCCTGGGTCCCCGCGGCTAACCCCCTCCTTGCTCCGGGTGTCCCGGCGCTCCGGCACCCTCCAGCCCCCCTCGGGAAGAGGCGCCAGGCAAGTCCCTGCCGGGGTTGGCAGCCTGACCCCCGCCGCCCCGGGCTGGGCTCCTTCCTCCCCCTCCTCCTCCTCCCCGGCTCGGCGGCGCGCTAGGGCCCCGCGGGGGATGCGCCGCGCCCGGCCAGGCGGCGGGTCGGGGGGGGGGGGCGGTCCAGAGGCTGGAGGGGTCCGGGGGGGGGGTCCCGGGGGCGTCCTGGGCGGTCCCGGCCGCTCCCCGCCTCTCCCGCAAAGGCGCAGCAGCGGGGAAGTTTGCACGACGGCGGAGGCGCGGAGCTGGCTGCGAGCAAGATTTGGGGAAGAATCGGGCAAAAAGGCGAGGGAGGAGCCGGAGCGGGGGCGCGGGGGGCAGCGGGCGGCTCGGCGCCGAGCTGCGCCGGGAGCGGGGTCGGGGCGCGCAGGAGCCCCCGGGCGCTGCGCCCATGGACAACGGCACGGCCCGCCCGGGCCCCGCGCTGGGCCCCCCCGGCGGCAACCAGACCCTGGGCAAGATGCCCCAGCACCCCCTGGAGCTGCAGGTGGTGACCATCCTGCTGGTGCTGCTCGTCTGCGGGGTGGGCATCGTGGGCAACGCCATGGTGGTGCTGGTGGTGCTCCGCACCAAGCACATGGTGACCCCCACCAACTGCTACCTGGTGAGTCTGGCTGTGGCCGACCTCATCGTCCTGCTGGCAGCCGGGCTGCCCAACATTTCAGAAGTGGTGGCTTCTTGGGTGTATGGCTATGCCGGCTGCCTTTGCATCACCTATTTGCAGTACCTGGGCATCAACATCTCAGCCTGGTCCATCACCGCTTTCACGGTGGAGCGCTACATCGCTATCTGCCACTCCATCAAGGCGCAGCTCCTGTGCACCGTGTCCCGAGCCAAGCGCATCATCTCCTCACTGTGGCTCTTCACCTCCCTCTATTGCCTCATGTGGTTCTTCCTGGTGGACACGTCCCAGGTCATCTTTTCGGATGGGGCGCAGGTCAGTTGTGGCTACCGGGTCTCCAGAAGCCTTTACATGCCCATTTATTTCTTGGACTTTGTTGTCTTCTACATCATCCCATTGGGGCTGGCAACTGTCCTCTACGGGCTCATTGCCCGCATCCTCTTCACGAGCCCCCTGCCTACCACGCCGCAGCACGCCTGCCTGGGCTCCATGCACCAGGGCGGCTCCCACAACCTCTCCTGCCGGAGCAACGAGGGGGCCCTGAGCTCCCGCAAGCAGGTAGGGGCACCGCGCTGGGCTGGAGGCAGCGCTGAAAGGTCTCTGTGCTTGGAGGGGGGGGGTGGACCCTGGTGGGGCTTGGGCACCCCAGTATTTTACTTCCCTTGGTGGGGGGTGCTGGGAGGGGTTGGTTCCCTGCACAGAGGCACTCCAAAACACAGCTGGGATCTGGCAGTGCAGATATGTCCCCCAGCTCTGGCTGCACTCCAAGGAGCAGAGCCGGGCTCCAGTGTGACTTGGGAGAGGCAGGACGGCAGGCCTCCATCTCTCTTGAAGCAGGGTTGGTTAATGATTAATTGCACCACCCCCCGCCCAAAAGAGGGGAGTGCTAGGTCACCTTATGCTAGTGAGACTCGTCCCCCAGGCAGGGTCCTGTGCAGGTAGCTTGGGGTTTAGAGGAGCAAAGGGAGAGCTGGCACTACCCCCCTGCCTGCCCTCCGAGCTCAGGCACCGCCACAGCCCCGGGCTCCCTGCAGCTGGGAACGTGCCTCCGAGACAGCAGCTTGTTCTCACTCTCAGTGACTCCTCTGCTGTTTTCTCCTCTGCCTGATTTCTCTCTCCTTTTCTTTTTCTTCCCATGTTCTTTTGCCATTGTTTCTCCTCTCTCTCTCTCTGCCACATGGACAATTTACTGTCTTGTCCTCATCTCCTTAGACAGAGCAGGGACTGGAGACGGGACTCTCTTGCCTGTTAGCTGGCAGTTTGCAGGGGACCTTCCCATTCAGGTTTCAAACTTTGAGCAAGCTGAGACATGGGCTATTTGAAAAGAAGGGTGTGAATCTGGGAGTTTGGCTGTTCTGCTGTGATTCTGAGCAAGCAGGACCCCATTTCCAGCCAGCCTTGGCTAGAGCCTTCTGTCTTAGAGCTCTGACTTTTACAATTCAGTATTTTATTACCTAACTAGCACAAGAGCCTCCATTCCCTGGGAGAGATGATTCTCTGAGAGGGAGAGAACAGCTCAGTGGATGTGTATTTCTTTATGAACTTCTAAGTCTTTTCACTCCAGCTTTTTCTTTCCATCTAGCGCAGAAAGGCTTTGTGCAAGTAGTGATTTCTCTTAAAAGCTCCCCTGTAGTCTCTGGCTGCTTTGGTACGCCAGGCGTGGTGTTCGGCAGCCAGGTCTCTAGTTGCTCCAAGGCAGTCCCACAAGGTGCATGTCCAGAGGGTCGAGAAACCTGCTCTATTTTGTATTGCACCAGGAGTTTTCCTTCTTAACCTCCCAAAACATCTGGATGTGCAAAGACTCCCTCTGGCTTGCCTGACATCTCAGAGCTAGGATCGTTAGCATTAGATAGGTCACTGAGCTTTTAAACTGTAAAGCTGAAAGTTTTTTGGAAAGGTGGAGCCTCATTATCTCCATTATATAATCCACACCTACCTCTCTATATCAATATATGTGTGTGTAATAGTGATAGTATTGATTATCATAATCAGTATTCTGATCATATAAATGAAAGAAAAGAGTCACGGGGAGCCTCAGCCGAAAAAACCCAAGTTGTTGCCAGAGGCGGCCGCGTGCAGCCCTGCCCTGGGAGAGCCTGGACAGAGGCGGTGGAGGGTCATCTCGCCGGCCCAGATCAGACAGCGAGCAGTGAGACTCCCTTGGACGCAGCGTAGGTCCTGCTGTACCATTACATGTGCTTTTTCTCTCCTTGCTTTTCTGGCCAGCCCTGATGGAGGTGAGCTGACCGCTTTCACCTGGTAAATGAAAAGCTCTAGCACAAACTTGGCAGGCAGCGATAGTTTTCAAGGGTCCTAATTACAAAAGTCATCTTCTCAGTCGAACTAATGGTAGTGTAACTTAGAAGCAGAGCTCGTACAGGACAAGCATCAAAGCAGACAAACTTGGCTTTTAACTGATATATTCAAGTCATTTAGCAAGATGTGAAGTTTGGTGGTAGGATGCCTCATGCTGCCCCAGTGCCTTCCGTGGCTCTGCCGTTGTTCAGTAAGCCTCCGAGATGGAAAACCTCCCCTTCGGTGTCTAGCTGAGAGTCATCCAGCTTTAAGCAGCAAACTGCTGAGGACCTGGTTCAGTTATTAGAGGCTTACAAAGAGAAGTGGAGGTGAGTTATTAACCCCAGAATCAGGGAGCTAGGTGTGTTGATTTGTGGAATTACTCTCTAGCTTTTCACTTTGTCAAGAGCCCAGCTGAAGCACCTGAGAGCCTGCTGCGAGGCAGCTGCTCGTCTCGCAGAGAAAGCAGCGGCTCTCTGAGCCATGCTGTGAATCTGTTCAATCCACACAAACCAGAGGGAGTCCTTGCAGGCAGAGATGAGAGGGTTATTAGCGTGTTTGATTGTTACTATCGTAATATTTGGAAGTACTTAGCTCACTGAAGCCCTTCGAAGTCCAGTGAGTGAGAAGCAATCTGACTTGCACCCAGTTCAGGGCATGTTTTTAACATTCGTAATGCAGTAGTGACTTCAGACCAGTGCACCGTTAGATACTGTTACTTCCTTGATACCACAGCAGTTGTCAGCATAAAATAAGTGAGTATCCTGGACCCAAACTATTTATTGTCTGTCTGTGAAGCACAAACACCAGCTAAAATTCTGTTTGGCAAGGTGGACCAGAATGTTCTTTCCCAAGCTGCTGACAGGAGCCACCTGGGACTCAGCCCTTGTGTGGTAGAAGGTGAGGGACCATCCTCCTGTGGCATCTGTGGGGGCTGCGAGCTGCCTGCCTGCCCCAGCCTGCCGGGAGAAGTGTGCCAATAACTGAGGATTAACGCCAAAACTGTACACGGGGCCCAGGGAGCAGGCTTTCCTCTGAAGGTTAAAAAAGCCCAACCAAACACTTGTGAATAAATGCCAGCATACATCTGGCGTCCCAACCACTTCTTTATCTGCCACTGAGGTATGGGGAGACTTTATACCACTTTCACACTTTACTGCTGTCTTTCCCCATCTGGCTGCTGAGGAAGCTGCTTCGCAGGAGGGAGAGGAGGTGGTGGTTTTGTGCCAGCTCCACAGCAGATGCTTGTTTGCACGGAGCACCTGGAGGCTGCTGCAGAGCGCTTTGGTGCTGGTTCCTTGCACATGTTTCTTCTTGCGGTAAAGGAAAGCAGCAGAGATGTGCAAAAACCTGTGTGTTGGGAAGCATCTTGTGCCAGACTTTTCAGACTGTTTTATTTCCCAGGGCTTCCAGCAACATTTTGTTCAATGCGTCCTGCTGACTGCACACCTGCAGCTCTCCGAAACAGTCTGTGTCGAGGCCAATGGCACAGTCATGGTTTCTTTCCCCATCGCCACTGCTTATCCCACACCAGGTGACACGCTGGTTGGTCTGGGCCCTGCAGTCTTGCTAGCAAGAGCTTAAAAGCTGTTAGCAAAGTCTGCGTTAGGATGAGTCAAAGTTAAAATTTACTGTTGTTTAAGCAGTGCTTTCACCAGGAAAGCACAGTGACCCTGGTGCCCAGCTGAGCTGCTGTTCAGATTGCTGCTGCTGTGCCTTGCCCCAGCCATGGCATCATTCCCCCCCCCCCCCCCAAAAAAAAAAAAAAAAGAGAGGAGGAAACACTGCTGCGTCTCAGATTAAACCATGGATGCTGTTTCACCGTAGCTGACATTGGCTTAGGAGCTCATAAGTGGGTTTACTTGTTCATTAGTCACCTGTGGCCAGGGTAGAAAGGAAAGAGCCGCCTGCTGGGCTGATGCCTTTGCCTAGCATGCTCTCCAGGGGCGTCCTGAAAGCGTCACCGGGAGTTTCCATGGGGGGCCTTGGGAAAGAGCCTTGTCGTGAGTGTCGGAAGGATGGATCCGGCATCGGCAGCTGCTCTAGTAACAAATGCAGGAGGTCTCCAAGCCGAAAGGGTGATGAGAAGGCTACAGAAGTGGCATGTGTGCTACCAGTGGGATAAAAGTGACCAGTGGGATTAAAATGCCTTTCCTGTAGAGGGCTGGAACTTCTTTAAAAAGGTGACTGCTAAAGACAACATTAGAAATTATTTTTGCAAGTTTAGTGGCAAAACAGCAATACCGTCATTGCTGTCTTGCAGGAGCCACACGTGTAGTGAGTGCTTCCTGGGAACGTGCAGATGGCAGGCTGTTTCCCAGGTGATATGACGTAGCAGGAGCCTGACCCTGCAAATGCCTGTCTGAGATATAGACACCCCATCTGCCCAGGTCTGCTGGCCTCTCTAGCCAGCGGGGGACAGGCTCGTCCAGGCACCATGCGCAGAGTCCCCAGGAGATGCCTGGAAGGGGATACCCTGGAGACACCCATTTTCCTCCATTGGCTATACAGAGCCGGGGTGGCTGGGGGTGTTTTGCTGTGGAGATCTAGAGTTCAGCAGTTGGACTCACCCCATGTGCTCCTGGGCAGTCCCTCTGCTGCACTGCTTGATTTTTTTGAGTGTGAAGATGCTGGCTTTCCCTCACTGCTGCCTCTAAAACACCCAGGTGCAGGGCAGGGCAAGGCCTAGGTTTCACTATGTCTATAGAAATGAAGACCTACAGAAACGAAGCCTGCAGATGTAACCACCAGACACCTCCAAACGTGCATTTCGTCTGCTGGTGAGGGACCACTAGAGGGAGCAGCTTTCCTTTAAAAAAAAAAAAAAAAAAAAAAAGCTGAAATTCAAGGTGATGGTGCCCTGGCCGAGGAAGGGTGACACTGGTGGGAATGGATATCTGTGGCCTCTAGCCAGGCAGGGGGAGGCTGCATGAAGGCGGTTTCACATGCACATGTAAAAAGGGATGGGTCTAAGGACTGTAGTGGGATCCAAGATGCTGATCGCTTTGTCCTGCGAAGGCTGCTGGCAGGGGGTTTGTTCTGGGAATTGTACCTGGCTTGGCCCATGGAGCTGCCTGGTGGACTTAGAGCTGCCCCTTAATGTTGGCGTCCAGGATGTAGTCAGAGATGAGTACTTATTACAGCAAATACCTTGGTCATTCAGCAACATAAAACATGGGCTTATCTGCTCGAGCATTTTTTAGTTATATCAACTGATCTAGCAAAATATCTCACCTTTCTCTACAAAAGCTTGTGCTGCTTCTCTCCATAGCTCCTTTATTGCTGTTGTAAGTACACACTAATAACACAGTTGTAAAATAGTTGTTGGAAAAGTTGCTCTCTGCTGAGCTGGTGCTTCCCTGAGGGATGCTTTGAGGCTACAGCAAAACTCTGGCTTTTTTGGATCATAATTCAAGACTGCCCTAGATAGGGATAAATGTCTTTGTGTTCTCCCAAGCCCACCCCAGTGCTGATTAGGTTCATTTTTTTTCACTAGAGTACTAGAAGTAAGAGGTTAGGAAGCCCTAGACCATTATGGTTCCTCATGATACTTCTTTGATGCTTGTGATTTTTGGAAAAGTTAAAAAAACAAACAAAAAAACCACTGCTTTCCTCCTTTAGCCTAGAAAAGGGCATAAATGAGCTATTTAAAGCATAACCACAGAAAAACACACTTAGCTGAGCTGTGCTAGAGTTACTCTCCTTGTCAAGGCAAAGTGAAGTAAGATACGGAAACAGGTTTCCAGGCATAGAGACAATGATATTGGAGCATTTCATTCCCCTTGATGGAGATGTGAAAGTGAGTTTGGGATAGACCATTATATTTTAAGCAGAGGAGGTGTACTGTGTCATATACGACTTTGCTCGGGTGACACCCAGGAGAACGTGGTCCATATCGATGGCTGGCTTTAAAAGGCCCATTTCAGTGTTGCAGAAGGCTCGGGGCAGGGATGCCCATCTCATCTTGCAGTCTGGACGCAGTGTCCTAGGAGAGGACTGAATGCATTTACTGAGAGAGAGATAATAAATCCTTACAGCGTTGTTTCCACACCGGATTCCTCTCATGGGGCAAAGATAACATTTTCGAAGGGCTTTAGGATGTGGGAAGCACTCGTCTGATCACAGAGCTTCTGCGGTCTGGGAGTGGGACCCCTTCTGGAGCTTCTGGGAGAAGAAGAGCTTCTGCTCTCTTCTGGAGCTCTGGGAACAAGTGGACGCTAAATCAGGCCGAAGCTGGGTGAGTGCAGGCTGGGTCTGCCGGCATTTCCATAACAACTAGCTGAAAAGCAGGGGCAGTTATGGCTAAAAGGCAGATGAATCACTAGTTCTTTTCCGTACTTGATTTCCATTGGTCTCAGAAATTCTGGGACCAAATTACTTTTGAGCCTTATTAAGCTACCCTCCATCTGCCAAACAAGGCAGAGAGTTACAACAGTCAAAAAGTCAAAGATGTTTAAGGCTCACAAGAAAGCACACGAGCAGCATTAATCTATTAGCTTTAAAGGAGCCATTTCAGCCCTACGGAAAGCTCTTATCCAGAAGTGACACCTGTCAGAGAGCAAAGGGCACAAGTCCAGGGGGTTACTCTAGGCAGCCCCGAGGTGGGTCATTTTGCACCTTGGGCACCGAGACAACTGCTGTGGTGAGTGACGAGTGTCTGTGTTTCAGTGAGGATCTGCGTAGGTGTAGTATTTCGCTTTCCTGGGACATATTTTGCAGTGAACCAGCTGCTGAGGACTGCTAAAATTGACAGACTCCCACCTCTCCTGTCCCAGGAGATGTCCCTTTGACAAGGGGCCCCTTCAGGCTGGACCAGGGGGCCTGCAGTCTGCAGATCAGCTGGATAAAGCATGGAGCCTGCCTGAATCTCCCAGGAGAGTCAGTCTGGATAAATTCCTTAGTGGAGGGGAACTAAATGCTGACTGAAATTGTACTTAGGATTGCTTAAGATGAGCAGTTGGTTGTATCTTGCTGTAGGGTTCAGCTGATTATCACCATTTTGTTCAAATCAGTTGCATTCAGATTCTCAGATGTACCAAAATATGGCAAAAGCAACTCTCTTTACAAACCTGAAAAACCGGTGAACATAGTTGGGTTTGTCGGTATGGTCTGAGCTCTTCCTATGTAGACAGAAATAGCCTCAATAGCTCTGCTGTGGAGTTGGGTCTCTGCACCCGACTGCTCCCTGTCTGTCTCTTCCAGACTAATTTCTCACAATGATCATTACTTCTCCCAGTGGTGTGTAGCCTCTACCATGTCATGTATCTTTTCCCATTAACTGGTAACAATCTTTCTTGTGTTTATTGCATTTTTTTTTCTTTTTAATCATTGCAAATCTTTAGCATCAAGTTCATCTGCTTCATTGCCATTATCAGTAAAAACACCCCGGGTGGCATCTACAAAGACACATCAAGATTGCCATGAAATCCATCTCATCCTTGTCCTCAAGACTTCATTCCTCTCCTGTCACCAGCTGGGGTAAATAACATCTTTTATTTTTCTTTTAAGTTTTTCTATTTATGCTGAATGGTCCATCACTGTCATTCTATATGCCTATCTGCTATAATCACAGAATCACAGATAAAGATGGTTAGAGAGAGAAGCAGAGCACGTGGGTCCCATTCACACGTGCTGCCTGTGCAGCGTACAGAGGCAAGGAAAGACCTGCCCCTTGCTGGGCTGATTTGGCACCTGGGAGCTCTCCGTTCCCAGGTCTTGCCATGCAGACTGCAGCAATACGGTCTCACCACCGATGTAAAGACACTCCTGCTCTTGGCACGGGGCAGTCGAGTCTGTCTTGCCCGGCATGTGAGCCTCGGCAGTAACAACCATGCTGGCAGTTAGAGAGTTGGTCATGGTCAGCCGCGCACCAAGTGCTGCTGAAACCTCTGCTGTCTGCTTCCCGAGCTATCTGCTGAGGAGTATTTCTGAAAAACAGACAGGCATCGCCACAGCAGTTACATGCCAGAAAGGACGGCTTGGAACCAAAAGCTTGCGAGATGACACTCACTTTTGTGGATCCAGCCAGCCCTTGCAAGCAAGGCACCGAAAAGCTCTGAAGTTACCTTTTACTGACACATCTTGTACAATCTCTTATATCTTTCCCAAAAGGCAGTAGACTGTGGCAGCAAGCACACTGTAGTCTTAGCTACAGCCTAAGAACTCACAGTATCTTTGTAAGATCTTATTCTGGGAAGTGTCCTCACATTCCCAATAAACCGCACACAGCAAAACACTTCTAATTTGGCTTCAACTTGACAACAGTTCCTCTTTCTTGTGGGGAAAGTTTTGTTGCCCCTGCCAGCCACCCCTGATTTCCACTCAGAGCATTACAGGAAAGCACAGTTGCTTGTAACAGTAAAAAAATGTATTGCAAGAAAAGCTGAGTATAAATATGATCTAAGTGCTTATTTCCTTATAAAGAGTTGGAGTCATTGCACAACCCCCTTTTTTGACGTTTGAAACACCACTGCCTTAATATGCATGCGGCATCACTGTTTACTCTTGCTTCCCTCCTTGAGGACGTGTATGGTGTAAGAATTTGCTGGAGGATGATTGTCACCTACCAGAACTAGCTCTCAAAATTATTTGGATCACCGGAGTTTCAGTGCAAAAAACACTTTCTTAATCAAGCTTGAGTCCAGCTGAGGGCAATTACTGCCCACTTCTGAATTCTCAATGTCTCCTTGTTCCTAATATGTTAATGTAGTACTTCCCTAGAGCACTGCAAATTAAAATAACCCATACCAATTAGCTAAGTATCTCCCATACCAGCACGAGTGAGGAATTTGTGTAGGATTCCAGGCGCTCTCCTCTGCTGCCGGTGCTGCTACTCTGTACCGGGAGGCTCTCGATGGAAACAGCATAGGCAGTGTAGGAAGTCAGTTGATCCGGGACAGGGAGTTGAGACATACCCTGCAGTACCCCCAGACCTTGGGATCCTGCCTTTGCAAAGGTTAGTTTCTCCACTGATTTCTTATGAGCAATTTTCAAAATTGCTTTCTATTACAGAAATTCCCTTGATTATTTCAAACTCATTTCCAGGATAGCGGATGCTTGTCCTAAAGCATTTTAATAGCTTAAATGATAGGTGAAAAACCATCATTTAAGGGTTTTATTTATGCAAAATTGGTTTCATGGAACAAAACAGATTCAGAGAGGAAGAGAGTCCCATAGTCTGCACACCTATTTAAATCTTATTTATTATAAATGCTTAAAGAGAGATGGGAGTGCTACACAGACTTTGAATTAGCCGTTTGCACAGTTCTTTCCAGGTGGGAAGGCTCTGCTGGAGATCTAGCCTCATCTGACTATTTTTCTTTTTGCATAACCTCAACTGAAAGGTGACCAAAATGCTGGCAGTCGTCGTGGTCCTCTTTGCCCTCCTGTGGATGCCTTATCGCACACTGGTGGTGGTGAACTCCTTCATGGACCCTCCGTACCTGAACATCTGGTTCCTTCTCTTCTGTCGGATGTGCATTTATCTGAACAGCGCCATCAATCCCATCATTTATAACCTGATGTCCCAGAAATTCAGGGCTGCTTTTAGAAAGTTATGCAAGTGTGAACAGAATAGCACCGAGAACCGCCTCCCGTACACTGCCCCGGTGTACTACAGCGTTGTGAAGGACTATTCTCACGACAGCTCCGATCACAACGTTACTGAACAAGAAGATCTCAACAGTCTCCCTGCGCTGGCAAAGAAAAGCAAGCCTGCCAAAGAAGCACCAGGACCCTGAAACAACCCAGGCAGTGGGAGCTATGTGGCTGTATGCACTGTGTTGGGAAAGTGCCAAAAGAAATTGCTTTGGCATTGCAGCAAGCTTAATTTAGTACCTCTCTAGGGCATTTAACAAAACAGATTCTTAGAGGCAAAATAATTTGCTTTTCCTTAATGCTAGTTTATTCTTGCTTGGTGAAGTGGTAGGCACAAGTCAATGTTTAGCATCTTTAAAGAATCTGCAATTAAATATAACATTGCAATGCCATTCTGTGTTATGTGCAAATGCAACTATCTGTTCAGTTGGGCCAGAGCATTGGAAGGACATCCAGAAAGAGAAAGACTTGGCTGGAAAAAAACCCTTTCTGCTGAACCAGTTTTCTTGTAGGGTGGGATTCACCCATCCAGATTTAGACGCCTATAACATAGAAACCTCCATGTGAGCTGCTCAACTAGAGTCCTGTTATAGTTAATGGAGATAATTAGGTGCTTCCGGAAAGTGGCTCATCTCACCTCAGGATAGTCATCTGAGGAAGGCACCTGCCTTGGGAGGAGCCAAATGACCCCCTAGATGTGACTGTTTCTCTCTGCTGATTGTGAAGGAACCAAGCTGGCTGTCTCAGATGGAAAATCCTGTTTTGGAGGTCTGAGGCTGGCTGTCCTGACTCTCACCCCGTGCTTCTGGGAATGCTGCCGTGCTGGGAGCACATAAACACAAGATCCAGACTGGCTGCATCTGCTACAGGAAAAGAAAGAAACTAATAGTAATGGGTGCTCCTTAAGATAGTAGTAATATTTCCAACATCTTAGTCTAATTTTTTCTGGATAATTTTATCTTTTCTGCCTAAATTCCTGCAGTTGTTCCAACGGGATATTGCAGCTCTGTTCTGCTCAACGTGGTGCGGTGCAGCAGCATACCACTGCTCCGGTGCCGTGCTCTGCCCCAAGTGTAGTTGCATTACGACAGCAGGTGAAGCAATTCGCTTATTTTCTGAGAATAATTCGTGAAAATTTGCAAAGTGTTTTGTGATAAGTGACATGCTAACTATAAGACACTAACAATACTCATTGCTGTTACCATCTAATAAGCATAGTGGATGTTCATTACCCAGCACATTCGAGAAACCAGCCCAAGCACACTTGCCCCAGACTTGCAAGAGACTATTTCGACTAGGAATAAAATATAAAAGATTACACATGAACCAAATGCTAAGGCTCTTGCGAAATAAAATAGATGTCAGCCATCAGTAACCCTGAAGTGACTGTAAAAAATTCTTCCTAGAACAGTTAATTCAGCCTCACTATTTAGCATTGTTTTTCAGCAAACTGTAGCATTAAATGATCTTACAGTTTTGCTTCCACTTTGGAAAAGACCTGTGTGATATTTCTAAGAGCACAAGGCTTCAAGTAACCTTTATGTCTATGGAAAATAACTTGCCTGTGTGAGTCAGAACAAGACCTATGCTTTCCACCAGGGAGCAATGAACTGTTCAGGATCTGTTGCAGTTTCGTGTAAGGTGACTTTGCATTGGTTAATATATTGTGACTTACTGAACTACCTATTCTAGACACAAAATAATTGTAGGGTGAAGAAAAAGAATGTTGTTTTTGCAGGTATGTGAAATACCATTTGTTTGAAATTTAAGGATTCGTGTCATTTTTGTGTTTTTTTGTGTATACTAGGACTTTAGGAACAAAGATCCTCTTTATTGTTGTTAAGGAAGCTCTGCACACAGATTTGGGATTTGCTTCTTGAAGAAAATGAAAATGCCTTGGCTACAGCATGAGAAAATTGTTCCACTTAGCAAAAGAAACCAGGAAAAAAAATGATTCGCTGGTGACAATCTTTTCTCTAGTACAGGCGCTTTTTCCCTTAGCACAAGTTTTTCCTCAGCAGCTTAGAGCAAACCATTGGCAAAAGCATCAGCAGACAAACAAGCCTGGTAGCACAAGGGGCACCTTGAAGTAACGCACAGGTCAAGGGTAACATGGGGAAGGAGAGCCCAGGGGCCCTATTGCGGGCGACTGATGGGGTCTGTGGCTGGATGTGCCTGCATGCACCATGCACGGCTGTGGATCACTGCCGTGTTACAAAATTATAACTACAGCATGGACAAGTGGAGATCTGAACTGTGAATTCCCGTTTCTGCGAGATGATCCCTGCATCGCTATCTAGGAGTTGTTTTTGCCCCCTGTCGCAGCCTCTATGTCTAAACATATTTAACATCCAGAACGGCAGCTGGGTTCTCCCATCTCTGCAGCTCAAATAGCGGCTAAACTTGCATTTGTGATGTTGAAAGTGAGCAGAAAGCCACTAAAATTTAATGGACCTTTTAAGTCTCTGGAGGAGTTGCCTGACTTGAATTATGCCCCCCAGCATCTGTGTTGCTCACTTGGCTGAACAACTTACAAGGGAAATAACTTATTTGTACCATGTGAACTAAGGATTTTACACTTCAGCTTGAAGGAGGTAAAACACCTCTTGTTGAGAGGTTTTTCAATGCAGCAACCTGAGAGAGGATCTTGTCAAAAGAAACCGGATTTGTAATCTAGCCCGAGGATAAAAAGCACTGTGCAGTTTGCCCCGTGGCTGTGTGAGCCGCTGTTCATGAGCGTTGCAGCGGCTGCAGGGGATACGTGCGAGCGCATCTCCTAAACCCCAGGCCTGGGGGCTCCTTGTGAAGGAGTGGTTTTGGGTAGAGTCATACCAGACACCCCGGGCACGGGCTGGTGATATCCAGCCCCGGCCGGCCGGGGACTGCAGCTGCCGAGAGCAGCCTCCTCCCCGCTTTCCTCCCTGCTCTCCGGCAGAGCCGTGCTGCTATAAGGGGGTGGTGGAAGGGAAGGGGGAAAGAGAGGAGCGAATTGGCCCTTGCGAGCAGTGCGGTAGTTCCCTGCAAGCATGGCAGGGTGGCAGAGGAGAAAGAGCCGGGACTGGGAGCTGGGACTCTGCATCCCCTGTTTGCATGTTTTTGATACAATAAATAGGTGATGGCAGGAGGCAGCTGCCTGCCCCCGGGCGCAGCCGAGCGCAGGGGGTGGCGGAGGACGGTGCCTGCCCGGAGGCATCGAGCGCACGGCCCATCTCCTCCGAGGACGGGCTGTTCTGCCCCCTTTATCCTGCCTGACCCTGCGGCAGGTGCCCGGGGAAGAGCAGCAGGAAATCCAGCTTGGTCCCACGGCTGCATGGGAAGAGGATTTAGTGTCCGAGCTTGGAAACCCTTCTGCATCCTGACCTAAGGCATTCCTCAGGCGTGAGATATACTGCTTGACAGACAGCTCCTATCTCTGTCAAACCAAGCAGCTCAGTGCCGAAGCATTTCCAGTGGGATCTCTTCCATGTCCCCAGTCTTTGCTGTTCCCCGTTATGCTTTTTTCCCCAGACAGTGACGGAGACATTCTAAAAATACTGTTCTCTTAATTAAATTTCAGCCTCAGGCCAATGGCTAATTGATGGTTCTGAAAGTTTTGTTCAACATACATGGGATTCAATTAAAAAACAGTTCTCTTTTCCCCTTTCTGCCCTTACCTGCCAAGTACTGCATGACCCTTTGTTAGTTCTCCAGGAGTAATTGGCAGATAAATTCCTCCAGCACCACGAGATCTCCAGCAAACGCACCAGAGCGTTAAACTCGGTAGAGCAGCAGCGAGTCCCTGCTCCTCCTCCCCACGCTTATTCTGACATGTCAGGAGGGTTTGAGAGCATTTTAGGGGGAGGTCGTGGAGGAAGGTCAGTGTGTAGCTTGCTAAGGAGATGCTGGTTGAGAGGACGGGCAGCTGCATGCTGTCAGGAAATAAATCACCAGCAGAAAGGATCAAAAGAAATAGCTCTGCTGCTGGAGGCTTTGGCCGATGGCTCCCGGAGGGTCCCCCGGCAGAGGGGGTTTGGAGGCAGGCAGCCGAAGCTCGAGCCCTGTCACACCGCTTGATAGTTTTATACCATCAGCAGCAGTTTAATATCAGTGAAGCTGAAAATCTGCGGCAGTGGATCAGCGTTGCAGGAGCCATGGACAGGATCTCAGCTGGGATTTTTTTGGAGTCTGTTGGTAGTTGAACTGATTTCTATCCACAGCCAAAGTCACCAATCCAACCTGCTTCTCTTGTGTATTGTTACTGTAAAGTAATACAGACTTTTAAGCAGTAGACATACATGTGGCTTTGATTTGGAAAGAAATAGAGGTGTCCCCTTCCTTCTCCCTCCTCCAAAAGGCACTTGGTCTGCTTTGTGCATCTGCATAGTGCTGCTTGCTGTTTCTGCTTCTCCTCCTCTTTAAGCCCTGATCCCTCTTTCCTAGTTGCTTGCTGCCAGCCCAAGAGAGAAAGACGGCTCTGCTGCCAGCGCTGAAGCTAGGAGGAGCCTAAGCCCAGCCACCGCAGGGTAGGGGGCTCAGCTTGAGTGTTACTTGCTCCATGCAAATATGTGAAAGTAGTGTCCAAGAAGGAAAACGAGAAAAGAGGAAGATGAAAATCAGGAGTTGAGACACTAGACTGAAAAGCAATAGAGAGAAAACCTAGACTCTCAAGCAGCCTTGCAGAGCCCTGGAGCCACCTAAGCTGTCTAGAAACTCCTCACCATGGTGCTCTGCCCTGGTGTTCTGCTGGTTCAAGGAAGACATAGACTTCAGTGTTTTATTTCCCCTAAAAATATGAGTTTAGATGAAAGGAAGAGATCAAAGAGGCATTTGAGAAGGAGATTATAAAGCTCAGCCTCCTCCATGTCCACTGCCCGAGCCCCAGCCTGTCTGAGCTGAGCTCCCACCCTGGGGCCAGCATTCCTGCTGGGTCATATCCCCTCTGTCAGGGTGGAGCTGATGAGACCCATACTGTGGAGACCACAATGATCCACGGGCCCAGACTGGAGGAGCTGGGACTCCTAGATGACTTCTTTCAGCTGCAGTCCTGGAGCTCAGGGCTCATTTGCTCACACTGACAAATGCTTTCATTTCCCAGTGTTGATGTGTCAGTAATCAGTACAAGATCTCAGATATGCAAAGCAGATACAAGCCCAGTTATCTCCAGAGAATATGGCTGTGGTGTCATGTTTGCTGATATCGGATCTGCGTGGTCCCAGGTCTCTTGGTATAAACTGGATGTGGATCGGGCAGGAATACGTGATGGCATTTCTGCTGACTCAGCCAGAATTCACCCTGTGGTATTTAGCCCCAGGTGTGCAGCATCCTCAGCGCTAGCCTTGTGTCCTGCCCCGCTGTGTCTCTGCCCCCCTGTTGCCTATTTCTGGCCCAGAGCAACCTTTCAGCGTCTCTGTTCCAGCCTGGTGGAGGAAAGCTGCGGGGGGCTGGCTGGGCCTTGCCCTCTCCCCAGGAAAATGCCAGGGGTATCCCATGCATGTGAGTGGGACGGGAGGGAGCGGTGGGAAGGAGAGGTTGCACAGGTATGTAATCCCATGTGAAAGAGAGAAAGAAATATGGTGTTCCCACAAACCTACCTGCTGTAACTTCCTCTGATGTCCAGGTTCTCAGTAAAAACCATGATTCTTTACAACAAATGAAACTTCAAACTTGAGCTCAGAGAACAATGTATCCTGAAAAACCCCGGAGTTCTCATAAAGACTGAAGCTGCATTTTACCCTGAGCATTTACTTACTCTCATCAGCGTGGGTGTAGGCTGCAAGTGTATAAATATGCCACCAAATAAACAGAGAATCTATTACTCCTAAATTATTTACCACATTGAAGTTGCTCCTTGATTTGATCTAACTTGTTAGTTTCTTAATTAAAGCTCATTATTTCTAAAACCTGCCCTTTCAGTGCTTCTTGACCCAGTAAAATGCCATCTGCTTGCTTTAATTACACAGCAAACAAGTCTTCTGGTAGGAGAAAGAGTGCCGTCGTGTGGCTGTCGGTTCGTACTGAGCCCCGAGGTAGGAATTTGTCAGCAACGCAGCTCTGCCTGTGCCCGGACCCAGCGCAGACTGGCTCGGCCGGTCCCAGGGCGGTCTTGGCGACAGAGGCCGTGCGCGCGCAGCCTGCACGGATGTGGACGGGTCTCAGCAAGGGCTATTTACTATGGCATTACCCAAAGATTTAAATAAGTTACTGAAAGGATGAGTTTAAGCCCCAGTGAGGGTGGCAGCTGGCCTTCTTCCCTTCCCCGTCGATGCGGGCTGGGTCCCTTCGGCGGGGATTCGGCATCGCGGCTGCCCGGTTCAGCGGACGTGCTGCTGGCTCGCTGGAAGAGCCTCTTTCCCCTCCGCTCAGAGCCAGCGCCTCGGCGGCAGCCAGCCCCAGGGCTCGGTTAGAAAGTTACACACAAAATGCCAACAGTTCCCTCTAAAAGGGAGGAAAAGAGCACGCCAGGGACCAGGCATTTCCCTGGAACTGGAGCAGGTTATTAGAGCTTGGCTTCAGCGCTGTGGTACAACCCTGCGAAGAATAAAGAGCACATTATTAAAACTAAAATAGTGGTACCTTTAAATTAATAGTGATCAGGTCATTAAAGACTGTGCTGAACAACTGTTGGACTTTCTCGGAGGCACGAGAGGGAGTGGGCCACACTTTAGGGAATGAAGTAAAATACGGCCCCTTTTCAATTTGGTCTGGCCCCTGGCTGCTTCTTTGAACTAATTAGTTCAAGCAGGCCCCAATTAAGGAGCTGCTAGTAAGGCTCGGGGGATAGTCCTACAGCAATATTCATGTGATCGCTCAGAAGTTACTTGTTTCTTTTGCAATCCGTATTTTGCAAGGCCTCCTGAGGACTCACTGGTCAACACTGCCCTCCCGGGGCCCTGCTCCTCCCTGCGATTGCTCAGCACTTGCTCTTCAGCCCTCTTCAAATCAAGGCATCCATTTCCAGAAGTGATGCGCAGCTCATCAAAGCTTGCCAGCCCCCAGGAGCAATCCGAACAGGGAACAGGTTAATAAAACAGCTTGACAGTTTTCTCAAGCGCTTGCACAGCAGAAGCACTCTGCAGTGCTGAGAAGTGCTTGCCCACCACACCGCCCCCATGCTGCGGGAGCTGCGGGAACCGCAGGGGTCGGGGCAGCTATCCCTCCCGGACAGGAGCTCAGGGCCCTCACTGCTGGCACGGAGCCGGCATCGCTGCGCCGGGGCATGGTCCTCCTGGAGCAGGTGCCCACGGCAGGGGAAGCAGTTGCTCCCCATGGCCTTGGTCTGCACCCCGCATGGCAACTGCGTACCAACCCCTGCACTGCAGGACCAGCTGCTGCCACCCTCCATATGGACGCGGTGTGGGTGGCTGCTCGGAAAAAAATAGGATTACAGGAACTTCTTCCAGCTGTGCTTATGTCTCCAGACGTGCTGAAAATCTTGCTGGCCAGGGCATTGGTTGCTGCTGACAGATCTGCGGGTGCTTCGTCTCCATCCCAAGCACGACAGGGGTGGAGGAGGATCCGTTCCCCAGAGGAGGCGGCGATGCCAACTCTCATTGCCCGATACCATCAGGCATTCAAAAGAAGAAGTGTCTCTCTCCAATGGGCAGCATGGAGGATTTGCAATGCTTCTCAGACAGAAATAGCTCAAACCAAGCCAGCTGCGCACCATGCCGACCCCTCTTCGAATGCCTCACACGAGCCAGCCCACAACTAGCGTTCGGCCCTGCGGAGGGACTGACTGTGACCCTGGTGGCTGGTGGCTCAGGTCGCTTCAGCATTTCTGGTGGACGAGGGCAGGAGTTATGTTACAGCCTTGGGGCCCCTTGCTGCCCCTGCAAGGCCCCGTCAGCTGCAACCCTTCGACTCTCCGGCTGGGCTCGGTGGCCATTCTCCACTGCGTTAACGCTCCCTCGGGCCTCACTGAGGTCTCCTCAAGGATGAAGGTGGTGGTTTAGAGCCAGCTCCTTCCCAGCTCTTGGGACAGACAGATGGACAGCAACCGCTCCGTGGTTCCCACGACCTGTCTGCTACAGGGACCACTTTTGCCCCAGCTCTGGTCCCTCCTCTCGCCCAAAGACGCAACCGGGGATGAGGGACAAGAGCTGGGATTGCCTTCAGTGTCCAGCTGCCCTGCTGCCCTGCAAGGGCGGTGGAGAACGAGTCTGGCTGCCCGGGCAGGTCACTCTCGAAGGACATGGGGTCTCAGATTGCACCCTTCCCTCCACCTCCCACCACTGGAGACTAACTCTGCTGCCCTTCGGTCACAGGATCAGGCTGGTGCCTTTATCCTGGTTCTCACATATCGGACACCTCGCTCCCCCCACCCAGGGACATGTGGCTGGGAGCAGGGTGGGGGGGACGTCACCCTTGGAAGCAGCAGCTCCCCAGGCAGCAACCCAGCATGGTTCCCCCCCACCCCAGGGAAGGGACGTGCTTTCTGTTTTACAATTATTAATATTTTTGAAGCAGTATGTCATTGCTTTCTCAGTAAGCCCGCCTCTCTCCCTGCTGCCTCCACCCAGCATGGAGCAGGGCTGCTCCATTCATCAGGCTGAGATTAATGAGGTGCCAAGGGCTCAGGTTACCCTGCTGCCCCCAGCCACCTCCTCGGCTCCATGAATGAGACGCTGCCATTTCTTCTGATACCAGGAGCAGAACCAGCCCAGAGGAGAGCCAATCCACAATTTAATGGAACTTATCTCCTTGAGTCCCCATCAAAGGGTGAATCTTCTGCCAGACCACCTTGTGCCCCGCTGAAGCCAGCTGGAAGTGCCTCCTGCCCACAGAGGCCAAGCCTGTGCCCTTCCAGCCCCTCCGCACCACCAGGCTTCGTTCATGTTGGGCGCTCCAGAAATAGAAAAGGGATTGAAGGTTTCGGCTATTCTGGATTCCTCAGTCCCCCGGACCCAAGCAGCCCTGGCGCTCGACGGCGCTCTCCTTTCCTCCCCCATACACTGCTCTTCCCCCGGCTGCCGTTTTCTTGCTCCTCATGGCTGCCTTTCCTGTCCCTTGGGCAGGTCACTAAAATATTCAGGGGGCTGAGGTGGAGGACGCGCTCCCTGGCAGAAGGCAACAGGTGGTTGCCCACAGGTCTGCCACAGCTCCAGCACCACCAGAGGAAATGTGGGTTTTGCCCTGCTGGGGCAGGTTTCCCAGGAGGCTGCACCACCTGCTTTGGCCCCAGCAGGGCACCCAGCCCACGGCCCGAAGCCTGGAAATCAATGCACAACGCAAATTTAAGGCACAGAGGGAGATGATTGCTCCCCCGAGGAGCAGCTGGTGCTGGAGGAGCAGGCAGTGATGCCCAGTGCGACCGCAGCCTCGCCAGCAGCACCGGGAGCGGTGTCCCCCAGCCGTGGCTGCAGCGTTGCCCCCCGGAGCGCGATGTTCCCGCGGGGCCGTCTCGGGGGCCTCATCCCCCACATCCCACCGAGGCGAGTGCCGGTGCCCCGGTCCAGGCTACATAGCTGAGGAGAAGTAGGGGAGGAAAACTTGGTGGGGCTGCTGCCCCTCACGACGTGCTGATTTTGGTATTTTGTTTGTGTGAAAAGCTAGGAGCGAAGCTCCAACAGTTTTGAAATGTCCTGCTTCAGTATTTTTTGAATGCTGAGTTTTGATTTTTTTCATTATAAAAGATATCCCATTTTTTTGTTTCTGAAATGCTATTTCCTGTATTGTCATATAATACCTAGGAGACAGGACTGAAAGAAAATACTTTGATTTGGTCAAAAGGAAGGGTTTGGCTGGATCAAATGTTTTTGGCAGAAGAGTTTCTCTTCACAAAGCAATCTGAATTTTGGGGCTTTACTGTGATTTGGAACAAAGCAAACGTCAAAATCAGGAAACCTCACAAGGCAAATTCTCAAAGAATAGCTGTGCTCTCCACTGCTCTAGGAAATATTTTGGAAGAAGTGTGGGGTGAAGATGAGGATTACACACAGAGCCCAGTACTGAGCTCAACTCTGAGCTATTTACAGGTGGATATTTTACCTACACACACTTGGCTATCTAACATGTCTATTCAAAGGTGTTTTATTATTGCTTTTTATTGCCATGTACACAATTTTGGGGCATACAATTAATTCACACAACTGTGCAGTTAACCTTGTGCATGAGCACAGGGTGCAGAGCCCTACACTATGTTTTTTATTACAAGAATCTCTTGCGATAATGCACAGAGACCTTTGAGCTTCCTTTGTCTCCTGTACAGCAGATGATTGAAAGGATGGGACAAAAGGAGAAGCATGAATTTTACTGTCATAAACAGTGAAAAAGTAATAAAACAAATTAACCATAACAGTCCCTACTACAGGCCTCTTTCAAGCAGAGATAACAGTATCGGGGCACCGCTGGCTGTCGACATCATTGACTGTTTTTGATACCGATGGGCCTTGATGAGTATTGATTTCCGTACGTATCGCAAGGGCATGACATCCATAGCTAGCATGGGTATCTCTCAATCTCGAGAGGCATCGCGTCCTGTTGCTTTTCCTTGTAGCCCCGGAGAGCTGGAAGACCCGTGGGTAAATCAGTGACATCCTCAGGGAGTGGAGGAAGGGGTAGGGTCCAGGGGTCCCCAGAGGGACGTGGCCAGCCCATCCTGCACTTGAGCTACCCTCACGCAACAGGTCCTGCAACAAAAGTATCTCCCTCCTTAGGCCCTCTTCTCCTCTGTCACACACATGCACCACAGGTTATTTATGAGAGAGGGTCTGTACTGGCGCTTGCTTGGTATTTATTGCAAGAGTTTCCTCGCCAAGGCTGGCTTGGGCTGGGCTCCTTTCGTCCACCGCACAGGGGTTGCTTGGAGAGCACAGCGGGATTTCTGAACTTGTCTGCAAACATCTGGCATCAAACTTTTAAAAAGCCAGAACTGAAAACAATTCTCTTTGAAAAGCACCCCTCTAATAACAAAAAAGCAGATTAGAATAGATATTAGGGAAAACATAAAAATGAACCAGATCCCACCTGTCAGATCCTGGGCCATGCGTTTGTGAGCTCTCCTCTAAGACTGGAGTGAGTGTGTTGACCCAAAAAGAAACCTTGAGATCCTCTGGCAAAGGTCCACCTTAATACAGTGCGCAGATAACTGTTTATTATTGCACATAATCCAGCAGAACAACTGACAGAAAACTCTGGACAGTATTATACAGATTGTAGTAAACGACTTGCAAAATCTGTGATGAAGGTACTTTTTGTGAAGAGTGAAATGTATCTGCATCTTTGTAAGACCTGAAAAGTTTAACACCATATCCTAGTCAGTTTTGAAAGCATGCAGTTTGAGGTAAATTTGTTATTCCGCATCTAAGAACACAAAATCCCTAAGGGGCTATATATTTATTTATATATATCCATATCTCAGTGCCATATGGATATATTTATATGTCACATAAAAGCAAATCTACCTACTTTTCTCAGAATGTTCCTAGGAGGAAAGCTCATAACTGAGTGCACATCACATGCATACAAAACTGGGATGGGATGGAGGAATTGCCTTAGTATTGTTGAAAAAGACCCATTTTTGTGCTTAGTGATAAATAAAGGCCCCTCAGGTCTCTCAACAGAAATTGTATTGGTAGTTAATGAAAGCAGCTGGCATATCAAAACTGCAGAGCTGGCAAGTGAGTGCCAGCAAACAGAGGTAAAGCATCAAAGGCAATGGAGCCTGGGGTTTGCAATACATTTATATTTAAGAAAAGAAAAAGAAAGAAGCAAACTGCTAGTAAACTATGCTCTGTGGAAGTGTAGATGATGCTGCACAGCTTTTTCAGGACTGGTACAGCCGCATGGCTTTTAGAAAGGGATCGCATTCACTTCTCCCACAGTTAACACCATATATTTGCGACTGCGGCAACATTCCTGAGCTAAATAAGGTTAAAAAATAAACTTGGTTCACAAAGAAAAGTATTGAATTATTCTCACTCTCTTATGGCATAATTAGAGCAAATAAATTAGGCAGGTTTTGCCCTCTGTCTCCAGGCAGTGTAAACCCCTGCCTCTCTGCCGCATCGTCTTTGAAATCCTTTCAGATTGGCATTTGGAGCAGACTGGACATCTGTTTTTTCCTTATCCATCATTTCCCCACTCTTTCCAGTCCCTCAGATTTTCTCAGCCAGTCCTGTGCTGTGGGACTTCAGGATACACAGAGGTGCACAACTGACTATAAATAACATTTCTGATTATCTTAAAAAGGGATATAAAATACATATTGCTTTTAAGAAGAAGGAAACATGTCCAAGCACTCAGCCTCACACTAAACTGTAACTTCATCTGTGCTGATTTTCTAAGCTCGCACTGCTGAGGATCAGAGGAGATCAGGGTGGAAACCTCTCCTTTCAAATGTCGCTCTCTGTCGCAGTTCTTGGGAAGGATCAGTGCGTATTGCCAAGGCCTCTAAGTCTCACACGCAAGAACGGCAGCCAGAATTTCCCCTCCATACTCGACCACCGATCAAAGTCTGGCTGCTGCATACTTTTCAGCCCAACACCCGGATACACTCAGGTTTCTGCACCTTTTTGCTTTCAGGAATAACCTAACCACTCCCACGACGGTAACCCTGTGTGTACTGGCTGGAAAGTCAGCTCACTGCCTTGGTGAAACTGCGGCCGGGACTTCAACGGGGAGGAACCTGTGGATGTGTGGGCCACTTTTCTGTGAGCCACCTTCTTTTAATTATAACTCACACCGTTTTCATAGAAAAAGGGGAGAAGGGGCAAATTCAGCACATGTATTTCCTTTCCAATTACAGCGGGATGTAACCTGCGGCAAGACGCTCCTGCAAGGACAGCTGGTGGTGGCAAGAGGGAGCTGGGAGGGTGCCTGGTCTCCGCAGGGCCCTGTCTCCTTGCAGCGCTCCCCGCTCGCGTGGGCAGCCCTGGCTTCACGGGTCCCACGGGCCCGCACGGCGCAGCCCCCGCCTGTGGCTCCTCTGCAGGTGCATCAGGGGATCCGGCTGGAGTCTGCTTACACTTCAACAAGTCCAACTTCACTTGCTCCCCCTCTCAGTCCTCTACACACAGAAAACAATTCCAGACGACAGGGAAAGGGAAGGCTTTTTGTTCAGCCCTTTGGGGGACTTCCAAGTGCGGAAAGCTGCTCTGTCCATCCCCAGATGTCGTGTGGCTCTCATGAGTCATTTTGGTTGCTGTATATTGCTTCATCTCCAGGACACGGATGATTTTCTTTGGGAAATCTCCGACACTGAGTCAACCAAGGGAGTTAAAAAACACATCTGAATGTGCATGGATGAGACCTTCTCACTCATTTTCCTACAGCTATAGATAAATCCCTCATCCCTGGCATGGTAGGACAGTTGATGGCTTTGGTGAGAACAATTTAAGGCAACTGCTATTTCATACAAATAAGAGAAGGAGGCTGAATTGCAGAAATCCTGGCTTTTTCTTGGTAGATCACAGAGGCCAGCCACAGACTGGGAGCAGGGAGGCTGAACAGATCTTCAGGAGATTTCGTTTAAGGTTCATATTTGCAGTGCAACCTTGGGATCTCAAGCCCTCCTCTTAGATGTTTCCAGGTGGCTGAGAGTTTAATCCCTGCCAAGGTCTGTGGTCTCCATCAGCAGCAATGCCTATTACAGACACAGATGAATGGAAAAGTCAATAGGGAGTGAAACAACGGCCGCGTAACCATCCCTGACTACCAGAGTGCTGGGAGAGGAGGGCACTCCGCTTCTCATGGGGCAGGCTGCTCGCTGGCCCTCGTGGCTCGACCCCATCCTTTGCATACTGCAGGATGTCTGTGGACAGATTCGGTTTGAATCTGAAATCAGACCCTTGCAGAAAACATTTAATAAATGGTTGGCATGTTTAAACTAAGTTGACCACTGAGATTTGCTGCTGATGGAAGACTAGAGCAACAAAGGCCTTCAATTCATTTCCCCCAAGGCTTTCATCCATGCAGTCTGAACGGGGATTAATTAGACTTAAGAAAGCAGTGTCTTACTGAGTAGTTTTATTCCCCAGGAGACCCCAGGGGAAGGCAGCTCAGCATCCCGACAGGAGCTTAGGAGGAGCCTCTTGTGTTATGTTCAGGTGTGAGGACCAAGGGTCAGGTTCAGCCTTCATGGGGCTTTTTTTTGCAATATTTCAGCCCAAGGTGACAGAAGCCTTGTGCAAAACCATGACACATTCCTGTGTGCAGGAACCACCCAGGCAAAAGAAACCTCACAAGTTTTCATTGCCGCCAAATCCAGATGTAAACCATCATCCTAACTCAGGCAGAAGACCAGCGCAAGCTCCAGTTTAATCCGAGTTAGATACAGATGTCTCAGCTCACATTTACATTAAGTAACATGGCTGCATAATGACAGTGGCAGAACTAACACAAGTGCATATTAGAGCTGCAAATTTCACATTTGCGCATTTTCTTTATGTTCCTGTCTTGCTGGGCTGAGTTCCAATAAATATTGCAGTGCATGAGTTACCTGGCAGCAGTGGCCATGGAACAGCAAATTGAAAGTGTCTTTTGCAGCATATTTGCAGAAAAAAAAATCAAATTTAACATCACACATTCTTGCACTGGAAATCTCGCTCCATGAATCAGGTCCATCCAATTGAGGGGGCAGAATTGTACTGTGGGACTGTATCCAATCAAAACAGTTCCATTTTTTAATTTTGAGGAAGTTATTTTATGAAGACACTAGGGAAGTATACACTGAAATTACTCCACCAATCACTCTTGGAATAGACAAGGGATAACTGAGAATCTCAATGCATATGCAGGCAAATTACAACCAAAGCAGCGAAGTAGCACCTCCTGAATAAATGCCCTTGCATTTTCATCATCAGTGCATCCATCAGCGAATGATTTGCATTGTCAGTAAAGCTAGTCAACCATAAAATGCCTGCAGTGAAGTCTACAGAAGCCCTCAAATTGGGGATAAAATCTTGTTTAGTTGTGTTTGCTCTTCTTACCTTGTCTGAGGGGAACATCATGTCAAAAAATGTACAAATAAGATGGCCAGGCCAATGTTCAATAAGATGACCATGCAGATCACGATTGTGTTAGGTCCCTGAAGGAAAAAGCCAAAACAAAGTATTATACACAATTTTCCTGATTTCCAACCAAAGTATTTCCAAATAGTGCTTTTCTAAAGTCACATCTAAATGGACTGCAAGATAAGACTGCAAGATGAGAAGCGGCAGGCTAATAAAGTGTAAGGCTTTACAGGTGTATTTGACAACAGCAAAATGAATTACAGTGATTATTTTTTAAGCCTGGGAAATCAACCTGTGATCTGATAGCACAATTCAGCTCATAAGATACTCCTACTGCAAAAGAGGAGAAGGGAAAAAAAGCAGCTTTTTTTTTTTTCTGTCCTACATTTTCCCCCAAACTTTTCACATCTACACTGTTTGGAAAATGGGAGGGAACGGAAGAAAAGGGTGAAAAATTTATCATAAGATGTCTCTTTTCCTCAAATTTTGAAATTCCAGATTTACCTCATTGCCTCCACCAGGGAAGTGCTCACTGCAAAGGGGACAGGGAGGATGAACTGTCCTTTAAACGTCCTCCCCAGATTTCAAGCGATTCTCCAGACCAAGCAGCATGGGAAAAGTTGACTAGCATATTTCCAAAATCCCCGAGGACCCCAGAGAGCTCAGTCCGGAGATGACGCAAATAGGGTGCCAGCTTTTTGGTCTCTTGACCAAGCTCTGCGACCCAGCCGGAGCTCTCTTGGCCGCACGGCTGCACGTTGATTTAGCACCACTGTTTCCCATCCACCGACACAAGGGCTTCGTCCCCGCTCGCGTCCGGCCAAGCCGGGCTCTGGGAGGGCTACGGGAGCAGGAAGCGCAAAGCAGGGACGGGCCAGGGAGCATCCCGGCCCCACGCAGCCTGGCTGCTCCCCTGTTGTATCGTACAGGGGACGTGTCTCAAAGGAAACACGGTTACAGCTCTCCCAGCGCAGGAAGGAAGGTTAAAAAAAAAACAGCTGGAGAAGAGGAAAGCTGTGTTTTAGTGACGACAGGTTTTCTGTGGTTGTGTGACATTGCTCGATGTTCTCACGCTGCCCAAGGGCCAGACGAAAACAGTTTCCGTTTCCTGCTAGGTGAGGCGAGGGATGGAGCCGGGGCAGGGTGCAGATGCCGCCCCCTGCGCCCCAAACCAGCCTGGCAAGAGCAGGGACATTTCTTCAGAAGTTGTCACACTGTTTCCCTGGATGGCAGGGGCACGGCTGGCAGGGAGGGGATGGGAGAAAGAAGAAAGTCCTCCAAAAGGCTTTAGGAGCCAAGAAGAGCCCCTGGGAGCCTCTCCGGATCACACCGCCGCCCTGGTGCTCGAGGGAAGCCCTGGCGGCCCCTCAGCGCCCGGCTCCTTCGTGGAGGGCAGCGCGCTGCCCAGGTGTGCCGGGGCAAACCGGCAGCAAGGGGCGGAAGCTCCCTGTTCCCCCTCTTGCCTGCGCTGGGAGGGTATCAGTGGAGGGGGGGAAAAAAGCAATTTCCCTCTTAAACCGAGAAAGGACCTGGGACGCTGCAGAGATGCCTGCCTAGGGGCCAAACCGCGAGCCCGCCCCGCAGAAAGGCTGCCCCACGTCCCCGGGCGCTGACCAGGGCGGCGCGGCACCCGACCCGGCCTCAGCCCCGCGCCACTGCCACCGGCCGGGCCACGCGCCCCGTGGCCGGGCAGCCACCCCGCAGCGTCACCTCTTCGCACTCCTGCTCCTCCGGGGCCGCGGCCGCTGCCGCTGCCGGGGGGGGCCCCCTTCTCGCCGCCCCCTTCGGCTCAGCCTTCACCAGCGCCTTGGTCTCAGTCTTTCTCTCGGCCGCGGCTTCGGCCCTTGCCGGGGGCCTGTGCTCGGGGCTGCGGCGCTGCCTCGGCTCCTTGTGGCGGGGCTCGGGCCGGGCCTGCTCCTGCTTGACCTCCGTTTTGGGCACGGGCTTCTCCTCGCAGGTGGCGGCGGGCGTCCCCCCGTGCCGCCGGGCGTCCCCCGCGGCCTCCGCCTCGGCTCTGGGCTCCGGGGAGACGGGCTTGGAGGGGGGCTTGGGCTCGGGGAGCGGCTCGTCCTCATAGTCCGCGGGCGGGGAGACCGGGGAGGTCCTCACGGCGTAGCTGTGGTAGCCCTTGAAGAGCTCGACGTCGGGCTCGCGCGCCATGCGCTGCAGCGGTTTGATCTCCATCTGCTCGGCGGGCGCCCGGGCGCCGCTCAGCCGCCCCGAGCTCTGCGACGGGGGACGGCTCTCGCCTGCCGCCTTCCCCCCCAGGCCCGGGGCCGGGGCCAGTGTCGGGGCCATGTCAGCCGGCGTGCCGGCCCGGCTGCCCTCGCCGCCGCGCTCCTCATCCCAGCTGCGGGGGCGGAGGAAGCCGTCCTTGGGGGCGCTGGACTTCGGCCGCTTGGCCTCCGGCGGGGTGGCTGCGGGGCTGGGCGCCGGACTGGGCCGGCGGCGCGCCGCGTCCTTCTCGTGGAGCTGGGGGCTCTCGGGGGGCGTGGGGGGCGGCGGGGCGCCCTCCGGCCGGGGGGGCTCCTCCTCCATGTTGATGGCGTGCTCCGCGTTCTCCATGATCTCCTGCAGCAGCTTCCTCTTCTGGTACTCGGGGCCTGGGAGGGGAAAGAGAGACGCTCAGCGGGGGCTGATGCGCCGGCTCAGCCCCCGGCCCTGCGGCGTTTGGGGCAAGACCGCGGCTCTCCCCTTCCCGGCCCCGCGGGGAGGCTACAGGATGGGACGGGAGCTGGCAGACCCCGCGGTGTGAGCGAGCGCCGGACGGATCCAGTCCCCCTGTTCCCTCTGCCGTGGTGAGCGTGTCAGCATTTGGATAGAGAACAAAATACACTCCCCTCCCGACTCCACTTTATCCCGTTACTTCACTTTCAGCTGCCTGTTCCAGCCTGGACATGCCCCCCTCCTTCAGAAACAGATGCGAGTGTCTCACACCACATTTTTATAGCTGCAAACTCATTCCGCATCCTTCTCCTTCAGCCTGATTAAAGGATGTGACCAACTCCCAAGTGACAGGAGCGAGGGTGGATTTTCTGCTGTATATCCCAAACCAGAGTGTGTTTTCAGAAGGGATTTCCCACATTACTGGCCAGAGGCGTGGATGCCCTGCTCATGCCGTCCTCCATGGGAAAAGCTGAAGGAAAACAGGCAGGAGCTCCAGATGAAGATAAAGAAATAGTGAAAATCTGCAGCCCTATTTTTTGTGGCTTTAAGTCACATAGATGGATTATCCTGGGCCTAAAGAGGATCAGGCTCCCACCTAAGCTTTTTTATGGCTGGGAAACTCTTCCACGTGGCTTCTTTGGTATCTAATAGTGTGGCTGAGCACAAGCTGCACCCTTTCCCGTAGTGAGGAGAAAATAGTGATTTGGGTGTCTTCCTCTCTCCAGCCACCTTTGCTAGAAAACCTGTCCTTCATTCCTCCCTGTGGGAAATGCGGGGCTGGCCGTGAGAGCATGGGCATTTCACAGACCTTCCCTCCGCACTGACCCTGGCACCCCCGAAACAGCAGCAAAATCACCTGGCACCATCACACAAGGTGATGCAGGGCTTCAGGCTTCATCCTGTTCTCATCTCGCATGCTGACTTGTCAGCTCTTAGCAACGTTTGCCATCGCCTCAATTATTCACCTATCATTAAACCTTTTCTTCTTGTTAACCCTGGGCCATGTCTGCAAAGCAAATCACAGCCCAGCTGGGGCCAGGGAAGTCAGCCAGAGCTTGGTGATGAAGATGGCCTGCTCCCTGAGGCTGGTTGGGAGCAAAATCCACCAGAACAACTGGGCAAATTGTGCTGAAAAACAGCTGCACGCAGTGCCCTGTGCAGAGGAACCCACGCTAGGACAAGGGCTCTGGGTGTCCTGCAATGCCCGTAACAAACAACAGCAATGAGGGATGATCACAGGCTCCTTAGGGACAAGGTGGGATCACAGAGCAGCACGTCTGAAAGCAGAGAACCAGCTTTTGAAAATGGCTTTGGCCTCATTCTGCTGAGCCCAAGCGATGCCGGGGGAGTGGAGGTATGGGGCTTGGTCTGTGCTCCTGAGCGGTGCAGACCCTGGACCATGCTGTCCCCATGGCCTGGCAGCTATCCCCCTCCTCTCCATTCCTCCTAGGACTGGAAATTGGAGATGGGTGCTTCATTCCCTCTAATAAATCAATGGTGTGATTTGCCTGCTGCTAATGGGCACTGCCTCCCCTCGGAGGGGCAGTGGGAAGAAACAGGGGATTTATTTTCGCTACTCTCCCCTGCCTGCACGCTCCCGTCAATCAGGAGGCGACCCATTCAGGGCCATTTATTTCTGGCTGCAAATAGATTATTTGGAAGCCATTTCAACAGTTGTTCAGTCTCCTCAAAATAGGCTGCCTGCAACTCCTGGCTCCTTGCTATCAGCTGGTGCTTTCTTCTCCTCCTAAATAATTCACACCAGAAAAAACCTGCTTTCCTGGAGGGCATTGAACAGCCCTGATCCTCTTCTCCTCCCCACCCTGTGCCTCGCCACCTCCACCTCCAAGCCTGACATTTCAGCGAGGACTTTGGCTTACATCACTCCTGCCTAAATTGTTACTGTTGACACCCTAAATGAAACCCAGGGCTAAATGCTTATTAAAGAGCTGAGGCCCACTGAGCAGGGCTCATCCTACACCAAAAGTGGGGACAGCTGGGGGAATGTATCTGCCCAACACCATCAGGCTCTCCGAGCTGTGAGACCAGCTGCCACCTGAGTCCTAGCAAAATCCAAGGTGGATTATTGTATTTTTTCATGGATGGTGCAGCCTTCCAGGAAGACACATTTATCTTTGTTGAGCTCTGATCACATAGTAAATTTTGAGGTTAAAAAGAATCATAGGAGAAAAATTTGTGCACCAGCAGGTTACATGGCCATTGAAAGAGGCCAGGACCCAAGTGAAGCTATACACAAAAACACTGAGAGGATTCAGGCACCTGAGCAGCAAAGACCCGAAGACAGGCTGGTCCAGGCATTTTGCAAAGACCATTTCAATTGTCTCATTGAATTGCCATGGGTGGAAAAAATAAACTAGCTATATGTCAAAAACCTCCCATCAGGAATTCCAGTTTCCTTTGCCTCTGTGCTATAAATACCCCAGAATGCAAAGGGTGAACGTGGAGCCGTGAGTGACAGCTGAGGGGCTTATGCTAGGATCAAATGACGTTAGCTATTGTTAAGCGAAGTGTCACACGCTGGCTCACACACGTGCCAAGGCACTGCGGTGTTTCCCAGCCTACAGCCAGCCCCAGCAGAACTCGCTGTGCTTCAGGGAGACACAGGCAAGCCTCCAGGGTGACGTCTCCCAAGCCGCGAGAGCGCAGGACGAGGCAGGAGTGCAGGGAATTTGGGCAAATCAGTAAGCCAGACTCTCTCCAGGCTGAGTGCTGGGAGTGAGCCATTCCCATTTCCCACTGGGTGCCCTGTTACCATTATTTAGCACCGGAAACCTGGAGGCACTGAAATCAAGGCAGGAGTAAGCAGCAAGTTTTGGTGAGCGGGAATCAAAACGGTGGGATCCTGTCCCCAGTTTCACCACTGGCTAACGTATCGCCCTATGGCCCGTTGTGATCCTGCTGCGGCAGCCCCGGGGCAGTTGTTCCAGGTAACAAAACCAGATAATAAGAAAGACAGGATACAGACACAGGCACCTGGAACCCTGTTTTCTGCTCTATTCCTATTTTCCCTCTCTGTAAAGAAAACTTTCCAGGAAGAACATATCTCCAGCTAGCTAGGCCTAGGGAAAGGTATTTCATAATGCTGCTTCTAATATTATACTTCCAATCTGCTAAAGCCCAGTGCTTGATCTCATAGAAGGAACCTCACAAGTGTTTTTACAGGCAAATAATTAGCAGTGACGCTATTGAACAAATAGGAACTTAGAAAAATAGTATTTTGCATGAGCAACTTTCTTACAGGATACCAAAGACACTGATTAGCTCAGTCTGATCATACCCTGGCACAGTGTGGAGCCCCACAGGATAAGGAATATGAGTCAGCTGTGCAAAGCTGTTCCAAGAAAAAGCCACGTCTGCTCACGGGACGTATCAGCAGGAGAGCTGCAGATAAGACCTGAGCTCACAGCTCTGCCTGCCTGATGCTGGGAAGGCTTCAGCCAGACTTGGCTGACCAGGTCAGGGGCAGACTTTCCATGCACAGATTGGAGAGGACCTGGAGCCAGCTGAGGTGGGTAAAAGGTATGGGGAACACAGGGAGAGGCTGAGGGACTGTGGTGTTTTCCTCCAGGATGTGTTGACATATTCCAAGAGGTAAAACATTGGTGTAAGGAGGACAGCAATCATTTGTAGTCCATGTGCAGGGGGATTGGCTGAGCTTGCAGGAGAGCAGATTTAGGATAGACAGGAGGGAAAGCCCTTGAGATATAAAGCAGGGGAAGCATTTGAACAGACTCCCTGAGGAAATTGCGAAAGCCCTTTTAGATGCTTCTAATCTTACCTGGCTGGTAGAAGTCTGGAGAGAGCTCCCTGGCCATCATCCTGGCTATGCCCGACTCGTTGTTAGCTGCCTGGGCTGCCTGCTCGGACCCTTCAGCCTTGGCTTTGGCATGTGTCGTCCTGCAGAGACAACAGGGGTGACAGTCAGTACCATCCCAGCTGACATCATCCTGGTTTGAGCACAGGCCACAGTGTCAGCACCAAGCAACAAAATTAAATCAGTCCATCTGGCATAACCAGATAGAGGCTCTTCTGCTGAAGCCCCCAGGATGACTGCGAAGGCGCAGGGCAGTTACCTGCCGGGTCTGAGCACTGTGTCTGCTGCTGCAGAGGCAGCGGGCGCCTCTGCGTGGCTGCGGCAAGGCGTGCAGGTCGCCCCGACGAGCGACACCGAAGACTGAGCAGGTAGCACGCAGAGCCTGCCTGCTGGAACTGAAAACCCAGCACTCGAGGGCAAAAGACAACGTTTCCAGCAAATAAGGTGCACAAATGCTAAAGGCTAATATGTCTGTGAAAGTTGCACTTAGCCATGCAAGGAAACGGGGCAAGTATATTTGCAAAGGTGACTGTGTTAGGTATTGCAGCTAGGCAGCAGGGACTGCAAACAGGCTTGCCACTGCGCTCCTGAGCACTGAAAGCCTTGCTCAGAGGGAGATTTTCAGCCACAAACTCTGAGAAACTGAGGCTTGGTGGTGGCCTGTGGCATGCGGTGTTTTCCAGAGCTGCCCCCAGCGCAGGCACGTGGCCCCGGCAGCGAAACCCAGTGTGGCGGAAAAGCCGCAGACGAGACACAGCAGCTGGACAGGCCCCCTCCATGGTGGGCACCTCGCGGACCTTCTCCATCCCATCCCATCGCCCGGCACGGCTTCAGGGCACAAGGCCAATGACGGGGACAAGGACGCAGCAGCTGAACACTGCCAGCCCTGAGCTGTCATACGTAGCCAGCACCAGCTTAACTGCACGCGTGCCCTCTGCCCAGCCCCTGGGGATGCATTTTATCCTGAATCTCTCTCCTGCGGCTCTCCAGCAAATGACACAGCTTGTCCACGGGCTCCTTTCCTCACCCAGCCTGGGGAGCTGTTCTCGTCGCAGGAGCTGGGAAAGGCAGGGATATCTCCTCCGTCGCAACCTGGGGCCCTGTGCCTGCTCCCCTCCTCACGGAGCGTGCCCTCCTCGCTCCATACAGCTATCCGAGGTATTCAGCACCGGCTGTCGTATTCCTCAGATGCCTTGCACCCGGGACCCTGTGATCTTCGTGCTAAGAGCGAGGCTCACTTTGCGGCCCAGCTGCTCGCTATCTAGGAGGAAGCTGACTTCAAACAGCGAAATAGCACCTTAAAATAAAGGCGGGCAGAGCACCGTGTCCCCAGCTGTGTTGTTCCACCTGTGGCTTGTGGAGACCTGCTTTCCCAGTGCTCTCACCGACGTGTTTCCAGAGGCTCCCAGCTTCTCCTGCTCTGAACATAATGGAGCAAACACTGGCTGCACATTCAAAGCCGCATTATTTTTGCGTGGACAGTTATATGTGCAGTTAGCAGCCTCCAAACACCTGTTCACTATGAATTACAACCTTTAATGTGGTCTTCTGATATCTGATGAACTATTCAAATGACACCCAATGATCTTTTTCAGATTCAGGTTGTATCTGGTGGTGTTTTACGACAAAAAATGAAGAAAGATGCAGTTCTTGCCCCGTAACTAAAATTCTCTGAAGGAATTTTTGGACTGACAAAAGTCAGCCACAATACCAGGATTCCTCCTTTTGCACATCAGAGAAATGCAGTTTGCAGACGAGAGCAGCTTTAGTCTGAATACTTTACAGGTGCAATGAAAACTGATGGAAATGCTGTTGTGAAACCGTTACAAGATAGAAGACATATATATATATATATATATATATATATATATGTACATACACACACCCACACAATTCTAGGTGTGGGGAAAGAATTACGTTTAGGGCATCAAACCCAATTGATAGGACTGGCAACAGTGTGACTTGATGGGGAGCCAGAAACGCTGTGCAGGGCCCTGTGACAGGGAAGAGGGAGCAGAGCTGCTCTGTTTCAGCCTGTCTCGCTCCGGGAACGCTATCCCGGTCTGCCAGAGACATGATTCACCTCTCTGCCTATGCTGGCGCGTTATCTCCCCGCTTTCTCAGCAAGCCGAGCTGGCTGGGATTGCTGTCATTCTTGGTCTTTTCATCCAAAATTATTACAGCTCCTGAAACACCCAGAGAGGTAAAGTGATGAGGCAGAAAACAGCAATCTTAAGCCTCTGCTTGCAAGCAGGAGGTCTGAGGCAGTTCAGAACAGAGCAAGCACCTCCTTTTTTGGTAGTATATAATCAGCATGTTTAATTCCACTATAATCTGGCAGGGGCCAAGGGGGATGTTTCTGTGCTTACTATGCTGGGGGAATCAGAGTGGACTCGGCACGTGGCATCAGAGCCCTGGATGGGCCTGTGGGCTGGGGCTCCCTCGAAGCCCCTGGCACGGGGAACAGCCTGCCCGACGCCTGCCTCCAAGCAAAACACACTCACGAGCTCATCCAAGGTCTCCCTGTTTCATGGATGGGGAAGCCATAGCATGGAGGGGGCAAAGCAACTTCTCCCGTGTCCCCCGGGGATAGAGGCAGGTCTCTGGGGAGAGACCCATCCTGTCAATCTTGGTGTAGGAGATTCATCATGTGGAGATAAAACCCTCCCTTTCAACCACTTGCTGAACATTTGCTTAATGGACACTTCCCACCCAGACCAGTAGCCACCAGGCTCCTGCTGGGAGGGGAGGAGCAGCTCCTGCAAGCAGAGGGATCCTTTCCCAAAGGGGACTTCCAAAAAGGTAGTCTGGGAGCCGACACGGTGTTAGCGACTGCCCCCTCCACTAGCAGGGCGCAGAGCGGGACTCGTGCCGATGCATTACCAAACACGGGGTGCAGAGAGCTCCCGGCCGGCTCTGCCATTGCCCAGTGATGGGAGTAAAGCAGAGGAGCTGCCCAAGGGCGCTGGATGTGACACGGCAGCTCCTGATTACACTAATCTCCTGGAAGCCCCTGTCTGGGAGCTGGAGATTTCCTTTCCCCCAGAGAAGCTGGTGGATCTTATCTGGCTGCTGCGTGGAGCTTAAGTAACGCACCTCCCGCAGGCAGAGAGGCAGCAACGCCAGGAGAGGCCATGGCCGGGGCTGCCGCGGCTGCTCCAGCGATGCCGTGGGTCCTCGTGAGCTGCCCAGCTCGGAGGAGCTGAGGTGCCGGTGGCTGCGAGTCACCGCAGCCGAAAGCCCAGGGGGCTCCGCGATGTGCCGCCTCGGCAGAGGCAGGCACGAGGCCAAGGAGGCCGCGGGGCAGCTCCCGAGCCAGCGCCGCGCGAGGCAGGAGCTGGCGGAGAGCCTGCTGCCCTCTCCAAGGGAGCGAAGGAGGACCGGGCTCGGCGCTGGGGCAGGGCGGGGAGCAGACACCGTCCAGCTGGCAAGGCAAGAAGGACTGGTAGCTAGTCCTCCGACGCAGTGCGGCCAGCCTGAGTCTCAGCTCCCTGCGCCCATCGCAGAGCTGGGACTGCAAATCGGACGGCATCTGACTTTGGGATCCCCCCTGCTCTGGAAACGTGAGCTACTGCAGTTTTGCCCGGTCCACTTGCTCTGTGCGACACACCTGACCTCTGCTCTCATCCTGCCTGTTGCAAAGCCCTCCAGAAGCTCCTTGTTTTGGGGGAACTAAGACCAACACAGCTGCAGCGTCAAATCAGGCAGCTCCGCGGCCCCACGCGGTGGCCGTGCCGGCCTGCTGGCAGAGGCAGTGGTGCAGCGCGGGCTGCCCCGAGCCCTCCTCTCCTCTGCCTTGGGGCCAGGAGCCTCGTCCCTTGGCAGTGATGCTGACACCCTGCTCTGGTCCCGCTGACACTTAGACCATCTATTAGAGAGGCCGCCGGGTGACGAACATCTGGGTCGCGGAGACATTGCGCTGCTGCCCGTGGCCACCCAAAAGCTCTGCTGAGGAGTTAGTCACACGGTGACAAAGCACAGCTTGCAAGAGAGGGCCCAGCTGTAATAACAGTAACATCCAACTTTTATAGAGCATTTCTGGATTTATTATTCATTTGCGTGGCTGGCAGCGCCTGGGAGCTCAATGCAGAGAATAAACTCAGCCTCAGCTGCAAAGAGGTAGAGAAACACCAGCCGCTTTTCATATAAATTCAACACTTTTCAGGCAGCGCTTGAGTTGGGGCCATGTTTGTTCATTTACCGCTACACGTGCTGTCAGCCCTTAGCAGGTCACAGCCTGTGCTAAAACAAGCAGAAGGGAAAGGCTGAGGAGGGAAGAGGGAAGGGTGAAACTGCAGCAGGACGAAGACTTTTATAGCACCCAGCAGCAGGATTCAAAAGTGCTTTTGCAAAGCAGCGCTGGAAGATTAGCCATGAACATTAAACAAGTGCAGTGGAGAACAATAAATACGAAGAGGGGCCTTTTGAAACCAGCGCCAGAGCTCCCTGCCCCAAACGAGACCCTAAGGGCCAGGAGGAGGAAGCTTCCTAATTTCATCCTTGACTAGCTCCCCTGGCAGCACAGTTAAAAATAGCTCTGGGGAATTTTTTGGAGGGAGGAGCGCTAGCCCCACGCCGAGACGAGGAGGAGGCACGTACGTGATGCACGCAGCCCACCGTCCCAGCCTGCGGACCACGCTGCTGTGTCTTACTCCTGCAGGATGAGCCGGTTCACAGTGATGGCTCCGGGGCCACTGCCTCCCCGGGCAGGGATGGGTCGAGCCGCCGCCGCGTGGGTGGGAGAGGGAGGGTTAAACGTGTCTGCCGAGTCGTTTGCTCCTCTGGCACAGCTCTGACGCTCTAATTGTTTTTGTATTAGAGTGCGGACAGAGCACCGCTCCCGTCCTTCCTGGCCGTCTCCCAGAAACACTGCCCAAATCATTCCTCTGACTGCCACTAAAATCCCATGTGGATACACGAGCCGCAGCTGAGCACGAGCCGCAGCTGAGCACGGCCGCTAACAGGTGAGACCCAAAGCCAAGCCCGTAAGCCCATCTCTTTGGACGGTTTATGTGGTTTTGCACATCCACATTGGATTAGACTGTAAATGAGACTGGAATTAGTAGAGAATACTGCAAATACCAGACAGGGCTGGGGCGCCTACAGGTGCAGAGATGACCTTGTAGCTAGAAATAGGGGAAGACCTCAGCTCTCTGCCCAAGCTATTTCCCGTGCACATATTAAGGGGAAGACAGATGCATCCAGCACTGTCCTTCCTTCTCCAGTACAGACTGGTCGCAGGTTTCTGAGGAAGCAACACGTGCAAGAAGGAAAGCAGAACTGCACGCACGATTGCTGCCACGTCCAACATGGACAAGTGCCTGTGCCAGCGAGCCAGCGGTTTGCAAGAGGTCCCTCTCACCGCATAGCCCTGCTCGGCAGCCATCGCTACGTGCTGTGCTCTGAGCACAGCATAATGCAGCACAGGAACTTAAACAAATACAACATGCTTCCAAAATCAGGTTTGTGGCATTTTGCCCTTCTGAAGAAATTTAAGAGGAATAATTTGTCTTGGCAGGGACATTTGTAGTACTCAGGGATACAAGGAAGGATGCAGAAGTGCTTTTGCTGATGTTAACATGGTCACTTCTGCGTCCACATTGCAGAGAGAAAGGTCACACCAGCTGACCAGAACAGACACGCTTTCTGGCTTCTCTCTTTTCAACACCGTCTTTGTATTCACGTTGCCTCTATCCTTGGGGCAGCCTCTATCCTTGGGGCAGCCTTTTCCTCCTGCTCAGTCCCAGTCTGTCTCTCTTTTGCATCTCCCTCATGTCTGCCTCCGTACACACGTAGATACTAGCAAACCTCCATCACCTGCTCCCCTCGTTTGCCTGTACGTGGTCCAAGGCACTGCAGCCCTTCTCAGTCCCTTGCTTGTCCCACGGTCAAACCCACCTGTCTATCCTGTCCCAAGGGCTTCCTGCCCTGAGAGCTAGACGTCCGCTTCACCATCCATTCGCTCTTTTTGTCCTGCCATCTGTGCACACGGTATCCATCCAATTTAGACTCTGCCATCCCTGGGCAGGGTCTTTGCTGGTTTGCATTAAGCACTTTGCACCTGCAGGGTATGATCTACATAATAAATTACAGCATAAATCAATGCAAACCTCCTCCTAAAGGAAACACCCCCACATCACTAGAAAAGAAATCCAAAAAGATAAACTACCCTGACCTTGTGGAACCGCTCTGCCTTCCAGTCTCCTTTGCCATGCAAACAGCTCATGAAATACCCTAGGATTTTCACTCAGTGTATCAGCACTTACTTAAAAGCGATGGCACTACGTAAATACCCAGGCTACTTTTAGCTGGATAAATAGGACCTTTTCTCCTTCCTTTCAGCATAAAGGGCCCTGCACAGCCATTCGTTTGGGAGAAGAGCATCCTTTTCTGCGGAGCGCTGCAGGAGCACAGGCTTGGCACTGCAACCTAACAAGCTCAGCAAGCATTAGTCTTTATGATTACTTGGTGAATTTTTAAAATACCGAAATGTTATCCTCGGCTCTAAATAGCTCAAAGCCGCTTGCATCTTTCACCAAAGGATACGTCCCCACGGCACAGTTACAGTGACGTTAATCTCACAGCCGACAGATCCGCAGCTGTCCTCAATAGGACGACTCCCCGAGGATCCCTGTCCCACACGGGCGAGACTTGCTGCTTTAACTTTGTGTGGCTCATCCCGCTCGCTCCGTGAGCCGAGCGAGGCAGGGAGGGGAGCAGCCGTGGCTATGCTGGCCTGCAGCGGGGACGCGCTGGGATGGGATGGGACGGGACGGGACGGGACGGGACGGGTGGCAGCTGCTCGGCTCCTTCAGCTGCAGCCCCGGCGCGGAGACCTCGGATTCCAGCCGGCAGCTGCCCAGAGCCAGCTCAAAACGGGTCGGAGCAAGCCGGGGCCTGCCGGCGCACAGGGCTGCTGGCGGGAGCCGGGGCGGGCGGCCCCACGCAGCCCCCGGGCTACAGCCCTGCGGCCGAGGGGTGTCGGAAACGCAGCTCCGTGCTCTGCTTTTGCTCCTCCTGCTTCCACGGCCGCGCGGAGAGGCTGGAGCCACCCACCGGGCTGGGAGAGATGTCATCTCTCAGCCTGGCTGGGAAGCGCCTGCGGAGACCAGCGGCAGAGAGAGCTGCAAGGAAAAGGGGGGATTTGCAGCTTACAGCAGGACTCCCTCCTGTCCCTGATTCCTGAGTCTGGTCCTGCCTGGGGGGAGCAGGGAGCGGGATATGGCTTGCCATGACTGCGGGACACGGCTGAGCACGGAGGAGCGAGTGACCTGCTTGTGGTTTTGATCCCCTCTTCAGTAGCTGCGGGAGCTGCACAGTCTTGGGACTATGCACACATGCCGCTGATTTACCGCAGTTTATACCGCAGCGTAACGAAAGGGGCTCGGCTAATGCTCTGGAGACCCTTATTTAACTAGCTACTGCGGCAAGATCAAAGCAGCCTGCTTATCCCCCGATAAATGCATCGGGGCTTCTTTACCTGCAGGCAGGGTCTGCCAGCCTTTAGCCCCCCGGCATACCTGTGCCTGCCCACATGTACCAACACTGAGCTGACCTAGGCTGCCCCTTGCCACGGGCAGGGGGGAATTAATTCCAAATTCCAAGAAAATAGCAAGGCAGCAGCGTTCATGCATTTCACGGGAGCCCAGGCTGACCCAGCAGCTCCTGCTTGGCCACTCTTGGTCCGAGCATGTTTTACCTGATTGCCAACCTGCCAGTCAGCTCCAAAATGGTCAGAAAGGGTTTTCTCCATGACATTGTTTTTTCCTTTAAAAGTTTTAGCAACTTCTAACTCAAACGTATTTCAGAGTTCAGCAATCCAGCCCAAAACTCAATAGGCTGAAAAAAAGTGAGGAAATACAGTATTTGCTTTGCAATTTTTTTTTCCCCAGCCAAAACTGAAAATCTGGAGTTTTTTTGAGGAAATGAAACCAGGCAGACTTCTTAAAATATTGCATTTGGTCAGAAGCCCAATCATTCATCAAAATTAAAGGCAGAGGAATTTTTCTACCAGTCCTATGGGGCTCCCGAGCTGCAATTCACAGATTTGAAGCCCAGAAGTAACAATTACGACAACTATGCAGTGAGCTGAGACAGCTCCCAGACCACCGCCCAGGCCTGCAGCACCAGCATCTTCAGCACGTCTGCGCCGAGAGCTACTGAGGACACGCAGGAACGATGAGCCGCCAGGTCCCTCTCTGCCTCTGCGAAAGCTCAGCAGGCCTTACAGAAGCAAAACTAGAAAAACTCATAGTCGGGAGGCCAAAGGGCTCTGGCTCTGTACCAGGGTTTTTGAAAAAATGCACCAACCCCCCTCCTCCGGGCAGAAACGGTTTCTGTATCTCAGATTTTATATTTAAATTGGACGTTTTACTTAAATATATTTTATTTTTAAAGATAAGCCTATTTCACATTCCACTGAAATGACGATAACCTCTGCGCAAAGCCTGGTTGAAACAGATGATTTTAAACCACGGCATTTGGACAGGAGTCAACTCCTCCCTGCCCCGCACAAGAGCGGATCAATTGAGCAAGAAGCTACCATTTTCTATAGTCATTTTGCAGATTAAAGTCACACTTCATTTTTCCTTTTTTTGTGTTGGTAAGCTGTTGAGATAAGGATTTGCCACTAGGTCAGACTTAACAGGCCATTAATTCCACTTTCTCTGCATGGCCAGCCGACTGAGGCATATCCATCCTGGGACTGATGTGCTGCTCTCCTGACTCTGCTTCTCATTAGAGAAGCAAGAGCCTCAGTTGCGCCTCGTTCAGACCGAGACCCAGGGAGCCACAGAGAAAGCAGTTTGCTGTCCAACAGATGCTTTCTCCTTGGAGCTTTTGGAAGTGCACGCTCCCTCTTACCCTAATAGGGCATGAACGAGTCTAAAGAAATTCATGCAAGGCGGGTGGAAAAGAGATAAAGCTCTCTGCACCCTCCTCTGAAGTCAAAATGCATCTCAGCGTAATAAACACTCATGGTCAAAAATGTGTCAGCATTAATGCTCCAACTCCACAAGAGCCACGGCCAGCTTGGGCTGGAGACGAGGCAGTTCTGGGCAAGAGCTGAAAAGGGGTCTCATACATCATGCATTTAGAGCTGCCATGCGCACGTCCTCATCCGCAGGGGAGCGACACCGCAGAGCTGTCGGACAAGTCGCGCAGCTCTGCCGGGTTTCCTGATCCCAGCTCTGCTACCTGTCCCCGTGCCCTGCGCGTGGATGAGGACAACGAGCTGCTGACCCAAACCGCACAGTCTTGTCCCTGCTGAACTCCAGCAGCGAGAAGGCACCGGGGAGCGGCGAGGCGGCGAGGCGGCAGCGAGGACGGCTGTGCCTGCACGTCCGCACCGAAGGCGAGCCAGAAACAGCCTCTCGGAGGCTGCGCCCTTGGCTGCGTGCAAAGTAGGTGCAGCCTATGTGAGTTTGCTGCGGCGGCAAGCCAGGTGCACAGGGGTTTTTGAAGGGGTACCAACCCCTCCATGGGCAGCGTGCACCCTCCTCCTCCAAAACCAGGCACAAAACCAGCCTGTGCATCGGCCGCTGCCCTGCGCTCTGCCCCGGAGCCTGCTGCATGCACCTCCCTGGCACGCTCAGGCGACTGAGCGAGAGCAGCAACCCCTGAAGGCCACCGCGGGCCAGATTGCTAATGACATTTAGACCTATGGATGCCGATAGCTCCTATTGTTTAATAATTTCTATTGTCACCTTCTTCCTGCGTCCACCAGTTCAAGCGAGGGAAGTGCAGAGCCCCAGCCCCGGGCGTGTGCTAGGGATGCAGCGGGGACCAAGTGGCACGGGCACGGCAGGGGCCTGTGAGCGGAGCAGCCCCGGCTCTCCGCAGCCTCTCATCACGTCTCCGACACCGAAGCCTCCGACGCCTCCTCGCGCCCTTCATCCCGGCACCTCCATCCCCTCCGCTGCCATTAACGGAGACGCCAGCGCCAGACAGGGGGATGCAAACCAGCTGACGGGTGGGCAGTGATTTGAAGCAGGGGACTGTTTCTTATGAGCTAGATAATGGTGCTCTGGGGAATCCTGAAAGATAACAAAGTATTTCCTGCATTTATTTTTTTTCCTTTAGGAAACACAGATTTCTTATTTCAGCTCCTTTTTTTTTGGGTAGGTTACTAAAAGGAGCCTTTGTCACCTTGAAAGCACAAGAACTGTTTCTTGAGATCCCCGGCAGGGTGCTGTTTGCTAAAACAGCAAAAACAAGCCCCAAAGGGGCCTGTTAACCAGGATAACAAAGCTGCAGTGACCAGGCCCTAGGTCTGGCACAGGAACTGGGTGCCCCCATCTCCAGGTATGGGTGACACAAAGCTGCTGCGCTAAAGTCACCATTTAGGGTGTGGGGGAGGCTCGTGTAGAGATACTCCTCCTAACCGAAACAGGCGCAATGACCTAGCAAAGCTGTGACGCCAGGCACCGAGGAGACATCCGCTTCCATGCGGAAACACAGCAGCCTGGAAAACCGGGGGCAGCTCCTACAGCCATCGCATCTGATGCTGGCCCGCAGGAAAGGAGGAGCGAAGGCTTGCTTCTTGGCATTCATCCTTGATCTCAATTTATCATGGTAAGCCAGGCAGAGCAGGTCATTTGTGCTCAGCAGATGCAAATGGGAGAAGATCTTCATTCATTTTATTTCATGGAAAGGGAACGAGCATTTCTGGCACTGGTGCGGGGGAGAAAGCAGGGGAGCACGGCGCTCCCAAGCACAGTCCCAGCCGCTGGACGTTACTTAGTGTGAAAATAAATGCCAGCGAGTGAATTTCTATTAATTGAGAATTAATTAAACAAGATTATCTGCTTTTTAAACACACTAAGCCTTTTGAGAAATGCCTTTGCTGGGAGAGCAGGAGCAAGGAGCGTGCCCAGGCGCTGCGTCCTGCCCCGGCGTGCTGGCACCCAGGCGGCGGCGCGGGCGCCCTCATTTCTCCCTGCCCACGTGCGCGCTGGCTCCCGCCGAGCCGCGCTCGCAGCAGCAGCGAGGCGTTCATTCACACTATTCGGCTCACGGGGCCGCCTGGCAGCTCCGGGCAGGCCGAATACCCAGCTGTCGAGGCCCCGCGCCCGGCTGCCCGGTCGCCCCGGTCGGGTCTGGTGGCACCGTGCTCCGCAGGGCTCCCCCAATGCTGACCACCTCCCGGGGTGCAGCATCGTCCTGCCGCTCCGTGTGGACACGGGGGCAATTTTTGCAAAGCCAGGGTAGTCCTTTCCTGCCCTTCACCTCCTCAGCTCCTGCCAGGGTAAATGATACCTGCCAGGACAGAGCCCACGTGGCGGGTGCTCGGGGAGGCTCCAGCAGGCTGTACCTGTGCTTGGCAGGGGAGCGCTGGCTGGTGCATTAGGAAGCGCCGAGGATCCCCCTTTGCTCTTGCCCCGTGACATGTCGCTGGCACCACGAGCGGCCGTGGCTGGAGCTAGGGGACACCTGAGCGCGGCTGTGGCATCTTTGGTGACTGATCACACGGCTGCAGAAAGGCTGTCCCCGACTCTTCAGGCTCTCGCTGGAAGGTGAATTGCAGCCAATATCCCGCGCGGGGCAAGGACATGGTTCTGCCCTAGTAAACATGGTCACTTTATACCGCCCGCCTCCTGCGTGGACACGTTTCTCCTCATTGCACACCCATCCATCATGTGCTATCCAATCCCAGTGTGAAGGAAGTGAAATTGGGATAGCAGGGAAGGATTAGGCGCCCCTGTGCCCCAGGGAGCCGGCCTGGCTGGGGGCACCCCGAGCCCCTGCTGCAGCGTGGCCGCGGCACCTTGCTCTCCCGTCTTGTCCCTAAAGGTCCGCGAGCACACCAGGCTCCTGACATGTCCAGCTCTCACTCTTCGGCAAAAGGCTTGCAGAAACCAGGTTGCAAAAGGACATTTCAAAAAAACCTAGGATACTTTCATTGCCAGACCTCCGGAGTTTGAGCACAGCCCCGAAAATCCCAGGTCCGGATGTCCTGGCCCCGGGGCGGCCGCACTAGAGGAAGCAGCTGAGGGACAGTCACCTGCAGGACAGCCAGCGCTGGCCACCCCCGGACAAGCACCGAAGGGCTCTCGCGCCGGACGGGGCGAACGTCGTGCGTTACCGGAGAGGTGCAGCTGAGAGCCCAGGGGACAACATTACGGTTGCCTGCCTTCTCCGCTGGGGCACGGACCTCTGGAGAAGCCCGGGACAGAGGCCCCGGCGGCTCTCCGGGGCGGCGCGGCAGAGCCGTGACAAGCGAAGCCCTTCGGCAGCGGGCGCGAGCGGCTCGGCCCCACGTGCGCGGCGGCCGGGAGCTGCAGTCCCCGGCTCTCAGCTGTCGCGCTGATAAAGCGCTGCTCTGCGTTCCCTTATTTAGGCAGGCCGCACCGCTGACGCCGGCCGTTTCCGCACGTCATTTGCGCCGTACGGCGGTGTCCCCCGAGGAGCCGTCCGTCCCTGCCCGCGCAACGCAGAGCTGAAACGCTGAGTGCGCGGAGACGCAAGTAACGCTGCCCGGGAACGCGGCCGGGCAGAGGAGGCTCACAAAGCGGTACGGGAGCGGCGTTTCGCCTCCCGGCAGCCTAGCGCTCCTGTTATTTTAAGGGAGAGCTAAGACATGCTCCAGAGACGCTGAGTACAGACCAGAAACCCCCTTAGGCTTCAAGACCAGGCAACAAACTGTGTCATGAGCGAGGCCTGTGCGAGGCCACAGTGAAGGGTTTTCCCAATGCTGAACCCTCGCAGCAGTTCTGCAACATCCCAATTCACCCCCAGACTCACCCTGAGCCACTGCTTGGATGCACTTGGAAAAGTAAAACCCTATATTAAGGGATATTAATGCCAAACATTTCAAAATCCAGCTTAGAAATTCTTACAGACATCTATTCAAGTGGCAGTGTTGTAGGACCTCTGTAGGAAGTACAGTTAAAAAAAAAAAATCTAAAAACATACTCATTTTTAGTTGTGCTCTCCACTCACAAAGCATCCAGCTGCTCGGAGACTTTAGGGCTGGCATCTAAACAGGTGAAGCATAGCAGTGATTTCTTTATTGCTTCTTATATTTTGATTTCCTTTTGGTCCTATGACATCTGCAGATACATTTTAGACACTGTTAACAGGATGCACACCCTGCAAACTATCGCAGGGACTGGCCAGACCGCTGTGTTACAGGAGGCTCCGCAAAGTCCCCTCACTGATTTTGGCCATGTCACTAGGAAGCACAACTAGATACAGAAGGAAGATCACAGCCGACACTAGTCGAGTGGGACAGAGCTGGGACTGCAATATTCGCACTGCTGATTTTGTCACCCCGAACGCACTAGTTAGGAGGAAATCTGTTCTTGTTCGTGGCGCAGCTCCTGAGCGTACAGATGTCAAAATCAAAGTCCGTCCCCCTGACCCAGGCTGGCACCCTTGAAATGCAGCCAGTCCTGCGCCTCCTCTATTTGCTTATTTTATTTTATTCTGAGGAGATGAAAGGCGGCCACTTCCCACTTCCCACATCCCGCTGCCTGTTTTGGGAGGGATTGCTTTCCCCGTGCGGCGAGTGTGCACGTGCTCTGCGGTCTCGCGGAGCTGCCGCGGTGCAGCCCGCGCCTCCCGGGCATCCTGCCCACCGGCCCCCAGGGCGTCCAGCGCCCGCGCTCTGCACCGGCCCCACGGCGCGCACGAGGTGGCGGGGCAAAGCCAGCCCGGCTGGCTCAGGTACGGAGAGCAGCAGACCCGCGGCCACCCGGACCGCGGAGCAAGCTGCAACATCCACCTTCAAAGCTGGGTAACAGCCATACTGCTACCTGGGCCCGGGGCTGCGGAAAGCTGGGCTGCCAGGGTGGAACACCCCAAAGCTGCTCTTGGAGCCCCACGGTGGTCCTCAGCGGGGCGACTCTCCCTGGGGCGAAGCCCCGGCGCCTCCCGCGAGGGCCTCGGTGTCGCAGCCCACGTCCCACTCCCCGGCAGCTATTTCCTTTCCTCCCGGCGGCCGTCAGGGGACAGACGAGCCATCTGTCCTCAAGCCAACTTCCCTGCTTCGGCGACTGGGAAATGACTCCCCAGCTAGGATCCCACGACCCCGCCGGCTTTCCCAGCGACTCCAGCGGGTTTCTGAAGGAGCCCCAGACTCGGGGAGAGGGCGAGTACGGGGAGGATGAAGGCAGGAGGGGCATGTGGGCACCTCGGCCGTTAGCATCATCACCGGGTGCCGCAGGGGATGGCTTCGTTCCAGCTCCAGCGGGGATTGCTGGGATCACAGGGCTCACCCAGGCTGGCTGACGTAACACCCGGAAAGCCACGGGGCAGCCACAGTGTGGGGTGAAGCTAGTGACCATCGTACAACACCCGTTAACCCTGTCTGTGCGTGGTGGCCCCCATGCAGCAGTAGCGTGGTCTCCGTTTGCTGGCGCAGAGGCGCATTCAGCACTTTCAGACTATTTTTCTCCTGAACAACAGCACTCTCGGGGAGGATTTAAGATACTTTAGCTCACAGGAGCTTTGCCCCCTTAGCTGACCTTCAGCTTTCCGGATCAATGTGCCCCATGTTTCTGCTTCGCCAGCAGTAACTGGGCTTTGCTCACATGTCCGTGCGGGCACCCCAGGCTGTGCCGAGACACCCCGTCCCAGCGAGGGACCCGACGAGGCCAGAGCTGCGCAGCCCAGAGGACAAGGCCACCAGCGGGTCCAGAACTACAGCCAGAAAACCCAAACCGAGCACGCAGAGGGGAGGATCTGCAAACCAAAGCCCAGGCCCATGGGCGCCCTTGCACTGGAGACACCCACAGCGAGAGGAGGAAGAGCACGGTTTTCTGATGGCCACTGAACATATGTCCTTGGTCTGCCACCGCATTCAAATCCATTGTCACACACGAGACGCATGCCAGGCTTTGAAAGCACATCAGCACAGCCGTGCTGCAGAGCGCTGCAGCCTCGCGTATCTTCATATTTTGGTAGCATGCCTGAGATTCCTAAGGTGCAACTGGCAGGGGTTTGCACAGCTGCCAGCACTCGGGCTTGTTTTTCTCTAGGTTTCTTTGCCTTAAAGAGCCTTTTATGGTGCAAAAAGAGCGAATTCTGGTCTTCCCTGGATGTTGCATTCCCAAACAGTGAAAGACTGGATGTCACATTAGTTTAGCTCTGCAAGGGGCTCCCCCAAGTGCCATGAAAATCAAGCTTTCCTCCACAACAGCAAAGGTGCATGGATTTAGTCATGCTTCTGCACAGCCTGGTTGCTGGGCCACGGTAATTAGTTCCTAACGATAATCACACATAGAGGTATGTCGTACCTTCCCCGAAGGAAGGACTTGTGTGGCCTCAAAGACATTTCTTTGGGTGAGGCCATTCTGACAGCGGGAGTCGCGGTTGGGTGCTGTTAGCAAAGCAATGCCCAGGGCTCACGGGGGACTGGGGGAGGCAAATCCCCCGTTTTCTCCCCTCTGAAATCTTGGCACCATTTACACACACTGGGACTTAACGTAAACAGGAATTTGACATTAGCATTGCTTCTGGGGTAATCCAAGAGTCTCAGCTCCTAACTTTGAGTGCTGCCAGCCCCAGTGAAACCCACTTCCCACTAAGGTGAGGCCAGTTGTTCCTTGTCCTCACACACGAAAGATCCGCTTTGATCTTGGAGTGATCTCCACCGTGAAATGAGTTTATCCTGCCTTGGGTAGCCGACCCAGCGGTGAAATACAAGTGGCATTCGTTCAAGGACATGTCGGGATGGGCAGCTTCAGCAGCTGGTCCCCGCAGGCTTCGGGACACAGCACTTGGGATATGGACGGTTGCTGAGCGGGGAACACAGAGATACTCCAGGCAGCTCTGGCTGGAGACAAGGCGGTGGGGGGCTTTCAAAAGCAGGGATGAATTCTGTAGCTGCCGCGGGATTTGGGTCAGGAAAGGGATGAGACCCATCAGGGACTCTTGGTCATCAGGGCAACACCTAAAGGACGGGAGCCAGGCTGCGGTGCAAAGGCCCCAGGGCTCCAAGCAAGGACGGGTGCAGGGGAAGCATTTTGGACACGTGGATTCAGCCCGCACCCTCCGATGGACGCTGCAGTCGCAGGAGTAATGCAAACACCCAAGCTAGCAAACTTCACCTCGTGGTTATGAGCCCGGAAGTTGCTGATGGTAGTACAGCCCTTTTATAAACCTTAGCGATTCATTTTCAAAATCTGTACACAATTATTTACTGTCATGGGTGTGGAAACCGAGGCATGGGCCAAGGCCAAAGAGAAAGCTGGTGACAGAGCTGGGATTACATCTGAGGAGCCTTTCTAAGCGATATTTAATATATTTACTCTTGACTACAAAGCTGAGCTAAAAGAAGAAGGAAGCAGCATGTGAATCAGAGTTTTAAAGGGCAGCAGGAAGAGGCAGCAGCTCTGCACAGTGCAACCTACTCCAAGAAGAAATGCTACCTGAAACAGTAAATTAAAGTTTAAAGAAAGCAAAGACAATCTCCCCTTTGCAGCAGGTCCAGTACTAGCAGCATTCAGAGCTCTGAGTGCTGAGGCCCTGGATATCCGAGCAGCACCAACTTTGTCCTGTAAAATGCTTTTTAGGGATGCCCTAAGGGGGAAACCCAGATGCCGCTGCTCCGCAGCCCCCAGCCACCCTCCAGGAGCCGCAGCAATCACCGTCCTCAGCTGCACACAAAACGCCACGCGAAGAGCGAGGGGACTGCGATCAGAGGCAGCTCGGGGCTGCGTCCTCTTCCCCGGCCTCAATGGTTGCATTACACAAGGTCTGCAAGGGGAGGACTCCCTTGAGGAAAACGGCCGTAATGTCTTATTTCCTCCGGCTCCAAGGTTTCCTTAATAGGAAATTATTTCCAAGCCGCGCTCATGAGGGCTGCAGTCCCCCGCGAGGGCAGCGGGCGCATTCCAGCCCCTGATGGAAAACACTGCAGAACCGCGTTTGATCCAACGTGTAAATAGTGCGTAATAAAAAGAGGCTTATATAAACCGGCCGAGTTGTCAGGGAGCAGCTTTTGCAGCTCTAACCTCGTTATTTATGGCCGGGGAGCAGCGCGGGCGCGCGCTTCTCCGGGGCGCCGCGAGAGCCGGTGTCGGGCTGAGCCCGCTCTGCCCCTCGCCGCCCGCTCGCGCCGCGGCACGCTGTTATTTTTATCATAGCTGTCCCTGCACGGCGTCCGCTCGAAATCTTGCCGGCTTCTCTCTGCCGGTCTCCGAGGCAACGGAGCCTTGCTGCAAACAAGCACGCGCCCGCAAAACTTGGAGCCGACACGGCCGTCGGCAGGGCAGAGCCGGGGTTTCTCTGAGGGCTTTGGGGAGGGAGGCAGAGACGGCGTTTGCAAGGGCACCTTCCTGGGCGCTTGGTAATGAAGGCAGGTTAATAAAACGGCCGTAAAAAGGAGCGAGGCAGGAGAGCCCCAGGATCGCAGCGGGAAGCCCCCGCTCACGCCGCCTCCGCCACACCAGTCTGCAAGAGCCAAAACACCCCTGCGGCCCCCAAAACCAAGGCCGTGCCATGGGAACGGAGCCGTGGGATTGCTCCGTGCCTCCCGGTGGGCCTGACTCCAGGGGAACCCCAAAGGGGAGCCGGAGAGCGAGCACATGGCGTCCCGTCCTCCCCGAACCGGGTCGGGCACGTCCAGCCGGGATGGCCCTGGCCCCGGAGGGTGAAAAATCGCCATCGCTGCTGAGCAAAACCCGGGCAGGGAAAGGGTTCGACAGAGCGGCGAGGTGGAAACCGTGAGGGCTTCCACAGCCGCAGCTCCCCGAGGAAGAGGAGGAGCGAGGAGGCTCGGAGCTTCCACCCGCCAAAGGCCCCGTTCGCCGCTACTGACATCTCCGTCCACCATCGACCGGTTCGGGCAGCGAGCGCCCGCTTTAGCGAGTCGGACTACGGGGACCCGTGCCCGCTGCCTCCGTGCCCCGCGCGCAGCGGGAGGAGGAGAAGCGGCTGCCGCGGGGACGGGGCGCCCAGCTCCGCTCCGCGGCGGGCCGGCTCGGGGACCGCTCCTCGGCGAGCAGCGCTGGCGGAGGACGGGCGCTCTGCTTGGCGACCGGCAGTGACCCGCTAAACTAAACGACGATTAAAACTAAACGCCGTAAACCCACCGCCGAGCCGCAGCTGGGGGCTGCAGGGAGGGCGGAGCGTGGCTGCGCACTGCTTTTCTCAGGGGCTGCATCACGCTCGCTGCTCAGGAGCCTGTTTGATCGGCCATAGGCAAAACCACCCTCTTTTTCGCTCTGCCCTGTCAGTAAAACCCCGCTGCTGCTGCAGCGGGACCGAACGGCGCTGGGAGGCCCGGCGCGGCGACGGGCGGGAGGTCAAACGCCCGCCCGAGCAGATACTGATTGCCGCCGGGAGCTCGGTTAAACTGCGGAAGCCGCTGCCGGGCGACTCCGAGGAGGCCAAAGGCCTAAGTCTGCCTGAAAAAGGAGATGGGAACGGGGGAAAGCTGCAAGCCGGCCCCGCTCCCCCAGCAGCGAACGGCGGGGAGCCGCGCTGACCCCGCCGGCGCGGCGAGGAGGGGCCGGCGGCAAGGGCGCCCCGCCGCCGGGTGCCTGCATGTCGGCGGCCCGGCGCGCCTACCTGGAAGCCGCGATCTCCGACTTCTGCCGGGCGATGGCGGCTGCCCTCTGCGCCCCCTCCACGCTCCGGTCCACCTTCTGCCGGATCTTGGCGCTCTTGAGGGGGATCACGCGCTTCTTCATGCCCTTGACGAGGACGTTGTGGCGGTACTTGCCCTCCTCCTTCTTGCCGTCGGGCAGCGTGGTGCAGCCGTAGCCGTGCCGCAGGTTGTCCAGCCACTCGCCCTCGTACTTGAGGCCGCTGGACCTCTCGCTCACGCCGAAGCCCGAGCGCTTGTCGTTCTTCCACTCGCCCATGTAGGTCTCCGTGGTGGTGGCGTCGATGTCGGACTCGAAGGGGGGGAACTCCTCGCCTTCGGCGCCCTCGCCCAGGCTGACGGTGGAGGTGGCGTCGCTGGCGGCCGAGCTGATGCCGCTCTCGCTCTTGAGGAAGCTCACGCGGCTCTTCTGGCTGGCCAGGGACGACTTGGACTCGGATTTCTTCAGCTTCCCCAGCAAGGAGCCCCTGCGGAAGAGACCCCCTTTCTTGGACTTGCCGGCCTCGGCGTCCGCGTAGAGGCTGAGGGCGAAGCCGCCGCGGGTGATGGTGGGCGACATGGGGAGGCTCTCGGGGTTGGCGGCCGGCGAGTCCTGCTGGGGCAGGGTGCCGTTGCTGTGCTCGCTGCGCAGGGAGGAGAGCGAGGTGCGCAGAGGCGAGCGGACCACCGAGGCCATGCCGTAGGGCACGCTCTGCCGCACGCCGTAGCCGTGCCGCATGCCGTTGGTGAACTGGCCCTGGTACGTTCCTGCGGGAAAGAGAAGGGACCCGGTTAAAGACATCTTTTCCCTTCCCACATGCATGAATCCAGCAAATGAAAATGTGCTACGCTGCCATGCCAGCTTTAGATGAGATGGGTCCACCTTTGCCTTCCCTAGAAAAGAGAAGCCCAAACCGCACTATTATTTACCTGTTTGCAATAGCCACAGTCCCAAGGTGGAGCGCCAAGGGGAGCGAGGACAGAGGATACAAGCCAGAGTAGGTGACAGGTCTCCTTTAGCTCACCAGAAAGGGGCCAGAGTACCAGGCTGCACCAGTGCAAACCCAAAGCAACCTTGACGGACATGGTCCAGATTTACACCGGGGCACCTGGAAGCAGGAGGCAGCCGCAGTGAGGCTGAGCCTGGGCTGCGCTGTGCGGGTGACAGCAGCCCTGTGCGTACACACGAGCCGATACGGCACAGCGCTCCTTGGCTCGGTGACAGTCCCCTCCAGCCCGTTCTGCAGTTTGTCACTCGCAGGCCTGCCAGGACGCGCTCTTGACCCAAGAGACGGGCACCTGGCCATCGCCCAGGGTCCCCAGTGCACCTGCAGCAGCAGCATCTTGTCCCTGACGTACGTTTTGCCCACAGTCCCAACACCAAGAAGCGAGCCACGCTGCACGGAGGGAGAGATGGGCAGAAGGAGAGGACGGGAGAGCAGCAGCTCTGGGAAGGGTTCCCCCAGCTCTGTCCCCATCTCCAAAAATCACAGCCCTGTCCCCCTTCTCCTGACCCAGCTCAGAGACCACGCATGTGACGGAGGGGAGGCCACAGAGATGGACGTGCTTGCTAGGGGACTGCACCCAGGGGTACAGGACCCCGCTAAGAGCCACCAGGACAGCTCGAAGGATGGGGAACAGGAGATTGTTCCTCTACTGGCCAGACCCTTCCCAGGTCCGCGCCCTTCTGTGAGTACAAGAAGGCAGATGCAAGTGCCAGAACGGCAAGTTGAAGACAACAGCTCTGACCCTTCTCAACAGGATGTCAAGGGACTTAAATTATCGAAACCCTCCCGAGAAGAGCTCCTAAGAAGAGCAGGATGGCCGAGGAGGGGAGCCTTTACCCCCCCAGCGGTGGGCGCTGAGCCTGGCCGGCCGGGGCTTCCTAAGAGCTTCCTGGGGATCCGTGACATCCTCCAGCCCCAGGGACCCACGATGTCCCCCAGCCCCTGCACTGGCAGCCCGGGTTTCACGCGCCGTAGATACAGTTGCCTCAGTAACCGGCAAACCACCCAAACAAAAGCGGCATTCAGCTCCGCGCCGTTCTCCTCCGCGCTACAGAGGCTGGAACGGGCCAGCCCTGCCCGAGACCCGCAGCGGCAGGGCAGCCGCCCGCGTAGCCCCCTGCCCCGCGCGGAGGGGGGGGTCTGCGGTGGCGGCGCTGGGGGGCAGACGCTGCCGGGAAGCCACCCCACTCCGCCGTCCTCCCGGGAGCGGTGTCGTGCAGGCAAACGGCCAGCTGCGCAGGGAGCATTTGCACGGGCATCTGTCCCAAAGCGCCCGCTTTTCATTAGGCAGCGACAGTGATTTACCAGGAAGGACTAACTCTTAGGGATGTGAGCCCTTCCCGGCGGCAGCGTTCCCCGGGGCCGAAAGGCCCCCCCCCGAACTCCCCCCCAGAAAGAAGGGGGCAACCTGGCTTCAAGGCATAACTTTCCACATTCAGACGCTGTTACTGAGACCAGGGATGACCCCACTCCCCGGGGATCAAATCCCATTCCTTCTTTGGCGACGGTGGGAGTGCATATTTTAGCAGTCTCCCAGGCCACTTCTGCGGCATAATCTCCCAAGCCTCAGGTTTCGCTGCAAGCCGCTTTGGCCCCGTCTGCGGGGTGTTGGCTTACAGCGCCGGGGGCCGGGAAAGGCAAGAAGCGCCCGCGCCCGGCAGCACCTGCTGCCCCGGCTAGCAGCCCCCCGGGCGTCGGGGCCGTGGGGACGTGCTCACCCGCGCCGCGGCTCTGGGACGGGGGTTGGGGGCTCCCTGCAGCTTCGCTTTCCCTGCTGAGTCTACCAAAAGCAACAAGGGTTCAGGCTGTGTGGAGTATCTGCACGCTGCGGCCAGGCGCCCAAGGGCGGCCGTCTGCCAGAGCAAGGTAGGAGCGCCCTGCTTCTTGGCATAGTTTTAACCATTTCTATTAGGAAAAAATAAGGCGGGAAGGGCAGCACAGGTTGGTAGTTTGGGCATGAGCTGGAAGCCAAGGACCATCATCTGAGGTCTGCTACACCCCTCCGGTGTACGCATCTGGGCAAGCTTCTCACCCTGCTGGGCTCCCAAATCCCTCTCTGTAGAACCATGACAACTCATCTTCATAAATCATAATTAAAGAGCTACAAAGAACACACATACTGCCCCCATTTTCCTCCCCACACCTTCCCCATGGCGAGCTGGTGAATTCAGAGCTTCATCTCCGCTTGTGCTATGGCTGCGACCGGCGAGCAGGGCTGACACGCGATAGGGGTGACATTAGAGGCCTCCTTGCAGGGTGGGACAACCTCCAGCCGTGCTCGATGCCCTGCACGTGGACGGCTCCGTCTGCTCTTGCCACCACATTAACCATCTGGGAGAGGCGTTCTGGGAACATCCTGCAGGACAGGGAGGCTCAGCGCCACCTCGCCCTCCAGCAAGCCCCTGACTCCTTCCCTTCTTCCCGACTGGTGCCAAGGCCACCTCCCAGCCGGGTGGGAAGGGAAAAGCCACAAGGCAGAGCAGGCCTTTGAGCAGCAGAGATTTAGGTGCCTAGTTCTCCTTGGCACACAAGTAAACCTTGACCATGCATCTGCACAAGGTGTTGGGCAGACCATCCCTTTAGGTTGGTTTAGGCTGCCTGATTTAAGCCTGTATTGGACAAGTGACATTTCCTCTCCAGAGTGTGGTGTGACCACAGCTGCCAACCACATCCAGCTTAACGGAGGGCACCGAAACACTGCAGGCACCCAGAAATGCAAAACAAACACGGAGCCAAGTGGGCACCAGAGCCAGGGCAGGAGGAGGCCTGGCTGGTGAGGGGCCACCAGGGTCCATGCTGCTTCCCAAGTCAAAGCCAACAGTGCCCAAGCAGAGCCACAGAGCACGTGCTGGGGCAGGGCAGGGGTGAGAAGGGCTCGACGTGCGGGCTGTCCTGCATCGGGGCTGCCGGGCAGCCAGCACGTGGCACAGAGACAACGCGGCTCCTTCCTCGTCACGCAGCAAGAAACGGCACCTGGGAAGAGCTCACGGCAAAGCACCCTCCTCTCCCTCTTAGCAAAGCCCAGCTAGCGCCGCGGAGGGGACGCGGCTGAGCAAGCCCAACGGGAAGGCGGGGGACAGACACGGTCCCTGTGCCCCTCGGAGGCACCGTTCTCCTCTCAGCCGCCCCAATGCCAGGCAGGCACAAACTCTGCCGTGGTCAGTGCAGCTGCAGCAATACACAACTGGTTCTCTAGTGGGAACCACCCACAGCACCAGCAGTCAGGGCTGCTGGGATCCAGTCCTGGTGCTCCCGCTGAGCCACGAGTGGCCTTGGCCAGCTCATTTCATGTTTTCCTGACTCAGTTTCCCACTGTGGAAAGAGCTCTCCTGCTTTCCCAGCTCTGCAAGGGCTCCGGCAGCTCAGCCCATGAGCTCGCCCCGCTTCCGCGGCGGCCAGGCACCAGCACCCAGCCAGGCAGCTTGGGCAGGGCCGCGGCCGCCCAGCAGCGCTCGGCTTCCCAGCCGGACGAAACCGCTGCTGGGGCGAGCTCGATCTCTGCTCCGTAGCCAAAGGGTTCTTCTCATGGCAGAAAGTGTCCCCTGCTGTATGAGCAGGCTGATTTTACATCGCAAGCTTTGAGCAGAGACAGGCTCCTAGTTGCCTGTGCACCGAGTTCAACAGAACGGGGCTGTACCAGCTCGCTCTGCATCACGGACACGCTCCGAGCACACCCGCATGCATCTGACCCTTAGCTGCCTTGTGGGCATCAAAGCATTCTGCAATTTGAAAAAATATATATCAATGGTTTTGATACTAAAATACACAAGCAGGAGCTAGGACTGTGCAGGTCTTTTTTTCTTTTTCTACCTGATTCAGAGTTGCACCAACTTCAGTGATTGCTTTGGTGACCGAGTGGCTCTTTCCAGGAGTTTGATTTTGCCTGAGGAGGGCCCGGCTGGCCGGGGCGGCAGCCAGCCCGCTCGCCCTTCCCCCAGCACTCTCCTGCCCCAGCCCAGCAGTACAGCTCAGAAATTTTGGCTTAGAAAGTTTGGCTTGGAAATTCTCCCATGGAGTTTTGCCCTCTTTCCATTTTTCTTTAAAATTAGAGCGTTACAATGCGCATTTTCATGGCAAAAATACACCTCCCTGTGCCTGAAACGTGCTTTTTGCTTTATGCCTGTAGGAACAGCAAAGAGAGGCAGCAGAGGGGTGGGCCACGAGGACAGCAGTGACAGGGCTCAGCTCCACGCCCGGGGCTGCAGGCCAGCACAGGCGAACCGGCTCCAGAGCTGCAAACGGCTCAGAAAAGATGACGTGAAATTAGTCTTAAGAGTTGCATAATGAGATAATCTTCTTTGCATGAAAAACTGTACGCGACTGGACTATCAGCTTTGTCCGGGGCAGGAGGCTGAAGGCAAAGGAGCGAAGCCCCGGGGTGGGGACGGCGGGGGCTGCGGCAGGGTCTTTCCACCCGGCTCGGTGATTCATTTCCCTCCCTGCCTGGGAGAGACGCTCTAGCACGGAAAGGCGTTCGCCTCCCCGCCGCTCTCCTGTGGAAACGCAGCCGGGGCCGGCCCGAGGGAGGGCCGACGCTCTCGGTCTCTCTGTAATGGTGTGCGTACCCTTCCCAGTGACAAACAGGCCCTGGGCATGATGTGACGTGGGACAGGCAGGACGCAGAGCTGCAAGCCGACGCGGCCACGCTGCTCACAGGCGGGACAGGCAGCAGGAATGCAGCCCTGCACCCAAACCGCTGTAAAAAAGCGGACCATCTTCTCACGTGAAAAAAACCCTCTATTCAGGATGAAGCTGGGACAGGGCCTCACCGCTGCCTCGCCAGCCCCGTCTCTCACCACGGCAGCCCGAGCTCGAACAGCCTGATCCAACCCGCTGGCAGACGAGGTCCGTCTTCTCCGTCTGCCCCTGAACAGAGCAGGGAGGGGGACCCTTGCTACGCGTTTTCATCGGAGGGGAAGGATCGAGCTGCAGCGATGACTAAAACATTGTCCCCGCAGACCTCCCTCCCCAACGCACCGATTCCCGGCCGACGGGGCGGTGGTACCCTCCGGTTCACCCTGGCAGCACGTCAGTCCTCCTGGTAGTAGCTCGAGGGCAGGAGGAGACGGTGCCGGGCTGCGTCACAGACAAATCCTTCAGCTCCCGGCGCGCACCCAGCCCCGCCGGCGAGAGCCCGCTGACAGCGGATGTCACCTCGCCCCTTCCCAGGCTGCGCCTGAGCTCTCGTGTGATTAGCTATGAATGCAAATAATACAAACAACTGGGTAAATAATGCAAACAACTCAAATAGTATCGCTGTCTTACAATCATCTGCTGTCGCCCTGATACAGTAATGACAGACGTGTTGGGAGAACGTAGTATGAAAGGCCAGACGCATTAAATCGTGCACAGGGCCATGTGCAAGACAGACAGAGCAGTGAAGCCTGGTGCTTGCTGGTGGTGTCAGTGTCACCAGGGGAAGGACTGCTGTAATACTGCCTGATGGTTTCGGCTGGAAATGAAAGGGAAAAAAAATGGAGAGGAAGAAAAGACACAGCATTAATTCCTGGGTTAAATTCAGCCTTGCGGTAACACTGCTACGGAGGCAGCCTGGGCTGTAGGACTCCAAATGCTGGACGAGAAAACTGGGATTTGAGAGGCCCTGCTCCATTTCTGGTGTGTTATGTGACCTTTGACAAGTTATTCTGCCAGTCTCAGTCACATGGAGAGAACTCCACTTTCCTCGTAAAGCACCCGAAGATCTCTGGAGGAGACGTGCTGCGGAGGTGGTGCCGCTCCCAGCCCCTCGCTGAAGGTGCACCGGACCTGGTGGGCCGCGAGAGCGCCCGGAGCTCCCGGCACCTGCGAGCGCTGCCCCAAGTCGGCTGCCAGAGCGCGACCGACCCCAGCGGCTGTGCTGCCTGTCGGCTGCCCTTGGGGTAGCGCAGCGAGCGAAACCAGTCGCCCTTCCTGCTTCAGCTCCGGCGAACCCCCTTCCCTTTCGCCCCCGGCGGCAGCTCCTGCCCGAGCCCTCAGTCTGCGCTGCCCGGTCCCGTACGTGCAGACACAAACCAGCAGCGTCTCGGCTCCCCTCGGAGCACATTCCTGCTTCCCCATCGCTCCCGGCGCTGCCCAGGGGCGCTCTGAGCACTGGCTGCTCCCGCACCCGCCGGGCCCCTTCCCGCAGCGCTTTCGCTGGCCTCGGCGCCGCCGGGGCTGCGTCACCTCTGGGCAGAGCCGCGAGCCCCGAGGGTCCGCGTGGCTGCGCACCGCCTCATTTCGGATTTGCCTTTTAAGCACACTTCCTCGTTTCTTTTCCCCTTTCTCGTGGTCTCGTGATCGCTCAGTGGTCTAATTGTTTCCGCACACGGTTAATTTACACCACTGTTTTCTTTCAGCTCCCTAGAAACCAAACTGCAGCATCAAAAATAATAAGTTGGTTTTAGGATGCTTTGATTGAAAGCGAGTTCTCCCCACCATACATATATGTATATATAAAAGGTTATTTGTAAAGCAAAGCGTAGGTTTGGTCCTGAATCCTTTGTCAGCAGTAAGATTCTGCACTAACAGTGAGATTTTTTTCTGCAGTCAGATTTGACAGGATCAAGCACTCCGAATCAAAAGACAAAAATGAAGTCCTCCTTCTAGTGGAGATAAAATTTAGAGGTGGAAGTCAAATAATTAGATGTTTACTTCTAACTCATGCTGTAAAGCGGTGAGTTCCTTCATGCAGAGCCTTCCAAAACCCAAATCACCTTCTTTAGATATCATATCCTGCCCCTATAAGGGGCTCCAAGCCCTTTGCTGGTAATAGAAACAGACACACACATATATATTTAGCTTGGATACCTAAGGAAACATATCATAGTGTTACTGTATCTGCCTGTCCATACCCAAGGAGCTCTGAACCCCTCCCTGACTTCAATCAACTTCATGGAAGGAGAGCTCTTTAAGAGATCGACCTCCCACAGCTTTCATGAAGACGGGCATTTGGTAGAGGAGAATAAGAGAGCGATACAACCAGTGCCTGGGCTAAACCATAACGTGAATTCACTTCTTACTAAACACCAAAAATCTACATGGGATTTCACAAGAAAAGCTTCACTCCAGATCCGGGCTTTATTTAGACACTTAACTCAGCCAGCCGCAAGACACAAATCACAGGCAAGCCAGTTTCCTCATGCACCGATTTAAGTATATTTTAAAACATGAGAATCAGCTGCATCTCCATTAAATCTGCTTATGGCCCAATAGTGACCTAAAGCTTCTAGTGAACTGGCAAGAGCCCCTTCTTCCCAGCAACCTCTTTTCGCATGGCTGGCTTCCAGGGGGCTTGTGAATCACATCCCCTACTCGAGAGATGGCAGGTTTCCAAAGGGTTTCCAGATGTTTATCTTGGCAACCTCTGATTCAAATACTAACAGGTCCTGTTAACAGTCTGGCCACATCTGGATCTTGCAGATGGTTACTATGCACAGGTGAGAAGACAATACAGGAGCAGATCCTGCAAGTTAATAAGGTAATTCCACCTCTTTCCCTTATGCTTGATGTTGGCCAACAATCATAAACTTGGCTTCAGATGTAGCTTTCTACGTGTTCCCTTCACATCAGAGATGTTCATACACTGAATGAATTGCTCAGACACAGACCAGCCAGGACCTGGTCACCGAAAGCAATGAGCAAACGCTTGGCAGCTGGATCCCTCTGTGTTGTGAACTTCTCAGGCCTCACAAGGTGGGTCTGGTTGGGCACTCAGGTGGCTGAGCTTCCCCACTGCCCACAGTGGCTTTGGCAGGTCACATCTTTATGGGTCAGGGCTAAACTGGCAGCTTAGTACTGCCCCAGGGATCACGTAGACAGCACATTCCTGAGTATCGGACAACACCCAGGGAGGGCTGGGAAGTGTTATGCTGGCAGAAATGCTATCTTATATATCCATATAGGATAAAATCTTGACTCATGTTTCCCCCTCTTTCTGTTCCAAGTGCTCGGTACAAGATCTAATCAAATTCCAACTCCTATGTCATGTTTTGCCTCTTTAGACTCTCCTGCACATTAACCTGAGATTCTGTGGCACTGTACCCTCAGAAAAAGATGCATTTTAGTAATCAGTGAGGAAATGGCTGTGAAAATGTATATGAGACTTTGAGGTCTTCAGAATTAAAGTTACTTGCATAGAAGATATTCAGCAGGCAACTGTTGCTTACAGTTATCAGATCACTACACATTATTAGTCAGACACAGCTTACACGTAACCTACAGGTCTTAAGTCAAGATGTTAAGCTTTTGCAATGCACAGCTGCTTTGTAAGTACATATATGTTTTAGCCTTAACTTTTGATATCTCTGTGCAACACGCACAATTTGAGTGCTTTCCAGTGGCATAAATCAATGGCCACATGGCAGACAAGCTAAAATTTAAGGAGCTGGAGAGATGAATCAGTTCTGGGCTGCATCTACACTGACAACCTCAAAGGGCACAAACAAAATGAGTTAACTTGAAGACTATGTTCCCAAGCTTAAAGTTAGCCAAGTACCTAGGGAACTTGTTGAGAAAAATCTATATATATATAAAAAAGCCTAACTCTGACAGCCAGTATCTTGAATTAATCCATTTTTCTAATGTCTATAATTCAGATGCTTTTTATTCTGATGATATATACCATTACTGTTATTTTTCTTCATAAACAGACTCCATTGCATGTCCTGGATAAATATAGTTGCAATTCTGATACATATTTTGAAGGGTATTTCTTTCAAATCACCCTCTTTATTTAGCTATCCTAAATATGGCAGCCTGGAACATTACAGTATTGAAGAGCTACAGAATTACTAGCACAGGGATTCTTGTGATGTTCCCAACCCCAAATGTGCCACTAATGCAAAAACACAGTTAGACTAAGCATTTACAGAGGGTACAACAAATATCTGACTACTCCGTGCATTTGTGTACTAGCAGGGGTTGAGAGTTTCAAAGTAATCTAAGGGATTTATTTTAGGGAAAGACGTGTGACTAAGTATCCTAAACGGCTTTGATAAACTCAACCAGAATGTTTCAGCAAAGCAGATGTTCAGGCATCCGTTCAGCGACACGCGAGCGGTATTTAATACACAGACACAGTGCGCTACGGTGCTGTAGGTGGCTTATATCCAACGTGAAAACATTCACAACTCACAGGCCAATGAGAAAGTTAATGGCTTGCTGCAGTCGCTAACCAGCCAGGAGTTTCTGGTTTAGTTCAGCGATGGACTGGAATAATCTATCACTGGAAAATCCAGAGTCGTGGACTACAGAAAATAAAGACTGCTGATATTTACTATCGATCCTGACACTCGAGGATGGCTTTCAAGGGAGGGATGGCAGGGGTAACACTCACTGCTACTCCCTCGCGTTGGGAGCACGCAAGCAGCACATGCTGTGCTCTCCCAGGGGACAGCTAGACTGCAGAAATGAGGGCACGGACACACTTTTAAAAGGCAGTTCCACCCCTATTTCTCCAACTCAAGCACCAGCACCAGAACGGCTGGGTGCAGTCCCTCGTGCCTGTCCAGACCTTGCTGGCAGGGATGGGATCAGGTAACCCCTCTGTGGGGACGGCACGCAGCCCCTGCCACCACAGGCCAGGTACCGTGATGTCAGACACCCTCTTGACCCCTCCAGAGTCACCCTTACCTCCGTCGGCGTACGTCTCGGTGCCATAACCATCCTGCAGCCCGTTATTCCAGGTACCTTCATACTTGGCTCCGCTGCTCATGCTCTGCCTCGTGCCATACCGTCCCTTAAAGCCATGGGTCCACTCGCCTCGGTAAACCCACCGTCCTTTGGTCTCGATTCCTAGGCCGTGCCTCTTGCCTTGGGACCAGTAGCCTTCGTAGGTGTTGCCGCTGGGCCACGTGTAGATGCCCACCACTTCGAAGCCGTAGTTCCAGGAGCCCGAGTACTCGCCCTGGCCCTTGGGGCCGGTGCAGATGCCGTGCCCGTGGGCTTTGCCCCCTTCCCAGCCCCCGCAATAGGCGCCTCCATCGTCAAAATCGAACCTGCCTCCGCTCATGGTACCCCACAGCCCCGAAGCCGCCTCGCTCCTCTCCCTCGGCCCTTCTCTCGCTCGCCCTCTCTCCGCCCTCCCCGCTCAGCTGGGCAGCTCTGCCAGGGGCAAAGGTTTGGGGCGAGGGAGAGGCTGCCACATCGCCGCAGGAGCCGGCAGCAGGCGCCTGCCGGGGCGCCTCGCCTTGCCCGGCCGAGGGGCCGGGGGGTGGGAGGAAGGAGAAATTGGAGGGAGGGAGGGAGGGAGGGGAGAGGAGCGCGGAGGAGGGGCGGGCCGGGCCGGGCCGGGCCGGGGGCGGTGAGCGCCCCGGGCACCGCGCCGGGGGAGCCGCGCCGCACGGAGCCGAGCCGCCCCGCGCCGCGCCGCTACCTGCCCCGGCGCCGCGCCCCCGCCCCGCCCGCCCGCCGCGGGGCCCCGCCGGCACCGGCCGAGGAGGCGGCCCGCAGCCCGGCCCGGCCCGGCCGCGATCGGCCGCCGCTGCCCGCCCGGCGCCGCCCGGCTCGCCGCCCCGCCGCTCTCCTCCCCCGCCGGGAGAAAGGTCAGCGCTGCCCTAACAAGGCCATCGGATCCCAGGAGCTGCTCCCAAAAATAACCCCCCGGAGCCCGGCCTCCGCCTCGCGGCCCTTTTATGAAGGAGGAAAGAGACACATCACCCGGGCGCCCCCCCTCCGGGCAGGCATCCAGGGAGAGAAGAGGCTGGGAAAGTCAACGTCTGCCGAAAATAGACCCTGGGAAGGGGGCGCCTCGCTCGCTCCGCGGTGCCCCGCCGGTGCGCGCAGCGCGGCAGCCGGGCGGCCCGGCGAGCTCGCAGGCTGCTGCCCGCTCTGCCCTCCCTGCTGCCGAGCCGGGCTCCCGCCGCTGCCCTGCTCGAGGCCAGAGCGGCACGGAGCCGTCGGGCTGGAAAAGGGAGAAAAACGCTCCTTCAGGTAGAGCTTTAAGAGTACTTCGCTGAATTAAAGCAAAGGGTAAAAGCACAGAGCTCATCCAGATTACAGCGTACCTCTTAACTATTTAGCTAGCGTCAGGTGAATTCTCCTTCCCCTCTTTGCTACATTTAAAGTGAATTTCAAGAGCTGCTTTATAGTAGTTAAAAGAATCCATGAATAATCATCTCCTCCCTCCCCCCCAAACCAAACAAAAAACACTCCATAAGATGTCCTGTTTAGCAGATGGTAGGTAGCAGAGTTGTAGTGTTTGGAAAGAGACAGGTAGGACCCTACCCTTGGGACTGTTACATCTCACTTACGACTGCAATTCATAACAGCAAATATAGAAGGTAGGGAGAGGTCAAGGAATGAAATACCAGTGTAACAGGCTAATCCAAGCCTTCCCTTCTTTCAGCCACACCTGGCCCAACTCCTACAAGCCTCATCACAGCAAGACTACAAGCAGGTGACATTCCACTTGCAGCAGCTTAGTATGGGGTAGTCAGCAAGAGCTCTGGGGTTAAACTGCATTACCCACAGGTGGTGCTCTCCAGAGGGATAGGGCTTTGAGATGAGCTCCCAGACTCAGATCTAGCTCTTGTGCAAAGCCTGTCAGACTTCAGCAAATTTCTTACTCACATAATACACTTCTACAACTTGGACAACCTCCCAATGTTTCTACGAAGAGGCAGCACAGGAAAAATGCACTTTATATATAACCACAAGAATAGCTAAATATGTGTACATAGCATATAAACTGTAGTATCTGTGTATCATCCTGTGCAGTCAGGTAAAAAGGGCTAATTTGCGCTTTAAGTACTGTAATGCCAAGCCTCATAGAAAAGTTAACTGTCCACTATCAAACTAACAGGAAAAGCCCTCATTTTCACTCAGCCACATAAAGGAAGGAATGGCCACTTAAGGGGCTTCGACAAGACTCAGAAGTGCCATCTGGCAGAACTAGCCCTCCAAAACAGATACCTAAGCGAATCAGATCTTAAAACTGCCTGAAGATGGAATTACTTAGAAGAAACAAACACTTGTTTCCTCATTTCTAAGCCTGCAGATTACTCAAACTTCTGAGGTTCTCTGCATCAGCAAGCATTAGAAATTCAAATTTTCTTAAAGCAAAACCATAGGATTTTGTTTTGTGGCTTCTAGGTAGACCAAAACATCTTAAAACTGCTTGTAGTAATAGAACTGAAAGTGTTAAGGCAGCAGTTACAGCTATCCAGAGACTCCAGAGAGACTTCATGGTGTGCCAGGACTTACCAGCACAAATATGTTGTAACCACCCTAAAAAGACGCCAAGTTCAGGACCATGTAATTATTTACTTAGCAACTCTTCCTAATTACATAGCTGTTTTGAACTGAGGGAACGCTTTGTTTAAGTGTTAGTAAGCTATGCGCATGCTTGCATTTAGGGGCCCATAACCCCGCTGTCTAAACAATCAAACTTTAGAGAAAACGCACATTTCGTGCATATTAAGGCACCACTCAGATCTGGTCTTATTTCTTCGTTTTGGCAGAGATTCACAGGCTGCTTCCAGAGCTCGGGAGGAGGCAGCCGGCATCTCGGCCTGGCCCGCAGCCGGGCCAGGGCTGACCTCTAGTGGCCCGACAGCACTCGCTTCCCCTCCCAGGCGACCCCAGCCCACACCTTGCCACTCTGTTTTTGGAGTACATCTCCTGGATTTCAATCCTCTTTCTAGAATATGGCATTGAGCACTTGACATGCTCTGCGATAACTAATCAAAGAAACAGTGAAAAGCCATGCCATATGGAAAGGTATTCTCATCCCCAATAATGACACCTACAGTGTTACACATAACAGTGCTGCAGCTTCTACTTGCAGATATTCGGGAACAGTAAAGAGCACTTCTTTGAGGAGTAAGATCATTTGACACTTCAGCAGCCCAGTCACATGCAGTCACAAAAGAGTTACCTTGAATTCAAAATACAGGTGGCAAAAATACAGCTATCTGAAGGCACAGAAATGGAAGGAAGACATGGGACCCAACCCACAAAAGGTAGATGACACTTTAGGACTTCTGGCAGTAACAGCCAAATTAGCAAGGCCACTTCACCCATGTAAATAAATTTTCAATCAAACAGACATTAGGTACTGCCACAGAGATGCCAAAAAACAGAGGAACTCTGAAGAATTTAGCTGGGAAGCGCTTGTCTCAAATTCTTCTCCAGAGCTTTACACAGGAGGAAAGTTTGGGGACAATCAACAGTGAACAAACTTAACACAGTTCACCTCCCCCTAAACAAATCATACATTTGATAGCATGCTCCTTTGCTATACACATATGGATGTATAAAAGACAGATTGTGTTGATGCGTATAAACTACAGCAAGCTGCTTATTTCTGGAGAAAACTTCAGAAAGAAAGCAAGGTTCCAAAATTTTGGACCTGGACAAGGCATCCAAGATGATGATGGTTTAGAAAAAGGCTGAAGGGGAGGAACAGGGGAAAAAAACCCACAATGCTCAAGACTTCCCTACTTTGCAGCTGGCAACTACTCACATTTGAACAGTAATACTTGGTGTTTCAGAGCAGGGTGAAAGGAATTGAAGAAACAGTGCAAGAATAAGATCCACTGAAGCTGGCAAATACTGTCTTTGGCCCTCTTAAAAAATACACCAAACTTCAGAGTCCATCATCTTATTTTTTCCTTTAGTTAACTCGAGAAGCAATTCCACTGAAGAAAGCAAGGTATTTCTGCTGCTGCAGACAAATCTCTAGGGTCTACTGGACATTCAATAAAAAGTTAGGCTTGTTTTACATTTTCCACTTACAGGGAGGAAAAAAAAAGCCCCACACTGCAGAGATCTAGATAATTGAAATAATCTTGTTTTGATCATCCAAGATACTTTCTGACCAGGCAGCCTAGCAGGCAAATATTTCATTTGTTACTTAACAGCATCTGACTACTTTAACATGGAAGATAGGGGAAGGAAGGTGCCTGTTTAGCCAAACATAAATAAAGCCTCTCTTTAGGCACAAAGAAATAACAATGCCTCTTCCCCAGAAAAGCAGATTCAGTCCCCTGACTTAGCCTAGCACAGTAATACTAAGGAGGATGGGAAAGGACATGGTCCTTTATTATTATCCCTTTTGGGAATAAAATTAGAGGCATAAGCATCCAAAAATGGAAGCATAAGTGTTACAATCTGAGGTCAAAGTGATTTGAAAGGAGCTGAATTACACCAGTTTCTCACATAAAGAGCTCTAATCACCAAGAGATCTAGAGACTCTTCTCTTTCAACAAATCAAAACAGGACTATTTTGAAAACAGAGCAAAATTTCCCAAATGTTAGGTCTCTTAAGTATAAAGAAATACTCTCTAACCAAACTCACTATGTTTACTTCATTATCTTATTCAGAGCTTAAACTGTAATGCTTAAGCTAAAGTGTCTGTCCTGCTTAAAATAATGAGCATTAGTTGAGATGCAAAGGAAGTGTTTTTATTGCAAGCACAGTGAGCAGGGAGTGGGTTCCATCTCGCATGGACGTGACAGAGGGCAGATTCAAACCACACGCCCTTCTGTGTTTTTAGTGCTCAATGTTGTCAGGTGTACATCATTTCTGCCATGTGAGACATTTTCTTTGGAATATACAAGTAATATTCCATGTAGCCTGAAAGATCTTCAATAGTCACATCATCCACAAAGGCCCTGGCTTGCTCAGAGCAAGAGCGTGGAGAACTTGAGGGAGTTCTTGATGGCAAAGGCTGGGAATGGTCCTCAGCAACTGTTCTTCTATCAGGTGCCAACGGGAGGGTGTTCTGCAAGCCAGAGAATTTGTACACTTCCATATCTTGCCATCGTTTACACTCACAGGCCTTATCTGCACATGAACATGGCTTATTTGTGTTTAGCTTAGACACAGATTGAAAGTCAGAAAGCTCCGTAGTCTTTAGGCTTGCTTTGGACACCAGAGAAATGGCAGCAGGAGACTCTTCTGATTTGTTCTCTGACACCAGCTCTGTAACAGAAGCTCCCAAAGACTCAACCTCAGCTTCCTTCTGATCAAGGTCAGGAGCTATATGGCATCGTTCATGTGCACAAGTCGCCTTTGGGGCTGGCATCCCAAATCCAGTGCTGTCATCTGGGGCATCAATCTGGCTTTTGTGTACCAGCTGGTTGCATGTGGAATGTGATTTTGTGCTGCAATGGATAAACTTTGGAGGATGAAGAATTGGAGACTTGGAACGCCTGCGACGCTGGGTTCTCACAGCTCCTCTTGAAGGCTTCTTCACAGACCTGCCATGTAGAGATACAAAAGTGATTGAAGAGTCACTAAAAGACTTACTGCTGGGCGTCAGATAACATTGGGCAACATCTCAGGTGCATTTATATTGCATGCAGGAGCTTTAAGTTCAGGGTACTTGCATAAGACCCGTATCTTGGAATTTGACATTGTAGGAGTCAAGCATCTGTACAAAATAGAAAAGTATCATCTGAGAAGTGAAGCCTAAAGCTTGTGCTTTTAAGGATGAAAAGTGTAGAGCATGTGGGACAGTATTAAAAAAAAAACTTTAAAAGAAGAGCATGACACTAGTGAATCAAAGCAAAAGGACAGTTTTGATTCAGTAAGAGATCTGAGTTCAAAGTTCTGCGTAGATACTCAAGAAACCAATTCCGTATTTTAATCGAGGTTGCAAGGCAGCCTCTGCAATGCCAGACAATTATGGAAACAAACATTCATGACTGTCCGATTCAAAAAAGAACAGTTCACATTTGTATTACAGAAACATGGATCATGCTTCTATTCCTAAAACTGAAAAGCATTTCACTTCAGAAAATTGTATATAAGAATAGTCATATGTGAGCAGAAAAGGAGGTGTAGTGTATTTTAAATATTCTCTTTTAGAAAGAAAACTTGGGTCCCTCATTTAGGGACCCAGTTATTAGAATACTTGGCTACTTAGAGCTCAATTTCAATGCAATCACATTTGAAGTAGTTTGATAATCCCAAGCTTCTCTTACCCATGCCAGGTTTCCTTAGAAGCACACACATTCTTAGGTTTGTTCTCCTCTGCAGCTGTTCTAACGCACGCTCTTGGACTTGTCCCTTCACCCACAGAAAGAGAAGCAATAGACCTATGAAATGGAGAGAGGAGGGAAGAAAAAAAGAGAATGAGAAGTTAACAGTCTAGACTGTTTTGGGAAAGAAGATTCATGAACTTTGTTATACTCATAATACTGATCAGATTACCCCAAGTAATTTATAACATTGTCTTAAAAGACCTGCCCACAAAGATCACCCAAATCAGAACAGCGTTTACATGTTCACACATCAAAAGCTGGCGTAACAAACTCTTTTGCCAAATACAATACCATTCAGCAACTAGATTTCAAATCCAAACTTCACACATCAATAATGAAGCACAAGAGCTAAATCTGATTTTCCTGGGGGAGGAGTAGAGAGAGGAAAAAGGAAAAAAAAAATCACTGAAGAAACACTCCTCTTTTTCCAGAGACAAATAAGCTATTCTTTCCTAAAAATAAATGTTCTTTGGATATAAATAGACTTTATCAGAAGAACACTTATGCCTCTGTCTAGGGAGAACATAAGCTAAAACTCTTCAGACTACTGCAAGTTCAATTACTTGAGCTACAGAGTTGCAGCAGACCATCTTCTACTTCTACTCAAGCCAGAGATCTTAGAAGATTTACTCATTTCTCTGATGCTACAAATCCATCCCAAACTGCCTTTTCAATAAGCTGTGATAACCTCAGGAACACTTTTTTCCAAGTTGAGACATCACACATTGAACTAGATTTGACAAAGAAATTATTTTCCAAAATCTATGTTCAACAGGTTTATAACATGGCGGATTTCCCAAAAAATGAAATTAAGTCTGTGCACACTGTCCTAGGCCAGGGTCAACTAACATTTAATAGAGGCCAAACTATTACTGAAGGATCTGCTGTTTTCTATTTAAAAAACTACGAACACAGAGCAGTAAAACTAAAGAGCCGCAATAAAAACTCTACCATAATTAAAATATGTCTGACATGTTGGGGGAGAGGGGGAAGAAAAGGAGGCAGACTGGAGATACTGATGAAAAGAGAGGCACCTGCCTAGTGATAGATTTCTAATGAGTCTGATTAGTTAAATGAAGGATAGTTTTAGAAGTCTCACTATTTGCCATTTAAGGTAAGGTAATTCATATTTACACAATGCATTTCTTTTCAGTCACCAGCATAACTGCACCACTGCCAGTTGCTTACTGAAACGCAGTACTATATATGTAATATGCAGCGACGTCTGTATACCAGCAGAAAGAACATGATAGATGCGCTAACTTTTTATTTTAGACAAAAAAGGTTGTCACTAACAGAAGACACATGCTGCTTGGGCTCTACTGCCTTGAGCAGTGAAGTTAAGTGCCACACGTGTCACATCTCCTAGGTAACAAGAGGACACAAAAAGCATTCTTCCCCATTTGGTGTTTTTAGTTATGAACAGGAAACATGTTAATGACATCAGTGAAAATAGTTTGCATGGGAAACAAGCATTGCATCTAACACCCTTCTTACTCATATGGAAAAAAAAATTCTCTGCAGGGAGAAGAAGGGATTTTATATCCATGACAGGCCCTTAGAGCCATCATAATACACTGACTACAATAGCAGTGCTATGGGCATGTCTCTGGCAACCAGATTCATGCCAAAACTCATTTCATAATGATAGCCAACAGGTAGCAGCACATAAATTTGTTTGAAGCCTGCTGGGAGCTAGCAATCAAACAAATTACAATTCCTTTAGAAATGCAGCTTACAACTAGTGAATTTATTTCACATTTGCTTAACTAGAATGAAGTCTTTCAATGCCTAACCTTTTGGAATTATCTCATTGCTTCAGATTTAATGGTAAGCGCTTCCTTCCAATCCATTTGCAACACTGTACCTGCCTATAGTCTTACTCACCCAGCTGTGTCAACTCTTAGCTTTTTGAAAGCTGTCTGCAGGCTTTCCTCTTCTCCATCCTTAGCTTCCGTTTTCATTATTAGGATGGTCAAAAGCTGACAGAGTTACCATATACTGCTAAAAGCAGAAAACAGACATATGAAAATAAGAACCAATGCCTTGTTAAAAACATTAGTTGCCCAGCAGCATCATAATACACTAAAAATAAACTTGAAATAGCACACTGAGCGCATAAAGCTGAGGTCATTGTAGAAGAACATTTCTGAAGGTTGTTCAGAACAAGCTTAAGATACCCAAGAATGGAACAGATCTCTGCATAACCACATAAATGAATTCACAATTTAAAGTAAAATCTGCTGTCAACAGTGCCTTGCTTGTCCAAATAAAGTCTAGACAGATTCTTCTATTTGTGTTAAAGCTATTATCAAAATAACTCTAGGAGAAGAGATGGAAGGCAAAGAGATACAACACCACTAGAAACAGCCAACTTCCTATAGGCCGCTCTTTCCCACTTTGGGACCTGGTGTTTTTATATATATATATATATATATATATATATATATAATCAGGTTTGTCTTAAAACAAGACAGACAAGGTGTTAAAATAAAAAAAAATCCTTGATTTTATTTCTAGATCCCAGATATTTGGTTCAAATTCTCCTCCTCTTACATTACAACCATTTCACCCACTGTACTATCTCAGCAGGTCACATTAAAAAACTGTGCAACTAACATGCTCCATGATCGACCGCAACTACTGCCAACATGGGGGGGGGGGGGGGAAGGAAAGGAAAGGATTATTTTTAGAGTGCGTTAGCTTTTCTCTTTAATCTGTTTAAATTTGGATAACATTCATTTTAATTACATTCAAACTACAATAAAACAGTGTAAGTGAGTTAAAGTGTAGGTATTCTTGCTTATATACATTGAACTGTTGGAAGAATAATTTCAAAGCAGGACTCGGAAGTTGACAAGTCTGCATGTTACACTTCCTGGCCTTTACAAGAATTTTTAAATGCAAGTACCAATCAAAAGGATTTTCAGGTTCTCCTTACTTTTATTTTCAATTTACTATATAAGATGCAGGTATACAATTTTGAGTTAAATGATCCAGAAGCAGTAAACTAAGAAAAACAGCTCTCAACCCTTGGCAGAAGTGGAATCCATTAGCAGGTAAAGATTGTGAAAGGACCTAAACAATTACAATCCTCAAAATCACTTACACCATCCAAAAGAAGTTTTGTAACTATTTTGTCAATCCAGGCAATCCTGATTTGAAACAATTTACTACAGTTTGTACTTCCCTTCCAACATGTGAAAGCCCACTTACAGTACTTTAATAAAAGCTATTAAAGTTATTTGTATACATTTCAAGTCTAACCCCTATCCAGTGCAGTTTAGTAAATACCAAGTGAAAAGTCAAGACTAAGCACAGAAATGTATGAATTTCCATCTTTATATAGCTTGTATCAAAGCATATTTTATATTGGTGTAATACTCCCCTGCTTGGCAAAAGTAACACATTTCTATCAGAATACAGTATATGGATTGCCAAATGGCCATTAAAAACTGACTGAGGTACTTCTTTAAAAATCTGTCCTGGCCATTATTTAATCTAGTTACAAAGGAATCTTAAGTCTTACTATATTTGTTGTTCTTCAGTACCTTACAGTTTTGTAATCATTCGCAAATGTTAAATCAGCCATTCTGCCACAGTAAAATATTTCAAAAGGCTTGCTTCATTAACATGGGGTTTGCTTTTGCTGAGCAGTACCACTGGCAGTGGCAAGTCTCAGAGTACATTAGAGTACCTCTAGATCAGCATTTGACCAAGTTTACCTGGCTGATCAGTCAGATTTATTTACTGCTTATTGAAAAGACTACACTTCTCATCTATGAGGTCTCTATTAATGCACATGAGAGCCTTGACACAGAGGTATTTTGTCACTCAGGTCTTTATAAAACTGCTCTTTAATAGGATGCAAATCAAATACATCTTCCTGAAGCTTTAAAAACTCAAGTCACTATGAAGATAACTATTCAAAGCCAGCAGTTGCTAACAGCTGCTATAATGAAAACACATTCATACAAACCACTAACTCTACCTAATTATACAGCAGTAATACTTATATTAATATTGCTTTTACCATCTAAGTTCTAACTCTTGTAATCTGGAAAAGAATAAAGTCTAGGTGAAAAGAGAGGAGTAATCAGAACATCAGCAGATCAGTTATTTATGTAGACGTAGAATGGTAACTTTGGCCACCTCATAATCTCTTTTGAGCCAAAGGTGGCAGCTCCCCAAGCTGTTGTTTCAGCTGCTTGCTCTACCATGATTTCATTCAGACATGCTTCTTTATTGCAGGCGGCTATTATGACACACAGGATGATGTATCATAACAACTTTGAAGGCACACACTGTCCAGTGAGTCATACAGCAAATAAACATGAGACGAGGAGGCTAACATAGAGACTGACAATATGACACTCATCTGAACAGGTTATTTTAGATACACTCTTTGTTAAATACTATTACTTTGGTGAAACATAAGGTCCCTTCTTCAGTACAGTTTTTCCTTGACCCAAAATGAAAGTTCTCTAGAATTACAAACTCAATCTAAAATCATTTTTAAAATATCAAAACCATGTATTACATAGACTTAGACAAGAAAACAAATATTTAACAAGGGTACTAGAAATAGTTTTAATCACTGTGCATCACTCAAAATGTACTATCAGTTTTAGACAAACTATTTTATCATGCTACCCTTCATCACTGAAGCAGCAAACCCTCAAAAAGACAGAGAGTTTACTCAGAGAAAAATCTGTTCATTTTGATAACTAAAAATAAGCATATGCATTCCACATACATCAACCAGCTGGTACTGATTTCAGAGAAAACTCAACTACTGCGCAAAACAACCAAAATTCAATGTTGCTTTGGAAAGTTTATAGAAAACTACTTGTTATTTCTCTATTTTCTAGAGAAGTATACATCTACCCTCTGCTATTTTATTTTCAACTATTTCCCAGCAACGTTGGGCTACAAACCTACCCTGCACTGCAAGACACCCACACTGCTCATAAAATGATGATGATATAATGTATAAACACACACATTTCATTTTAAAAACAAACACACAAAAATATTGTAAAGCTCAAAGAAATTCATAGTCGAGGATTTTATAAGCGAGCAAGAGAAGTATGCTGCACGGGAATACAACTTGCTCCACTTCAGCGGGGCCGCATAGGGGTAGGGAGACCAAAAAGCTAGGAGCTGCAACGAGGAACCAAGCAGCAGCGGTTTTCCCCTCGTAGGGACTCCGGCCGTGCTCGGGCGGCTGGCACAGGGAACGGCCGTTCAGGCCCTCCACAACCTTCCGCGGCCCCGGGACTCGCCAGCCCGCGGCCCCAGGGCCGGCAGCGCCTCCTGGCGCGGGTCCCAGCGCGCGCCCCGTGCCGCAGCCCCCGGCCAGCCCTGACACTGGCGCTCGGTGCCGACCTCGGCGCCTCTCCCGGCGGGGCGGCAGGGGGTGACTCAGCACAGCCTCCCGCCCCCCCGGGACTGCCCCGAGCCCTCCGCCCCCGCACGCCCCGCCGGGGCCGCGTCGCCCAGGGATTCACGGCCGGCGGCGGCTCCACAGCCCGCGGGAGTCCCGAGAGAGCGGGCGGGCCTGTGGCAGCCCCGCCACAGGGGACGCAGCGGTTCCGGCCCCGCCGGCCGAGGGCGGACGGAGGCCCGCGCAAGCGGAGGCGGACAGCGCGGGAGAAGGCGCCCCGCCGTCGGCGCACTTACCGCGCTCGGCTCGGCCCGGCGGGCACGGCCCCACGGCCCCGCCGCCGCGCTGAGGGGGGCGAGTGACCCGGATGAGAAACACCCGCCCAGGAGGAAGCGACGGCAGCCGGGCGGGGACAGGCCCGCTCACGCGTGCGCGCTCGGGAGGGGAGGGAACCGCCTCGCTCGCTCACTCACGCCAGGAGAAGGAGGCCGGGCTGGGCGTGCGCATGCGCTTTTGAGCGCGGCGCCTCGGGCGCTGAGCTCACTTCCTGTTGTTCTGCTCGCCCCCCTCGCCTGCCCAGAGCGAGGCTGGGACGCGGCGGTGAGTGACACACCCGGGGGGGGGGGCTGGGCTCGCCCCCGCGCCGTGCCCCCTCCCCCGCTCCCCCCCGCCTCAGGCGGGCGGCGGGGAGGCGGCGGAGGGAAGAGCCGTTAAGCGGCCGCTGGCGGCGCGTGACGCTGCGGGGCTGGCGCGCGGCGCGGGGGGGAGGGGGCGGCCCGCCGCTGGGCGCGGGGCTGGCCGCTGATTGGCTGCGCGCGGCGGCGCGCGGGCCCGCCCGGCCGCGGGGGCGGGGGGAGGGGGCGCGGGGCGGTGCCGCCCCCGCCCTGGGGACGGCGGCGGCGGCGGCGGCGCGACGCTGCTCGCGGAGGGGAAAAGCAGCCCAACAGCCGGCGGCGCTCGGGAGCCGCCTTCCCGGGGCCTCCCGTCGGGAGGGTCGGTGCCTGCCGCCGCGTAGTGCGCGGGGCGCTGCCGGGGCAGGGCTTTCCGCGGTGGCGGTGGTGCTGGAAGCAGGTGGAGAGAGGAGATGGCGCAGTCTTTAAGAAACGCGGCCTTCGGGGAGAGAATGGTGTGTGGAGGAAGAGCGAAGAGGAGAGAATATGTCCGCTAAACTGTTTAGTTTATATATATATATATATATATATTTATGAAGCTTTCAGCTATACGTGTGGCAAGGAAAACTTGGATTAACAGAAAGATGATAGGGCTAAAATACTAGAAAAACTTTATACCTGCAAACTTATTTAAACATTGGCTTTCTGGGGTTTCAAACACCATTGGTTAGACAGTGATCTCCCACGGATGACATGGGTATACGCCTGCCTTTCACGCCTTGGGATTAATTTCTTTTTATCTCATTGATACACTTTTCAGTTATCAATATGGGATGTTAAGAATAGCAGAGGTAGAAATTATTCAACACAGTTTATCTCTGGCAGCGTCTCTTCCTGTAGTGTTATGTGCACAGGTGAAATTCAAATATATATATCTTCTGTTGACCCAAGAAAAAGAGATATGTCAATGTTTTTGGCAAAGCCCTCCTTGCCTGTTCTGAGAAATGTGGAGCTTATAGTTCATGGTAAAAAGTAGTGGAATAGTTCTGATCTGAAGGCAGTGAGATTGACACTAGAAGAGTGGGCAACCATAACACCTTTCAGAGCCCGGTGTGTATTCAGATCTCAACATCAAATCATGATTTCTGTATTTCAGCTTATTCTATATGGCACAGCTGGTGATACACTGATAGCCCATCAATGGACTTAGAAGCTAAAGATGAAGAGGAGGAGAGTCTGCAAACAGCTTTCAAAAAGCTGAGAGTGGATGCAGCAGGGTAAGTGAGCAAGAAAAGTATCATGTAATTTGTTGGGTTTTTATTAAATATTTGTGTTTGTTTTCTGTTGTTTTGAATCTCACAACAAATGTCATTTGGTAAAAGGTCTTACCTTCCTAGAGAGAATAAGCAGATCACTTCAAGTGAAACGCAGTCGTTATAGCCATCTAATAGGCAAAGCAATACTTTATTAATTAATTTAGACACAATATCAACTGAAATTACACAGGGACTATAAGAAAACATAATATGACTTACCCAAAACAGCGTACCCACTCTTAACAGAACTGTTGGGGTAACTTTGGTCACCTTGTGTGATAGAGAACTTGTTTGTCCAAGCAAATGCTGGTGTCTTCAGCCACGTTATTAGCCTTTACTGTAGCGCAGGAATACCTGCTCTGAAAGTATCTGAAGCACAGGACCAACCATCTGCTCCCTCACAGTGTTCTAGAGAGTCCAGTCTGGTTGGAAATTGTCAAGCTAAATATGAACACTGATAACCTCTTACTTCAGAGGATATCATGGAGTAAAATGTTTGCAGAGGTTGTTATACTAAAAAGTTATTCTGAAGCACACTGGGTATACTGATAATATATAGTATAAGCCTATTCATTTAATGTATGAGTTAATAAAATTATGCAGTCTAACAGCTCTGAGATAGTTCACTTGATTGTATGCGAAGGGAAGTTTTTTAGGAATTCCCAGACACAAGGGAAACCCTTTGTATTGATGTTAACTATATTTTACTGTATGAACTTATTCCTATATACCTCAATATTTTGAACTCATAAACTCTTCCGCTTGTTAAAATGTATTTTTTGCCTTGCTACTAAGTTTCCTCTACTTGAGGAGGTCTTCTGAGAAACAGGGAAAAAACAGCTGTTCTCTAGATCAGAGAAGCAAGAAAATTTGCTTATAAAACATACCTCATTTAATGTATTACCAATGACAGATCCTGTGGAATTAGGGTTAATTCCTATGATATCTCTTTAGGCATACAAAGATCTGTGTTTTGCAGGCATGTATTTTGAACAGCTAAAGTCTAGTGACTAATCCCTTAAAATCAACTTTGGGCAGAGTACCTGGACTCTTCTGCTCGAATCTCAGCCTTGTCTCTTATGATTTCTTTTCCCATGCTCTAATTCACACATATGGCCAGCATAAATACAGGTTTCTGTGCTGGTAATTTGTTAAATATCTCAGTAATTGCTTGCACTTGCTTACAGAGCTAGGCAGAAAGCACTGTGGTGAGGCATTTATGTTTGTTGTCTGGCCCTAGAAGTCCCAAAAGAAATTGTTTTTCATTCCTATTCATCTGGGAAATTTAATAAGAAATAAATTAATAATCTTTCCTTTTCTGTTATTGTACCTTACCCACTTCTCCCCCGACTCTTCAGCCTGATGCTATGTGTTCCTGACTTTTCATTTGAAATGAAACAGGAGTCTAAGTTTTAACAATTACTGTCTGACAAGAACAATTGGAACATGAGTTTACATTCCTTTAATGCGTCCTCTTGGTACAAATAGAGCATGACATCAGCTGCTGGACCTTTTGGCTTTGTTTCATCCTGCCTATCCTTAGACACTTAGCTGAGGTCAATAAAAAGAGAGGTTAGTAAAATCTCTGTAAGATCCTGTTTCTAACCACTAACTATAGAGGAAGTCAAAGCTGAAAACTTAAATGTCTTAGATAAGCATCTAAAGCTTTGAGGCTCAGTCTAGACCTTTGAAACCACACGTTGAAGCAGTATCATAATGTGGCATTTTCCTTTCTACTCAGATCTGTTGCAGCTCTCTCTGTGGGTGACGGGGCAATTCTGAGAACACCGATCCGAGCAGCTATGGATGGAGCCAAACAACAGTCTGCCTGCTCTAAAGAAACTTGGCATGGGTAAAACACATCACTAACTGCACTATGCATGTATTCCTGTTTTGAGACATTTAAAACTTTCTAATGAAAATTGTTGTTAGTTAAATGGTTCCCACCTTTCTATCACAAAGCTTTAGCATAACCATTTGATACGATGTTTTTTAAGAGGCTTTCAGCAAAGATTTTGACAGTATTGCCTCTTCTCTTAGGGTACCTAAAACTTTCTTTTCCACTGATTGCCCCAGATGTCCTTCTCTTCAAGTTTTGTACCATTGCATCCCCTTTTCACTACTTTTTTTTTAATTATTATTTCTGTGTTGAAGTACCTGGATATTCAATGCAATTCTGCCAGCAGCTCTAACTTATATCCAGGTTCTGCACTACAGTTCAGTCTGTGATGACAGTGGCAAAGACCAGAGCACCTTCAACAAAGTATCATTTCCTTAACACAAAAGACTTTGGGGGAAATATCTTTAAAATAGGGGTGCTGGTATGTCTCTTCCCTGTGGGGGAGCCCACATTTCTTCTGACTCCTCCACTGCTTCTGTCAGAGATTTTAAGTGACCTGTCATCTGATTTTTGTAAGCAGCAAAATCTTTTGAAATGTTTTTAGCCTTATTTCAGAAGCTGTTGAGCTGTGGTGCAGATTTTGGAATTACCTACTTGTTCACCTGTTATAACCCAACAGGTGTGTGAGAAAGCCTTCAAGAGGATCAGCAAGAACCCCGCGTCGCAGACGTTCCAAGTCTCCTGTCCTGCATCCTCCCAAGTTTACATATTGCAGTATGAAAGCCACCAACCAGCTGAAACACAAAACCCAGTCAGACACATCGAAGAGTAATGTCAGTTCAGACATTTTTGTTACAGCAGAACACGGTACGAAGGACAGGCATAATTCTCAGTTTGAGGCTAGTGATGACAGAAGAAGCAGAACTGAACCTTTGGAAGCTTCCACAGTTGAAGAGCCATTGGAGAATTCAAGGGAGAATTGCCCTGCTCTCTCTTCATCCTTTGAAACTAGCCTGGATTCTAGCCAAACTTCAGATTTCCAGTCCTTATCCATGCTTAGCAATGGCAAGCAGTGCCCTTGTACGGACAAGAAATGCCAGTGCAAACAGTGGCGAACCATGGAAGTGTACTCTTTCTCTGGCTTACGGAGTGTCCTGTCAGAATGCGAAAAAGCAGTCCTAGGAGTCCATTCTCAGTCTCTTCAAAACAGATCCCCTTGTGGAACGGCCTCATCAGGTTCTCCTAGATCTTGTTCTGAGCAAGCTCGAGCCTTTGTGGATGATGTGACTATTGAAGATCTTTCAGGATACATGGAATACTACTTATATATTCCCAAGAAAATGTCTCACATGGCAGAAATGATGTATACTTGACTGAAAGCAATAGAGAATCATGAATCAGAGTTTGTGATAATAGTTGGGTTAAATGCCTTGTCAGTGCCATGGCTGTTTTCACTGCTGCGTTTGATCAAATGTTTCTTTGCATTATACAGTTTAGTTTTCTAATAAAATGAAAAATGGAATATAGTTTCTGAGCTTAGTTCTAAAAAGAATGCACTGAAGTCTCTGAGTACCTTAACAAAAGCACTGTAGATCAAATAAACTCCCTTTGTTTTTTTGATTTGTGCTGTGGATATTCAAGCTCTGTATGCTGTTCTCACTGTGTCTGGGAAGAAGAGCTTTTTAAGCTTTGTTCTGAAATTCTGCAGGGTTTGGAAGATTTATTCTTGATGTGTCCCAATACTTAGAGAAATGTTTTATAGCTCCAGCTCTGTCTTAGTCATCCTGCTCCAGGGAGAAAAATGGGAGGGCATTCAGTATTTTGGATAGGATGCATATCCTTTCCTTGAACACTGCCTGGCTTTTTTTTAATTAGATCAAATTGTGAAGGCTTCTTCCTTACAAATTTGTTAGGAGGTCAAGAATGTACTGGAACATGCTTGGACCCTTTCATAATCTAACTCACTCTTGCACAGTTATATTTATCTACAGATAGTGAAACTCCTAGAAGCAAAAATCTATGTTGTTATGCATGCTTTACAGATGGAGTAATTTAAGGGAGAGTGAAACAGGCTAAGAGAATAAAGAATAAAATTTCCTTTGGGCCATGCGGTCTCCAAAACTGAGATTGTGAAGCCATCTACACTGATTATTTCCAGGTATGTTTGATACACAGAACAGATTGGAAATGGGGTAAACGAGGTGTACATCATACAGGCTTTGTGGTGTAGAACTATAACATTCCATCTGGTTGAAAATACTCAAAACACACTGTTGCTGAGGTGTGCATTAATAAATGTTTGTCTAAACCTAGCATATTTAAAGTAAAGCCTGAATAATTTGACTTACACTGATTTTACCACCCCCCAAGAACTTTTTTTTTAAACTAAAGCATGCATTCAGTATCAGCTCTAAATGCATACTGAACAACTGTGTTTGAGTAGAATAGTGCAATTTTTACTTTTGCATTTCAACATCAGTGGTCAGCAGGCCAAGGAGTTACAAGCAGTTCTACAAAAATAGATAGTAGCAGGGGTAGACAGTTGACCTTGCTTTCTGTGCCAGGGAAGTCTCAGATATTCTAGATGATCCTCACTTACTTTCTGTAGATTTTATTCTAATCATCCCTAAAATTTACACTACAAATTCAGGAAGTACAGATTTAAAGTTCAAAAAAAATCCAAAATAAATTAGCATGAGAATACAATAAAAACTGTTACTTTGCTCTTAAGTGTTGCCACTTCATGCACTTGGCATGCAGTATGGCTTGTTGTCTTTGATTACATTTGACTGATTTCTAAATTTTATCTCACTTTACACATCCTCCCCCACCTACCTTCATATTACAAAACAGGAAGAGTGATGTTGTTTGGATATTTCAATTACATATTTAGAAGACTTTAATGTTAACCATTATTCTTGAACTTTGAGGGTCTTTTTTGGTCTTGTGGTCTTTGATTTTGGATAATGACAACAGCTATGTCATTATTTTACTTGTAATTTATTGATTACATTTTTCTTCTTACCTGTGAATTACCTTGTTCAAATATTCAGAATTTTGTATGTGAACTTATTTTTCCCTGTTTGGTTAGTATTTTACTGTCCCATTCTCTTCTCCTTCCTCTTCTAGTGCTGTCCTGCATACTCACACACAGACAAGAGTTTTCATCTCATTTGGTTGTGCTTTCCTCACTTTGTCCCCTCTTTCTCCCTTCAGTAAATCTGGTATAATATGTACTTTGCTTTTAAACCTGAATATTTAGTACTAGTTATCTTTGCTGCTGCTGTTTTTCAAAGGATATTTCTGCTTCAACAGAAGGTGTCCGCTTATGTTTCTGTTCATGTTTCATTTCTGTGCCCTCTTTCAAAGTGTTTGAAGATATTGTTACTAAATGCTGTATTTCTCCCTTTTAAACCCTTTAAAATTACCCCTGCATCTCAGCGAGTGTTGACCTAGAATGTGTGCTTTTGAAGATGGGGCATATTTCTTTAGAGTGCACAAATACTATTCTTTAAAACTGATATTGGTTGTCTGCCAGGGGAACAAAAAATGCTCCCCTTTGTAGCTGGAGCACTAGCAAGCGGCACAGCTAGGCTCTTCCCTGAAAATGCGGGATGACTGTCTGACTCAAGGTCACCTTGATGCAGTTGTTTCTGCTATGGAATACAGTGCTGCTTCTATTTAATAAAGCATGTACAAAAACCCAGAAGCGTCTCGACCTTCAAGCTGGTGTTACACAAAACTAGTAGTGAACTCAGACATTCGAAGTGCATGAGACAGTTTTCAGCTGTGGAGCAACTACCACAGTACAACATGCGTCAGGCCTGATGTCCCTGGTGAGAACAGGGGAATTTAGGAACTAATGGAAGTTAAACTAGTCCAAGATAGATCCTGGAGTGGAGGGCTGAGAATTGAATTCAGATTGCCACGTGGCCAAGAGGGGAGGAAGTAGTATGAGAAAAGGCTCCCCAGTGACATTTTCAGTGTCCTGTACAAGAGAGGTAAGGGGAAGTGGGGGGAGAGGGAAGAGACCCCAAAACTCAGTAGTTTCCTATTCTGTCTGGATTACCATATCTGCTGGTGTTTAAGCATGTCCAGTGCTGTCTGCAATAGAGGAAGGGGAGGTATCTGGGGTTCTCGATTACTACAGTCATACTTGTAGCAAAGTTGTTATTGAAACACTGCTGCTGACATTTTCATTGCTCAAACCACCTCTTGTTGGGGAAAAGACAAGTTCTAAGTGAGAGGACCCAGTCTCAAATTTAGCTTCCTTTAAAGCCTTCCCAACTTAGCTCATATACTGAGCTCCTCTAATAACTCAGTAGCTCCTGCTTTCTGCCTGACTAAAGCCTCAAGCTTCATTAGCAAACAGCATCTTCTCTGGGAATGTCTGTGCAGCACAGTTAGCCTGGGTGATTAGCACCAGCTTGGCTTCAGGCTTGGCTCCACATAAGCACCACTGGGCAAAGCCCTGCCAGTGTTGCTGCTCCCATGTTCTTTCTGTACCCGCATGCATAAGCCGAGGGATTTTTTTTCTGGGCAGAGATGCTCTAGAGTTTGCCCCCAGTCAATCTGCAAAAGAATTCATCTAAAATCCGAGATGAAATTTTTCTAAGAAAGCATTGGCGGGTTAACAGTGCTCCCAGGATTGTCCTCAGAGCAGATTCTGCGCAGAGCTGGTTGCTCCTGGGCACTAGCCATGCGAGCTAGGCTGGCTGAGCCCCTCCCAGCTCTGAAGATTTCTGTGCCAGGAGGTAGGACTAAAGCTGACAGTTGAGTAATAACTTCGGGGAGTGAAACATATGCGTAACTGTACTTCCCACTGCACCACAAGGGAAAGGCTCCCCTGGTAAAATCGGAGATGCCTACCCTGAGAGCTCTAAAACCCCACTGGCTGCTGGTGACTAGACAAGTGATAAGCTCCGAGTTCTCTCTTCCCCTTCATTTTTTTGCTCCAGATTTTAAATCCCTTATGACATCCCTGTTCTTTGCCATTCCACTACACATAGTTGAAAATAATGACTGCGTAATGTGGGTAAAACCAGCGGCAATTCTTTACCGTGTCTGTCTGCTTCCATACCGCAGGCCTCTCCGGTTTCTGAGGGCTGGGAACACCTTGTCCAGGAGGGACCTGATGCCAACTGAAGCATGCAAGTATTTTCCATCTCACGGTATCTCCACACTTCCTACATCAGCAGAACCAGGATTTTTTTTTTCTTCTTTCTTTTTTTAGTATGCGTGCCCCCCCCCAATATTTTACAAGTTACTTCATCATCTAGTTTCAGGAACGGTTCAAGTGAAGCATGATGCAGAAGAGCATCCTGGATCAATGAATTTATTTCGCTCCTTACAGAAGCTGAACTGAGCCCTATCTAAGCATTACATTGGCAGACACTGACTCAGGCCACCTGGGAAAAATCAATGCAGCTGAATTCCACAGCCCAAACCCTCCCTGCCCCCTGCCTTGCTAAAAATGGGACATATTTCTGTGCCTGGGAAGTCCTGGAATCGACTCTTTCTGTCTTCTTTCCTCCCCTCCTTAAAACTTGCATCAAATCTGACACAAGACACGTCAGATGGCGAGTTCGCAAAAAATCCCTGCCCACAATACTTGCCCTAGTTGACACCTTCCACCAAGGCTTTGCTAAATGCCAACAGCCTCATCCTCACCACGTCCCGCAAGGCGGCTCAGCGTTGGCCCCTTTCACAGACGGGAAGGCCGGACACATTCCCAAGGTCACGCAATGTCAGGGAAGAGCTGAAGGAGGCCCGCACTAATCCTGCCCCTCAAGCCTTTGCTCAGCTTAGTAAGCAGAAACCCAGCTAAGTGCTAAATAAATAAGTGCCTCTGGAGGAGGCGAACACCTGCAGGATACAGAAGCATATAGACTGTCTTTTTTTTTTTTTTTTAATTCCCAACTGCGCAGTATTAATTCATCACATTTGCCACTAGATGGAGCATTCTAGACAGCGCTCCACAGTAGGGAACATCTTCTGTTTATCCCAAGCTGTTCCTTTTCTTTCTAAACCCAAAGTGCTGGCCTTGGTTAATGATGCCCCTTTCCAGTGAAAGGAGCCTGGAAAGATGCTGCCCCGACAACGAAGGCCCGTCTGTGCCATGCCCGGCAGGAGGGGAGGCTGCCATGGCAAGGACAGGCTGGCAGCATGTTTCTTAGCACCATGGCCTGGGTCTTCAGTTGAAGACAGAGTTGCTCAGAGCCTGCAGCAGCAAAGGCCACCCCAGTGATTTGGCTGGTGCCCCAGAGCAGCACCCCAGTGGCCCGCACAGCCCTGAGCCCGGCTCTCATCTGGCAAAGCCGTAGCGGAAGAGCCTTTCCCGTTGGGTCGTTTGTGTCCCCAAGGCCAGCGCGGGAAGCTGGGCAGGGAGGTGGCAGAGAGGAGCAGAGGCAAGCGACAGCGCTGCCCAGCCTCGCTGCCCCACCGTAGCCCCTGCGCACGCTCATCACCGCTACGACGCCAAGGGAAGAGGCTCACTCGTTTTCCACTCCCTGCCCCCAGAAAATTGCTCCTCTCGCTGTGTTTGTGGGGGCCAGGTACCAGTTCGCCCCCCTTCCCGCCCCTTCCAAGTGTCCTTAGGAGTCTCCCCATGGGAACGGCACACAAACCCTCTCCCCCGGGGTTCCTCGCAGGCACCCAGAGCCTAAGCCTTGGGCGTACGAAGAGGCCCCGCTGCTCGCTGATCAGGGCAAACCCAACCGCGTTACAAAGGTGCCTCACCTTGCTAATTCCAAAAATTAGTCTCAGTTTTGACACACAGCCATACCTGCTTTGGTGCAGGACTGTCCCGTCCTGTCTGGACGGGCACCCCGGGGCTCCAGCACACCCCTAGGGCTCCCAGGCTCTACCACGGTACGGATTACACAGCACCAATTAGGCAGCACTTAATCCTTACTCTCCCCCCACCAAAATAAATAAATAAATAAATAAAGTCACTGAATCTCTACAGAGGCATTGCTGCTTCTTTGCACGCAAGGCTCCAGGCAGGCAAGCTGCCTGCTGGCCATTTTAAAGCCGGTGTCTCCTGATGTAAATGCTATTACCTATCTGTCAAATGTAAAACAGTCAAAAAAGCCCCTCGATCTCTGCTGCAAAATGTTCCCAGGGAGACGCAGGGGCTGGAGCTGCCCCGATGCCGGCTGGGCGGGCGGGCAGGCGGCAGGAGCCGCCGCCGCTGACTCGGCTATTTAAGCGACGCCTGCGAGCGCGGCCCGTTTCCATGGGAGCCCCGAGAGGAGCGAGGCCGGGCTGCGCGCTCGCTCGCCCGCCCGCCCGCCCGCCGGGCCGCGTCTCGTGCCGCCCGGTGCCCGGTGCCCGCCGCGAGCAGGCGGCCGGCGCGGCGCGAGCAGGGAGCCGGCGCGGCGCGGCCCGGAGTGATGCCGTTGGCAGGAGCCATGTGATGCTGGTGGCGCGGCTCGCTCCAGCCCGGCGAGCGCGTCCTGCTCGCAGCGCGCCATGGCGACTCCCAACAGCGTTGCTCCCACCAACTGCAGCTGGTGGCCCATCTCGGCGCTCGAGAGCGATGCGGGCAAGGCCAAGGAGGGGGAGGAAAACCAGGACCCAGCAGACCCCGCGCTCGGATCCCAGGACAGGCTGGTTTTGTACCACTGGACCCAGTCCTTCAGCTCGCAGAAGGTAAATCGCTCGGCCGGCTTCCCGGGGAAGTGTCACCTCCGGCACCCAGGGCGCATCCTTGCCTCCGGAGCGGGCCGGCTTGCGGGAAGGACGATTGCTGCTGCTCGGGGCTGGCAAGGGGAGCGGGGCGAGGCGGGCTGTGCAAACAGCGAGGTCTTTTGTACCTGCATTTCTGCATTTTTAACAGGATCTGCCCGGGGAGGGGATGGCGGTGGGGGATGGTGGTGGGGGGGAAGCAGCTCAGCCAAATCCTTCTTTCGCTTTGGGGTCAGGCTTTGTACCAGGAGCCGCCTCTGCTTTATAATCCCCCGCACCCCGAATCTCACGCGCCCCGGTGCGGCGCCAAGCGCAGACAAAGGCTGGAGCGGGGCTGCCGGCGACCACCCTGCGGCCGGCCGAGGGGGAGACGGCACCGGCCCCGGCCCCCACCCGCGGCCCTGCACACCCCGCTCCGGGGCTCCGGGTGGGGAGCAGCCCCTGGGGCTCAGCCCCGTGCCGGGGAAGGATTTGCCCCTGACATTGCAGCAGCGCTCTGGAAATCCTATTCCCCAGGTGCCCAGGTCCTTTCAAGGCTGCCACGCTTGGCTCTCGGGGCTGAACAACGAGAAATCACGTTTTCCAGGCAATAGCGAGTGCTCATTTTGCAGCACGGCAGCTGGGTAACAAAGCTGACCTTCCTCTCCCGGCCCCAAACGGCCCCGGTCATGCCATTAGCTATATACGGGGGACGAGGCATTTAGAGGGTATTAGGGGAGCACGAAGCCTTCCCCCATGGAAGGGCCGTGCCAGCCCCGGCAGGGAGGCTGGGGCCGCGCGCACAAAGAAGCCGTGGGCTGCCCAGTGCAGCAGCGTGTCTGCACATGGTCGGCTCCTCCGCCTCCGGCGGCAGGTGACTAACGGGCTTCTCCTGGATCCCCGCCACCGCGGGGACGCTCTCGCCCGGCTCCCCTGGGTCGCGCTGGGCGAGGGGGGTGCCCTTGTCTGTCGCTCTGCCCCTTCGGCCGCCGGCAGCAGGGGGGACGCGGTCAAGCTGCCTCTTGCACGGGGTTTCCCGCAGGCAGCCTCAGCTCGGGTGGGGTGCAGGGGCCCCCGGGGCACCCTGACGCCACCGGGCAGGACACCCGCGCTGAGCATCGGCTTTGAGGTCACTTGCAAGGAAAGAGCCTTCACTGCGAGCCAGGCCAAGGAGCAAGCCGGGGCGCTGGCCGGCACGGAGCGAAGCTGGGTGTCAGTGCACCCGAGGGCTCCGGTCTGCAGGGGAAACCCCCAGCAGCGGTGGAGTTTTGCTCCCAGTCCCCGGGGTTCAGCTTCCCCCGGGAGCTGCTAGACGTCTCCCTCAAAGGGCGCTGAGGACTGTTTGTGGGCAGGCTGCTGAGCCCCTGCAGGGGCTCGATCCCTCCTTCCCAGGGAAGGATGCATTTTTACTGCCAGTTTGGGGGTTTTTAAAGAAGATGCCTTAGCACAGCACGTGTCCAAGGTGCCAGGACTGGCTGGTGCGGTGCAGGGGGCAAGCAGGGCCCAGGGCCTTGCCAGCAGGTGAGGAAACGACCACAGCATCCACAGCTCCTTGCAAGGCCAACAAGGTCCAGGCCTTCAGCTTCTGCTTCTTGATAGTACAGGGGGACAGGACAAACAGTGGGAGTTTATGGGCTGGACACCCAGGATGGTCCCTGCTGGGTTTGGCCATAAGATGGGAGGAAAACATCAAGAGCAAGGTGCAAACGAGGGAACCAGGCTTTTACTTGCTTCACTTTAAAAGAAATAATTAATTTGTCGGGCCTGTAAATAATTAATGGCTAATTCCACAGGAAATTTGAAGTACTTGTAGAAATGCTTATATTTGTTAAGTGGTATTTTTAGCTGCTCCTGGCTGGAAGAAAGCAAGTGCTTCTCCTTTCTCTGGCGGATCTGTAAGAAGCGGCTCTCTGATGTCCCTGCAGGATCTTTTTTTTTTTCACCAGTTTGACATACTTAGTGCATAACAGTCAGCTTTTTTTAAAAAACCTGGGTGCCTAAAATGAGATCCTTGAGTGTAGGGCCAAGGGGAAGAGAGAGGCTGCTTCCTACGGCAGGTCCTGGGCCCCATGGTGCCAAGGGGCAGGGAGGAGGAGGAAGAGAAAGGGAGGAAGAAATACCCAGCAGCACTATCCTCACACAGGCAGCTTCCAAGGTTTCCTGTGGCCCAACACCTGCTTGAAGCCCCCACAAAGCAAAGCCTTTTCCCTGCTCCGAGTCTGCCCAGCAAAGCCATGGAGCCCATCCCACAAGCAGCACCTACCTGAGCTGCCATCACCACCTCCTTCTGCTGGCCACAGCACCCACCAGTACAAGGGGAAGCATTATTACTACTGCTGCCTCCGCCTCCTCCTCCTCCTCCTCAGGTCTCACCTGGGCAGTGCAGGTGGTGCCAGCACCCAGGTGGAGCCCACGGCAGCACCGCTGATCCCCCCATCTGGGGAGCTGCTGCCTCCCCTCCCACCATGCCGGCCGCTCTTGGCCCGCTGCTGACGGGAGGGTTTCGGTCCTCGAGGACCTCCATTCCCCTCCGGTGAGTTGGCAGAGGGAGGACGGTGTCAGCAGGACACATCATGCCAACTCTGAGGCTCATGTGGCTGACTTACAGCTGCCGGGACTGTGACCCGTCCTGCCTGTGTGACGGAGAGGTGATCCTGCAAAGTTAGGGTGGTGCCTGGGGTGAAACCGCACTGACCTTGCATCCGCCCGGGAGGGTGGTGACCTGTTAAGGACCTTTGCACAGCAGCAACTGCAGATCCTTCAGCATCTAGTCGGGGTGGCAGATCCTGATGCCGAGCTGGGGGATGTGCAGAGCGCCCGCATGTGACACCACCATGACACCTTGCACTTGTCGTGCCCACCACGCTGGGGCTGAGCGCCGCAGAACAGGCACATGCGGCTGTCCCCGCTGTGCATGCATGATGTACACGCACCTGGACTGCTTGCACAGCTGCCTGCACTCCCAAAAAGCACCGAGCCCAGGCCTCGGCAGCGGCTATACAACACACACAACGAGCTGACTTACGTCAGGCAGGCACTGGGTCTCCTTGCATCTCCTTTTTCTCCTTCCTTTGATAGCTGGGGGACAGACTTGGTGACTCTTTGCTTGGCAAGTGAGACCTTGGCTGGCAATGACTTTTTACAAGGTAGTAAATGAACATTCACGCTTTCTTCCTTGTGACATTTCCCTCTGCTTTTGGGGATGGAGATACTCAGTTTGCTGCCCAGATTTTGTTGCTGCCCCATGCTACGAGCAGCTTGGCTTCTTGCAGGGAGGGCGAGCAGCCCCCATCTGGCATGTGTCATGGCAGGCCACTGTGGTTAAGTGGCAGGTGAGGGTCACCAAGATGCAATGGAAGGTCAGTGTGGCTGGGTTGCTTCTAGGGCTTTTGGAGACCTGGTAACTCTACCTCCACCTTCCTCCTTAGTTAGCGAGATATGGGAAAAGACATCCGTAGCAGGTCTGGTTGGCATACGGGTCTTCATGCATCCGTAGCATAGGAGGGGTCCCTACCCCGAGAGGCAACCGCAGGGTGAATCCCCTGCCCAGTGGTGGGGGAGGCAAGTGGGGACAGTCAGCGTTGGTAGACGAGTGTCCCTGCCCGGGGACCTGTGGGAGAGCTGGATGCATGAGACTGAGCTGTTTCTGCCCTGGCCTCCTGCTCTAGGTCCGGCTGGTGATCGCAGAGAAGGGGCTGCCTTGCGAGGAGCGGGATGTCAGCATGCCCCTGCTGGAGCACAAGGAGCCCTGGTTCATGCGACTCAACCTTGGCGAGGAGGTGCCCGTGATCATCCACAGGGACAACATCATCAGCGACTACAACCAGATCATCGACTACATGGAGAAGAACTTCACAGGAGGTAAGGGCGGTGGGCAGAGACGTCCTGCCACGCTGGGTTTGGAGGGCTCCAAGGCCTCATTCAAAGTCACTGTTTGCTAAATGCATCCGCTTTTTCCTGGAAAGTTTCAGCTTCTCCCCAAACAGCAACAACCAACCAGCTCTCCCCAGACTTTTACATTTTGCTATGAAAAATGAAGGATTTACAGTAGAAATCCCCAAATGTCCTTTTGGAAATGATGGTGTGGTGCCTCAGAGGAGTTGTGGCTGCATCTCCCTTCCTGCTGTAGAGCCTATGCTCCCAGGCTGGACAGTTTCCCACTGGACACCGCCAATCGGAGACCCCACGGTGCACTGGAGCTGCTCACCCAGAGAGCCCACCCCACTGCACCCCAGGAGGCACAGCCTGGCTGAAATGCTTCTGGTTTTGTCCACGTTTTTCCTGACTTCTCCTTGCCTCCCGCGGCAATGTGGAGGTAACACCACATCTGTGGCACAGATAGCGGCAGGTGCTCAGGTCATATCCATAAAGCGTGAGCCTGTCTTCTTCCTTGTGGGGGAGATACTGGCATGAGGAGGTGGAAGCAGCTGTGAAGATAAGCCCTAGTGCTCCCAGTCACAACCAGTTGCTATCCAAACCCTTCTTCAAAAACATCGGTATTTCTTGAGGCGTCTTGCAAGGTTTCCATGCCCTTTTGCTTTTGGCTTGGCTATAAGAGTTTCTTTTTGAGCTATTTTACTCTGGCCTTGGGTAAAGGTGTGAAAAACTCAGTGTCTCTCCCCAGCCCGCCCAGCTGAGGGAAGGTCGGTGCAAGTTTGGCTCTGCTGTCCTTCTCCCCCTTCCTGAGATTGCAGAGAGCACTGGAATGGGATCTGGACGCGCAACTAAACGGGGACTAGCTGTAAGACAGCTCTTACTTAGTTAAACCAAGAGCCTGCCAACAAAATCAGGCCGAATCAGATGTTAGCTTCGGGTTTTCCTCCCTACAGTAACTGGGGATCTCTGCTATTAACCCAGAGGACATAATTACCTACAAAATTACAGGTCTTTTCCAGGGTGTCCTGACACCCAGGCTCTCTGTGCCACCAGTCTCCACTTACACCTAGATGACCTGGCGGGTTTCAGGTCCTCAGCATTTGCCGGCTGTGCACGCGCGACAGTTTTTCCTGAAAAACGTTCGTACAGCGGCAGCAGGGATCAGCCCCAGGAGAGGAGCAGCGCCGGTTCGGGGCCAGGGCAGACCCACGCGAAGTGTTTTAGTGTTTTAGAGGCTTTAGCACCGGGCCAGGGCCGTCGGCGCAGCCTCCCTGAGCAGCCGCCCTCCCTCCCCTGGAGGTGGGGGGATCGGGGGGTCGGGGGCGCCGCACCGGAGGGGAGAGCCGGGAGAAACCTGCCCCTTTGCAGTCCAACAAAGCTGGCGGTGCCAGGCAGCACGGGAGGATGATGTGACGCAAATCCAGAGCGGGAAGAGCCGGGAGAGCGAAGCCCTCTAACCACCCGCAGAGCCGGGCTGTGGTGCAGCAGCCAGCGGGGAGCGCTGCCCTATGTCCCACGGCGCCCGGTGTGCCAGGACGTGGGGACGGCACTCGAGGCCACTCTCTGCCCAGCCACCGTGGCGAGCAGCATCTCTCCTGCATCTCCCGAGTCCCCTCGCCCTCATTTTTCCAAATCTGTGGGCTGGCGGGCTGGGATGCTCTGCTGGGGAGACTTCAAAGCTTAGGAGGGAGCTTTGACTGCAGCATCACGGCGCTCGCCCCAGCATCCATCACCCATGGAGCAGAGGCATCAAAAACATCTCAAAATAGCTCCCGAAGCACGGGCGTCTTGCCAGCTCAGCGCTGTCCTCTCCCGCCTTTCCCTCGCCGCCCCGGGGTGGCACACGGCGGAGATGCGCTGTGTCCCGCGAGCAGGTCACGCGCAGCCACCACCTTGGTCGGACTGGCCCATCTCTGCCACAGGAGACCCTGTGCTGGGCGGCCCCGTGGCAGAGAGACAGCGGATGCTTTCCCACTGAGCAGGGGCCATGAGGAGCTGAGGTGGGTCGTTCACGGGGCTGCAGTCCCCGCACCGTGCGGTGGCTTCGCCTGCGAAGGGCAGGAGACCATGTGTATGTGACACCAAGTTGTCACCGGCAGGAGATGTCAGCTAATTCAGCGACAGGGAACAGCTCTGGGAGTGCTGCATATTTATAGCTCCTCCAGGGGATCTGGGCAAAGAACAGGTGGAAAGAGAGGGGAGAGCAGCTCTGTCAACTCTTATAACGCTGCTTTTCCCCTTCGAATGTGCAGCTGCATGTAAAATCCCCGCCTGTGCCGATGGCGGTTCCTCCTAGGAGCAAACATCCTAGAGATTGAAAAACAGCACTTTTGCTGGGGGAGACCTTTCCTGCCTTGTTCCTCTTCCTCCCTCCAAAACATGGCAAGTTTTTTCTTCAAAAGTTTGCATCAAAATCTTTCCACTGTCACTTGTGGTTTATTGCCAAAGAGGAACATGGTGCTTCCCCCATAGTCTGCAAAAACTCCCGTCTTAGAGCTTTTCCAGCTAGGTGCATTTGCTTACCTATTCATTGAGAAATGCTACAGGTGAAGCACATGAGAAGAGGGAGCCAGCTCTGGGGCACCACTCCTCCTTTCCAGATTACTGAACTCAGGAGTCATCAACTGCCAAATTTAGCTGGAAAAAGTATTACCGCAATGACAGTGTGTCGGGCTGAGGTGGGATCACCCATCCTGCAAAAACACGTGGAGCCTGGAAGTGCCTTTACACGAAGGGTATATTTACAGAGCTTTGTATTCTTCAGGGCCTGGAGCCTTTTTCTGCTAGTTACATGTACTCTGAGGGTCAGCTATCGTTAAAGGGTAGTGTGCTAAGTGATATTTTCCTTTCCCAAGAAAAGCACTGAAGAGCATTGACATGCTCTGTTTAAGGGTGCTTCTCGCCAGGGCACTGCCCAGGAGCTGGCTGGTGGCAACATGTCTTGGTGCCAGGCCACAGGGTGGCTGCGGTTCTGAGCTCCCAATCCAACCACGCAACCTCCAAAATCTCCCCAGGTGCTGCCTTTGGACTAGGTACCACCAGTTGATGACCATCTATCTGCAGAAGCACCACACAGCCTGTACGTGCAGGCCCTCTTGAGCACGTGAAGGCAACATGAACGCCATCCCACCGAACAACTGCCTTTAGACCCTGCTGAAGGATACTGGCCTGTGGCCAGCATGCATCTAGCTCACTGTGGCCTCTCTAGCTCTCATGTTGGTGCTGGATGGGACGGTCATTCTCTATGTGCTAATTTCCAGCCTTGGCACCAACCAACGGGATGTTGGCTGGGCGCCATATGGAAGGAGCATGCAGGCTATAGAGTAGTTATTATTATTTCATTCAGCTGGTCACTTTTCTCAGATGGAAAATCCCATTTTGGAGAGCTGGAGTTCAGGCATCTCTGTATGGAGGCAGCCAGAGGCAACGAGCAGCCCACGAGCTCCAGAAGCTGGAGGAGCAGCTCCGCTTCATGAGGTGACAGCAGTGCCGATACCCGCTGGTCAGAAGGACCTGAGTCTACTGCACGCCCGGAGACCAGCAGTGCTGACACGCCATTTAGTTTAGGGGCAGAATTAGTCTCCCCTCAGCCTCCCAGTGCTTTGCAATCTAACAACAACATGAACATCAACAACATTGCATCTACAACATGGACAGCCCTCAAGAACACCGTCCTACTTGCGCAATTCAGCTGCTTGCCTCAAAGGGAGGCTGCGCACCCCTCAGGCAGCTCTGTAAACCCTCCCTGATTTCGGGGCTAGGTGCTTTAGGCTGATTTCCAGACAGCCCCTGACCTAAGTGCAACCCTGTAGCAGTGACACCGTATGAGAAGACACCTACCTTTGGCGCTCAGGCAAGAGGGGTGTCACAGGCCCAGACCTCTAGCAAGCTTTGAAAACTCCCCGAATTGGAGGTGTGAAGAAGTGTGCAATACAGGGACCACCAAAACGTCCCTGGCCTTGTGTCCAGGTGATGGCAGTTGGCAGGTCGGGGCAGGCGCCGTGTTGCCCTCACCAGCACACCTGGCAAACTGCATCTCCGCTGAACAGACGCCTCGCGTCGGCTCCCACCGCCTCGCCATGCCACGCTAGCACCGCTGTCCAGTCGGGCCCTTAATCAGGCAGCAGCATTGGCCAGGGTTTGCCCTTCATCTCGGACCGAGGATCCGGCCTGCGGTGAGCTCTGCACTGCAGGCTGCATACGGACAACTTAGTTTACTGAGTCCCGGTGGTAAATTTACTCACTGTCTGTTAACTGCTCTCTGCAAAAGTCATAAACATTTATGATCCCATAAAAAATGAAGCCGATATTCTTGGGGGAGACAAAAGCAACATTTCCTTTATTCTGGTGTCAGCTGCCGTGTATTTTGAGCTGTAGGAACAATAAAAAGAGCGTGACACAAACTGCCATCCACACAGGACGAGTAAAACCCAACAAGCTGAGGACATGCAGAGCCCGGCTGGGGCAGCGGGATGCGCCTGCGGCGTGGGCACTGGATGAGCGTTCAGGAAAGATGTGTGCCACTCCTTATTTTGTCATCAGCTCCCAGATTATCCATTTTGAATGAGATTTTCCAGAAAACCCAAGGGAATTAGCTACGTCATTCCCATTGGTGTAAAGAGTGCATAACTCAGGTGATCCCCAGCTCTAATTCCTGTATCTCTGCTCTTCTCTGCAGGAAGGGAATATTTTGTTCCCCTTCTGAGAGATGCGAAACCAAAGTGTGCAAATTCAGAGCCTGCAGAGGTGACACATTTTATACACCAAGATCCTTGTGAATGAGGAACACAGAGAGTGCTCTGGGCAAAGACATACGTACACGTACACGTGGAGCTGTGGGTTTGCCCTTCGCTGCACACGAGCTGGGCAGGTCCTGGCACGGGCAGGCGGCGCGGGGGCATTAACCGGCCGGCTGGGAAGTGGCAGAGCGACCGCAGAGTAATTAATGCTTTTGCAGCAACCGTGCTAAACACGGGGTGCTGCTGTGGGGCTTGCAAGCACACGGCGGGGTGCGGGGTAGCAGACAGCTAAAGCAGAGGTGCTGGGCGCATGGACGGGGTGCGGAGCCGATTGGGAGGGGAACGCGCAGCGCAGCACTGCTGCTGCCGCCCAAAACCCCCAGGCGCAGAGCGCCCCTGCCCCAGTGCTGCAGAGCCTGTGCCCACGGGCTGGGATCCGGCCGTGCGTGGGGCTGACCGGGTGGGAGCCCCCCAGCACCCCCACCCAAAGCGGAGGGCAAACCCACTGCGGGGCTTTGCCGGAGCCGTGCTCTCCGAGTTTTGAATTTCTCAATGCTGTAGGCACGCTGATCTCCCAAACTTGGGCTAACGAACCGCTAACGACTGTCCGACCTCCGTGGGGCCTGGGCACCGCTAACACCTTTCCCACTCGGCATTTCAGAAAACGTCACCCAGCTGATCCCCGAGCCGGGGAGCCTGCTGCACTCGCGGGTGCTGCAGTACCGGGAGCTCCTGGACTCGCTGCCCATGGATGCCTACACGCACGGCTGCATCCTGCACCCCGAGCTCACCACCGACTCCATGATCCCAAAGTACGCGACCGCTGAGATCCGCAGTAAGTCGCCTCTCCAGCAGGGCTGCCTAGAGCCAGCCTCCGGCGGGTCGGCACCTAGCAGTGCCCGCTGCGGCGCCTGCTCCCCGCCTGGACGGCGGGGGGGACCGTGAGCGGAGCAGGGCAGCCCCCCGCTGGCCCCAAACCCCTGCCCCGCGTGCAGCCCCCCGCTGGCCGTCCCGCTCTCGGCGGTCTCTCCTTTCCCGAACGCGGGCAGGGGGAGCTGGGAAGTGGCAAAGCTCCTGGGGGGCTGCAGGGGTCCCGGCGAGGCTCCCCAGCCCGGGGGCGTCTGCAGACTGACGCGCTCTTCTCACCCCAGCTGTTTTCTGGAGAGTGTCTCTCCAACTGCCGGGCTCCTCCGGATCAGTTATTCCGCCTTACTCGTTGCATCTCCCACGTGGCACTGACCCGGGGAAAAAATATCCCCCCTCGAGGCAGAAGGTATTCTGAAAATACCGATCCTCTTTCCCATTTCAACAACCCTCTCCTCTCTCCAGAGGTGACAACCAGACCTGGCAGGAAATTTGCCTGCAGAGCATTTAAAACCCTGGTGTATTGGTGTAAACCGCCAAGTCCCGCTGTGCTTTGGTGGTAGCACGGACCCGGCAAGGGGCACCGGCACCTTCTCCATGCAGTTCGCAGTGGGGCGGACGAGCAGCACCAGGGGAGGTGGGCAGGGAGCTTCGGGGCCGTCTCCCCAGGGCCAGACAGCAGCCCCCTACCCGCCTGCAGGCTGCAAAACAGCCCCGGCCCCAAAGCCTGTCTCTAAGGATCTCCCCAGGCCCGTATGTGCCCAGGCTCGCTTCCTCCCCGAAGGCACAGCCCCTCGCCCTGCCGCCGCCGTGTCCGTCCGTCCTCGCTTGGCTCTGTCTCGCATGCCTGTGCCCTCCCCTGCTCTCCTTCCTCTCTCCCTCGCTTCCCGAGCGGGCTGCCTCCCTCTTCTCGCCAATAACTTTAAGGGCAGAAGCGGGAGCCTACAGAGAGATTGAATTGCAGATAGGGGATGAATCCGCGTGAGATTGTGTCCCCGACCTTCAAGCGCTCATGAAACATTGACGATGCTTAATATAACTTGCCTGCAAGGATCGCCGCTAAAGCGAGCTCCTCTCGCAGCGGCCCGGAGGTGGCCACATCTCCCAGCTCCCAAAAGCGCCGGTCCCAAACAGCTCCCTTCGCCAACACGGACGCTTTTCGCTAGCGGGACCTGGGAGCCGGGCTGGGCTTGGCGTCACCAACGACAGGCGTCCCGCGGGCAGCCCCGTCTTTGCCCCAGCGCCTTCCTTCAGCTGCTTGGGCCACAGGCGGTGCCTGTGAAACGGGGACTCTCGCCCACTGCCACCGCGTCTTGCCGGCCCTGTCCTGCTTCCCACCTCGTGTGCCGCGAGCCCCTGTAGCCCCAAAGAGAAATGCACTGCCCCGTCTGCCTTCACTGTGCCGGCAGCTCGAAACACCGGGTGTGAGCATCAGCAGAGCTGTTCCCCCTGGGCCCTAATGGGGCTCGGGGAGGGACGACCGCGGTACGCAGACAGCTCCCTCCCCTGCCCGGAGAGCGCGGTCGGTCGTCGCCGTCAGACCCCCAGGCCCGGGGCAAACACCGCGCACGGAGCCACGGCCTTCGTCCCCCACGGCGCTGCTGCGACGGCTTCGTGCCTCAGCCCGCCTGACTCACCCCGCTACCCCAGAGCCCTGCCAAGATGCTTAAAAATATCTCCGAGCCTCTCTGCCCGGTGGCTCCTTTCCCAGCGCGCCACAAGGAAGGGCTTGCGCACTGGCCGGGCACGGCGTGCGGCGTGCCGTGCCAGCGATGCTCTGCCTCCGGGGCGGCCGCCCTTCGCCCCTGCCCATGGAGGCATCCGAGCCATGGGGCTGCGCTCGGCGCTGCAGTCGTGTCCCAAGGGGAGGGTGAACCAGGGCCAGGCTCTCCCAAGGGCGCTGGGGGAATAAAACCAGGTCCAAGGCAACCGCGAGTCCCTCCTCTCGCAAAGTGCAGACGGCAAAGTGCTCGGAGGGCGATATTCAGGCCTCGCAGCACAGACCCCTGCGAGCCACAGCTTGGCAAGCACCTCGGTGGGAACGACGGGCAGGTTTCCCCACGGCCACCGAAGGGCTCTTGGTGGAATCGGGGAGTTTCGTGACTGCGTGGCTGCGCACAGCCTGCTGCTGGCCCCGGCCTCCCCTGCATGAGGCTCGCTCGCACGCCAGCAGCGCCAAGCCTTGTCGGGGGGGGGAATGATCAAAAACAGATGGTCCCTGGCAGGGAGAGATTAGCCCAGCTTCGGGCAATTTGTGTCATCCCTGAGGTGTTACTCTGCATTTTGTATTTATTCTTCCATTTACTCTTGTCCCTCCCTGTTAGCTCCCGTGTGCAGAAAGCCCTTCACATCCTCCCGATGCCCTGCGACGGGGGAGAGCGGGCGTCTCTCCCGTGCACGCGAGGGGTTTCGCGTGCCGGGATGCTTGTGCCTGCTGCAGGCGTCCGCGGGGGCTGCTCGCTGCGCGGACAGCGGGTGCAAGGCAGCCCAGTCTCCACCGCCGGAGCGCCGCGCTGCGGGGCCGCGGTCGCCAGAGGACGTCCTGCCGGCCAGCCCGGCCGCGTCTTGCCCTCAGAGCAAGGGTAGCGCTGCGGCTTCGCCCTCCGCGGGGTGGACGCGCAGGCTGGGGGGTTTCCCCGCAGCACTTCCCCCTGCGACATCGCCTCGCTGCAGACGGGGCTGCAGGGTTTCAAAGGCGGCTTTTGCAGTTGATGAAGCCCGTGCCCAGCCCTGTCCCTGCAGCGCCGGCCGGTGTGCGCGCAGACACGGGAGAGCTCAGCCCGGAGTATTGATCTGCTGGGGATGAAGCTGCAGGAACCAGGAGATGGGAAGGAAGCGCTCAGCAAAGTTCTTAAAACATTTAAAGACAGAGAGAGAGAGAGAGAGGGAGAGACCCGCTGGCAGCGCTAGCAGGAATCCAGGAGAGGAAACGAAGAGGTGAAATCCCTTTGAAAGCCATAATGCTGAGCCCAGCCTCGCAGGAGGCTGCCAACAACTGAACCGGAGCGATAAAAGCCTCTGCTGAAGCCGGGAGCGGCCGAGCGGCGCATCGGTGCTCTGAGGGCGCGTACTTACCCGGATTCCCCCGAGAGCGGTTGTGCTGCGGGGGCCAAGCGGGGTTTGCGGTCACAGCACACGGGTTCCCGAGAAGGGGCTCCCGAGATGCAGCCCCCACCGCCAAACGTGCAGCAGGTGCCTGCTGCGCACTGGCGGGCATCGGCCCCTTTCCCTCCACCAGCGCGGCAGCCCCTGCCCGGACAGCGCACCCCCCCCCGTGGCGTCTGCGGGCCGTGCCGTCCCCTCCTCGTGCAGGACGCGGGACCCAAATCCCTTCCCCGGAGCGGGCCGCAGTCGCGGGGGATCTGCTGCACCCTTCAGCCAGCGCTGCCGGCAGTGAGCAGAGCAGGACTGGGAATGCCGGGGGGTGCGCGGGCACGGTGGCAGGGAAATGCCCAATTTCCCTTCGGGATAGCCCCAGCAGCTCTGAGCTGAGCGCAGCAGAAAAGGCCGAATATGTTTAATACAAGCCAAGCTGAATCACCGCTCACTAAGCCAGCCCAAGCGCTTGCCGTCTCGGCTCAGAGCCGGGCTTCGGGGAGCAACGGGGCGGATGCGCCTCTGCCTGCACCTGCGCCCCGGCCGCGGGGGCTCCCAGGCCTGCAGCCCCCTCCGGTATCCCTCCCTCCGGCTGCTCCGTGCAGCGGCACCGTCAGTGCGCATTGGTAATCCGGCTGCTATAACCTCTAAGCGGCACAGGACAGCGAAGGGGCAGTTCACGGGGGAGGCAGGGCTGCTCTCCCGAAGGAGCTCTTGCCCAGGCCAGCTCTGGTGCTCCGGCCCCATCCCAGATCTCCAGGGTTGCAGACACCTGAGGAAAGCCGGACCGGGCCAGAGCGCTGCGGAAGGAGGCTACCAGCACTCACCGCAGGCGGCAGGTCCGGCTCTGCCTTTGGCTAGCAACACCCTTCGGCATTGCCAGAGCCGAGGATGGTGCGAGCTGGGCCTGGCTGGCAGCTGGATGCCGGCTGGAGACGGGCGGAAGAGGACGAGCCAGGGCACGCGCTGCCGTGCGCGCCCTCCCCGCGCCTGCCTCTCCTTGCTCCGGGGGGAGCTTTCTTCCACCACGTCTTTAAACGCGCTCGTGCTCCCTGCCCCCTTATAGCACGGGCTTCCAGTTCATTTGCGCACCTCGTTAAAAAATTAACTCCCACCGCTCCTTCTGAACCCGTGGCCTGTTTTGCTTTAACGTCCCGATGCTCCAGTTACACAAAACAGTGACTCATCGCTGCCTCATCGCTGCCTCCGCACCGTGCGGCGTTTCAGACGCGCGCGAACCCGCCTGTTGTTGTTTAGCAGTTCTCAGCTGCTGTCAGCGAGAAAGCAGAGCCGGGTCCGTGCCGCGCACCCCAGCCCCGCCGCCGCAGCGGCTCGGGACCTGCCGGGGAAACCGGAACCCGAGCTGTGCTCCACCCGGGCTCCCCAAAGCAGGAGCCTCGCTGTCGGGAAGCGGCTGGGAGGCAGCGAGGCAGGCTGAAGCAGACGGCCCGGGCTGTGCCCCCACCGGGGGGTGGCCTCTTCCCCCCACTGCCGGTCGCCCCCTTTCGCATGCCGGGGCTGCCGGCCCTTTGGGGCAGGCACCAGCTTTCCGCCCGACTTTTTGCGCATCCCCCAGCACCCGGCCACCCAAAGGGGCTGCGGGTACGGTTAATCCGTGCCGATAGCAGCAAAGGAGGGTGAAAGCGCCTCGGCAGAGATCCGTCGTACCTAGTCACCTGGGCTTTCTTTTTCCTTTTTAACTTCTAAGTGATTTAGTGCATAAAAAGCCTCATTTTCAAACAGAACAGCCGGACTGCGCTTGCAAATCCCTCTTAGTTAAACTCGCCGAAGGGAACGCCGGTGGTTTGGCTGTCGAGGGAGGGCTTCGCTCCCCAGTCTCGCCTGCGGGAAGGGGTAATGTTGAAACCACGCTTTTAGCCTGCTGAGCTGACCGAATGAGCCATTTTCTTGCTGTAAAAGCTGGCCGGCCGAGGCCGCGGCACGGCAGGGAATACGCTGCGGGGCCAGCGCCGCTCTTAACTTGCGGCACGGTCGGAGCAAGGTCACGTCTGTCCGCGGAGGCCCATGGGACAGACCCACAGCTTCCCGACTCCGACCGGCTTACACCACATGGAAATAATTTTACTGCTGTTTGCACAGGCCTGGCAGCTTTTGGCAGCAGCGTTAGCAATATTCTGGCCCTTGCTGCAGGGGTAAGTCAGAAATTTGGCCCATTTCAGACCTCCAGGCCGCTTGTCGCGGTGCCAGGCACTGTTTTGCCTCCAGGTGTTTTGTTTTGTGGCGCAAGGCCATCCTCGCCTCCGCCAAGCACAGCCTCCGTCTCCTCGGAGAGGAGGAAGCGGCTCCCCCAGCCCCTCTCTCCGTCTGCCCGCAGGACACCTAGCCAACGCCAGCACGGAGCTGATGAAGCTGGACCACGAGGACGAGCCCCAGCTAACGGAGCCGTACCTCTCCAAGCAGAAGAAACTCATGGTGAGTTGGTCGCAGGGACGCGGGGCTCGCGGCGGCGGGGAGACCCCCAAGACGCGCCACGGCACGGCTGGGCGCCCGGCCGGCCCCGTCCCGCCTGACCCGCCGCTCCCCCCAGGCCAAGATCCTGGAGCACGACAACGTGAACTACTTGAAGAAAATCCTCGGCGACCTGGGAATGGTGCTGGACCAGATCGAGGCCGAGCTGGAGAAGAGGAAACTCGAGTACCAAGGTAGGCTCGGGGCTGCCGCGGGGGTGCCTGCGAGGGGGAGGCCGAGGGGCAGCGGCAGGATGGGTCTGCACGGGGCGCAGCCGCGCGGGGGCTCTGCGGGCGGGCGGGCGGGCGAGACGCCCGGCAGGGCTGCGACTCCCCTAACTTGGGGGCACGGCATAACGTCCTCACGGCAGGACCTCTGGCCCCGCCACCGCTTTGCAAGAGCTCCGAGGTCGCAGCAGCCACCGTGCGGCGGCAGGTCCCCTCCGCTCCAGCGCCCGCTCGTGCCCCTCGCCACCGCCGGTCACCGGGGGCGGGGAGCCCTGCTGGGGTGCAGAGGACGGAGCAAAACCCCTCTCCTGCGGCCAGCCCGAGGCTGTTGCCCACAGCCCTCTGCCCGGCGCGCAGGACCGGCTCCTTCGGGCGCACGGGAAGGGGCAGCGCCGGGCAGGAGCCTCCTCTCCCGGCGGCGGCGGTGGCGGAGGGAGGGAGAGGAGGGGTCCTGCCCGCCAGGGCTCGGCGATGCTCCGGGCTCTCAGCGGGGCACAGAGCAGCTCGGCCGAGCGCCGTGCAGCAGCGTTAAAGCACGGCCTTTCTGGCGCAAGTGTGATATTGCAAATAGCGACTAGTCAGAGCGGGCTGGTGCCGGCCTGCAAAGGCGTTTGCACACCGTAAATCATCAGTGGTTGCCCAATTCGGGAGGCATCTACTGACCACGGCAGGGAGCGGGCTGGCTCCACGCCGCTGTGCCGTTGGGAGGGCAGATTGCCGGGCAATGGGGACGTCTTCCTCAGGCACCTGCTACAGAGGTGCACAAATGCGGGTGCAGCTGTACCCCGAACCCGCACACAGCCGAGCACCTTGCAGCGCGACTCTGCAGCGGCGCCTTTGCAATCCCCGGCACAGACCCCGCGGAGCAGCCACAGCCTGGAGCCAGGCTAGGACACGCTCAGGCAGCCCAGGGCTCACCTCCCTCCCCGGCGGTGCTGCGCTCGTCCAGCCCCACGTCACCCGCCTGCCCCGGAGCCTCTCCGAGCCTCGGCGGAGCCCAGCCTGCAGCCAGGTCCCTCCAGGCTCGCTCTTCCCAGCCCGGCTTGGAAAACAACCCCAAGGACCCGAGAGGCACGGACAGTACCTCCAACACGACTGCTCTCCACATGCATCTGGTTTGCGTGAGCAGTTTGTCCTGTTTATTCCCATAACAAGTGTTTCTCAGGCTGGCCCCTGAACCACAACGGCAAAGCCAGGCCAGCAAGCCCCGCGGGCTCCTGGCCCGGCCGCTGCGCGGGGAAGGGCTGGGCAAGGCGCCGGGCGCCCTGCAGCCGGGTCTAGGGCTCGGTGGCGGGTGCAAGCCCAGAGCCAGGAGGGCTGGCTCCGGATTTCAGCCGTGGAGACCCGTGCTCAGAACCAAACCGGGTTTCTCTAAGCGGCCAACCCCCGCGATAACAAACGCGTTTCCCTCCCGAGGGTGCTCCCCCCAGCTGTGCTCCCGTTCTGCCCGAGTTTGGGCCCTGCGTAACCCCTGCGCCCCCATTTGCCTCCTTCCCTCGCCGGGGTCCCCAGCCCCTCTGCCCGCAGGGTTAGGGCTCGGGTTAGGGCTCAGTGACACAGACACTGCTGCTCCATTTTCTTTACCTCTGGGCCTGACTATCCTCCAGACCCCAGGAGCTCCCGGGAGGCTCCAGGGGCATCGTCCCAGCAATTCATTAAGCACCGAAAACTTCTATTGACTAATTAGGCACAGGCACTACACGCACTTGGGCTGTGTCTCCAGCAGGATTAGGCTGGCTGCCAAGCCGGTGCAAATGAGGTCGGGTAATTAACATTAATTGCGGGGCTCTGGCCTCTCCAGGCAGGCAGCCTGCCTACTCTTTGCCGGCGTCTGGGCAGGGGTGCAATGAAGCTGCCTCTTTCCTCCCCCAGTGTAGCAGCTGAAGGGCCTGGGCTTTCCAGGCTGCGCAGGCACCGCGCCGTCGCCTTGCCCTTGCGGCTGGCAGAGCGTGAGAGCTGCAGGAGCGGTGGGTTTAGTGCAAAACCCCTTGCCTTTGACCGTGGGAGCATGGATCTCTCTCTCCACGGCCCACGGGGAGAGGAGGCAGCTCAAAGCTCGCCGCCTTGCCTCTCCTGGCACGTGGCGGCATTTTGGGTTTCCCCCCGGCATTTTGAACAAGCCAGAGGGGACGTTCTGCCCCTCGAGCCTGGGGAGGGCAGAGGGCAGGGGCTGGGTTCCCCGGGGGCAACACGAGCTTCCCTTTGCCGAGCAAGCTGCATCTCTGCCTCTGCTGCCCTGGTTTGCTGGCGCCAGCTGGAAAGCACTAACCGCCCCAGCTCCCGTGCGGCGCGCCGAGGCAGCGATGGCCCAGGGCACGGGCCCTGGCGGGCGGACGGGCTCTGGAGAGGGTGCTGGGGACCCGTGTCCTGCGCTCAGCAGCACTGAAGGAGCACGTGGGGAAGCGTTTGACTCTCCCGGCCTGAGCTTGCTTCTTCCAGCCTAATGACAGCCTGTTTTCTTCCTGCACGTCTCTTTGGTGATGTTGTTTCCAGGGTCACCTGTTCTCGGGGGCTTTCAGTGCTTTGTTATCTTTCCTCTTGCCCAGCATTCGTGCCAAGCTCTGCTTCCCCTAAAGACCCGGCTCTCGGCACGGAAGTGCTGCTGGCTTTGGTGTCCCGGAACAGGGTCCCCGGTGCTGGAGAGGGGAAGGAGGCAGGACCTTCCCGCCAGCCCACCGGGAGGGCGGCCAGGCTGCACCAGCTCTTGTGCAGTCTCATTCTTCCCTGCAAATAAATGGTTTTGATTCCCAAGGATTTCTCACATCCCTAAAATAGGACATGTTAACATGACACTCCTGAAGCATCTTGCAATGCCCAGCACAGCCAAGGACAAATGCTTTTGCTCTCCCTGAGCACTGACACAGAGCAGAAGTGGTCGCTGCACCAGATCCTTCTTCAAGAGAAGCCAGTGGCTCTTTTCCAGGGACCTCCTGGCAAGCAGGTTAGGTGAGACCTGCCAGCGAGGCAACTGCAGATCCCCAAAGAGTTTCCAGTGCAAGTCTCTGCAGAGCCAGTCAAATAGGGTATTTTAGTTCCTGGGTCTACACATACCCCAGGGGCCACAGGCCCTGAAATGAAACGACTGACCTAGACGCAGTCTACAGATCTGTGATCGGCTTCAAAATTTAGGAAAGAAAGTTCCCGTGCTCCCAGGCCAGTTTCCTAGGGAGTCACCGGGAAAGGACCGACTTGCTGACACCCCCATGGCAGAGCGCTGCCCCAGCTTGCTCCCACGCTGGGACCCCAGCCCAGCCTCAGCCAGCTAGCTCGAGCCGTGGTGCAGCCTCACGCTGCTCTTGACATGCAAAAGCACAGAGAGGGCCAACAGAGGCATTTGGCAGACAGCGATTTGTATCTTTGTGTGGGTTATCAGTGATCACCTCCTGCTCCCAGCCTTGCGGCCCCACATATCCTTCATCACACAGCCTGACAGGTGGGCTCTGATTTCTTGGGACACCAGAGAGCTGGGAAAAAAACACCTCAGGTCTGATCCAAACTCCTTTGCTTTTGTGGATCTTTTGAAGATCTTCAAGATCTTTAAGTGTCCACCCAAGGGTTTGTTCTTATTCTACCTATTCTGTGCCTTCTTTCTCCAGGGCAGAAGTGTGAACTTTGGCTCTGTGGATGTGTCTTTACCTTGGCCGATGTCTTGTTAGGAGCCACCCTGCATCGCCTCAAGTTTCTAGGACTCTCTAAGAAATACTGGGAAGACGGCAGCAGACCTAACCTACAGTCTTTCTTTGACAGGATACAAAAACGCTTTGCCTTCAGGAAAGTTTTGGGAGATATACATACCACGCTCCTCTCAGCGGTGGTACCCAATGCCTTCAGGCTGGTCAAGCGGAAACCTCCCTCCTTCTTTGGAGCCTCCTTCCTTATGGGATCTCTGGGGGGAATGGGATATTTTGCTTATTGGTATTTAAAGAAAAAATACATCTAATGCTGGCTGCTTGGTGTTTAGTTTGGTGTCTCTGTGCTGTGTGAAATTATGATGAAGCCTCAGTAACTGTAATGAAATTTGAAACAAGGTATGAATAATTATATTGTTTAATGTAACATTCCATAGTCTAGAAGTAGAAACGTATACTGCAAGGAAATAAGACAACAACAAAAAACGTGTCGACTTGTAAATGCCTTTTTTAGGTTTAAGTATTCAACTCTAGAGAGGCGTGTGTAGTGCTCGGGGGCCACAGGGCTCACCCGTGCCCACCGGGAAGCAAGAGAGCCTCCAGGCAGGCCGGCTCCAGTGGGAGAGACAGGAACCCCGGGAAGTCTCCTAACGCCCATGTTAAGCAATTGGACTTGGACACTCAGGCCTCTACGTTTATGTTTTCAAATCGTTCACCGGCCACATTTCACAAATATGAGTAGTGAGGACTTCCTTCTTCTAAAAGCCACTCTACTGCTGTGCTCAGAGGCCTCTCCTGGGAGCAGGGAAGACACAGCCGATTGGGGCAGGGTGCAGTAACTGGTCGCAGTCAAGGTGGATTAACGTTCTTTAATATCCATTCTTCTATTATTTTCACTAAAGAAATATTTTTTATTGAGCTGTTCTTAGAATGTATCCACTTTCTACATCTGGCTTTGGTGTGGTTTTGTTTTTTTTTAAGATTTAATGTCTGTAACTAAATACCGCACTTTTTTCCTGAGATAAATATTCTGACTTCCATCCTGAATTTTGTCACATGAAGGGGATTATCATTATTATTTGTTTTAGCCTTGTGTCTCTTTGCCTTGAGTTTCCTTTCATGGATTTGCAAAGCATCTTTCACCGACTGAGCATATTGGAACTCTGAAAAAATACAACCATTTTCAGAACTTTTCAGCACTTTCCTGAAGGCACTTTGGCTTTCTCTTCTGTTGGGGGCTCATTTCTGTCATTTCCTCACCGTGTATTTTCTTAGAGACATTTTGCACAGAATCACATATATCACTTTCTTGTGCCTTTTGCATGTTGGAAAGAATAACGGGCCTCACTGCTACTCATGCTTTGAAAACTGAGATCCTCAATAAACCATATGGGAGGAGTAACTGCTTCACATTTCTAAATGTGTTCAACATCCTTTTAGTCCTATTTCAAAGCATGCCCACGTGCAGAGCGACGCGCAGGTGGTTGTGCCGTTTCTCATGCACTGCACTGGTATAAAACTCACATGGAAACAATACACATTCCCCTTCCAAGGCATGTACTTCTGGGAGCGCTTAGCCTGCTAGGACCTCCTCCGGCTGGTTTTTGGAGTGCTCCAGTGCTTCCTAGCAAGCTCTCTCCAGGCTTGGTAGCTTATGCCAAGCGTGGCTGAACTGATAGGAATTGCACTGCCTCTGATTCAAAAATGATCTTTCAGCATTTGAGAGCTGCAGGATTTCCCAGGAGCTTTGGTGCTCAATACAGCCTGGCAGTCGTGGAGTTGTGAGTATTTAGCAGGAATTACAAGGGATGAGCACACAGGGCTTGGACAAATGCAAAACATACAGATTTATGCTGTGCTTGTCATGACTGTATAGGCTGGTCTGGCACACTTTCGCTGTACTATCACCTGTGTAGCTGCAAAGATGCTGGGCTACTCATGTCACCTCCCAGTGATGAGGCCCACTTCATACTGGTGCATGAGAGCCCTCTGGCACACAGGAGAACCCAAGTCACCACCTGGGCCTGCTGGCCAAGCACCTGTAGCTTGGGCTGCTTAGTGACAGGTTCCCGCAAACATGGTTGCATATTTTCTTCATGGTACCAATGACTTTGGAAGAAGTAGATATTTTGGTGCAATTTGAGGAGGGGAACAAGAGGGTCCCCCAAAATTATACACCTTGTTGAGTCTGAAAGGTACAAGAACATACACTTTCTACACAAAAAAACAATCCATGGTCCATCTGGTCCAATAGTTGATGCTAAATCCCCCAGAAGCAGCTATAAATACACATTGACATGAAATGCTTGCCTTGTTGTCCTCTTTTTTGCCTTTGTCAGTTTTCTGCATACACATTCCCTGGTGATCTCAAAGAACTGATGCACACAGCAGGTGTATAAAGAAATATTAATAGGGCTACAAGGCCAGGAAACCCAGAGAATGAGAAGAAATACTTCCATAGTACCCAGGATTTTGCCTTGAGGTTGAGGCAGAAGAAAGATTCTTAGCAAGACTGGCATTTGTCTCTTTTTCTTTTGAAAAGCAAGAATAAATTTTAAATCACAGAGCGCATCAGAACTCTAAACACTGGGCAATATATTTTTTTGTTTTGGAACACACTGTTATGATGCAAATATTACAAGGATGCCAGACAGAGCTGATGGCTAGAACCAGGCACAGGTCAGTTCAGGTCAGTGCATGTGGCAGCTGTCCATCATGTCACCTCACATGTGCCGGAAAGCCACAGATGCCATCGTGCTCTGTTCTGTATGGGGATCTCAGTAGAAACTGGGGGGACTGGCTAGTAACATTCACTAATAAGCCTTTGTTTTGGACCAAATAAAGAAAATTCAGAGAAGGCAGGAGAGGCAGACAGTGTTCCCTGCCACCGAGCCCTGTTTCCCTAACCTGGTAATGAAAAAATAGCACAACTTTGCTCCAGGGAAAAGGAATCTGCAAGAGCAATAAAAGACAATTACTGTGACGGGCAGAGGCTGGACTGATTAAAGACCCCACCGAGCCAGGAGATGAATGCTACCACTCTGATCGATCTAGATTAGCGAATTACTGTGGAGCAGCCCTGTGGTGATTACAGGCTGTCATAATAAGAAGTTGCTTTTGTTCTACCTGATCTGAGCCTAATCAGACTTTTTCTGCTCTAGTTCCGTTTAAAAGGGGAGACTCCAATTTCCACACCTCCATAAACCAGGCACTGGCCCAATGTTCGCTAAGGCACTTTCTGTACACAGAAACGTCAAAATGAGTGCAAAAGCTGGTTTCTCTCTCTAGGACTTTACACTCGGCAAGGTGCGGGGTAACAGCAGCAGCCGAGGGGTATGGTGGAAGGGGAGGCACCTCCGAGGTACTATTTGGAGCAATACTGAGAGCAAACGGATACCACTGAAACGCCGGCTTAGCTGCACTAGACAACAGAGGGAACAGCTTGTGCTGCATCATCTCACCCTGTACTCCTGTGTGCCCGACCTGAGTCTAGTAGCCCATTCGGGGTCCTTCTTCCCTTGCATTCACCAAGTCCCAATCTAGCACTGAGGAACATGTCATTATTTATCCATGCATATGTTTAGCTTTCAAAACCCCTGGGTTTTAAAAACAGGTATGCTTTTAGGCAGCTGAGGGCCATCTCATCTGTGCCGAGATGCTGAACTTGCAGTTATGAGGGCAGAAAATCAAGGGCTGCTCATCAAGTGCAGGCCCTTCAGAGCACCTCTGAGATGGAGTTTCCACCTGAGAATGGCAAACACCGAAAACAGAGCTTGTGAGAATATTTAACACTGGGTTGCGTTTTGTGTCATTCACTGCCTTCCTCATGATCAAAGCCAAATCCACTCAAACTGTTTCCACAATGCAGACAGTAACACTGACTAAATCTCTCAGGTTCCTGAAAGGCCTTTTAATATTGATAATATGGGATTTAAAACTAAATAATCAAAGAACCAGTAAACAATGTACAACCTAAGAGTCAACTATTTTAACTCCATAGCAGCAGTCATTTGTGGAATAGTGGAGGATAAGAGGGTAATTCTGCTTCTGTTCATGCCCTCAGCAAAGCTCCTTTTACTACAGGAATCTGTGAAAAAGCTACTTTTGCCTTTGCAGGACGGAATAAAGCCCCAACCCACATTCAGTACACTGCTCCTAGACAAAGGATTGGAACTCCACAGAGACGAATGGGAATGAAAGCATCTGCATAAGTATTTTGTGAACAGGGACAGACTTCATATCCTTAAATGATTTCCTAAAGCAGGGCCTCACTGACCAAAATATAGAGATTCAGACCAAGCCATTTCCAACACTGAATCTAAGGTTTTAAGCAGTAGTGAAAAAACACTGGAACTTGTATTCTCAGATAAATCAGATTGTCATGATGCATTTTATTTCCTCCCCCCTACCATGCTGATTTCCTAATATGCTCAAATGACATTATCATCTTTCCACTCTCTCCATTTTACATGCTTTCCTCTGAAGGATTCAACAGAGAAAACAGTCTATCTGCTTTAAACATCTCACAGTGAAACAAAGAATACCACATATTCCATAAATAATTTAGACGAACAAGCGCTTTGTCAGAACACAGCTGTCTATCACTTACTGCAGCTTGCAGCGAAGGCAGCATTAACTGGGGAAGGCAGAGGCTGCAGGCGGGAGCGACCTGTGCGCTGCAGCCCCACGCTGTTAGTGTGGAAAGTAGTTGCCATTGCCAGAGCAGATTATTTCTTTCTCCATGTCTCTTCAGTGATGAACAGGATTAATGAGCAAAGTATCAATCTGCACCCACCCCTTGGGAGCGTGGGAGCTCACAGTGGTTTCTCTTCTTTTTTGTCTCTCTCCTCCGCACCATGATCTACTTTCAGCTCTCCTCTTTCTTATCCCTCTCTGCCTTTCTCTCCCTTTCCTGTCTTCTCCTGGACTCCCCTGATTTCGTATCTCCTGCAGCAGATAGCTGGGGATACATGAGCATTTTCATAGGGATGTGTCTATTGTTAGGAGCTCAGGGGTTGTGAAACACTGCATCAACGGGCAAAGCGCCTCCAATTTCACCTTCTGAGAAAGAAAAAGAAGAAAAAGGAAACAGTCTTGCTAAAATAAGCTTTTAACAGCGCAGACCAATGGATGACTTAGAAATAACTGTCTTTAAAAATAACATTGTGCATCCCCCTACTTTCACTGCTTCCTGCCTCATCCATTTCTAACCAGTACTTCATCTACCCCATGACCTAAATCCTCAGCTCTGGTTGAGTTATCCAAATACAGCTACTTTGGCAATCAGAACAGCGTGTAACCAGGTTTGAGGGTGTATGAGTGCTGCAGGCACTTCTTGACATAGAACTAAGCAATTTGCAAAAAAGTTTAGAGCTGTTTCACACATACTCTTTACACCACAGGGTAACATCACTACACTGCAACTCTTCTGAAACACTTGCTATTTTTGCTTATGAAAAGCGATTTCTTGCCATTCCATGCTCTAGGATCCAACCTCTACAAAAGAGCAGTAAGGAGGACTCTCGGCCACAAAACTTAAAAAACCAACCAACCAACCAAACCCACGCACCATTTTAGCTATCTCTTAACCTTCAAATCATGACAGTCTTGGGGGGGTGGGGGTAAACCTTAAAATTCCCAAGCCTCCATCACTTCCACCCTTCCAAAAAGAAAAGAATAAAAACAAAAAAAACCCAAGTAGTAAGGTCAGACTATAGCAGTGCTGGAGCAACGGTGCACAGAGCTGAGAACTGTGATCTAGAATCACGCTCTACCACGCACATTTTAAATTGGTGCTTGTTTCCGTCATCTGCAAACTCCAGAGGGCTGACCCTGCGTGTCATTCAAAATTATACCACAGTCCTCCCGAGTTTGGGTGCAACAGTTCACACACATGGAAATAAGGCTAACAGGCTTTGTGGATCACAAACAATCTTTATTGTTTGTGGTCCACATCTTTATCTTTAATTAATGATGTGGTCACATCTTTAATTAATGATGTGGTCACATCTTTAATTAATGATGTGGTCACATCTTTAATTAATGATGTGGTCACATCTTTAATTAATTTGCACAGCTTTCTCCTTCACAGTCAGCTATTTTGAGCCACAGCCTACTTAGCTCAATTTTTCCAGTGCAGAGACATGGTCTGTTAAGCCCATCACAGTTAGTCATATCTTGTGCATCCTCTGGACAGTGCTGTTCTCTCCCCTTTCCCATGAGAAGGTGAAAGCTTTGAGGGACAACAGCAGCACAGGATTCAGGGAAGAGATTTCAGCAGAGAACTGACATTTACACTAAGAATATGCCCTGATATGAAAGACTTTTCCCACAGATTAGGAGCATTAAATTGCATGACCGAGGAAATACATGACCTAAAACTGCAAAATCAACCTAGACTGGACATGGAAAAGAACTTCAGAAGTGTGAGCCCCCCCCCCCCCCAACCCTCATCATTTTTATTCACTGTTGTTCCATGCTCCTCTTGGTCAGCCTTGCACCAATTGCAGATCTACTACAATTGGATATATTTGCAGGAAAAGCGCAATTGTAAAAGGTCATTTTCCTGAGTAATGTTTTCCCTTGATATTCAACTCTCCTGAAAGACTGGAAAAACTCTTCATCTTCTGCTTCTTCTTTGCGCCATGTTACAGTTCCAAAGCTTTACAGAAAGTTTGCTCAGCTTGTTACAAGGCACTTGGCATTGCTTGTGTTTTGCAACGGGCTCAGGGCAGGTGACGAAATCTTTTCGACTAAATATTACCACATGGCTGCCTGAAATCACAGGGGCTGCACTCAATCCAGTTAGTCCTTTTCACTTCTGGTCTTTCAACTTGTAACCTATATGTCCCCACTGTATGCTCTGTTCAAGCACTAAGATACCCTTCTTGCATCCAAAGGAATTAATAGTTTCCTACTAAATATCTGGGTGAAACTACCCTCTATGAAAAAATGCAGTGCTTGCTCCCTGAGAAAACTAGAGCTAACTCCTCCAGTGCACCAGCTGGCACTGTCAAGTCACCTTCGCTTTCCTTCCATGATTTCATGCACATCTGACCCAGTTCAACTTCAATAAATTAAACACATGCTTTTTTCCAGGCAATTAAACACTATTACAGTGACCACCCAACTGCTTTTAATAATGGTTACATATAAATTCAGAGTCACAACAGCCTTTTTTGCTAGTATTAGGTACTTTCATCTTAAGCTTTGGCAAAATACTTCAAGGGGAAGAAAAAGAGAGAAAGAGTGCGTTTAAAAAAGGTACAGAGCATTTATTACTAATCCGAGCTCTGGGAGGAAGCTATGAAAAGAAATAATCCGAGGAAACAGGTTTCTGAGCAAATAGAGATAACGCAGGCTGATCAAAGGCAAAGAGCTGGAAAAGGCTGATTGCAGAGAAGCTGCAGGAATATCTGCTGTAAGCCGCAGTGGAGGGGGAAGGTACTATTTCACTGAGAAAAGTGACCACAGACTTTTGTTCAGAACCAAAGACTCAGATTTTCCAGGACATTTAACACATCACAGTGGCCCGTACAGTTTTTCCATTAAAGTGCACCACAGGACATAACTGGGTGTTTCTCACTTTATCATGAATTGCAATGCATCAACACAGAAAACAGGACTCTTTTATTGCTGCTGCTCCACAACCTAAGTTTCAGAATTCACAAATAAAGCAACAAATCAAGATGACCACCTAGCACCAGTGAAGCACTCACAGAACAAAGACTTCCAGGAAGGAGCAAACCACAATTTCACTTTGTTTTAGAGTCTGAATTGTCCAGTTGGATCTTACAAAAAAATCTATATCTTTCCGTTTGCCTGATCTTGCCTCCAACAAAGCAAATGTTTTAAAAAGCTCCCAGATAAGGTAAGAGTGAAATGAATCCTAATCCCCCACTCTGTTCTAGTTGAGACTCCCTTCCTTACTGGCCCAAGCAGAGGAGAATGCTTAAGGCACCGAGACCAAAAACTCCCTCACACACATCACTCGGGCCATGTGCTATTTCTGTGAAAGCACTGTTATACAGAACCCACAAAGTAAGCTACAGACTTCAACATGTGCAAAGAAAAATTAGCAAACACGTTGAAGTAAGTAATATAGCTGTAAGATGTTGGAGAGAAGAACTCCATAGGCAGTTCTACAGACATGGAGACACATCTCTGCAGGAACAAGAGAAAAGCTGTACTAAATTAACTTTAATGCAGAAAAGCCAAAAAAAATACCAAGTTTTTCTCATGATTACAGTTGCTTTCTTTTCAAATCCATTACAAAATGTGAACATTCACCTTTAAAATATGTTAACATTTTGTTTTAAAAACTTAAAACAGATTAAAAATAACTGTTGACAGTTGGAAGAAAAGATCTGTCCCTTTGGCAGAAAACATCAAAACCAGCTATTCAGAACACTACTTTTTTTTTGGCTGCAAATCCATCATAAAGAGGCCACATTTTTATTTTAATGACAAAAGTATACTAATGGTGGGGGGAGAAGGAGAATCAGGTAAAAGTAATGGCAAATATGTAAACAGAAACACGGTTCAAGTACAAGGAAACTAAGACTTACTCTGAAATAGAGCCAAAAGGTGCAAAGAAAAGCTCAGGGGTTCAGGGGCTGTTCAAAGCTAACAGTTAGCATGTGGTCTCTGGGTACCGAGAAAGAAACTTAGGCCAAGATTTCCAAATTCATAAATAGTATTACAGTGCATAGGAATTTTTTGCACATATTCCAATGAACTAGGCTTTTGCTTTGTTACACTGAACCCATGTCTAAATAATCAACTGCCTGGCATAACAGGGACACATTAGAAATCTGTTGGGCATTTTTTATGCCCTGTACTTTTGAGAATTTGTGCTATATTATCCTATTCAAATACTGCAGATTTATCAGTGACAGTCTGATTACGTACCTAAGTAATCATAAGAAAACCAGGATCTTGGATCATTCAGGGACATGACGAGCAGCAGCAGCATCTTTACAGGCTCCAGAAAGATTCTGAAAGCCACAACCCCTGACAAATTTTTCAGGTGTCTTTAGTTGTTTAAATAAAGTTGTGAGAATAACCATATCCAACACTATTCAAATAATAATTTGTATGATGCTAGTTAGAAGTGGACTGAAATATCCATATAGTGATTGCACAAAACATATTTGTAGAGCTGAAGATAACTTCCACAAGCCAGCTGGTTAAATAAATAAATAGCACTTCCTGTTTATAGGCCTTGTCTATGTAGCAAAGGTACATAAAATAACCTAAAATGGGAACTTAAATGAAATTAATTAGAAAACCATCTGCATATATAATCCTATTTCTGGATGAAAGTGACTTGCTGTCTAGCTTAACTCTATTGGGAGCAGGCTTAAGTTACATCAAAAGAATGTCTGCAAAGGAATCTGCATTGTTTAAACACAATTTTAGTTAAACCCAATATGAGTTAAATCAGTGCAAATTTTCCACAGAGGCAACTTAAAGGCAGCTTAATGCAAAAGCAAAAGGAGGAACTCAATACAAAATACACAACCTCCTGAAACAGCTTCTGCGAGATGATTTGTCCTTTCTGAGGATGCACTACAATTCCCACCTACCACTGAATTCAATGGAAATTCAAGGGAGGTCAGCATTCCTCAGGGGCAGGCCACAAATGTGGAATTAACACTGCTACATCTACTACAAATACCACCGCTCTCTTGCTGGAAAGGAGCTGCTGAGATGGCAAAACGATTACAATATGGCACACATCATACTCTAAATTCAATAAAATCCTCAACTTAGAGTTGAACATTATAGACTGATCAGGTTGGCTATCAAATTAACGGACACTGTCCACAGTCTTGACAACAGACAGGCTACAGAACTTTTTGGTTGTCTGACTCATCGCTACAACTGTCAAACAAATTTTGTGCAATTGCAACATGAATAAGCTTTTATGAAATAATAAAAAGCTTCTAAAGATTAAAAACTATGCTAAATGTTTGATTGATACAATTATAAAAACCATCCCATTTCATACCAATTCACTGCATCATAGTAGTGTTTTATTCAGTAGTGGGTTTCCAGCCACATCAGAAGTGGCCACAGATGTATGTGCAATCAAAATTAAAGTAGCTTATTGATACTGCTGGGTAAGTAAGAATAAATATTGCTTTAAGCATACTGCTTTGCAGCTCTTAGGATAAACACTATTTCATTCATTACCAAGCAGAATGTTCAGGAAATAACTGATTAAGCTAACATGTTCTTAACACCAGAATTTCATTGTTCTTCAGGAAGAAACACACCAGACAGTACTCTTGGTTGCAAAGTGTGCAACTCACAAGATTAAAAGAAAATTAAACCTCAATTCTCTTATTAGACTTTACCAGAACTGGGGAGAGTTTGAGGGTTTTGTACCAAGAATAAAGTGACACAATATTATTTCAAATACTTAATTGAAAGGAAAAATTAAGACTTGTTTTTCCAACAGTTTCCTTTTCAAAGGCAGGCATGAATTCAGTTAAAACCTCCTTAAGACACCAGATCTCAGATTCACTCCCTTCACTGCAGAATACAGAGATAGCTAAGAATTATTTATGGCAAGTTAGTGTATTTAACACTTGGTAACACGAGATGTTCTAGGGTCACAACTGAGCTATATACTGCTTTACCAAGTGAATGTTGATAGCTAATTGTCTTTTGCAACAGTCAGCAGCGCTGTCATGAGTTTTCCCTAAGGCAATACAAGTAGGAGTACTGAAAAACAACAGCAACAAAAAAAGGGGGGGGGGGGAGGGGGGTTGGATTATCCATGGTATTTTGACAAAAAACAAACAAATGGGAAGAGGGAGAAATAATCTGAGACCAGTTAAATTCTTAAGAGCAAAGCCCTCTGTCAGTCATGGATCTGTTCTTTCATTTTTTTGACCAGAGAAATAGACCAATTTCTGATTCCTTGCTGAGAAAGCCAGCAACACGGACAGTAACTCCCAACTATGAGCAGTCCTTTTGCAGTACCAGTTTTTTTCCCCACCAGGACTATTTGCCAGCCAGTGAAGATCAGGTAGTAAAGATCTGATTTTCTCTTCCCCAGCTCACCACCTTGTTCCTTACAGTGGAAATATCGTAACCATTCCTACATTCAACTATGTCAGTATTTAAAACAAAATCAAAAACTTTAAAACCTATTTTATCTGCTATAACTGTATTTCTTTGAACTTGAAGGAATATGTGGGAGAGGTAGTCCAGGAGAAAAAGGTTTCAAGTACCAGAACCTGTATGTCCCATACCAAGCCGCCAGACCTATCAGTACACCAAGAAGCTTTTGGCTGAAATCATGAAAATACACAGCAGTACATAAAAACATGAACACCCAGATCATGGTCAGAAAACACAAGGCAACAAACAGGCTGTTGATCACAACACGCAGCCTAGAGTTCTGGTCTACAGACAAGCCTTCCAGCACAGACATTTCCTCCACAATCATCAGAGCACAGTACGAGAGAAGAAAAGAGTGCCCCGAGATATCAAAACCGTTCCAGATCCCGTTGTCCTGGTGGCATTCCTGCTTGTTGGCATACAGCCGACGAGGTTCATTGAGTTCACTCGAGGTAGAGCACATGCCAGTGAGATTCTCAACATATACGAAGAGTCCAGTGCACACGTACCAGACGGCAGTACCCACCAGCAGCGCGCTGAGACGCCGCAGCACTATCAGAATGCTCTTGGTGGGACCATAGAGGAACTTGCTCCTGGCGAACTGGTAGGTGGTGACTCCGATGAAGGGCAGCAAAAGCGAGAATGTCCAGGCCCAAGCCACCTTGACAAAGTACCTGCCAGAGAAAAACCAAAAGAGAAACACGTATGCGTGAAGCTTCATGTGGGCCAGGAGGGAGCTGGCTAAGTGGGCTTGCATAAGTAGCTTTTTAAGGTCACTGTTCAGAGCTGCCTAAATTAGACACATGTCCCGTCCCCTCCCCTCAAAGTACAGCATAGCTAAAACATTAATCTCTCCCCATTACTTCCTTTCTCAAATATCGTGGGTTACCTGCTCCACCACGTTTCAGGCCCAACACCTGAATACTTCCTCAACCAAGCCTCCAACTGTTTCTCAGTAAGCTTTCCCTCAGACCTAGGGCCTTCATTCAGACTCCGAACTGACTTGCAGTTCAGCCACTGCAGTTGCTTGTACCCTGCAAACCCACTCAACTCTGCCCTACTCAGAATGCAGTTGCAAAGAACATTTTCTTAGCTTGCCACCCTGACCACAGTAACCTTTTCTCTGACTCTCAGTCTTCCTCTCCCCCTCCATCTCAAGTCATCTTTGCTTTCAAAGCCTTCCACAACCCTTTGCCCTCTTAATACTGAATGAGATGGCCAGGAGAAAGGCTGACTGTTCTCTCTGATCAGCCCATGACATCTCTCCTCTGTTATCACATTATAAAAATAAAAAGAATAGTACATATGTGCGTGTTCCTTTCTGTACCTCCAGTTGAAGAAAGCTTTCCCTTAGCATACACAAATCCTTTCATCTACAAACTCGCTGTCCACCTTGAAAACTTCTGCTGTAATACCTATAAAATCTTGATAACAAGCCAATATCCTGCTTAGGATGTGACAGAATTGTTCAATACTTTCCCTTTCCAAGTTTTAAAATGGAGCAGGTAGAAGCAAATTTACTCATGAGTTAAGGAGACTGTAGTCTCCCATCTTCTTTCTCCCATTAGCACCTTCCAGTGCAGCCTTCCTTCCTATCCAGTGGTTGGAGAGGGGAACTGTGCAGCCCCTCCTTTACCCACATCCTGGCTTGAACAACAGAGACAGCAGGATTTTGGTCTGTGACTGAGCTACAGCTAGGCACAATAATAATTTAATTCTTATTTTATTATAGTGCACCCAGCAACCTCAGTATCTAAGATAAAAACAAGCAGGACAGAGAATTCTGTTTTTTCATTAAGACCCTAACAAAAACTGTTATGGCTTTACCCAGGATTTTGAGAACTATCTTCTTTACACTTTATTAAAAAGTAGAAGGGCATCTGTGTGGCAACTACAGCCGCTACCACGGAATAATAAAAAAATAAAGTCCTTGTTTTATTAAGACAGTTAAAAACAAGAAAGGCTGCTAACATGATTGCTCTCAGCAAACCAGCAGGCAAGTAATTTGTGTGTGGGGGGGGGAAATTGTGTCAGGAACCCTCAGTACAGGTGAACTGCATCTATCTAAAATGCGATGATAAAATTGAACTCTAGTATGTTTTTACTCTCAGATCACTTTCTAAGTCTTCCTTCCAACTGTTCTTTTCAACCACATTAAGAGCAATTCCTCTACCTCATGTTGCCAAGTGACAAATTCCCCCACTCACAAGGAAAAACAGAAATTTTAGCTTTACTTTCTGATCTACAACAGGTAAAGCACACATGCACTGGCCCAAGATCATTAGCTTCCTCACTGCTCTTTAAAAGGTTCAAACAACAGTTTTAAAGGATCAGTAAGCCAGTCAGATCATTGCCTAACCACCAGGAAAGCGCTGCAATAATCCTGCTTCCACAAAAGAGGCTGAGACTTATTTTCTTTAGCTTGGTTTTAAATCAATCCAGTAACTATCAGTTTACTCAAAACTAACTGGGAGCAACAGGAGAAAAAAAAATTCCTTTTCTCCTTTTCCAATCTATCAATAAAAACTGAGCAAGAAAGACCAGTGGTTCTGAAATCTTCAAGTCCTGGAGATTATATAAAATGTGAGACCATAAAACCTAATAGTCAGAAACCAGCACTGCAACCACAAGTACAGGCCTAGCACACAGACATTACTTCTTAACCTGTCACTAACACAAACTTAAGAACTTACTTTCTCTTCTACAGTCACATGACACCCGAGATCTCTTTAGGTGACTTGGAGCTATTTCAAAGCCACCTTCAGCTGAGCGCTGCCCTCTCGGAGGGCAGGAGCACCCATGTGCCCCCAGTGCCCTCCTCTCCCCTGGCCGGCGCTGCCAGGCAAACGGCCTGGCTGGGCCACCGGCCCCCCAGTGCAGCCTCGTCCTTCCCAGGAGAGAGCAAAGGGGGTCACAGAAGTCTGGCACTGCCCCTGCCCCCCACCAGCTCCTTGTGGGCACCCCCAACTCCTGTTAAGGCTAGAACCCCCCCAAACTCTGTGAGACCCTCACCCCATGGGACCCTCCCAGCCCTGTAGTCCCCATACGGCCACCCTCAGCCCTACAGGACCCCCACTCCCACCCCAGGGGACACTCCCAGCCCTATAGGACTCCATTCCCTCCCCATAGCTCCCCCCCGCACAGCCCTACAGGATCCCCACTGTCAACCTATGGGCCACCCCAGCCCTATATGACTGCTGCTCCCAACCCCTAGGGTCCCCCCAACCCTATGAGACTCCCATCTCATGGGACTCCCCCTGCCCTTTGAGACCCCTACTCCAACCCCCTCCCAGCCCTATGGGACCCTGCTCGCACCCCATAGGGCCCCCCCAGCCCTACTGGACCCTGCTCCATGAGCAGGGGCTCCCCTTCCAGCCCTATGAAACCCCCCTCCCGCTCAATGGGACTTCACCGACCCCGTGGGACCCCAACTCCCTCCCCACAGGGCCCCCCATACCTATGGGACCCCCCTCCCGCTCCACAGGGCCCTCCCAGCCCCATAGGACCCCCCCAACCCTATGAGACTCTCACCCCACACAACTCCCCCTACCCTACGAGAGCCCCATCCCGGCCCCCCAGCCCTACAGGGCCCCGCTCCCACCCCACAGGGACCCCCCAGCCCCCGGGACGACCCCCAGCCCCCAAGGCCGCCCCGCGCCCCCCCGCGGCGGCGCCCCCCGGCCCTCCTCACACGTTGAGCAGGTTGCGCTTGTTCTGCATGGGCGTCTCGGGCACCAGGTCGCCGTCCTTGAGGGCGGACCCGAGCAGGGTGATGGCGAGCAGCAGCCAGGGCAGGCGCGCCCGCACGCGCCAGGCGGCCAGGCCGGCCCGCAGCCAGCGCCCGCACCGCTCCAGCCGCTCCATGGCGCCCGCCGCGGGGCCGCCGCGCACGTCTCGCTGCGTCGCGTCGCGTCACGTCACGTCACGTCACGTCACGTCGCCGCCGCCGCCGCGCGCGCGTCACGCCCCGCCGCGCCCCGCCCCGTCCTCGGCAGCACCGCCCGCGCGCCACCTCGCGGCGCCCTCCGCGCCCCGGCGCATGCGCAGGGCAGGGACGCGGGGGGGGGGGCGGGGCGCATGCGCGCTCCGCGGCGCGGGCTCGGGGGCGGGCGGCGCGTGCGTGCGAGCGGGGCGCGCGGAGGCCGCGGCGAGGCGGCGCCTCATGGCGACGGCGGCGGCGGCTAGCAGCGGGTCCGGCCGGCGGGGCCCCGGCAAGCGGCCCTGGGCCGGCGCTGCCGCCGCGGCGCGGCTCACCGCGGGGTCCCTGCTGGGGACCTGCCGTTGCCCTACAGCAAAGGATAAAAAAATCCGGGACTCGTGGGCATAACGTGCCCCGTCCTGGTGTTCTGCTAAGTCCCCACAAGCGCACATGGAAAATGCAATAAAACAGAATATCAGCTCCAAATGCATCTGATAGATTATGGGAGAAACATTTCTTAAACCTAGTGAGATCTCTGACATATGTCAAAGAATAAAGCGTGTAGTCAAAAGCTCACATTTGCTTCAGTTTCCCACTCTAACCTATCAAAATGAGAACAAAGATTGCTTTCTGCTTCCTTTACCAACCTTCTAGGTTGCTTCCAGATCAGAAAATCAGAAGAGATACACTCAGTGGGCTAACGGGCTGTATTATCTATACTGTAAAGTGACATCCACCCCTTCTAGAGTCATACACCTGGCTCCCCTTAAAGAGAGTATCTTACTGAAATACTCAAGAGAAAATAGGAGCACTTCCTCATTCAGTAGGACTTTTGGACTTTTTCCTGGGCCTTAAGATAGAGGGAGAAGGTGTTTCTGGAGCTCTAGGACTTCTCTGCTTCTCGCCATCCATGCTCACAGCTGAAAGTAGTGGGGTCTGAGCATTGCCGCTCTGTCACCGTATGGTGTTTGAGGCCCATTTCATCCGCTGAGCTGCTGGTGCTGTCATTTCAACTTAGTTTTTAAAAAAATATAAAAAGCAGCACCGAGCAGAGAGCCTGTACAGCACCTGAACAAAGAGCCTGTATTCATACCAATGGCCTTGGTAATAAAAATGTGAGAGGGGAAAAAAAACCTCTAGACATCTGAGACAGGATGAGAAAATATTTTTACCGGAGTGCATTTCAAAGCCTTTTTTTCAGTCATCATCAGCAAATCTATGACAACATCTAGGCTGAAAGAGCAGAAGGATACATCAAAGTCAATTGACATAGAGGAAACTCTAGTAGATACGAAGAGTTTCAGCTAAGAAGGCGATCCAGGATAAATGGCATTTGGCAATTTATTATATGTTGTTTTTAATAAGACTGCCACGATCATGTCTAGTACTTCTAGCCACAGCATCATACCCCTGAATTAGAAAAGACAGACAGCTGTGTTCACTCAAACGAGTGAGGATAACAGGGCCTGGGAGCAGGTTTCACAGAGTTCAGCATTGTCTGCCTAAATCCCCTTCTGTGAGAGTCCAGCTGCCTTTGAAACTTTTCCTCCTTTGCTTCACAGGTTTGAGTCTCTGATCTTCAGATTGTTTTCAATGCCTGTGAGCTGGAGATGGCAAGCTGCTTGGTTGGCTGCTAATGAAGCGTGCTGTGGAGTCTACCACATTGCAGTAAAACTTCATAAGCTTGGCACCTGTTCCAGATGAATGGAGTTGATGGCATAGGCTGGAAATTTGTCTATCTTCAGCCCAGCTTGAAATGTCTGAGGATTATCTCTGTAAATCATGAATTCTAGCAAGTGCAGTGAGCAAAACTCAGCTGGGTTCCAGGTGTCCTGCAGATTTAAAGTAAATCCCTATTTTTCTTGCCCTGTGTTTGCTGCCATGTGCCATCAGCCAAGGCCAATAGTCCTTCTGAGGAGCCACTCACATTTCCTTAACAGAGAACCAGAATTTAGGTGTTTTAAAATTGCAGAAACTGCTTTTGCATCTTAAACAGGGGAATAGAGTATATACTTGGGGGGATTGCAAAAGATTCCCAAAGAGTCCTCACAGCCAGCTGGTAGAACTGTGACAGATATAAGCCATACTAAAAAGAACTAATTTGTCAGGTATAGCAGATGTGGCTGTCCTCATCTTTCTTAGTATCTTTTTCTGTAACCAGATCACTGCCTGATTCAAGCTGAAATACTCCAGACTAATTGATGAAACAAATTAGTTTTTTCTAGTTGAACAAAAGGTTTAATTTGAACCAAAACCCTCAAATAAATTGTTTCTCTTTCATTGAGAAATTACATTTTGCCTTCAAAGTGCACTGGAATAGATGCATTAGGGGAGGTAACACCACTTACAGAGCTGAAGAGAAGCTGTTAAGCATTGTCCCCATATGGCCAGTCACCCAAAGTTCAGGGCACTCACTTGGACATGTGATGTGGAGGTGCAGATCCCGTCTGCCTGAGCAGAGATTTGAAATAAGATCCAATGTGCCTTGGAAGAACGTCCTTATTCCTGACCTGTGGCAGGTTGGGAGGAAATCTTTCCTGCTCCTACAGTACCAGGTTATGTCAGGTACTTCACTATTCTTGGAGCAAGAACAACGACACTGAGTTGATTTTTAATTATTTTAAACCATTTGGTTACTTAGAAAATGCATTTATCTCATCCCAGCAATTCTGTTGAAGGTCTGTTTTACTTTGATTGCACCTGATCCAAAGATAAAGGAAATAATTCTTGCTGATGTGAGACTATGGAAAGGATACCTTCTGCAGAACTCAGGATCCTAATCTAGCAACCTAGTCACCCTAATTTCAGTATACAGACAGTGGAGGGAGAACTCGAGCCTTAGCAGCTCTTGTCAAGAGCCTGGGGCAACTGTACACCTAATCTGGGTGCCTAAAATTAGATGTGGAAGAATTCAGACCTTCTTGTTTCTTCCTTGTTTTTTGCAAGACAGTGACATTTTGCTCAGACTCATGGTGTTGCATTGTGACTGCTGTCACTTAGATGCTGAGTAAATGATGTTGCATCAGAATATGCTGCTGCAGTTTTACAGTCTCATGCATAAATATCATGAGGCCATAATTCACAAGTTCTTAATGCTACACAGTCTCCAAAAATGTTGCCTGTCACAAGGAGGCAAGGTCATTACTGAAAAGCTGATCGTGCCTTAGAGCCATGCCCAGAATGGGTTGCTGGAGCTTTCGTTTTTCAGCCCTTTGTTGAAACACTGCAGGAACTTCAGCTGTCATGAACGTCCTAACAAGAGTGCCTTCCAGCTCCAAGCTGTTCAAGACTAAAAACAAACTGTGAAAGGTCTGGAGACTTGCTGTGGTACATAGTAGCACCTAGAAGTTTGACTGTTTGAGCTGAGAATTCAATTCAGACCATGTCTCCTGAATTTGGCAAATAGGATTCTCTTCTTTATGGGATTTCTGGGTCCACTGCTCTCTTGCAACCAAAGAAAGGTGTGTGGAGGAAAAAGAAAAGTTGCACAAATTTTTACAAAAAACAAGTGATGTTGGTTCTTTTCTGACCTGAGTTTGGGCTGAGGTGGCTCCTTACGGGCTGGTCTACACTTCAGGGAAGACATGCTCCAAGGAGCACTGTCCAGGCATCTGGACCAGGGTTCATGTTGGTGTTCACTACAGCTACTTGCCTGCCCACACAACTGGGTCTCTCTCCTATGAATGCCATAGTACATGGGGAATTCATCCTCACAGTGCCCCACAGAGCACAGTGCCCCGCAGGACAGGCAGAGCCAACAGCCTGTGGCCAGACATTTGGCGGAGTTGAGCTATCCCACCATAATCTCCCATCTGAACCTGGGAGACCTCCTCTCTTCCCAACTTGCCCTCCTGTCTCATAGGGTTCCTGCAACCCAAATAGCATCTGCTTATCCATCATGTTCTGCCTGCTTTTCAGCCCAGGGGACCATCTACCCCAGCTGCTCCCTCTCACTCCCACAGCACTTTTCAAAGGAAAATCATTTGGAAACCATGTGCTTTTAGTGGCTATGCCATTCATTCTTTCCAAGCCTCACTTGTTCTGTTTTCCTTGGTGAACACTGCTCACATCTCCATGACTGTGTTCGAGTTTGATTGTTAAGTGTGCTGGGATGTTTGCATGAAAGGCGCTACCTAAGCATAATTTGTGCTGTATTTTCTTTGCCTAATGGGAGCTTAAGCCTGAAGTTTAAGATAGTTTTGGCCCTCTGCTGAGACAGCGTCCTTCAACTTCAGTGCTTTCAGCTCTGCAGCCTCCTCTATTCACTGTCAGCTTGAAAAAGAGCCTGCTTTGTTCCCTCGTGCATCAGCAGTGCCTTTGAACGTCTGTCTGGGTGTGACAGCCTTCCCAGCACACGGCCCTGGATCTTTTTTGTCCGTCTCTAGTGGCAAGGGATGCTCTCCACGCAAGACCCTGGCTTGTCTCTGTTCTGGGCACACCTAAGGGTTACTCTTGTGAGTGGACACTACATTTACAGCAGAAATGCTTAATCAAGAAACAGAAGAAAGAAAATAGTATTGCACAACCTGTGTGGCTGTTCAAACAAATAGGAAAGGTCTTTCCCAGTCCTGAAACCCCAAGAATTTTGGAAAAAAGTATGGAAGTTAACCCCAGGTAATTTTTTACAGACTGAACTATCCCTGGATGCATCATTAAAACCTCTGCAGATCATACATTTCCCCTCAAACTCTCTTTAAATGAATAAAGGGTATGATCTTTGCTGAAGGGAATTTTCGGCATATTTGGTGGTTGTATCCAAAGATCAAAATATTTTGGGACACAGGGCAAAGTGTAATAAAGAACCAATTCAGTTTTCAGTGGTGCAAATTTAAAGCTACCAATTAATACCTACTGCTACAAAATATTTATATTTCTTGTTCTGCACAGCCAGATTTCAGCAAAGCAGACTAATGACAGGTTTTAATTTACAAAAGAGAATGGTCTTGTGATTAGGGCCCTGAATATGATTCAGAGGATCTGGTTTTAATTTGTGGCTCTGACAGAAACTCCCTCTACAGCCATAGGCAAGTTCCTTAACCTCTGTATTCCCATATCCTGAGCGGGAAGTCAGGACAGTTATATTTTCCTCCCTCCTAAGTTTCTAAGTTTTATAATTGTGAGGTTCCAGAGGGATACAATAACTGTCTGAAAAGCTTAAAAATAACCACAGTTCAAAGATGTAGATGTTACTTTTACTACAGTGCAAATTAAACAGCCCATTAGAAGATAAAATGGGCATGACACATGAAAAGTGTATGATTCATATTAAGTGTACGTTCATTTGGGCATAGAATGATCTTAATTAGCAATGTTTATCTGTAATTACCTTTCTAGTGCAGCTGTGGTAGTTGTGTGCATAACTCCTTGCTAAAACATCTGGCCCAGTTTGCTTTTTTTGCACAGTATGATGTATGCCTTTTATGTTCAAAGAAAATCCTCACTTTCTAACACCTGCATATTTGAAATAATTTGATTCTCAGTGTTGTCTTTTGGAGGTAGCTGCTGTGTATTTTTTCTTCAGGCTTAGTGGACAGTACTTTCAAAGCAGCATGGTTACTCATAAGTAACTCCTGTTCAGTGTGATTTAACATTTGTTAGTCAAGTGTTATTTGTTGTTTCCATTTATTCACTTTCTGTAATGATTATCAATCACAGATTTAACATCATGCAAAATTCATAACAGTTTCTGTGAATCCTTTTGCTGGGTGGCCCTTGAGCTACTGTGCTGTTGTACAAGATTTTTTTTTTTTTTAAAAGGAAGAAACTACTGTTTATTGGAACTGAGCAAATATGGGAAGGAAGTGGTCTGTGCCTATTCATGCAAATTCAGAAGTATGAACTTTTTAAACTTTACTAATGCATAGTTTTAGCCCATATGTTTGCTGGAAAGAATCAGAATCATATATTCAGATGTAAAATTTGGAACTGACTGTGTTGATTAGCTACAGGGACCAAAATTAATACTTCCAGTTTCTTGACTGGATAACAGGTACAAACCACATAACAAATGGCTGTGGCTATTTCAGTCAAATATATGATTGCAGATATTAAATGCAAAATTTAATAAATATACATAATGTTTAATCTGAGCTTTGTTGGCTTGGTTAATTATGTGATTTCAGCTGGAAATGCAATTTGAATTTGCCCTGACAAGAATAACTGTTGAAATGCTCTGTAGATGAAATATAATTACAAAATAAATTCAAAGGGCATTTTAAATATCCAGTTGACCTGTTGTCACAGTCTTAATTTGGATAGCATTATAAAGTTTAAATTAATAGAACAAATTATTACTATTTTTACAAGTGGTTTGTTCAGTGTGTTACCTATTGATTTCCTGTGTTCAGCAAGCTGAATGTCTCCCGTTCGCCTTGCCCACACTCTTCCTCTGTAGGTCTCTGTCCCACATTTAGACCTTCATCAGACCAGGAGATGAGGAGGCCCAAGGTCATGGAGCTTGTCACTGTGCAATAATCAACCACAGGTGGTACCTGAAAGACAGGGTGGGAAGAAAGACGGTGAGGTGACTGCAAAGATCAGCTTGAGCCATGCCAAGCAAACCTCAGGTCAGCCGTTGGGAAGACAGGGACAGTGCAGAAATGGATTTGCCCCAAAGAGAAGCTAGAACTGTGCTGGTGCCACAGCTGCAAGATCTGAGTTTATCACGAGTCTTTTCCAGCCCAGACAGTTTCCTTTTGCTTCTGGAAAGATTTGAACACAATTGCTTTGCTGGGGTGTGCAATTCAGCTTTCCTGGCTGCTCAGAGGGGAGGTCCCACACGCATTCTCCAGGTATAAGAGGAGAACAGCAGTTTGGATTAAACACTTCAGAAGGGCCAATTAAGCCTGAAGCATTTGTTATGGAGTTTCTAATGAGGTTTGACTGTCAGGCATAAGATATCAGCAGGGCAATTGCTGGTCCACTGTGGTCTGGTCCAGCTCCCTGACATGTAGTGGAACAGACTGTGGTTGCTTTTCAGCTCTGATCGAGGTAGTGCATCGCATTCTGCCAAGAACAGATCCCAAAATAGTGGTCCCTTCTACTCCTCACCAAGGTGGGAGGAAGGGATAGAAGGTTTTGCCATTTGGTCAGTGTAAATCAAATCCAGACTGACAGGTGACCAGGTGACCGTCTGTTAGCAGTGGGAAATTAGCTGAGTCTCAGGGCAGTTCAGAGGACAGGTATCTGCCTTACAAAGCCACCATCCTCAATGGCGCCTTTTAGTATGGGGCTTTGGCAGAAAGGCTGGTACCTGAAGGCACATGGAAATTCTACCTACTGCCCAAGGAGGAAGTGGGCAGAGGAAGATCGTGCTGCCACTGCCTGGACTGTACCTGCTCTTAGAACAAACAGCTTTTTGGCCTTTTTAAAAAAATACAAACTAGCATTAAGCTTGGTAAAATATAAAATTAAAGCCAAATCCTAGTGCTGTAACGAAATCAAAGTGTTTACCAGCTTCCCTTAGAGAAACAGGATTCTTTTCAGAAGTATTTATTTGTATAATTCAAACAAGCTTTTTTAAAAAAAAAATATGAACACACCACAGATGACTTGACCCCATCTCTGACATAATTCAGAGGTTAGGGAAAATACATGAGAAGTGTGTTCTCCTGCTTTGCTGAAAACACCCATTCTTTGGGCTGTTTCTTTAACATAGGCCCTGAACAATTGGCAGGGCAGTTCTTGCCCCATGCAGAGGGATCAGCAGGACCCTGTGAAAGATTATGCCAGATGCCAGCACAGCTCCAGGTGTTCTCCGAGGAGAGCCAGCAGCTCAGTTCCCATCCTCACGGAGCAGCATTTTTGCACGTCAGTGAGAGCTCACAGCCCCAGAGATGTCAGTGTTGCTGGGGCTTTGAACTCCACTTCAAAGCTGGGGCTGGAGTGAGGTTTCTGTGAACTCAGAGGAACAGGTAAATATTTGTCAGAATCTATTAACCCTCCTCATCGCTTCAACAGCCATCTGTACGAGACAGCTGGAGGGGTTTCAGCAGGCCAGGGGTGAGCTGTGCTGATTTACTGAACCACTTCAGGAGGTGGATGGACACAAAGATCTGCAGCACAGCCACCTGCAGCTCTTCCCCCTTAGCACACTGCGCTAACTCAAAGGGTCCTCATCCTCCCACACATTGAACAGACAGGAGGAAGGTCCCTTTCCTCCCATCCACAGAGAAGGCAAGATGACCAGTTCTGCTCTCAGTATAGAGAATGTAATTTTATAACCACTTCATTCATACCAGTTACCCCAGATTCACATTAGCTGTTCATAGGAGCTGAGAGCACATTGCATCTCCCACCTGTTATCACAGATTTTAACACTGGACATTGTGAGCCATCAGTACCACAAGATGCAACATCACATAACCTCTTCATTAATTTATGAAGTTCCAGCCTCTGTCATTCCCCAGCCCACACTCAGGAGTCCAAGGTGTTGGCTTTGCAAAGTGGGTTTTGTTGGGCCAGTCAACCTCAGGCATCTGTATTGCAGCAGCCCAGGGTAAATGCCTGCTACCTGGACACCCAGCAGTTCGCCTCAGACACCAAGCCACCTACAGCTGCTCACAAGCTGCCTCTCATCAGCACAGCAACTCTGGATCAGACTGTGCACACAGTGCTCAGTAACTGCAACAGCAGGGTTAAATGCAGGAAGAGGGAGATCACTGATCTGTTCCTGCCAGGCTGGGCAGCAAGATGCTGTTTGCAGTTCTCTGCACATGTGTTTAAAATAGGATCATGTATAATCCAAATTCCCCAGGGCTGACTTCCTCTCAGCTTGGCTTGGACATGCCTAGGGGGCTCTGCTGGGCAGTACAGTGACAACTTGTTTCTGATTAGAGGAAAAAAAATGCCAAGGATCAGCTAGAGCATCACAGTTGAAGCATGACCCCTGAAAAGCCACACAGGTTGGAATGCTTTCTCTGCTCATCCAAGAGAGCAAATCATTGACAGTGAGACCTACCCCAGTCTGAATCCCTCACCACTTCAGCTCTTGTGTCCAAGAACTGTTGCTCTTCACTTTTGCAGCAGACCTATTTCTGCAGTCATGCCCCTTGGGGTTTTTTTGTATCCATATACACCTTTTATAAACTGTGTTCTGCAGGGGGCTGCAAAAGATAAAAGTATTCAGCAGGATTTAATGCATCCCTCCTTTGGAAACAGTGAGTAGACCACAAAGCAAGGAGTGAAAACATCAGCTAAAAAAAGGGTAGACAGACTAGAATCAGCTGAGCATCAGATGAAGGTGCTGATGGACATGGATAGGCTCTTATTCCCATCTCCCAGCCCACATCCAGCTGCTGAGCAGCTGAACCCCTCTGCTCCAACATGGATTCCAAGGCAATGCCACCCTTCATTTCTTTCAGCAGCAGGAGTCTTGCAGACAGATGTGACAAGAACAGAAGGAAGCATCAGGACTGTAACCGAGTCAAGTTGGGAAACACATGCAGGCCCGGAGGGTGCCTTATCCCCTGGCTCCATCTGCGCTGCCAGCAGCCAGCATCACCGTCCCAGGACAAACACTGCATGCAGTGTCATGCCAAGGGGAAGGAGCAGCTTGGGAGCTGTGTGCTTTCTGGGAGCCAAGGCATAGCGCCTTCTGCCCAGCTCACAGTTCCTCCAGCTTCATTGCAACGAGCACCCAGGCATGGGGCAGCCAGACCACCGCAGCGAGCTCAGCAGCAAGGCACCGGCAGCAGCCAGGATGAAACCAGGCTCCATGTCTGCCACTTACAGAAAAGCAGAGAAGTGAACTGGAGCGGAGAGAAAGACATGCCAAAGGCAACAGCTCTGTGACCTCAGTGTTTGCTGTCCCGCGATGCAGATGGGCTCCTTCCTTTCGTTCACTAAGCAACTCCATCTTACCTGCCAGAGCCATCTGTGGTGACCAACACCAGCACATCTACTTGCAAAATGGAAGCTTGATTGTACCATGCTTACCTACATGGGCCAGTTTAAAAAAATACTAAAAAAAATAAAATCACACTATATTAACAACAGAAGAAAAACAAGGCAGGAGGGTCTTTAGCAGCTTATCATCCCTAACAGACCCAGGTTTCCTGAAGAGTTTGTCCCCTGACATTTCCTCATCATTGTTCTTGGGCAAGGTCACGCTAGCACACACATGTTAGCACAAGGCACAATCAAACCTTTGTTTTGCTATGCAGACACAGCCCAAGTGACAAAGTTTCAAAAGAGCTGCAGTAATCTGCTCATCTGTCACTGTACTTCAAAGGCTGGATATGGAGAAGTGTAGACTCTGGAGCTGCCAGCATTCAGAGCACCAGACAAGATATTTATTCTCAAATGAGTTGTCCCAGTTCCAAGATTTTCAGGGATTCACATGTCAGTGATTCCCCTGATCTGGAGGAGCTAGTCCACAGGAAATGCATCCCTACTTATGAGAGAATTGCTCCTATTTTGGGTGTGTTCAGTTAAATTTCAGGTCACTGTTTCAGTCCTTCCAAGGCTTTGATTAGACTTGATTTCCTTCTATACCTTTCTATGTATTTCTCCCCCACACAACATATTTTATACTCTCATTCATCCCTGGTAGGTCAAAGCACACATGCATGAGGGAGTTGTGCCCTGCTGGGACAGCCACCTGGGTGTCCACTAGTCACAGGCATCCTGTCCAAGACAGAGCTAGGAACTGAGGCAACACACCAAAATACTGACCCTCTTCCAAGGGCTGGCTAAGGGGTATTTCCCCTGCACCACACAGGAGTTCTTTGTGGAAGCCCCCAGGGATTATCCTTCGCCACCCCTAACTTGGGATCAGCCTGCTGACACCAGTCAGCCAGGACAGGCTCCCTCGATGGGCAGCCGCAGTAACACACAGCTCTATTCATCCTGCCACACACAGGAGAGCCCAAGCCACACACGGGTTGTGCTGGTGACCAGAGGAAAGCACTTCAGGTTGTTTACAGCCATGCTTCAATCTCTTTGGGCTGAAATAAGTCACTGCCAGTCAGTTCAGTCCACAATTTAAGAGAGTTCCTGGGCTTCTTGTTGACATTAAGCTCCCACAGGGCAGTATCTGCAAGTAACAGCCCCTGTGGTTGCTGTTTGGCTGTGGATGGTGACCTTGTTTCTGTCACTTCTTAGTATTCAAGGAAATGCATCCCAGCATAGAACAGTCTAACGCCCAAAGCAGAGAAGTAACAGCACAAGCCCATGAACCATTGTGTACCACTGAACATGCACTGGACCAGGTTCAGGGTCTCAGTTCTTCTCTCCCAAGTCCAGTGGCCTGATCCCAAGACACTTTTGTGATACCCCCTGCTTCAAGATGAGGCCTGCAATGACTAGCATATTCAGGCACATGGGACTTCTACTGCCCAGGTAAAACACATGTACCCAGGAAGCCAACCCGCTCAGATCCTACTGCAGCAAACACTCCTCGCAAGTGCTCTGTTCTTGAAGGCAAGCACAAGGCAGTCACATTTATTTCTGCAAAAAGCCTAATGCTACTGAATCATTACGTAGTGTGCACACACTTCTGAGCAGGGCAGCTGGAAGGATGCACTCTGCATGACAGATACTTGTCCTGTTTAATGCACTTGTGAAAGGTGCCCAGACAAACTATGGCTGAAGATAGCAAGCAATATATTCAAAAGAAAACAGGGAATGGAAAAGAGCTACTTGTATCAAGAAACATGTCCAAATCTTTCCTCAGAGCTCAGAAGACAGCAACATCGTGAGCTGGCAGGCAGGGTGAGCAAGGATCAAAGTGGAGGAACAGTCTGTAATGCATGTCAGCAGGCTGATACTTGTGTCCTCTGCGCTGTGGTACCTGGACAAGAGCTGCTGCCTTGACTCCGGACACCTACCCCCAGGCATCCCCAATATACAAGTCCCCACTGCCTCTATCAACTGGCCACTGTCATTAAACACCAGATAGATGTGGGCTCCTTGAGATCTTGCTTAAGGGCATGTTTCCCTGAGGCTGTTACTTCCACAGCACCAGGCACAAAGCTTTGCACTCCAGGGGACTGTAGCCTCACTGAGGGGCAGTCAAATAGACAGAAGCATTTCTAGTTACTGAGAATGCAGAATGTATCATGCTAGGAAGGAGGTGAGTAATGAACAAGGGGTAGATGATAGTAAAGGCAGTATTCTGGTCTCTTGAAAGAAGAGGGTGTGTGAGATACAGGCCATGCGCCAGAAGCAATGTGTTCATCTGATTTTCCTCTAAGCACTAATTAGCCATGAGAAGATTGTGCTCTTTACTGCTCCTTTTCCATTTCAAAACCCTCCCTGGTGGCCCAACAGGGAAATAAGACATCGCCAAGTTCCTTACTGCCATCTTTGCTTCTTCTTGCTGAGTTCCCACATCCCTGTTCCATGGCATTGCCCCATCTCCCCAGCCTGACCCTCTCCCAGCTTTGGGGCCAGAGATTTCCAAAGGGACACCATGACAGCAACACAAACATCTCACTGGGACCTTCAGCTGAAGTTCCTCAGACTCTTGCTTAAAAAAATAATAATAATAATCACTTATGGCAGACACAGCACCTAAACAAATGCAGGGTGTGCAGCTACTTCTTGCAGTTTCTGACAGGGGCCAAGCCCAGAGAACTAACTTTATATCACCAGGCAAATGCTTTTGGAGTCAGAGCTCTAAGTTTCCATTCCTTTATACCTCACATATGTTGCAAGCTCAGGGTGGGGGGAGAATTCACACCCAGCTCCTACACAGTGACAGTGATTAGCACACCTCAAAGCCCCTTGACAAACACTCAGCACAATAGTATGGATTGAGAAGTATGCATGGAAAGCTATTTGCCCAGCATCGCTCAGGAGACCAAAACCTTCAGGATCATACCCCATCTCACCTGTGGGAGTCAGTGCTGTCCACTCCCTAAGGGAAGGGAGGCCAGGAGCCAAGGGGGATAACATGACCAGCAGGGCAGGGATCCCACCAAGCAGGCCCCAGCCCCACAGCACTCAAGCAGGGCAGACCCAGAGATGATGGCTAGGTCCAACCAAGAGTCCATATCATGAGGCAATATCACAGTGACAAGGTAGGTCCAAGGTCAAGCTGGGAAGTCAACCTGCAGGTCAGGGTTAGGATCAGGTTCAGTGATCACCAGGCAGGTCTGCAGCAACAAAGCAGGGCCAAGGATATGCCAGGAAATCAGTCCACAAGTCAGGGTTTGGATCAGCAGGGCCTATAGCTGGGCAAGGCTAGATAGCAGCACTCCTCAAGCACAGCTCAGAGAGGAACTGAGGGGTCCAGGCTGAGCTTAAATAGAGCTCCCGGGTCATGGGCAGGGGTGAATGGGGGCCCCAGGTGAGCCTGGTCAGGGCCGTTAAAGCCTGTTAGTGCCTTCATGGTCCTGACAGGTGCTTTCTCTTCCAGGAGCCTTGGAAGTGCTAAGCACTGTGGTTTCCCAGCCTTGTGAAGAGAAGAGATTTGAACACATAGCGAGCCTGTCTGGGCACATCTTTCTTGCCCAAAGCCCTCCTGTCCTGCAAGGGTGACTGCAGCCCACCTAGCTTCTCCCAGCGCCCCCAGTGAGCTCCTGGGTCCCTGTGTCTTTCCATTCTGGACTGCCTTCCTGCTCTCGCAAGAGTCTGGGTTTTTAAAGCCTGGCAAGCTTTCTTGTTGGTTAGTTTTAGACATTTTCTTCTGGACGAAATGTTGTTGTAGACTCAGCAGGGAAGAGAGCTGGAATCGTCCGAGCTGATGATTCTTGAACTGTCCTTAGTGACATCTATGGGCACTGCATGATAGACAACTGTCTGAGCAGTGTCCTCCTCCTGGCCTCACATGCTCTAGACAGAGCCCTGGTGAGAAACAATGTGTTCAGGAGATCCTGTCCCTACATCCTTGAGGAGTGATAAATCACTGCCAAACATCTCCATCTTCTTAACAGATGGGATGGAAAAGAAATGTGTCTTTTATCACCACAGTTATTTTATTCTGAGCCAAACAAACATCAGCAATCTTTTCTGCAGCAAAACTATTTTGCAGCTAGAGAAGGTGAAACTTGCTCTTGTGGTGGAGGTTGAAGGGCATTTCCCCGTGCTCTGCTGGCAGGGCCCAGGCGTGTGAGCACCAGGCCCCCTGACCTGTGAGTGTGAGAGGAGTCCGCCAGGGCACCGAGGGAAACCAAAAAGAGGGACAACAGGAACAAGACCTCCCTGTGCAGCGATGAAAAACCCGCCTGTGTTCTGGTGCCAGATGCTCAATTTCTATCTCAATTTTGGTCTTGGAAAAAAAGTGAACAAACTGAATACACAGGGGCTCCAGTCAAACTGACACACACACCCTTCCAAGCAAGAAAATTACACGTTATGGTTGCCAAGGTGTCCTGACTTCACTTTGCTGGGTCTGGGTTTTCTGGCCTTTGATCATATAGCCCCCAGAACAGTAGCTGATCCAGCCCTTTACTGGATTTCCCGACCATTACACAGGTAGCATTTTTTGTGTCAGACACTGGGAAAAGAGATGATCTCAGCTCTTCTCAGAGACGACCTGGGATGATACATTATGTGCAGGCTGGTTTTGCCCATGCGCTTTTGTATCCTGTGGACCTCAGCTCCAGCCTTGCTGCTGAGAGTGCTTGGAAGCAGGCGGCTGGTTGCTGTCACTGTTGGTTGCTCTCCCCATACTCATGTCCGAAAGCCAGATGCAGCAGGTTGCAAAGTGGTGGGATGTCAGAGCAGCTCCTCCCTGGAGCCACAGCCCAACACACTGGAGCTACTTTTAGCTGCGCAGGAGAAAAGCAGCAGAAAGTGGCAGTTGCCTGGAAGGGTCTGATAATGGCAGGGCATGGGCAGCTCCCTCTGGGTCTCCTTGGTATGAGGCATCTGGGCCCAGAGACTGACCACTGATGCTGTCCCTATACAAAAGGACTGGTGATGTCTTTCATACCATGGAGACCAAAAGCTAGAGAGTCAGAAACCGAGCAATATGCACATTAAAAAAACGCACAGAAATAAGTCAGCAGTGTGTTTCTGAGGCTATTTACTCTGGTGTGCGCCGGTCAGGCTGGATGAGAGCTGCCGCTGGCGCGGGACCCTGTGGATGTGCAATGGGGCCGCAAGGCTGTGCCATTTCCTCCAGACGAGGTGTCGATGTGCGCACGGCTGCTCTGGGCAGGGATGTCCTGGCACCCGCCCTGTGTGCAGATGGCAAGGAGGTCACAACTGATTTTTCACTCTCGTTTTTTAATCAGTCTTGGTCTCAGCTGATTCCGAGTCGTATGGGCCTTGTTTTCACTTACCTGTCAGATTCTTCTCAGGTTGGCAGAACGCAGTGAGATCATCACACACCCACAGCGGTGGGCTAAAAAAATACATTGTCAGCAAACAGCAAATTAACTAGTGACACTTTTGAATTGTGCTGAGAGTAGCGTCCGGTTATTTGTTAAGTGGATTTCTAAATTTAGTCCAGTTACTGTAAAAAATACCTTTGCAAGAAACTACAGTCCACACCATACAACTTCAGAGACATTTATTTCCAGAGACTGCGGAAAAATTTCTCACTTTTCAAAGGCTCCAATTATATCTTGGGGCTGAGTGGAGCCAGTGGCCTTCGCAGCTTCCTAACACAGAGTCATGGGCTGCTGGTGGAGACCGCAGCTCCGGCAGTGCCATGGGATACCATGGAGAAAACTGGTTTCTGTAAGTCAATCCCAGGTTTAATACCCACCCATTTACTAAAGAGATCACTTAAGATCCTGTTAGCCTGCTAGACTTGCCCTTTGATGGACAGCATTTGGACATCTCTGCCTTAGTTAATACCCCCAGACAAGTGGTTTTTACGTTGCTCCATAAAAGCATTAGTTCCACCGCATTTTCAACCACAATTGCAGCTAGCACTAATAAATCCCAGGATTATAGCAAGAAACTGGGCCCACTGTGCCAACAACAGGAGCAAACAGCAGCTTGCAGAGTTGGGGCAATGGAGATTTGGTAGCCGGGCTGTGGGCAAGCTTGCTTGGTGCCACCCGCTGAGTCCGCCATGGGTGGTCAGAACCACAGGGACACGTGTACTCCTGCCTGTGGTCCTCCTTGCTTGCTGTGAGAGCTCGGCAGCGGCACTAAGTATAAAATGGGAGAGGGTTTTTCACCTTTATTTTTAGCTTTTCTCATGTCCTAGCAAATATGCAAGAGGAAATGATGGGTTATGAGTGGACATCTCACCTAATCTAGAGGCAGCCACGAGGCATTGTATGAAAGATGCTGGGAATGTCGGCACTGCCATGGAGAAGTCTGCCCTGGCACAGGAACAATCCCAACTTGTCCCAGCATAGATATTATAGCAATGCCCATGGATTGCATACAGTCCTAAAAATCAGCAAGAAGTTCAATGTCTTTGTGATTTTTTGATGGAAAGGCCAGCAGGGAGTAGTGAAGCATCTCGCATTTATTAGTGGAAATCCTCTGAAAACCAGAGTTTGGGTTAGGCTGTGAAAGGCTCAAGCTAACACTGTGTTAGCATGCTGTTGTAGGCAGGGTGTGATGCCTTGAATAGCTGAGATAAAGGTTGGATACGATTTGGCCATCTCCAACCTATCCTTTCTTTTACAGATTGCTGATCTCCCAGCTGTGTTCCTTGCTCCCGTGACTACATATTAGGGACAATATTCATCCAGTCAAGAAATGGAAGTGATCCCAGAAATGAGCCAAGGGGAGGCAAAGACAGAAGTTAAACAGGCTCAAGTCACTGTTATGAGGTGATGGGATTTAGGGGAGAAATATATGCATGTAGGTTGCTTGTTGCTTCCCTCTTCCCTCTCCAGTTTGAATGCCTTCTCACAGCAGTAAGGAAAGAACACTTCTGGTTTTGGAAGATATTGGTCCATATGTCACTGACTGTCACCCCAAGTATGGAAGAGCTGTCTGCTCCTATGGTTGGAGGTTACAAGAAAACCAGCAGAGTTTCACTAAGTTTTCAGCTGTGCTTCTAGGGACAGTCTTGGAGCAATAGTATGTCACACTTCCATCTCCCACTGCAGTTTGCATGCAGGGCAAGAAGGTTTGGAGCCCAGCTGGTCAGATGGAGGACAACCCGGGGGACAGGAGTCTGCATACACACCTCTCTGCACAAGGGCCTGCACATGGTACAGCACTAAAAAGGACAAGGTGGAATAGATCTCCTTCCCATCTTCAAGCCAGACAGTGAATTTCCAGGAGGGCTTTTCTCAAAACCGCCTCTCCAGCACTGTGCACCATGCTGTGGCTTGCTGATAGATGGCCAGGCTGGGAGCAGCAGCCCTGCTTGTCTGGAACGTGGTGCCCCAGACGTGAGTCTTGCTGGCAGCGGGATTTATTGTGTCCCACGGCTGGCTCGGACATTCCTCCCTCCCCACCATCCAGTAATTACAGACACAGCAGAGGTGAAATGTTCACTCCCTGAGGGGCTGGTAGTGTACAAGCTATGCTGCACTGCTGCCTGCCAGCTGGCCAGAAACAGCAGAAATGCTGCCCAGAAGACATGATTGCTGCCCAAATGGGTTAGGAAGCAGTCTCCAAGAACAAGATTCGGCATGAGCCTGGGGTCAGGAAAAAATCCAGTAGAAATCTATAACTCAACCCTTAATAAATAATCCTGTAAGCTCTGGCAAATGCATATGGGACATCTTGGTTCAGGTTTACTCCAAAGGTTCCTGTAATGCCCAGAGTGTTGCAATTTATGGCACAGCTACCAACTGTTTGAGGAGATATGGGCCTCCAACCGGTGGGGCTTGCTCTGCTCTCGACCACTCTGGCTAGCATGCTCGTTGTGTTCCAACAGCCTGGAGCCCAGTTCGTGTATTTATAGGTGCAAAGATCAAAGATTTGTCTGGAGCATTATATGGATTGTCTTGTGCCATGTCCCTCACTGAGCCCATCATGTTAGTGCATGCAATAGGAGCTAGGGAAGTCCATGGTAGAAAGTCCATGGAAGACCTGGAAGAAGAATTAGCAAAACCCTTTCATTTAGTGGTGAGCTTAGGAGTCCATTCCCAGCTTTGCCTCCTTCCTGATTTGAATGTGCCACCCTTGTGTGCTCAAAGCAGATTCTTGGGTATGGAAGTGTCCCTGTAGGTGCGGGGAGGTGAAGTGAGATGAACAGTGTGAAATATGGTGAGACTGTGAAGAGCTGAGGGGAGGCAGCCACCCAGCGCTACGCTAGGTCTCCAGGAACAGAGCAGAGCAGAAAGGTGTTTACTTAGCTCAGTCTCATTTTAGCTTGGCTTTATACTTTGAACTCACTTCTGCCAAGCCAGTTTGGGGACACCTATTCCTAGGTTTTAACAGTGAGCATTAGGAACAGTTCAGATGACCAAAATTCACAATTTTAATCACTTTTTATTAAAATTGTGAATTTTCCATTGAGAAACTTGCCCTGTTTCTGAAATGCCTGAGGTACAAGGGAGAAGGCATTCGATACCTATTAAATTTTTTTTTATTTTAATGAAGAAAGATTTTTATCCTTTGGAAAAGCCCACCTCACTGTGATGACCCAGCATTTTGGCCAAGAATGGAGCAGTTCTGATGGCACCAGTGATTTTATCCCACTGTTCCCACAGTCTGGGATGTCGCCTCTTCAGCGTGAGCTTTGACTTTTGTGTACCCCTTCCTTTAAGGCTCAGCATGGTTCAGAAGGAGATTCATCATCTACAAGGAGCTGGTCCTAATTAATGATAAAGATGACCTTGAAATCCTTCAGGGTTCATCTCAGTCTCGGATGATGAGTAGGACCAAGAGGACAGCTCTTGTGGGAGCTGCTCGTTCCCATCTGCCCCCTTTGAGTTCTCCCCTTTCCTTGCAGGCACCTGCTGCTGGTCATGGGGAGACCCCAGCTCTGCCCCGGCTTTGCCTTTCCGGCACTCTCTAACTGATTATGTGTGAAATTTTGGCTTTCTTGAAGCCCGTAGGAGTTCTGCCATATGGACAGGACACTACCAGGAAGCGAAACACTTCTCCTACCTGGTGAGACCAAAGTGTTGGGTCTCCCACATATCAGCTGAAAGGCAGGCAGGGCTGTACTAGCAAAATGCCATCACCCCCCGAAGGCTGAATGGGGATGCTTTGGAGAAGTCACTTAAAAAATGTAAGTGCTTGGGTTGCAGCTTAACTGTGTATTGCACTCCAGAGAGTTCACCAATAAACACATAAATAGAAGACTTCAGTCTAGGTTTTCTCATGTCATAAAAATATAGACATTAAATCTTCTGACCTATAGTCAGAAGGGAAATCTCCCTTTCATGATCTGTGAGGAGGAACCAAGCTCCTGATGTGCTTGGTGTCTAGAGGGTTCTAGAAATGCAAAAAGTCATCAAAAGTCCCACTTTCCTTCACTCCCAGGGGTGGCAGCGGGAAGGGGGAGCCATCATAGCTGTTCGGGGCAGGGCTGGGGGAAGGTGAACAGCCTTCAGCAAGTCAAGTCCTTCGTCCCCACTGCCAGCAGTGGTGAGCCCTGCTGCACGGGGCCGAGGCACCTTCCTGCAGGGATCACTGTGCCGCACGGGCCCAGGAGTGGTGCAAAGCCTTGCTCGCTCCTGCACGGGGCCCAGCCGCAGTCCATCACCTTGACACGTCGGTGACGGATGTCACCCAAGGTCGACAGACAGGAAGAGGCAAATGTGATGGATGAAGTCTGTGAGTGCCGCTGTGGGTTGCTCTGGAGTGAGCTGCTGCGCACGTCGGTCTAAAAAGCACCGGTGTGCGTCTCATCTGCGAGCCCAGTGATTTATCTCTTTTTCTTTCCCTCGATGGTCATTAAAACAAGATTTTGCCGGTGCTGCTGCTGCATCCAGTTGAATGCATGTGCTTCTTGGCTCCCAGCAAGGTCTTCTCTGCAGATAGCGTGTGCTCTGGCAGACAGGCCAGTCTAGGCTGCAGGATATTACGCCTGGCAGGGACGCAAACCCCATCCAGTTCCCAGAACTCAGATTGTCTCGCGGAGTGCTGATTAAGCAGCGCTTTCAATCTGCACCCAAGACAAAACTGTCTCCCTGCCTCCGAGCATGATCCTTTCAAGCTCGGCTCCCTTTACAGCAGCGGGAACCGCAGCAGGTTTGCACTCTCCAAACCCTTCAATCTAACACACGTCAAATCAGGAATCAAAAGCTGTTTTCTCAAATGCAAAAATGCACAGTTCACAGTGCTGGATGAGTATTGACTTCCCAGGGCTCTGTCTTCCGTGAAATAATAAATCATTTTAAAAAATTCCCCATAAAACAGCCCCAAAGCCCTTCCTACCCTTGTGTGCACTTTGCATTTAGGACAGATGTGGAGGTAAATACTCTGGCAGCTGCTCCTCCCAGTCTGCCCAGGACGAGTCCGCAGTCGGCCCAGCAGAGGCTGTCGAGCTCGTGGCTTCATGCCCCAGCTGCAGCCACAGCTCCAGCCTCACTGCTCCCTGCTTGCCTTTCTCGTCCGCTGGGAGCGAAACCGTCTTTACAGTAATGAGGGATCTGATAGATCAGAGGCAGTTTCTCTCTTAATTTACAGTAAATGCTGTTTTCCCATTTCATGCAGTGCAGTGGGCAGAGCCCTGCATGCTGCAGGCGTGGGGCCAGGAATAACACAGCCCATGGTACATGGAGCGCGTTGGTGGCCACCCGCTGCCAGCACCCGGCTCAAGCCCGTTTCGAAGGCTGGTGTTTCTGGAAGGAGTTGGAGGAAGCCCAGACTGAGCTGGGCTGAGCGCTCAGCTGAGTTCGTATCCAAACCTGGGAGCGAAGCACAAACCGGGATGAACCGAAGTTGCCTTCTGGCCAAACAGCTTGCGGGGCATGTGCAGGTCTCACGTGTCCTGGTGGCACTTCCCTGCAATGGCAACAGTGGGGAGCAGCCGTCCTGGGACACATGGGAAGGGACCTCGGGGACCCCCACGAGGAAACACGGTCTCCCTGCACTGCTTGTCCCTGCGCCACGGGCAGCCGGCGGCAGCTTCCCGGGGCCACCTCCGGCATCGCTGGAGCCATCTCCCCTGATGTTTGCCCCGAGGACAGGTTCACAGGAAGGGTTTTGCTGTCTCCTCTTTGGCACGATCGTTATTCCAGCCGCTGGGCCTGGGGTGGATGGAAATATCCCTCTGCCACATGTCTCCAGCCATTCCCCAGGGCCCCTAGCAGCTTGATCCACTTTACAGGAGAGCCAGTTCCAGGAATGCTTGAGCATTGGCAAAAATATACTTAGGGGAATATTCCAGTGGAGTCTTGCAGCAGGACATTTGAGGCTGTATTGGTATAACACATCGGCTCGCGATCTGGGTGTTATTTATGCTCCATGCTTGGGTCTAGCCCTCCCAGCGCTCCTGTTTGACTTACCTTGCACTGTGGCTTTGTTGGAGTTGCTGGTTTTATTCACTCCTACTCAGTTATTGGCCATCTTCTGCCCTTGCTGTAGAAGACTTTGGCCTAGGCATAAATCTCATCCTTGCCTCTGGGAGACTCCCCAGAAACATCTTCTCCAGAGCTCAACCTGGAGCAGCTTGGAGCTGCCCGCCCCTCTCCTGTCTGTCCATCCTGGAATGGGGCAGGAATTACGCGGGTGGGAGCAGTGTGGGAGGAGAGGGCAACCGCCGAGGTGAGGGTGGGAGGAGGCACATCATCTAGCCTCTGGTTGCACTTCTGTTACTGCACCGGACTGAAGGATCTGTGTGACGGTGATCCTCTGCTTCGGGGGTCCCAGGGCAGTACACCCCCCCTCGCTGACACCTCGCTCCTCATCCCGGTCCCCCCAGTGAGCGCGAGAAGCTGTGATGGGCTGCTGCTGCGGTACTGTCTTCTGCTGCTGGGGGTTGGCTTTTCGTCCCCTCCTCCCCGCAGGACACAAGAAAGGCTTCTTAATGTCTTTGCCACGATACTTGTGCAGTGGGTGTGCAGGAAGGGCAGCGTGCACCCCTTTGGGGGGGGGTCGAAGCACCATTCCTTGCAGTGACATGGTGCTGCTGAGAACAGACACCCTAGAGACCAGACCACGGTCCCTGCAGCCTCCTCTCCTACCTTCCTGGGCACCAGCTTTCTGCTCTGGTCTCAGCTTCAGCACCTCAGTCTCAGTGTCTCTACTTAGCTCAGGAAAGGTAGTTTGTCCTGGAGTTCACCAAGGAGCCAAACTCCCAGGTCCAAACCTTCCTGTGCCCTGGCTGATCCGTCCGCCCCGGCTCGGAGCAGCTCTAGCGCTGCGGGAGCTCTCACTCTCCGTGCCCAGCTCGCCCGCTCCCAGCTGCGGCCCCGCGGCTCGGGGTAATACCTGCAGCAAGCCCCGCCGCGGTTCGCAGCGGCCGCTCGCCCCGGCTCCGCGTGCACGGGAGGGAGAGGCGATGTGATGGGCATTGCGAGCAGCCCCTCCAGCCTGCCAGCGTTGCATTTCTGTGCCCCGTAATAACTCAGCCAGTCCCGGGGACTGGGACTGCTCAGGATGTAATAGGAAAATACACTTGATGCTGCAGGACTGTCTGCAGCTTTCGGACTCATGCAGCGATCTCCCCTCCTGGGAGACGGAGACCTGGACATCTGCTGGGCTGTCCTGCAGGGCACCAGGGCTCTGCAGAGAAAGGGCTGTTTTCTCCTGATGGGGAGCCCCAGGTCAGTGGTGGGGACAGGGTAGAGCCCACCATGGGCTGCAGCGAGCCCTGGTCAGTGGGGGGGCAAGCGCTGCTGATGGGGAGTGCTGCTGGCCCAGGGACACCAGGGGACACCCTGGGGACTTGGTCGCTGGGTCCTCTCCTGGCCACCCAAGAGAAGGGAGATCTCTGCTGTCTGCTCCAGCTTGCCCCAAATCGGGGTCGCCCTCGGGCTCCTGGCCGGCGGCCAGCCCCACAGTCGGCTTCTTGGGGCAAAATCCTCTCCCGACCCAGGTTTGCTTTTTGGCCGACAGCTTCCTAGCAAGATCCAGTTTGGGGGTGTCCGAAGGGGGAAGCGAAGTCTCCAGAAACATCTCCCCTGCGCATCCCGCAAGAGCCCCGCAGACGGCAGCGCGGAGCAGCCGCTCTGCCCCGGCAGGGCACAGCCCGGCGCTGCCGCTTCAGCCCCCCGCAGCCTCCCCGGCTCGCCCCGCGCGGGCTCCGCGGGGCCAGGGGCTCTGCGGGGCCGGGGGCTCGGCGGCGCCGGGCTGGGCGCCTGCGCGTGCCCGCGCGCGTGCCGGTGCGCACACACAGGCGCGGGGCTATAAATCGCCTCGCCGAGCGCGTCGCGGGCTGCAGGCCCTTCCCGGGGGGAGAGGTCCGATGCGGATTTTGCGTCAGCTGCTCCCGAAGGCCCCCAGCACTTGGCGAGGTTAAAGCTCGCCGCCGCGTGCGCCCGGGCAGGTTGTTTGCAAAGGTCAATCCGCCGGGCTGCCGCGGCGAGCGCGTCTCCGCTGCTCTTGGCTCGGGCCGCGAGGTAGGTAGTCTGGGAAACGTCTCTCGGCTTCGCTGGGGAAGGGCTTTCGCTGGCAGTAGGAAAGATGCATCGGCTAAAAGACGATGAGATTAGGATGTTTTCTGGTTTTTTTTTTTAGTAATCTGGTTTGGCAGTGGTTTATTTTTCTTTCCCCAAGCTAAAGCCTCTTTAGGCTCTCTTGGCGGTCCTTTTAAAACTTGCCGTTCGTTTCTTTATCTGTATAAGATTTCTGTTTGATCTGGGGATTTACTGAACATACCAAAAGCCTGTGAAATTACAGGGCAGGCGACTGCTGCTGCTATCTCAGCATGTTCTTAATTAGCCCCTGTCTGGCAGGTATGTGTGAGAACTGGAAAAATGGGGGGAGATTTTGCACTGAAATTAAGAAAAAAGGAAACAACGAGAACAATTCCCCAAACATCTCCCTGCTGGTCCCAGTGAAGTTACTGTGATAAATGAGCAGGAATTACAGGTTATCAAACAGATCAAGTTTTAACATTTATTTTAAAAAGGAAAAAAAGAAAATTTATTTCCATCCTATTTGGGGAAATGGATTTTACATGTGAAATGCAGGAATAAATGGTGCATCTGCTTTTTTTTTTTCCTCTTTTAGATCCACACGCCAGCAGTAAGGAACGGAGATCTGCCTTATCCTTACTGTTGTGTTTCAGCCGAAAGCCGTCGTTCAACTCAAACAGCAGGGCTATAATGACTTTGCTGCACCTGCACCTCTATGTCACTGGCTTGGTCTTCTGGATTACGCAGAAGTCCAGCTCTTTGGTGCTGCCCAACGCCACCGAGCTCCTGGGCCCCCCCAGCAGCGCAGCGGCCGGCCTCGCGTCGGCCATCGGGGTGCCCAGGAACCGACGCAGGCGCTACATCTCGCCCCGGGACATGAGCGCGATTTTGGACTACCACAACCAAGTGCGGGCGCAGGTGTCCCCGCCGGCTGCCAACATGGAGCACATGGTGAGTGCTGGTGCCGGGCGCCCCGGGGCGGGATGGTGCCGGGCGAGCGGGTCCTGGCTCGCCTCTGCTGCCTGCGGGGCGGCCGCATCCGTCCTGAGCTGCAAAAGCCACCGTTTGCAGAGGTAACATTAGGGAAAGGGAGGTGGTGACATCCCCAATGTGCCATCTGCGCCCTCCCTGCAGTGCTGCGTGCTGCAAACACAGGGTTTGGGCACTTTATTCCTTCTCCTCCAGCACTGGGAGGTCCTGGTGTATTCCCCAACGGGCAGGAATAGAAAGGAAGAGCAAGAAAGGGCCAGGTCCCGTCCACAGCCCCCACGGGAGCGCTCCTCTAACTGTGCCCTCCGGAGAGAGGGACAGCGCCCGGCACCGGCCGCTCACCGGCAGGGTCCCACCACCGACAGCCACCCAGCCCGGGAGGCTCCCGGCTCCCGGGTCCCTCGAGAGGCCCCGGAGATCAGTGTGGGGGGCGTCACTGCAAAAGGGAAGGGCAGGAGTGAGAGAAAGAGCAGCCACCCAGCTCCTGCAATGCCAGCTCCTTTCGACCTTCCTGAACGGGGGCCAGCACCCGCAGGATTGGTTCCTACTGGGAACAGCTAGGAAAAGGAGAACTCAATTTGTGTCCAAATAAGCTGACGTGGTGTCTAGGAGCCCGGTTTGGCCATGCCGCTGCCGGGCCCCCTCCTCGCCGCAAAGGCAACCGCAAAGGGCCCCGATGCTCGCTGCCGAGACGCCGTGCTGCCGGGCTGGACAGACCCCAAAGCTGGGGCACGCGCGCAGCTCTCCCCAGCGCTGCCGGCACGGCTGTCCCGTCCCCGGGGCCCGTCTCCCCGGGGGCAACGGGGGTTTCTTGCCGCGGAGGCCGAGTCCAGGCTCCCGGGTGCTTGCAGGTGCCCCGGGAGCCTCGTGGTGGTGCTGCTGGAGGACATAAAATTGGTGGCATCACTTCAGCACCCTTAGCTCTCTGGTCAGGATCGGCGACTTCAGCCACCTCCGTTCACCAGCCGGCTGGTCCTGGGCAGCTCCTAACATAGCCCTAAAGGGAGGAAAAATGGGAGAGCAACCAAAGGGAGGGATTTTGCCCCGGCAGCTGCCTCCAGATGGCTCGCGGCTGCTTGCCCGGGCGCGGGGCGGCGCGAGTCCCGGGTGCCTCTGCCTGGGTGCCGCTCCGCTCCCATGCCAGCCCCGCAGGACGGGAAAGCCCCGCGCCGCGGGAGGGAGGGAGGCAGGATCAGGCTCGAGGAGCTGCTCGGGAGCGGCAGGGTGGCCCTGGATGCAGATCCGGGGGCGGCGCGCCACAGCCCGGCTCGCTCAGCACACGGCACAGGGCAGCCTGGCCCTGGGTGTCCTGCACCGCTTCACGCTTGCCCTCAAGTCCAGCCTTCCCAGATAAGGCCCCAGCTATCCCTCCCTCTCCCAGGCAAGGCTAAGGCTCATCCCCAAAGCAGTTCAGGATGGGTGAGGGAGCTTTAAATAATGCATGAAGGAAACAGCTGTGCCGACCGCGACCGCGGGGCTGCGGCGGTGGCAGGATGCTCCAGCAGCAGCGCGGGGACGTGGGAGGTTTTATCCCTCTGACTTTGGGCTCAGTTTAGCAAAAGAGGGCAGTGCCCGGAGGGGTGAGCGCGTTCAGCACACGGGGCCTCAGTTGCTTCAGGGCATCGTGCTTTGCCCCCTCCCCAGCCCAGGGAGGGGGTTTCTCCTCGTCCCGGCTCCGGCCAGCCGAAATCCCCATCCGCCCTTTCCCTCTCCCCGCTGCCAGGTGTGGGACGAGAGGCTGGCGCGCGCTGCGGAGGCCTGGGCCGCGCGCTGCCTGTGGGACCACGGGCCCCCCCAGCTGATGAAGTACGTGGGGCAGAACCTCTCCATCCACTCGGGCAGGTACGTGGCCCGGGCGCCCCGGCTTCCTCGCGCAGCCCCCGGGCGCCCCGCTCCGCTGCTGGCAGGGCAGCGCCCTGAGCGAGAAACCAAGCGGTCCTGGACTTCCGCTGCGGAGGGCCGAAACGCAGGTCGGAGGGCAGGGAGACTCGGTGCGCGGGGCAGCGGCCAGCCCGGCCCTGGCCGGGAGGAGAGCTGCGGAGCGCGTCGCTGCGGGCTGGAAGGGGAGGACAGGGCTGGGGACGAGGACAGGGGGCCTGGAGCCGGGCGAGCTGGGGGACGGGCGCCTTGGGAAGGGCGACCAACTCTTGCAGCAGGATAAATGTAGGAAAGCAGAGCCTGCCCGCTGCTCGTTTGGGGGATGGAGCATTTGGGGGATAGAGCATTCGCTCCCTTCTCGCTGCCTGGCACATGCACCAGGAGAGCGTAGGTCGTGGTCTCCCAGCACGTGGCTGAGCGCTCGGCCATCTCCGGAGAGGGCCAGGTCTTCCAAGAGGCTGCTTACACCCCCGGCACAAGTGCACTTGGTGCAAGGATGTGACTGCACCCTTCTCCGCAGGCACGCTTGCTCCTGCCCGGCCTCACGGGTGCTGCCTGGCTCCATCCCCCCCTGTCTTCCACACTCCCTCAGGATGAGCTGCAGCCTTCCTCGCCCTCCTCTGGGAAGCGGAGGAGGAAGAGGGTCTCCCGCTTGCATGTCCCGACACGGGTAACCCAGGTGTTTCTCCGGGACGGCTGCAGAAGGGCGTCTCCTAGAAACTGCCCTGCAAAGCAGGCTGCCGCGGGACTCCTGCTCCTCGGAGCTCCGGGCTAACGCGGAGAACGCCGGCTGTTTGCGTGCGTGCCCTTCCGCAGGTACCGCTCCGTCGTGGACTTGGTGAAATCGTGGTACCACGAGAAGCAGCACTACTCCTTCCCCCAGCCGTGGGAGTGCAGCCCCCGCTGCCCGGCCACCTGCAGCGCCTCGGTGTGCAGCCACTACACGCAGGTGAGCGCCGCGGCCCCGCGCCGCCGCCGCACGGGCCGCCGTGACGGGGCTGCGGGCAGACGGCGTGGGGCCACGGCACGTGCCGCCGTGACCGGGCTGCGGGCAGACGGCGTGGGGCCACGGCACGTGCCGCCGTGACCGGGCTGCGGGCAGACGGCGTGGGGCCACGGCACGTGCCGCTGTGACGGGGCTGTGGGCAGATGGCGTGGGGCCACGGCGCGCAGCGCCAGCGCAGCATCCACCGGGAGAGGACGGAGGCTCCCAGGGAAGTGCCGGGAAGCCGGTGGCTGCCCGTCCCGTGCCTGCTGCTCCCTGCAGGGAGGTTTCTCTCAGCCTTTAGGCCAACTGGCTGGAACTTTTTTTTTAAAAAAACTTTTTTCCCTGCTTTGCCCTCAGTTTCCCCTTATTACCCCAATAGCACCTCAAAGGTTGTGAAGACAAAGAAATTAAACCCTTCCTGCTCTTGCTGGTCATTTATCAACACCGTCACAACAGAGCAGCTTTTTAGTGTGCAGCGACGTCTGGCTTCCCCGTGAATGCAGCCCCTTCATTCCCCGGCACGTCCAGCGGCGCCTTGCCAAGACAAGGTGGAAAACCTCCCTCTGCTTCCCTGCTCCGTGGCGAAGCACGCTGACCTTTAATTACCGGCGCGCTGCCTCTCCCCCGGCAGCGCAGCCCCCCTCCAGCGTTCGCCCCAGCCTCTGCCTCTAGGCAGAAGAGGGACATTGAAAAATCACGCTCAAGTGACAAGAAGTGCCCGAGGTGGCCTCAGCATCTCACCCAAGAAACTCAGGCCGGCAGGATCTCGTTCCCTGATAGGACACCCTGCTCCGCGGCCCCTCTGCAGTGGGCTCCGGGACGGGCGGGTTTGGGAGCCCCGGCTTTGACAGCGCCTGGGTAATTCCTGTTTTCCGTCTCGGCCGCAGATGGTGTGGGCGTCCTCCAGCAGGCTGGGCTGTGCCGTCAACACCTGCGCCAACATGAGGGTGTGGGGCAGCACGTGGCGCCGAGCCGTGCTCCTCGTGTGCAACTACGCCATCAAGTGAGTGAGCGCCGGGGAGCGCCCGCGTGCCGCCCCCCGCCGAAATGCCCCGCTTGCCCTGGGGACCGGCTCGCCCCCACTCCTCGCCCGCGGCCCCTGCACACCTCTGCGGCAGCCCTGCAAATCTGTGCCCCGCGCTTGCGGGGCCCCGAGCCATACATCTGTGCCCCGCGCTCGCGCAGCCCCGAGCCATAAATCTGTGCCCCACACTCGCGCGGCCCTGAGCCCCCTCCTGGCGCAGGCTGTTTCGGCAGCGGTGCCTGCCGCGTGGGTTTGCCGGCCGTTGCATCGGGCACGCGTGGGACGCAGAGCGCCATGCAGGGCGGGAGACGCTCTCACCCTCAGCCGGGGCACCCAGCCCGGGAGGCAGTCGTGAGCCAGCTAAGTTCGTCTCGGTGGCAGGCAGCAGCGCTCAGAGGCAACGCCTTCCTCTCTTTTCCAGGGGCAACTGGATAGGAGAAGCGCCGTACAAGGTGGGGAGGCCGTGCTCAGCCTGCCCGCCGAGCTACGGCGGGCTCTGCAGCAACAACATGTGCTTCACGGGACTCAAGTCCAACCGAGTGAGCTGGTTCTAGGGCTGCAGCGGCGGCTCCCGGCTCCGCGGCCGGGAAGACGTCCCCAGGGATGAGGGTTGTGTAAAACCAGAATTATTTATAACCCTGGTGCCTCCGAGCTGCTCTTTCTCTCCCTCAGCCCCCTCCCGTCCCCCCCGGCTGCTGTAGGAGGCTTTAGGCAGCAGGGGCTCTGCACGCCCCCGTGGTTAGCGTACCTGCTTCGTCCCCGCGCCGTGCAGGAGATGGTCGTGCTGTGGCTTCGTGTCTTCTTATTTTTATACACCTCCCCAGGGAGCGCTTGCACTGCCGGCTGCTTCTGACTTTGAGGCAGCAGGTGGGGATAGGCGAGCCGGCGGCCGGCCGCCCCTTCCCTGCCCTGCGGCGCTTCTCCCGGCTTTCCCGCGGCCCCGGCACGCGTGCGAGGCCGACGGTCCGCGCAGATAAACTCCAAGACTTTCCTGTCGTGGCGACCGCCTGGGGGGAGCGGCGGGGCTGGGGGGAGCCCGGTGCGCCCGCAGCGCTCCCGCCGGCCCCCGCCTCCCGGCGCCCCAATAAAGGTGTCTCCGGAGCCCCGGGCTCGCATCGGCCCTTGCATCCTGCCGCCTCTCTCGCAACTCGGAGCGACGCGCGTTCGCGCCGTTTCTCCCCGCCGGGGGTGCCGGGGCGCTGAGCGCGGTGGGACGGGGAACGGGGGCGAGGGCGGCGGGGGCGCAGGCAGCAGCCGTCGGGGAGCCCGGGGCAGCGGCGCGGGGGGATGCCCGGGTGCTTTGCTCCATCGTGCGGGAGAAGGACAGCACTGCCGGGACACCCGCGCGAGGCCGCTCGGCAAAGGGAGCGCGTCCTGCCCGCGTTTTTGCCCCGCGGAACGCCCTGCCGGGGCCGGCCTGGGGGAAGGGGCAAGCCAGGGTGGCTGCGCAAGCCCGGCGGGACGTGGGAGCCCCCCGCGCCGCGCCGCCGGCACTCCCCGGCTGCCGCCTGCTCCGCCTGCTGCTAAACGCGGCCGTCGCCCGCCGCCCGCAAGCGGCTTTAGCCCAGCCCGGAGGAGATGCGGGGCTCAGGCGCGGCAGCACCCCGGCGTGAGCCTGGCGCGTTAGAGCTCTTCCTGCACGAAACCCGGCAGAGAGGGCTCGGGTTTGGACACGTGCGGAGCGCCTGCACATGAGCAACGTCCTGCAGCGAGGGAAGGGAAACCAGAGGCGTCCGGAGCTCATCGCCCCGCACTGAGGTGCTCTGTGCACAAATCCGAGCTGAGCCCATCAGTGCAGCGAGCGTGGAGGGCCTCAGCCAGCTCCCCAGTGCAACCACGTCACAGCCTCTCTTCTGGGAAGGAGTGGGCTGGAGGCGAGGAAACCTTGGGGAAGAGCGTCCGCAGCGGCCGTGGAGCGCGGATAACGCCCAGTTCCTGCGCGGAGCGGCGAGCAGGGGGCAAGGCCCCATCCTGCGCGTGGGTGGGCGCTGGGGCAGGGCCCGACAGGCAGCCACAGCTCAGGGCTCTTCATCTCCTGGCAGGGTCTCGGGGTTGCGCGAAACCCCTCGCTCTTCCCCGGGAAGCGACAAGCCGGTTCCGACGGCGGAGGCTTTGCCTGGCTCCCCCTCGCTGCGCAGCGGTGGGGGAGAAGGTCACCGCGGCAGGTCTGGGGACCCCTTGCCCTTCGGCGGGGGAGAAGGGCAACACCGGTCGGAGCTCCCCAGCGGCTCTCCTCGATCGGCAGCGCGACGGGGAGCCCCGCTGCCGCCTCCGCCTGCCCCGCGGACCCCTGCCTCACCCCCGGCCACGGACACGGCGCCTCTCCGCCGTTACCTCCCCGGCTCTGCCGAGGTGTCCCTGCTATCCACACCCCCTCCCAATTTCCAGGATGTATCACCGCTAACCAAACCCAGGGACTACTGCCCCAAATTCCCTGGCCCCTCCGCTTTGGCCTCCGCCTGCTGATTCCCGCAGCGCCAGGCGACGGGGTGGCTCCTGTGCTGCCTCCCGCCTCATCTGTGCTCTCCCTCGGGATTCGCTTTGCGTCCGGAAAAAGCCTCTGGTTACGCCACCTCGGGGCAGCGCGTTCGAGAGCCGGGGTGCTCCAGGGGCCCCGGGGCACTCGCCGAGCCTGGCGGCAGGGAGAGGCGCCCCGGGGCCGGGGTTCGGGGAGCGGGGACCGGCGCGTGCCCTGACCTCCCCGAGGCCACGGTGCGGAGATGAAGTAGGGCTGGCTGGAGCGGGGAAGCTCCGACCCTCCTTCGCCCGCCCCAGGCTGCTGGGCAAGAGCAGGGCAAAGCGCCTTGCAGGGAGACAGCCAGAAAAGGGGGTGAAGGGAGGCGGCTGAGAGCAGGGGGGACGGGGGGGGGGGGGAGCTGCAAGCACCCATGCGACACCCGTGAAGGACGCGCTGCCAGGACGGCTCGTCGAGACCGTGCCCCGACCCTTGCCGGGGGCCCGCTTTGCCCACCGCAACACGCGCATGCGTGCGCCAGCGCGTCCGGCCGCGCACACGTCACCCCCGGCACCTCCGCCGCCGTCCCGTGCATCCCTCGTCCCGCGGGGCCGCGTGGCTGCGCCCTGGCGCGCGGGCGCAGCCCTTGTTTTCCCACCGCGGGCCGGCGACGGCAATAAAACCGGCCGCGTCTCGGCTGCTACAAAGCCGGGCGCTGCCCTTCCCTTCCCTTCCCTTCCCTTCCCTTCCCTTCCCTTCCCTTCCCTTCCCTTCCCTTCCCTTCCCTTCCCCGCGCCGGCGCTCGGCTCATCTCTTCCCCGCAGCCGAGGGAGGAGGAAACCCCCCTGGCCCGGGGGCTGCCCTGGCCTTGACGCTGGGTGGAAATAGGAGCCCCAAAACAGGACGGGAAAAGCCGTGTTTGAGTTTCTAGCTCGGCAGCAGTTACTATAGCTACAGCAGCAGCACCTTGCAGATTGGTTTCCATAAGAGCTTGGTTACTATTTAACATCTCCACCCACATTAGCCCTGATTAAGCGAATCAATAAGATAACAGGAGAGGCAGGTTTCCTTGCCCTGCCTCTCCACGCTCCCTCCTGCCTTCACCTAGTTCCTTAGTGATAGACATTTTTTTAATTTTTTTTTTTATTATTATTATTACTATTCGTACACTTCCTCTGCTTTTCACCCCAAGTCCCCATAGCGGTAGCCGGCGAGACATGGTCAATGTAAGCACCCAGCTAAACGCTAAGATGGAGGCTCCATATGGTGAGTACAGCGTTACCATCTCCCTTGCCGCTGCTCCGGCGTCGCTAGAGGGATGGACGGCAGGGCCGGCCGGGGCGCGGGGCTGCGGAGGGCTGCGGGCACGACCCCACGCCCCGGCCCCGCTCGCCAGCGCTGCTCCCGGCCCCGGCGAAGCTGCCCCCCGGGTGGCTCATGTGCAAAGGCTGGAGACGGATGCAGAAAGAGGGTTCCTGATTTTTTTATATATATATATTTTTTTTTTTGTCTCTCTTTCACTCTGTTTTACTTGAAGAAGCAGCCTGCTCTAGTGACCCGAGCGTAGCAGGTGCTACCCGCTTGCCAAGGGGTTGTTGCGCTCTGGATAGGGAGCAGGTTTTCGGCAGGAGTCGGAGCAGTTTTGAAACGACATGATGCGTTGCCTTAGGACAAAAAGCCAGCCCGAATGCAAAGGTTGCGTGCGGTTCGTGGCATGCGTGAGCCGGGACGGCGGCAGCCTCCTCCCGCCGCCGGCCGAGGGAAGGGGCCGGTTTGTTGTCACCGCCGAGCAGATTTCCCAGCAGGGAGGTTAGCCCGCGGGCGAACGGCAGCCTCGGCTCTCGCCCGTGCAAAGCCCCAGCCGGCACGCTGCCGTCGGGGACGCCCGGGTCCCGAGGGAGATGCCCGCGAAGCCTTTCCCGTGCTCCCCGGGGCCGAGAGCCGGTCCCAGGCCGGGGCAGCCCCTGCTGCGCTGCCTTGCTTTGCCAGGTGTGAACTGCCACCAAACGCACACGGCCCCCGGGGGGACGCGTGTCCCCTCCCAGAGCTGTCGTCATCCCGCCGCTACCCTCTGGGGACGGGTCAGACGCGCACGTGCTGCGGCTTTCCCGGGAGGGCAAGGGGCTGGCGCTGGCACTGTCCCGTGCAATCTGGGAAAGCCTCAGCCCAGCCGCAGGCGTGAAGCACCTGGAGAGGAGGTCTCGCAGTTACAGGAGTCTCCATCGTGCCCCCGTGGCTCTCCATCGTGCCCCCGCGGCTCTCCTATCCGTACTTTTGGTCTCTGCTCCTCTTCTCTCGGCTCCCACGCTACATCTCTCGCAGACACACACAGCTCTGCTGGTCCGTGCTGGCCATCACGTGTGCTATCATCATCCCGTTAGGCTCACAGGCCGCCTCTTTCTCGAGCTTTGCTCATACCCATGTTTTGGGTGACGGCTGCTCCTCAGGTCCTCAGTCCCGAAAGGTTGCTCAGCTGCACTTTATCGTTCTCTGAATGAGAGGCAGGGGCTGCCTCCGCCACCGTCAGCCCAACCGCACGGCTCCGCGCCATGAGCTCGAGAGGCCCAGGGCCTCTTTAGCCACAGCCGCAGTTACTGGCCTCCTCTCCAGATCGCTTTGCTTCAGGGCTCAGAATGCTCCCCTGCACGGCCCCGCGGCGAGGCCGCGTCCGGACACGGCGTGCATCCGTGGGCACCGCTCCTTTCCGCAGGTCCGATGGCGACGGACGCAGCCTGTGCTCCCGTCATCCCAGCAGCCAGCGTCGCTGGGCCGTGCTGAGCCAAGCGAGGAGCAGAGCGCTGCAGTGGAGCAGGAGAAATAAGGTAGTTACCGAACGCTTAGGTTTAGCCCGTTTCTACCCGGTTGCTCACTTGCACACCCTAGGCGTGCAGGAGCCAGGGCTGCTGTTGCAGCTGGAGACCCCCCAGCCCGCTGAGCCGGAGGAGTCAGCACAGGACGGGAGCTCTCGCATGAAGCTGGGCTCCAAAATAAACTGCTTAGTCTTCTGTCTGGACCAACGGATTCGGTGCAGATTGTGATCTGAGTCCAGCTGGTGCTTTTTGAGCGCAAGAGGAGACGTTGTGTGATCAAGGCCGTTTGTTAGGGAGCAAAACGAAAACTAGAGCGGGCCTGGCCTTGGAGTACGATCGCAGCCTGGGCTGTGCCGAGGAGGATGCTGAGCATCCTTCAGCCTGAAGCCCCAGGTGACTAATCCTGCAAGAAGGAGCACTTCTCCCCTCTGGCCAAATAATCTTCTGCTCCTGCTCCTCACAGCAGATCCGCTAGGATAACAGGGCCTGATTTGTGCCTAATTTGCACAAGAAGGGGTGGACGAAGTGATGTTTCCAGTGGACGGTGATGGCACAGCCTGGGAAACGCGGCAGTGCAAGGTAGCGGGGCCTGGACGTCCCCAAACTCCGGGTGTTTGCATGCTGATTTGTCCTGGGGCGCAAAGCCATCCGCATTTCTGCAGCGAGCAGCTGGCTTTGCCTGACAGATGTTATTCAGGGAGCTGAACAAGCTATTTAATCAATTACGATTAAGTTATTACGTCCACTCGCATCTGGCTCTAACGCGAGCAGCCGTTTGCCAGCCTCAGCACACACAAAGGCAGGCAAATATTTCTGCAGCTGATTTTCTCCGCAAGTCCAGCCCCGGCGGAAAGCGAACGGGTGGCCGAGCGGAGCTGGCCCGCGGCAGGACGCAGGGGAGCCCCGGCGTCCCGGGGCTGCTCCCCGGCCGCCTGCGGGCCGCTCGCCCCGTCTGCCCCCGCCGGCCCGCACGCGCTCCGAGCAGCCGCTCGCCACGTACCAGCCCGTCCCAGGCCCGGCCTGCCGAGCCCGGGGCCGTGCCAGGGGGAGGGAAAAAAAAAAGCAGAAAGAAGGGCCTCTGAGACCAAAGCAAGAGGAAACGCAGACTGTTGGCAGAAGGAGGGGAGTCCTCATAAACAAAGCGGGTGAAAGAGTTATCCAAATATTGGCGGAGGAAGGGCTGGCTGGGATCAGGGACGGGGGAGCGTCGGCTGCTCCCGGGAGCGGGCGGGAAGGGGTTTGGGCAGCGGGAGCGGGGGCGCAGCCCGACCCGGCACGCTGCGGAGCAGCACGGCTAACGCCGCCGCTGCGGGCGAGGGCTTCGCGGCGCGGGAGCTGCATTGCACGGTGCCGACCGGCGGCTCCGCGCCAGGCTCCACCGGCGACAGTTCAGCCTGCTGGAGGGGCATGTGTTTATTTTTGGAGTTTCTTTTGACGGAAAGCTTGGTTTCAGGTATTTTCCATCTCTCCGCCTGTCTGCAGCCTTGTGGCAGCAGGGTCCGTCTGCTCGGAGCTCGGGGAGGAACGGCAAGGGGAAAGCGTGGCTTTCCTGCGGGTCGCCCTGCGGGGCTGCAGGCGCCGGGGGCTGCTGCTGACGGCAGCTCCGGGCCGAGCCGCGGCAGAGCCTCGGGCCTCGGCCGTCCGTGCTGCAGACGGGCCCGCGAGCGAAGCAGCGCCGCCGCCGCGGCTGCGGAGGGGGCACAGCGTCGCTGCCCCGCACGGCCCCGGCTGCGCAGAGCCCGGCCGTGCCCAGCCTGGTGCCAGCGTCCTGCGCCTGATCCCGGCCGCATCGCACGGCCAGGGCGTTTTGGAGCCGGGGATGCGGCGGGGATATGGAGCAGGGCGTCCCCCCGGGGCGTTACAGCAACCTCGGGAAAACGCAGCCTCCCCGTCCGCCCTGCCCCGGGCTGCCTCGCATCCTCCCGCAAACGCGAATCTCGGAGGATGCCCGGCGGGGAGGCTGCGACGGTTTCTCCGGTTCCTCGTGGTCCTTCCCAGTACCCTGTGGTTCCCCGCAAGCAGGGAGATGGGAGCCTGCCTTTGGCATCCTGATAAGACAGGCCATAACATAGAAACTGCTCCCTGGGTGGTGTCAGCCAGCTGGCTCCGGGAATGCTAAAAAGCCGGAGGGGGAGGCTGGAGATAGGTGTGCGAGAGGGTAAGGACGGAGACAGATGGAGCAGGGCGGAGGCAGAGGGTCAGGACCAGGCCAGCAGCCGCCTGCCCTCCAGGCCAACGCGGAGGAGACATCCTCTGTCTCCACTTTTATCCTCCCGGGAGACTCCGGCACAGCCAGGGCAATTCCCCTTAATCCCAGTGTAGTCAGCACCATCCCATTGTGTTTTCCTGATGCGATGGCAGCTCCTGTGGCAGCGGCTTGGGAACGTGGCTTTACTGGTTAACTCAGAAACGCGAGACCTCAGAGCTGCTGAGGCATTTTGGTCAGATTTGGTGAATAGTTTCAGCTGGAGAATATAAAAGGAGGCAGAATTCAGAAAGATTTTTACTTTGCGCTGTAAGGCAAATATTTTTTTCATTTCAAAATGGAGCTAAATTTTTATAGGTTAAAGAAAAGATTTCAATAAATGTGAAAATTCAGTGAAATAGTCAGTATGTTGACCACACTTGGTACGTTGACCAATGTTTCAGGACAATTCAAAGGAAAATGTGTATTTCTTTTTCATATCGCTGGAAACTTCTCAAACATTTCCACTGGATATGACCCAAACTGAGCTTTTTTCGCCTCGGGGCAGCATTGCACCCTGCGGGAAGGCGGCTCTCGGCACTCCTCCTTCCCTCCCTGCACCACAGCCAGCGCCAAACCCCCATGGTTTATCACAACAGGTAGCACACGGCTTCGGCTCCGCTTTAAAACATGCTGGTATTTTTATAAGAGAGAGTGAGAACGTCGTTACCTGTGGCAGGGAAACTTAGCTCCGTGAAGAGGCTGGCTCGAGGCCGGCGGAGGTTCGAGGAGCCCGTGAGACCTGTTTTGAGCTCTGCAAGGCAAGTGGAGGCCTGTTCTCCAGATTCACCCAAGACTGGGAACATGCTTGGTTATTCTACTTGCTGCCTTTTTTGTAATGCTATTTCAAAATGACGTTCATTTACAGCGAGTGCAAAGAGGTGGCGAGTGCTGGTGATCCTGCAGACAGCAAAGCCTGGGCAATTTCTCCTTAACTGCGGCAATGTTTGCAGGGGGACACAGGCAGTGCCAGGGCCATCAGCAGAGGACGAGGTAGTTAAGGCTGCAGAGACATCCAGCTCCTGCCACTGAGCTTTGCCCTGCCCTCAGCGGCCGCCTGCCTCCGCTGTCCGGTGGCTCTGGGCTCTGCAGAAAGTCCCGCGGCAGGACGGACTGCCAAAGGATGCCCCGCGTCTCCTGGCGGGCGTTCAGGTGCCCGAGGGCATGCCTGGCAGTGTCTCGGCTGGCTGGGGTCGGAGGTGGGACTGGGCAAATACCGCAAAAAAAAGTGCGACTGTCTGTGTTCAGGCCCCTTCTCTAATGTTTGCTTTCCCCAAATATTCAAGCAAACAAGTTTCCTGGCAGAAATGTTTGTGGAAATGGCAAATGTTGCAGAATATTTGTGGAAGGCAAATTTCAAGTCAGTGGCTGTGTCATAAACCCAAATCTGACAGCTCTGCTCGCCTAGGCTGGGCAAAAGCACCACCAGGACCTTCGAGCTAAGCCAGGTCCCAGAAGGAATTAATCCCAGAAACGGCTTGTGTCCAAGCTTCAGCCTAAGCATCAACAACAGAAATTATCTAGCAAATCCCTTCAGGAAAGAAATATATGTCTCAAAAAATAATGGCCTGGCCTGGATAATGCACAAAAGAGAAGCAACTTCGTTCAGAGCTGCCAGCTATGGAAAGGTGCCAGCAGCTGAGTCACCTGCGGGGAACGAACGCTGGCTCCAAAAAGCCGGAGGTCACACGGCTGGACTGGACTTGCTATCCAAAAATGCCGTGGCCACTAGAGGGACCCCGGCATGTGTCCGTGGGTGCCAGGAGTCCAGCTGCCAGGGGAGCCTGGTGGGGATGGTTCAGCCTGGCTCAAGCCCTCTCAGCAGCCAGATGTCCCAGCAGGCTCAGCCCATGGTGGCATCTCCACCATGGGAAGAGGATTAGAGGTGGCCTTCTCCCCTCCCTTGCCAGCGCTGGGTAAGTGTAGTGTTTTCCTGCAGGCCTTGCAAATGAAGCTGGATGGTGCCTGCTTTGGGCTAATCCGTTGATACGTATGCAAACGGCACAGGAAGGACCCGTGCTTTACAGCCCCTGATAACGCGGTGCCTCTCAGGCCGAGACAGCGGCAGTTCAAACACCACGATTCCCCCTTTCCCCAGCTGGGTCGCAAGCAAACAGGCCCCAGATGTCCCGCGTGTCACCGGTGCCTTTGCAGAGCTGCGCAGCGAGGGGCCGGGGTCTGCCTGCGGGACCGGCCAGAGGCTGCGGGAGCTTTGCACGGTAACTGCTGCCGGCTCTCTGGGCGCTTGCCTGCGTGCCAAGGGGCACGAGCTGCCTCCAAACCACCGAACGGGACCTGCCAGCCAGTCCGACGCCTGCGCTGCAGCAAACGACGCGAGCGGCCCGAGCTCAGCTCTGCAACCAGCTCCTGCGGGCTCTCTGCACGCGAAGGAAGAGAGCCAGGAGCCGGGTGATACCACCGGCCTCGTGCCTTGGGTCGCTGCACATGCGTCATCGCCTTCACTACCGACACTCTGCAGAGCTTGTTCCTTCTCGTACCTCCATTTCCCCTGGCTGTTTGCACGCGCTGATTTTCATCACGGCCCTACAGATGCTCTGCCAGGTCTTCCCTTGCCTTGCTCATCCCTCCCCAGGCTGGCCAGGCCAGCAGCCCCCCAAAGCACCTTCCTCGGGGCTCTGCCCATGTACCCCCAAACTCGTCCTTCAGCGCGGCTCGCTCCACTCCTGCCACCGAACCCAGGGCACCCAAACCCCACCAGCGGGGAGCCAACAGGCACCTTTCACCTGCCTCGCACAGGAACCCTCCTGCTCCCAGCCATGGGCGTGTGCAAGATTTTATAGCCGATTACCCCTGGGAAAGTGGGAAACGCAGGGAGAGCTGTACACTCAGCTTCCTGCCAGGGCCCAACGCTCTGTTTAAGAGCGCCAATGTCAACAGATAGACCTGAAGGAAGGAGCAAAACCAAATACATGAGCACTTCTCAGAACAAGAGCTGTAAAACCTGCGCAAACCTGAACAAGTGGCACCACACTCTTTTATACGGTCAGAATCAATAGTCAAGCCCACTTGACGTGTTTGCTGACACATAAACGACAGCCACTGCGCTAGGTTTATGACCCAGAGCCTCAAACGGAGCCTGCAGAGTCTGGTTATTTCTCTGCCCTGTTCTCAGGTGGGAGGCTTGTAACTTCACCCCACACGTCCCCCAGAGCCTTGACTCCGTGCGGCCCAGGGCTGACGAGAAGCTGCTGCTCCTCCTCTCCACCGGGCCACCAACACGGGCTACCAAACGGCCCCTGTCTCCAGCCAGCTGTGCAAGTCCGGCATCCTGTCCGGTCCCGTCCCTCGGGGCGCCGACGTCCATCCCAGCGCCCTGATGGAAAGCAGCCGCCCGGCTCGGGAATGCAGGTTGCTGCTGTTAGCATCGCCCAGCCGCCGGGAGAGGTGCTGGCCAGGGTGCGAGGTTAAGGGAAGGAGCTGGGTGGAAAAACTCCCCTGGCTGATGCTGCGAGGGCAGGTCCATCTGCAGGACCTCGGGAAGCTGCGTGGCCTCTCCGGCGGCAGCCTGCGTGGTCTGTGAGCAGGGGGACGTCCTTCCCCCAGGGATGAGCAGCCTCAGGCTGCCCCGGGAGCCCTGGCAGGGAGGAGTGGAGAGGCACCGGTGGGTGCTGGTCCTCGGGGGACACCAGCCCGCGCAAAGGAGTAGAATAAGGAGGCAGCATATGGGGGAAGTGGGGCAAACAGTAGGACTTCAGATCCACATCCCTGCCCACTCTCTGCCTAGAAACTGCTGAATTCAAGGCATAACTGCAGGGGGATGGAGTTGGCAGCTTTGCCACCCCTCGGACACCCTGATGGATGCCCGGCGTGCAGCTCAGCACTGCCTGCACTTCCATGCGCAGGCAGGAGCGCCCATGGGTGTGTGTCCAGGGACTGCCACTGTCTGGGAGAAATCTCTGTTGATCTAGGTGTGTTTCCCTGTTGCGGGCGTTAATGCATCAGCGGGGAAACAGAAAGGTGAAGGGAGGTGTCACAAGGTCACGAACAGTTCAGCCCCCGCCCTTGCCTCGAAGGTGGACCGCGGTGCTGCTCCTCGCCCCGCTGGGCCATGCTCCGCTTTGGCGCCTGCCTCCAGTGCCTGGTCTCACAGGGGCTCGGATGGTTGGCGGTGTGGTGGGGCCCCCTCTACGGTGGGGGCATGGACCTCCTAGGGGGTGCGTCCCCTTGCTGTCTGCTGGGGGGAGCTCTGGTGGCCCCTCTTGGCCCCAAGTGCATTTAAGACCTCAAAGTCGGACTGAAACTTGCTTTCATCTCAAAACAGTGGGTTCTGTTTTGACCAAATGTTGTCCCCAGTCCCGGGCTCATTGAGAGTTTGCTGAAAGCTGCTGGAAGCTGTGTGGTTTCAAAATGCACCCAGGCAGGGAGCAGAGGCTTGCGGAGGGGAACAGTTTGGGCCATCGCTCTGTCAGACTCATGCCGTATCAATCGCACTCGGGTCCTGAGACCTTGAGGTGAGCAGAAAGAAGCTCTTCTGCTAGTCGCAGTGAAAGGCCAGGCAGCCTCCGCTGGAGGAAAGCCACCTGAGAAGGAAGGAAAATGCAGGCAGAAATACATTTGCGTTCCTGATGGGACGTGGCCCGAGGGTCGGTTCCTTCAGGCACAGGGGCTGAGCACGGCCATGCTCACTCCCTGCCTGATCGGTGCGGTTAGCATGCAGCACACGGCTGTGTTGCAAAGGTGCCCAGCTCTTCTCCCTTTCAGCATTAAATTCATTGCTCTGAACATGTGAAAACTCATTGAAGTGCCACTCTAACCTCTCACCTAATTGTACTCCCCCAGGCTAAGCAGGGTCACACATGCCAGCGCACACTCCTTGCAGAGGAGAAAAATCTCAGAGCTCAGCAGTTGCTGCTCCCTGCCTGGACTTGGGCCAAATGAGTCAACACCAGAGTGTCACAGCAGCAGTAGCTCCAGAAAGACATAGAAACTTCAGCATTGTGGTGGCAGAGAAGGTCCTGTTGTAGTTTGGCACTCAGAAAATCCCATTTCTTCCTAATGGGCTCAACTTGGCCTCGGCCTGGGTGTAAGGAACAGCCAGGGACTGCTGTGGCTGAGAGCTCAGACTCCACAGGACCAGAGGCTCCTGCGTTCCCCATCGACTTGAGAGGGCTTTATAGGAAGGAGAGGAGGTGGGAGAACCAATGTGCACAAGCTACTAAATGTCAGCCTGGACAGTTTCCCAGGTCCTAACTCATACATCTTCCGTCTTTGGGCTGAGTCTGGGATACACAGCAGAGCCATGAGTTGCAGAGCCAGTCTCTGGCACCCAAAACACCCAGGATGGAGGAACACAGGGTCGAGCGGTCGGCAAAGCCTCCCTGCTCAGCGTGCTGGGTCCCGTGGGCATCGCAGGCTGCCACAACGCCTTGGCAGGGGAAGAGGAGAGGAAGGTCCGGGCTCTCGAGAGCTGGCAGACAGTGCCTGGCCGGCGCCCCGCTCCAAGCTCCCATGGAGGCCCTCAGGGGAGCTTCTTGATGACTCCAGGGCTGTGTAAATCATTTGTGCTGCTATCTAGGGACCTGACAGACATAACACTAAAGGCTGCACAGAGACTGTTTTGAACACTTGTGCAGCTCTGCCTTCTTCATCTTCACGTCTCCCTTCTCAGGGCTTTGCAATGGCAGCTGCGTAATTTTTGATTCCCTGCACAATGCAGGAAGGTGAGACAAAGGTTGTTTCTCAAGGATGTTGTGTTATGGGTATTTACATAGACACATTCTAAAAGGAAAGCTGCCAGCTCTTCCCCAGAGAGGCAGTCGGACCCAGTGCTGCCGTGAAGTGCACCCAGGCACACTTTCCAGAGATGCGGGTGCAATTCTGCACCTCCTCGCACGGCAGCAGCACGACGGGGGGCCAAAGCCCAGGGCGAGGGCACTTCAGAAAGGGGACCCAGAAAGCACGGCCACCAACCCCAGCACACAGACCCAGAGCCACCTTATAATACCCATCCGGGCCATGGCCAGACCCTTTAAAACCTGTAGCTCTGCGGCACAAACTCCTGCTCCCAATCAAATCTCATTGTGACCAGCATTAAGGGATTAGCTGATCCCTGCAGCCTGCACTCCAGGCAGCTCCTCGGCGCTCGCCCTGGGCATGGCTCGCAGCTTGCGGCCCGCCGGGGGCTCGCTGCGTAGCAGTCCCCATCCGAGGGCCCGACTCCTCTAGCTCTGCCCGCAGAGCCGAACGCCCCTGGAAGATGAGTGGCAGCCGATATGACCTGCTCCGGGAAACGCCAGGTACCGCGCTCGCTCTCGCTGGCATCGCTCTCAGCCTGGTGGGGAAAGAGCCGCTGCGCAGCCAGCGCTGCAAAGCTTGCGTGGACGATGGGCATTAGTAACCCTGCGGGCTCCCATGGTGGGTGCCCAGGCAGGGCTGTTCCGAAGCCCCCCGGAGATGGAAGGGGAGCTTGGCGAAAACTTTTGGCAAGGGCTTGGGATTGCTCCTCGGGTAGCGGGACAGTAAGAGGCGCTCCATGGTCAGGCAGCTGTTCAGGCTAATGTCTCTTTCTTGGATGTGTAGTCAGATGTCACAACATCTCCTCCAGGAGAGGATATCCAAGGCCAATGTTTCCCTTCTCTCCCGCCTCCGCCTCCTGTTTTCCTGGTTGTCTGCAGGTGACACCAGCCTTGGTGGCTCTGAGGAAGTCACCAGGAACTAGCTGTGTCCATCCCTTAGGATGGGCATCAAGGCCTCCGCTCCTGAAAGATTCCCACTGCCTCAGGCCAAAGCAGCACCGCTGTCCAAATTCAGCATCTCACTCCTTTATAGTCCATGGAAATGTGCTCAGTTCCCACATATGAACTGCTGATAGCCTCCAAGGGGACTTGAGAGAGACCCTGGAGTCTTTGGTCTTTGTTTTGCCCCATGGCTGCTGAGCGAATGTGCTTGATTTGTGGGTGACACTGACTGATCTCCCTGAACTCAGCTCTGGGACTCTTGAGACAGATACGTGAGCATTGGCAGCATGGGGAGAGGGTGGCTTGACTCCTTTGGTGGGGAAGAGTTGGTGGCACTGCGCTGGCACTGCATGGATGCCCCCCGGAAACCGCCTGCACCTCTGGGGAAATGAACTGGTTGTTCTCAGTCCAGCTGCTGGTGCCTGGTAATGTTGCTCGGCGCTGATGTCCCCCATGCGTGCAGCTCAGCAGAGGTGCCATGGGGTGGCCAGACATGGGGTCGGGCCCTGCTGGCTTGCAAAGTAGCTTCGGTCCTGCACTGCTCCTTGTCTGCTCTGTAGCCAAAGAGGTCTGCAGTGGTCTTACCTGGCTCTCAAAATTCAAGCTAAAGAAAACTAGAGAGAAAAGCATGTGTGACTCAAACCTTATTGGTTTCACAGAACTATTAGAAAGGTTTCTTTGGTGTCCCTCCACCGTCTCCCCTCCAGCACAGGTCTTCCCCAACACCTGCTTTAGACTCAGCCCCATTTGCCCTCTGCGCCAACAACCACTTGAAACCTCGTGATAGCGGTGGTACTGCTGCAACTCACAAAGGTCCTCCATGAACCACTTCTGATGGTCTCCACTTGACTCCAGGGCAGAGAAAAAGGCCTGTTCTGGGGCATCAGGGCTTCTCTGAGCCTCTGGCCGCCTCGGGACGAGCTCTCTGTCCCAGCACGTGGAGCTGGAAGCAGCTTTGGGGAGCCATGTGCTGAGAGCTGCTCCCAGGTAATAGCTGCGTTCTTTATCAGCTGATGACTGATTTAGAAAAGTTCATGGCTTCGGTGTGCCATGATACATTTACTAGAAATGGTTCATTTCCTCAAGTGATGTAGTTTATGGTCATAATATATTTTAATTTCTTTATGATAGAAGAGGCCAATGGCACAGGGCCCTGCAGGAATGTAAAGGGACAAATAATAATGTTATTCTGTCTTGGAAACTTAGGAGAAATGCTCAAAAGGGAATTGGTGGTGTGCAGTGCTGTTTGTTATCTGGCAGCTACAGTGTCCTGGCCCTTGTGGCTCATGGGATTGCGGAGGTGCATAACCCCCATCCTCTGCTGGCCCCACACAGCAGAACTGAGCATGCGGCAAGTCCAGGCAGCTCGATACCTTGCTGCCTCCCGGCTTTTTACTTTCGTGGCAGTAAATGGGACGGGAGTGTCACATAGGTGAGTGCTGTGACGGGCGTTGGCTGCAGATGCCAGCGCATAGCGTGAAGCTGCTGAGATGGGAGCTCTTGGTGACTTTTGCTTTCTACTTACACCACTGACAGTTGCTTTGCTCAGATCTGGGACATTAGGGACAAGACAGGTTATTCAGACAGGGTAAGGGGGCCCGGTGCTGTCCCTCTTCCCAAGCAGGTCCATCTGCTCTAGCAAGATGCTCCTCAAGAAGCCCTAAATCAGACTGTCCTTCTGCCACCCTTGTGCCGCTCCAGCTCTCCCTTCGCACCTGCAGCAGTTTTGCACACTCTTTTGCCTTAACGTCATCAGCCCTCCCCCAGAGCTAGCAAGGGCCGATCCCAAGAGCCCCAGGAGCGACTCGGGGTCACTTCCAGCAGGTATGGCATGCTGATGAAATCCACCTTTGCAAAAAGATAAAATAAATACAAAAAAGTAAAACTTGCTTTGTAATCTTTGTTGATTTTGGCTGTTCTCCTCTGCCTATTGCCCCACCAGTGGAACGATTCAGGTACTGTGTCATGTGTGTGCAATGAACATCAGGCATAAAGTAAATGAAACCTAAACGCACTGCAAACACCTGGTAGGGGTAAGCAGAGACACTCCTTTGTCTGCCACACTGTGAAACGAGTAGTGATCTTTTTCCTGGGAAGTTGTAGGATTACTTAAGTTCCAAAGGGATTGTATTTATCAGCTAAACAAGTTCTCTTTAGATCCAGACATGGGCTGCCGAGATCCCTGCCATATGAAATGTGTGAGCTGGCTAGGCAAGGAGGGCCATAGGTGTTCATTGCTCTTTGCTGAGTGGAAAATCTGGCAGCAAACTTCTCTCCAGTGCATCTGCTTCCCTGGGACTTCTGCTTTCCTGCAGCTCGGGATTTAAATTGCTGGATTCAAGCTGAGAATCTGCCAATGTAGACAGTGAATTTGGAACATCACATGGCAAAGTGCCTCCAGAGCTTTTCTTGATTTTCTCTCAGACAGGCAGGAGAATGTTTTGCTGGAAAGCATTTGGGTTTGTGTTCAGCTGGGTTTTGGATTTAATGAAATGCTCACCAGTTATAAGGATTTGAGGGGAGCAAGTGGAATCAGAGGTGGAAGCTGTAACTTGGGCCAAGTTGCAAGATGTGGTGCAATGGAACAAGATGGAGCTAATGGTTTCTCTTCCCGGTTTGCTCTTAGGCTCATCACATGATTTTTGTGTAAAAACACATCAGCCAGATTTTCAGAGTTACGAGTGCACACTTGTGGGTACAAGAACGCACATACTGTTTTAGAGGCTGCAATGTAGTCAGAGTGATTGCAAATACAGTCCAGACAGGCAAATGCGTGGAATTTCTGAGTGCAGCTGCCATTCTGAGAGCAGCTCAGACTTTCTTTGCTTCTACTGTCCTTGCAAAACAACAGTTCCCAAGAGTAATAATAATTACTTCCTCAAGTGTTTAGAGCCTTTGTTCGTCAGCATAATAAACCCCTTTCTGATCCGGGGATGAAAGGCACGCACAGTGTTATCGCTGAAGCAGTATATGCTGAAATGGTCTGTGTGTCCCCATGTTTGCAGTTCTTTCCCTAGCCCTTTTGCATAGCAGCTCTTTATTAGGCTCCATGAATTATGACCAGCTCCAACAGCCTTTCCAGCTTCAGCCAAAATGCATGTGTTGCTTTTGGAGATGATTTCAAGCAGAACCTTCTACCTCCTTTGAAGTGTGTCTATTCCACATGTCCAAAAATCGCCTTGATTCTCAATAGAGTGATTTTATGGACTGGGGGACCTGCACTGATCTGGTTGGTTTGGCCACTTTTCGAGAACTTCAGCACTGGTGAGAAACAGCCTGAGGCTGATGCTCAGCTGCTGTCACCCCCAGCTCCCTGTGCCGCGGGGAGCCCTGAATCCTGGTACATGTTAGGGAGGTCACCAGCGACAACGTGTCTGGTGTCTGCTCAGGCACCACCAGCCCTTCTGGCTTTGCCATCACACCGTCCTGTACAGTGTCCCAGCCAACGCAAGCAGCACCTCACAGACTTGGCAATCTCCAAGCAGCATCTTTTCCAACCAGACCCACGGGAACTTCAGCACTGGGGAAAATAAACCACCAAGAAGGACATTTGCCATTGAACAGCAAGCTAAGATGACCACTCCTTCCCCAGGGCACTGTTCGCACTCTGACATGCTGCTGCTGTCACCCCCAGCTCTCCGGGCTGGATCTTTCCGATCCACTCCCCAATGAGAAATGCCTCCCCAGGCGCCCACGTGCATGTTTTGCTGGGGCAGGGATGTGTTGTGTGTGGCTGGCAAGGGGCAGACAGATTCTTAACTACTTCTGCTGAATCATCCATGTCCTTGGAGACTTCCTCGCTGCCAGGGACACTCTGGGAACGGACACGGGAGCAGACACCCCTCCGGATGTCAGTCATCTGATTGCCAGCAGCCAAGACGAAGATCCTCAGCTTTAAGCAGGAGCTCGTTTCGGCTGGGCTCACAGACTGTGCTGACCTGCATCCCTCCGCAGCCCTTGCCAAATTCCTTGGAGCTGCTCGTTAACACACTGACGATTCAGCTCTGTAATTGTTCACGGCACACATCGAGGCAAAAGGCAAAGGGGTTTGACAGTGTGGCCTAAATATCCCTGTTTGCAAAAAGTCTGACAAAACACAAGCCCTTGGCTTTATCTTTCCCATTTGGAAACAGCCACAGAGCAAATATACTCAAGGCATGAAGGGAGGGGGATTTATATTGACTTTAGAAAAAGCTGTTCTTTAAAAACAGGAAAAAAAATCTCATCCTCCAGCTGTGCAGACTGGGTGCTAGATCCAAAAGTCCTGCACAGAGGCTTAAAGCTTGCCTGCTAATCTGTAGCATTTCTGTGTGAACAAGTCATGCAGTAAACTGCTCTCTGTTAATTTTTTAATGCAGAATAAACAGGTCGAGAAATGATTAGCATGAGAATAAGTTCAGCTTAATCAGGAGAATCAGAAAAGATGAGAGGGAAGAGACAAATTGGAGTTATCAGTTAACTATTTAGAGTGGCTCTGCCTCCAAGAACTAATGTTTCCCCTTGTTTTCCATCCCCTCTGAAGCTGCCCTTTTTTTTCCCCTTCTCTAACTTAAATGGCGACCTAAAATTGCTAAGCACAATGGAAGTCCTTGTTTCTCCTTCTCATTTTCCCTCTGTAATGGCTGCCCAGATGAATTACAGGCGATAAGGATCCTACCTGATTATTATAGACGATCCTTCCCCATTCCACGTTTAGAAAGGAAGCTACTTAAATTGAAGTTGAAGAGTGCAAATCCACTTTGCTCAAGCACGAGAGCTCTGTTCTGGTGCAAAAGTTTTGGTGTGATCCCAGCAGATCCGGGGACTGAGTGGAGGGATCCGTGGGCAAGGGGAAAAGCAGACCTCGAGATTTGCTTGGAATGGAGTTTGGTCAGTGGTCGGAGATCTATATTCTCAGATAGGCAGGACTTTGTCCACAAACTGGAGTTTGAAATTTCAAAGGGGAAAAAAAAAAGCAGAAGGGACCTTTGCATGTGTGGAGATGACTATGCTGGCGAGGTTCCCTGGGACTTTTGTTCTTTGTCTTGTAACTCAGCCTCGAGCTTCCCCATCCCTGGTGAGATGGTGAGGAGAGAGAGGGGTTTGCTGGCGCAATCCCTGAGCAGGCACCGGACCGGGCCGGGAAGCCGAGACCTTGTTCAGGACTTTCCAAGGCCAGAGAGGCTTCAGACCCAGAGCCCATCTCTGCTTTACTCGCATGCCAAGGCAAAGCCACTTCAGCTGTGCAGTGGGGCTTGGAGCTGCTGAGCGACATGTTACAAGTGATCTTTATGTCCCCTGGCAGGAGCCACGGCTGTGCATGGTACCAATGGTATCGCTAACTCTGTCTGTAAGAAGAGCTCAGTCCTCCTGGCTCCTGTTTCTGCTGGGCATTTCTTGAGAGCACAGGGCTCTACAGGGAAACAAAGGCCAGGAGGGTCACAGGTGCCCGGCTGCAGCCTGGCCAGTGCCCATGCTTGGAAAGTCTGTGGGTGACACCCAACAGGGTCCCAGTCGATGTGCATGAGGGCAGCGCTGCACTCCCAAGGGACCGAGACTGGTTGCAGGAACAGGCCAACAGGGACCATGAGAGTCACCAAGAGCGAAAGCAAACCCTGCCCCGGGGAGGAAGAGCCCCCTGCAGAAAAGGCCCAGAGGTCCTGGTGGACACAGCCAAGCGCACACCAGCGGCGCATCCTGGCCACAAAGGCAACAGCGCCCTGGGCTCTGTGGGCAGAGCCCTGCTCCTCCTGGGCAGCGGCCCAGCCTGTAAACTGGGGGCAGTGATTTTCCCCCTCTACTTGGCACTTGTTAGACCCCATCTAGCTACTGCATCCAACTTTGCCCCCCACTTCTTCCCAGTATAGGAAAGACCGATAAAGCGGAGTGAGTCCAGCGGAGGGTCACCAAGACGCCCAGGGGGCTGAGGGAGGTGGGCTTGTTTAGCCTGGAGAAGTGACAGCTCGGGGGGTACTTCACTGCAGCCAGCTGGGACCTACAAGACGGGTATTGAGAAGACAGAGCCAGGCTCCTGCCAGCGGTACATGGTGGGAGGATGAGAGACAATGGGTGTAAGCTGAAACAAGAGAGGTTCAGACAGGGTGTAAGGAGAAAATTAACCACCATGAGGACAGCCAAGGTGGCCTAGAGAGGCTGAGCAGTCTCCAGCCTTGGAGGTTTTCAAGAAGAGCCCGGACAAAGCCTTCAGCATCCTGATCTATTCTCATAGCTGACCCTGCTGTGAGCAGGAGGTTGGACTTCCAGCCTGAATTACCCTATGATCTTAGGATATACTATTCAAGAAAGGCAGGCAGATCCCTGTGAAAGAAGCCTTGCTCACCCACTTGACGTGAAGAACTAGCAAGCACGGTAGCTGACGGTATCCTTACCATAAGTGTTTTGTTAAATTCCTGTTACTTATTTGCTAAGAGGTATAGATCTTATTTTCTGGGAATCCCCTTTTGCTTTGGATGAATTTGCCAGTCAGAAAGATCTATTGACGGGGCAGAATTAGTGTCACGATGTGCTAGTGTGGAAAAAGACAGAAGGATTTACTGTTCAACAGATAAAAATCATATGATCACTCAGTGCAGAATACTTCATTTCCTGGAACTGTAACGGTTTCCTTTACAGCCACCTCTGGGAGCATGAAATGGTGGGTAGATGACATGGAAAACTGGGAAAGGAGGAACGAGAAAAGGGTCTGACAAGCTGAAGTTCCCCTGAGCACCTGGTCTGGGAATAGCCTTTCCTTTACCAGGGTTCTCCTTTAGGATGGAGCATGGGGTCCCTCTGTGCCCATGTTACATAGCAGAAACCCCTCCAAAGTGTCCTTTCCTCCCTATGGCTGCTGTGATGTGCCAGCCCTGGGCCACTCTTCCAGCTGTGCTCCTGTCCATCGATACAGGCTGCTGGCATGAACATCAACATCCTAAAAACCTGTGGGTCTGCGGGGCCCTGTTAGCTATTATAGGCCATGACTACGCTTGGGAGCTGTCCCAGAAAACCACCAGACAGGGCCATCATGCAGGGACAAGGACTCCTTAGGGACTTCTCTGGGAGCTCAGTTTCCTGCAGCAAACCCGAGTCTGGGGTGCAGCCGATGCATTTCCACCAGGGGTGTCTCATCCCCATGTCGGCAAGCCATCTCCAGGGGCAAAGGAAGTGCACAGTGTCCTTGACCCTTTTGGTCTTCGACCTCTATGCTGAGACAAGAGTTTTGTGATGGGGGCACTAGCGATAGGCAGAGGACACCGGTAGTGAGAAAACGACAGTCAACATTAGCCCACGGGCGGAAGGCTCCATGTCCCATTGACAATTGCCGGCCCCTTGAGCCACCTAATTCTCTCCAAACTTCCCCACACCTTATCTCTCTCTCGCTCATACACACTACCTCTCCGTTTTCTATTCCTAGCATGGTTAATCCTTCCTGCCCTAGGAGCAAACGGCCTTTGCAGCCTTATTTGGTCAGCAGGCTATTTAAGCAGAAGGTTTGTTTTGCTGAACAGAGCAAAACGGGCCATGCTTTTATGATATTTTACTAGACACTGTGGCAAACCCTGCACATATTTGACCTAGTGTCTGTAGCATTTATCTAATCAAAGGGATCACCGTGGCCCGACCGGGATTGGGATGGAGGTCCCTGGAACGAGGCCATTGTGGGGCTCTGCTCTACCTTGTCATCCCCACCCTGGGGCAGACACCATTCAAACAATTTTGGGCTCAGGGCTGTTCAAAGCGAAGGGAAGAACAACCAGGCACATGAGGTCTGGTCTATCTTTCCGGAGCACAGAGCAGATGACTGCTCCCCCTGCAGCAAAGGAAAATTTAGCATCAGTCTCAAGTCAGAAACCTGGGGCTTTCCCATCTTTTCAGCTTAGTTCCTGGAGATCTGTAGCCTTATGGTCCCAACTCTGGGGCCAAAAAGAGCTGTTTGCAAGTGCTATGAAGACCATACATAGCTTTGGGGAGCTAGGACTGTTTGAACAGCCCTTCCTTGCGCTGCTGAAATATGAATAGCAAATTGTCACTGTGTCTAGTGTCACTTGCCCAAAGGCACGTACCACTGCGGAGCCAGGGACCTTGGTGTCACGTTGTGACAGGGAAGTCTCCATGGCTAGGACGGCTCAGGGAGGCAGCAGGGCCCAGGCTGGCTGGTATGGGTTTGCCTGTGAAGCCCAATTAAATCCAGGTTTGGGGCTATATTTGGCAGTGCACAGACTCAGCCACTCAGTGCTGATTGCGAAATAATAGATATGTTTTGAATGCGGAGCAAGCTGATACTAAATCATTAATTACATGTTCTTCCGTGCATGCCAGCTGACGCTGTTCAGTGATAACTTAAATTCCCACTTGTTGATCTTGCATTTTATGTAATGGAAACTGTACCGAAACTTCTCAGTCCTTTCTAATGCAGAGAACTGAAGGGCCCAGGAAGCAGCCAGGTGAGCAAGCAAGGAAAAGACAGACAGTTCTGCTGGGCGCTCGTGTTTGTATTACTGGAGGGCCTGATCCGAGGTCTCGGCCAGGCGGCAGAAAGACCCTGGTGATGCCACGGGGTCATAGATCAGTGCGTACCTCGGGGGAGAGCGCTGGCTGGCTGAACGCGGGAAAGGAAAAATCACACTGCAGAATAAAGTTCTGCTGCGTTGTAAAATGCCCAATGAAAATTTTAAGACGTGTCAGCCTAAAAACCTGGCTGGGGTGTGTCTGACTCGTGGCGGCTTGAGCGCCCGGACAGGCGCTGCCCTGGCTGGCACCAGGTGCCCGTGCCACCCTCCAAGCCAGCTCGCCCCGGCGGCCGCTCGTCCCCCCCTCGCCCCTCCGCTTGCGTGCCTGGCGCTTGCGGGCAAATCCTCACCCTGAAGGTTGTTTGGTCACGGCTGTAGAGTGGGATCTGTTTATAGGGCAGTCAGCTCCTGTAAAACGCAGTTTATAGGGAAGTAAAATGAGCCCTGCGTTGTTACTTTGCATAGCAACGTGTAAATTGCAATGCAGGCTCTGACCTCCAAAAAGGAAGGGAGAGAAAAGGAAGAGGCATGGGAGGGAGGGAGGGAAAGAAGGGAAAATGGGGGGGGGGGAAGCAAACGAGAGGTGGAGAGGGGAAGGGATGACAGAAGTGAAGAGCAACGTTGTTCTCCAGGCAGGGTTTTTTCCAAGTTTTCCACTCCGGGTACAATTAAGACCAACAGCAAGAGCTCAGCATCAAGGTCAACAGCCCCGGGAAGGTGCTTCCCTGGCTGCAAGGGCGCTTCTCCTACAGCCCTGCATGTGCCTGGGAGCTGAACTCAGCAAAGCACCTCTAGATTCAATAATAAACAGTCAACAAGAATCACTGCTGCTCCACCAAAAAAAAAAAAACAGCTTAGCAGCGTTCGGCAGTGGGTGAGATGATTAAAGATTAACCCCCTGCCTCCTGCCTCCACCCCTCTGGGGAGTATAGGCCTTGAGGCTCAGCAAATCCTTTCAGAGAAATATTTGAAATAAAAGACAACAGATAGGGGACGCAGCGAAGGCAGAGGGAGGCAGAAGGGCCAATAGCCTCGGACAAGGGAATCAGTACAATCTGGCCCGTGTTTGCTGATGATAATGCGCCTTTCCAAAGCCCTGATAGACATGGAGATGGCAGATTACAGCGCGGCGCTAGACCCGGCGTATACCACTCTGGAGTTTGAGAACATGCAGGTGCTGGCTATGGGCAATGGTAAGTTCCCCCGCGCCTTTCCGTCCCTCGCAGCGGGTGGGGAGAGCCGGGGCCCGCCGGACCCCGAGGCGGCCGGTGCAGGGCTCGGGTAGCGGCCGTCAGGCTCCAGGGAGCTGCCAGCCAGGAAGGGTTTCTTCTTCTCCCGGAGAGAGTAGAGCTGGCTGCGAGATGCGCTGCTGGCGCTGGTTGGGTGCTGCCCTGTAGCCCAGACACCTCGGTGATGGGCACACCACAGGAGCTAGGGAGAGCACGGGTCTCCCCATCGGGTATTTGGCCGTGGCTGAGGGAGCAGGGCCTGAGCTGAGAGCAGACGGGTCTCAGCACTCCCAGGCTCCAAGGGAAAGCAAATACCAGGCAAACGTTTCAGGGGGCAAAGCTGTCCATGGCTCACTGGAAAGGCTGCGGAGCCGGGGACTCGAAAGCAAGTCCTGCCCTAGGGGAAGCAGCAGTTCGGTTTTCCCCCCAAGCGGAAAGCTGTGCCTGGCAAGGGTGGAAATCTTCGTAAAAAGAGACCCAAATGGTGCCCAGGAGCTGTGGCAGGGCGATCCTTCTGGGAGGGTGGAATCATGTTTAACCCACCAGGATTTGCAATATTGGCCCACCGATTTGGGGACCAAGGATTCTCATTGATTAGATGCTCAGAGATAACAGGAGATTCCTCTCCCGTACCCCCCTAAAGCCTCGCTAAATACGAGGTTAATGGCTAAACTAATACACGGCGCAAAGTGACTCGCCAGGCCCTTTCCTCCTGCCGGCGGCTTCGCCAAGGCTGCTGCGAAGGCTGCCCGGGCGCAGCTCTTCCCCGGGAGGACTGTGCCGGCAGCACCCTGCCCCCCTGCTTATGGCTCTGCTCGGTCGCGGACATGGCACTGTGGCTTCAAAGCAGCTCTACCGCACTCTGACCACCCGCCACCCTCCCTTGGGGTCTCGGTCCCCCTTCCCTGCTCCCAGCGCTGGCCCCCGCACGGGTCTCCCAGGAGCACGGTGCCAAAAGTGGCTGATCCCGGTCTAGACCCTCAAAGATGAGCCCAGGTTTTGCTCCTTCTCCATGGTCCTCCCACCCGAAGCACACACACGGGGCCGGGGTCGCCCTGCAGCCCCGACTCCCGCCGCGGCGAGGGGCTCCGCGGCTCAGCCCCTCTGCAGGGCAGGGGGACACACAATTTTACATGACTCTAGCTCAGGTGCAATAGGAAACGCCCTGGAGGCAGATGAGTCAGCTGGGTTACGAGGAGCTAAATGCCTCTCCTCCTCAAGTGCCTGGATCCAGATTAGGGGTAGGTCTTGCCTCCAGGGCTAGTCTGGCACCCTGGCATCTTCCCACGGAGACAACAGCGCTCAGCCTGCAAAACCCCTTCCTCCGCCTTTTTCCCTGGCTGCAGCCCGCAGGACGCCTTGGCGCTGCTCGGCAAGGCCCTGCAATGCCAGCCCAGAGGCGGCTGCGCAGCAGGGACAGTTTGCCACTGTCACAGCCCCAGGGACAGAGTTTGCCACTGTCACAGCTCAGATGCACCCCGTTTCCAGGCACGCTTTGGGGAGAGACCATCCTCGTAACACAAGCAGCCTCAGTGGTCTCAAACTTCCAGCGTTTTTTTTCTCCCCTTTTTCTTCTACTTAGCTTGACTACAAATTGATGCCCATTAAACCCACTTCACTCTGGCAGCCAGAAGCCCACTTTCTGGCACTATAAAAATGGACTTCATTGGAAAATTACCCAATAGAAAACAATGCTATTTTTGGTTGGCCTATTAGACTAAGATTTGTAATTTTTCAGATAAAGGTGCTTGTTTTTCCTGTTACATCTGCATCATCTGCATATAACATGATATACCCCTAAAAGGGATTTATCTGTCACAGATATGCAAGTAATGTGATTATGGGCAGATTAGCTCTTTTCTCCTCTCAGCTGCAAGTTCTATGTTTAGATGAAACTAAAAATCTAACTTTCTGGCATGCCTTTAATCCAACCAAGTGCTCAGGATGTGCTCGGAGGGACAGGGGTTGAGAGGCAAGCTGCTTCTTGCACAGCCTCACGAGACGCTGGGCTGGCGTAGCAGAGAGCAGCCTGGATGGAGCTTGCAGCCGTGGGCACGGGGAAAGGGCTTTCTGGGCAGCAGCACAGCACACAGACACACGACTCCCTCTGGCCCCAGGGTGCACTGGGCGAGGAGACGCAACTGTGACCCAGGAAAGAAACCCAGGAGGGACACAAGGAATTAAAGAGACAGAAAGCAGGCAGGGAAATAAAAGCTGCTGCCAGAGTCAGGGAAGGGGCTGCTCAAGGTCCCCCGGGAGCACAGGATCAGCCCTGGGTTACTCATGCCCACACATCTGCACCAAGCAAAAGCACAAGACTGTACACTCCTGCCACAGGGCTTGCCCATGCAACCAGGCAATCAAACCGCCAAAGCCTGACTCCGCTGCGCCCAGGATCCTCTCGTGAGAGCAAACTCCCCCAGGCTGAGCTTTGAACCTCACTGAAAGGCCCCACTGGTCCAGCTGCTCAGAAGATACTGAAATCAGAGTCCTCCTGCAGCAGCACCACCTCAGCCTCCCCCAGCAGCCCAGCTCCAGCAAAGAGGACAAGCCCCCTCGGGGACCAGCCTTTTATATGGACCAGCCCCTTTGCAGCCCAGTTTCTGCTGGCTGGGGGAGCTGGGCACCAAGTGGAAGCAGCTGCAGCCCTCTTGGGGCAAGAGTTAACCACATCCCTGCCATATCGGAGAGGGATGTGAGGGAGACGGCGTGAGGGGCTGCTCACCCGCTGGGGAGATTGGGAGCGTGTGTACCGGCCAAGTCAGCTGCTGCCCTCAGAGTCAACTGACTGTAAGGCATCCGGAAATGAGGAGCAAATGTCTTCAGACAGGTTGCTGTTCATTTTGCAACGCTGGCCCCAGTGTTACGGGGTGGAGGCTGAGTCACGAGCGGTGGCTGAGGATGTCATTTTAGTGCCTCTGGCAGAGGTTTCTGCTGTCTTGGTCAGAATCAGTGCCCAACGGACCCTGTTGACCTCCGTTACTGTCTGTTAAAGAAGGTTATTGGGACCAGTAGACTCAGTTATTAAAAACCTAGCAGGTTTATGTGGCTTCTTAGATCCTGGGTATCATTTGCAACCAGGATTTCCATGGAGGAAGGGAAATGTGCCCATGCTGATACAAGACAATGTGCATGGGAGGTGACAATTAGATCGACTGAGTTAAGAGCTGATCCCTTCAGCCTTGAGGTTTGTTTGGCTTGCTGCAGGGGTTTTAGTGTAGGGCTTGCATGGTGTTGAGCCCTTCAGGTGTCCTTTTCTACAGAGACTTCTGCAATCCCCCATCCTTCCAAAAGAGCCCTGCAAGTGCCAGCCTCCCGCTCAGTATTTAAGGAAATGACACATTGGTCTCAGCCATGGTGTTACAAGACCCTTGCAGATGCGCAGCATACAGCCTCCTCAATTTTATAGTGTCACCCTTTCTTTCTGGGTTATTTTGATCAATCCTTCCTTGCACGGGTAGTATTTGCCCACATGAGTTTTCCAACTGAAGTAACTTGAGTTTATTGTGCGTTTAAAGGCTTGCTCACCTGAAGAAATGTTGTGCAGGCTAGTGCTCCATCTCTGACGGAGAGGGCTCTTCAGCAAAGGGGGCTGGTCACCTCATTTCTCTAATAGCTTCTGCTCAGAGCTGTCTGGGGCTCTTAGAGGACTATAATACAAAAGCCTAATAAATCAGCAGCTCACTCTGAGCCCTAATACCTCAGCTTACCTCTGCACTAGCTCTTTCTCTGTTTGTGCTACTGAGACCCAAAGCATCTGCAAATGCCAAAGGAATTTTGGCTCTGCTCTGTGACAGTGCCAACAGGGTTTCCATTTAGTCTGAAGGTGTCCCTGGAGTCGGGCCTTTCAGAAGAACTGTCTCACCCTGACAAACAGGGAGTTTTTATGTACTCAAGTGAGGGATGTGATTTAAGATACTCTCAGCACCCACCACTCCTTATGCAAGTCTGTGACCGGGCCTCTACTGTACAGTCTGACTGCAGCTGCCCAGTTCCTCAGAAAATCAGGTCTTTCACTGGAAATTGAGTTAGCAAATGTTGACTGGAGGCCTGGTTCTCATTGTCTTCCTTCCTGTGTCCTTCCCCAAGCAGACACATCTCCATCAGAAGCAGCCAGCCTCAACACTACCAACAGCATGGGGGTGAGCGCACTGTGTGCCATCTGCGGGGACCGTGCCACAGGGAAGCATTATGGGGCTTCCAGCTGTGATGGCTGCAAAGGCTTCTTCAGGAGGAGCGTCCGGAAGAACCACATGTACTCCTGCAGGTAAGGACAGATGGGGTCGAGTTGTGTGGCAGGGACAAAATGGTCCCCAGGAGTTGAACGGAGAAACCCTCAGGGTGCAGCAGCATGGTTCTTCATCCTCTCCCTGTGTCCCCCACTGCCTTGTCCTAACCTCTCCCTCCAGCTGGGAAGGGCCAGAGACAACTCTCACTCCCGGATTGCCCTCAAATGATCACTCAGAAAAGACACCAGGTAGTCTTGCCCCATTCCTTAGGGGCCAAGCATGTGCTCTTTGGAAATTGATGGTGGACATCACCGACAAGCAAGGCAATGGTGGTGGGGAGGTTCTGTTACAGGGAATGAGAATATTTCTACTCTGTGCTCTGAGTCCAGTGCAAACCCCATTCACTCCCCAGGGGCAGCATGATGGCCCCCTATCCCTTCTCTGTCACAAGATGGAAGTATATATGCCATCTACCTAAAATGCTGTCACTGCCTGTTACATGATGAAAAAACATCTAAGGATGCAACAGGTAGGGTGACGTAGCGTGCACACCTGCATATCCCATTCCAGGATGAGATATGCATGTTGCTCACCCAACAGAAGCACTGCAGTTTGTGTCACTGGCAGTGGGCCTATGGCTCTCCGGTGCCGTAAGTGGCTGTGACGTGCTGTCACTGCTTCTGAGGAACCAAGACTTTGAGATTTACAATGGAAATCAAGGAGTCCTCAGATTCTGAGTGTCTAAGTCACTTAGGCTTTTTCACTTAGGCTTTTTTGAATGATTTACTCCAGATGTCCTGACAGCCACTTGGAGAGTGTAAACAGCAACATGACTCTAAAATTTGAGTGATAGAAAGAAGCCCCAGATCTATGAGTGCATGTGAAGCGCATTAGTGCTTGCATCCCAGGGTTATTTAGACTGACTGCCCAGGGAACCCCCTCCCAACATGTCCAGTGGGAAAAGACAAGGTTCCTGGTTCTTTGGACACTAGGCCTTTTATATAAGTTCTAAACAAACACTTAAAAAGCTGCTTTTGGGCATCCATTTGGGGAAATTTTAGCTTGGGGCTTTAAAAAGAACAGTAGAAACAAGCCTTTTCAAAAACTACCCGAGTCTGCACGGCTGGGTGCCCTTCCCCTTCACAGCAGCCTGGGCTCTGTACGCCTGTGCCTTTAGTTCCCAAGCTTGATCAATCAACAGTAAATTAGAGCAGGATCTTGCAAATTTGCAAGTGAAATTCATGCTGCGATCAGCTACCAGGCTTTTGCTATGTGCAAGAGCCACAGACAAGGGAGATCCATGTTTGCCCCCCGGGTTTGATGGATTTAGTGATAGAAGTGTGGAGGAAGAAGGTGGTTGCACCCCATCTCCTCTCTGAAGTGCAGCAGCCAAGAAGCTATTTGTACACCAGTGACACTGGCCAGGTCAGAAGCAACCTGTCTGTATCCCAGACACAGCTCCAGAGAGGCTTGGGGACTTAAACCCACTTCTTAACCTTATTAGCTCCAGAACAACCTTTTTTATACAGAATAAATACATTCTTCCTCCATTCTAGCTGGAACCTAACTTCCAGTAGAGGTTAAGAAGGTGACTCTGACCCCCTGGCACACACTTTTAACTGCACTGGGCTTTGTTGCTCCATCTTGAGCATCCTGTGCCTAGTGGTTAGTGCACAAGGCCAGCAGCCCGAGCTCCTGCATGCTACTGTCAGCTCTAGCCTGTCCTCATTGTACATCCAGGGGTAAGTCAGGGGAGATTTTCAGTGCCAACTAGGAGATTTAGCTAGAGTTTCCACTGGCAATAACAGGAATGGTTCATTTAGATCCCCAAGAGTTCCTGCAACTATCACATTCAGGCATTATTCTGTTAGTCATGGGGCACTGCAAGCAAAGGAGGAAACTCAGATTAAAGTAAGTGTAGGAATGGCACTGACTGGGGCTCCTTTCTAGGGCTGAGCCTCTGGGAATCTGCTCTAAGCATATCTTGGAGCGTGGGACTCTGAACTGTCCTGTTTTTAGGCTCAGTCTTGCTGCTCCTCACACTTCTGTTTCTTCCCAGGTTTAACAGGCAGTGTGTGGTAGACAAAGACAAAAGAAACCAGTGCCGATACTGCAGGCTTAAGAAGTGCTTCCGAGCAGGAATGAAGAAGGAAGGTGGGTCACGGCGTGGCTTCCCTGTACTGCTTCTTTAGCAGCAGTCACGCTGGCCGTATGCTTGAGGATGCCTGTGCAGCTGAAGGCTAGTCCCTGCCATTTCGTGGAGACGCTCGCTCAGCCAGCTGAGCCTCATCTTCCCTTCACAGGGCTCTCAAGTGCAAAGATCCAGATCACCCATCAGAGAAGGTTTTAGGGAGAGGTTGGGTCCGTAGTCATGAACCCTGCACGTGCCTCACCTGCCCAGCTCCCATCCATACGAAGGTCTCACAAGCAGCCATCGTACTAACAGCTGATTAAGCCTCCAGGCAAGGCACAGGGGTCCTGGGTGCCCCCAAAGTCAGAGTTCCTTGGGGCTCCTGGGCTTTGCTGTCCATACGGCCAAAACATCCAATTTCAGGGCCCCTTCTCAGGGCATCCATCAAAATGCCAGCAAAGACATACCCATGAAAGAGCCACAGAGGCATTCTCGTGTCCCAGACCTGCCCCTCTAGTACATACAGATCACACCTATGGCTATGGCTGCACTCATGCTCTTTAGCTCACTTGCCCTCGCACTGGCTCACACGTGTGCTTCCACGTAGCCGGGCCATCTGAGCCATTTGGGAACAATTCACAATGTCAGTGAGAAGCAGAAACTTCAGAGACGGTCTGGTCATTTTGGAAACTCTTTGGGAGAATCACTCTAAGTGCTGGTGCCCCACAGTCACTGTGAAATCTGCACCTAGACAGGACAGTCCAGCAAAGGATCCAACAGTCATTTTGCTTCTTTTTTTCTAATATGTATATAGGCTCTTACTGACTCTCTGTAGAGAGCTTAGTTTTATCCAATGCACTGGCCATGGCAGAAAGAACCCAAAGCGAAGTGGAGCATTTTGGCTATTTAAGCCCAAGGGAACATATCCACCTTCCCAGGTTCACCCCACAAACTTCCGCACATCTCTACCTCTGCAGTCTTTCCAGGTCCCCGTGACTGAGACACAACAGGCCAGGACTCAGCCCTGGTTCAACCCCGCTCAGCACTCTAGAGCACTTGCAGTGGTGAGGAAACCTTGGGCTGCTGGTGACCCTGCTGATGGGGGGACCAAGACCCTTCCAGGAGCAGCCCCGAGGAGCTGCCTGTGCACCTTACAGACAGCTCATCCCCACTGATGTCAGCAAAGGGACACCAGGGAGGTGTTTGGCCCTGTTGTTTGGGGTTGAGAAATTAAGCCCCACGCTCCCCTCAGTTCACACCCCCTTGAAGAGAAACTTAGGAGAGAAGGGGTCCTTCAAGACGACAGGGGAGTGCCACCCCATACCCTGGCTGCCTTAACTGACATACTGTCCTGTGAGAATGCCTCTGAGCAGGAACATTTCTCCCCTTTTAAAAAGGACGAGGTATTGCAAGGAACTTGGCTTGATTTTTCCTGAAGAACATAGGAATCCTCCTCTCCCTGCAGAGCCCGCTCATCCCATGCCCAGCGCTTTGCTGCTGTCTGTTAATATTCAATAGAAGTTACATTAGGTGCATGACCAGCTAATACTGAGCAAACATTTGGAAAACATCATGGCGTGACTGAACTCGGGGGCCTGCTACTGATAACAAGCGGCATAACCTTGAGAGCTCCTATTTACAGCCGCTGACTGCAGGGCTTTTCTTCTGGCCCAGCCTCATTATTGCTTTTTATCAGGCAGATTTATACATTGAGAACGTATCAATTCAGAGAGCCACCAGCCTAAGGCAGAGACTGTTCTGTTTTCCCTGCCATCGATCAATACCTTATTTGAGCAGATGGCTTTGGGTGACTGGTTTGCCTGTGGTGAGTTATGGCTAGCCCACAGCCTCGTGGCAGATAGAGAGGAATCCTCCTCCTCAGCATTACTGCTTCTGCTTTGGATCTTGCCATCTCTTAGACTCAAAGCCCAGTCCCTTCTCAAGAATAAAGTGAGTAGGAAAGCATGCTGGGCTCATACCTGTCCTGGGACTCCCTGTAGGATAAAGTATGAGAAAGCTCAATTCCTCTGGATAGGTATGTAGTATCTGTTTTGCATTTCCTTCCTCATTCTAGCTTAAAGAAAAGTTTTCAAACTGTACCTACCCTTTCTGGATGCATGAGAAGCAAGAGCTTCCAAATGCAGCTCACAAAAGTCACGCGCACAGACAAAACAGGCAAAATAGGCATGCAGACTGCTTGATTTCACACATAGCTTGGGTGGTAAGCATAGCCACAATTTCAGAGATTCCCTTAAGAAATTGCAATCAAAAATTGTAGCGCTAGATCCTTTGAAATGAAATTTTCCCGTTGAACTCTACAGGCTTTGAGCCAAGCGCTTGGATTCTGAAATAACTCACTCCCAGGAAAGCCTAATAAAATGAATGTGAAAACAGAGCTACCAAATGTAGCCAGGTCTCTCAGGCATCACATCACAAACTAGGCACAGCTGCACCTTTGCCTTGCCAGGCAGGGGAGCTGTCAAATTGCAGCTAAGTGATCCAAGGCGCTGTGAAAGGGAATGCCAAAAGAGCGTGATAGGTTTTGGTGTGTATTTCCATGAATGAGCTGCTACTGAGCCAAAATACTCTCTTGCAGCTGTACAAAATGAACGGGACCGAATCAGCACCCGAAGATCAAGTTATGAAGATAGCAGCTTGCCTTCCATCAATGTCTTGTTGCAGGCAGAAGTCCTGGCACAACAGGTACCTCTCTTTCCTCTTTGGCAAGTAAAAAAACATCAAGCATTGTGTGGCCAGTAGGTCCAGGTGAGCATTTAATAGTTGAGTCTTCAAATTACCACTTCTTTTCTAAGTAACTTGTCTGCAAACTCAACACTTTTTTTCAAAAGCGTTTGTTACCTGAAACCATTGCTTTAATGCTCTTTAGTCTGGAACTGTGCTCAGATGCTTTGATGGGACACATGAAAGCTGGAGTGCTTGCTGGTGTAAAATAGGGTAGAATCACTGAAATCCAAGGAGCTGCATCTGTTTATGCCAGCCAAGGGACTGGCCTTGCACAAGCGGTCTCCATTCCCACTGGCTGTTAGCAACTTGGATTCTGGCTTCCTGCACAATTTCATGAGGAATCAGTTTCATGCTTGCATTACGCAAATGTTCGCTCCAGTGTTTGCTTAAAATTCGCCATTTCCACAAACACACAGCCAGGAAACTCATTTCCTAGAATGTTCACTTGAAAAGAGGACTCTGATTTAAACATCTGAATACTGCAAACAGTATATGTTAAATTGGCGTTGACTGGGAAGAATGGAGACGGAAGACTCCAAAAAAGGGGAACCCTGAGATTTTTCTCCTGGTCTGTCTGTTCAGAGAGGAGCTCACACAGTTTCCTCTCTTGCCAGGCAGCTTGAATCCAAAATGTGGCCAATATTGTATTGTGCAGACGTGTGCTTAGTTCAGGTCATTATTAGTGCTGTGCAAGGAAAGCCCTCATTCAAAGCTAAGCATCTGTCAGAGCCCTCTCTATCCTGCCACCCTACTGCTTCAGTTTCCCTTCATCCCTTCTGGTAGGTATTATTATAAATTATTCCATCCTGCTCCTTATTTCTGGACTGATCTTCCCAGCCTGACATGCCAGATCATTTCCCTCACCTTGTTCCAAATCCTCCTCCTGAGAACTCATGGCTGCTTGAAGCCTGGGAGAGAGGGGAGGGGAGACACGCAACAGAGGGAAGGACACATCCAGGTTGAGGCACAGATCAGCTGAAGGGGTGAGCAGGGCTGATGTGGGGAGACCTGAGGTTGCTCAGGGTGGTGCAGCAGCTCAGCCTGTTATCATGAGATCCTGTCGCCGTCCCCTCATCCTTTCTTCTCCCTTTTTGGGAGTGACACCCCTGCAGATTGGGCTACATTCCCGTGCCAGAGCTGTGTCTCAAGACCTGTTGTGTGTCAGTTTTGAAGCACCCAGATAGAGACAGTAGACTGATTTCTTAGAGGGTGCAAACTTGTTAAAAAGAAATGGAGAGGTTCTCCAAATCATCTGAATGGGTTAGGCAGGTGCCAGAAGCAGCACAGCAGGGACCCTGTGTTGTCACTGCCAGCCTCTGTCTCTGCTCAGACGGCACCACCACCCACCACCACCACCCTCTACCTGAGCAGGGGCAATGGGGTCTTCAAACTCCCACTCAAGTAGGAGAGATTTAGGGCAGCCCAGAGATATGAGTGCAGCCAAGGCAGTCAGCAGGGAGGGAGCTGGCACAGGAAATTCTCCAGAAAGAGCATGGAGAGCTCAGGGTTTATGCTAAGCCTCCAAAACTGGAGTGCGCAAGTGATGTGGGCTGTGAGACATGGAGGAACTCCTAAGGGTGCAGGAAGTCTGGACCCCGGCCAGGACAGGAGAGCACATGCTGCTGGCGGGTTTCTGTGGAAGAACAACAATGAGGCAGGAGGCAGGAACTGCCATCCTTCGTGGGAGCCGGGGAGAGCAGCACTTCTTGTTCTAGTTAAAACAAAGGCGGATTCAAGTTGGCAGTCTGTGTTCTTCCTTGCTTCAGGAGTCATGTTTCCCTGAAGATGCTCTGGGACAGGACATGCCGGTGCTCTGGGCTCCATGCTAGGGCCCAGGGTCAGGCTTTAAGGTTCAGTTCCTTGAAAAGGGGAAGTGCCAGGCCCCCATGGGTGCCAAGAAGACAAAGGCAGCGTATCCTGTCTCATCCTGTGCCTCACCTTGTCCTGCACAGGTCCTAATGTATTTATATACTCTCTAAAAATAGTAACGGTGCTGTTTCAGTGAGGTGAGACAATGGGGCCTCAAGTCACCAGATCTGCAAGGGAAGGACATTTCCCGGACTCTGAGTCCTGCAGCGGCATCATATATAAGTCTTGAGGAGGATCTGCTGATAAAAACCACAATCATCAACAAATCCAGGGAAGCTGTTGCTCTCCCGTAGAGAACAGACAGACTCATTAGACAAGGCAGGCTCCAGCACACTAATTGGTAACTTTTATGTGCCTGGCTAATTAGAACAAGATACTGCTGAGGAGTTGCTTTCTCTGAGATCTCAGGTCACTCACTCAGAGATCTTTATTTATTTGCTAAGCCTTCCGGGCTCTCTGATTAGGGTAATACATGGTGAGATTTTTACAATCTTATTTATTCAATAATAGCTCCAGAGCTGGAAAACTTCCAAGTAATGCAACCTGGAAAAAAATGCAGGTGACATTTGAACTCCATTTCCTTTGGGAGGCTGGCAGGGTCTGAGCTGAAAGTGCTGGCTGGAACAAGCCAGGAAGAGCTGATGTTGTTCAAGAGCAGAGAGGGCAGGTGGAGGGCAGCGATGGGGCTGAGTTAATTGCTCACAGAAGCTTGAGGATAAAGTAGTGACTAAGGGCAAACCTTTACATGAGCTGGGTGAGCAGCTATGCATGAGAACTGGGTGTGAAGTTGGGTGCCTGGTTTTGGGGGGATGTTTCTTCCAGCTCATGTAACCCTGACTTGTAATACCCACAGAGCTGTCGGACTTATCCCTTGCAAATGAAATGGCCCCATTTGCCTGTGCAATCATAAATATTCTCTATGCAAAAGAAGTGACCTGTGTTGCTGTTGGCATGTTTGCACATGTGAAGTTTTGCAAAAAAGGGCCTAAATGCTGAGGGGGGGGGGGGTGTCTTTAAAGTATTTCTTTGGCATTTGTCAAATATTAATGACCTGGTGCTAATCTCAAAGAGATCAACCTCAGACCTGGAAAACTGTCTTCAGCAGAGACTTCTCATGCTCCTACTAACTGAGACAGGAGAAGAAACAGAGCCTACATGTCTCATGTTAAAAGCAAAGCAAGGCGGTTCTGGCCGAGCACCGGCTCTGGAAGGGGGAACAGGTCTCTGCCTTGTCATGCGACCGGGTGGGCTGGACATGTCCTTGCTACTGGGGACAGCGGGACAGCAAGAGGGGAAGTCTGACTGCCTTCCCTCGTTGTTATATGAGCCCCTTTGTTTCCTGTTAGATCTTGAATGAGCACATTCTTTCAGTGGAAATTCATCTTGGCTTTAGAAATATTTCTCCTGTGCTTTCCAGACTATTCAAGGCACAATATCTTACCTACATGATCCACAGTTTCAGCTCTGGAGCATTTCATATTTACAAATCCTGAGCTGATCTCCATTTGAAATGAGCTGTGCTGGGCCACATGTTTTGTAGGGGCTGGATATGCAACAGTAAAAAGTAATTGTCTCAGTGCTGGATTCTGCATCACCACACATCCCAGGGGCCTTCCCCAACCCGGGAATTTTCCTGCTCATGTTCTCTCTGTGGCTCCAAAACCTGAAGGGTCTCTTCCCTCCCTGCAGATATCATCGCCAGTTCCTGTGATCAACGGAGACATCCGAGGGAAGAAGATTGCCAACATCTCGGACGTGTGCGAGTCCATGAAGCAGCAGCTGCTGGTGCTGGTGGAGTGGGCCAAATACATCCCTGCCTTCTGCGAGCTGCCCCTGGATGACCAGGTGAGTCCTCCCAATCCACCCTCCTCCCTCTTCCCTAGCAAAGGCAGTGGGGAGCCAAACGAGAGCGAAACAGCCGACAGCTTCAAAGAAAATGGTCATTGTTCGCTCTGTTATCATGACTGCCGGAGCTGATTGGGGAATAGCATGCACACAATGTCAGCACAGGCCACTTGCCTGTGCAGTCAATCAGTCGATGAGCACAGTCATGATAACAGTGAGCTCAAATTAGATACATAATCAGGTGTGCATTTTGCATGGATCTATTGGTCAATTATTTGTTGATTTATTGCAATTTGTGCAGCACTTTGAAAACCTGAGGTGCTATAAAAATGCTTAGACTTATTAGGAAAAATCACTTAGTGTAAGGTCTGCTCAAGACTTAAAAACAATACTACCTGTCTGTATTTCTTTCTGGTTTGTGCCTGGGGATATGCTTGTATCCATTCTGCTAGTGTGGAATTATTGAAGGTAAACACTATTTTACTGACATTTATAGTTCAAGATCCCAAGGCAATAAAAAAATCTCTCTGCAGAGTTAGAAAACAGAAACATATTTTCATTTAAAACAAATTACTAAAATGACATTTGGTGATTCCTCCACCAAGATCAGCATTGTGGGTTTGAATTCCCCTATAAGATGGTACTGTGGGATCTCAGGAAGCCTCAAAGAGTTGTCTCCTGTTTAAGCCTAAGTTGCAGAGGTCTGCAGCAGGCGTTGTAGGACATGACATGTGCACGGGCTTAAACAGCCCTTGTGGTGGTGGGGTGGCTCCCAAGGGCCAGGGCAAGCAGTTCACTTCTGACAGTGACCGGCACAGCACCTGTCACGGGTAGGAAGGTATCTCCAGTCTAGCTACTTTCAGTCACAAAACCAGATTGGATCTTCTTCAGCTAGGATCAGTCTCCAGCCCTGTTGACCTAAAGTTAATTTTTACATCATGAAGAAAAATGATATGTAGCAAGTGAGAGTATCCAGCTGATCAGCTCCCTCCTGCCACCCTAAATCCTAAGACTGAGATCTTGAGTAACCATCCCGCAGCACAGAGCCCTGGGGAATTCAGTGTTTTTTAGCAGCCCCAAGGAGCGCTTTTCCCTCTTTTCTAATGTGTGAAGGTGTTAAATTTTTTACAACTATAAGCAGTTTGCTAAACTCCTAAGGTAAATACAACTCAAAAATTATGGAAAACAAAATGGAGTCCAATGGCAAATTGTATTTACCCAGCAAACAGGCTGTTGCCCAGAGAAGGCTTGGGGCAGTTCTGCATATCTCATTGGATCTTTCTGCCACTTGGAACAGAGGTAGTAAACCTGGTTAATAACTCCAGAAAACCACAGAAATTTGCACATGAGCTCATTTTACAATTGTGGTGATGAAAATTTTTTAAAAGAATAAAACAAAACCCAGGGAAGAGATTGTGTGAACCCTGCATTCCCACAGGGGAGAAGCCACTCACAGCTTGCTCCATGGGCTCTTCTCGACTGAAACAGGGCTTCTGCTAGGAGTAATCATCCCCCATCATGAGCAGTTCCCAAGCTGTCCCAAAGGGTTTGAGAGGAAAGACTGTGCTGCATTAAAACTATGTAATTAATGACATCCATGCTTTCGAAGGATAGCGTGTGAGAATAGAGACAACAGATACTCAGGGGAGCACAGGAAGGAGGACAGAAGTGCCAGGAAGCAGGGACAAACAGAAATATGTGCAAGCCAGTTGCCCGAGGGGTGTGAGAGCTGGTCAAGACATGTCCAGGGGGAACATTTAACGTTGGGAAATACTGTTACATTGCCATTAAAACGTTGCCTGAGAATGAATCATCTCTGCCAATGTTTTTACAGGGAAGGTCATATTCAACACCTTGTTTTTCCTCTGCACCTAAATGTCAAAGTACTTGCTTTGGTGGGCCAAAGCCATTTCATTTCCAGGTTAAAGTTCTACTTTGTTCAGTTACAACTTTTATATCTATTCTAGTTCACAATAGAATGATGTATCTGAGGTTAATCACTGAACGAACAAATATCAAATGAATGGTTTTGCTTTGTTAAAGTAATATATTTTAACCCCACTCAAACAAGTGAATTGTATGGAAACAAAAATGGTGGATCCAAACTGAGCCTTTCCTGAATTTGCAGTAAGCAGGAAGTCCCTACATGAAAGCTTTGCTTTCCCTTGGGAGCTCCACTTTTTCCAGCCTTCTCAAATCTTTGGCAGACGGGAAAGCTCAGTGTTGTGCAGCTTTGGTAATCATGATCAGCCTCAGTTAACACATCCACCCATGTTTGGATAGTGATAGAGAGAGGCTAGATTTTGGCGTATAGATAAAGGTTCCCCAACATCATGTGCACGTAGTCTTTTTGCAAGGACCTCCACTCTGTTTATTTTGCATAACTCTTTTACAGCATCTGAAAAAAATCTCTCTCTGACATCAGCATCTTTTCTAATCAGCTCTGTTCCATGAATGATGCATTCTCCTGACATTTCTGGCAGGGTAGGACTTCTCTTGGTTTTGTCTGATGCTGAGAGATAATGCACTAGAAAACAGGACCATTCCCATTAGGACACGCTTTTCAGAATCTTTCCATTAATGTTTAATAATTGTTTTCTTCAGCAGAGGTTCCTGGCTGGACATTAAGAAGCCTCCACGTCAGGCTGTCCAATCGTTAACTTCTGTTTCTGCCTAAATCTTTGAAATTTTTAACCGAAGGAGGGCAAAAGATTCAGAACATTCTCAGGAACCACTGAGGGGTGTAAAATGAAACACTTCAATCATTAACGTCAGTGCAGAAAAACATCCCTCTGGCTTCCCTGGCCTGAATGTCCACTGCCAATGAGGGAACAAATGACCAGAAGGTGACCCCACCTGCCAGTGGGACGTGGGTCCCCATAAGAGTCATTTCAGTGGGAGACGGGCACTGCCTGGAGGTACAGCAACCATCCTCCTCACTCCCGTGAGATAAAGTGAAAGGTGTAGTGTCCCTTCACACAGATGCCTCGGGGAGGCTCATTCCTTGGCCCCCAGTCCTGGGCCATTTAACACAGCACAGGGGAGTGTGGCAGAGCCTCTGGGTAGCTCTTGGAGAGGGGCAAGATGCACACAGGCTGGGTTAGAGCCTCATAGGTCTGACATCTACTAGTTCTGCTGAATCCAGAGTTGTTTATACACAGGAATAGACCATTTTTTGGCTTCTTCCTCTGACTTCAAGCTTGTATCTGGAGAGGGGATCTCACCCCGCAACCTTGACTGATGTACAGGAGTGCTGGAATTTCTCTCCTGTTTACATGATATTGCAGCCTTCTCTCTGTCTCTCTGCTGCCATCACGCAAATAACTTGTCCCTGCCCTTGCAGGTGGCACTGCTGCGAGCACATGCAGGGGAACATCTGTTACTGGGAGCTGCCAAGAGGTCCATGGTGTTCAAGGATGTCTTGCTGCTAGGTAAAGAGTGCACTTCTGCTCTCCACCAGTCTGCTTCTACTAAGCATCCCTCCCAGGGGCTGGAGGAGAGGGTGGGCATCCTTTCTGCAGGATAGTGGCTTGATCATCCATGTTTTAGAAAGCCTAGCACCACCTTAGTGTGTAGGTAGGCTTGGCTCACTTCGCATCAAGGTCATGGCATGCTGCTTTGGCAAAGGTGGGGAGCTATGAACATTCATGCTGCCGTGCCAGGTTTGTTTAAGCAGGCTGTGCTGTAATTGAGAAAGAGGCTCTCGCTCCTCAGTCAGCTTTTCCTTGCTTGAGTGACTCCTGTCAGCCCTATGATTGAATACAGAGAGGCTGTTCTGGCAACACAGATCAGCATTTCTGGTGGACAGTGCTAGGGAATGTGCAGGAGTGAGAATTTCCTGGGACCCAGCTAGTATCCCCACCCCAAAATCATCTCAACATTGGTTTTCTGGGTTTAGAAAGTTTTGAAGCCCTTGTCACCCTTGGTAAGTCTTGGGCAATGACAGGGTGATGGTCTCTGTACTGCTTATCTAAAGGAAATGACCACATCATCCCACGGAACTGCCCCGAACTGGTGGAGGTGAGCCGCGTGGCCATCCGCATCCTGGACGAGCTGGTCCTTCCATTCCAGGAGCTGCAGATAGATGATAATGAGTATGCCTGCTTGAAAGCCATCATCTTCTTTGACCCAGGTATGCTCCAGCTTGCAGCAGATGATGGTCACCATCAAGGGGGACTAGTCTGGGTTATACTGACTGGTGCTGAGTTATGTAAATGTTACCTTGTCTCCTCTCCGGGCAAAACTGTTCTTAGATAGAGGGGAGAAGTCAGCCTAAGAAGAGGAAGAATATCTATCTGTATCAACATATAGAGAATCAGAGACAGCACACACCAACCTGAGCCTAGAGCTCATGCTATTACTGAAGGGCAGTTCCTAGGGAAGCAGCCTGGATAATTTACTCTGTGGATTGTTTCAGATGCCAAAGGACTGAGTGACCCCTCCAAGATCAAGCGGATGCGGTACCAGGTGCAGGTCAGCCTGGAGGACTACATCAATGACCGGCAGTACGACTCACGGGGCCGCTTTGGGGAGCTGCTGCTGCTGCTGCCTGTGCTGCAGAGCATTACCTGGCAGATGATAGAGCAGATCCAGTTTGTCAAGCTCTTTGGGATGGCTAAGATAGACAATCTGCTGCAGGAGATGCTGCTGGGAGGTGAGTACTTGAGGGTCCTGCAAGAGGCCTCTCAGTGCTCCCCAATCACCATCCCCTTAGCACCCTCCATTGCTGCCACTACCCAGCTGAATAAGGCAGAGCCCCAGACTGTGTGCAGGTCAGCCTGTGACTCACATGAAATCATCTCCTTGCCATTTGTGCAGTGATGACAAAGGGTGCTCCATTTCTATTCATCTAAACAGCTGTGCGTCTATTTATGGAGAGGCATCCCCAGCCCTCAGCATGTAGATGAGTTTTGCTGTGCAACTCCCAAACACCTACCAGCCAGCCATTTCACTAACTCTCCTCTGTATCAGAAGGGAGCCATCAGAATAAAAGGGCCTGAAAGGTTTGGTTGAAAGAATGCCCAGATTTTCTACTGGGAGCATCCAGTGGGACAAAACAAAATGAGAAGTTACCACTGTTCTATTCTTTTGTGATGTGATTCGGGAGGAGAGGAACATAATTCTCTATAAGAGGAAATACAGGCAGCAGGTAGGGGAACTGAGCCCAAGATGTCCATGGAAGATGGGAGGGGTGTGCTCCAATCACAAACATACAAGCAGTTCATGCACAGTTACTGGAGAGGCTTTGACATTTTGGTGTAGTGGGTCTCTGACCCTCTGAACTGTCTCCTGCCATCATGACAATGTTATATGCATGGTTTTAGGGTCATCAAGTGAAACGCCGCATGCTCACCACCCTCTGCACCCTCATCTGATCCAGGAGAACCTGGGAACAAATGTCATTGTGGCCAACACAATGCCTCCTCAGATGCACAACGGGCAGATGTGTGAGTATCACCAGAGTGACTGATAGCTCTCGGGAGAAACTGAGCCTTCCAGTGTTTCTAAGGAGGTACTTTCTACCTTGCAAGGAAATTTCCATGCAAGACAGTCTCTGATAATGAGTGTGTGAGAAATTCCTATGCAGAAAGGATGGAAAGACAAACAGAGAAGTGGGTCAGATCAGATTAGGCTAGATTAACTGATTCAACAAGATGTTCCCTGTCAGACTGTAACTTTTACATAGCCTTAAATTTAGGAACTAATGGTTCCATCCAGTTCCTACTGGAATCAGTGGAAAGGTTCCCCTTCCCCTGAATAGTTCAAACTTACCTCATTTTGCCCTCTGCAAAAACACAGGAGAATCAGATCCACGATGCGGGGCCACCACCTGGGAATTTGGGGGTGAGACAACCCCAATTGACCAAACAAATGGCCAGAGCAGGTCATTTTGAGCTCTTCTAGGGCACCTAACTGGGAGGACTGTGCGGGGGCCTGTGTGTTAGGGCTGCCTTGCGGCAAATATGCAAGTCATTAGAAGCCATGGTTTTGCTACAGAGCCTTTGTCTCGCTTACACCTGAACCTCACATGAGTGAGGAGTAGATCCCAGTGCTTTCAAGTCCATGCCGCCCTTCTAATTTTGTTTATCTCTTTGTAGCTACTCCAGAGACTCCACAGCCATCTCCACCTGCGGGCTCAGGGCCAGAGCAATACAAGCTACTGCCTGGAGCCATTGCAACTGTGGCAAAACAGCCCACCTCCATCCCACAACCCACCATCACCAAACAGGAGGTCATCTAGCAATCTGCAGACCAACTGGCCTCTTTCAGAAGACCGTGTGGGAGAAAAGCCCGAACTGTCTCTGTCACTGTGAAAAGAGAACAGACACACGGACTTGCTTACTGGAATAGACCACCACCAACAAAAGCTGTCTTCCTGCAGCTATGGACAGTGTGTGCCATGGGCAGCCCCAGGTCACAGAACTATGGTTGAAGCCTTACTGAAATCCTCATTCCTTATAAGAAGGCCAGATTTCTGCCTCCCTCAGCAGGGAGCTGCAGTGGCCGTCTGGGACAGTGCAGCTGGCTGGCTCTCCATTGCCATCTCTCAGCATTGGTTCAGCACACACAGACCCTGTGAACAAGCAATTCCCAAATGAGGATGCTGCGCTGCATGACAGGGGGGTTCCCTTCCACAGCCATGCCAGTTTCCCAGATAGTCTTTAGTCCAGCCAAACTTCACAGAGCTGGAAACTCCCTGGGAGGCATCACTGCAGGTGAAGCACATTGGAGTTTGCTCAGGTAGCATTGACAGTATCGCTCCTCAGCCTCAGCTTACATCCCAGATCTTTGCATGGTGTCATCCTCCAGTAGTGTAAACCCCCAGTCAGGTTTAGCTGATACTGGGGCAAAGTCTGTCCCACCAGGTTCCTTCATTATTTGGATCCTTCTGCCTTTTGAAGGGTTTTGTTATTCCTGCACATGACTGTCCTTCCACCGCAGAGCTCAGAGGAGGCAACCACTGCCAGATCCTTCCCTTACACTACCACTGCCTACACACTGCCTGGACTGGAAAGCTGGGGGGACTGAGAGATTCACAAGTTTTCAGCTAAGGGTCACCCCCACCAAGGCTGGCTGTAGGCAGCACTGCCCAAAATATTGCTGACCCCTCTATCGCTTCTCAAATTCATCAACAAAGGAAGATCTTTTGATGACTTTTGGGAAGGGAGTAGGGGGAAAGGGTATATGAAGGGGAGAAGTCTGTGAGGGTGAGAAGAGTCCGAGCCTCACAGACTGTGCCAAGGTCTCAGGCTGCCCAAATGCTGGGAGCGTTGTGATCTAGGATTTCAGTTCAGACCCAGCCTTAATGCTAGCACATGCCATATAATCTACCTGGTCCAGTCCAGTGCCACTCCCTCTACTTAGAGTGAGTGGCTGATACAGATTTATGGGGCTTTATAGTTTGATAAGAATTCATTATAACCCCTTCAGACCTCAGAGGGTTTGAGGGCAATAACCTCAAACCATAAAGCTTCAAGTCCTACCGTGAAGAACTACAGAGGCACTGTCTCGCCTGAACCTCTTGGGTCTGTACCCGCCATGGCTCTGTGCCATCCTTGGGTCTGCATCCCCCTGCCACAATCCCCATTTCTCTTTGCCTACATGTTTTCTTTGCTCACTGAAGTCTGTCAGTGCTGAAGCCCTGCAGACTTCATGTTTGGTTTATGCTGAAGTCAGCAAAGCAGCCCACCCTGTGCCCAGCATTTGCCCCTCCGGGAGACAGCAGCGCTGGGGCTGACAGAGCCCTGCCTGACTTCAGGCCTTGGGGAGGTCCCTCTGTCCTCAAGTGCCGCCTGATTCATTTTTGGCAGCACTATGGTAGAGGTGCCAAGAAAACTTGGAACAAGTTTTTACAAGGGAAGACAGACAGCAGATGCACGGTATCTGTGCCCGGGAAAATCCAGCAAGAAGGAAAATAGCCCTGCAAATTGTCTCTCTATCAGGACTCAAAGCATTTTATTGTGGGGCAATAGCAGCTCTAACTAACCCTAAACTTTGTTTCTGTGGGGTCCTGGCCTTGTGGGAAGATGAAGTTGGTGGAATCACAACTGCCAAAAAGGTCTGGGAAAAGTCCCTGGCAGGGATAAATCTGAGCTAGTCTAACCAGAAGAGCTACAGATCTGTCCCTTGATTTCCAATGCAAAAATGAAACACCTGGCCCTGTGCTGATGGTGTCAAAAGTATTGTATTTTTTCTCAAAGCTGGTGGCATTATGCTGAGTAATTTATTGCAATGATATATCCAATCATTTTCTGTAAATTATTTTGTAAATCACATTGATTATTTATAATCAGGCAATTAAATGCAAAAAAAAAAAAAAAACAACAAAAAACCATAATAACCAGGCTGTCTTTTCCAACTGCAGCAACCTTTTTTCCTGTATGTAGAGGTACTTTGTGGGGAATCTTTTTTGGTCCATTTGCACCAAACATTCCTCCATGCTGTACATTAATTTTTGCTGGTTACTGCCTTCCAATGGAAACAGAGGAATATTTCTTCACTAGAGTTTGTATTCATAAAAAAAAAAGAAGAAATAAATGCAAAAATATTTTCTAACTTTTCCCAAGAAGATGGATTTCTTTCTTCTGGAAGGATTTATTTTAAATCAAGGGGTTCACCTCACTGTTGGTCTGAGCACAAAGCATATGTGCATTGAGGAGAAAGCCCAAACAAGTGTTTGATGCTGTTGCCAGCTGTCACTATTTCATGGCAAGTTTAATGTTAGCTGTTGTCTGTCCTGAAGCCATATGTGCTGGAATCATAAGACTGAATGACAACCCCGATATTCATTTAAGAAAAACAAACAAGATGAATAAATGTTTACGTTCATGATTCCAAGAGAGCTTAAAGACTTAAAGTAACCACACTCTGAAAGCCAAGCAAAGGAAGCCAAAATGTGCTATTAGCATTTTTAACCTGTTCATTTTTAAGTCCCTCTTGTATTTTAAAGGTCATTTCTGAGCATTTGGGAGTGATGATTCTCCTTTGGTTCACACCCAGCCAAACTACTGCTGACAGCAGGTGCAGCCAATGGGGCACAGCAAGATGATAAGGTGAAAGTCAATTTGTCACCAGCTGTAAAGGTGAAGAAATACATTGACAATTAGAGAAGGCTCTTAATGACCTGCTCTGCTGATCACAGGAACCTGCTCTAAGCTGTAGCATTTCCAGGAAGATAACGAGACGAGGGGAGAGAGGTCTAGATTGCTGTAAAGATTAAGTATCTGGCAAAGATCAATATCCAGCATTTTCAGTTCTGATCTGCAGGAGATTCCTCTTATATGCTCCCACTCCTCACCCTGATGTGAAATGAGTTGGGCAGCCTCATCCCAGCTACAAGGGTTTGAGAAGCAGCCCAGTTTTCTACCCTGCTACTTGCATCATGAGCCTCCTTGCACATCCAGTGACAGTCATGCTGGTGAAAACTGTCAGCAGGTATGAGATGTAGGTATGAGATTCAGAGCTGTGTTTGAGGACTGTGTGGAGACAGCACTTAGGAGTTTGTCTCCATCCCAGGGCCCGGACCCAGAAGAACAGGACAGACCACATTTAACATGCCTTCACTACTTTGGGACCTTCCCTAGCTGAACATCCAGAGCCCCAACGCCACAGCTGAATTCCAGACCAAGGTCAGCAAAGGCAGTTGCAGGACATGCATTATCTCAGCGCAAACACAGAGACTGAGTGGTTAGTCCAGTCAGGAGAAGGAAAAGGAATTAGTTCCTTGCCTCTGATAATGTGAAATAGTCCCCCAGGACTCACTATGCCTGCCACAAGAACCCTGTAATCCATGGCTGATTTTACCTAGGTATATGCCCTAATAACTCCACATATGCAATATCAAATCTTTGAAGCAATAAATTCTCCTGGATTCCTTCCCATGAACTGCTCTATCAAGGTTGCCCTTTACCTGGTTAATCTTAAATCAGCGCAGTCCCTACAGGAGGTTTCTCATTGCTGGATTCAACTCACTTGGAAAAAACCCACAAATTGCTCCAGAGACAACCTTGTCCTTAAGTGGCGTTCTCAATCACAACACTCCCCACTTCTGTCACAGCCTGGAATTGCCCTGAGACACTAGTCTTGCCATGCATGGGCTGTGTTTTACCCTGCTGGGCTTCCTGGAGTCCACAGGCGATGTCTTGACAGTAGATGGCTGCTGTAAGGACAACCGGCATTGGCCTTTGAGACATAACCTGCTTACATTATTTTTGGATAGGAGATTTTTTTACTGTCATCTTCTGTGCTTGCTATCTAGATTAAGGACATTTTCTTGGAGAGCAATATATCCAGCTGCGAGATCTTTTCATGATGTCCAAGCAAAGATCTGCGAAAGTGGCATTTTTAGGTACTCTGGCTAAACTGAAATGCATTCTTTTTATATTCCTTGTATAACCCTGATCTGAAATAGCCAACAGGCTTTGGAACCTCTTCCAGAGCTTTCATATCTCAGCGGAAAAAAAAAAAAAGAATGGCAAACGAGTTTTATGGCCTGTATATCATCTCTGAGAAAAGCAACTATTGCTGCTATTAAACTTGCAAGTACACACACAGGCACAGATAGTCATGAAAAACAAGAGGCAGCAGGGACAGCTCAGCAACGTGGCACTGCTGAGCCAAGCAATTCTGGGTGCCAGGCTGTCCAGTTTCTTCAAGGTTGAGTGCAAATATCACCAACCAATTTGGGAATCCAGGCCATGCACTGCATGGTCCTTTTCCATCCAGAAAGGCTGGAGGAGGAAAGGTAAGGTGTGGGTATGTTTAACATCCCTCTCCCCATTCCTAATTAAGGCGTGACTCTGACAGTCATAAACACACCTAGCACCTGAAAAATTGTCAGCCAAGCCAATAAAAATGGCAATACACTGCCAGCTTCGTTACCTGAGGAGTGAACAGGAGAGCTTGGCACCAACAAGTTTTGCGGTGAATTCCTTTAATTCAGTGTCCCATGTGAAACAGAAGAGGCTGCTGTGGTCAGTGGAGCCCTCCCAGTTAAAGCAGTGGAGGAGAACAGCTCTGACCAGACCAGGGTCTTGGGAAGGAAGATCTTTGGGAACTGTATTTCCAAGGCTTGCTCTGGTTCTGGACCTGGGGTGATGCCAGATTTCCCCGACCTTGGCTGCTTCATCAGCTTTCAGAGGCCTGAGGGCCACCCCCACCTTGGGAGATCACTTGGAGAAGTGATCTCACCAGGCTGCAGATTCCCCAAGCCGTGATCCATTGTGGTTCCTGGTGTCTGGCAGTGCTGCCTTGCTGGGATGTGTAGTCCCAGCGACCGCCTGGACATGTGAAGACAAGAGAGCCTTTCTGAGCCCTGCTGACCCAAATCCAGACAACTCTGGTCTGAGGGAGCTGTTGTGATTCCCTATCTTCACTCCTAGAAACTGCCACAGGTGCAATAAGCAGTGCAGGAAATGCCTGAGGGACATGTCTGGATGTTCACCTACAGCAGAAAGCATCACAAGCTGGACTATAATTCCTTGCTGCAGCTGCTAGCCCAGGCATTAGTCTTGGCTGGAACATGACCTGTTCCCCCTCACTGACTGGGAAAATCATTACAATAAAATAACTCAATAATATACTTCTCTGTCCTTCTCTAGAACTCTCCAAAACCCCACTGTACTTTAAAAACACCCATTAATTAATCCTGCCCATGGGTTAGTGTTACCATTAACTGCAGACATGGAGCGCAGCTAGCTCATGCATACGATAGGCTCTACTCAGAGCTAATTTGCAGAGGATACAGATCCTTAAAGGCCCACCTAAACAAGCATAGTACTTTGAGAAGTGAAGATCCCCAGGTCATGAACCAGCCAAGATGGCAAGCAACTGAGAAAAAGGATAAGGGCAGAAGCAGCAAGAGAAACCTTGGTGCCAGAGTCCCTGCTTCTGATCGACAGTGTTTCCTCCCCCACAAAGGGTTCTGGTACAGATGAAGGAGAACTTTTGGGATCCTCTGTTCCAAGTGGTTCTCAGCTCTCTTAAAATCACCTGAAGGTATGGGATTAAATGCCTCTGAGTGGCATCCTCTTCCCAGGACAGCACACCAAAGACCTGTTGTGCTGCATTCCCATGAGGAGGCAGTGGAGACAGTTCCAGCATTGCAGGTTCTTCCACTTCTAATGAAATTCTATTATTTCCTGTGCACAGTGTGACTCCTCTCCTCACAGCCCACCATGCAGCTGCATTCCCTCACCCCAAAGCTGTGCAAGTGGTTGAGATACTGATTAGGGGTTACTGCAACACCCAACCCTGCTTCCCTCCTTCCCACTGGAACATGGGCTTGTGGAAGGTGCCAGGTTGAAAGACCCCAGAGCAAAGGTGCCCAGCCCAACCCAGGGAACAGCAGTGCGTCCCTCACTCTGCCCCTGAAAAGGTGTCTTACACCTTTACAGATTGGATTCTTGTAGGAGTGAAACATAGTGCTTCTACTGCTCTAACAGCAGCACTGCAGCCATTGCTTTGAAGGTGCTGGCCAGAAACATGGGTTCCTGAGCAGCACGTTCACTGCCCCCAGGAGGACTAATCCTTCCAGAGACCCATCCTACCACAGAGACAGCTGCTTTCAAAATGTGATGAAAGACTGGGAAAACACTGTCTCAGTTCAGAGTAAATTAAGCTACAGAAATCCCATAATATTTAAGACGTTCAGAAGCCCTGCCAACCATATTCCTCACCAAGCTTTTCAAAAACATTGCAAGTCTTGAAGCTAGTAAAGCCAAGGAGAGGGGTGAGTCTGCTCTCAGACCCTGGGCTGGACGTGGCTGCGTGTCTGTGTTGCACTGTGCGCTTGGCCTATTGATTGTCAGGGCTGTCTAACTGCACATTTGCATGACTTTGTATGTCTGGGTGGGGGTGTCTGCCTGTGTACAGCTGCTTCCAGGCAGATGCTATGGATTTGTATGCATTTGCATATTAGTGTCTGTTTCCATAGCTTTGCATGGGGGGGATCTGCCTGCTCTGTGGGGGGGGGGGTCAGGGAGGGAGTGTGTTTGCTGAGCTGGGGCAGTTTTCTGCCACGTGCTATTTACTTCTCAGAACTAAAGTTCTCATCTTTGAAATCCCCTTCTCACTGCCAAGAGATGCAGGGCAAGAACAGGCATGGAAGCCTGGCTTGGAGGAGTTTGCACCTCCAGGCTTTGAGACCGTGAATCTTCATGGCAATTTAGGGCATATTCTCTTAGTCACTCCACCCTCTGAGGGCCCTTAGGAGCCCAGGAAGAGTTATTGGACTGTATCACAGCCAAGCACCGTACGAGCCAGGCACTGTGTCTGGAGCAGGTTTACAGCAAACTGGGGTGCTCTTGCCCAGGCAGCATTATTAGGGGCCGTCATTCCTCTAGGGCCCTTTTCATGTTGCCACACTGGTGGAATAGCAGAAAATCAGGTCCGAGATACAACATGACCCTGTGGGTGAGCAGACCTCACCCAGTGTTACAGGACTAGTGATTCTCCATTCTGATACGGAGCTACCCAAAAGGGTTGTATAATTTGTGGGGTCCAGTGGCTCAGCTGGCACCCTAAGGCCTGGAGCCCCTCTTGGGCTGAACAGTATGTAGATTATCTTTATTACAGGACTGTTATGTTTGCACAGTTTAGTGATTTAATATCAGTTTAAAGCTTTCTCTGCTAGCAACGCTGTTTGAAGTCAAGTTTTCTTTTCGGCCTCAGACAAATAACCCAACTTGCCAAGACTGTAAAATGTTTATTGCTAATGGTGGAAAATCTTAAAGAAGCCAAGATAACTTTCCCAGGCTGGGTATTAAGACTGTTTGGATAAGTAAATGAATGAAGAGTATTACATGGCCTTCATTAAATATCAACCAACACCAACAGCCATTCATTTATAACACAACAGCAGGGCACGGGAGCAACCAGGAGCAGCAGAGCTGAGACAAGCATGTATCGCATGTGATGGGAGATATGAACATGAGAAGAGCTGGATTCCCCACGAGGCTCCAGGTGTGGCCTCCAAGGTCAGGCAACACAACCCTTGACTGAAACTCCTGCAAAACACTGCAGATTTGGGAGCTGGTGAAGTGGTAGAGTAGGTGCAATTGCTCTCCTCTCAGCTGGGGAGGTTTGCACGCGCGCAGTGTGTTCTGTCCCTCCCTACAACTGTGGGTAAGGACAAAACTCTCCAGCTAAGAGAAGACTGTCAGTGTCTGGATGTTTGTTTTCTTCTTCTTCTTTTTTTTTTTATTTCTGCTTCCTTATAGATAGGTTCTGCCTTTACTGGTTTCTAGCCACAGGACACCAACACAAATTAGAGGAAATTAATAGAAACTCTTGCTACCATCCCTGTGATTTCATGTGCCAGAACTTTCAAAACTCCCTCTTTAACTTGGCTGGATGCTTGAATTCCTCATTTCCATTCACCACCCACTGTTGTCCTCCAGTTCAGCGTTCTCCACATAAGGAAAACTGAAGCAAGATAGTTACTTAATTTTGGGGCCAACCCCAGATTATATTTCATCTCTAGTCCTTCCTCACTCTGCAGTTTTCTCACTTCTGCTTTTCATATTCTCTTTTACCTGCCTGGGGCTCTTTCTGCTCTTGTTCCAATATTCTTTTCCACATCTATCTCAATTTGATTGCTAAAGATTTGTATTTATTTCCTGCCCATCTTGTCCCCCAAAACAGACCTTTCTTGACACATCAGTCCTTTCAAATATCCCCGCTTAACCCTAACACACTATTACAGTAGCTATTAACCAGCTAGGTCTGGAATTGTCTCCCTGCTAATTTTCCTCCCTTGTTTGGGATGCAAATTCCAACCAGGTTTTGCACCTTGTAACATAAATTCCTATCTGTAACTCCAGTACTTCCTGGCTGTTTAGTGTTTTAATCCTTTTCTCAGGTCAGCCCTGCCTCCTACTAATTTCAGTAATCAGCTGGAATCCAATGCACCAGGGAATCTTCATCCTTTCAGCTGTGAGGCCACAGACTTGCCTTCTGAACACACACCTTCTCCCTCCCTCCCTCCAGAGGGACTGGATGGCTCTTTCCCAGAAACAGCTCCCTCTGAAACACTTCTGCAAATGCCAGGTTTAGGCTTGTGCCTCCACCCTGGGACACCAGGCCCAGTTCCCAGCTTGCTGCTTTCCTCATGCTTGTGCCTCAGGTGTCTGTGCCCAGGAGCTGTAAGAACAGAAACAGGAGCAATGTATCGTCTGTGTCCTCCTGAAGTCTCTTCCAGCTTCAGTTATTGTATGATCTACTGAAAAGGGCATGGAGCAGAGTTACAAACTGGTCTAATTTGCACAGAACCAAACTGGAGTCCCAGCTTAGTGCACATGCTCGCCTGGCCGCACCCATCTCTGAGCTGGCTGGACCCAGAGCAGCGCTGGGCTGGAACATCAGCATGAGGACAAATCAATATATTCCACTTCTCTGAATCATCTCTCTGCAGGTAAACAGCTATGACACATTAAAGTTGCTGCCGTGTTTGCATATCTCTTCTGGCTGCATAAATTTGCCAGTCACTGTGTCACTGCAATACTCAGCTTGGGAAGGATGAAATCTTGGAACAGAAATAAAGCAGAGCTGAGTCTCAGATGCTAGAGAAAGGCCACATTTTGCATTGAGGGCTCCTGGGCTTCCTAGTCTTTGTCTTTGACTCCCTCTCCTGGCTGAAAACATGGGTTACAACCAAGAGAAAAGAGCAGAGCCCAGTGAACGCACAGGGACACTCTCCAAACTGGGGACAGTCCCCAGCAGTACACTGAGTGCCTTTTGCAATCTCACTCTTCGTGCAGCGAAGTGCAGTGGGGCTGAACCTGTGTCATTTTTTCCCTGTCCCTACTGCTCCCTGTCAGACTATATAATCCGGCAAGCCTGGGGAGTGACCACCTTCTCTATTATTACTGTGAATTTTATGCAGCGAGGTCCGGCATGGTGATCAGAACTCCGGTGTGCTGGATGCCGTGCGGCTGTCCCAGAGCTCAGCCTCCAGTCCTTCATCCAGCCTGGGCAGGAAGGAGCTCAGATGGAAGAGACCACAGACTTCCTGTACCAGCAAAGGACACAGGTTTTTCTTGTCTTAAAAAAAAAAAAAAGACTTTTCTCCATTTAAATTCTGACTAGAGTGTGCATATCTCTTGGATTCCCTCCCCTCTCTCATCCCACCACAAGAGCCACTTGTACTTCCCTGGACAGAGCAGCACTACTTTGAGGCTCCCTCAGCTTTGACCAGGTAAAAAAGTGATTGCTCCAGGTTTTGGCTCACTCATGAGCTCTTGCTGGGAGGGAAAGGCTCCCAGGGCCCATAGATGGTGCTGTGGCCCCATTTCCCAATCGACTCTCACATCTGTTCATATTTTCAGAAATTGTTCCTGTCTCAAAGATATCTGCTAAATTACAGATATTAGGGACTGGCTTTGGAGGAAGGCCCAGCACTAGTCAGGCAAAGGGGCCTGGGGAAATGACATTTTTCTGTTTGCTGTTTAGCATCTGATCACTCCCACCCTCTGCAGATCAGTTCAAGGTAAGACTCTATCTCAAAAAAAATTATGTTATTAGTCAATAGTGGTTGGAAGGATGAAATGAAGTTAAAAAGCAGGATGAGAAGCAATAATCGACAGAACTGTCCTCCATGAACTAGTATTTTGGATTGCCTCACATTATAATGTGTAGATACTAACGATGGAAAAAAAACGTATTCACCGATCCAAGGTATTTCCCAAAGCCAGACCAAACCTTGCCTTACTGGTGTTTTGTCTGGTCTATGCAATACCATGATGCAGTGTCACTAGAACATGTTTTACATGAATCGAGAGTTAGCTTACAGGGACATTCCAAAGGAGTTCCTAAAGGGGAATCATTGCTACACAAGAGAATTTCTGCTGAGGTTTTGCAGGGATTAGTCCTCATCTTGTTAAAATGCACTTCATACACCATGAGCAAAGTTATCCACGTAAAGAGAGATTCAGAGTCACCCAGATTTGAAATTACTATAGTATCATTTTTAGAGTGAGAACAGGAAGCCAAGAAAAACGCAGAATTTTCCATTCCTTGATGTCTTCAGATCAGAACGGGATGTGTCTCTGGAAGACAGTCTAGCTGAACATGAATATTGCTCAAAACAGTAATAACTGGGTGCCAGCCTGGGCAGGAAGTCAGGCAAGATGATCTGAGCGGGACCTTGAGCTGCCTGAATCTGCGCTAGAGGAACACGTGACGGGATAGCTTTAACCCCTGTCAAGAAAATAAAATACAATTGTGTTTGTGCAACCTGTGGCTGATCGGCATGTTGCTCCGGGCAAGAGCAAGGAGAAGAACCGCCCATGTGTCCAACACACGCCCGGGGCCAGGCGCCTCATGGCCCTCCTGCACCTCGTCCCCGTGCGGGGTGGCTGCGCCCCCGGGCCCTGCCCTGGCGGCAGGTGCAGGAGGTGGGGCCGGGGGGCCGCAGGAGCCCCCGCGGGGCTGGGCCGCCCGGAGGCGCAGGGGACGTGCGGGGACGCGCCAGGCTGCCCCCAGGACCGCGGGCCAAGGCTTGTCCTGGGGCTGCGGCCACACCGACCCCAGTGGGGCAGGAGTTGCCTGGGGCAGGAGGCCACGTCTGGGGGCCTCTGCCCTCTGTGTGCATGCGTGACAAGGGGTGTGTGTGTGTGGGCACACACCCCAGCCCTGTACCACACAAGGGGTGTGTGTGTGTGTGTGTGTGTGTGTGTGTGTGTGTGTGGGCACACACCCCAGCCCTGTACCACACAAGGGGTGTGGGGGGGGGGGGGCACACACCCCAGCCCTGTACCGCACAAGGGGTGTGGGGGGGGCACACACCCCAGCCCTGTACCACACAAGGGGTGTGTGTGTGTGTGTGTGGGCACACACCCCAGCCCTGTACCACACAAGGGGTGTGTGTGTGTGTGTGTGTGGGCACACACCCCAGCCCTGTACCACACAAGGGGTGGGGGGGGCACACACCCCAGCCCTGTACCACACAAGGGGTGTGTGTGTGTGTGTGTGTGTGTGTGTGGGCACACACCCCAGCCCTGTACCACACAAGGGGTGGGGGGGGCACACACCCCAGCCCTGTACCACACAAGGGGTGTGTGTGTGTGTGTGTGTGTGTGTGTGTGTGGGCACGCACCCCAGCCCTGTACCACACAAGGGGTGGGGGGGGCACACACCCCAGCCCTGTACCACACAAGGGGTGTGTGTGTGGGGGGAGGGGTGGGCACACACCCCAGCCCTGTACCGCACAAGGGGTGTGTGTGTGTGTGTGTGGGCACACACCCCAGCCCTGTACCACACAAGGGGTGGGGGGGGCACACACCCCAGCCCTGTACCACACAAGGGGTGTGTGTGTGTGTGTGTGTGTGTGTGTGGGCACACACCCCAGCCCTGTACCACACAAGGGGTGGGGGGGGCACACACCCCAGCCCTGTACCACACAAGGGGTGTGTGTGTGTGTGTGTGTGTGTGGGCACACACCCCAGCCCTGTACCACACAAGGGGTGTGTGTGTGTGTGTGCACACACACCAGCCCTGTACCGCACAAGGAGTGTGTGCGTTTGCTTGCACACCCAGCCCTGGTACCACGCAGCAGGAGGAGGGGGCACACACACTGCCTTGGTACCACACAGCATGTGTGTGTGTGAGAAGGGGTGTGTGCGTGTGGGCGCACACCCCAACCCTGTAGCACACAAGGGGTGGGGGGGGTGCACACCCCAATCCAGTACCAAACAGGTGTGTGTGTGTGTGTGTGTGCGCACATCCCAACCCGTATCCCCACCCGGTACCACGCGGGCGGACATACGTCCGTGCGGGCACACACCCTGACACGGCACCTCACAACGGGTGTGTGGGGCACAGCCTAGCACGGTACCACACAACGGCTGTGTGTGGGGCACACCCCGCCGCGGCGCCACACGGCGGGCAGGGGGGAGGGGGGCGGGCGCACCGCACCCGCCGCTGTTTTCCCGCCCGCGGTGAGGCCCCGCCCCGCCGCGCCCCCCGCCGGCCGGCGCGGCCCTGTGCGCATGCGCGGTGCAGCGGGGCGGGGCGGGCGCCGGGCGCGCGTCGCTTCCTGGCGGCCGCAGTGGTTCCGGGGCGCCGCTGCCTGGAGACCGGTACGGCGGGGCGGGCCGGGGCCGCGGGCAGCGGCTGCTGGTGCCGGCGGAGGGTCGCGGGGCTCGGGGGGCGCTGGAGGTGGGGAGCCGTGGGGCCGGGCGGGGCTGTCTGCGGTGCGCGGGGCTCCCCGGGGGACGCGCGGGGCCCGGGCCGTGGCTGCGGCTGCGGCTGCCCCGGCCCGGGAGCCCCGTTCCCCGGCGCCAGCTCCGCGGCGGGGCCCAGCCCGGCGCTGCAGCGGGGAAGCTCCGCGAGCGCCCCCGGCTCTTCCCGGGGAAGGCGTGACAGGAGTGGCCGCTGCGGCGCCGTCGCTGCGGGAGGGTCGCACCGCTGCTGCTCCGGCTGCGCCTTCCTGCGGGCCCCCGGAGGGGCACAGCGCGCTCCGGCGGTGGCAGCCCAGAGCAAAGGCATCTTTTTCCTTTCCAGTCCCAAACCAAGCTGCAGGAAGCGAGCCGGACTCATAATTCTATCATTTTTCGCTCCTCTCCATCCACTCGCTGTTGCATTTTGAAACTTAGCTCCCAGTTTAGAAATACTTGCAGCACATCATTGGAAATTAGATTAAGCTTACTTTAATACCCATGGAGTACTGACATAAGAGTCTGTCATTTTCTTGCCGGTTTATCCAGTCTGTGAACTGCAGTAATTTCTAATGTTCCTGAAGTGTGCTTTTGGGAATGCTGCTCCTCCTGAGTTGCTCAAAATGTTCACATGGGTAGACATGCTGGTTGATGCACATATTTGCCAAAGAAGATAATGACAACTCCCCACTGTCTGTGTTCAGCTGGGAGAGTTTCTCAGAACAGCGTGTGGAGCTTGACCGGCTTTTCACACAGAATCTGAGAATATGCTCACTAGGCATGTTTTCTTTTCCATTTTCAAATGGACATAAGAAATAAATGTTAGACAATTCTGTTCTTTACAATGAAGCTATATAATTTTCCATGTTAAAATTATTTGATTGTCTTACACCCACTACGTAGGTTTTAAGGAGACTGGAGAAACCTGCACGTTCTCATCCTAGGAGGAGAGACGTGTGAGCTGTACTTGTGACTCTCCTGCTTCTGGCAGGGTAGTCTCTCCAGCAGAGAAACGGGGCTACAGAACATAATTACGTGCTTTTGTAAGTAATGCATATGATTGCTAGTTCTTGGGATTGTTTGTCATGTGCAGTGTTTGATTCTTGACAGATTCCTGCTACATTATGTCGGGAGACAGTGATTGCACCAGGACAAGCCCATCAGCAGGGTCTCCGTCAGACAATGAGTTCTTGCCAGATCGTCCCAAGTATGTTTGCTCGTTGTCTCCTGATCTCATTACCAAAGCCCGGGAACAGCTCCAAGAGAAGCCTGAATGGAGGCTTCGCGATGTGCAGGCACTCCGAGATATGGTGTGTAAAGACTATCCTTCCCTGGGGACCTGCCTGGATGATGCTTTTTTGCTAAGATTCCTCAGAGCCAGGAAATTTGATTATGATCGAGCACTTCAGCTTCTGGTGAACTACCACACCTGTAGGAGGAGTTGGCCTGAGGTCTTCAACAATTTGAAGCCATCTGCAATAAAGCCTGTGCTAGAGTCTGGTTTTGTCACTGTGCTGCCTCGCTTGGACCCAGAGGGACGCCATGTTGTCTGCATCCGCCCAGGTACTGAAATGCATGAATATCTTCATTCTCTACCTTTGAGGTGTGTCTGGGCCAAAAATTTATTATTTCCTGCTCTCCTTTGAACGCTGGTTAGTTATGCAGAGTACATGGGTTCCCTTTGAAATTTGAAGAGCTAGCTTGTGAGGGGACATGTTTGTTGTTAGCCGACGTTATACCAATTCCTTTTCCTGTTTTAGCAATTACTGCAGTTGAGTAAAAACCAAAATGCAGTGAGATGGGTTGAGGAAATTGTTAGGCAATTCAAAAAAATTAATATGTAGTAACTCAAGTTGGAACAGGTCTGCTGTCCTCCAGTCAGAAGCTTATAATTTGCTTTGACAGTAAGTGGAGAGGGGAGCCTCTGGCTTTGACTCCAGTGTAAACAGAGTTTTTAATGTGCTTTTGGTGCTGCCAGGCTTGCTGCAAATTTGTTTTCATTCATCCTCCTCTCTTCCATTTACCTGCTTTCTTTCTGAGCTGAAGCTGCTTCTAATAGTCTCTGCTGGGTGGAGAACGGGGTTCTTAAAACCATAAGGAGTACTGAGCCTTTGCTCCTTGAAGTAAACATGAGTTGCCATTTTTCCCTTGCTTAAGAAAGGCTGCTCTGAGCTAGGGCTGTGGCTATTAAAGACTAACTTTTAAGAGACCAGGAAAATAGAAAATCAGGTTTTGGAATGTGTATTGTTAGCTTATATTTACTTTCCGACTTACCATCCATGTCTTGTAACCTCAGACAGATGGACACCCAGTAATTATCCGATTACTGAGAACATTCGTGCCATATACTTAACGTTAGAAAAACTCATTCAGTCCGAAGAGACCCAGGTGAATGGAATTGTAATCCTGGCAGACTACAAAGGAGTCAGCTTATCTAAGGCGTCTCATTTTGGTCCTTTTGTAGCCAAAAAAGTGATTGGAGTTCTTCAGGTAAGACCTGAACTGGTGGGAAAATAAGCTTGTGCATTGTAAATGACTGCTTCTGTGTCTAGAGTTCTTTACTATGTCACCAGAAACTTAAGCCTCTTGGCTTTCACTAGAAGAGTTAAAATACATCTCTGCACAACCAGTTTCTCAGATTCTTGCCAACATATGTTTGCCCTTTTTTGATTTCTACATCCGCCAAGTCTAAATTTGAGTTAGAAATGTGAACTTTGAGTTGGAACAGAAAAAGTCTATCCTGCTAGCCATGTGATGAGGAAGAGAGCAGTGAATTACAATTAAGGAGAAGGTACCCTTTTGCCTGAATGATGACAAGTGGTTCTTGTCATTTAAATGGTTCCTGCCTAAAGATGTCTCTGAAACACATCACTCACTGATCACTGGGTGAGTGCAAGGTCAAGTACTGCTGCAAAAATTTTGCAGAGATAACTTTTGAATAGGTGTGATGTGAGGAGGATTTCCATCTGGTCCCTGAGAAAGGAGGCTGCTTCAGCATCGGGGGGAGCAAGGAAGCCCAGCAAAAGAGACACTAAAAGCATCTCAAGAGTAGATGTTTGGAGGGAAAGCGACAGAACAAATTAGAGCAAGGGTATATGCACAAGCAGAGGTGTAAAAAATAGGAAGGTGAAAAGAGAGAGGAGTAACCTGATCAAAGTGGCAGGAAGAACTGATGATTTTAGTTGTTGATCCACCATTCTATCTGAAGGAGTGAGATGAGGAATACTTCTCTTGAATGGGTTCATTTTCTCATTACTTCTAGTTTTATTCTAGCCTGAGCTGGTTATGTTCTTTGTTGTATCTGTTGGGGTCATATGGAAAGATAGGGGGAATTGGGAGTTTATTGAGATGAGACTAATGGGTTTAAGAAAAACTACAGAACTCACATAATTTGCACAAAGTGATGGGTGTCCTGCTATTATCAGTGGAAGCTATCAACAAAACAAAAGAAGCTGAACCTGGTTGAAAGATGTAACATGTTAATACACTACCCATACCTCTATCTCAACCTAGCTGAGCTGCCTCTCCTGTAAGAAGGAGCCAATTCACTTACACTCATAAGGAGAAAAATACTGCTGCAGTGCATGCATCTGCTCTTCAGTTTAAACACTGACTAGTTTCTTTGTATACATAGAGCTGGTTATGGAGGAAAGAAACTTCACTTAGGCATGTGGGACCTTAATTGCTGATCATGAGCTTTTGCTTTGAAAAAATGTTTCTGCAAATAAATCTTTTCAATAGACATCCCTTACCTAACTTTTGTTTTAAACTGCCTTATGTAGAAGGCGCTGTGTGTTCCATTGGGACCTGATCTGGTTGTCGGTCTTCTCTGACTATATCAAAATGCAGGGAAGGGGTCTGCAGTTGCAGAGCCTTTTTGTTTTCTGTAGTTAGCATGACAGAATGGTTGGAATGGCAGAGAAATAGTGCTATTAGATTTCTTCCTTGTATACAAGAATGTTTTAGAATAGCTCTGGCCCCAAATCCTGTAGTTGGGAGTGTTGTTAGAACCAACCTCCTCTGGCTCTGAGGATGGTGTACCCACTCCTCAGAAGCCAGGGTGGTTCACTTTGCAACTCTGCATCCCGATTAGGGTTGGGAATACCAGAAGGATAGTAACTGCCTAAGCATGTGTTTCGGGGGAGATGAAGAACAGCATAAGAAATGAAAACTTAATGGTAGCAGTACGTCTCCCAAGCCAAGGTCACCGTCTGTGTGCCAAGTTTTCTTGTCTCATTTTTATGCCTGCAACTCTCCTTCTAAGGCCATTTCCTATCATAAGGTGCACTTCTGTTGTTGTCTCAGTTTATGTTGGCTTCTCAGGTGGCTTGGGAGCCAGTGGGTTGTGCTGGCAGCCAGGCTCAGGAGAGTTTAAACAGAGAAAGATGGCAAACGGTTTTTAAATTGTACTATAAAAATCTTCTTTACCCTTCAGGATGGATTCCCCATTCGAATAAAAGCTGTTAACGTAATAAATGAGCCTCGTATATTCAAAGGCATTTTTGCAATCATCAAGCCTTTTCTGAAGGAAAAGATAGCAAACCGGGTAAGGATTTGTGTTATTTTAACACTAATACTAATGTTAATGATAAGCTCCTTGCTTGGCACCTGCATGTAAAATTTGTTGAGAAAGCTCACAGCTGGACAAAGCTTGGCACCATTTACTTGATCTAACTAGCCCTTTTTGCCTTCTGGATCTCTTTATTTTTAAAAATATGCCTGTTGAGGAAATTCTCCATGACAGAGAGAAGGCTTTGAAGAATTTAATAGTGGCTTAACATTAATATGGACCTTTAGTACATATATTACATATTCAAGACATTAATTTGGCTTCTGGGTTTGGATTATCTGGCCAAGGCAGCACTGTGTTTAAAAGGTGGTGTAACGGAAAATGCTGTCTTGCTCTTTCCTTGCCCTGGACATTTGTATGAAGGAGAAGAGCATTAGTATTCTCACGACAGGACTGCCTGTACCTGCAAAGGATGATGCCTTTCTCCATGCAGTTAAGTGGAGAATGAATGAACTGGACACAAGCTAAAGTCAGAAGCTCTGCACAGAACAGCAAATCTAGATTCTCTCTTTTGGGGATTTAAACTGCACTAGACTTGGAATGTCTCAAGATTTCCCTCACAGATGTGTCTAACTGCACCTGCCCAGTGCTGTATGCTGCCACTTGCAGTCATGCACATAAAGGCATCATTTTTAAAATTTGCTCTTTAACTCAAAATAAGTCATTGACTGTTTTAGTAATATGCTGTAAAATGTCTGACATGCAGTATTAAAGCTTTTGTTGTCTGTTGTCTTTAGTTTTTCCTTCATGGCTGTGATCTGAATTCCCTTCATCAAAACATTCCTCCAGTGACCCTTCCTGAAGAATATGGTGGTACCTCAGGGAAGCTGGACATCTCAGCATGGAATGAGTTGCTGCTAGCCTCTGAAGAGGATTTTCTACATGATTTCTCACAGCTGGTTCTCCCATGTGACAGCTCTCCCCATGACATGCTAGTGAGTGGGGATGCTGATGAAAAGCAATGTGATGATTCTCTGCGAGGCATGAAACCTCAACTCTATTACTGTTATTAACCAGCTGGTGAAGGGAAGCTTCCCAGCACAGTTAAGACCTCTTGTACTCTGAGAAGTGATGTTGTGAACTCTGCCTTACTCCTAAAACTGAAGTTTAGGAACAGGCTGCTGAGGCACTTTACACTGTAGAACCAAAGGAAGCTGAAGAGGGCACAATGGGGGCAAGGCAGAGTTTGCGGAGGATGAAGGCAAAGAGCACATAGCTGCCAAGTTACCTAGAATATTTAAACCTATGTGAATGATGCAAACTGGCATATTCCTCTTATTGATAAAGACAAAAATATATTGCAGTGGGATAAACTTGATAGTTTCTCCACTCCCATCTCCTCTCACCCCCAGGTTAAAAGTAACAACAATGATTTACTAGCTTGGTGATCATCCCTTCCCTTCACCCTCTGAAAACACTGATAATCCAAGAAAACTGCTTTTGCACCTTGCAAAATGTAGTTCTGTCACTGGAGATTGCTTAGAAAAGTAAAGTCTGTGCTCTATCACTTGGTCTAGATTGTGAGTTGGCTTTTCAAGACTATCCAAATGAATTTTGGTTCATATCAATACAGAGAAACTTTCTCATCCATGAATGTCAGTATGGAGATTTTCTATGATACTTCCTCGCAGTAGGAAGAATTATACCTGGTAGACTAATTATTGCAACATTTATATCAAAGCTTATTATAAACAGATGCAATCTCCATTTTCAGAAACAAGTAGGTTTTTCAGATCAGATACTAAGGCTTTTTGACTAGATACAGTTTCAAATTCTGAGGTTCAGGACCAAATGATAAAGAGCTATGTCAGTCACCTCACATTATCAGCTGCTCTTTCCTTCAGCTGGTTGTGATAAGGAACTTGGTAAGCAATTCATAAGTAGAATTTGTAAGGAGGCTTTGTAGCAGCTGGCATATAATGTATAGAAGGCAATATTTCATATAAGAAAGCAAGGTGCTTCTTTAGCTGTGTTACTTTGGCAGAATTTGAATTGAAGTCTTTGTGAAACCAAATGCAGACAGGGTATTTGAAAGCACATTCATAGAGTTCCTGGTGTGGTAGCATTTTGTTCGCTGTGCTTGTCTGCTCTTTTGTGAAATGTTACAACTTTGGTTTCAGCTTTGTTGACCTTCTGTTTCTGGTGGTTATATTCCTGTATGAAGTTAGACTTTAACCACCTCTGTATTATTTACCCATAGCTTGTGTGCCTGTGCTTTTAGGTCCTTGTCTAGAGCCAGAACCAAGACTACAATATCAAATCAGGGTAAGATATCCTATGTCTGAATAAGCTGTTCCCACTTCCCAAGTTCATTCTGTTTAATAATTTTGAATTAGAAATTGACTCTCAGCACACTCTTTGCACATGTTTTTCTGCACTAAACTAGTGCAGAAGTGAGAAACCTCACTAGGAAAGAAGAAAAGCACACCCAACTATATCAAGGTGAAATATTTCACTATTTGGTGAAGAAGAACACCCTTCTAATTGGAAAACTCATCCCCAGAGCACTTTTTCTGGCTGAAATCTTTATTTAGTGCCAAGTATGATATAGGTACCAGTTATGTTCTATAAATACAAAGCTATAACTTGAGTTGAGACATTCATTTTTCAAAGTGCCAAACTGTTTTGAATGTCTTTTTTCCTCTCAGTCCCCCTACAGCATGATTACGTTGCCAAAAAAACCCTCCGCCACCACAGTAATGACTTCCTGACCTGGCAGCAGACCTCATCCTGGAACAGGGGGATGGCAGATGCCAGGCTTGTCATCCAAGCATTATAAAAGGAGATCGCGTTTTGAAAAAGAGGCAAGCATGAAGCTTTTTCCTGGATGGCAGTTCATAGTTTTAACGGGAGCAAGGAACTCATCACTTCAACTGTTTTAGAACATAGGTAGGAAGAAAGAAAATGTCCTCACTTTAGGCATTTATAAGTCAAGTATTACTCTTCTTTGACAGCTATTACCTTAAGTGCAGAAAAAATCATCCTAAGTAGCAGAAAAGGGTATAAGGCAGAAATGCACTGCTAGCCACTTTCTCCTCATTTCTGACCAGAATCCACGGCATGTTTTGCAGATTAATTCAGTTCTTTGTGCCATCTAGCAAGACATTAGCACAAAGCACCAGGACTTAGGTAAGTGGCCACCCAGGCTGTTTAAGTGCCAGAACATAGAGACCGAAGTTTATATTGCTTGAGTGCCTATTAATTCCAGCCGCCCTGTTCAATTAAAAAAAAAAAAAACAGGATAGAACATTTTTCTTAGAGGTGAAGGTGCAACTGGTATTTGATACTCCTTCATTAATTTTGCTGCAGGGTTTGAAGTGGTGCTATTTTGACAGCTCACCTGTAAGTACAGCTACTTTGAGCCCTTAGGGTAACTACTACTGGAGAGGGAGGCTGAATATTCAAAATTCAGTTTAGTATCTTTAACAGAAGAAATCCACAGGTGTTTAGCAGAAGGCTGTACCTGAGGAACATCTACAGAAACCAGGCCTCCAGGCCTTTTTTCAGGCTTTTACATTCTCTTTCATGCCTGAAATGATAGGCAGACTAGATCTATCTACCCCACTTTCTCTCCTGCTCACAGAGGAACTGAATCAGTTGCTTTATTAAACAGAATAGATAAGTGTACATTATTCAAGTTGAAAATAGCCTGTGTTACCTCTAGAACATCTTGTTCTTAAAGCTAGATGCTTTGCAGTTGATATCTGGATGCTGGAACTAAGCCAGGTTTACCTCTATCAACCATTTAAGTATTACTTCTAGATTTGCCCTTTTTGGCTTTAGAACTTAAGTAGACAAAGCAGCATCTTCATTCAGCTGTATCCCTAATCCTTTCTAGGTTTTTAACTGGTGCTTAGCTTGTCTTACAGAAAGCACAGCTCTGTCTTACATGCACCTGACTACTGAGCTGAAAGTGTTCTTTGTGAGCTTTAGCGCTTAGCAAAGAAGTCAGTTTTGTCCCCAAATTTCTCATGTCAGCATTTGGAAAATAAACACTTACTTTCGGTAGAGAGTCTCCTTATCTGCAGGTTAAAGAGGGTAGACAGGAAAAGCTATTTAGCTTACAGCTTTTTTTCCACAGCACTAAAACTGATGTGATCTTTTTTCCACTTGAAGAAGCTTTAACTGTTTCCAGAAGTTATAAGCTTTGCCTAGTAACTAAGCCACTCCTGCCAAATTCAACACACAATAAGGGAAGGTACTCAAACTTCATTGGGCAGCCGCAGCTTTTGGCATTACATGGGACAAAACGTAGCTGCATATTGTAAATAAAAATACTTGAATTTATACTATTACAAATGGGTGTTACAAACCCTGAGGTATTTTCAGGAGAGTGGGTAGTTTTTTTTGTTTGTGTTTTTTTTTTAAATCTCATTTTGGCATGAGTTAATCAGTGTTGTTCAAGCTAATAATTTTGCCTTCTGTTGTATGTGGGCCTAAAGGTGTTGAGTTAAGTATACATCTTATTTTGACAAAATTTATTTTTATATTGCATTTTATAAAATAGAGTGGTTAAAATGTGTAATTTTATGATGCATGATTGAGTAATTAAACACACTGTTGTAACAGCTGCTAATTTGATACTTTAAATATGTTTACCTTGTGCCTTCTTGTGGTATTTTACTGTAAAAGTGGATAGCAGCGTATACTTAGTGCCAGACTAAACACAGTTGCAACCAAGTATAAGATTACTACAGCCTTATATTAGAAAAGGTATGGTTTTCTACTACAGTACTAAATTTTACTGGCTGAACAACTTCAAGAAATTGGATTCAACACTCAGAGAATTTCATGGAAGATGTAGTTTGTTTCAAAAGAAATATAGTACTGACATTATGACTTAGTATTTGCTGCATGGAAAAAACATCCAGTCATGTCAACTGGCCACTGTAGTGGCTTAGGAGCATTTTAATCATTATATGTAATATCTTGCATTGGAGAATAACTGCCCTGGTCCTTAACACTTCTCAACAGAGCTAAGACAGCTTCAGTAGTTAATATCTGTTTTATTCAAATGAGTTTACAGTGCAAATGCTTTAGTGCCAATAATGATCACTTCATATGCATTACTTCTTACAAGCATACCAGAAAAGTGAAAATTAATTAGGAGCTCTGTTTTTCCATCATAATCATGAAGGTGTTCAAGCTAGTCATACACTTACCGCTTAATATCATACTAAAAAAGAAGTTACCACAGAAGTTGCATCTTAGGCCAAGTTTGTTCTTAACAGCTTTTCAGCCTTAAAGTTGTGTTCTTTTGGTGAGAAATAAGGGCTTTTTTTTGCCACAAGACAGGAAGATAAATCTCACTTAAATAAGCTTTTGCAGTGGAATGTAGAAATTAAGCAATATGGCTTACAATTCCAGGAACTGAAGCATTAGTACACCAGTGCATTATGCTGAATATAACTTGTTCTTTAAAATATATTACTTCATATTTAGCTAAACGTTACTTCAATATTAAGGTTGGGGCTATCAGACAGTACAGGGTGGGGGGCTGTGCTTCAGCAGCACAGTTGTAGTGAATTTAAAAAAATGCAATGATAAGATAACCATGGCTGAAGGTTAACATAAAGATAATAATAATTTTGATCCTGCATCAAGCATTGTGCAATTCGTTAACTTTCTAGCCACCTGCATGTTAATACGAACATAAGAAAAGACAATATTTGCCTTAATAACTAAAGCAATACATGAACATTTTGGCTTTCAGCAAAAAGTTCCCTGCTTTTGTATGCTTGGCTAGACGCAGCCATTTAACTGAAGTCCCGATTAGTAAGAATAAGAGGAGCCACTAAGGTCCAAAGATAGAGAAGGAGACAAACCCAGCTGGAGGTTATCTTCATCCACACGGCTGGCCACTTACTTGTCATTGTTTTAAAATCCGCATCAGGGCTAGAAAGTAAAGAAAACAATTACTAGATATTTGAGACACCATCCATGCTTCTTTGCTACTGCTCAAACCAATCTGAAATTAGGAGAATCATTTGGGACACTCCAATACCTTTGTGGGAGCATGGTGCGACAACCAAACCAGCAACTTCCTTTGGCTCCTTTGTAGACTTCTTGCTCTTGCCACCCAGCTTTTCAGAACATACCAGCTTGTATATGTTGATGTACTACTCTTAAAGCAAACCTTTCAATAAGCTGTGCAACAGTTGTTTAGATTCCTGATGATAGCAAATATGCTCACAGAGCAGCAGCTATTCATACAATAGCCCAGTCCCCCAATCCTGGGGAAAGCTATTATAAGCTGCAGCAGCAGAGCGTATGTCCAAATGCTCCCAACAGATATATATCTTTAAGAAGCATGTATGGCTGTCCCTGCACATCCTTCTAGTCCCAGGGTAAAAAGCTGGTAATGGTAGGCTAGACTCTCATAAACTTCCCAGGAGGCCACCTCGAGCCAATTTCACATACATCCTTCCTATTGCCTGCAGAGCTGAAAGAGGGCAAGCAAGCTTTTTGTTCTCTTCTGTCCTTGCAGCTGTGAAGCAGTCCGCTAGGACTACAGCTGTTGATTTTGCTATTTTGTATATTTTTAAGTCTGAATTCAGCAGCACAAAAGAGAGCCACAATTTAATGCAGCTGTCATAGGAACAGCACCTTAAACAGCTTGGCATGAATAGACTATAGCACAGGAATCTCCTAGCCCCCCAGAAATACTGGCTAGCACATACAGCCTATCACACACAGCCTATCACTTTCTGTCTTGTTCTTACCTGTACCAGTTTGTGAGCGTCATCATAATGTAAAGAGAGGCAAGAAAGAGCATGAAGTGAAAGAAGGCATAGCTGTACTGAACTCCCTCCTTCTCATTATCCATGACACGGCGCACTTCTCCATCCTCTGCAGCCCCGCTGCCTGTTCCCATAGTCTCCTCCAGAATGGCACTGTCACTCCCAGATAGCGTAAGCTTGTTTACCTGGCTTGAAGAGCGGATGCTGCAGCATAACCCAAAGAGAAACATTAAACTCTCACTTTTTAAAAGTTAGCGATGTTTGCTAATAAAGCAAGCAACAGATCACATGAATGTCTAGGATTAGCAAATAATAACATTTTTTTAATCCATCTGCAAACATAAGGAAGCTCCTTAAAGAGATCTATTTCCATGTGAGCTTTCTTTAACCTAATTAAGCAGTGTTCCCAGTCCAAGTCTTGTAATGCATTTTGTTTTATTTGAATCAGGCTAATAAAGCCTATACTCATCCACAACGTAGAATGCAGTTTTATTAGCTATATTTGATTTGGGTCTGAGACCACCTAAGTTGCACGTGAGTGAATGCAGTTACCTTTTGCCCTGGACCCAGATCCAAGTGAAAAAGGCAGAAAAATCCCAACTGTTTATCATTTGTAAGCAATACTGATCCTACCTGGAATACAAGAGGCAAAGGACAAAGATAACTAGTCCAACAATACTCTGTGCATCCCACCACTGTAAGGACTTGGGAGGAGCTGGAGTGGCAGGTACAACAGTGGTGTTTGCTGGAACAAGTGTGGGCGTAGCTATCTGCGTAATGATGTTCAGCAAACTTGGGTTACAGCTTCGTTCTGAAAGGGATTTAGAGGCAAATTGAGAGAGATGAGCTTTGACAGCACTTAGATAAGCTTGCAATGTATCATTTGCTTTAACTGCTGATCTCTTTAATTCCCCAGAGGCAGCATGGTATGGAATATTTTTCCTTTGTGCAAGTTAGGCAACGGTGTACTACAAAAACAATCAGAATACCCTGACACTATTTCCTTTTCCCTCACAAATAGCCCCAGCTTAGTTTTGGAAAGAGGCAATTCGATGGTTTTTTTTTTTTTTTTTAGGAGAATCAGCTTTACTCTTTCTCACTAGATTTTATCTAGACAGAAGATCAGCAATCCCCACACAGTGATCTCTAATAGCAACATGCCCCATCAACAGGTTCTGCTTTCACACCAAAATATGTTACTCAAGACAGGCAGTTGCTTACCAGGCTCATTAGACATGGCCGACCAAGTGAGATACATGGTGTAGAGAGTGATCACAGAGGACTGGAGGAGGCCAGAATGAGGCTGATGTTCCTGTTCAAAGACAGAACCATCCAAGGTCAAAAGGGCAAGTTCTACCTATAGCTGGACTTAATCCCCCTTACTACAGATTTAACAATTATTAGCGTGAAAAAGACTTTGGTTTTTAGAAGCGCACTGGGCTTTGTTCTGTGTTTAAAAGACATGTAGAAACTCCTTAAGAGTGATAAATTTTATACAAAGTAGCTCAAATATGAAAGGATTAAGAAAACCAAATTGAGAGGTTGTGTCCCAGACCCAGTTCTTACCAAGTTAATCCCAACTTGCTTAACAGTTTTGTAGATATGAATCTAGCACATGATTTACCTGAGAAATATCCAGTTCAGAATCAAGTAACGAGCAAGCTTCCTATTGATATTAAACACTTTTATCCATAATTTGGAAGCCACAGTATGAAGCCAATAAATTCCCAGCTTATTTTGCTCTTTCCTAAGGGGTATCTCTGCTCTGCTGGAACCTTGACCACTACAGCTATGCCAACAGTGCCCTCCACGGAAACAAAGCTCAGCACTCAGAACAATGTTAGCCAAAAAAAGCCTATCTACAGGAAATACGTCACTGCATAGTGCATTGGTTTCAGAGCAAGATATTTTTAAATATTCCTGGCTAGCATAGCTATGACAACCAAACTTTAAAGTTCTTATGTCTGGCTGAATCAGTACAACCATGTGACTTCCCTGCTTTGTATTTCTGAAGAAAATAAAGTAAAATAATACCTGAACTTTTGGAAGGATAGAAACAATGGAGACAGCAATGCACAGGATCATATTAATGCTTATGAAGAACTTGTTCTCAGTGCAGTCATCAGGTTTTGTGTAGAAAACATAGAAAAGCACAACAAAAACCAGTGACAAGGCATAGAACAAGATTGTACAGGACAGCAGAGCTGGAGGAAAAAAAAATAACCATTACAATAAGGGTGTAGTTTGACAATACAATACATCTAAGGTGATCTAATGGCTAACTATTGCTGTAAAGGGACAGTCCCCTTCCTCACTTGGAAGTCTGGTTCAGAAAGCTGGACTGGCAAAATGTGTTCTTATTAGGTATTATTAGGCTAATTTTCTGTTTTGGCTCATTAGGTACTATAGCTCAGAAGAAAGCCAATTATTGGCATCAGGGGAAGAGGACCTTTGTTTCAGCTGTAGTTTAATTGGTTTAACTGTATTGTCAAGCCACACAGTGTCAAAAACAAGTGCTTTTGGCACACCTTAATGGGATATTTACAAGCCCTGAATTTCCCCTTCTATGCTACAGGCCACCTATTTTCATTTCCCTTCTGCTGCGTTCTTTGTAAGAAACCACAAAATGCTGATGCAGCATTCTTAGCTAGGAACAAAAATTGGCACTTTGTATTTGCAGTGGTCAGCTCAGGCATGCGAGCTGAGGCAGGCTTGCCATTGCTGTACGCTATCACTGACGTAACTAACCTCCTGAGGATGTCAGTACGGTAGGTGGCAAAGTAGAGTTAGAATTTAAGAGCTCTAGGCTACTAGTTCTGCACTCACAGTGCAGGTATACAAACTAGACAAGAAAGTTAAGTGCTGTTTATTATGACTACCAGATCTGCCAGTCACAAGACTAGAATATTTTGCGTTTTATTTAATGAGAACAGGGCAATACTGCAGCTATTAATTCCAAATATTTACTCAAGGAGGCTGTAGAGTGTAATTCTAGGATATGTTTGCAAACTAGTAAGTGACACTATGCAGAGTACTGGCCATCAGAAACAAATCCTTTCCAGTTAGATTCCTACCTGCATACCAACATTTAGAATTTCCCTCTTCCATTCTCTCAACCCAGCTCTCATTCCAGGAGTGAGCAAAGTCCACAAGAAGCACTAACTGGATAAGAATGAAGCAGAGGGCTCCACAAACACCAATAGCAAACCAGGCTAGAAAAGAGAGCAAGAAAAAGCAGAGTTAACTTTCATCATTTGCACACTACCCCGGAAATAATTAGCTCCTAATTATACTGCAGAGGAATAATGAAAAAAACTGAAGCTATATTTAGAAATGCAGATGCTGTTATTCACTTTGGCCTCCACCCTACAGAAGCACGCAAGGAGTCTCAGCTTCTTTAAGGGGGCAGCCTATGCTAGTCAACCTGAGCATGAGAACATGTAGCCCAACATGTTTTCAGAATGAACTCAAGATCTAACGCAAGACATCTTTGTGTACCTAAGCAGCATCACGCCGCATTTCTTTGAAAATCAACAAAATTCTCTAGCTAGACAGCAAGAGTTTCTTGCACAGATTTGTCAGAGACTTTGGGAAGTATTCAGCACTTGTCACAGACAGCATGCCAAGATGCCTCTAATCTAAACAGCGACAGAAGACTCAATCCACTAGCGGTCGTGTCATGGGGTATTGAATTATTAATACATAGCACCTATACACTTGAAAATATATTGCTTAATCCCATTACTGTAAAGATACTGTAAAGAAATAGGACAGACTCGGAGTCTTCTACAAGACAACTTTCACTATCACAACTATAGCCTGGTAGTCTTTGAAGAGTTTTGAGTTTATTAAACAGAATTATATGATTACGTATTAACTGTACCTCTTGTGAAAGGTCCTTCAGGAATGTAAAAAGCTCCAACCATGATACCCACAATGGCAGCTATTTTGAAGAACCAGAACCTTTAAAAGAAGAAATTTGAAAACATTGGTCTTACTCTGCACACAATAGCTATGTTTTACCTGACTTGCTAGCAGCTTGCTTACACAGATAGAAATAAAACAAAAAAGTTGCATTCAGTGGGATTACAGGTAAAGACATTCACCAAATTGAGGGGAAGCACAGTCACTACTTTGGAGAAGTGGACTGACAGAAACCTCATGAAGTTCAAAAAAGGCAAATGCACAGTCTTGCACCTGGGACAGAATAACCCCATGCCAGGTCAACTGGCTAGAAAGCCACTTTGCAAAAAGAGCGGAACATGCTGGACAACAAGCTGAACATGAGTCAAGAGCGCATCCTTGCAGCAAGGAAGGAAGGCTAACGGCACTGTTCAGCCCGGAGAAGAGAAGGGAGATATAACTGCTGTCTTCAACTACTTAATAGGATGGTACAGGGAAGACAAAAACAGACTCTTCTTGGAGGTGCACAGTGAAAGGACAAAAGGCAACAGACACAAGTTGGAAAAAGAGAAGTTACAATTAGATATTGGAAAAAAATCGAGCGAGTTGCCCAGAGAGGTCATGGAATCCCCATCCTCAGAGATACTCAACACTTCACTGGACAAGACCCTCAGCAACCTGCTCCACGTTGGCCCTGCTCTGACCAGGCGGTTGGATCAGGTGACCTCCAAATGTCCCTTTCAACCTGAATTATTCTACGATAATTTAGTAATCTGACCCCAAACCAACCCAGTTAAATCAGCAGGTAGTTTCTGCTGGATAACCGAGTCAGACTGGCTCAGTGAATGGCCCAATGAGTGCTAGAGTCAGCATAAGGCAGAGGATAAAATAACTGAACATCCAACATCTCTGTGGAATCAGAAAGCAGTAACAAGTGCTCCCCCTGCTTCTGGTTACCCAATTTCGGAGTATTAGTAATGATGTCTAGCTTCACATTAACATGAGTAGAAAGTCTTTTATGAGACTGAAGCATTAGTCTGTGTTCAGTTCAAAAAAAACCTTAAGACTATCAACATATGCTTAAGCAATTTGCCACTGTGTTCTGCAAGGAAGCTTAAGAGAGGAAACAAGTTAGAAGTCAAGACAGCTGGCTTACAAACATACCCATTGTGCACTGAGGCTCTTGGATCATTACTTGTTTTCACTTCTATCATGAGCAGAGAGAAGAGAAAGAAAAACACTGCCATGGCAAAGCTGATTCGATAGACAGCTCTGTATCCAACAAACACATCACAGCTGACAAAACCATTCATATGTGGTATCCGAGTATGAAGCCCCTCATCACAAAATCCAGGCACCTGAATAAAGACACATTTAGTTGTGAAATTACTTCTGTATTTGCAATTACATTCTTCAAGCACTCAGACTGCTCAGGTTTGCTGCCAGCTTCCTTCTGGGAGAGCTGATAACATAAGGCTTTGCGCTCAGCCAGACAGCGGAGACCTTCTTATCTTTCTTTCCCCATGTCATCACTAAAAACATTTGGGAAGATTAAAGTATCAAAGCTGCAGGCCTGTGATAATGACTAACAATTTCCAGGTCTGGTGTGGGCAAGTTTCAGAGACCAGGCACGTGCTTAAAAACATGCACTCACTGTTTCAGCTAGAAGCCATTCAGTATGTGTTGTGTCTTAACTCAAGGCTCACTCCCACCTCAGAGAGCCATAACTGGGTGTTTGTGTCTCTTGTGCAATTCATTCCAAGCAAAAAGAATCAATAGTCACCGGCACAAGGTACGGTTTGGCAAACAGTCTAAAAGAGGGTTTTCCCTCTATACCTTTTTCAGCTGCTCTTCCATCCCTGGCGCCAGCATAATGCAGGCAACAGCCGTGCTGAGGAGGAGGAGGAAGGCGTAGATAAGACGCGTCACGGTGGAATTCTTGCTGTTGGGACAACATCGGCACAGCAAACACGAGGCTCCGCTGCACAGACAAGGAATCTGGAGGACAAACACGGCCACAGTGAGGGCCCCTCCCTCGGCGCGGCCGCAGAGCGCACGGCCGTACCGGCACGGGACAACTCGACTGCCGGCCACGCTCCATGGGGACTATCGGCCGCGCAAAGGAACGGACCGACCCAGGCCCGGGGCCGGCGGCGGTCGGGGACCACCTGGCCCATCAGCCCGGGCGTCGCGGGGGAGCCGCCGTCTCCCAGGGAACGGGCGCGTCAGCTCCAACCCGCCGCCGCGCTCCCGCCCTCAGCGGCGGGACCGGGCCGGGCTCCCCCCAGCTGCCCCGCGCGGGGAGGCCGCCGCCGCCGCCGCGCGCCCGCCCGCCGCCGCCGGGCCTGGGGCGGAGCCGCTGCCCCGGGGGCCCGGCCCGGGCGGGTTGAGGGGGGAGGCACTCACCCAGCTGGCCAGCGAGCAGACCCCCAGCACCGCCCCCATGATGATGCCGCCGCCGCCGCCGCCGCGCCCCCGGTCCCGGTCCCGCCGCTTCCTGCTTCCGCCCCGCGACGTCAGGCGGCCGCCAGCCCACGCCGCCGCCGCCGCCGCCGCCGCCGCCGCTGCCGCTCATTGGCTGCCCCTGCCATGCTGGCACGCTCCGGGGGCCGTTGCCCGCCAATGAGGAGGCAGAACGGAGCAGCGAGTGGGCGGGGAGATGAGAGCGATAGCGGCGGGGATTGGTACTTCTGAACTGTCCTTCCGCCTTCTTCGATGCGGTGAGGTCATAGAAGACGGGACGCTGACTGGTGGAGATGGGCAATGAGTGGGCGGTCCCACCAGCAGGCCAACCAGTGAATAAGGTCTCTCCGTAGCAGCCCGGTGATTGGCAGGTCTTCCAGCCATTCAATACCCGGGAAGCGGCGGGGGTGCTTGGGGGCGCGCTCTCGCGCCGCGGTTGCCATAGCAGCGCGCGGGGCCCTGCCCCCCGGCCGGCGCCTCCGCCCGCGATGTGACGCGGTGCCCGGCGCTTCTGCCTCCGTTTGTGTTACGCTCCCTTCATATTTTCAAGGCTCCCAGCTAGCAAAGTGGGAGATTTACTCCTTCAGATAATACACATGCCTTTACCTTATTTTTAACATATTTTTCTTATCTTTTTGTGTGCAGCAGCTGGATCTGTAAGAAGGCCAAACCCCTTCCACTCCACTCTTTGTGCACATGAGTATATGCAGAATAAAGGCAGAGTCCCAAATTCTGTGTTGCCTCCCCAGTAATCTTGGGTAAATCATTCCATAAGTATATTATTAATACAGTGATGAAACTCAGCTAAATCCTGAGTCTAATAATGTTTCCTTCACAAGAAATTTATGAGACTAATACGTTTGCTAAGTACTATGAGATCCTCCACCGAATTATGCTGGGGAAGGACAAAGGATTCACGTATAAAAGCTTTTTCCTTCCACTGTCCAAGGGATTTCCAAGTGCTCATTTTACTTCCCAGCATAAAAGTCTTCTGAGTCTGCATAACATCATCTCAAACACCACGTGTTTAGCGGGAGATAAGGATGAAGTCAGCCTAGTTATTGTTAGCTATGGGAATGAGACAGGATATGGCAGGAGGTTATCCTAATTCGTACAAAAATACCCTGCTCTGGTATGTTAATCAGTTTTGACAGCAGAATAAAATGGTGCATCCCGTACACATCTATATGTTAGTTGTTTGAAAGGCCTAGAATAAAGACCTTGAAATTAGGTAATAGTTAAAGGAAATGTGTCAGATATAGTCATTTGAAAGTAGTTCTCTGCAGTTCTTTGTGCTGTTGAGCTAATAAAAAAATGTCACTCAAGCTTGTGCGTTAGTGCTATTTTTGTTAGTCTCAAGGGTCTCCCTGCCATGATAACAAAAACGCAGAACTTTCTTTAATGTTCCCTGAAGTACGTGATGGTTGGTGGTCTGCACGGGCTGTATTTTTACAAGTGACAGATTCCACGTACAGGTTATAATTGAATAATTCTTTGACCTTCCAGAGTCTTTCAGCCAGCTGTTTAGAAAGGGAACTGCAAATTGGAATGGCAGGGTCAAATCAAGTGTAAAAATTTAAAAATAGGTAATCTGTGTTTCTCCAATAATATTGCTCTGACCTCTATACAGATCTAAACACTTTACTGTGCTTTGGCCTGCATAAACTTCAGAACATTGAGGCAATGGCATCAACTTTTTAATATACCTCTCCTAATTATTGGACTTTTGTTCTGTGAAGTGTTTAGCTTTCAATGCTATTCATGACTGTCCTTTGATTGGATCTCCAGAGCATAAAGAATTACAGAGTTTTCTTTGGGGAGAAATGTTTTTCCAGCTGCTTAGTTCAGGCTGTGGGTTAAGCTATATTCAAGAATCCAGATCTTAAACCATGCTTTGAAAATAGCCCTCAAAGTCCTCCATCTCTGGGGAAGTCAGTCATGAAATAATGGTCCAAATTCTGCTATGGCTGAACCACTAGTGGTTTGAATTAGTCTTTTAAATGGATACACTTGATGATAGTTTCTACACAATCATGATGTTCCAGCAGCGAAAAAAGTCCTGCCAAGTATAAATATAATTAAGTTTATGGATCTCCCAAATCATTTTCACCTGGGTATAATCTAATAGCATGCTGTAGGTACAGGTATTTGTTCACCAGTAACATTCAAAGTACAACATGTATTGATGGCTGTGGTCCCCAGAGAAGCACAAGCAAGCAGTGCATGTTCCACTGTGGTTCTTCTCTGCTTGGAGGCTTTCTTTAGACTGTCAAGCCCCTGCAATATGAAATCAGCAGAAATCAGCATAGTCTGTACTCTCAAGCCCATCTCTCAAGTCTCCAAATATGCAAGCTTCTCTTCAGTCCTTCGCTCACGATTTTATAATTTCATCTTCTTTGACTGCGTGCATTATGACTGCATTAACACCTGCCTCTGCACTTTCTTAGACTATTTTCCTATCATGTCATGGATGCATGAGTCATCTTATTTGTGATCTGCTGAGCTGAGTTAGAGTCATAGTAGCGCTGTACTCTTTAAGGCCATTACTAACGCTGCTAAAGCTTGCATAATATATTCTTCTGTGTCTAAATCCCTCAGAGATTGAGTAACTGTTTTCTTTTTCACCCCAAATGACTATGCAACTGTGTGAGTCACTGCTATTATGATAGAGGAATTGTAATCCTTGTGTCTTTCCAGTTCTGTATGGCCAGAAATTTCTTTTGTAGGACACCCTTGTTCAGTCTTCTCCAAGTCCTTGTATGTCACCAGAGACATTTTTACTGACTTCAATTCACTTTAGACCCTGTGCTTTGATCTGAAAACTGCTTTAGGTCTGGTAAAACAGATGGAGAGAAAAATAATATTTATCCAATATCCTTGAATGATATTACCAAGCTGTTTCTTCCTGTTATTTATGGAAGCATTAGTGAAACTTAAACATATTGAAAAGTATTTAAAATAACATTAAAAGAAGCTTATTAAAAAGATTAAGACCAGAGACACACTAGAGGGAATATTTTGTACAAAAGCTCTGTAGTGACATCTGTGAATGAACCATGAAAGGGACTAGCAACAGATGGTTGCTGCAAAGAAGGAGGGAATGAAAGGTGTCCTTTTGCAACAGGTGAACATGGTATCCCTGCAAATAGCATGGGATGCTCAGACAGGGCCCTTTGAGGGACAGGATCTTACATGGAAAGGTCATCATGGCTCTTCCAAACACACTGGTACATGTTGGAGGAGCCTTCGGCCTGCTCTGACAGGAGCTGGTACTAACTGCCCAAGGAGGACCCTTGCAGCAGGAACTGCTGGAGCTTGGCACATTCCCCACATCCCCGCTTGGCACATTCCCCCATGCTTGTAAGTGAGATTGCGTTGGTGCAGAGCCAGGTATCAGCACCCTGCACCACCTGGCAACGCTGATCCAGGCTACTTTTTGATGCCAGAGCACCGCCGCAGCGCTGTGCAGGGCATCAAAGTGTCCTCCCTTTTAAGCAGCCACTTCAAAAGTGGGTGGTCGCAAAGCAAATCAATATTCAACCTAAGCATTGCCCAAACGCAGTTACAAAAAATGCTTCTCATTATTTTTTATCTGATACAGAATTTGTTATAAAAACAGATTTTTTTCCCCTTTCTCTGCGACCCCATTTCTCCTGTGAGAGCCTGCACAAAATCCAGCTGGCCAGCCTTATTGTCTCAGTGATCAGTGCAGCAGAACAGACCCTATGGAAATGATAGTAGGAGAAATAGTCAGGAATTTCTGGATTTAATCCTGCCTCTTCCAAGGACAAGTTGCATAGCTTTAGTTGAGCCAGAGGACTATGTGAGTTAATATGTTAAGTGAGAAAATTAGCATATCCCAAAGAGTCATGGCAGGCTCAGTGAGTTCATCTTTCCAGGCAGAGTGGGACATACAGATCACTAAACAGCTGTTCGCCGGTCTATTACTTAGAGATGTACCCTCGCTACTATGGGTGACTTCACAGCTGGATGGAGACATAGCAGTAGCAGCAAACAAACTTAACCAGAACCCATCCTCAGCTAGGTCTAAAATGACATAATTATCAGAGTTTTGACAATTTAAAATCAGATCAGTGCCTGGCCCAAATTTTTCTGATAGTAAAAAAGCAATACAGAATCATACTGGGCATGATCATTTCTTTTAGTTGGAGATTTTTTTGACCTCATTTTCCATTGTCCCCCACATTGGTGCTTCCACTTTCCAAGAAGATGTTCTGAAGCTGGTGAAATAGCTTTTCTCATCAATCTTTTAAATCATGTAAATCCTCCTGGCATACCAGCTGACATTTTAGATGCTGCATTTTTGTACTTGTGCCAGGAAGCATTTAACATGTTACAGTTGCTTATGCTGTTGCTGTATTTTTTTTTAAAGAAGGGAAAACAGTTCCTTCCTCTTGTGTCTCCAGCAGAGAGACTGTTTCTCCTCGAGGAAGGAATTCACATGATCATGCAGATGCGTCAGATAAATCCCTTCCCACGTTTGATATTTGCTAAGTTGAATGATTGTTATTCCAAAGCTGATAGCTGGAATGGTTGTGAGATTTAACTTCTCTGAAGCTCTTTTTCCTTCTGCTCACTAGCTTTAAAGAAATGAATATAAAAATGAAATCCTTCAACTTAGAAAGATTCATTAACCACACATTCTTGACCACATTATCTACACAAGCATTTCTCCCTGCTTGTTTGTTTAAAGCTGGCCAGGAGTCAGGCTCTAAGTTCCAGAAATACTTTTAAGATAACAAAAATGGGCATCCAGATTGAAAAGGAACTCTGTATTTAGAAACTCAGAAATACTACTGGGGGGTGGCTGTGCTGTTAACTCTTTTCTGGTTGTTTTGAATCTCCGTGGTATTGGAGAGTGAGTCATGGCATTCTGCTTTATATGAATGTTTTTCCCATCCCAGATGATTAAAAAAAAATACCATAGGGGAGTCTAGTAATACAATACCTAGCTCTAATTGCATCATGGCTCTCAATAAGGTTGTTGCTTGAGAGACTAAATCAAGCAAATTCACGGGGACAGTATTGGGCAAGAACTGTGACAAGGCTCAGTATTCACTGAGTCCACGTGCACTTGGTACAGAAACAACCACAAGCTTAATTTTAGAAGGGAAGGAAAAGGGAGAGCTGAGTGCTGGTTTGTCAGGGGATCTTACAAACTCGTTTCCTGCTGCAGAACACATTTGGGAACACTGAGCCTTTACTAAAAATTCACACATTAAAAGATTTAAAACATATGAGGAGGGTGTCACTTTTTTTTTTCAAAAATTTTTAAAGAGTTCTTTGAAAACAAAAATAGGGCACATTTCCAAGCTTGGCGTCCATAGACATTTCAGTATCTGTAGCAAAGTATTTGTCCGCTAATATAAATAATAGCTCCATTCCAAATTTGCTGTCCTTTTGAAATACTGGTAGAGGTGTTTTGTCAGACTCCAAAGGAGGGCTTACAATTCTTAATTAAAATGCATTTTGGTATAACTAAATTTGTTACTATGTTTTTAAGGGCTGATGTGAAACCCTCCCAGGCTGGTAATGCAGTTCTCATAAATATTTTCTTTCCAAAGCTTTTCTTTCCAAACATGTATTTAGTATTGTTTTAGTCCTCAGATAATTTCATGCAACAGTCATCAAAACAAAGTAGAAATGGACATGCTGGTGTCAGTGTGTATTTCAGAAGTTTTGACTGTGTTACCAGCTATTTCTAGGGTGGGAAATGGTCTTTGCAAGAATACAGAACCTTTGGCAAGACGCAACAGTATAAATGAGATGTCTCTTTTCATTTCACTGCTGGGATGGTTTCATCTCACTCACCTGCAGCCACCTTAAAGGTAAGTATCTAGTCTACATTAGTTTTTTGAGCTTTCTCTATAGCCAGTGAGGATGGACAGACTGGATGAATTGCTCACTGATATCTGATCTGTCTTCAGATAGAACAAATCACCACTCCAGTGCTCCGGGCCTTTACTTACTGTCATGGGAACTTTGATGTCTTATTTTTAGATGAGTTTTTTTTTGGTTTTAGAATGAAAGTCTGGTTGTAGCAGGATCCTAATTTCAGTGAAGATAACAATATGCAAAACCTGGCACACCCGGGTCAGCACTGACTGGGTTGGCAGTGGTAATCTCTGTTCTATTATCTGGCAGCAGGGGTTGAAATTGAGTTACCCTTTCATGCTTAGATCCTAATAATGTTAAAATACTGCTTAACAGAAGAGCCATTATTTACACTTAATAAAAGTGATACCGTGACGCATTCCTTATGGGGTAGATGTACTATCACATCTTGGCAATTGTGACGAAAGGAATTATTCTGCCTGGCTTGCTGTCTTTTCTTCAGTGTAAAAAAGATAATAATGAGGCTGTAATTACCCAGCTTGGAACTAAATGAACTCAACTGAAAATGCTGAATGATGAAAGATGACTCCTAGCAGCTTCCCAAACTTAGCTTGTTTGGATCCCATCATTGGCCGTGACAATGTCAGCGTCAAGTCCTGGCTCTTGCTGGGCCATATCCCTAGCCAGGAGGCATAGTTAAGTTGTTCGGACTGTGGTGGTGTCCCACTTTGAAGTAACGGTGAACAAGGAGTGGTGAGCATACCATAAGCCCTGCCTAAATGACCTGCTTATGTGAGGAAGACAGTATGCAGCAAATGAAGATGAGATTTGCAGCACAGAAGTCACTCCGCATTAGTTCCTGGGGTAAAGATTCCTAATGCACAGTAGTTTACTCCAGCTTAGGAATGGAGTAGGCTCTTTAGTTTGCGTGAGGTTTCTCTGTGCAGTGTAACTACTGGTTAGTGCACTATACACCTCCCATTCAGCCCAGACGCACCAGATTCTCCATGCAGCAGGTCTTCAGACTGAACTGCTGTTGTTCAGGAAACAATCATTCCCACGGCAAGCAGGATCCCACACTCCTCCCTCCAGCAGGCAACATTGCAATATCAAGTCTGTGAGGTTTCTCTAATTTTGCATCTTAAATTTCTCTAATAAACCAGTAGATTCAATGAGCCTTTTTTGCCTTCCTGCAAATGAAGAAGGGAAAAGGGGTCTGTTGCTCCTTTAATTCTGGTTCTGTTTCACACAGTTGTTAACCAGCAAGGTGACAGCTAGCAGAGCAATCCCTGTGTGGGTCCTTGCATGCTGGGACTTGCCTCCCAGATTGGTTTAGATACTGAAAAGCGGGTGACCTTCTGCATTCAGAACAAAAGTAGCATGTTTGGTGGCACTGTTGGAGAGAGCTGAGGATGAACTTCCCATAGCAATGAAAAGGCAAAAAGGAATTTTTCTAGGTGCCCAACTAGCTCCATTCTAGTTCAACTCATCATTTAAGAGTGCTGAGGTTTAATAGTTTTGTTAATGATACAGTACAGCACCTAGTGACTTGGATAAATAATAACTAAAAAAGCATCTAAGTCAAAATACGTAAGATTTTTCCTCCTGGTTATTCTGCGCGAGCCCTCATTTCTGCAGGGAAGCACACAGTGCTGTTGTGAAGCACACACCTCTTGTCCAAACACTGAGATCTCTTTCCTTGCTGGTTGCCATAGTGATGGAGAGAGCTGAGGGCCTTTTGGGGTAGTAATTCTGCAATACGAGACAAGTTTGATATGACATCCCTTTGCTTAGCGGCTCATTCAGCTAGTCAGCTTTTCAAGTTCCAGCAACTATGTCCGGCTTGAGAAGGGCAGCTTGCAGAGTATCCATCTATATAGCTGGCCTTTTGGCAGCTATTCAGCTTGTTATGCAGCTTGCTCCCTTGAACATGCCTTAGCAGGACGGCCAACTGTTGTCCATACAAAAATAATGGCACGACAGTTGCACTGATGGCTTGCAATATATGTGGCGAATCACACCGAGTACTGTGGCGAGAGCAGAGGGCTGCATCCACTGCCTCAGTGAAATGCTCCCAGGTTACTAGGCAAACCTGGTTTTTATTTCACGTACATTGTTAACGCAAACAGAATATTTTGTTCCCCAACCAGACCAGGGAGTCCTTCCTATGAAGTGCCCTGAACTCCCACTGACCCAATTGCAGGCATACTGCACCTCACTGATCTTGGTCTTTATGGCCTTGGGAACAGTTGGAATAGATAAGCTGCAGCGTGTCTAAGGACATGGATGTAGGAATTGCCGTGCTGAGCTTATCCTGTCTGCTGTAGCAGCCAGCTGCTTCATGAGAAGGCAGAGCATCATCTAGTTACATATGCATCCCTTAATGAGCCGATATGGAAAGCAGAGCATCATGCCAGGAGGTTAGGCTGAATTTTTTCCTGACCTTAGGTAGAGAGTGAGTGTATATGTTGAAGCTTGAAGATAACAGTCCTGTGACTCACAGCAGAGGATTAATTGCCCAAGTTTGATCCGTCACCACTACAACCTAGAAGTACCCCAGTCAGAGTCCATGGAATAAAATCATGTGAAAGCCCTTTTAGCTGAGAGCACAAGTCAGGACTAAAACATTTGCAGGGTTTCTGCACATCTGTCTGGCTGCCAAACACTGGGGAAAAATCATAACTGTTGGCTGGGTGGCTCCAGCATATATTATAAAGCTGACAGAGACAACTAATTTCTTCTCATTTATTAGCATTCCTCTTTGCTCTCCAGAAAGGAGAAGTACGCTTGCCAACCTAGCCTGCTACTTAACGTCTTCTAACAATCCCATTTAGCAGAAACAGAGGGAGAGAAAGATGAAATGCCTGTGTGTGGACCTTTGAGGAACTCCTGCTTCCCTTTCAGCAAGACACAAAGTCAGTCGCAAGCAGCCCTCTTGAACAACTCTGAGTAACTAAAGTAATACAACTCCTGTAGTACCTTCTCATCCTGACACTCATTTTAGCTCTTTTTCTATGTCTAACTCCTCTTGGCAAGCAGAAGCCACCAGGAATGAACCTGTCTAATCAATACTTGCATTTCTTCTCCTCTCCAATTATGTCCCTGAACGGAGATGTTGACATTCACCTTGTGTCACAACAAGAAAGCTTTTGCCAGTGGGATGATTTTCTGATGAAGCATGTGCTGAATATGTGACCTTTGTGGGTTTATACTGAAGAAGCTTCTGTATCCCTTTAGACAAACAAATCCCTTAAAAAGCAGGATTTATGCTTGTTTTGTGTTCTTTACACTGCTAACCAGCTGCCAGGCTTTCTCCTATCAGCAGCAGGTAAAGTGCTTCTTCTATAGAGTGTGTAAGGTAGTTTGTAACAGGCTTTGGGATACTTCTGGGTAAAACATGGCATAAGATAGTGCTGTCATTGAATGATGATTCTGGCTTACCAAGAGATCTGAATTTGAGACTTGCTTGTATTGTTGCAGCTGCAAAGAGGTAACCGGCAGTGACTTATTTTGCAAGAGCCTTTGGATGAAAGGAACTTTACAGAAATGACTGATTAAAGGGTGCATTTCCAAGACTTGCTTTCAGCGAAGGCTTTGAACCAGACTTGGAGACTATTAAAAAAAAGTTCTTTTATTTTCCAAACTCAATACATTCCCTAGGGAAAAAGAAAGAAAATAAGTTCAGGCTGAGACTCCAAACAGCTATCTAGCTGGGACAAGCCTTTCGGACGTGTTTGACTCAACAGGCAGGAAAGATAAAATTCCCAGGGAGTAGTGGCAGGCAAGGGGGATGGGATGAACTTGTGGAGCGAAATTGCCCAGAAGCAAAGCACAACCACTCACTTTGCAGTGAAAAGCTTTATCATCTCTGCACAGATTACCGGAGCTAAAAATAGCTTCAGCTCAAAGTAAACAGTTTTTGAGAGTGCTCTGCCCTGCTGGCATGTCAACCCTGCACTGAGCCGCTTTGCGGGAACGTCCAAAGTGGCCTGTTCAGGCTGCGCACGTCCACACATTCCCCGTGCTGCCGTGCTGTGAGAGCTCTCCACAGTCAGACTTCATCGTTAGACCCTGGCCATTAATAAAGGCGACCCTAGAGATGGTTTGCTAATGAGTTTAGCCTCATTACAAGCTTTTTTTTATATTTCACTTGTTGCTGAACCTTTCTGGATTAATAACTTCTATAAAAACTAAATTGGCTCAAACATCAAATAATTCATTCAGACATACTGATACTCCCTGTCTCTTCCTTAATCCACGATGAACGGTGCCCATTCTTTTGGATTTGGGACAGTGAGAAGAGTAGTTTGTCACTAAAACTGCTTTTACCTCTTGGATTCTTCTCTTCTTATGGTTCCCAGAGTGCAAGATGTTATCTGATGGCTTAAGACATCCTCACTTTCTTTAATGAGCCCAGCAGACTGTTGAAATAAGCTATGCATTTTCTGATCAAAAGTTTATTTAAAGAATGGGGGGGGGGGGCTGGGGGGGTAGAAGTCTGGAAAAAATCAAACTACCACATTTTTCCCATGTCTATTTTTCACCATTCCATGTTTCCTTGCAATCTTGATCCCATCAAGGGACACGAATGTAGTTAAGGGACAGCTCTGTGCCTGGGAAATTTAGCAGAATGCTTCATTTAGATGAGAAGCCAAAATAATATAATCGGAGAGCGTTGCAGTGCTGCTCTAACAACGGTGGCACTAGTTTCTGAGGGAAACTAGGCTCAGCCTGCAAAACGTCCAGGTCAGAATCAGGTCATTTCTTCCTGAAATGACGGATCGTCTCCTTGGGCTTCAGAGGTTCCTGGACGGTTCTTTGTGTTGTTTGTTTTTCTTGCTGGAACACGCAGTGCACAGTCAAGCGCTGCAGCACTGCTCTGTGGATTGTTTTCTTAACATTATCACCCTTAGGGATTCTCTCAACTAATTTTGACACTTGTCCTAAAAGATTGCTCACACTTTGTCCTTCTTCCTTTTGGTCGCAAGCTAAAGGACAACAGTCAACCCATGGGCTTTATTGTGGTGCTGGTCTCTGACCCTGTTCCCTGATGCAGAGCATCGAAGAGCTGAACAAAAATCACTGCAACTCCCTGCAGACCAACTGCATAGCCCGCAGCAGGCAGCGGCAGCACAGCAGAGCAAAACCGAACCTCCTGTGGGCCAGAGCGGCAACGTCGTTAACAGCAGCCCTGCACCATGCAGGATAGCACAGCATAACCACAGCATAACCACAGCTGGATGCAAGAAACAGCAAAAACAGCACCAAAGGCAAGCGTATTAGTCAACTGGAGTAAAAACCATAGAAAAGTACAGAAAGCCATTAAAGGCTGATTGTGGCTTTAGCTGAGCTGGTCTGCTCAACCCTGTAATATAATCTATCATGCAGCGCCTGCCACGCCAGGCATTTATAATGTGTTCTCTTATGGTGGGATAGGAACAGCGTTTATTCTTTTATTTATAGCCATCACCTCAGGATAAATGTCTCGGGGTGTGTGGGACACCAAAGTCTTCTACATCCTGTATGAAGCAATAGGACAAGAGATGGTGAACCTGAGAATGATCTAGAAATTAGGGTGCATTTCAAGAGAAAAATGTCAACTTTCATTTAAAAATAATATAAATACATTGAAAACCATACATTTTTATCTTAGTGTTATGATTTCAGACAAACTGAAAACTTCTTGGCATCTCAGGACTTTCTTCCTTGTAAGAAAAAGATACATTCTGTGGAAAATATTGTTTCACCCCAAGCTGTATTTTTCTACTCAAAGAGAGTTTTGATTGCAAATATTTAACCAGCCCTTGTGGAGATAGTCTTAGATGAGGAGGTCACTGTAAGGACATGTGTGTGGAGGAAAGGAAGGACTCTTCTGATGGATGCTTTGGGGAGGTTGCTCCCAGGACCAGACACACAGGATCAGGAGGTTTGAACAGGACAAATAGTTAAGAGAAATCTTATTTAAAAAGTAAAGTCAGTATACCATGCTCCAAGATTTCTGAAGTGCTTGGTTATCATCATTGCTACTCATTGCATGCTTTGCATCATTTAGTCTGAAAATGCCTGGGTTGCTGTTGCAGTAGGCATTTGTATCCTTACAAGCACATGACAACATTTGGCCTTCAGACCCTGCCGTCTAAGTGTCAGTGTAAGAGCTTTTGTCTTCTGGATTTCTTTCAAATATGAGTTGGAATAAACACAAAAAAAATTCAGCCTTTGCTGGACCAGCTGAGCAATCTCCTGAGGCAATGGTCTGGAGAACTGATATCTTGACTTAGTGTGGCAGAGCCCTCCTCCACCAGCTGTGCCCCTAGTGAAGATAGGCAGCACCTTGCACTCTGTGGTGAAGTCATTACCATTATGTTCAGGTAAGTAATAATGCATGACTCAGAAGCACCAGAGAGATTAGTTTCTGTCAAATGATACATCTCTGATAATCAAACTGGCTTCCTGATGCCAGTTTTGAAACAAAATAGAATTAAGAGACGGAGCTATGTTAGGTCAGTTGGGGGCTCAGCAGCTACTGAGCATGAGTATGTTTTGCTTTATTGAGGTCTTTTCTCCTTCTTCAGTGCCTCATTAGAGTCGTCAGGGTGTTTCCTGCACTGCCTGCTTCTTTTGTTGGTATGTTTTTCTCTCTTCCTGCACGTGATGGCAGGGGGTGGGGGTATCTATCCCAACGAGCAGCTCGTTTTCTGATGCACACAAACGGAGACTCTCACTGGTGGAGGCCAAGGGAGGTGGAGCAGGTCCAGCTGAGCAGCCCAGCCTGGGGTGGAGGCAGAGTGCTGGTTCTCCTATCTGGCGTGGAGGCAGATGGCAAGCCTGGGGCTGAATGACTCCAAGGCCCATCCGCCACGTGAGAGCTGCAGGATGAGAGAAAGCCTGGTTTTATATCTGTCTTCTGCTCAGCAAGATGGCAGGTTGGGAGAGCCAAGTCTTCACAGCCCAAATTGCTCGCTTTGCACTCAGCCCAAAGGGAAAGCTCCCATGGCTCTAGTGGGAACTGAATCAGGTCTTCTGCAAATATCCTTCATGCTCCTCAGCTGAGACATGGCCACTTATTCTCCCCTTTACAAGGTTGTGGCTCCTTGCGTCCTTACAGCAGGGACCGACTGTGTCTTGCAATCTCTTGGCAAAGCCATTAGCATTAAGGGGCCACGGTTCCGACTGCAGCACTTGGGCAGTAGCAAACCGCACAGACAGTAATATCTATCACATTTGTGTGTTCATGCACCTCTCCACCATGCTGTTAAGGCTATGTAAGGATATGGGCCAGGAGAAAGACCAGAGACACAGTGCTGCAGTCAGCTTGTTCTTTTGGCGTCGGTCACCTGGCGTTGCCTCCAAGGCAGACGGGATATAGGGAGAGGGACGTTCCTGGGCCTCTGATATGGGCAAAAGCAGCCAAAACTTCCTCTGCCCCTGGAACGGTCCCGAGCTCCCCGAGGGCCCCCAGGCTTTGCATCACAGCAGTGTGGATGCAAAGATATGTGCTCGATATACAGCACCGGCTTGCCCTAAGCACCTTCCCCCCTTAGATTTGGGTGCCGTTCTGACACCAGCTCTGCATTTCACCCCCAAATAAGGCTGTGAGCCAGGGGCAGATGACCTGAAGCACACATGGCTTTTACAAAGCATATCATACCCTGTGGGACTCCGCGGAGCAGAAGGCACTCCAAAAAGACACAAAGCTATTTTTCTGCGAGGCGCTGCCCTCGCACTCAGCCCAGTAAAAGCGTTCGCACCGTATCGGGTGCGAGGGTGCCTTCGGCCGGGCCCCACCGCGCAGGCTAAATAGCGAGGCGCAGCTGAGAAGTGAATCCGAGCAATGCGCTAAAGAAACCTCGGGAGCTGCCGGCGCAGGGCAGCAGCTAACAGGTGGAGCCTCCGCGGGGGTAGGGGGGCCGCTCCAACAGTTGCGGCGAGGGGGAAGCATCTCGCAACAAAAGCTCCAGCGCTGAAAATCGAAGGAAGGATGTTTGGGCACCCGCAGCTGCCGGGAGATGAGGTTACAAGGCAAAGCTAAACAAAGATCCCTGTGAGAAGGAAATCAATCCCTCCCGCCTTGCTGTAAGGTAGAAGCCGAGCAGTAGCCGCTTGACATCATCAGGACGAGCATTGGATTACAGCAGGCAGGGACTCACTTGGCGAGAGCCGAGAACACGCCCCTCGGCCCCAGAAGCGCAACTTCATTTAGCAGCTCCGAGTACAAGGAAACGGCAAGTCTGAAACGGGCTGTGACTAACCTGGCCGCCTTGGCTGCTCGCCCGACCCGGCGGATACGCTCGGAGGGTTGCTCCGAGCCCCGGGTCCTTTGCTAGTGGCGTGACTCGCTACCTTGGGATTCAAGCAGCCGCCGGAGCCCCGGTCCGTCTGTAAGTACAGTCGCAGGCTCGCGGCGAGCGCGAGGGACGCGGATGCCGCTGCGGTGCATCACCGGCGGGCGCGGGTCCGTCCGCCGAGGACAGACCTACCTGGCGACGCGGCGAGGAGCCGACCGCGCGGGCGCTGCAGCCGCCTTACGAACGGGCGATTGGCTTGAAGATAGAGTTAACTTTTGCCCAACTGACTGCGAATAGCGAGATTTTGCTGCCCACAAACCGTAGGTTGAAAACTTAGCTGAATCTCAGCTTTCTGCTGTCTGTAGCAGCAGTTTGTAGGCTGAGCCGAGGGAGGTGGCTACCATGTCACTTTGGAAAGAATGTCGTTTGGGACCGGCCGCGAAGGGGAAGCGGGGAGAGCAGATTCAGCATTTAGAAATCACAATGGAGCATGGATTTCTGCCCCCGCTGGGGATTTCTGGCCTCATTTCTGACATTTGTCCATTTATTTTGAGCAGCTAGCCAGACAAAATTCCTTGCAACATAAGAGGCACTTCTGGTTTTCATTCGAGCAAATGCCAACCTGCGAGACAGCCGGGCGGCCGCTGTGCCCGGAGGGCTTTCTGTGCAGGCTGCGATATGAATCGCCGCTCAGGATCATTAGGAACTGCAAAGCTCCCGAGGCTCCTAGGTGAAGCGCCGGCATGAATGGGAATTTTGCCGTGCGTGTCAGCAGAAACGGGCTCTGAGACTCCCTGGCATCTAACTTTCCAAGCAAATGTTTTAAAAGGCAAAGACTTGGGATAAAAAAAGAACAGCAGTGTGGCAATAGTCCCGGGAGGTTTTGAGAATTCCTCCACCTCCGAGCTGTCTTTCTTCCTCTCGCCTCTCTAGTTTCCCCCAAGGTGCTGGAAGTGGTGGCAGTGAGCTTTTACGTGAATGTAATGCCTTGGCCCTAAAGGGGTGTTTAGGAAACATTTCCATTTGCTCAGAAGGGGTAAATGAGTCCACAAAGTGAGAGCCAAGTGCAGCCTTTCTCCCCAGAAGCAATGCCCTTGGTGGCTGAGATGATGGGACAAACTCGTAAGAGGACTTGAGAGCGTCAAACAGGCAGGAGGTAGCCACGGAGGGGACGATGCAGCGCTGCAGCAGTGCGAGAGGACTCCTGGAGAGGTGACAGCTCCAAGCCCCACTGCAGCCACCTGCCCTGGTGGCAGGGACAGGGCAGGCAGGGGCAGCCCAGGCAACTCTGGGCTCTGCCCTGCTCGCTGGTGGGCAGGCTGGCGTGCCCAATTTGGATAGCCATGAGGCATGCTTTGGCTTCTCAGGCTCTGAGCTGAAAAGGGCCACCTTGCTAATGTGTGGCCACCCAGCTGGGAAATCCTCACATTTCCACTCTCAGGAGGGACAGTGTTTGGGAAACAAGGATACATGAGGAGCTCCTCAATGGCTCGATTCATTCATGCTGCAGACAGATTAAATGACCACTTACAAACATGGCTATAGCAACAATGCTTAAAATATCTTGAGCACAGAACAGAGCACTCTGGTTCCTTTAGGCAGAGCTCCACAAGGACACACTGGTTTTCCCTGCCATCATTTTCAAGGATGCTTTCCAACAGTGTGAAGACTCGGATGCCTCAAAGAACTGGAGACCATTAAAATATGGTAGATAAGCTTCCACCATGGGTAGCTTGAGAGTGGAGACCTTAAAACCCAAGAATATTCATAGGCATGCATTTTCCAACCACTCATTTTTGTACTCACAGTGGCCATTTCTAACTAGGTGTAAAGTCACACACTGAGCTAGAGCACTTGGTTTTGCATATTTTTTCCTCATTTTCTTATTCCAAAGAAAAATAAGTCTACTTTTGAGCCCACTCAGAGCAATATACATAGCCACACAACCCTCACCTCAAAAATATAACTACAAAAAATGTTTTCTGAGTTGCTAACACTTTCGGGACCTCCCTCATTTCAGGGCTGGTTACTGGAGGATTCTGCCATGAGTTAATCCCTCCAGCCTGTCCGGGCAGTCCATCACAGGCTCTTATTTTATAGACAGAAACTAAACAGATCAAATTATTTTCCTGGGGTCACACAGATCTGTGGCAGAGTTGCTGGGTTGAATCTACAGCTCCAAATTCAATGAGGAACATGAGAAGCCACAACCCAGCTTTTTGTTTGCCTTTCTATGCTCCTGTTCAGAGTCTCTCATTTTCACATTCAAAGCCAAGATCTCTTGGTTTCTCTGCTGCTAAGGGTTTCCTTAGTGTGACTAAAGCTGTATACAGGCACCGATTCAGAGGACCAAGACAAACCATTCACCACAGTATCCATTTCTGAGACAGAATGAGAGAAAAGACTTGTTTCCAGTACTCTAATCTGTGACTAGAGAAAGCCAAGTCATAAAGGGAGCTGCTACCAAAAGCTTACCAGTATGAGCCAGTGAGACTGAAACTAACTGGGAGCGCTAGGCTATGGCGTGTGCTTTGTCCCCAGCTACTCAAGGCAGAAGATACAGATAGCTAGAGAAACCATTCCAGGACTCAGTCTGAGACCTCTTGTGCTAGAGCAGCCCTGTTGGACTATGAACTGTTTGTTCCCCTGTTGCAAAACCTTTGCTCCATTCGAGCCTGCAGGGATATGTACTTTTGCACCACTGGTTTCTGGCTCGCACTACAAGTTCTTAAATTCTTCCCTAGAAGCATGGTGCTCTTTGTGTTGCTTCTCCATGCCTGCTTTCATGCAGACGTACTACTGGTCACAAGCCATTGCCTCGGGAACTCCCAGGCAAGCCCTGAAATGCCAACATTTGTTGATATTTGCAATGATGTAATAGGCCAAACTTATCCTCAGTGGAATGTCATCAACTTTACTGGAATTACTGTTTCCACAATGTGCAATTAATCTGTGGTGCTCATTGCCACTAGATATCCCTGGAACTAAGACTTCAGAAGGCATTTTAAATAGAGATAATGTACTTATCTGGGTAATAAAACTACCCTGGTTATAATTAAGAAGATATTGTTTTTTAAGGATTATAAAACCTTCTGTTTCAGGGCAATTAGTAACTGATGAAAAATATTGCATTACAATTACAAGCTTGCCTGCACCTCTGAGGCCAAGAATGCCAGCTATTGTTTTGTAGACAGGATACTAAATGAGACAGTCTTTTAGTCTGCTCTGGGGGGACAATTCTCATATTCTAAGCAGCAATGATTTGGCATGTTGTCTACCCATGAGTCAAGAGATATGAGGATGACCTTTTCTCTGCCACCATCACCATGGCTGAAACCAAAAAGGATTTCCTTTCTGGATCAAAAGCAGCACCACATCATCTGCTGTACAGAATAATGCTGAATTCTGCCAAAACACATTCTGGGTCTTTTGGAATGTGCAGTCATTTTGAAACAATGCTGAGAACACTGCATTTGTTTCATATGTTTGTTCCTTTTGAGCAACAGTTGATAAAAATGGAAGGAATCTGAGTGCCAAATGATGTATATTTTGCTGATGACAATGCCCTTGTAATTCTGTCCTGATCAGGAATGGATGTTTAGCTATCCAATGCATGTTTCCAGAGGTGCCCAAATAATTCATGGTACCTTGCTGGGTTATGGCATCAGATTAGGAAGTGTAAAACGTTCTTTAACAATGATATGTTTGCCCATCCTTAGTCGCACTGCACCAACTAAACCACCTCAGCACCCTTAAACACCCAGTGTGGGAGGTTGCCTGGCCCGAGCCTTCGCACAGAGGTGCCTTCACAGCTCTGCCCATCGCAGTGGGAGCTGTGGGGCCAGGCCTGCCCAGGGCGGCATGGGAGCCTTCACCGATGGAGCAAGGTGTCCACCGTCACTTTTGCAGACACAGCAACTCCAAATCCCCAAGCCGGGGCTGTGGGGAGAAACACCCAACACTGCAGCCTTGGTTCCAGCTGGAAGGCCAGTACCAGTTGCTGGAGAGTTTCCCTCTTGAGTCCACTCCTTTGAGTGACTATGGGGTTTTCCCCTCACATCACGTCAGGAACAGGCTGGCTCAGGGATGACTCTTCCTTTTCTAGCTCAGAGCATCATTGTTCCAATTTGCTTTAAGCCTCTCTTGGCACAGGGCCATATATTTTGATGGCTTTTTTTTTTTCCTGCAATAAATCTGAAGTGCTGAGGTTTTAACTGTTTGGGCTGTGTAACACATGAGCCAGGAGGAGGCAGGAATGCAAAGGAGGAAAATAAAGAGTCATGGATCGTCAAAGCTGGCTTTCTTCCTTCCTGCTTTTGTTTGCCTGGTTGGTGCCCCAAAAGGGCTATACATATTCCCAGAGTTGTGGGAATCCTGTTTCTTTTCCGGTCTGGTGTTTCCAATGAGCCCTTCACTGTAAATGCAGTAAACACTAACAAAATTGTATCATTCAGTCCTTGTGTCTTTGTCTGGATGTTGTCCCAATCATAATTAGTATTTTCCACTTCTGTAGGCCTGTCATCTGCAGGTCTGAAAGTGCTTTACAAATATTTGAAATGTCTAGTGAGGGAAGCAAGTATTAATAGCTGCATTGAACAGATGGGGAAACGGACACACAAAAGCAGCAAGTGCCCTGTCCTTGAAGCAGGGACGGAGCCGGCAAGGAATATTCGGCTCCTCCAAATAGGCACTTTAAAAAGTGGGTCAAAAGTAAGGAGAAAGGCCCTCGATCTGTTCTGGTTTGGAAACTGATGGGACGTAATAGCAGAGGGGTACGCTACACTGATGGGCTAGACAGAACTAGTTACTGCTTATATTATTAAACAGTTAACTTCTTGCTTTTCATTCTGCTAATATTTGTTCCTGGGACAGAGTGAAAAAAACAGTCCATGATGTTCCAAAAAGTCTGAAAGCTGAAACAGCTGCTAAAATAAGCGTCTTGTTGGCTGGGCTCTGCAGGTCAGGAGATTACAATTCACCCACAGATGTTAAGGCCACAGAGGAAATGTCTCTGAGTGGGGTTTGGGGACAAAATGCACAGCTGTACACAAGCACAAACAGCAAAGAAACCCAAGTAACGCAAGATAAACTAAGCAAGGCAACTAGAAGTACCGATCAAACTTCCCCTCGTCTCAAACAGCCAGACGTGGAAGTTTCACTTCTTCAAATCCAACATAGGTGCCAACCAACATTTGTTAACGTTCACGACAGAGCCACTGACTTGTGCCGAGCCTGCCGGCGGTCCGGAGCAGGGGAAGTGAGCTGCTTCAGGCCCCCCAGCGCACCCAAATGAAGCGAAGAAAAGGAGAAGTAAAACCAAAGAGAACTTCTTTGGTGAAAGCCAGGCCTCTCGCTAAACTTTCTTTGTTCTTAGACCTTAACAGGCCAAACCACTAGTAGTGCAAATCCTCCCGAGCATGGGCCTCACAAACACCTACTGTCCCAGAGTCCCGCAGCTCTTGTCTGGGTGCTCACCAAGCCCAGCTCTGCTAAGCCCCCTGGGCAAAGCCCTGCCAGACCCCACGTTCCCATTGCTGTTACACTCAGACAGTTGAAAAAGCAACTGAGCTTTGTGCTTCCAAACAAAAGCACAGGCAACATTTTCTTATGTTTATTTTCTCTTCCATCCCCAGAAGCTGCTGCCCTGCTGTGTATGAAGCTTATCTGAAGTCATGTCCAGAAGGAAAGTCAACTAAATCAGGTAGGGATTCACACTGCAGACCAACATGGTTTTTATTCACAGGGAAGTATTATATAAGCAGGAAAGGGTTTTTTTCCTTTCCGTTTTGCAAAAAGTCATTTGACCTGCCCCTGTATTCTGAACTACTAGTTGCTAGAAAGACACCCAGAGCTAAGAGGAAATGAACATCCGCAATTCTGCTGTAATGACTTTCCTGCTGTATTTTCTATACTTCATGGCAACGTACTTATACAAAGTCGTGTTGCAACGCTGACGCTAAGGGCAGCCACTAACGCAAACCATGCTGCGTGGCTCTCCCTCGTCAGCAAACTGCGCTACCGCACACCGAGTGCGCTCTGTGAGCAGCGGGAAGGAAACGCGTCCTGCGCAAAGCCTGCTTTCTTATGGGCTGCCCCGATGCTTGCATGGGAATGACGCTTGCCCACAGATAGCCACATCAGTGGGGTTTGCCCGGCATGCACAGTCAGCCCAGCAAGATCTGAGGAACATCCCATGTACTCCCACGCCCAGGCTGCATTTCAGTGGACAATAAAATAGTTGGCAATTTGTTTTCTTGGGAGCTTCCCCTGTTCTGAGGCTATAACTCGGTGATGTCCACTCTGAGGTTCCCTGATGTAGCATTACAGGCACGTTTCTAGAATACCACTTCAGTTCCTGTCTAGGTGTCCTCTCCCCAGTGACTTACTGAGAGGGTATTTAACCTGCCTGCAGGTTGCAGAAGTTGCTATCTAGCACAGATGTACAAAAATTCTTCACCCACCATAGAAATGTGCAGAGAAAGGTATATGCAGGCCCAGTGCCGCCTTCCATGTTCAGGTGGGGGTTTGAGCGAGTTAGCGCGATCAAAGGAGCTATTGATTTAACAGCAGCTTTGGAGCCACACCAAAGGACTTAGCTTAGCCACATCTCACTGCAGGCCTGCTTTTAACTCCAGCACTTTTCGTTCCTATTGTATGTAAAGCACCAACAGCAGCATCTCAGCCATTTAATTCTTGTCATAGCTCCAGAAGACAGATTCCCCCCCCCCCCCCAACTTTCCAGGCAAACGTCATCCCTGCTCTAGGCTGTGAGTTATGCCAGTGATTTTCTTCTGTGCAGTGGTGTGGAGGAACAGGTCAGACAGGCCCCAGGGAGCGGAGCTAAGCCCATTTTTGCTGATCAGCCTGCCTTATTCCATGGTGACATTCTCAAGAGATGCCCTGATTATTTTTAGGACTGTTGAGAGCTGCCAGGGCTCTCGCATCTCGGGAGGCTTCATGGCTTCTCACTCAGCCCCTTGCACTGCACCTAGGCAGAAGGACTACGTGGAAGCTGAACGTGACTTTCTACAAGCTTGTACAAGCCTGAGTGAGGAAGGCCCAGCACAGGTGGCCATCAGCTTTATGGACCCCGTGCTAAGCAGTCTCCCCAAGCTAGCTATGTAGTTTTAGCTGCTGCTATAGCCTGTGTAACACCTCTCCCAAGCTAAACTCCCCCTTCCCAGGCATACAAGCATCATGCTCACACAACAGCAGAGATCAATTCTTGCCCTCAGAAAACAGAGCAAAGTTGCACACAATTTATTTGTTTCCCTCTTTAGCATATAAAAAAATCCCCAGCCCTGCTTACCTCTCCCCTTGCAGAAAGCTCTTCTTGCACCCAAAAAGACAGCTAAGCCATCAAAAGCCAATCTGCCTTCTCCCTCCATTTATACATGGCAAGGGCAGCTGTGCTAGAAAATATGCCCCAGCTGTATCTGCTCCTTGCTTGGGGAGGGTCTGTCAGGGAAGGGGAGGCTGTGCTGTGGGTGAGAGCCCCCAGGCCGGTGGGCTGAGTAGGTGATGGTCACTGAGAGAGCAATACCCTGGTGCGACCAGAAGAGCTGTGGGACTACTGGGTAATTTCCAGCCTTTGATGTGAAATACAGCAGGGACTTTTCTTTCAGGGGCCTGCGTGATTTGGGGGGAGGCAGGAGGATCTGCATCCACAGGCCATCCACATCCAAAAGGGATCCACTAAATGGCCCAGATGTGATGGGGATGTCTGTGCCCGTCATAAGCGGAGACAATACAGGAGCCCTTCTAAAACGTGAGAGGAGCAGCTGTGAGATTTTTACAGCCGAGGCGTGTGAAGTGACTGCTCTGTGGTTAGTCTGTCTTGCAAATTCAGCCAGTATTAGATCTTCCACACAGTCATCACTTCTGTTTGTGTAAAAAGCAGGTTCACATGAAAAGGCAGGTAAATAAGAAGCTGGGAGAACACACTGATACCTTGATACTCCTTACGGCTTCGAAGCCTACCCTCCAAGGGTCGCAGGGGTCCACGGAGGGCCGGCTCACAAGGAGGAAGGCGCTAAGTGGCCATGCAGCAGCTCCCTGGCTGAATACGAGGGCTTTGGCTTGCTTCTCTTCGCTGTGCAACAGTCAGAGACCAGCGTTGACCCAGCACTAGCACGAGGCCTGGCTTTAGGAGGCAAAAAGGCAGCGAGAGAGATGTGCCAGCCTGCCCTGCCCTGGGGCCGGCTTGGCCCGACGGCTGCTCTGAGCTGTGGCTGCGCGTGGCAGCGGCAGGGACGAGCACGCTGCCGCCCCTCTCCCCGGAGGGGCCCTTCCCGGAGCTCGGCTCCCTGCCCCGCAGAGGTGGGGAGTTCCCACGGGGCTGGCAGGCTGCTCCACCGCCTTCGCTGCTGGCACGGGCCGGCGGAGGCTGCCACGTCCCCCCGATGCGCGGCACTCGTCTTGCACGGAGCAAGGGGCTGCACTGGCTTCGTCCTGTGGCTTTATCTGTCGCGGGTTCTGAGCCAGACAGTTAATTTTAACTCCCAGATGCAGATGCTCGCTCTGCCCTGCCTCCCCCGATGCTCAGAGGAGCGTGCGGCTTTCCGAGGGGTGGAGAAACTTAAGTGCCCTGATTCATTAGCACCTCGAAGCTGTGGGATGTGAAAAACAAGCTCAACCTGGGAACAAAAAACAAAAATACAACTGCTGTCACGGCAACTGTCTCCAGATGCACGAAGAGACCAATTATTTCCATTAATCAACTTGGTGAGAAGCGCAGAAGAGGCTTAAAATGCAGCCAAGGTTGGATGCTGGGGGGAGGGAGGAGCAGAGAGCTTCATAAAACCTTGGTTGCCAAGGGATATTGTGATTCCTACTATCCCTGAGGATCTGGGGAGCTTACACCAAGCACCTGTCCCTTGCGGAGACTGAAGGTGATGCTGCCCCAGTGCAGGTGGAGAGGTGCCTTAGGCACCCTGCACAGGGCTGAGTCTCAGCTAGTGCAAACCGGCAGAGCTGCACGGCCAGACTAGACCGATGCGCACAGCACCGGGCCCAGCCGCGCTGCCGGGCGTCTGGAGCAGGCTGCTGCTTGTTGCCTTTCCGAGTGATTAGCTGGAGCCTTTTACCATTAATGCGAACGTAACTAACAGCCTCGTGCAGCCACTAACACGCGCACGGGGCTGGAGCCAGAGCCTTGGCCAGCAGAGAGATCAACACAGACTGCGCTAATGAAGTGAAGGGTGCTGTTAGTTGGAGCAACTGAGCGATGGCCTCCCACTCCCCACCTTCGCCCCCAGGCCTCCCCTGCTCCCCTGGGGACTGCTGCGCACATGCACGAGGGAGCCATCCTGCCCTAGACGCCAAGGGTTGTCCGTAATTTTGAATTCTGCTGGAGCATCTCTTACATCAGTTGGGAGCAAGGCAATGGCCAGGAGGACCGGGAGCAGCAGGAGGCACTTTGGGACAGCAGAGGTACTGGGGTGAAAGGGCAATGAGACATGCCCAACAGCCCAACTTTGACATCTCTTCAGCCACTAACTGAAGGAGAGGGAGAGAAATCCTGGAAAGCCAGTGAGGTATAACTCCAACTCTGGCGACACGAGGGGTTCCTGGTGAGGCTCTTTCACGCTGTTCTGCTCTGGAAAGGAGCCTCCGAACAAATGAGCTGGACACATGTACTAAGGTGGACACACGTATTCTGGTGGGAAACCACACTTCAGCCCTCGTCCTGCTTGTTTTCTCTCCCAGCCAGGAAACCTGGGGCTCGGCAATTCGGACCACGTCAAGTCTGACAAATACCACCACGTCCCCACGTTTTGGAGGATGTATGCCTGCCAGGAAAGCAGGGAGCTCTGTGCCTGGCTCAGCGTAGGCCAGTCTGTGACCAGCCTTACCAACACTTTTCACATATATAACAACTAGGAAGACTGGGCTCCACACAGGACTTCCGCAGCTTCAGTTTGGCTTCTGGCTGTGGCTCTAAGCTCGAGTGCAGGGGGGTCTTGGGCCGTAGCTAGGCCTTGAAAACAGGAGCGCAGCTCTACCAGCGCTCTCCAGCCCTGGTACAGAGCCCTCCTTCTTTGATGCACATCTCACGCTTGTTCCCAGACAAGAGCTAGTGGAAAATTTGCTGAAATTCCAGCTGGAAGTTGTCAGACAGTTGGTGGAAACCCCCTGACCTCAAGTGCTGGCTTCTGCCCTGCGTGATGTTTTTTCTCCTCCCTGGATGAGACTCTCACAGCAGGGAACCTCACAGCAGACCCACAGGGAGCACAGAAATCCTGGTGCTCCCGTCTCTGTGCTCTACCAGGCCCCCCTCTGCAGTAAACCATCTTACGCCGTAAATATTTTAAAAGCCCAGCAGGGCTGTTGAGTATGTTTTGCTGTTGTTATGGGTCTGGCCCCAGCAGGAGAGGGCTAATAATAGCGAGTGTGCCATGGAATGAAAGGGCAAGGGGAGCTCAGCGCCGCGCGGAGAGCTCGGGCACAACCGCACGGCTTAGCGCCTGTCCCGCCGGCTGGCAGCGAAGGGACGCGAAGCAGGATGTGGTACTGAACAGAAATAGGCGGTCGTAACCCCGTTCCCCTAGGGAACCGTGACGCCGCGTGGGGCAGGAACATACCCCGGAAAAACGGTAGGGTTTAGCGTGGCCTCGCAGCTTTAGATTTCATACGTGCGGGGGCCAGCAGCGAGGTCCCATCCCATCCCACCGCCGGGAAGCGCTGCCCCTTGCCCTCCGCCCCACCGCGAGCGCTTGGCTTGGGTTCTGCGCCTCGCGGAGCCCCGAGCCCCAGGGCGGCGGCGGCGGCGGTGGCGGGGGCCGCGGCAGGGTCCCCAGCCCCGGCGGGAGGCAGGGTGCCGGTGGCCATGGGGTGCCGGGGCCCCGTTCTGCCCAGAACCTGGCGCCAGGCGAGGCCCGCGGCCGTTGGCTCCCAACCGCCAGGGACGCGGGGCCCTCGGCGTGCCGGGACGTGAGTCTGCTACAGCGCCTGCCCCGGGGCATCTCGGGGCTCAGCGCCGCCCGCACAGCGAAACGGTGCTGCCGCGGGGCTCTGCGCAGCCCCGCCGCCGCCGTCGGTGCGCGCTGGCCCCGGCACACGGCCCCCTTCGCCGGCGGGACGGGGGACGGCGTGTCGAGCAGAGCAGCCCTGCGGCCGCTCTCGCTTGCCCCCGCGGGACGGGCAGGTCTCCGTGTCGCCCCGGAGCGAACGGGGGGCAGCGGCTGCTCGGACCTACCCCGTCCAGCGCTACGGCGGGGAAGCAGGGAAGCGAGATCCGGGCCCGAGCCCCCGTCTGTGTAAAGCGAAGCAGGGCGGCAGCAGGGAACAGGGACGCAGGGAGAGCCGAGGCCGAGCTTAACCGCCGCGCCTCCTCCCTCCCTGCAGCACGCGGGCCGCGCTGGCTCCCCTCGGGGCGAGAATGTCTAAGCACGAGGCCAAGCTGCCTTACGCCAGAAAGTGCCGCCGATGCCACGCGGAGACGAACAGGTCTTCCTCTGACACGCGGGCCCTCTGCCTTCGCTGCGAGGCCGGGTTAGACGGAGGGCAAAAGCCTGAGGCGGGCGAGAGGTAAGAGAGGCAGGCCAGAAGGGGAGAGCGAGGCCGGCGGCGCAGGGAGAGCGGGCCGAGGTCTGTGGTCCGCTGATAGCCGGTATCAGGATGCAGCCCATAAATCGCTCTTCCTTGACGTAAGAAGCTTACGGTTTTACCTAGACGAGAGGCGGCAGACCAGGGGCCAGCGAAACGCCCTGCAAAGGCGCTCCTTGACGCCGGGTCCGGGGCTGGGCGCGACTAAAATCCACCCCATCCCGCCAAATTAGACCCGGGCTTCTGGCTTGCGTCACGGGGCTTGTGTTTGCTCTGCAGGTGCGCAGCTCTAGGCTGAGTTTAAGCCTCCCGTGACGTTTCCGGGTCATTCGTCCACCACTTGTAGTATTTGCAGTACGTGTTTGCTCTTAGCCGCTGAGCCCGGGGACTGCCTTACGGAGCAGCAGGTGAGAGGGGAAACGGGACTCAGCTGCCGAGCTGTCAGGTGCACGGAGAGGGGCACCGAGCTGACTCAGAGGAAATGCCCTAGTTTCTGGCTCTCTTGCACACCAGCGTGTGGCAGAAACGTTTAACCCTTTAATTACCTGCCAGACACCATCTAAGTGGGTAAAATTCAGCCCCAGTGGGGCCCAGTAGGGCTAGTTTATCTAAGCCACAAAATTTCAGAGCCCGAAAGAGCAGAGGCAGCTGCTCCTTCAGCTGCTGTACGAGTTCCCTAAAAAATGACAGTGAGCCCAGCTGAGGTCCAACAGCAACAACAAAAAAGCTCCAAAAGCCAAATCCAGACCAGCGGAACTGAGGCTATTACAACTCCAGATTTTCTATTTCATTCCAGTCCTCGTAAAAACACTAAGGAAAAACAAGTACAGACGAAGTAGCAGGTTTGGCAAAGCCAGATTTTTTCACCAAGGCAAGCGAGCAGAGAAGGTGCCCTGGAAATACTTGTACACTGCATTTTAATGTGCTGCTAAAACCGAATGCGCACTTACTCTGGGAACGCCTGGCGAGAGCTTGCAGATTCCTCCCTCCCCTGTCGGCCCACAGGAATATGAAAACCAGAAGGTGAGGAGCCAGCTGGTGAAACACGGCACTTTCTGCACGCCACTACCACTGCTAAATGACTGCCCACGGTGACGCAGTTTCGAACTGAACTACGTGGGTAAGAGGGAAATTGGCTCCTCTCTTGTCACTGACATGTAAAAAGATGTTTCCACTGACTAAAACCCACTGATCTGTTCTGCACCTGCCTGGAAATGTGGAAATGCTCTTTGAAAAATCAAGTCTTACACAGAAAATTGAGGTGACAACTCCCACTACCTGCTCAGTGCAACGGTTTCCCCGGGATGGAAAGGCCAGACCCTCTGCCAGCCGGGGAGGGATCTGCCCGCAAGGCTTTTGAGGGCTGCCCACCTTGAAACCCCCGCAGGAACTGCGCAAATTCGACATCTCTGCTCAAAATCTGCCCCTCTCCATCTCTTCGCAGTGGGATCCTAAACGCCAAGCACAAACTTGCCCGGCAATGGAAAATAAATCGAATGCGCCATCTCCCGGCCGGCACCCAGCAGAGCTCGAACCCAAACCCCCCCACACCAGGACATGCTTTTGCAGACATATTCTTTTTTTTTTTCTTTTTTCCCCTCTCTTTTTTTTTTAGAAAGGTCCCTTCCTTTTCCCACGTGGTAGGACATTCAGTCATTTGGCATGGTATTGCCGCAGATAAGTGGATCTACCTATGACAGGTACAGCAAGCAACACCGGGAAACAGTTTCATCCCACGGGCTTGTGGGCTCCTGCCCCTGATTTGTGGAGTCCACCCTTAAGCCCAGGCAGTGCAGCCCCTGTGCAAAGGCAGGAGGGCCCCCGCACAGCCCACATCTGAACTGGTTGCACTTCATGGTTTGAGGAGATAGACGCATGCTTGTTTGGCCCGCTCTTGCAGAAGCTTCTTTATTCCAGCATGTGACATTTCTCCCACCGCTACTGCACAGTTCTTGAGGCAACAAGGATGCCTGGGAAGCGGTAGGAGGCAGGCTGACCACGGGCACGCTCTAATGCAGAGTCAAGGTCCTGAATCTGCAGGCTTTCCCAGGCTCTCCTCTCCCCCGTTCAGTCTGAAGGTTAATTCGTGCTTATATATTCATTTCCTCTGCCCCCTCCAATTTTGATTTCAGCTGCAGACACATCAGCGTTGCTAAGTGTTCAACCAAGAAAGACTCAGAGCAGCTGTGGAGGGTCAGCAGCCTCTGGGTCCCGATGAGCTGAAAGTAAGACTTGGCGAGGACTGACAGACGTTCATCCCATCACAGGGAAAGGCTCTTCGCTCGCTGAGGACAGCCAGCTTGCCGCATCCAGACTGGGTGCCGTTTCTTGGGAAGGACAGGCCTGTGAAGAAAGGAAGATGAAGGAAAGAACAACAGCTGGGATCTCTTTCTGGGGTGAAGACTGCAGCTCTTCCCCTTGCTCAGTTAAACATGTGTTAGAGGGATGCTGAGCCCTGAGAGGAGGGGGACATTTGCAAGGGCTGGATTTCAAGAAGCAAGTTCTCTGGGAAGGTCTGCAGTGGGCCATGTCCCACATCCTACCAGTGAGCCGATGCCAGCGTTCCCTGAGCTAGCATTAGCACCAAGAGAGGAGTCCCAGAAGCTGCTGAAACATGCTGGATTTATGAAGGTTTGAGGGTACTGCATCCTGCTAAATCTCAGAACAAGGGGAGGTTTTTAACCTCTTTTTATCCTGGCCTATCACATCTTCTCCATTGTTTTCTTTCTACCATCATAATGTGAGTGAGGTTGCTGCATGGTTGCGCTACAAGCTGTGGGTCTGGCATCTTGTGTTCAATGCAGGCCCTGCAGGGAAGGAAACATTGGCTTTTAGCATGCAGTAGCACTTCGGTTCCTCATGCAGCTCTGAAGTGATAGTAGAGTAGCACTAGTGGTTTCCAGCTTCCACCACCCCTGTGGCACCAGATGGCTCTCCCAGCATCTGCAAATAAGCATCTAAGAGAGATGCTTCAGCCAAGACTGGCTACCCCTTTGCTGGCTAAATCCATATCCAATGCTCATTGGTAATCCATGCAAAGAGCCCGAATCACGCTGGAGCCGGAGGGCTCTCCCCTTCCACGCTGGGAGCAAGTCATTTTTGTTGGCTGCAGGACGAGGTTGTCGGATGGGAGCCCAGGCTCAGCGCTGCTGATGGGACCACCCCAGCTTCGGGGAGGGATTCAGGGCTTACCAACGCGGAGCCAGTGGATGGTGGCATGCAGCCACCGTGCTGTGAACTCCACCCAGGGAGCTCACCAGTCCCCATGGTGTGGCTTTTCCCACTGGCAGGAGCTAGGACTTAGAGGGAAGGATGTACTTGCAAAGCTGAAGGTGAAAGCTCTGTAAAGAGCAGTCATTTTTTAGCCCTGTTCCTTTAAACATCTCATCGGTCAGGAGTTTCACAACTGTTTTTCAGTTTTCAAGCCCAAGAAGCACTGTTTCATAGCACCACCTGGCTGCAGGGACGTCTGGACTGACACACGCCAGCCTGCTGCTGCCAAAGGCTCCCTGAGCCTGCGAGTTTGCAGCAGAAGTTGCTACCGGGGCAGCGTTGCTGGCAGGGGCTCAGCCCCGCCGAGCGCGACCCCCACCTGCTCTCCAAGGACAAATGCAGGAGAGCAGGTCAGGACCAGCACGTGCACAGCGCAGGGCTGTCCCTACCACGGGGGACAACAAGCAAGCGCAGGTCCAGTCTCAGGGTTTGTCTCCTTTTGTGTATCTAACTCCCGGCAGGGAGCAGTGTGAACACAGCAGATTTCCTACCTCAGAAGAGCAACTTTATGCAGGGTTTGTAAAGGAGCTAAGCGAATTTCTCAGCCTCTTGTGGGACGTTAACCCCAAGATACAAAAGCAGTGAATGGCAAGAAGTTGAATTTTTCTTTGGACACCAGCATGTTTCTCATCAGAACCTCCTCCAAGTATTCGCAGCATCAGTAGTTAAGGATATTCTTTACAGTGGGGAAAATCAGAGATAAGAAAACTATTAATCTCCAACTTCCATGCAAATAAACAAACTAAATGCCTTGTAAACATGGGAAGGAACCAAGAGCACCAGATTTCCAATGCAAAGGCAGCATGTAATAACTAGCTCTGTGCCTGGGAGCCAAGATGCCTGTGATATGTTCCCAGAGCTGCTGAGATCCCTGGACGGTCTGTACTGTACAAATGCTGGCAAGTAAAACCACCAGCTAAAATGAAAACCGACAACATAAATACCAATCAGGCTGGAATAAGAGCTGGCTCGCAGCATTACTCTCGGGGCTACGAGTGGCCATTCTAACCCTTTCTTTGTGCTTGGCACAGAAATAAGCCTAGGGCGAAGGGATCCAAAATCTCGCAGGAGGTTTGTTTTTCACATGGTAGCGCTTATCTCAAAGCAGTTTCACTGACCCCTTTTTCAGTTAGGTACATGCATCTGACAAATACGCCAGCTGAGGTCAGTACAGATCCAAAGCCCAAGAACTATGAAATACTCATCTGCCTGCTAGAGCTTTCACACTCGTATCCGTTTGAGGCCCCGATCACTTCTGCTCACAGATTCAGGCTGCCTCAACCCTCCCACCCCCAGGGCAAAGAGCCAAAAGTGGCCTCCATCCAAAGCACCCGTGGCAGCTTGAGGAAGAAGGGGGCCTTGGGGCAACGCTGACATCAAACTGGGACTCAGGGCTTTACAATCAAGACAGCCTCCATGTCCTCCGCCGTGCCAGGGAAACCGCCTGCCGCAGCATGCCGTGTCCCAGGGATTTCGGTTTTGCTACCACCCCTGCTCCTCTGTGCAAAAGAGGCGCTGGGTGAGGCGAGTGCTGTGCCTTTAACCCGGGGCGGCTGGGCAGAGGAGGGAGAAGTGAGGTGCCAGGGAAGGGTCTGCGTGCCAGCGAGCCGGCTGCCGCGGTCGGAGCAGGGCAGCAGCAAGGACAGGGCGCCGCCGCGAGCGTCCCCCAGACTCGTGTCTCGTTTACGCCGTCTCCACTCACTCACTGCAAGAACAAAGCTGGCGGCAGCAGAGCGAATGCTTTTTCTGTAGAAAAGGCCCTGGCTGCTGCTGTGGCCTTGTCAAGGAGAAGGCTGAAAACTAAAAAGGAGAGACAAATGCCTCGTCTGCCTCGCCTCTGGATGGGGAAGGCAGAATAGGGGCCAAAAACGCTGCCGAGACGGATCTTTCCTACCTACCTGCTCTCACCTGGCACAGTGTGGGTCACCCAACATGACACCCCATGTGACTGAGTTGTTATCTGAGATTTCAGTCGCCGCTGTTCTAGGACCCAGAGCAGAATTACAGCCACTATTTTTTCATGCTGTAATTTAACTCCATAAAGTAATCTAACCTGAACAGAGTCATGCCTCAAGGCTTGCCGAGCATCCTTGACCTCAGAACTGTGTTTTCTCCCCAGGGATTTGCAGGCGTCTGGAAATGCAAGACCAGCAATGGAGGTAGAGTCCACCACATACACCGACTTTATTTCCTGTGATCGGGCTGGTCGGAGGAACGCTGTGCACGACATCCAAGGAGATGCAACTGCTATCAGCATGCGCAAGCTGACAGGGGACATAAGTGACCTCTCCATCGAAGGAGCAGGTGAGCTGCCACGGACACCAGTAAGCATAGCTGCTGGAGCCTAGGCCAGGGGGCAAGGTGCGAAACTGCTGGGAGGCTAATCTGTGCTTCTTGCTCAGCTGGTACTGGGCCAGTCGGCGATTCTCCCAGACCGAGGGCCCCTTGCAAGGAACGCGATGGTCCCTGGGGTCCCCGGCACACGAGCACTGTGCGCTCCAGACACCCCCTTTGCTAGTCTGGCTTGCAGAGGCACTGGTGTTTAAACAGGACAAGGACTGACCAACAGCATTCCCAGGGCAAATTACACATCAGACCTACCTTAGACTTTTTTGGGCAGGTTTGTTTTGTTTTGTTGAAAATTAGCCTTAAAATACTTCCACAGTATTTTAGGTAACAATAGAAATAATTTTAAAAACCAGTCAACCATCTCCAAATCTTTCCCTGTAGCCCAAACATGGCAGCAATGTCACCCTGCTCAGTATATGCTGACCAGCTGACTGGTCAGGAAGCATAAACCCTCAGCTCAAAGCGTAGGGAAACCATCTAGTCTGTTTTCACTAACTAGAGCCAAAAAATACAGCAGAGACGCAGAGAGTAAACTCATTTTTAGCCCTTTCTCTTTTACCTCTCTAAACTACAATCTGTAACTATAAAATGCTTTGAAACATGTTACCCTAGCTGTACCCTTTAATGTCGATAATAGAGCCAAGAACAAATTAGAGCTCTTCTAGCAGAGCAATTTGGCTAACCACTGCGATGTCTTAAAGACGTTCCAGGAGCACTTACAAGTTGCATTTACAGTTTAGACAAGGAGAGCACACCCCTGCTTTGAAAGAGATTATTGTAGGACTGCTGTATCTACGCACCTTGCGGTCATATAAAATCCTTGCAGCACCCTTACACCTCCCAAGGCTCCCTCCCAACATCACCAGCTATTCTGTCTTGAGAAGTGTTTGCACTCTGGGGCCTTGAAGGGAGAGCCTGATACTCTTAGGCCAAATATCTGGTCACAGGAAGCTCTTCAGCTGGCAATCTGAGTAAGCCTGTAGCGATTACTGATCACTTCTGTCCTCAGCAGAGTGTAACCGTGCTTTCTTCCCAATCCTCCCTTCTGCAGAAAGCCAAGCAGATGCCACTTCTTCTGAGAAGGACCCTGGAGCAAGACCAAAGGGGCAAGACAACAGCCCCTCCCCATGAGAGCGTGCAGGGGGTGGGATGGGGCAGGAGGAGGGACTTGCTGTAAACCTTAAACAAGAATTTACTGTTGAATCTGCAGACAAAAGCCAACATGGAACAAGTGCTCTGTCAAATGCCTCTGCTGCAATTTGGTTCAGAGAGCTGCAGGACGCTGTGCAAGGACTGGCACCTCCAAAAGACTTCTGCTCCCATCCCTAACAACTTAGAACAACACTGCAGTGGTTGTAGTGATATGAGCCATTCTCAAGATGCCTTAGCTGCAATTTTCCTCTATAGGAAAACACAATTTCAGTAATAATATACACAGACTTTCCTGTCCAAGGTACCTTCTTACTTCATAAATTTAGACTATTATTTATTCTCTGTTTCCATAGATTAGGAGCTTAGATTTTGGTGTTTTCTAAGCATTACCCTCATTTTGCATCTTAGATCTGAACTGGCCCCTAGACTGTCCGTGTAGCCCCTAGTCACGGTGGGCAGCGGGGAAGGGACCCGGCCAGTCCCGCCGTGTTCATGTCAAGCACCACTCACCTGTGCTGCTGCCACTTAGCTATCAGAAAAGGACCAAAGCGCAGACGTGTGGACGAGCTCCACCTACAGACCCAGCAGCATCAGCCACAGGCATCTTTTTCTTTGGGTTTTAACATTTTAAGGTATTGTTAAGGGGAGGGGAGAAAAAATTTTCCTGTTTTGACTGTTGAAATCGAGGCTTACCCATGCAAGCTGTTAGCTGAGAAGGGTTTATCTCTGGAAAGATCTCACCCCACTCTCTTTTAGGAGACATGTTTTGTGTTAAAGATGGTTTGATAAAACTATATAAGCTGTTGGAATAAATAACACACAGCCTTCAAGTATTGAAGTTGAAGGTGTTTTTCTGCCTGGATCTCTCTTCTTCCTCCATTTTGCCTTATAACAGGTTGAGCTGCAGGGAGGTTACACCAGCTTATGCTAAAAGGAGATAGGGAGCTGTGACAGAAGAGTCCCTTCTGTTTGGTTCCATGAACCCCCCGATGTCTGCAGCAGCCCGTTGGAAGCAGATCTAAAGCCAGGCACAGAGAATGCTGAAAGTCGGCCTCGTCTTTCCCCAGCTTTGCTGCAAGGCAGCTCTTTTCTCATGGGTGTTTAATTTACAGGTCAGAGCACTGCTCCTCCATGTTACCACCCTGTAAGTCAAGCACAGCAAAGCTGGCTTAGGGCTTGGCAGAGCGGCCTGGTGGAAGCGGTGCTGGTGGGGAGAGGTGTCCTCTCACTCTGCAGCACACAGCTCGAGGACGGCAGTACAATTCCAAACCCCAAAGAGAAAGAATTCAGCCAGAACTTTGGAAGACAATTACAGCCCAGCTGGGATCTACTGCCGAAGCAGTTGGACAGACTGAGGCAGGGGCCAGGCAGAGCTGGCCTGAGAAATACTCTCCAATAGTGACACAAGGACAAACATCTCCTTGACAGGCAAGGAAAGAACGGAATGTTACAAGTTTGAGACTTATCAAAGAAAACAAGGCCATAAATAAGCAGAGGAGTTGCTGCCAGAAAGAGGGAGAATTGTCTGTGGGCCTCTGAGAAGTGATGGCTGCAGAGCCAGGACAGAGATGTATATAGCTCTATCCCTCAGAGGAAACAAGAATTTGGCAGCCAGGTAGAAGCTACATCTGTTTTTTTGGCAACTACAAACAAACTCAGCTCCTTGAGCTGCTGGATACTATTGCCACTCAGTTCCCAAACAGCATCCAAAAGCCTGCTCCCATTTCCCCACACTCAGGGACAAAACAGCAGGTACCTCCTGGTCTTGGCTGACTGCACAGTTTGGTTTTCAAGCCCCTCTTCCAGCTCTCCTCATTTCCACTAAGCAGTATTTTTGGCTCACGCACAACAAGGAAGCTGAAAGGCAGTGCAGAGGGACTGTGCATCACACAAGACCCAAGCAGTCGAACACAGGCTAATCTTAGGTCTCCCTGGTCAGAATGTGTCTGCTCCGAAATTATATTTAGCCAGGGCATTAGCGACATGTTTGCCAGCTAGCCTTAGAGGACAGGCAAGAAGCATCAGGTTTCCCCTGCAAAAGAGCCAAGTCAGCTGCCATCACTGATTGTGCTCAGAGACCAAGGGCATCAGACTAATCCAGTAACATCCTGACTCGCAAAGCTGCTGACCACACAGATGCTCTGAGCCTTTAATTTCAGTGGAAAATACAAGCATTCAGGACCTCCCAAAACTAACCACACACCAAATATCAAAAAGCCTTTTAGAAACCGTCTCCTGCCTGGGTCAATACTAGCCTAACAACCGTGCAGCCCAGAGACTGTACCACTTCTGACTCTGTATCAAACTATCGTCCAAACCTCAGGAGAGTGTGTGTGTGTGGGGGGGGGATTGTAAACTATTTTTGATACATGCCAGAAAGTCACAGCACACAGTCATAATGCTGCTACTTCTAGCAGTGATGCACGTGTTTCTTTGATTACTGAAGGAAAAGTGACTTGTGAGGTTGGAACAACTTGCATCAATAAGCACAATTTGCAAGTCCAGCAAGGGAGTGCAGGTACCTTCCCCCTTGCTCGCCCAGCATTAACTTTCAAAGCATTCTGGCTTGGTAAAAGGAGAAAGTAGGAATTGGGCTGCCAAAGCACTATATCCTCCCTATACACCTCCCTATCACCCTCTTGCCATACCAGGGGTATGATGGGTCACACTGCAGATCATGGACCACCGTTCCAAACAGTGTTCCTTGAACAGAGAGGCAAGAAGATTTCTATTTTAATATAAATTTGTTATTTTATTAAACAGGATTAACAATCAACTATCCAGAATCCAAACAAACAACTGTTCTTCACTTTTGGAGAAAAATTATCCAAAAAACCTGGGTCTAACAGCAATCACATTCTTAAAAGTGATGACTTATCCTTTGCCTTATAAAAGTAACAAATTCACTCTCTCATATCTATATATACATATAGGTGTATATATGCACCATGTATTTCAGAGATGAGTATTTCACTCACTTAGAAGACAAATATGGAAGCCCCAAAACAATGGAAGTATTCCCAGCACGAGATCGCTGCTGGTCGAGACTGGAGCAGTCAGTCTCGGACACTATCTGTAGTAATGGTGACCACAGCCCTTTGTCAAAGGCAACTTTTGGTATAGTATCTTTGGAGTATGCATCTTTGCAGACACCTGAGATATTAAAGCACACCACACACCTACATTCCCTCCTCAAACATGTTGAGATGGTCTTCGACAGCAGAAAAATTATGGGCTTTTCTCTGGTGGCATGGCTCTATTACATATTAAGTGAAAACACTATAATGCACCAAACGCGCTTAGGAATTTTGGTGAATATTTCCCAATAAATTCTTCACCAAACTGAAGATCTGACTTCTAGCGCCAGTGCTGTGGTTACATGAGAGAAGCAATTAAGATGAGACCTGAGTCAGTATTTGATATTGGGCCCTAGCTCATTAATTTATTCATTTAGTTTTAATGGTGCCTAAAGATTACCTCCAGTTAAGAAGAGGGCAGCATGGTTAAAGAGGCATCAATCACATGTTTGTAAGTCCTAAACAAAGATACCAGGAGAGCAGAATGCAGCTCACAGGAATTCTCCAGGCTGAGTACAGAACTGGGGGAAGTCCCAGAATGCAGGTTTTGGCCCAAAATGGTAAAAGAATTCTCCAACGTCCTATGCACGCGAGAGCATGTTCACGGGCAGCTGCGGGCACAGCTGGAGCCCTGAGCCCAAGGTTTGTGCTTCTGTAGCAGTGACATTGTAAGGCCTGATACATAGAGCTCCTTATCCAAGAAAGGATGCCAAAAAAAAAAAAAAGAGTATTTTTTTAAGTGCCCTTCAGACCTATGTATCGATAAGTGTGCCAGCTTCTAGCTTGTTCTTGATACAAGACTAAGCATAGGTAAATACAGTTGTGGCCAAACTTTCTTATCTGCATCGCTGGGAATAAACCTCTGTTTGAGTCGCCTGCTTACTCCCTTTCAGGGTTAACTCACCTTTTCCCTAGCAAGGTAAAGGTTAACCCTGGCCACAGTCACAAGGCGGTTATTTCTGTACTGCAGACAAGGGCTAAGGCAGGTCAATGGGGCACTGAAGTTAAAGCAGGGCAGGGGGGAAACAGGGAAGGTTCTGCTGTTCTCATTTACTCTACAGATAAATTGGCAGATGGAGGAAAGTCAGGCCAGGAAGCAGTTTTAGTATGCTTGCACAACAGCAGTATAGGAAGCCGGATATCCATTTGGGAGAGACATGGTATGTAGGGGGTGATAGGTGGGATAGATGATAATAGCCTGATTCTGCTTAGGGCCAAAAAGGTTATTACAGGGGTACCAGTAATAAAGACCGACTCTGGGCACCTCCTCCTGGTGCTCCCACCAGCACAGAGATGAGTCAACCAAGAAGGGCCACTGCTCCATGCTGGCTGGTAGAGTTGCATCAAGATGTACTGGGGACCATCCCATAGGCTTCATACAGTGTATTGAGAAGTTCCTGCTTTTCTTTCTCAGGTAAGAAGCTGGACTGAGCTGCATTGATGTTCTGGGGAGGCAGAGGAGGAACAGAAAGGAGACATTTAGATACATCAGACATGAATATGTGGTTGTACAGATCCAAACATCTGTCTCTGAGCATCAGCAAGAGAGGGACTGTGTAACTTCTCCATTCCAAGATACGCTTCCATGGCTTCATTTTACAAGACAGCTGCTCTGGCCCACCACTAGCAACAATCCTAAGAGGAAGGAGGCAGGCACAAAGAGGTTTTTAAAGGCTTTGGAGTTTTTAAGGATGTGCACTTTAGAGTCATTCCTACACTCCAGGCTTCCCTTTGGATAAGGGGCCTTTCACAACAGTTGGTGGCAGCAGCCCGACATGCTGCTGCTGTGACAAAGCCGCCTCGCTATGCGATTTAACATGCTTGTCTTTCTTGTGCGGGGACATTTCTTTTATTACACAGAAACAGCCTGGCTTCTTAAAGAGCAGAAAAGGACAGCTGGCAGCAAAGCAGCTGGACCCAAGGTGGCAGAGTTCAGAGCTGTCCTCTGCTCCTCCTCCCAGACCCAGAGCGTAAGTCATGTCTATGGGAGAGAGGGACTCCGTTGTTCCTTCAGCCAGAGCTCAGAGCAGGACTAATGCTCTCTCATAAAGTACATCCTGAATTTCCAATTCCAAGAAAAGATTCCCAGACAGTAGCTAAGATCACAGATGGTCTATAGAGACATGTAAGTAAAAGCTATCAAATCAGCACGGCTCTAATGCTAACCAGGAAAGCTTTACTTAGTACTCAGATAAGACCGTAGGACAGGGTAAGTGTTGGGAGTTTGACTTAGGTAAGTGACTAGAGCCAGTTTTTAGGATGCGTTGAGACCATAAATGACTGCGTATGCCAAAACTGAAGCCAACAGTCACTTTGCTTTCAGTTCAGTTGTATGTCAGTCATACCATGTTTGTTGCATACTCATGTTATATGTGCAAAAACCACAAATGCTTTTGCACATGCTGAATCTTAACTAACTTTGGGGCCAGGCCTTCAAATCAACTACCTGCAATTCCAAATCCAGGGGAAGGGGGTGGGGGGGGAGGGAAGGCAACAAGCACCTTCCTTCCCTACCACTCAGACCTGTCTTGAGGACTGCAGTGGGCACTTTCCACTCTAACCTGTTCTCAATAAAGCCCAAAGCAGTCAGCCCAAGACATGTGTAACACCTTTAAAGACCATGCTGCACAAAGCAACCTTCAGATCCCCTCCTGCTCTCTGCATTTACACCAGCCAGCTGACCGCATCCCGCAGTGCTCCTGGCGTCCCCCCTCCAGCAGCTATCCTCAACTGATGCCTGCTGCTTACAAGGAAAATGCATGATTTTCTTACTTCCAGTGAAAACTCTTCAGCTTACAAAGAAAAAAAAAAAAAAGAAGAAGAAGAAAAAAAGGAAAAAAAAAAGAAGAAAAAAAGCAAAAAAAAAGCTGATTGTTCTGGGCTGCACCGGGACATCTGCAGAGCACCCAGCTGAGGCCAACTTACCACTCTCTTGAACTCCTCTTCAGTAAAGCCCATGTACTCCTTTGCTATGCTGTAATCCTTGTCAATAGTGGAGTTAAAGATGAGGGGGTCATCGGTGTTTATGGAATAGTTAGCTTGATCCTTCCTAAATCTGTAAAGAAGCAGAGTTTAGAATGGGGTAAATACTGAATGTGGCACTGTTCACACACTTCTCAGGATAAAAACGCAGTAAAAGCAAAAAAAAACACCTAGTTGTCCCTGTAGCTTACATTGCTGGACACAAACACATTGCTCAGCTTGTCTCACCACTGCTCTTCACTGATCTACTTCTTCAGCAGAGCTAGGAGCAGGGTGTCAGGGATGCCTGTTGCTTAGAGGTTCAACCACCTCAGCTCTCATGCACAAACTAAAGCTAATGCCCAATGTGAAGCAGCTGGAGCTCTGGATGCCCAGCAGCCCTGAGCAGGGCTGGAACAGGACAGGAAGGCCTCGCACTAGAGGGGCCGCACACTTACTCCAGCTACACCGGATTCCTCTGTGGGGAAGAGCAAGGACGTACCATATTCTCCTAAGTGGTTAGATTTGTATTTCCCTTGCGAAGCAATAAAGCAGCTATAAATAACTAGGATTTGAGTTGGTTACTTTAAGATTATACATTATTTAAATGCCTTACTGTGCTGCTGGGTGTTTCCTGAAGTCTGGAAGACATGCTCCAGTAAGATAACTGGACCAAGGGCAAACCTGTTTGTGGAAGTTAAACAAAAAAAAAACAGAATCAGCCATACAGATCTGAAATACTGCTGGGTATGTAGATAGCTAAGCATGCTGGTAAAGCAGGATGTAGGTTTACAACAGCTATGTTCACTGCTATCCCTCAGCCCCTCTCCGAGCTGGCAGGACCACGTACATCCCAAATCACGAATGGGAGAAATCCACAGCCTCTGCTACAGTGAATGTGCAAGGGCTGGTGGGACATTTTCCACTGCCAGCCAACCACCGGTGGTCTGTAGACCACAGCTAAGAAACCATTGAAATAAGAAGGAGGGAGGGGGAGGGGGAAATGAAAAAAAACCATGAACAGGAACATTCCTCTCTGCTCCACAATTCCTGCAAGTTGATGTGATCTCAACATGTCACCAGGTGTCACTGCATTTCTGCTATGGAGCTTTGGGGCATCTGGGTTCAACAACAGCGTTGTAGATGTGGTCAGTACTGGGTATCAGGTAGCACCCTGTACTCGGGGTGCTTGGCTGAAGCACAGACCAAGCAAGGGCCAATTTTCCACTCTGAGACATCAACTACCTGGCAGTCACACCCACAGGATACATCCTTACCTCAAAATGCATCTTTGTTCTCAACAGCTCCTTATAAAGCTCGGGGTCTTCCAGGACATGGTAGCCATGGCCAATGCGCTCAGCCTTCAGGAGGTAAACTGCCTATAGAGCACAGAAAAACACAGCCTCTGAGCACAGGCTGAGCTTCTGCCTGGTCCAAGAGGTCCCTGCCCCACCAGGGCTGCAGCCTGTATGTCTGAAATAGCTCCCAGAAGATCCTTTTCTGAGCTGTCGGAGCTAGATTTCTGTCCGGGTCCCAGACTTCTGCTCCCTTATGAATATGGAAAGAACTTGGGCATCTCCCTCTGCAAAATACTACTGAATAGGGGGCTCTTCCCACCCCTGCTGCTCATCTTACAATGCAAGGATGCCCCAGTGCCCTGCTGATCTCTGCTCTGCCTTGGGCCAGGATCTCCTCTCACCTCCTTGATCATAGCAGCTGGTCCAGCCTCCCCAGCGTGGACAGTTCGATGAATGCCACATCTTTCAGCTTCCTGAAAAGTAAGACAGGAAACATTTCTGTCCAATCACACAAAGCAAGGTCAGCAAACTGCTTTCAACAGATACCTTTTCCACTGACTACCACCCTGGTGGCATAGCAAGCGAGATCAACAAGGCTCTGGGCTAAGAGCTCCCAAACTGCAGGCTCCACACCCTGCGAGGGCTGCATTCTCCCAGGCTGGGATTGTGCTGTAGCACAGGCTAAAAGAGGAGAAGACCAATAACACCACAAGCAGAGAAACTTAGAAAGCCTGGTTACCTTCCACATGGAGCCCAGCCAGACTTCTCCAGGGTCTTTTAATAAACACTGAGCTCACTGCTGTCTCCTCTCCAGAGAAGAACACACCTGAAGCTCTCCTTCCGCCACCCACTTGCCTTTATACATAAAACTTGTAGGAATTCCTGTCTTTGCAACTTCTACCTTTTTGGCCAACTGCAGCCAAGTCTGACAAAGAATTAAAAAGCTACCGGGGTAGAAAGAAAGCGATACCCATAGCCCGCATGCCTCACTTCTGCGAGGGGCTGGGGACAAGCCATTGCAGCCAGCTCTGCGGCTGGGAAGGTTCTGCAGACTCCAGGCAAGTAGGATTTGGCATGTTTCAAGCCATTCTCCATGGATGTCCTGACAAACCTCCGGGGATGCACCCTCTGCATCCTCACCAGGGACCGCCTGGGCCTTTGGAAGCTGAGCTCCCTCCTGCCATGGCCTCGGGGGAAGCCTGGCACCTGCCTTGCTGTAGAAAGGCCACGCAGCCAGCGACTGTGAGCAGGCTGCAAGCCCTAGCTTGCATCAGACAAGCTTCCCAGACACTCCTTCACAGCTTTTTATTCATGGTTTTTTGAGTTACTTAAGAGATTTCTCACTTCCTCCTCTACTGCATGCCCAGGCCCAGCAATGGTGAGGCCAGGCTTTACCTAGGATGCCCCCAGAAGAGCCCTGCACACATCTACCTGCAAGGCAGGCTGTGCTCCCTGAATTCCAGGCAGGGTTGATTTTTCCTCAACAGCTGGTGTTTTGTCACTTTCATTATTTTAGTAACAAAATCTGTCTGGTCAAAGCACTGGACAAGTATTAGAGAGAAGACTCACACCAACACTGAGATTTTCTGCTTATTTCCAAGAAACCCTCCTCCCCCCACTCCCAAGACAGCCATCCCTAAATACCCCAACAGGAGTCAGGAGCAGAGATGCAAGGGAAGGGGCTGGGAAGAGCACACGGAGGTGATCCTTCACCGCTCACCCTCCTGGCTTCTGGAAATCTGACTCCCTGAGCTGTCCCCATCCATTGCATCCAGGAGGGAGCTCGTGTTTAATGGCCAGATACAGATATGTCCTCCCCAGAGGGACTTTTTTCAACCCATTTGTGTTTTTGGCTTCCATATCATTACATGCTTACAACAAAGACAGCAAAGTACATCTGTATGCTGTGCCACAAACACTTCTTTTTGTGCCTGAGAGCTGCTACCTGACAGCTTCCCTTGGCTTTTCCTCCAAGGATCATTGCCTCCTCTCTCCTTGGACATTGCTGTCTAACTCCTTAGCTGTAAGTTTTTCCTAAGCCAGCATCCTCAGTCCTTCTCTGCAGCCAGCATTCACAGTCAAGTTTTCACTGTTATCTGTTACTTCCCCTCTAGCGGCAGTCCCCAAAAGCTCCCAGGCAGAACGCGGCCACCCCAGGAACTCTAGCCCAAGGGAAACATCTGGTCATGTCATCACAAATGTGTCTGGTTCCCTCAGATCTATTACATATCCTACAGAGCACAACAGCAGGACTTTCAGGGATGCATTTCACCACCACATAGGCCAAGAGGGGCTGATGGACTGGAATGGGGTTTCCTTCAGTATCTAAGAGCCTTAATGAGCCACTGGCATAGCAACAAGAATCTGTATCCTTAAGACTGGGATACCTCAGGCACAGACAGGACAGGATGAAACATTCTGCCCATCAGTTAATAAAACCCTGTTAAGATTCCTGCATGCCAGTTTGTAACTGCTCGGTTCATCTTGTATAACACAGCATAGCAGTACAGACAGGCCTTACAGTGGCTCCAACTGCTCATACTTTAGAGCATTGAGATTTTAGTAGACTGAGAGATGTCAGTCATCACCGCATCATCCTTCAGTGCCTTGCTGCAAGGTGATGGCGAATGAGGAAACACCACAGTAAAGACAGCAACATTAAGTATTTACAGGAAAATACAGGTGTTTGAGGCCAATAGGAAATAACATTCAGTTCTTCCCCACATCCTCCAGATTCACATCCGTGTTAGGGCCTCCACTGCAGGCTACAGCAGTATGGACCCCGAGAAAACCCCCTACCGCTTTAGTCCTGCACCCTGTTTTCAAACCACAACTCTTTCAAGCACTGACACCCACATTCTTGCCTCCCACTCACCTACAGGAGCCAGTTATATAACCAACAACTCCACAAACTTAAATTCCTACCAGGGAGAGGAGAGAGGCACAAAGTTTTCCCCTTAAGCTACTGTAAAACACTAAGGTCTTGTGAAACCTCAGATCAGCTTCCTGAAGTCATTTCGATGCTTGCATTTGAGATGATTAAACAAAGTAAAAGAACTGCAAACACTCAACTTATTCTATATTGTTTAGGTGATTTCCGTCAGTTGAAGACTGGACTAGTCAGATCCATATTTAGCTGCGGTTTCATAGAGCACCACGAGGAGACCCCATCTAACAGGAGTCAGAGGCACCTCTGCAGAGGGGAACACAAGCTCTGTGCCCCACATTTGACACTCGGCTTCACTCCCGGGTAGCGCTCTGAACTCTAGCTCTAACGACATGCTTAAGCAAGCAAGTCTGCAATTAATCATTTAGAAATATAAACAAAGTAATACTTCTGCTGTTTAACAGAACATTTTTAATAACCACAACGAATTTTTAAGCTCTATCAGCTGTTTGGGGTCTGAATAAAGTGCTGCATGCCCCCTAACCAGGAAGAACTCAATGTCATAATTTCTTGTAATTTCTTATAATTTCTTTTAAGAAGCCTATTTGACAAACCTCATAAGCCTTCCTATGCTCAGAAGAAGTGTCCACCTTCAGTGACTCATCCCCAGCCAAGTCTATGGCTACCACAGAGTTGTTTCGATACTTCTTACAGAGCTCCACCACCTCTGGAGACCAGCCTGGAAAAGATGGCATCAAGATTCAGGAGGAAGCATTCATGAGAGTCATGTCCCGAGCACGTTTCTAAACAAATTTTGGACATACAATTAGAATGCTAGAGCTGTTTTCTTTGGTGTTTTCTAAAATTTAACGCTCAAAAAGAAGAAGTTAACAAAATCCTAGAAATATCTGCCATCTTCAGCCAAATAAATGCTGCACACAGACTAGCCTACTAAAGATTCAAAGGAAGAAAGTACATTCACTGGCTATAAAATTGGTTTCATCATGTTTTTCTCTCAAAAAAAAAAAAAAATCAGAAGTGGTGGCTGACTGCTGCAGTTGACCCAAGGTAAGCTGAACTGGACAGAGTTCAGTTCAGAACTCTTCAGAACAAGTGCAGTAACATGCTGTGTGGGAGGAGTCCCTCAAATCATTCCTGAGCTTTCACACAGTCAAAAGCCGGGCAAGGGGAGGGGAAAGGGAAGAACTGGTATGTCAGAAGTGTTGTATTGTTGAATGATTTGGGTTGGAAGAGATCTCTGGAGGTCCTCTGTACAAGCATCATTAGTCCATTGCAAAGCATGCTAGACTCCCCCAGCCAAGATGATGGATGCTACATCTGGCAAAAAGGAGCTGTTTAGCCACCTGGAAGAGTGAGCTTTAATGCTCACAAAGTTTTGTAGCTTTATGGCTTCAGCGACAACAAGAGTAATAAGTGCCCAACAGCTACCTCAGAGTTATCTCTGATCAGGATAGATTATGATCCCTGAGAAAGGAGATGGCATCTATTAGCTGATACAGCACTCACCCTTAGCAAAAAGGCCAAGAAACAGAGATAAACTCTAGTATTAATAATTAACAGGCACCTGTTGTGCACATATGATTCAGAAGTCATATTAACATACAAGAAAATGCATACAGTTTCATTTCCTTGTTTCATCAGTTCCATACTTGTCAGGTTAGAGCCATTATTTTATTGACAAGTTTAATATGAGCCAGTTCTGGCTGGCATTTCTGCCTTTCTGTCAACACTTCATAAATTACAGGGCGGCTTCTCACTGTGCAGCATGTCCTGAATGCTGCCACTAAAGACTCTTGTGTTAAGCACGTCACTGACTCCAGGTAAGAGTTTGTGCCCTGGCACCACATTTTCAGGTGTCTACAAGAGCAATTCCTATTGCTGTTCAAGTGCACTCTACATGAGTTGACTGCTCCAGCCACTTTCTGCATTTACCACTTCTGTGTTTGCAGGAACCGTAACTGCAGGAACAGGTGTAAAGTACACAAAGTTGTCTAGTTTCTACAAACAAGGAAAGAAGTCCTTTTCCTAGAAGCAGGAAATCCAAAGGTCAAGTTTTCAAACTATTGTTTGGTGTTGATTGTACAAGGCTGAAAAAAGAAAGCACTCTCAAATCTTCCAGTTTCCAGGGATATCATTTTTCAAATTTCTGGACACAAGTTAACCACATACTCATTAGCAAATCTTTTCACCATCTACCCTATTAAGCCTACCTGAAACCTGTGAGGATATGAAGATATATATAAAACCTTCATTTATGAAAGGCAGCTACTGTCACACAAACTCATTTTGACTGCATTTTTCCCTAGATAAAAATGTTCTCAGGGCTCAGCAACCCAGTGAAACACAGGAAATTGTTTTTGCCTATTTTGGATAATAGCACCAGTTACTGAAGAAGTTCAGGGTTACTGATTTTATCAAACATACTTAAATGTAACTTAAGTATATTTCACATGTGTTTTGAGCTGAAATCAGCAGAGTTTGCTACCAGCAATTCTTTGGCTAACCCGTAGTAAGACCAACTAAGCAGAATACTGTTGTAGGTGCGTGATCTCCAGCTGGGAAAGTTTCATTTCTCCAACTCCATAGGAAGTGCTAGATTTCATGCTTGTTCCTCCTCCGGTGACCATTTGTTCTCATGCCCTTACCCCACGCAGCGTCCTGGGTGCCCCGAAAGACCCAGGGAACATCCCAGCAGTCACTGCCGTCGGCCCAGCAGCCGCTTGCTTTGGCCTCCCCTTTGAGAGCAGCTTCAAGTGGCTTGAGGAAAGCCCCAGCCCTTGGGCAGGGAGCGAGGTACTAGCCGAAACTACATCTCCCGCAGCAGAGGAAAAGAGAACTCTTTTTGTCTCTTTAGCAAGACCCTTTAGCTAGTTCTTCAGATACTGGTTGTGTCAACAGATCCCCTCTTTCACATCCAGCTGACCCTTTCCTCACAGTCAGAGAGCACGAAGTCCCTGACTAAGAAAAGTGCCTTCGTTCCCGGCCCCGTCTCCCCTGCACAAAGAGGAACAGTCACCACTTGCCCACAGCACTGGTCCCATGGGGAAACCAGAGCCACGTGACTGATGCTGTCCCAGCATTTCTGCGGGGACCTGAACCCAAGGGACTTCACACACACCCAACAAGTCAGGAAAGGGGGAGCAGAGCAGCGGGTGGGCTGCAATACGTTACTTGGCATATGGCGCATGCAGCATAGAATAGACCTGACTTTGATGTTGAACTTCCTTTCTCCTTCCTGTAGTCCCTGATTAACGAGGCTAACAACTTCATCTGGAGTGAGGTCTCCCCTGCAGGAGGAGGGAAAAAAAAGAGAAGTCAGTAGCAGACCAGTAGGGCACAGTGCTGGAGACCCACCAGGGCAGCATGCAGGAGCTGCAGGCCCACCTCAGGGAAAGCCCAGCGCCGCTGCCAGCGAGGCGCGCGGGAGGCTCCCGCAGAGCCCAGGCTGCCACGGGGTCCCGCCTGCATTACCGCCCGGGCAGGGGAGCAGCTGAGCTCTCGCCGGGACCGCCTGGAGCCGAGGAGCGCCTTGCACACTGCTCTGTGCCCAGACTTGCAAGACGTCAGGCGCAAAAGCATGCGAAGAAGTCTCCTAAGACGGAGACAAGCCTCAAGGCAATGAGATACGCCTGCTGCCCAGGCACATTTGCAGCCGGAGATCTCTGTAAACAGGCCTGGCGCGGCTCCCGGTTACAGACCTGAAGACCGCTGGGGCTGGGGGAGGCTGCGCTGCCGAGCGCGCAGGCTGCGTTTCGGCCGGGAGTTACGCTCTGGCGAACCAAGCGTTCGATCGCCGTTTGTCCGAGTAAACGCAGGCGGGTGCCAGCCGAGGAGCGGCACCCGCTCTCTCGCCATGGTGCACAGCTTCGCGCTGCCACGGCCGGCGCGAGTGCGCTCAAAGCCTATCGCCCCTTGCTGCGCGAGGGGCCGCGGAGCTCGGCATCGATTTAGTCGGAGACACATGCAAAAGCGGGGGCAGCGTGCAAAGGAGAGATGAAGAACTGAGCGCCAGATTTACACGCTGCGGGCAGGGAGTCCGCGCCTGAACTCCAGCTTCCCTCACGCAGAGCGGCTTCAGCCAAGAGCTTAAGCACAGCTGCCTCACGCATGCAGAATTAAGCGCCCAAAGCGAGGCAGAGACATTACGAGAGGAAAAAAAATACTATTGATGGGGAAGAGAGATGGAAGAGCGCCGGCTCCCGCTGCGGTGGAGGAGAGAGAAGGCCTCGGTTACCCCGTAACCCAGGCTGCCCGCCCGGCCGCCCGCCCCCGTCACGACCGTGGCCCAGAGATTGGCCCTGCGGCAAGCTCCCTCTGCCCCAAGATGGATCCCCCCAGCCCGGCATGGCCTGGCGCCACCCCGGCCTCACTCACTCCTGCTGGCCCCAGGGAATGGGCTCCACCTTGCAGTTGGCCAGGAGGTGGGGGCTGTACCGCACCTCCACGTAGACGACGCCTTCCTTCGCCTTGGTTTCCACCAGCTCGTAGGCGATCCTCCTCACCGCCTCGCGGTCCCCCCTGCGGAGACGGGGAAGGGGCCGTGGTGCCCGCGTCAGCTGGGGGCCCTGGGCCCCGCGACGCCACGGCTGGCCCGAGGCCCGGCACTGCCGCCACCGCGGGCCGGGGAGGGCGAGAGCGGGGTACTCACGCGATCGCAGGCATGTAGTGATCGAATTTCTCTAGAAACTGGGTAAGCGTCAGGGGTGTTTTGTAGCTGACGTGCTTCAAGAGGTCATCGACGGTGCTGCCAGGAAGAGGAATGCCCCTTTTCCTAGAAACGAAGCCACACTTCACTGACAGGAAAGGCTATCGCGCTTTTAATCAGCTTATTGCGTAGAGCAGACATATCCTGAGCTGGCAGCATTAAACCCTTCCTTCGCAGAAGCGATGCGGCACAAGCTGTCCTTCCAAAACCTCCCCGCGGGTGCGGCCTGGACCTCACTGGGAGGAGGCCACCCAAACGCAAGCGCATCGCGATGCAGCGAGCCCAGCGTGACCCAGCAGGAACAGAGCTGGGGCACGTTTTTTTTTTTTTACAGCTTCAGAGGGAGTTCATTTAAACAGACTCTGGATTATTTCTTGGCGCTTCCGAGTCCTAGAAGCAGAATTGCCAAAATACTTCAGGGAGGTTAATTTCCACTCGCGCAGCCTCGAGAGCCTGTCACGCTGCAGAGAAGCTCCCAGGCACGGGGCGTGCGGACGGCAGCGCGGCGGCTCTCCGTGGCTACCTGCCGGCAGCCCCGAGGAGTAAGGCTCAGCCGGAGGCAGCTGGCGGAAAGCGGACATGGCGGCATTTCCTCCGACGGGGACACCCTTCCACTCGGAAGCGAACGGCAGTCCCAGCGACTGCTTTTGCCAAAGAGATGGCGATGGTAAAGCCCATCCGAACTCTACCATGAGAGAAGAGCCTGCTTTACCTCCGGCAGCAGCACGCGTCTCAGGCAGACAAAGTGTCCCCGTGAACAGCCGGGGTCCCTCCACTGAGCGCTCTGGCTCGACGGGGCTGTTTGCTGAGGTTGCTGCATGTTTCCGAGGCAGGCTTCAGCCTCCTGCCACTGTCTTCTTGCATATTAATGCTAACATAAATTAGGAATAATAACTAGACATTGCTTTCTAATCCTCTTTCCTTCCCAATCCTGCCACGATGAATTAGAGTTGACTGAAGTATGTTTCTCTGCTAACAGAGACAAAGCACCACAGACGGTTTTAGCCTCCTGATGCCAGCAGCCATCCCAAGGAGCAAACTGCAGGAAAGCAGCCCAAATGTCACTGCTCCTGGGCTAAGCAAACACTGCTCACTTCCCCACTTGGGCCGGAAGGAAATCAGCCTTACGCTCAGCGTTCAAACGCAATCAGCAGAGATTAAGTTGCTGACACTCAGCAGGAGATGTTTGCCACTGCCAAGGCACGGGCCTTCTTCCCCGTCTTGCCCTTTGCAGCCCAGGGACACATCCTCCGTCTGTTCCAGTAACTGTGTCTGCATCTTCCTCCACCTGCCTATGGAAGGTTTCCTCCCAGAGCCCTGTCAGCAATGCTGTTTTCCTGACTTCCTTCAAACGCTTCCCGAAGAACAGCTGCCAGGCTGTTGACAGCTGCAGCCCTTTGGGACGATCCACACACAGAGACACTGGATTAGGCCCCTGTCTGACAAGCTCTGATGAACACAGCCACATGGCTTTTGGGGTTACTGTCCCCCGGGTCACCCTGCTTGTTGGCTAGGAGCACGCTCAGCCCACTGCAGCTCCATCCCACGAGCTGGTCTGCCACTGCTCTAAATGTTTTTGCGTAGCAGGCCAGGCAGGGAGTGAAAATTCAGAGTCATACCTGACCGAATTCGAGCCAAAGTTTCTAAAAACTGCAGAGTTAAGCCACTGCCCATGGGGGCTTATACCTCCCAACAGCTTCATGTTATTTGTATGTGGTCAGCCACCATCTGACAAACTTACTTCTAGCTCTTTACCTTTAAAAATAGACCACAAGCAGCTTCCCATGTCCAGGCTGACGTAGTCTCCTATGCAGCCCCATTGCTTTTAGGTTCATGTTCACCCATCGAAAGTCCATGAATAGTGTACACACTTGCTCCACGCAAGGGAACTGCAACCCACCAGCTGGCAGCTCCAAGAGACAGCAGGGCTATTTAAAAATACGCTAGAACACAGCATACACTTGAGCAACGAAGGTTCCAGTTCTAAGCAAGAGAGAAATGTGGGGCTGTCAAAGGGCTGACATCTCCCGGGCCTCAGGGCTCCCAAGACCCTCCTGGGGGCCATACAGGCATTTTTCCTACGTTGGTGACAGGGACTGAGCAGAGCCCCGAGGAAGCCAGAACAGTGGGTAACTCTCATTCATCAGGACTTTTACCCTGGTACTTCAGCCTGCTAACTCCTGTGATAAGGGCAGAACCGAGAAAAATCCTTACTCAGCTTCCCACATGGACATCCTGCAATAAATGAGACTGACTTTTCTGAGCTACCTTATTTATTCCAACAGCACTGCAAAGTTTATGTCTGGTTGCCCATTGGAGAAGAAGCTTTAGAAAGATTATTCCTCTTGGAAACACATTGCCTTGGAGCCTACTGGGCTTACAGGATGCCATAACCATTTCCTTTCCTCCTCAAAAATGACTTCTTGTCCAAAGTTACCCAAGTTGTGCCTATGAACTGTTTCCTGAGATCTTTAAACTTGCCACATTCTTGATATGAGGGTATCTGGTAGTGCCCATTAGCTTTTCAAACACTCACAGCTAGAAGAAGTCTTGAGGCTTTTTTTGTTTCCAGCTATGGAGCCAGGTTCTTGCACCAGTTAATCATTTACCCTGGTGTTTCCCACACATAAGCCATACTTAAGCAAGAAGGCAAGTACAGGCTCAGTCAAGGGAGCAACCTGTATTAAGTCACTGCTGAGTGCTTTCCTGGGTCACCCTCACATTAGCATGACTTTTTGACTGTTAGGATCAAACAAACAGCCATGCTGAACAGTAGCAGTCTGGGGTTTAAATGCCCGCATCAGCAGGTGAAAGAGGAACACCCAAATTAATTTTTCCTCCGAAGACTATGGTATGATACCACCACTGAGAGGACATTCCCAGGAAGTTTTCACTTCAGTCAATTTTACAATTGGGAACGTGGAAAAAGAAATGAAAAATAAAGTAAAACCTGACTGTGTCATTTCTTAGGTACACATCCAAGGCAGATAGCTCTCTCCTTATGTGACACCTTTTCTCTTTCATCATGGGCGGCTCCTCTTAGCTTGTCCAGCTTGCAGACTGATGACCGCTGTGCTGGGTCACTGCTTGCTCACACACCTCCTATCAGTTCAGCCCAGCTGCAACACTGTGGTGTGAGAATAGAGCGCTTTCCAGAGTACACAGCCAGAGGACCGATCTGTGCAGAGATTAGTCTGACCAGTCGGGTTTGCTGCCTGCAAACATGGGGAAAGGCCTATCTTGGCCTGCCAAAACAAGCTTTTTGTCTTCGAACTGGACAAACAGAAGGCACGGGAGTAGGTACCGATCTGTATGACTGCTTGTCCCATGCACTAAATGAAAACAGGGTGTTTTTACTGAACAGTTAGAACCTGCTAGCCAAAACATGTTTCATGTTGTGATAATCAGGGTTTGGGCAAGGCAAAACCCAGGGAGTGTCTCCTTCCCTGGAAGTCATTCTATCCAGGCGCACGTTAGGAGTGCAGGTATCCTGCTCAAGACACTGAAGCAATAAATTACTCACAGCTAACCAGAGCTTTCCCCCACCGCCAACTCACTTGCCAAAGTGCAAGATTGTTTCTGGTCTAATGGCTCCATCCAGGTGGACATGAAGTTCTACCTACAATAAAATAAAGAGAAATCAGTGATGTATTCTTAGAGCCACAGCAAAAGTTTAGAGATAAGCAGCTGGTGCTAACACAGGTATAAATGCAGCTAATACAGGGAGAGAGTCATGAAAAGGAAGTAAAAAAAGATTGAAAACCAATATCACAAAATCTATTTTTGAACATCTGTGTATTGTCCCAATATTTGTTTTTATTCCTGTTGCAGCTCACACATTTAACAGATCTTTAGAAATTCATCTATTTTCAGTAATATTCACACAGCTTTAGAAACTGGCCTATTCTAATGAAGTTTGCATGGCTTGGAGTTTGGGAAGACTGAACAGACCAAACCCCAAATACCTTTGCCTTCCAGATGGCTCCTTCTGGAACTCACAGACCCTCAAGCATCAATTAATTTTTTTCAGAAGTTATTTAATGAGGACTTTGACTTCACTTCCAAGAATCAATGCCTGCTATATTGTTAATTACTTGGTATTATCGCAGCATGTAAGCTTTTAATCCTGCACAAGGATTCCAGAGGCAAAAGGTGCTGTAAACAATAAAAGGAACAGAAGATGCCCCATAGAGCTAACAAGCTGGTTTTAAAATACAACACTTCAGTTTTGACTCATTAAAAATGGGACAGTGATTGAGATCACTCTGCAGCTGTTTCCAGATTATTGCTGAAACAATGAATTTTGGAAAAAAAGTCAAGGAAAACCTAACAAATGTCATTTGGAAGTAAAGCTAGGAAGGAAAACATTAGTTGTAAGATGTTTCAGCTGGGTCTTCCTATTTCCAGAACTGTTTTCTTTTAAGCAATAGGATAGCGAGTAGCCTACAAAATAACTTTTTTTCTTTCTTTCATTATTCTTTAAATGGAAGGAGAATCTGAAGCACTGATCAGTTACTGGGAAGCAATGGCTACAAGACTGGCTTCGTTCCCTCCAGGTCTTTCAGATGTGGATGAAATGGGGCATCTCTGTACTGAGATGCCCAAAGAGCGACTGCCACACCTGCATGGGACAAGATTTCAGCCATTAGCATCTAGAAGAGATTAATGTGGGGTAACACGGGGGCACTTTCTCTAGTCCTTTAATATTGCGTGCAAGTCAAGCACACTTACGTAGTCTATCAAAAACTGGAGAGAATGGCCAATGAAACTGAAAAGCAGCAACTTTAAATAAAAACAAAGCTTTTGCTAGTTATAACACTGTGCAAATTATTCCATGCAGATAATTGCTACAGGATGTTAAGAATTTAGTAGGATTCAGAGAAGGACTGGATATTTGTATGAATAACTAAACCACCCACAGTTACTCATTAATATCTACAAACCCTCTGGTGCCAGGGTATGTATCAAACAATAACTGAGAGAAGCTGGCAGAAAAATAAGCAAGCAGTCCCTACAAGCAGGCCAAATCTTAACTGTCCACTTCAAGGCCCTTCCGCCCTCCTTTGAAGCAACTGCTTCCAGCCGGTGAAGGAGGAACAACACTGGCCCAGCACCCTGCTTGGAGCTGCCAATCACCGTCTCTGGAGTTCGTGCTCATGACCCGAAAGCTCACACCCATCCCCATCTCTTCCAGGGGTCCCAGACTCCTGCCAGGCACGGGAAGAGACCCATTTTCTGCACACGTCTGATTCACAATCAGTGTCTTCATTGACCACGGCTGCTGCAAAAGACCGTCGCTACAGGAGTGGGACAGTGCTCGGGTTCAGGCCACCTACATAGGAAGGCCATGAGGCTGTCACTGGAGATGCGTGCTGGCTGGAGAGCAAAATGCAGATAACAGGCTCACCGCAGCTTGATGTACTGATCCTGCATCTTCGTTACAATCAGCAAATCCAGGCGTCATGAATATCCCCATGATGGTAAGTACCCCACAGTTCATTTAAATACACAGACACAGTGATAATGTACATGGGAATGACAGTTCTGTTTTTCTTTTTATTGCCTCAAATTCGGTAGCCAGAGTTATTTCTTCTGCCTTGACTTGCAAGTTCTGAATGAGGCTAAATTTAGTTCCCTCCTGGGAAAAAAAAAAACAAACCACCCTCTCCATACTGCTGGGCTCTCCAAGGACAGCTCAGCTCCACTAGAAAAGTGACACTGCAGAGGGTCACACTACTGTGATGGGAGAGTCTCATGCAGCCAGACCCAGAGGACTGCAGTCACTGCCTCAGACCACGCGAAGCAGGGCCCCGCATCACCTCCAGGACGGCCTTCCCTGCAAGTCCTCTCCCAGTCACGCTTCTCGTTCCACCTACCAGTGCCTCCACACATGCCTCTGCTAGCGGGTTGTAAGAAGATATCCCTGTTACTTCTCCTACTCCTAAGACACGATCTGAATCTACAGAGATGAAGATTTTAAAAGGACAAAATCTGATCTTTCCCCCAAGTTATGCAATTCTGCTTACTGGGACTAAATGTCCTGAGAAGCAGCAGAAAATAACAGGCTATGGACATGATCTGCATCACCAGATGTGGAAGCCTGGAACGCTTTACACTCATGGGCTCCAAGTCCAATTTCAAAACCATGTAAGCTCCATTCCTTAAGGTTTTTAACAACCCTTGTGACCTCCTGATGGAGTTACAGGCTTTACTCACTCATGCTGGATATAAAAACCAAGCAAGCTGAATCGACAGGATCTTCTCACTCCAAGTATTTCCAAATTGTTTGCTGCAAAAACATCCTAGCATGCAAAACACTTAACGTGAAAGCAAATTAAATGGTGTCCATACACGCAAGCCATCTGCTTTCTGCCGCTGCTGCAGGCGAGGTGCCTGTAAAGCAGCAAGGCTCCCCTCCGACTCGAGGAAGAGGCTCTTCCTCCACTGCCACCCATTTCTTTGCATCTGGAGGTACCTAAACTGCAGTCACAGAAGCGATAAGAAACTCTTGTGTAACCCAAACTCCAAGAGGTTACTTAGGATCGGTGCTCAAAGGGAGTCCTTTCTGCAGCTGGCAACTAGCTGATCTAGGCTACTCAGATTACTGCAGGACATTTAGCAGAAGCAGTGGAGGTGTGCCTACATAGGAAGGACTAAGGACACATCTGTAGCCTGTTTCCTCAGACAGCCTGCACTGGAGAAGGATGAAATCAGCAGAGGCAAAACGGAGCAACCCAGCTCCCTTAGAGGCACTGCTTGCAAACCCTGCAGGTTTCCCATGCTGTAAGAGGCCATTTGCTGCAGACTTAATGCTTTATCCAAAACAAACACACGAGAAGAGAGCTGAAGTACAAGACTTTCCCAGATATAAGTGGAGGGCATGACCTTGCTTCAAGTCAAGGAAAGTACCCAGACAAAAAAACCCAACAGTTTCACTGAACTGCGGCTCTGTGACACGATGCCTGAACAAGCAGAACTACAGAAGTACGTACAGGCTATGTCTGAACACGGGTGCCCAGCAGCATTTCCAGTGCTCTGCTCTCGGCGTGCACAGAGATTCATCCCAAGTCCTCTGGTTTGTTTGGAAAGGGAGCCAAGGCACACAGATTAAATGGGAATCTCAGTACTTGATCCAGGACCCGACTGGGACCAGAGGCTGCGCCAGCCAGACGCTCGGAGAGGAGCCAGAGAGGTCTCCACCGCCAAGTACGCCGCGGCCAGCGAGGCCTTCGTTTTCACAACAAACCGGAAAGTTAATACATTTGTTCTGATGAAGAACTAGAAAGGATCAGAGATCTCAAATGCTTTCCCAGGGCAGGAGCACTGCTCTTCCCCTGCTGCAGGGAGGACCTTTGAGGCCACCTTTGGCAGAGGCCTGGCATGGTGTGGTCACTCTTCAGCCTCTCTTCTGCGCAGCCGCAGTGCTAAGCTGAGAGCAAGTTTACCGACCTGCTGGTGCGTAACAAAACTCTGGTGCAATTCGCTAAAATATCTAAGTTTTCCTAAAAAGGAGTCCGAAGCTAGAAGGATGAGTTCAAGAGATGTAAGATACCATAAGACATGTATCCTCAGCACAGACAACTCCCAGCAAGGTTGTCAGTGGAAAGAGAGGGCTTTTCATTTTTCTGCCAGAAAAGTTTTAGATAAACCACAGCATCTGACCTATTAGCACAGATACTAGCAAATGGTTTCAGCTTAAAAGAAAAGAGAAGCTTTAATGATTCTGGGTTGACCTTTCTGTCTTTAAAACATGGTCATGTTTTATTTGAAACTTAACAAGCTTCAGAAAAATTCAAACACAAAATGAGGTACTTCAGTCCAAACAAATATGTTTCTTTCAAGCTTGATTAGAGTTAATTTAGTGAAACGAAGGGGAAAAAGTTAACTAAACATTCAAAATATTTTCCGTTGTAGTCAGCCCAAACAGTATTTCCTCTCCTACTCTATGGTTTGGTCAGCAAATCATGACAGACCAGTTAACTGCTCAATTTACCTATTATGTGGCATAAGAAATCACCATCCAGGCGGATTCACTTGAGGGAGTTTACTTATTAGGCATTCATTCTTTTAGGTTCAATTTTGTTGTTGTTGTTGTTTTTTAAATACACTGTGAATGCAATCAGCCAGCAACTGATTACTGCAAAACCTGCAGAGCCCTAGTGGCATGGTAAAAGCAAAACTAACCTCACCTTTTATTTTGACCATTTCCAGCAGATGTTAATAGATAAACCATGCAGTTGTTGAAGTTGCATAATTTCAAAATCCTATCAGTGACTTTGCCCAGGACTATTTATCAGCACACTAAAAGGTGATAATTTAGAGCGTGTTACTTGTATTGGTTTCAATAACAGGAAAATAGAGTAATTATAGATGTCATTGGTCAATTATTAAATAATCAGGAAATAAAGCAGAAAAATGTTAACAAGGGTCAACACTTGGCAAGAGATAAGATGAATGCCAGCCACTGCAAAAAGGAAGACCTGTGTTCCCCCAAAATTGTTCTTATAAAAACACACTATCAGGAGCTATGTAAATTGTTATCTGCAGCATAAACTTGCCATCAACCCTCGTTTTAGAAGTGACACGTGAGACTAGATCAAGAGGGCTGGGAAGTGAAGAGACGCAGTATTATCCCCCGCCCTCGCAAAGTGCACAAATGCGAATTTCTAGACAGACAGATTTGCCAAACACTAGGATGCAGGTTCGAGTCTAAACAACAACAACAAACACATACAAAAAAGAAAAAGAGAGAGAGGGAGATGGCAAACTTCAAGACCCACACAACATACTGCTTCGCTGCAAAAAAAAATATTCCTGCTTTCTATGGAAGCAGTCACATGGTACAATCTTTAGTACCATTCCTCTCGGCACCAATCACTCAGCCTCCTCCGGCACCCTCTGTCCTTAGACCTCAATATAAGGCTCCCAGTGCCATTAGGCCATAGGACACTAATAAAAGGAGGAGGCTTGGCATCCCCCTACTGCAGGGAGAGCTTCAGCAGGGACCGCAGGGCTCCGATCCCCACTCCGAGCTGCTGGAGACCTCTCACCTCCAAATGAGGCAATGCTGCCGAGCAATAAAACAGAGACCTTCCACTTCGAGCACCAAAACCGCATTTATTACTGCTGCCCCATTTGATAAGCAGAGACAGGAAGGTAATCTAAGAATTTGCTCTGCCTTGCATTAGTGAAGTTATCAGCAGCCACAGCAACGAGTAAGCACACGGCTGAGCCCAAACACAGCCTTTGGTCCCTGCGGACACACATGCTGCCCACACTCAGACTTCAACCCGCACAAAGAGCCACCGCGCTCAAGCTGCGGGCTGGCATGGGTGTGAGAATCAGCTGGGGCGAAGGCAAACGCCACGTCGAGCACGTCACATCCTGATGCCCAGGCGGGGCGACCAAAGTGCTTTGTCGAGTCTTGCACAGCAGACACCAGGAGCTAAAGCTGTTTTCTCCTGCTAACAGCCGTGGCTCCGTGCAACCACCTGAGACTTCAGCCAGTACGACAGCTTATTGGCATTGTGGCTGTTCCTCCAGGAAAAACAGAGCCATGGCAAGGGGCTTCAGGCAGTGAGTTCTGGGAAAACACTCACGTCTCTCCACAATAAGGAACTCTTTTTTAGTTTTGCACCCAGAGCAAATACCTGCATTATCTGTTCAGCAAGGCCACTGGGTTGCAGGGGCAGAGTGTCCACCCAAACCCTCGGAATAAAGCCAGTGAGCCACAGCAGAACTAGCACCTCGACATCTGGATTTGGTCATCAGGAGCTCTCTTAACCATCGAGGGACACATCCAGCTACTGCAAGTTCTGGCCCTCCCTCCTCATTCCCAGGTACAAAGGACATATCAGGGATGGCCATACCTTAGCCCAGTGCGTATCATTCCCTTGACAACAAGGTCTGTCCACTGGTGCTGAGAACTGCCCTTTTGTGGCTTTCTTGTAAACCATTAGTGTTTGAAGAGCACAATCACGCAGCAAGGGTAAAGAACGCCTAGCTTCTGATGCAACCACCACCATATGCTCTTTCCTCACCCCTCCTCACACCCCAGCCCTGTGCCTCACCTTGAAGGGGGACAGGCCCCCACAAGGTCTCCAACACATAAAATGAACCTTGCAAGAGCTTGTGGGAAAACCTGCCCGAAGCGAGCAGCAGCCCGAGTTTATTTTGGAAACAGTGACCCAACGGCAGTGCTACATCATCTGTCGGGAAGGCACATGCCTGATACCAGATGTCTACATGCACATCCCACGCTCTGCCCACTTGTGCTGTTCGCTGGTGGGATGGAGAAGCCGAGGTGCTGACACGGCTGCCTGCCGCACCGCTGCTATTCACCCTTGCTGCCCATCTGAGCAGCCCTTGTACCAGGTGGACAAGCCTTGACCAACACCTTATTCTGTGCCGATGACAGCAAGAGGCAACGTGTTTCTTCTGTGCAGCAGAGGTAGCCCCTACACTCGTTGCAGGCAGGGCACCACCGGGGGAACGTGCACTGCAAGCGAGCTGCCGTGTATTTGCCCAGCCAGCGCGAGCTCTGCTGCCCGTGCTGCACGCCCGCAGTGCTGCGCAAGGCCCAGCACGCTGGGATTTCAGCTGCAGCGGGCGAAGCACTGCCGCACACCCGCCCCTGCGCGTCACTGCTTGTTTTGGTGGCAAACAAAAGGAAAAGTACCCAGGTGGCCCCAAAAAGCACGTGTAGACTGGCCTGCAGAAGGGAAGAGCCCTCTGCCACAAACTCCCCGAGCTCGGGCTGGCTCGCGAAGGGTCTGGGCACTGGCGCAAAGAGGAGCCAGCAGCGAGCACTCGGCAGGCGTGGGAGCCCCGGGGGAGAGACACAATATCTGCTCTAGCTCTGGAGACCCCCTGATCCCAGCCTCCGAGGAAAAAGGCTGATGGTCTGCACCCAAGGAACCGCAGTCCCTTCTGCTCTGTCATGTATCAGAGTCACCCTACTGCAACCCCAGCAGCTCCCTTTTCATCCGCCGCAACAGCTGGAAGTCAGCTAGCTCCTGCCTGACAAGCCCCGTTCCCACGTCAGCGGGGCTGAAAGCTGCCCCAGTCACCAGCAAACATCTCTAAAGCACAGCACTGCTCATTCCCAACGGCAGAGGGTCCTGGGGAATGAATGGGGGCAAACAGGGTTCACTCTCTGCCTTCAGAGCTGATTTTTTTTTGTTGTTGAGCCTGACTTAGCAGGCTCACAGGACTGAAAGGGACTGCCTGACTCATGAAATCCAAAGTCTCGCAATCGCAGGCAGCCAGACAACAGAAGACTGATCTTAGCAGAAAAACTGCACAGTTTTTCCTAGGTCTCTCTTCTGCATCCTACTTTTCCCTAGATTGGAAAAGTAGGAGGATGCACAAGTGAAAGAAGAACTTAACATGCTTCCTACAGCCAAAAATTTAAAATCACTAGGGTAAACCAATAATTTTCTGTTCTTAGTGGAGTTGATGAAATGCCATGAACATCTTTCTAAATTGAAGTGGCCTGAAAAAGGCTTTAACCATTAGCAGACGTTAATGCTCCCTGGATTTCAGTATCAAGGTTTGCCTGCTATCATATGGATAACCTCCCAAGAGAGGGAAACCTCATACAGCAGTGGAATGAAACATGAATTAAAAACACATAAACAGGCTTTTTCAGCTCCGCTACACTTTTTTGGTGTGAGCTCAAACTCAGAGATAAACGGCTGGGGGAGGTGTCAGTGGACACAAATGGCCCCAGAGCTTCCCTTTGGGTTTCAGAGGCAATCTTGTTGCCCTGGAAAGCTGCAAGCGCTCGCCTCCTCTCAGGTGAGACCCACCGTGATGCTCACGCCACCTCCTCTGTCTCCTCTGCTCCCGCGGCTGCTCTGCGCCCAGCTCCTCGCTGCCCACGAAGAGCCGCACTGTCTTGCTGCCAGCAAACGAAGAAAGGCAAAGTCCAAAGCAAGCCAAACAGAGAGAAAACCTGCTCCCCAGTACTGCAGCTTACCTGAGACCACAGCCGAAGTGCAGGGGCGTTCTCCAGTTAACGCAGCGCTCTCCCACGAGACACACTGTTGTGACTAAATGAGCCTGTTTTGTCTTCTTCCCTCTCACCTCTTTTATAATCTGATTAATAAAAATGTTGCTATATGATCCTACTTTGGATGTATTTATATAGCAAATGGTGAAAATGAAACACTGGAGAAGCATACCAGCAGTAACCGAGATGGTATCCTGGTGTCTGAAGAATAACTGAATTAAGTGATTAAAAAAAATAAATCCAAGAGTAAAATGTAAATTTACTAGAACAAAGTAATGGTTACACAGCTGGATCCTTCAGAAACATCCCAAAATCCATATTCGCAGCCAGGTCACCAGCACATCCCCGGCTTGGCGCCGGGACGTCCCGCCGCAACGGGGAGCGGGACGGGCAGCGCCTGTCGGCAGCGGGAAGCCCGGGGTGCGCGGGGCAGCCCCCGCGGCTCCTGCTAACGCGGAGAGGCAGCACCTCCCCGCGGAGCTCCCTGCCGCGGGACCCGGCCCCAGATCCAAGCACGCTCCCGGAGGAGCGCCGCGCCGATCCGCGCCGCCCGCGCCGCCGGGGGGCACCGGGGCGGGCACCCGCTCCCGCCCCGGGCCATGCCCCGGCTCCCACCGTCCCTGCACGGAAGCCGAGTCCCGGGCCATGCACCGGCTTTCAGCCCCCGTACACGCACCAGCTCCAACTGCCGGTGCACGTCCCTGCTCCCACCGTCCCTGCACGGAGGCCGAGTCCCGGGCATGCACCGGCTCCGACTCCCGGTGCACGCCCCGGCTCCCACCGTCCCTGCACGGAGGCCGAGTCCCGGGCATGCACCGGCTCCGACTCCCGGTGCACGCCCCGGCTCCCACCGTCCCTGCACGGAGGCCGAGTCCCGGGCATGCACCGGCTCCGACTCCCGGTGCACGCCCCGGCTTCCGCCCCGTGCACGGCGCCTAAGCCCCGGGGCACACCCGCGTCCTCAGCCCGGTGCACGGCGCCTCAGCCCCGGTCCCGGTCCCGCCCCGGGGGGCCGCAGCCTCACCTTGGGCTCCCCGAAAACACGCTCCATTTCACCGCCGCCGCCGCTCCCGCCGCGCCGGCAGCGCCTCGTCCGTCCCCGGCAGGGACCGTCCCGCCCCGCCCCGCCCCCGCGGGGGGGGGGAAGCGGTGCCCGTGCAGCGCCGAGCACCGCACCCGCGTCCCCCGCGCCCCCTTCCCCGCTGCCGCCGCCGCTTCCTTCTGCTCCCCCGGCTGCGCGGGGGCAAAGCCCCACGGCCCGGCCCGGCCCGGCCCGCGGCTCCGGCGCCTCTCGGCGCTGCTCGAAGGCCTGTGCCCGCCGCCAGACCTCGCACCCTGGGGCCCTTAGCCACCGCCTCGAGGCGCCTCCTAAATTCAGCCCGCTAATCCTTCTCGCTCACGTTTCGCTTGGGAACTCTAAACCCAAAACTTCAGCTGAAATTCTGGGCAGAATTATTCCTCTGAAGGTTACGTCAAAGGACAATATAATGTGATAAAATAATAGCTTAGCTCGCAGAACCGGCATGCAATTGCAGGATTTTTCTGTGGTCTCAAGTCATACAACAATATTTTTATAACCTAAAATGGATTTAATTGTTTAGATTGAGGAGCAATCATCCCTCACCCCTTCACTGCTTGTAAGGTTGCTGCTCAGCGTCTCCTGTGTTTCATCGGATAGCTTTGGGGCTTTTTTAGTCCCTCATACACCTGCTTTTAGCTCCTGCAATCTCAGGCTCCAAGTTTCATTTCTTCTTTTACTGACCCAGCCACCTCCTGTGCTGTTCCTTTGCTTCCTTTCCTCCCCTCCCAATCTCCCCCAGAGCCTCCAGCACCAGCTCCCACAGTCCCGGATGCAGCAGAGCATCACTCCCACCACACGACAGACAGGACCATCAACCCCCCCTCCCAGGATCTTATTCCTGCATCCTTCAGGGCAGGGGGACAGCCCTGGCTCAGCCTGAGCTATTCCTACAAAACCTCAGACCTAGACATGATGTCCCCGGGGCACTGTGCAGGCAAGGGGGTACAGAGGGTGTCCTGTTGCAGGCGGGTGCTTGGGGATGCGCAGGGCAGCCTGCATCTTGAGGGACAAACTGCTCCTTCAGCCCCATGAGCTGCTGACAGCAAATCTGCACTACAAACTGTAAGGTGGAAGAGCTCCCCAGAGAGAGCTTTAGGGAGTCACTCAGGTCCTTGGAGTAGTCTAACGAAGATGAGACCCAAACCACCCGCAGGGTGCTAATCAAACAGCAACATTTCTGAACTGGCTGCAGAGCCAGGCAACGATGGCCTTATTCTGCAAGTCTCAAATTCACCTGCTCAGGTGAGGCCCTCCCTAACCCAGGCCCCAGGTCATGGAGAGCCTTGGAGATGAAAGTCACAATATCAGTGTAAAACATTATTACTCATGCTGGTACATAAGCAAAGAAAGCAGTCTGGCCTGGAGGTGGGAGCACTACCACAAATGGTTGGAGAATAGTTTCCTCTTCTTCTCCAGCTGTGTTTACAGCAGAGAGGGACACTGTTTGTAAAAGCCTGTTGTAGGGGATTAGCTATGCCAGGGCCCTGCACACCAGAGATGGGGAAGACCTTGGTGCTCCTCCAGCCAGTGCCTTTTGCAGCAGCTTCACAGCCACAGTTCACATTTGCTAGGAAGGTGGAAAGGTGATGTGAAAGAGCCCAGAGGAGCAAGTGGCTCTGAAGACAGAGGCAGCCAAGTGATGCTAGACACTAGTTAGCAAACATAGCAAGTGCTGCGGACTCATTGCTCTTCAGGGAAATAGCACAGCAGTCCTCCAGTCACTCCTTTTTGCCCCTAAGAGCAGGAATGGGATTTCTGTCACATAGGCACAGAAAAACCAGCAATTTTTCAGCTCAGGTCCCAGTACCCAAGCTAATTTGTGCACTCTAGCAGAGTCTGCAAGAAAAGCACAGTCTCAGGCACAAAGTTTGGCTGGGGAACAAAGTTCAAAATTTTTTTTTATTTTATTCCTGTTTTCTTGTATTAACTTTCAGAAATTCCCTGACACCTTTCTGAATCCATCCTGTACAGCTAAAAGCACATTAGCCACATTTAACAGTCAAAAATATTCTTAAAGCAGTGGCTGGCAGGGGACAGGAGTTACCCGCAAAGGTCAGTTAACAGTGCTGCTCTGGGGTTTCCTCTCATGGAAAGCAGGGAAACAGCAGCTCAGGCCCCCAAGAATCCAGTGGGATGAAGCCGCAGGAGAGGTGCTACCCCAGGCCTGTAGCAAAACAGCAGGAATAAGCAGCAGGTATTTTCTGCTCTAAAGCTTGTGATTTCCTGAGCCACCAAAAGAAATTTTCCAGGCTTCCAAAACTTTATAAGGGAATTTTACCTAAATTCAGGACTTAGGCATGCAATGAGTTTCTGGGCAGAAACCAAATATTTGAATGTGCAAATTAGCAACAGGGCATGAAACCACACTGTCCTCACAGCAAGGTGAGCTCTGGCTCACATAAGCCATTTCACTTCCCAGGCATGGGCATTTTTAGCATCCACTTGAAAACACTGGAGAATGCCACCCCACATCACATTTTTGGATATCTGACTTGCAGTCCATAATATCTGTATCACAGACAGCCCTGGCACAAATACATGGTGCTTTTTAGTGAGCTTCTGTGGTTACAGCCTCTTGAAAGAGGTCATTTACAACAGAAGGAACACAGTTCAGTTAGAGTCTTTATTTGCATTTAAAGGACATTACAAGGTAAAAATAACACATGGGTGATCTTCTATCAGGAGAAAAGTTGTTAGCAAGGATCAAAAAGAAGCAAATGGAGCTAAATGGCCCCACAGAACAGGGAGTGGTAGAGCAAGATTTTTCTGCTGAGTACCTGTGTGGGCTACAACCTCAGCTCTTCCCAGGAGAACATCAACATCAGGCTCACTGTTTAGAGCATGCAACTCTGTTGCGGAGCCTTAAAAATAAGGTTCAGGGTCAGGCTGATTTTAATTAGCCTGATCCTGACCCAGTCTATCCATCTTTATCACTGCCTTAATCAGGTGGTTGCTATGACTGCTGTACTATTTATGTGAAACCAACTTCTTCCTATCAAGAACACTGCATCTCTGCAGTCTGGAAGGCTAAAGAAGAACAAGAATCCATATTAAGTAGCACACACTGGCTGTGGTTTGAACTGAAATGCAGTAGTATGCTAAATAAGGCTCTTGCAGCTTGAAAAACTGATCCTCCATGCACGAGGAGATGCAGACCACAGACAAGATGTGGTCACTCTGCTCCTTGCCAGACAAGCAGGACTGGAACACCTTTCCCAGTGAGCACCCAGTCCCTAGTGCTCATCCCTGCTTTGCCCGGAACAGCGCTCCCCAGCTCTAGCAATATACTCATGCCAGGAAGCCAGAGGCCTCCATTCACCACAAGCACTTGCTTTCATTCATCAGCTGGCTAATTATGTCAGCCCCAAGTTTCAGATCTTGTTTGCTCTCCCTTCCATTTTCAGTCCTGCTTTTCAGTCACTTGCAGAGAGGTATCCCTGTGCTTGGTTCAGCTTCAGGGAATGGTGCTTTTGAAGCAAGCAAGAGAGCAGAGACCAAACCCCCCTCTGTCAGAACAGATGCTCCCCAGAGCCTTGCTGTTAGCAGGAACAGAAAGCAAACAATAAGCAGTTTTAGTCCTGACTAAACCTGTGTGGTGCTGAAGAGCTGGGAATCCACTTGATCTAAGCAGCCTCAGGTTGATTATGGACAGGTCAGGGAGAAAGCGTGGTAGGAAGGGCTCCAATGTGATTTTTTGCACTCAGTTCGAGTCTCCACCCTGAGTTGGCAGAGCTTCTCCCAATCTGCACAAGCAGGAGACACAGCATCCCAGGCAGGAGGGTGGACATTTGGGCAGCCGCAGGACCATCAGGCTCCGCTTCCTCCACCAGGCTGCTGGGACAGGGCTGAGCTGGAACAGAGCAGGTGAGTGAGCAAGTGCACACACCAGAGGGGCTGTGGGTGTGAGAGGCCCCCAGTGCTGCATTACAGGGGTGTGAAAGCCACCCCTGTCTAGTGGCAAGGGTAAGAGGGACAGGGACATGCCTCACAGCGCATGAGATGCAGTGGGTCCAGCTGAGCAAGAGGCACAGCTCTAAGGAGGCTCTTCTTGGGGCCATCCCTGGAGGAAGGAGCAGCTCATCTCTGCAGCCTGCCCATGGCTCCAGGATCTGGTGTTAATTCTTTCTCTATGTTTTTAAGAAAACCTCAGGCAGCATATTAAGAGTAAAAGTGGTCTTTGTAGATACTCTAATGCTTTTCCCCAGAACTATATTTAAAATCTGCTCCTTCCTGGTTGCCCTCACAGGGCAAGACCAGCTGTGAGAGGGGTGATTAGGCACCTGCTTCCCCTGCAAACAGCTTAAGACTGCTGAAGAGTGCACTTGTAGCTGGGCTTAGATTTTTGAAAAAACAGTACTTTCAGTTTGTTCCACATCCATTTTGTTTTTTTAATCAGACCTAAAGAGCAAGTGTCACACTACAGCCCATTGGCTAAGGTGGGGGGGAAGCTTTTTCAGACTAATTCTGTCAGTAAAGTATTATAAGCACTGTGTGTAAGTGTGCAATATTGCTGTACTGGTTATTTCCGCAAGAACAGAAACTCTTGGCCCAAACATCAGTTATTTCTGCAAGTTTTCTTTGAAATGAAGCCTTAACTCTTATATCAGCATTTCCTATCCAACTTCTGCAGCTCTTCAGCAGGGCAGAGAAAACCTCTGCCCCAGGGAAAGCTAACACCAGAAACCTCAGCTGTGACCCACTTGCTTCCTGCTGAGAAGTCACAGGACCCTGTGGTTAATGGGAGGCCCCAAGGCAAAAAAAATCCAGCTTAGAAACAACCCTGTCTCCCAAAAGGGAATTCATTTCCCCTCTACTCTCAAAGGAGAGAAGGGCAGACCAGACACTGACCCCCATGGAAGCAGAAGCCACATTGCACACAGTCTAAGATACTTTCCCTCAGCTCTCCACTGGCAGGAGCAGGTGACAGACTTTTCCTGAAGGACTTACTCAACCACAGCCCCCAGGGCACTAAGGCAACCACTGGCTACTAGCAGAGCACCTCCCCAAAGGGCCAGTGACTACCTGGCTATGCCCAAGAGCCACCACACAGACCCAAGTGGGGGCTAGCATCCAGTACAGTGTCCAGCTCCTCTCCAGAAGGAGCCACAACCCTCATGCCACTAAACACAACACCAGTCTGCAAGCAATAAGAAAACCCATTCATCTCTGCAGTGGAAAAAGCCCAAGGGTACCCAGGGATTGCCCAGGCGCAGCAAGGGCCAGCAGCTCCCTCAGGGGTGGGCAGCAAGCAGATAACATAGCCGGCAGGACAGGAGCCCCACCAGCCAGGACCCAGCCCCACAGTACCTGGGCAGGCCAGACCCAGGCATGGCAGCCAGGGTCAACCAAGAGCCAAGATCCCCGGGCAAGCCCATGGCAATGAGGCAGGTCCAAGGCCAAGCCAGGAGGTCCATCTGCAGGTCAGGGTCAGGTCCAGCAATAGCCAGGCAAGTCCAAGGTCTGGATCAACAGGGCCCACAGTTGTGACAGGGCTAGAGACCAGCACTGCTCCAACACAGCCTGAGCAGGAGCTGAGGGCCCTGGGCTGAGCTTAAATAGAGCTCCTGGGCCATGGGCAGGGGTGGGTGGGGCCCCAGGTGAGCCTGGTCAGGCCAATTAAGGCTTATTAGTGCCCTCTGGGCCCTGACAAGTCTACCCTGTGAACAGGTTGCATTTTCCCCTTTTGGGGCATTTCCGAGACAAACAGAGGAAGCCCTGGTGTGCGCTCAGCTGGATCGCAGTGTGCTGATCACACGGGTGGTCCTGCTCACGGTGGCGTCTCAGGATGCAGGTGTCTGCACAGCCACGTGGGCCACTGTGAGCCTGCCGTGCTGATCCCCTAACTGGATTAAGATGATAACACCAAGGGCTAAGGTCCTGATTCAGCGCTGTACATCAGGCCGTGCTAAGGTATTTTAGGGTTTACCCGTTACGGACTAGAAGGATCCCTTGAATTGTGCTATAGGAGCTTCAGGCTGCTCTGGGGCCCACAGGACATCAGGATAACGCAGGTGATGGAGGTGATCCTCGAAGGTGGTACAGCAGAGGAAAGGCCAAGTAACACAGTGCCGCTGCTCGGGGCAAAGAGCAGTGGGCGCAGGTCTACGTGCTATGGAAAAGAGTAGCGGAGCCGATACCCTTCGCTCTGCCCTTCCTGCTCACCTCCTGCACAGGCACAGCACGGGCCAGGCTGTGCCCGCACGGCCCCTGGGCGCTGCTCCGGCGTGAGCACGCGAGCCCCAGCGTAGCACGCGGGAAGGTTTCTTCAGAGCCCGTTTATTACATAAGTTTGTACTTCCCTGTTGGCCTGTTTCACGATCCTAAAATCAAGCGTGTAAATTAAAAGCCAAGCATGGTATAAGCACGAAATGGAAGCGGGGCTCACATCGGCATGCTTTGGGCAGCAGCGGCCCTTACCTCCTCATATCAGTGCTGCTGGGAGAAGGAGCTTGGAGAAGTCTGAACCAGCTGCAGCAGCTAAGACAGAAACCTTGCCGGGACGAGGCCCCTCCTCAGGTTTTAAGGGCAGCAGTTATCAGCCAGAGGCAGCCTGAGGAGGGTCCGAGATAAGGCAGCAGGGAGCACAAGACTTTCCCATCCAAGTGTGCGGGAGGAAACCCACCCTCCTTCACCGCTCTGATGGCTCTGGGCACTGAAGGAAGGCCTCGTTATCCAGGAGTTATTAAGCTTGACCCGTTTGCGAGGCTGGACCCAAACCCAGCAGTGACGACGGGCAGGAGAGCGTGGAAGCAGCCAGTCCGGCTGGCGAGAGGAACGCTTCCCTGCCTGCTGCCCGCGTCGGTGCCCAGAGACCCCGCGGGAGCAGGACGTGAGCCGGGGCACCTCCGGCGGTGCCCGATGCAGCCCCGCGCCGTGTTCGGGCAGGTCCCGGCGCAGCCCTGTCTGAGTCCCAGCAGAAAGGGAGCTGGCTTCGTGGCCGGGTCACCTTCCTCTGGGTTTTGCTGTTTCATACACAAGTGCATCTCCTCTTAAAGGCACTCTGTGTAACAGAGCTGGGACTTGCTGCTGCCCTTCTGAGCAAAACCTTCTGGGAGCGCTCAGAGCTAAGCCAGCGGGTAAGGCAGGGCAGAGCCATTTTACAGGAGGGGAAACTGAGGCAGCAAGGGGGACAGTCCTGCAGGGACATGAGATTAGGCCTTTCTAGCTGTGCTGCAGTAACTGCCCTCTGTGTAGACACCGTGCACCAACAGAAGCCAAGATTTGCACCCACACAGCTTCATCCCAGCCCGGTGCAATGTGCTGCTTCTGAGGGTTTTTAGCCTGGTTACCTTGCAGATAAAAACCTCTTTAGGCGCAGCAACCTGGTGTCCAGGCTGGGGCTAGAAGATGGTCTTCCTGGTGCTGGAGCCTTGCTCAGACCTCGCTGACCCTCCCAGAGAGCTGGAATAGCCTGTCCAGGCCGGCTCATCAGGGCGAAGCAGCCTGTTGCACTGGGACCATCCTGCTGGCAGGGGAGGAGCAGAGGGAAACATGCCAAATCCTACCCGGAACGACTCCCCCATGCATCCCTCCCTGCAAGGCTTTTGCTTAGGAAATACCGAAACAAACAGCAGACTGAACTTCATTTAAGCCAAGGGCATGAAGGTGTTTGGACACCCCTCAGGCACAGCGCGGATCTGATACTGCGTGCAGAAATATGCAGGTGCAGGGAGGAGGAGCGAGGGGCTGGGGGGGACAGAGCTGCGTAGTCTCTGCGTTGGGGGCTGTGTCTGCCGGTGGCCCCCCAGCACATCCCAGCCTGCCGGCAGCCACGGGGAAGCCTGGGGACCTGCCCGGCTCTTGCACGGAGGTCCTTTAGCAGAGCGATATGAGTGCAACCCAGAAGGCTGAGTACAACTCCAGCTGTGGCCGGCGAGTGCGTGACCCTATTCAGATCCACTTTTGGAGCTCGGGACCGGGAGACACGGGGGCTGCCAGCTCTGATCGTATCTCTGCAAGGCAGGGCGCAGAAAGCCACGGTCCGTGCGGTGTCACACGTGTGCAAAGCCCCACAGACCCAACGCCGTGGCGCTTCCGCAGCTCTCCTCCTCCCGCTACCTGGGGCAGCCTCGGGGTCGGGAGCGGGTTTGCATCCTGCCAGCTCCCACACGGGCTCCTCCGGCCACGAAGGAATTAGATTGTGTTTCACGCCTTGTCCCACGTCCAAGTGCTCTCCAGAAGTTGCAAAGTCACGGTGACAGGCCAGGGAACAGGGCTCCGCCTGACCCGTCTCCCAGGGGCTTGCACGCACGCACGCATCTGGCAGCTGCGGACAGCAGGAGCGGACGGCTCCAAACCCAGAAAGGTGGCGGCGGGCCGGGGTTTGTCTGCACGTGTCCTGCGGGAGCCGAGCTGCCTCCAGCCCTCAGCCGCCCTGCGCGGCGTAAGCCCGGTAATTCGATTACAAGTGCTTGGCCAGATGCTGCCTCGCAGGCTGCTGAAGGACACGGTTAAACTGAGGACAGCGTTTCTCAGACAGGCTCAGCGCCACGTGCCCCCATCTCCACTGCGGTGGCCAGAAGGAGAGAGGAATGCTTTCGCCGGATCCAACCTTACCTCCGTCCTTCAGGACTGAGCAGCAGGAAACTGCAGTGTGCTATTGCCCCCCTCAGACCCTGCCTAACATCACAGCTCCAGCTCCAGTGGGTTCCTATCCCAGCGGCCCCGGTGTCGCGCCACGGCTCCTTTGCCGTGGGCCCCCGGGGAGACGTGGGTGCTCCTGGCTCCCGCTGCTCCAGGCTCCCGCTGCTCCCGGCTCTCGGCTGGGAGCTGCGGGTCTCGCGCCTCCACAGGGTGCCCTGCCAGCACCTTCTGGAGCCTGTTTCTTTCATGGGATCCGCAGGATTTTTCAGGGAGGGGCTGCAAGATTTTTGCGCTCTTTCAGAGGGTTAAAGTGGCATTCTTGGCCCTTCATTGCAAGGGTGCTTTGGGATGGGACAGCCACCCCCGCTTCTGCCAGGTCCAGGCCCTGACTCTGGGGCTCGGAGGGCGTCAAGCACCCGGGGAGGGCGTTGGGAACCGGGATGGGCTCGATGGGAATGGGCACAGCTCATGGGATGGGCTGAACAAGGAGCAGCTCGCGGCATGGGCTGCCTGCAGGCTCTCTGCAGGCACCTCTGTGTCGGGGGTGCAGGAGGGAGGAGTGCATCCCCTCCATCAGAAACACCCTCCCACCAGAGTTTGATACTCAGTTTCACTAATTAGTGTCACTAATATGGCCTCTGACCAAGCCGTCCTGCTTATGCTGCAGCATGGCAGTGCCAGCGCTGACGGGGGTCGCCCGGTCTTCTCTGCAGAGTCTGTGGACATGGCTAAATGGTTCACCATCTTCTGTACCTTCACCTCCATCCTGGTCCAGGCTGGACACACCTGCTTTTACACCCAAATCCAGGTGCTGGGCTGTGGCTCTGCAGCTCTTGGACAGTGCAGGGTGGACGCGAGCTGAGCTTGCAGCACCGCCGAAGCGTGAAGCAAGGCTGGGGGTTGCCTCTTGGCTGCCGTGATGCTGATGCAGAACGCGGTGAGCCACCATGGCCTGTGGCACGGTTAAACCCAGCGGTCAAGTGGGTTCAGGGCCCTTGAGAGAGGGTCTGCCCTCAGTCTCCCCAGTCTCTCTCTCCAGCTGATCTGACCCACTGAGTGGCAGGACCTTTCCCTAAGGGCGATGCTGGAGACAAGGAGATCTTCTCTTCCCCACCAGATATATTGACACCAACAACCTTTGTATTGCGGATAGCTCAAATGGCTATTACTGCCTGGCACCGTTCCTTCCCTGCTGCCCATGAGCAGTTTTGAATGGTGCAGGAGCTATTTTCATGCCCTGATTTAGGATCTGGGAAGAAGAGCAGCGCCCTAAATTGTCCTGCCTGGTGACAGCTCAAGGTTGCCACCCAAGGTGCTTGTAGATCATCCACTTTGCAGTCCCAAACAGCAGGTCACAGCACTTACAAGTGGGGTCCTGGTCCTGGGAGACATTCACTGCTCAAACTGCGCTCACAGACCACTGGCAGAAAAGTAACACTCGGGCCCTATTGCGTCAGGTGCTGTACAACCCGAGGAAGAAAGAGCAGGCAAGATACAGCAGGTGAAGCAGAGAAGAAGTAGGGGGAGGGAGGAGAGGGCAGCCAGGTGGGGGGAAGCCGGTGCCAGCACGGCAGAGCCGCAGGTGGCGTTTGCAGCCCCGTCTCCCCAGCGGCTGCAGCCTCCCAGCCCATCCAAGCGGCCGCGCAGCCAGCCCAGCCCGTCCTGAGGACCAGGTTCAGAGGGCCCAAACCACCCGTCCGCCCTTTCCTGGCACCGAGCGGGGGACCGTGCTGCTGGGGAAGGCACAGGCGGGCAGCCCGGCTGCTGCCGGGGCGAAAGCAGGACGCGGAGCCCCGGGGCCGACTGGGCACGGCCTCCCGCTCGAACAAAGAATGTTTGAAAAGAAACTGATCCTCGCTGTGTTGAGCTGGAAATTTCTGGAGACGCTTTAATTCATCTAATCCAGGGCCCTGACCCAATTAATATTCTATAGGATCTCCTGGAGCTCTTGTTTTGTTCTGTTCTTGGCTTGAAGGGCTGCAGAAGAAATTGAAAACAGATTATTGGGGAGAAAACAGCTTCAATTTTTAGACAGCTGTCTCTAGTGAAGTTGGCTTCATTTCCAGTCATTCCCCAGGCGTGATGCAAGTCTGGCTATAATAAGTTTTTCCCTGGTGGCAGCAGAAAGGCTTCACTTAAAAGCAAAAGGTAAATGTCTGGGAATGGTGCTGAGCAAATAAGGCGAACAACAAACGGGCTCTGCACGCAAAGCCTCGTGGCCTTGCTCACACCTCCAAGCACCTCTGAGCACAGCAAGGTTATGACAAACTAGTGTTTGCACCAAGCAAAACACCACGGGCCCTGCAGGTGCCTGGGTGGGGGCAGGCACGCAGGGCTGCCGTGCAGCGGGCTTTGCACGGGCAGGGGAGAGCCGGGGGCGGGGGGCAGGACATGGAAGCCAATGGCTCGAGTTGGCAGGTGAAACGTCCAGCCCTTCACCTGAGATCATCTGAGACTTGCACTGCTGGTACAGGCCTGCCACGAGAGGGAAGCAGAGCCCCGCGCACGCCCGGCGTGGACTGCACAGGCCCATGCTCCAGGGCTGAACGGTCGAAGATCAGACACCGCCGTAACCCACTCATCCAACAAGTCGCTATTCGGCACCATGATCTGAATTCTCAGCTCCTCCTGCTCAGCAAGATTGGGGGCGATACAAGGGCACATGCCCCAGTTCAACTGAGGGAGTAAATGAGCTGGAGGAACGTGATCCACTTGCAAAAGTACCTGAGCAAGAACATTCCCCACCTCGCCTGGGAATATCTGATTCATCGCCTAGGCCCAAGGAGGGGAAAGAAGATGAGACTTTGAATACACAAATTAGGGCTAAAGTGCTTTTTGTATGGTTATTTCCTCCTCCAGCATCAGCCTGGAAGCCAAGGCCATGTCCTGCTCCTCAGTCACCCTGAAAACACCTGGTTGTGGGATGGGATATTTTGCTGGGTCAACAGCAAGACTGAGAGGAGGGGAGAGCTTGGGAAGCAGCATCCGCCCTTGTGACTCAGCTCCCCGCCTCTAAATTAGGGGCAATTGCGCTGCTATATCTACAGAGCGGTTGTGCAAATAAAATGCATTACGATGGGGAGGAGCTCGCAGCGATGGGCTGTAGGTCCATCATCCGTAGATGGTTCCAGCTTAGCCCCGGTCACCAGTAACCAAGAGCCACAGCAGGCTGCAGACCAGCACCCGGCAGGGACCGGATCCTGTTCCTGCTGCACACACCCCGTCAGAGCCCATCCAGGCTGAGCAGCGCTCCGGGTCGGAGGAGGCCACGGAGAGCACGGTCAGGAGAGCAGGCGATGAAAGCACGGCAGCGAGCGGGGCGTGCTGCGAGCAGGACGGGCTCTATCCGCCCACCCAGAACGAGTCACTGCAATGTTTGCGCATCAGCGGCCCGCTCGGAAACTGCTGATAAACTGCTTCTGAAAGGCCCGAACGTTCGCTGTCGGCTTAAGAGACCCAACGGCCAGGCCCTGAAAAGACTAAAGGTGCCTGGAAGGGAGGGAGGGGGCAGCTGCAGAGCTGCAGGAGAGGTGGGCTGGCTCCCAAGTGCCCGTGGCTGATGCCAGGCCCACGAAAGCACCTGGAGCAGGGAAGGAAGCTCGGGGAAGCTTCTGGCGTGGGGAGGTGTTTTGAAAATCACGTCACATCAGATTAAAAAGTGTGAATTTCCCACTGACACCAGAGAACTGGCTTTGTGGTACAAAATGGCACAGACAGTGACTCGAAACAGTCTGGTGACATTTTAAACACCTCATTTCTAGCTAGCTGCAGGAAAGGCTTTTCAAAGAACAACCTGAGGTCAATCCAATAGTTGTCACTGGGAGTACGGAAAACCACTCCTTGCAAAAAATCACCCTTTTTGGAGGAGGCTCTAGCAGAGGGTGGCACCTGCGGCACCGAGGAGCAGGTCCCTCTCTCCGCGTGCTCTCCGCAGCCCGCCGTGTCCGCTGCTGCGGGGGCTCTGCCAGGCCCGGCTGGGAACGCTCCCCGCTCCGGGCTTTGTCTGCCTTGCGGCTTCCAAAGACAGATCGAGTGTGCAGGGCTGCCAGCCCGCCCCGTTCACCAGTGCGAGAAAGGAATGGGGAAAGCAAAGGAATGCAAATCAGGCCGGAGGACTCATTCATCCTCCCCGTTCCCGGCTTCGGCGCGTTCCAGGCAGTCGTACTACAATGCCGCATTTTGTTCGCTGCAATCCATCCACACATACACTCGCCTCTCATCCTCTGCCAGGACTTACTCTCCCGGGGCACCTAGAGCCGAGTCTGTAATAAATCAGACAGCAGCCTCCTTCCAAGACACGCATACCCCGGGTTACTCTTCTGAAAAATGAACATGTAGCTTTTCATCTAAACACCTGCAGCAGGCAGGAAAACACGCTGACCCGGGGTGCGGTATCGCCTCCTGAATGAAAGGCATGTTGCTGTTCAAACACTGTCTCCCCGGCCGCTTTGCTGCTCTCCAGCATTAATCTTTTCCCCGTGCGGGATGGGGCAGGGAGCAGGCTCCCGAGCCCTGTTCTCTCCAGCGCTGTGCATCGGTTCAATCCAGTGCTGCCAAAGTGAGCTCGAACCCATCAGCCGCTTGGGAGTTGAATTTGTGGATGCAAGTGCTGAACGTGGCCATTCCTCCCTAAAGAGCTGGTGAGAGACTGGCAGCAAAATCCTGTCTGCACCGACGGAGGCTGCTCAGAGGCCTGAAAACCGGCACGTGCAGGGCATATCAGAGCGACATGTGCCAGGGTCCTGTTTCGTGGGTGCAGGCAGGTTTTTGCCAGCCAGCAAGAGCACTTACCCCACGGCCCCGGCAGTCCCAGGCCTCCCTTCTGGGCCTGCCCAGTCGTTGGGCAGATGCTGCATGGTTCACCCCTCAATAAAATCAGTGCCATGGTATGGACATTGCTGGATTGGGCAGTCTGCCTGTGCAGCTGCTAAGAAAAGCCCATTTAAACTGCTCATGGCTTCGTCCCAGGGCAGCTCGGCTTGGTTGGGCGAGCTCGCAGCTCTGCCGGTCTGTCTCGCCAGTGATCTGATGCATCCAGGTTCCGCGGGCCATTTTGCCCCGAGTCTTTGCTGACCAGAAGAGACCCATGAGGGCAGAGGGATTTGGGGCTCAGGCCCTCGGCCGTTGGGAGCTGGACCAGTGCATTTTGCACAGGTGGTCCCAGGTGGGACCTGTCTTCTCCCCAGAAACCCTCCCCTCGCACCAGTGGCACCCTCCCGCCGCACTGACTGCACCGTCCGGGTGACTTTGCTTCCCACGAAGCAGCTTGCAAGGTCAGCAGCTGATCAGACAAAACCGGGCTCTTTTAGGAGCACGGCATCAGGTGAACCGCACAGCCGAGGTGGCGCAGCCGGGGAGACAGAGCTGTCCCGGGGCGCGGGTGGTGAAGAAACACGGCCACGCTCCCAGGGCCACCTGGAGAGAGCAGCCAGTTCCCCCACGGCCAGCGCTCGGTCCCACGGCGGCGCACAGCCCCGCAGTGATGGCTGCCTGAGCCGTGTGGCAGGCCTCTCCCCTCCGGCCCCTTTTGCTCTCCGTCTGCTTGCAGCATCGCTCCGCTGTAGGCCAGCGAAGCTCCCCATGCTGCCCGGGGGGGCAGAGCCCCGCTTGTAGAAGCTAGAACAGATGCCAAACCTGGCTGGGTTTGCTTTGCATGCTGTTGAGATCTTTTTTGTTGGGTTTATTTTCACACAGATCCCCAGAAGGCAGAGACAGGCAGGAAAGCAAGAGCTCAAAGCAAACAGGAAAAAGGCAGGTTCTCTGGTTTTCTATTTTTAATTTTACAAACAGCATTAGTGTCATTATATTTAGAAAAAAAAGAAAAAAAAAAAACTAGAGCGTTTCCTGCCTTCCCTTTCAATACCTTCAGCTATTTCCTTGCAGATGTTTCCAGGGGCCAGCGTTTGGCGGCAGGAGGAGAGGCTGGGCTCCCTCCCAGCAGACCTGCCCGGCCCTGCGAGGGGAAGGGGGGGTGGGAGAGGAGAGTGGTTTGGAGCAGGTGCCCGTGGCCTTGCACTCGTACAGGGAGGACAACCAACGCGTGCATGACCAACGCGTGCATGACCTGGCCAGGTCCCAGCAGAAGCCACATGTCACCATGGAGTCTTCAGGCCACCCCTCTATGAGATGGAGTTGTATTAACTAAGCTCCAGGTCTAAAGGTCCCTACTCTGGGCTGCTCTGAGACCCTCATCCTGAAGCTGAGAAGGAGAAGCAGGATCACAGGTTGTTTTCTCTCTCAGAAGAAAAGCCTGGGGCTGCCATGGCTGGGACCATGGTGCAAGTGCTCTTGCTGGCTGCCCTGAACTGGTCACAAGGGGATGTTGAGAAATCTGTATTTGGAGCTGGAGACAACACAGCTGCTGAAATGCTTGTTAGGACGCTCTGCAGCAGGGCCAAGGGTGGAGGAAAACACTGCCTGTGAGCATCGAAGGTGGCATAAGGGGGGGTGTAAGGGGGAGGAAGGAATAACATCATCATCATTGCACAGGTCTAGGGGAGAGAGGTTGCCGCTGTTCAAGCTGGAAGAGCAGGATTCCCCCGCTGCAGAGGCCCGGGGTGTGGGGCAGATTGCAGACTGCTAGAGCACAGGGGCTGGCTTCCAGCACAGGTCACACTGTCGGTCTCCCGTCATGCCCGGTGCAACCTTCGTGATGAGGATCCCACGCAGGACTCGTGAACACGGGCTTCAGCAAACTGGGATCTAAAAGTCGGGGTAGGCACTCAGAGGATGGCTGAGGTCCCTTTTAGCTAGAGGAGGGCCTGACGGCTCCCAGGGTCGGCACACCCAAACGCAACACTTGTGCCAGCACCTGCAAAGGTGTGCAGCAAAGCGGCTCCTCTGCACTTGTGCCTTCTCCGCTTGCGAGCACCAGGCTGGCTCGGTTTCGCCCGGGCAGCGCCGAGGATCTTCCCTGTGCTTTGACAGCTCTCGGCTCAGCGCCTCGCGCTCGAGGACTGCGGTTTGCAACGTGTTTGTGTTTAATTCCCGTACAGGGAATCCAGAGTATGCTCTCTGGATGGCAGGCCAGCGGAGTGCCTGCATCTGCACAGGCGGCAGACCACATCCCAGCAGGACCGGGCGGCGGAAAGAAAACCAGGGTTTGAATGTGGTCGGCTTCCAGAGGTAAAGAGCGCAGCTAGCGGCTGGGGAAATGGCTTCCTACCCCGACCACACCGCGCTGTGTGTGCGCAGCAAAAGCACAGCACAGGGAGACCAGGCTTTCTCCATGTGGCTTGGGTAGCCTCCTGCCCCAGGAAAGAGCTAGATACACCCCAGGAAATGCAGCGAGGAGAGCACACACAGCAGCCAAAGGCACGTTTCAAACATACCCTCCAGCCCGGGTCACTAGCAAGACCTGGACAGCCAGCACGCCCATCACTGCCCCCGGGCGAAGGGAGCCTCTGCCTTGGCCGTAGCTGTAAGAGCCGGCTGTCCTCCACTGGGCTCAGCCAGAGCTGGGAGAGACGCTGGTCCTTGCCGGCCGGCCGAGCTCCTAGGCTGCGTCTCCCTTCCTAGGGCTTGGTGCAGAGGAGGAGCTGCCTCCCGAGAAGGTCCTGCCGCGGGCAGACGCTGCTCGCTGGCGGTCACGCTTCGCCTCCGCCACGAGCCGGGCCGCTGGGCCCCTTCCCAGGCTGGCGGGAGCGGCGGCGGGAGGCGCGTTGCTCTGCCGGCCCCCCGCAGGAGCTCCGGCTGTTTTTCGCTCGGGGCTGCAGGGATCTGGGCCGCTCTCAAGGCAGCCGCGGATTGCGCAACGCGGCCCCGCTTCCCTCCCGGAGACGGCTCGGCGGACGGTCCCGGGGTCTCCCACCGGCCGGGAGACCCCTGGCGAAGGGGCCGGGCTCGCACGGCTGCAAGCCGAGGGGACCCCGCGAAACGGGAGCGGGAGAGCGTCGCTGCCAATCCCCGTCGCCCTCCGCCCTGCCGGGGGCACGCGGCCGGGCTGCCAGCGCGTCGGAGGGGCCGCGCTGGCGGGGGGCCACGGCAGCGGGGGGGCCTGGCTCGCGGCCGAGCGGCCGGGCTGCGGCCGACGGGGCGCGGGGGCCGCGGGAGGGGGCCGCCCTCCCCCCGCCGCGGGGCACGGGGCGGCCGGCTGGCGAGGGGCGTCCCGGCCGCGCTCCCGCCGCCCCGCGTCCCCCTGCCCGCGGGCAGCCGCCGGCCGCGCAGCGCCGCGCCAAACACCTTCTACGAATCATCCCGCATAGCTCGCATTCCCGGCCGCTTTACGAGCGTTTCGGCTCCTCGTATTGATCAGGGCTGGAGCCGAGGTAATTACGTTCATCAGAAATAATTTCCCCCTGACCCTGAGTCACGTTGGAGCGGGCGCCGGCGCCCTCCCCTCGCCCCTCGCGGCACGGCGGCTCGCTGGTGCATACTTTCCGGGCGACATCGCCGCTTTCACAACCGGAGCGAGGCCGGGAGGTCTGTTTTTCTCCGCTGGATCCCACGCACGCACGCACACACGCACGGAAGGTTTCAGGCTTCGGGTCTTTCCCGGCCCGGCTGGGGCGGCGGACGAGGGCGAGCCGCAGCGGGCGCCACGGGGGCCCAGGGCCGCCGCGCTGGGGAGCGGGCTCGCCCTTGGCCACCCCGACCCTCTGCCGCCGTCGCCGGCTCTCCAGCCTCGGCCATCGTGGCCGCACAGGTGGGAGCGGGCAGAGCTTGGTCAACCTCTAGCGGCAAAGGACACGGCCACAAAATAGCGCCCGCGCCCCGTGCATCGCTCTCAGGTCCCCAGAGATCCTGACGGGAAGGAGGGCTGGAAGGCAACGCAGAAATCACCTGCTCCCTCCCTTTCTAAAGCAGAACAGGCTGCGATGAAGAGGTGAGCTTGGCCGGACCTGAAGGCATCACTGCCCGTGCCTCAGTGCCTGCCTGAATCTGCAGCACGTTCGATGCTGCGAGGGACAGGGCAGCCGCTTGAGAACGTAGCACGCTCGATCAGGGCACGAGCTGAAGGAAAAACACAGGCTATTTTAGCCTGAAACCACAAGAAAAACAGAGATAGTCAGAAAGAATGAGCAATTTGATCAGGAAACATGAGTTAACGATGCAGCTCCATGGAAAATACTAAGGGCCTGTCAGTAACCACCCAAGGTCAGGATCTGGGGTTTATATCTTGTCTGAAAGACAAAATTTTGAGTGAGATTTTTAAAAGCAGTTTATCTTTGATGATGTTTGGCACCAAAAATAAACTCTCGGAGGATCATAGTGTCTGATACTTGATGATTTCTGACACTGTTTTCTAAACAATAATGGAAAGACTCATGCGGCTGAAGTTTCCAAGCTTTGTTTTACAAAATGCTTATTCTTTGGATTATCTGGATGTTTAAGTTATGGGGACAATTATGAATTGCTCTTGTCTGGACTTCAGCAAAAAATCACACAGAATTACTGCCCAGGGTTTGATATGTCTGTTAAAATAAGTGTGGTCCTTTCATAATAGTTGATATATGGATATACTGTAATAATGATAAAACCCTCAGTTTGAATTAAATATTGCTATAGCTCTGGCTAAGCAAGTCCTTTCTCAGTTGTGATAGTTTGCTCCCCCATGTAATCTCTCAGCTCCTTCCTCTTGGCTATTTTCGAATTTGAGAACAGAAGCACAGAAACCGATTTTCGGTGCTTTTTTTTTAATGGAATCTACTTAAAGTGCTGGAAAAATGGTGAAGAATCAAGTTTTGAGCATAATCAGCAGGGCAGCACTCTCACCATCCCATCTCCATGCACCAGCCCCGGTCTGAAAGCCCCTTTCTCAGTGGGAGATGGCACTTCATTGCTGTTGTTCACTCACTCTTTGGCCTCTTTGTGGAGGCTGGGAATTTGGAGGGGTCAACTGGTCCCAGATGAAACTGAGGTTTTATGATGTAGTGCCTGACCATCCAAAACTGGACGGCAGCCCTGAATTCTTTTCTCACAAGTCATTTGGACAGTCACCAGATGGTAAATACTTTCAGTCTCTCCTAGTTGGGCCTGGGTTGGAAGCAGTGACCTAAAGGTAAAAGATTCTCTGACCCAGCCCTAATCCCTTGGTGTGCTCTGTCCTCCGAACCTGACTCTGCTCTTGAGTTAAAGCGGAAGAACCAGAGGGACCAAAAATGGCCAGACAAGGATGAAAATGGAAGATGGAAATATAATCACCTCTCGGTTCTGCAGTTCAAAGTGGAACAGGATTTGAAACAACTTTCCTATCCTGCCAGAAACATAGGTATTTCAAAGTTCCCCTGTTCAGCTCCACGACAAAGCCAAGATGTTTCCGAAAGTCTCATGAAAAACAGCCAACAGCCACCCCGAAGCAGCTGAGGGAGGCCTGAGACTTCTCCTTTTCATGTCCTGACTCTTGGCTTTTCCAAGTTGGGTGTCCATCCAGCTTTCTCATCAGTGCTGTCCACTCTTCACGAGCAGCCCTGCTCCCCTGAAGCAGGGATCTGAGCCAAGAGCTTCCAGAAGCAAAGGGAATGTCCTATTCCCCGAGATAAGGAGGTGGTCTCACCCTAGACCCATAACAATTTCGCTGTTTATACAAAGAGGAACAGATCCAGCAAGGACTCAGGAGACCTTCCTAGGACAGCCCAGGTGCTCCTCTGGGCAGAGGGATGGATATCCAGACCTTGGTCTGACTTCAGCCAGCTCTAATGAGGATGTTCAACACAAAACATGGAGTAGAGAACAAGAGAATCTCAAGCAAAGGAAGAGGATCAAGGGAGAATATGGTCTTTATCCATCACAGATGGATGCAATTTCAGCTGAATAGGGCGTATCAAATATGAGATTTGCAGTGTTATTCATGATGGCATGTTAAATGGCATTAACATGAAAAAAAACAGTTGTCTAAAAATGTAAATTCACTGGGTCAGTTCTTTCATTTCTATAGAAACAGTAGAGTTTGCCAGCGGCTAACTCAAAGGAGATGTATTCAGATCCCTGTATCAACTATTTTCTTGCACAACTGACCACAAAAAAAAAAAAAAAAAATTCTGACAATAATACCATGGAAACTGCAGAGCACGACATATGTATTTAATTATTAGCTATGAAATCACATGTATGGTACAGAACACATATGGGGTATGTGCTCCAGAGGGGAAGGGCTATAACTGTGTATTTATAAAATGAACTGCTAATGTACTTCTCTCAAGCTGCTTCATAAATCAAAACCTGTGCAAGAGCTGCATCACTTGACAAGGCCCTCCACTCCTTCTCCCCATGCAGCCCCTCGCCCAGCTGTGTCTGCTCCTCCGGCACAGGGACATGCAGTTCCCAGCCACGGCTACCTCTGCCAAAGGCTTGCTGCCACCCCTGCAGTGGGCGCGTGGGACCCCGAGAGCTGGGAAAAGGCAAGCCTCAGGCCTAGGCCACTCACAGTAAAGTCTCCTCATCAGCAGAGGAACCATCATGATGGACTTTTGGGGTATCAGAAGCATTTTAGCTGGACTGGGTTGGCTATTGCTGGGGCCAGAGGCTTCCTGGGGAAACCATCCTGTTTCCATCCTGGAAATGGAAGAGGAAGGTGACTTGCCAGGGGATGGGCTAAGACTTCTGCAAACCAAGATATTTCCCGGTGCTCAGGAAGAGCTTCTGTCCTTCCTTGGGCCAGAAGCCGCATGGGCAGGAGTAGAGTTAACATCTGCGGGCTCCTGAATCTCACCGAGGCTTGGAATAAGTCTCCCAAAAATCACCAGCACATGGCCCCATGCCCGGTCCCTGCCCTGCTCCGTTAGTGCAAAGGCTGGGCAGGGTCACTGCCGTGGGGCGAGCAGCGCAGGCTGGGCTGCGGGGGACAGCATGGCTCAGCATCCCTGGGCTGGCAGCATCCTTTCCTTGTGGCTGCTTGGGGCACATGGCGGCTGAGCTGGCTCCTGAAGCTTCACACATGGTCTAGGCTTTGGCAGGGGACACAGGCTATGAGATGGCTCACAGGGACTTGTTGTCATGCGAGTTGGCAATGGTTCAGAGCGTGCCGTGTTTCCCTGCAACGAGGTTTCCCCTTGTGTTGGATTGTGAGCCTGGAACTGGCCACAGCAATGAAAAGCAAGTTTAGGACTTCTTTCCTGTACTCCAGAAATGTGTGAAAGATTAAATGTCCTTTGCATCTTGCACTGCAAAGTCCCTTGCAGATCGATTATGTTCCCCAGTGAGCTCCAATTAACTGGGGAGTGGAAAGAGAGAGAAGAGCAGAGCAAGCCCCAGCGAGGTTATTATGGGTGTCATCGTGACATCCGAGCAGTAGTGCCCATCAATCCCTGAAGGCAGCGCTGTTGGTACCCAACGGTGGGGGGGTACCTAACCTGGGTCAGGCTGCTGAAAGGCTTTGAGCAGAGCTATCCCTGAGCTACTGCCCTTTCCTGCTGCTTTGCACTGGCTCCTGCCCTTGCAGAGTGCTCCTGGTGCGCTTCTCTGCTCTGCAGGCCTGTAGCCTGCAGAGGTTACGGCACATGGTCCAGATCCCCAGAGCCATCTGCCGACACTGCAGCTCTGTGTTGCAATGCTGCTGCCTCTCCATTTTCTGTCTCATTAGATGGATCTGTATCCATGAGATTTGGCAGCACTGGACACTCAGGTTCATGCCCAGGAGGGGTTTCAGCATGGGCTGCAGACGCTTGAGCTCCTGGCAAGTGTTTTCCTCCCTGTCACACCAGTCCACTCCTGGCCTGACCTCCTATACGGGCAGGAAAGGGTCTCAAGCACCACAGGCTCCCCCTTGCCTGCATCTCACTCACCTTCTGCGAGTGCACAGCATTGCCTCATCTCCCGGGCTCCTGGGCATTTGCAAAATTTGTTTTCAAAGGCAGCAAGTCCCTGAGGTCAGGCAGACCCTCTATGCTCTTACCGCGTGCTCGCTGCTGGGTACTGCCCAAGGAATCTCTCCTCTTCCTCCTGGAGCTTCCCTGGCCAGGGACTACCTGCATGTCCCAGGAGATATGTCCTTTGCTCAGGTTGCACCTACACGCCCTCTCCCCATCTAACAGGGTGGCCCGGGAGGAGAGTGGGCAGAGGAAGTGCCGGAGGAGGGACCCAGCCCCGGGAAGATGGAGTGGAGTGGGATGGGACTCATGTGCTGGTGAGATGGGGATACTGAGCTGGCTGGGAACAGGGAGGCGAGCCAAGAGGTGGCCCACCATGCCAGGTGGGAACCAGCCACAGGTATGCCCTTTCTGGGGGAACGTCTGCTGAGGGCTGCTTAGAAACAGGGACGGCTCCTTGGGCAGCCGGGAAGCCTCATGAGGCCGGAGCCAATCCTGCCGAGGACGCTTCCTCCATAAACAGCTCTGATAAAATCTGAAGTATGGGCAGCTGGCTGTGCTTGAGCTTGTGGTTTTGGCCTCCATCAGGCCTTGCTGTTTTCCTCAGTGCTGCAGCCCTCTGTCACTAGCCAGAGCAATGCTGGTTCCTGGTGATGTCGTATCGTCACAGCAATGTCACAGCGGCATCATATCATGCCAGAAACACTGCACTGTCACAGTGATGTCATGTTCTCATGGTGACATCATTTTGGTGATGTCAGGGATGATGCTGGAGGTTCCCCTCTCCACCCAGCCTGCAGCAAGGCAGGACATTCACCTCCCTGAGCAGCATGTCCGTCCCCGGGCCTCACTGCCATGGCCAGCAGCAGCAATTGCAGCTTCTGAGAGTGGGCTTGGTGATGGCCCTGGACCCACGGCAGGATGGAGCTGCAGGAGGAATAAGCCAGGCTGCGCCCTGGGTTGGCCACTGACATCCCAGCCCCAGTGACAGCCCTCCAGGACACTCAGATTGCAAGCTTACCGTGTGCCGGAGCATCGCTGGAGGATGCTTTTCCTCCTCCTAATGCCTGACATCCTCCCATCCTGCCCACACGGCTCTCGAAGATGCAACCTGCTCCCCGGGGAAGGGGCTGGGGGGGGCTGCATGGACCCAGCCAGGACAAGGACCCAAATGCATGAGGTGCCGCACAAGTCCTTGCCCCAGCGAGCTCAGTGTTAGTGAGGACAAGGCAGGCAGAAGGGGGAGCAGCTAAGCGCCGGTGTTGTGCCCCTGGGGCGATGGGCAGCACCGGGGCTGGGGCTGCACCGGGCCCAGGCTCCCGCCGCCCCGCGGGGCTCAGGGTGCTGCCTGCAGGGCAGAGGCCTCACGCGTCCGCCTGCCCATGCACCGAGGAGCTGCTCTCAGCACTGCCAACAGAAGGGGACAGAGCGTTTTGTTTCCCTTAGCACCACCGTAACCTGATTTCTAACGAGAGAGTGGAGGCATGCCTGTTAATCAGGATTTCCTAATAAACACGAGCCTCAAATAATTAATTAAACCACCCTCCCCCAGAGGCAAGGCTGGATCGGCGCTTTGGCTCCTCTCAAGCAGTTGCTGATACAGGCACCGCAGCTGCCTACGGAAAGTCTGGCTGAGCCTCAGCGGCTAAAACACCCCAGCAGGCAAGACGGCATCGCGGCTTCATCGGCTCCTGGAAAAAGAGGAGAAAACCGCAGCACGAGCTGTGGCTCCAGCCCTCTGTGCTGACCCTCTTGGCTTGTGAACACCTGTCTGTAGGGCCTGAACCTATCTGCTTGTGAGGATGAGAAACGCCCGGCGCGCGTGCCTCCAGCGTGACCTGCGGCGCTGCCGGTGCGGACGCACCTCGGGAAAACGTGCAGCCGCCGGCAGGCACATCTTTACTCCCCACAAGGCAGGAGACTTTGTGCTCGCCCACGGGGAGAGGAAATTCCAGCTCCAGGATATGTCGCAGCAGCTTTGGGTGGCAGCTGCATATTTTCACAAGCTGCCGTGATCTCATTAACAAATTGATTACAGCTAATGAAGTGAAACCAAAGCACAGAATCACGCTGGTAACTGAAGAGGCCCGAGTGTGTATTCCTGCCCCTGCTGCCTCTGTTCCTGCGGCTCTGTCTTGCAGAGCAGCTGTGCTCTGGAAGGCATTTGCTTTCTTGCTCTGCAGCTATTCCAAGCTGCAGAGAGCTCATGTACCAAAAAGCTGAGATCTAGCATTGCTGTTCAAGTGACTAAGGATTTGTCACCTTCCTTTTCAGAATGATCCCATTTTGCAGCCAGAAAAAAGCAAAGAGGAAGGGAAAAGTGGGTGGAGGAAGGGATGGGGCCTCACTCATCATTGTATAACTTTATAACTTCAGTGCCCTGCTTAAACGGCACTTAGCCTCTCCTACATGTTTGCCAATATATATCGTAACTCCCAGAGCAGTTCTCATCATGCCTGCCTGAGAGACAGGGGTGAAGTCTTGGTGTGTACAGCCTGCCAGGATCCATCCCCTGGACCAAAGCGGGGATACATGTTCCCAGCTCCTGGAGCACATCTTTAGTCACTGGAAGTGCAGGAGAGGAGAACGGGAGAGCTGCAGGGCACGCGTGCATCCTGCTGCGAGCTCAGGCCTTCCTGTGAGCTCTGAGCTTGCAAATTCCCCTTCTTATATCTTCTGATAAGATCAGGGGCCTGATCAGGGGGCTTAGAGGAAGGGCTCAGTTGACTGGAGGAACTGAGATTTTCTTGTTTTTTTTCTGAAGAGCCAGCCTTGACTCCTCAGACACAGCAGCTGGGAGGAAAGCTTGCAAAGGGCAAACTGAAAGAGGAAGGCACTGGGGGCAAATACAAAGCACTCTCTCTTTATCCCCCAAAGTTAGATTTTAAATTCTCATGATTGTTTAGGCTAGTAATAATTTTTCAGGAGCTGAACTTGGGTTTACAAGGCTTGAAGTTATCAGTGCTGCTGCAAGGACCAGACCTGCAGCCTTACCTGCAACACGCACTGGCCCTCGGGCAGTGCACTATGCTGTGCACCTAAACCTGCACGTACCCCCAGAGGAGCCTCTCTGGGCAGCAGCAGTTTGAAGCAGCACTGTAGATGCCATGGCGCTACCACAACCGCAGCAAATCCCTTTCCTGTTCTTGATATGCCAGAGAAACTAGGAAAGGCAATGCACCTAGGAGGTATGGAGAGCTTGCCCATCAAATTGCTGCAACCACAGCTCCTGGGAATCAAAAGCAAATCACACAGTCTCTGTAGAAATAGAGGGACCTGATCCTGCCTTTGACTCAAGGACTCTGTACAACATGGGTAACCACACCTCTCCCATAGATCTTTCCTACCATGCACTAGGCTCAGCATAAAAAACAGGGGTGGGTTCCGTGTTGCTGCTCAGTTGTAGCAATGTCCCAGTGCAGACTGTGGGAAGGACAGCCTGTCTCGTGGAGAGGCTTTAATCTCGGGCAGGAGCGCTGAAAATAGAGTAAATCTTTCAAGGTGGAAAAATGCAAATTGCTTTCTACATCCAACTCCAGGACATACGGACCATGCAAAGGAGCTATTTGAAACCCAGGAGAAAGACCCTGGGTCTGCCTGGGCAGACTTGGATCAGCAGGACGAGGCATAGACCTTCCCTCATGGTCTGGGCTAGGACCACGTGCCAGCTCGGCCCTGCCAGCCTGGCTTTCCAGCCCCCTCTCCTGTGCCCGTGATCCCCAGGGGAGAGGGTCCCTTCTCTTTGCTTTCTGTCTCCATGGATAATATGTTCTCACCTTGAGGGGAGTGGAAATGTCAGCTGGAATGTGGGCTGGAAAAGAAAGAAAAAAAAGAAAATCTTGAGGCTTGTCCAAACCTACTCATGTTTATACTGGAGCCTGTGAGTGACATCAGAGCAGGGAGAGTATAAACACCAGCAGGACCTACTCGGGGCTTCAAAACCTGCAGACACACTGCTGCCTCCAAACTGCCTGGGGGGTGATGTGCTGAAGTGTCGGCAGAGAGCAGCATGAGACTCCAGCTGGAGAAGAGGCTTCTCTTCTTCTCCCTTCTCTGCATCCTTTCCAAGGTAAGGGAGCTGGGGTCTTGGGGTGCCTTTAGCTCTAGTCAGGGAAGCATCTGATTCTCTCAAAATGAGGCTCAGGGAGGACTCCAGCATCACAACACGCCAGCTCAGAGCCCTTCGCCCGGTGACTAACGCCTGCTGGCAGAGGGGCTGTATTTATGCAGTTTCATGGAGGCAGAGTAATGCCAGACAGAGGCACTTTGTATTAAACAGCAGGGTCCTAACGTTCACGGGCCAAACGTGCCCATTGCGCACATCCCCGGAGCATGCAGGAATGACAGCAATGCGCTCTGTTTGCTTGCCCCTTCCCGGGAGCTCTCCTGCGCCGGGGTGGTGGTGTGCGTCCCCGCGAGCGGCAGCGACGGCATGCGCAGCTCCTTCTGCAGATTCCTTGCTCTGGGCTCGAGTCTCGAGGCAGGGGGCCAAGCAGCTAGCACCAGCCTCAGGATTACTCAGTTTTCCCCCCTGTGATGCTCATGTAAAGCTGATGCCTCCTACAGGATTTGGGTTGTACTAGTAACTTTTTTCTCTTGGACTCTGCATGAAAGAGTTCCCTGTGCACAGATCAGGAAAGCTGAAAACTTTGGGGTATCTCATTTGCAAGTTCTTTTAATTGCTGCTTGAATCTCCAAGTTAGACCTTCTGCAAGCAGGGACATCATGGCAGCTTCACGCCTGTTTGACTCTTCCTAGACAGTTAAGATCTCTAATATGAGACACATTGTCATCTAAAGGCAAGTTAATTGCAAGGAGCAGAGGGAAATGGATTAATGAAGTTGGCCTGGCTATTATTTTTAGAACATCGATCTGTAATAGTAACCTCCTGAAAGATGAAAAAAAGCAGTTGGCTGCCTGGGTAAGCTGTAACTGAGAAATGACTGCTGCCCCAGGAGCTCTCAGTGCCTTTCTGAAGAATCACCAGTGGCCCTTGTATCTCCAGCCCACTCTCTGTCACCACAGATAGTCCTTCAGTCCCTGCCATGGTTCTCACTATGGTTTTTGCCAAGTAATTAGGCAATTCATTAGTAAAACAAGAAGACACAGATTTTCCAGGCCATTTTGGATATATTTCATCTTCATTTACTAACATTGACATTTCTATAGGCAGATAAAAAAACATCTGGCCACCTGAACTGCTGCAGATGAGGAAAACAGATGGCACACCAGTACCCATCTTTTCTGTCCTACTGGCCATACCAGAATTGATGCTAATGGAAGAGACCTAAGAAAGAAAGATGGCAACCAAAACCCACATGGTCCAGCTGAGTCCATTGATCTCTTGGCAGTCTCAGCAGAGACACCTGTGTCTGGATCAGCATGAGACTGAATTTTTTGGTTGCAAATTTGCTGAATTGCTCTCTAAATTTCATGTGTTGGACCTGCTGCAAGCAAAGTGCATGTGGCCCTGAGCAGCAGTCCTGCCAGCTGGGAGCGGGGGCGCCCAGAGCCAGTCCGCTGCAGTCCGTATTATACATACAATCGCTGTCAGTCCAGTACTGGCAAAGAATTTGCTTCCAGCACATAGGTCCAAAGCATTTGGCTTTAGTTTCTATAGGCAACAGCTCTATCAGTTGTCCCTGTCAGATGTGACATGACGAGGCTAAAAGTGCTGCCCGCAAAAGCTGTTTGTGCCCAGGGTAATTGGGCGTGCAGAATGAGCGGCAGCTATAAATATCTACCTGCCTGCGTGAACTCCTGCAGGGCCCAGCCCTGGCAAAGCAGCCGCCTGAGCAGGCAAACCGCTGCGGGGCACAGACCTGCCGAAGTAATTAGTCTAACTGGGAGGGAAAATTTAGCTCCCAGTGTTTGCAAATGTGCCAGTTGAAGTGCTCCTTGCCCAACTGGCCAGACCAGGCAGAGGATGCGGCAGCCAGGGAGAGCCCAGAGCGGGAGGCATCTGGACCAAAAAGGAAAGCAGTGAGACTTACTTGGCTTCAGTTCTCCCATTGCATATACATCATCCTAATTCTCGGCACAAATATGAGCTATTAAGACCTCTCCTGAGAGCAGAGGTGCTGGGCAGGAGCTGTACCCTCACCGTGCACATGCTCTGGCATGAGGCTGCATCCAGCAGCCAAAGCGGCAGGCTTTGGGGCAGATGGTTTTCACCCCGCTCCCATCACCGGGCTGGTTACGGCAGTGCGCTCTGTCCTTCAGGCTGCTACGACCATTTACCCAGCGCAGGAGCCCAACTGCAGCAGCTTTTGCAAGGCTGTGAGGAAGGAAAGAGGGGAATGGCCAGTGAGAGCAGTTTCTCATCGGTTTGTTAAATGAATGCCAGCACATGGGATATTCATTCTGCGCCTCCCTCCTCCTCCTGTTCATTCGGTGAATAGCCGAACGAGCCAGGCTGGCTGTGATTTAAGTCCTCATCTGCTGGAGCAGTGGGCATCCTGCTTCTCCCTGGTTTCCGCAGGGGCTGAAGGTGCCAATGATGCCGTGCAGTCCTAAGTGGACAGTAGTTTTCCAGGCTGCTTTGCCACATTCCCGTAGACTGAGCCTCCCTCTGCCAGAAATCTGCCTCCACGCAACCATGCCTGAGCTTGAGAAAGGGGATCCTGGTACTCCCAGCAGAACAGCAGCTGCTAGCGGGCAGCGACAGTGATGGTTTTGCCTCCGCAGGTGTGTGCCCAGCTGTGCCAGAGACCATGCTACTGCCCCTGGGCCCCCCCCCGCTGCCCCCGCGGGTCCCCCCTCGTCCTGGACGGCTGCGGCTGCTGCAAGATCTGCGCGCGGCGCCTGGGCGAGCCCTGCGACTTCCTCGCCGTGTGCGACCAGAGCCAGGGCCTCGTCTGCGACTACAGCGCCGCGCGCGCGGGCACGGCGGGAACCTGCAACTGTGAGCACCGCCGCCCCGCTGCCCGCCGCGGCCCCGGGGTGCTCCAGGCAACGCCGACCGCGTCGGCGCGCGGTTACGGCCCCGAGAGCGGCTGCTAGAGCCGATGCACGTGCAGCCTGGCCTGGGGGCTGCGCGGCGGCTCCAACCAGCTCCCGCGCTGCTTGCGCATTGGGGTTTCCAGGCGGTTTGAGTGGGAAAGGAGGCAGCTGCCAGGGCTGGCAGAGGGAACGGGGGTCCCCAGGGTGCTGGAGCGCAGGGTGGGCCCGCGGCGGGCAGCGGGCAGCAAGGAGGAGCGGGCGGTGTCCAAGGAAAGGACCTCTGCGAGGACGATGGGCCTGAACTCTCCTCTCCCACCTCCCCGGGCTCTGCGAGACACCTCCGAGAAATTTTTTTCAGCCTGAAAAACCCAAAAGACATGGTCAAAGGGCAGTGGGTGTCTCACCAGCTGGTGAGCTGCTGATTTGGAAAATCGTAGAGATTAGGAGGGAGGCTAAGGAAGGGGCGGAGGGTGGGTGACATGCATGGCTGCTGTAGGTCAGAAGCAATAAACCCTGGTCCCTTGGGAGCCCTCGGGCTGTCGGATGCCACATCTGAGGCTCTTCTGAGGCTGGGAGAGCCGTGGTCACACTCTACCCAGACTGGAGAGGGAGCAAGGCAGGAGGCAGCAGCTTGGATAGATGGAAATGGCAGCTCCTCCTTGGTGCCGGCCACGTGGGCGCCCTCTGAGTGTCTGGGTCCCCTCAGACATCCACACCTCACCAGCACTTTGTCCCTAACTTTGTCCCTGACTGTTGCTTGCAGTCGAAGATGACGAGGAGAGCTGTGAAGTGAACGGCCGGGTCTATCGAGACGGGGAGGTTTTCCAGCCCAGCTGCAAGCTCCAGTGCCGCTGCCTGGACGGAGGTGTCACCTGCGTCCCACTGTGCCAGGAGGACGTCCGCCTGCCCACCCCAGACTGCCCCCACCCGCGGCGCGTGGACGTCCCAGGGAAGTGCTGCCAGGAGTGGATCTGTGAGACCCGGGAGCAGCCGCTGCTCCAGGACGCCGTGGCAGGTAACGTGCAGAGCACGTGGCCGGGGTGCTCCTGCAGGGCTCTGGGTCCGGGACGCCGTGGCAGGTAACGTGCAGAGCACGTGGCCGGGGTGCTCCTGCAGGGCTCTGGGTCCGGGACGCCGTGGCAGGTAACGCGCAGAGCACGTGGCCGGGGTGCTCCTGCAGGGCTCTGGGTCCGGGACGCCGTGGCAGGTAACGTGCAGAGCACGTGGCCGGGGTGCTCCTGCAGGGCTCTGGGTCCGGGACGCCGTGGCAGGTAACGTGCAGAGCACGTGGCCGGGGTGCTCCTGCAGGGCTCTGGGTCCGGGACGCCGTGGCAGATAATGCGCAGAGCACGTGGCCGGGGTGCTCCTGCAGGGCTCTGGGTCCGGGACACCGTGGCAGGTAACGTGCAGAGCACGTGGCCGGGGTGCTCCTGCAGGGCTCTGGGTCCGGGACGCCATGGCAGGTAACGTGCAGAGCACATGGCCGGGGTGCTCCTGCAGGGCTCTGGGTCCGGGACGCCGTGGCAGATAATGCGCAGAGCACGTGGCCGGGGTGCTCCTGCAGGGCTCTGGGTCCAGGACACCGTGGCAGGTAACGTGCAAAGCACGTGGCCGGGGTGCTCCTGCAGGGCTCTGGGTCCAGGACGCCGTGGCAGGTAAAGTGCAAAGCACGTGGCCGGGGTGCTCCTGCAGGGCTCTGGGTCCAGGACGCCGTGGCAGGTAAAGTGCAAAGCACGTGGCCGGGGTGCTCCTGCAGGGCTCTGGGTCCAGGACGCCGTGGCAGGTAAAGTGCAAAGCACATGGCCGGGGTGCTCCTGCAGGGCTCTGGGTCCAGGACGCCGTGGCAGGTAACGCGCAAAGCACGTGGCCGGGGTGCTCCTGCAGGGCTCTGGGTCCGGGACGCCGTGGCAGGTAAAGTGCAGAGCACGTGGCCGGGGTGCTCCTGCAGGGCTCTGGGTCCAGGACGCCGTGGCAGGTAATGCGCAGAGCACATGGCCGGGGTGCTCCTGCAGGGCTCTGGGTCCGGGACGCCGTGGCAGGTAACGCGCAGAGCACATGGCCGGGGTGCTCCTGCAGGGCTCTGGGTCCAGGACGCCGTGGCAGATAATGCGCAGAGCACGTGGCCGGGGTGCTCCTGCAGGGCTCTGGGTCCAGGACGCCGTGGCAGATAATGCGCAGAGCACGTGGCCGGGGTGCTCCTGCAGGGCTCTGGGTCCGGGACGCCGTGGCAGGTAACGCGCAGAGCACGTGGCCGGGGTGCTCCTGCAGGGCTCTGGGTCCAGGACGCCGTGGCAGGTAACGCGCAGAGCACGTGGCCGGGGTGCTCCTGCAGGGCTCTGGGTCCAGGACGCCGTGGCAGATAATGCGCAGAGCACATGGCCGGGGTGCTCCTGCAGGGCTCTGGGTCCAGGACGCCGTGGCAGATAATGCGCAGAGCACGTGGCCGGGGTGCTCCTGCAGGGCTCTGGGTCCGGGACGCCGTGGCAGGTAACGCGCAGAGCACGTGGCCGGGGTGCTCCTGCAGGGCTCTGGGTCCAGGACGCCGTGGCAGGTAACGCGCAGAGCACGTGGCCGGGGTGCTCCTGCAGGGCTCTGGGTCCAGGACGCCGTGGCAGATAATGCGCAGAGCACGTGGCCGGGGTGCTCCTGCAGGGCTCTGGGTCCGGGACGCCGTGGCAGGTAACGCGCAGAGCACGTGGCCGGGGTGCTCCTGCAGGGCTCTGGGTCCAGGACGCCGTGGCAGGTAACGCGCAGAGCATGCAGCTTCTGCTGGGGTCTGGGTACGGCCCCTTCCCCCTGCACCCTAGACTGTGAGCATCAATGGGAGATGCCTCATTGTGCAGCCGGTGAGGGCTTCCCACCCACCCTAAGCTGTTCGTGACCTGCTTCCCAAACCTGTGCCCGGCTAGGCCTGCAGCACCCATCCCGGGCATGCCTTGCCCAGCTTCAACAACTCTTTCCTCCTCTTCCTGTGCAGCACCCAGGGCCCCGGGGCTGGCACCCCTGGCCCTCCCCTACCCCTGCAAGGAGTGGAGCACGGAGTGGAGCGCCTGCTCGGCCACCTGCGGCATGGGCTTCTCCACCCGCGTGTCCAACCAGAACCGCTACTGCCGGCTGGAGACACAGAGACGGCTGTGTGTGGTCAGGCCCTGCCAGGCTCTGCCGGGAGCATCCCCTGCGGTGAGTGAGGCCTTCGGTGACTCTGACATCTCTGGGCAATGGGTTGGACAGAGAGAGGGAAATTCCAGCCAGCACAAGAGCTGTGGGACCCCCCAGGTGCCTGTGGACACCCCATCATCCTTCTCCCCTCCCCAGGCACGAACTAACCACATCTCAGGGTCAGAAAAACCATCTCCTGAAACCGCGCTTGGGAAACATACCCCAGCTATTGATGGCAGGTGCAGACTTGAATTTTGGGATCTCTGGATGTCGGGATCCAAGAGCACTGATGGAAACCACGTGGCCCTGAGCCCCACAGGTTGGCTCAACGTGCCCCTGTGACGGGGGATGTGTTTATGGCTCCTGGTGGCACCCGAGCGGCAGGGCTTTTCCACCACTTTAATTAGCCTGGTTCAGACCTAGTGCGGACACGGTGCAAAACTGCCTTGCTCCTGTGCTGCAAGAGCTTTCCTGGGCCAGGTGCTTGCGCCACCACGTGCCCCTGCTCCCGCAGACCCTGGTGACATCCCACCAGCCCTTCTGCAGTGCTGCAGCTCACAGCACTCCCATCTCCACGTCACCATCTGCTCTGCCTTTCCAGAGGGGAAGAGGAGGTCGCTGGTAGCCGTGCCCACCCTGTTCGCAGCCTGGAGCCAACGCCTCGTCCCAGCAAAGAGTCTGACACAAGCCCCCGGCGCTGTGGTTTTGGTGGAGATGGAGGACACGTCCCCTGGGAAACTAGGGAAGAATGGATGGACCTTGGCTGCACAGGAGGGTGGAGAATCGAGACTAAGATCCCCATTTCAGCCAGCACCTGCCCCCTCGTGTGCACCCCGGTTCCCCTAGGCAGGGCTGCTGGCCAGCGAGGAAAGCGTCCCCAAGTCCCAGCCTGTGCGGTAGCAGCATGCCCGTATTGCAGCTCGGCACTGTTGCTGTAACACGGCCACTGCAGCGATGCTTTGTGGTTAGGGCAATTCCCAGGACAAGGCTTTGGGAAAGCCCTTTGCTGAAGGGGACAGGGAGGAAGGAGCGGGGTGGTGGCTGGGCCAGCTCTCTCCTGAGGTCCCGACCACACCGGGAGTGACTCTCTCGAGTGGCCAGTGCCCTGGGGACCAGCCTGCTGGCTGAAGTGTGGACAGGGTGACCACCAGCACGCAGGTAGCCCGGAGGCACCACCTTGGGTCCCCTGGCAGCAGGTCCAGCCCCAAACCAGGCACCATCCCACAGTCGCTTCCAGGCCTCTCTGGGGGACATCAAGCCAGGCCAGGGATGCATCCTGCCCCTTTTTCTCCATCTGGGCTGTGTCCGCTCCTCCTGAGAGGTAGGATGGCAACCTAGGCTCCCAGGGGACATCGTGCGGCACGGCCTCATGCAGAGGTCTGGGGAAATGGGGAAATCCCTGCCTCCGAGCAGGAACCCACCTGAGAAACTGGGAATTGCTCCTTTGCAGGACGGGGGCTGGGACTGGTGGGGTTTTTGGAGAGGGCCAGGTGATGCCGTTCCTCCGTCGCGTGCCACGTGCACGGCTCTGCTCTGTGGCTATGCGGGGGCTGAGAGAGACCGCCTCAAGCATCAGGTAGACCAGATCCCTTGCGGGACCCGCTCTGCCCGACCCGCCAGGGACGGAGCGGGCAGGACGGGCCTCACACCACAGGTTATCTCCGCTTTGGGTTGCACAGCTCCACAGTTCACACGCACTCAGTTATCCCACAATATCCGCCCAGCAAACGAACAGCCGCGTTTCTGGGCATCAGCAGAGGCGTCCTCCTCATGGCAGCTCCAATTCACCTTCCCCGCATCTCTCCAGAATAAACACAAACCTTCCTGCTCCGCCTGGCCTCCTTCTTTCCAAAGCGCTGGTGGTTTGGCAGGGCTTCGGCAAGCGAGGAACTCAGACGCAGGAGACAACGCTCCGCAGCACCAGACATACCACCTAATATCCAAGCACAAACCCTAAAAGCTAAGGCCAAAACAAAGGCAGTAAAAGAGAAAACAAATCGCAAAGATGAGTTGGGGCTGCCTCCCGATGGCCTGGAGCCGCTCCAGCTAGGCAAGATCAGCCCAGGAAAGCTACTCTACAGCTCTGCTTTTATTTTCTCACCAGGATAATCCTTTAGGGTTATTCAAAAATGAAGTCTAAATGCCCTCTAATGGCCTCTATTTAACTGTGCAGAGGCTACATGCTTCCCGTGGCTGGATGAGAAGGGCAACTAGAACAGAGCAACATTTTAAGTTATGTGTCCGGGTGAGAGCTGAACATTTTAGGTTCGTATTCATGGAAAATAAAAATGTGCTCACCTAGGTGTGGAGCTTGTCTTGGCCTGCCCGTGAGGGGGGACCTGCCATCGGGGTCACTGCTGGGAGCCCTGCTGCTGGCGGCAAGCTCAGCTGCTGGCAGCAAGGCATGACCCGGTGCTCAACCACCTGGATGCATCTGCGATTCAGGCAGCTTAAAAATGAGCAAGAGAAAAACAGAGGGTATTGAAGTATTGAAAACATGATTAAAGCGTATTATCCTGGGTTAAATTCGGCCCCTTTGCTCTTACGTTGCTGTGACCTCCATCAGTTCTTCTAAAGGGCCTGAGCAGCCGCAACGGGGCACGTTTCCCTGCTGGCTGCCAGGAGGGCATGGATCGCAGGGCACGGATCGCAGGACACGGATCGCAGGACACGGATCGCAGGGCACGGATCGCAGGGCACGGCGCCACGCAGATGCATCCAGGCTGTCCAGCCTGGGGTCAAAAACAAAACCAGTGTCGGTGATGGTTTTCAGTCACCTCTTCAGACAAAAAAGGGAGACTGGCTGCTCAGGCAATAAAGCACTGTTTACAAAGAGAATTATTTATGGTGATGATCTGGTACTCTGCCCGTATACAAATTATTAATTCAGCTTGACATCAAGGACTCCGCGAATCTCTGGCAGGCAGCAAACTGCAGAATGAATGTGGCCTGTTCTGCCACTTCTTTGGCTTTTTTTTTTAACCTCTGCAATGGAAATGCCAAAAACACAGTGACACGAGGCTTACGTTAGACTTTAAAACCACAGCGATCGTCTGCTGACATGGATAAGACATGTTACGCGTACTGAAAAATCCTGGTTTTCAGCCAGTTCTCCTTTCAGCATGCCGGGTCCCAGCCGCCAGCAGCCGGTGATTTCCTGGCAGGGAGAGGCTACGAGGGCTCACAGCCTCTTATCAAATGCTGCCCGACCATCTCTGGCTGAGGATAAAAACCAGCAGGTTGTGGTTTTTTAAATGGCAACGGGAAATTCCTATCTCAAACAGAAATGACTTAACATACCTCCTCGCTATAGTTTCCTTTTTTGCTGGAAAATGTCATCACTCTCTGATTCGCGAAACAGAAAACATCTAAATAATAAATTAGCGAATCCAAATAAATCAGAGTTATTTTTCCCTAAGAACATAGGGAAACTGACTCTTGCAATTTGACTGTGAGTCTCACAATATTTGCTATTCCCTCTAAAGCCCAGCTTCTCTGGAAACGTCGTTATTTGAGAACCATGTTTAACACAGCATCGGATGCAGCAGGTCCTGGTCTTTGCCTGCTGTTTTGGGTCAGTGAGAGATGTCAAATACATGGTTATTCAAAGAGGATTACGGTTACCCATAGAGCTTAAAACCCAGAAGACAAATCCCGCCTCCCCCAGAGCGTAGCACCGTATCTGCGCACATAACGGCATAACGACAGCCACCGGCGGGCGATAGGTCACTGCTCGTCTCAGAGCAAGCACACGTAGCAGCTGCACCCTGCTGCTGCGGAAGGAGAAACCGCGAGCGTAAATCCCATATTTCAGGGTTTCCTTTGCGTCAAGCCATTCTTGTGATTGATGATTTTTTAATGCATGGTGCTGGCCTTGCTGAGAAGGGGCTAGGTGAGCCCTTCATCAATGCCAAATATTTCCAGGTACCTCCCCGAGCATTAAAGTGCAGTGCTCCGTAAAATAAAAGTAGATGGAGCCAGGCGTTTGGCGCTGGTGAGCAGCCCTGAACTGGTTACCCAAAAACCAGTCGCCCAGGCGAGGTGCTTGAGACCCACACGAACCACAGCGGCGCCGCGGCCTGCCCTTGCCCTGAACTCGCTGGCAGGGGCGTCGCGGCTGCACGAGCCAGGAGCCGGGGCAGAGGGAGCTCCGGGGCAGCCTGGCTCCCCGTGCCGCGGCGGGGTGGCAGTGGCGGCAGGGGTGACCCTGCTGCGGCGCCCCAGGGGACCCCCGGCCCCCCCCGGAGGAGCCGATCCCCGGCGCCGCTGCCCCAACCGCCGCTCCTCGGCAAAACGGAGATCAAACCTCCGTGGCCACAGGCGGGTGGGAAAGGAAACCGCCCTCCTGCGCGCTCTTCGCATCGCAGCCGCCGGATGAAGGGGGTGTTATTTCTTGGCACCAGCAAAACAGGCCCGGGCCAGCGGTGGCAAAACAGCCGTGTCCCTGCCACCAACGGCCGGAGAGCCAGGCTGGCCGCTGCCGGGGGCCTGGAGCCTCTCTGCAGCCAGTCCCGCTCCGTCTCCCCTCCCCTCAGCACACGGAGCAGCCCCCCAGCTCCCTCCCTTCCCGTGGCAGGAGCACCCTAGTCCCAGGCCTTTATTTTGGGGGCGGAAGGAGTGCTGCTTACCCTGCTGAGAAGCTGCGAGCGGTCTGTGATCCTTCCCGTGATTACAGCAGTCCTCGTGGCCAGCTGCAATCTCTGCCTCAGTTTCCCCAGGGGCTGATGCTCCGGGGATGAGAGGGACCCACCCCGGCTTGTTCCTCTCACCCCCGTGAAGCAGCTCCACAAGTGCCAGCCCAACACCAGGCTGCAGGACCAACATGCAGCTCCTGGAGCCTGCAAGTGTGGAGGTGAGAGGGGCAGAGCCCGTGCAGGACAGAGCACTGCTCTCCCGAAGGATGAGCTCCCATTAACCCCTCCTCTGCCTGTGCTGCCCTAGGACTGCAGTCCCACCAGAGCCTCTACAAACCTCTAAAGTCAGGAATCTTTGTCCCTCTCCTGCCCCATGGAAATGAATTTTAAGCTGCACATCTCAGGGACGAGTTGGTAGCAGCTAGATTTTATTGCATAGTCAAGAAATAAAATACACCCTTTCCCAGAATTTATCTGCTCTAGCACACACTTTTTGGAGTCAACACACAGATACCCACAATAAGCAACCAAGATCATCCAGTGTCCTGTGCTTTCCTACACTGGCCCCAACCACCTGTGCCGGGCACCCCGGAGCCCGAGCACAGTCCAGCAGAGATGTCCAGCTGTCAGGATGGCTTGGCAGGACTTGGTGAGGAGCCCTGCCCCGAGGCAGCACACTCTTCCCACACATTGCTCTAGATTCACTTCCAAGAAATCAGGTGGCCATGCCCTTTCCCGGGCCCAGCCCAGCAGGCGAAGTTGTTTTGCGAAGGTCCTTGCCCTGTGACTCATCAGGCTAAACGCTCTCTCTCCTGATTGCTGGCCTCCGGTCTCTTGTTCCCAGCAATAGTTATCCCTGGCCTTGTTCAGACCGCAGCACCTTTCAGAGACGAAAATGGGAGCTCACCTTCCTTAGGGCTGGGAAACTTGGGGGTCCTCTTTGAAGTTGCTGGTTTCAACTCTTGCCCCACCCTTGCAATATCTGGGCATCTTCTGCGTGATGTCCCCAGCCACAGACTTTCTTGCACTTCCTGTCAAAATCTCACAGAGGTGGAGGCGGAAGAGAATTTTTGCCTGTGTTTTGGGGAGGTGTATAAAAGTAAGCAGCCATGGCAGGTTGTTGCTGCGTGTTGTAAAGAAGGTGCAGCCATGGGGCATGGGGCATGGTTTACTGCTGTCTGCACTGAGGCCAAACAGCTGTGCACACCTGTGTGTGCTGACACAGCCCTTGGTGACAGTCGGCTGCTGGAGCGGGCCAAGGCCTTCGGCAGGAGCCTTTCTGAACACTGCTGACCTTTGCTTTCACTTGTGCTCCTTCCTTCAAGCGTTCCAGAGAGCATGGAGCATTTCTGGGCTCTGCTGCCTTACAGCACAGCACAGTCGCAGCACAGCACTGCGATGAGGAGAAAAGGTGCTGGGACTGGAAACGAGAGCCCGCTCACCGGGTGTGATTTTCCCAGCTGGTTGCCTCCATTCTCTAGGGACGGGGTGTCTCTCCTCACCTGAAATGGGACAGAACAAAGCAACAGGGAATAAGCTAAAAAGCTGGTGCTTTGACCCCCTTCGTGAGACGTCTCCCACCTCTCTAGCCAGCCTGATACGGAGTCACCGTCTTGCATCCTTCCCTGCCCCCTTCCTCCCGCTCCTGCCAGGCACACGCAGAGTCAGAAATAGCTGGGGCCTGCACGTCCCTGGCGCCCAGCTCAGAAATATCCGAAGGGGGTTGGCAGCAGGCGCCGAGCAGCAGGAGGCATCAGGCATCCAGCCCCCGTGAGCTCCCGCTCCGTGTTGAGCCGGCCCCAGCGAACTGCCTCCGCCGAAATACCCGGGGGAAACCCGGAGCGGCAGGGGAGGCTGCGACCCGCGCCCGGAGCACCCGGGCGGCCCGGCCCGGCCTCGGCCAGGCCAAGCGGCGCTGCGGCGCTGCCGGCCCGCGGGGAAGCGGCCGGGCCCGGCCCGCCCCCCGCAGTGCCCTCCCCGCCCGGGCCGCGGCGCTGCGGGCCCCGCCACGCCGGGCCCCGCGCTCCGGGCACGCGCTCGCGGCGCCGCTCCGCGCACCGGGCACCGCGATCCCGCGCACCGCGATCCCGGACACCGCTCCGCGCACCGGGCACCGCGATCCCGCGCACCGCGATCCCGGACACCGCTCCGCGGCTCCGCGCACCGGGCACCGCGATCCCGGACACCGCTCCGCGGCTCCGCGCACCGGGCACCGCGCTCCCGCGCACCGCTCCGCGCACCGGGCACCGCGATCCCGGACACCGCTCCGCGCACCGGGCACCGCGATCCCGGCACCGCGATCCCGGACACCGCTCCGCGGCTCCGCGCACCGGGCACCGCGATCCCGCGCACCGCTCCGCGCACCGGGCACCGCGCTCCCGCGCACCGCTCCGCGGCTCCGCGCACCAGGGCACCGCGATCCCGGGCACCGCTCCGGGCACCAGGGCACCGGGCACTGCGCTCCCGGGCTCTGCTCCACGGCTCCGCGCACCAGGGCACCGCGCTCCCGCGCATCACTCCGCGGCTCCGGACACCGCCTCCTCCGGGCACCGCCACCCCGGGGCACCGCCGCCACTGCCGCAAGCACCGCCGCCCCGGACAGCACTGCCCGGCCCGAGCGGGCGCGGCCGCAGCGCGGGGCCAGGAGGAACCGCCGCTGCCCCCCACGTCCCCAGGCTGAGCCCCCGCCACCCCGGCCCCATGGCCACGGAGGCTGCTCTGGCCTGGGCTCCGCAGCCCGGCAATGGCAGCGGGGCAGCCTGCCCCGTGAACATGGCCTTCGCCCACCACTACTTGCCTGCTGTCTATCTGGTGGTGATCCCCCTGGGGCTGGTGGGCAACGCGCTGGGCCTGTGGCAGCTGTGCACCGGACTGCGGCGGAGCGCCCGCAGCGCCCTGAGCCTGCTGGTGGGCAACCTGGGCCTGGCCGACCTGCTGTACGTCAGCACGCTGCCCTTCCTGGTGAGCTACTACTTGCAGGGCAGAGTGTGGCTCTTCGGCAGGGTCTGGTGCCGGCTCACCCGAAGCCTCTTCCATCTCAACCTCTACGCCAGCATCGGCTTCCTCACCTGCATCAGCGTCCACCGGTACCTGGGCATCGTGCACCCGATGAAAATGCGGGGCAGGTGCCAGACTCTCACCTCTTCCCTGTGGCTCAGCGTGATGGTCTGGGTATGGGTCATTGCACAGGTAGCGCCCGATTTAGCCTTCAGCAAAATGGACTACACAGGGACGCGGTGCCACGACACGACGGAGTACAAGAACCTGGGCGCTTACTTGCCATACACTGCAGCCATTACCGTGACTGGCTTTGTCATCCCCTTTCTCATCATCATCGCATGCTATGGCCATGTGGTCGTGGTGCTCTGCAGGAACAGCACCGTGGACGCCAGACTACGGAGAAGAAGCATCAGACTGGTGATAGTTGTGATGGTCCTCTTCTCACTCTGCTTCCTCCCCTATCACATATTCAGAAACCTCAACTTGTTGTCTCGAAGATGGCAACTGCAAGGGTCCTGCACACAGACTTTAAATAACATTTACATTTCCTACCAAGTGACCCGCGGCCTGGCCAGCTTGAACAGTGCCTTGAACCCCCTGCTCTACATAATGACCAGCGAAGACTGCATGTCACGCGTGAGGACTCTCCAGCAAAGGGCCAGCCACTCTCTGCGCTCTCTCTTCAGGAGCGAAGCCAGTCACCAGACGGATGAGAAGAAAATCAACATCATTCACTGTGAGCAGCAGCTTTCTGATGAGCTCTGAGTTACCCAGCTCAAGATGTGGATTTGAGACAGGACTCTCTCCTTCACCTAAGGAGAGGCAAAGGGAATTAACTACCTACCTCGCAGGAGTAGTGTAAGGGCAAATTTTAGGGGGAAGTGCTTTGGAAATGAAAATGTTCATAAAAACATCAGATATTAAATATATGACTAAGCTGTGCCAGTTCTTGTGTAAGTTGTTCCTGGGTGACTGAGCTGCTTCAGGACCTGCGTTATCCTCTATTGCTCACCTCCTTTTCAGAAGAAAAAAGTATTTTAGCATTACTCACTCTCTTCCGGAAGAGCATATAGCAGACAACAACAAAGTGGCATTTTAAAGTTTCTGGAGGCGGATGTTCTGTAAGGTGATGACTGCAGAAACCTGAACCACTGGTTCCAACAGGCAAATCTCAGGAGATTTTCCAAATCTTCAGGTGGGTGGCTGCATATTACTCTTGCATCTAGCCTTGCATTATTAGAAACTAGACATGCAAACACACACCTGACATGTGTGTGTGTGTGTATGTTAACCTGACCACAGCTGGCCTAGTAATAGTTATGGATCAAATGATTAAATCTGTGGCCGTTAATAATTAAATTTGTGACCATTAATGATCACTATCAATAGCAGCTGACTCATTGCATGAAAAGTTTGACTCTACAGTATCTGAAATGTGGCAATGATTTTTTTTTTAATAGGCTTGTAGCTGTGAGAGCACAGTGATAGGTCCATGATAGGGCCTTTGTGCGTAGCTTTGCTTGTGGCTGTGCATGCACAAACCTAGATTCATAACAGCTGTGTGTTTGCATATCAGGCCCGTGCCTAGCAAGTCTGATTGATTGCACACTAAACTTGGTGGAAATCTCTCCTGATAATTTCATAAAAATGAGCAGGCGTTCAGAGTCAGAAGTTTGGTGCTTTCGACCGTGTCCATTAAGCAATGGGTGGGAAGCCCAGTTTACAAAGCAGCCATGAGTTTCAGCCTTACCCTAGTGAGTATTCAGAAATGGTCATCCTACACTTCTCTTGCACTTCTGAAATCACTGTTCAAGGGGTAGATGAAGACATCCACTGACCCAAAGAGAGTCAGATATCCTAGTTTGTTTGCCATCATAGATGGCAATTGCTATTTTTTTAAGATACAAATAGATTCTCTGCACACCTTAAACAATACTTGTTTTACAGTCATCTTCCCAGCCTTGCCCAAAGAGAGGCAACACGGGTTTGAAGACTTGTGAAGGAAAGATTAGACAGCAAGGGTAGGGTTTGCGCTGTCTCCCGGGTGGGCTGTTACCAATACCATGGGGTTCCCTGCTTCCCAAGGAAGCGAAGGCTGCCAAGCGGTGGTTTACTTTTTCCTCTTGCTATTCTCACCACTAACAGCTCAAATATTTCAGGTCTTGTGACAAGAGTGATGTAATTTTTAATAATTGTTAAAATCAGACAATAGTGGGAAAGTGCCAGCCCATGAACTCTGCACCCTTTGGCACGAAGCCCAATGTTTCTCACTGTCAACTGCTGCTCGTGCCGACCCACCTTCTCTGTGCCACAGAGGAAGCCGCAGCTAGCTTTCAGACAGCGTTAATATGTCTAAAGTGCAAATAAACACTTAATGCTTTCAATCATGAGTTGTCTGGCTTCTTTTAAAGCTTTATAGGAACACATAAGCCAGCTGGCCTGCGGGCTGGAGCAGGAGGCCTGCCTGCTGCAGGAGGAAGCGACAAGTTTCAGGGGGCTCTGCAGAGTGGGAGCTGCTGGGAACACTGTTTGCCTGTCCACCTGGAGAGACTGTCCGCGGTGAGGCTCCGTCCCCCCAGAGAGAAGCAGTGCTGGGCCAGGACGGACCAAGGTAGGTCCTTGAAACGTGCTCAGCACCTGGCAGGGGTCCAGCAAAGCACTCGAGCATCTCTGAAACTGTCAGCTCCTACCTCATCCGGACGAAATCGAAAGGCAAAGCTTAAATTCACAAATGAGAAGATGTTCTTCTGCCTCTGCAGTAGGGAAGACTTTCAGGACGTCAGGACCTGGTCTGGCCTCTGTTGTTTGCACACAGTCTGTGGAGCTGGGACCTCCCTGGAGCTTCACCAGAGCTCTGAACTCTCTCCCTCCTTGCCTGAGGAAACACATTTCTGAAAGCTGCCCAGCTCTTCTGTCTTTGTCCATGGATCTCATCAAAGACACTGCATCGCCCAGCAGATCTGGTGGGCCCGTGGGAGCTGCGGCATCCCATCGCTGCCGAGCCTGCTCACGGAGGGACCAGCTGGGCGCCCTGGGCCCTGCATGTCTCAGGCTGCTTCCCACACTGAGACCTGAAGGCAAGCTGGAGCAGGGGTCTGAGCCAGGAAAGCGGACCCCCAGGCCATCCCTTTGCTTTTTCTGGTCCCTGGTCTGCTTGGTGCCTGCTCCTGTTCAGCTTGTGCCACTCACTGTGCCTGGAGCCCCGGTCTCTCGCAGGGGTGGTGAGGGGCAGAGGGACTCATCCTGACCCAGGCTTCATCCTTGGCTCCCAGCCGGCACAAGCTCAGGCAAAGATTTGGGAGGGCTGTGCCAGGGCCCGAATTGGCACCTACATCTCCATGGACTGGCAGAGACCTTTTAGCACTGTCGGGTTTCCTCAGCTGAGTTGCACATCCTCACCGTGCGAAACTGCTCTGCAGGAAAGCAAGCAATTCATTTCACCTCTTGTGGACTCCTGGCTTAGGATGAGATGAATGTTCCCGTCTCCCTTCTTTGCCCATCTGTTGCCAGACTTTAAGATATCTAAAACCAGGCGAGAGGAATCCCACCTGTAACGTCTGCTTTTCAGCACAGCCCCACAGCCTCTCTGGCGCAGCAAAGTGCAGCAGTGGGCTTGTCTGCAAATCAGACCCGAACAGAGAGTTATGCCTACTTTACCCAGGTTAGGGTCAACCCCCAAATCAAGCTGGGTGGGAATTCTCCTGTTGACATTGATGGGATGAAGATCAGGCCCAGAAATCTGGCAGCGTTTCTTGCTTCGTTACATAACCCCCTTCCTTGAAGATTTGCTTCAAGTACAATCAAGATTTGTTACATTAGCAGAGACCCTCTGAGCTGACAGTCCAGAAAAGCCATTCAGGCACAATTAACAGGCACATATACACTTGCACACATGTTCACCCCCTTTCTTTCCCTAAAATGAAAAGCGGTTCTGCTCGGTGTACAAAACACTATACAAGAAGGAAATATGACTAATGCCTGACTATCAGCAGCAGCTAAGTACAGAGGACTCAGCGCTGTTTAATTCTGTGTTTGACTTTGCACAGATCTCTGAAAAGAGACCCAAGTGTAAACACGCCGTGTTCCCAGGGTCTTTGTGTTTCCGCAGGCAGCCGGCAAAGCGAGGAGGCGAGAGGCTCCCGTGTGCCAGCAGCGCCTCACTGCCACGAGCAGTCAATGCGGCGGGAGCATCAGAGGCTCCTTAGCCTGAGCAAAGCAATGGCCAGGCCCCGTCCAGCAGCTGCTGCCTGCGGAGGTAAAACGCTGCAGACCACTGGAGTAGGTTTCAGCAGTGCACAGGGTCAAACGCCCCAGCTGGCCCGCGCCGCGCGCCGGGCTCCCTTACCCCCGCATCGGTCGCCAGCCGCACAAACACGCCGTCTGGGTGATGCAAAAGCCCCGGGTTGGGGGGAGAAGAAGGCAAGGATTGGAGGTGACGCTAGGCGAGGGTCTAAGATGGGCTCCTCGCAGCAGGGGCAGTGGAAAGCAAGCTTGTGTTGGGACCAGCCCACGAGAGGACGGCCCGAAGCTGAGGCTCGGGATGGATGGAGATGAGGGAGAGGAGCCGGCGGGGGAATTAGCCCGAGCTCAGCACTCTGGGAGGGAAGAGGAGGGTTCAACCTCTCCTTCCCCACCACACGCCTCCAGCCTTGCTCGCTGAGCCTGCACATCACCGGGATGTCGTGAGCGACGGCAGGGCCACGCGGGTGATCTCAGAGGAAAAACCTCATGCGCCGGGAGAGGGAGTGAACAGGCACCTGCAGGTCTCGGCTCCCTGCTACGCCGGGCGCAGGGCAGCGGGACTTGGTGCTGCTCTTATAGCAGGGAGGGAGACCAAATACACACCGAAAAGGGATGAGTCACTCAGCAATGAAAGGTCACGGCAGTGTCTAACTCAGCGAGAGGCTTTCATTTCTTCAGGAAAACAATTTCATTCTTCAAGAACCCTTGGCTATAGGGAGAACAGACCTGACAGTTTATCTCATTTACTGAGGATATCGATTGGGCTGAGAAAGGAATAGCAGATGCAATTATGGCCTGGGGAAATATGGTAAATGTAGCTGGGATTGGGTGCTGCTGGTGAATATTTTACTGAAAAAGAGAATCTGACTCCTTGTTATGTTATGCAGAGTGTTTCAGCATCTGGGAGACCAACGGCTTGCTAAAAAAAGCAAATCACATAAATCGAATAGCATTGAATGCGAACGCGTGAGACCATCCGTCTAATATTATTTCTGCAAGCCAAGCAGTTATAAATAGGTGACGCCGCCTGGCTCGGGACCCGGGTGGGATGGGAGCTGGGGCCCGTCCGTGCGGCGTGGAGCAACCGCGGCCGCCAGTGCAGACAGGGGCTGGTCCTAGAGCGCTCAGAGGGCCCAGCCTTGATATTGGGGGCCTCATATATGGGGCTGGGGCAGCTGCTGCAAGGAGGCTCCCGGGGAAGCGGTGACCAGCTGCCAAAGCCGGGCGCGGGCCGCTGTGGCCGTGGAGCCGCAGGGCCTCCTCGCGGAGGAGCGCGCGGCGCAGCGCAGGGAGGTGCCGTTTCAGGCTGTCCCTCTGGCTCCAGTACCCGCAGAGGACATCCAAGGACGGGGTATAGGTTAACTCCGTCCTGCCCGCCTGCCGTTGCTCTCCGACGCCGCGGTGCCACTGGGCAGCCAGCGGCGAGGGAGAGCGGGATACCACAGCTCCCAGGCGTCTTCTGCCAGCCCAGACCACCGTGCAGCACCGCTGTGCTCCCGGGTCAAGCCCGCAGCTCGGCAGCAACGTCTTGCAGCCTCTCATGGCAGCCTGAGCCTTGTCGGAGGCGAAGGGGAGCTGCTCCGTCCCCGGCGCTGGCCCAGAGCGGAGCTGCCTCGGTGCTGATGCCAAGAACGAGGTGCTCGCCCTGAACGAAGCGTTATTGGGACTTAATTGGCGTTAAGTGATGGCTGGGAGCGATACAGGCAGCCTGGTTGTGTGGGGGAAAATCCCTCTCTAAGACAGGGTGCAATGCTTGGATGGCAGCGTGGTGCCCGTGCAGAGAGCCCCGAGGCAGCGGGGGACCACGGCAAGCCCCCTGCCTCACCCCTGGGGCTGCGGCACAGCTGGGCGCCCGGGGCCGCCTGAAGCTCTGGCAGCGTCCCTGCAATCTGCAGCAGGAGGCTGAAGCCGCCAGGGCATCCCTGGGGGAAAGCACCTTTCCGGGGGCAAAGGAAAAACCTGAATCCCATCATGATAGCCACTACCGCGGTGTGCAGAGATGGGAGGTGAGGTGAACATCTGCCAGATTAGCTCCAAACCCCCTGCTGAATAAAGAGCTCAACAGCACAAGATGCACAGCAAATCCTCCACGGGCTTTTCCATGGGTGTTTTCACCTGCCTTCCCATGCACGTGAGCACGACCCATCTCTGCATAGCTGGCTTTTATGGCCACGCAATTTTTCAGTGGGTCCGAAGCTATTTCCCCTCCTTGCTGTGCCTCCATTTTATAGCTCCTTATGCCCAGATGAGGGTGTTTGGTGGCTACAAATCACAGACTGGGGGACAGCTTGCAGCTCTCAGTCCTCTCACATAAAGGGGGCAACTCAAGTGTGGTTCATAAGTCAGAAATTCAGTAACAGCCAGGCTTTGTCACCTGGGTCTGCTTGGACCATTCCCGGGGTGGACCCAGACGAGCATCGTCTCCTTTTGCTGTTCGGTGCCTCAGCTCCCACCCCCAGAGAGACTCAAACAAGGGACCTAAAAGTTAGCTAAACCTTTCTGACCGCAGAGAAGCCTCAGACTTGTGCTCCTGTTTAGCTCAGGTGGTTTGCCAGCCTCTGAAAAAGCCTAGTTTTAATTTGATTCCCTATAACTGATTCATGAGCTGGAGCCCTGATGCTAGGGACAGCTGTGATTTTTGTGCTGCCATTTGCTCTCCTCCAGGGACCCTGCACAGCGACTGAGCATCGCTGGAGAGAAAGGGCCAGGGCTGGAACACAGCACAAACAGCTGGGCCAAGCAAAAACAAGAACATCTTTGCATTTGCAATTCAGAGAGGATGTGTCTCATCCCCCCGATTTAACTTTCCAGAGGAAAGACCGGAGAGAAGCAGCTGGAAAATATCTGCACACAAATAAGACTTAGTAGAATTTGCAGTTTGGAGGTGGAGGAAAAAATGTGGCCCAACACGGTGCTTTCACTGCAAGATAGAACAAGTATTCTCGTTTTATTGTATTTATTCCCCATCAGCAACCTGCTGTGCTCGCAGGCATGGAGCAGCTGGGAGCGTTTCCACAGGGCAATTCGCAGCTTCCTCAGCTGGGAAATCGCTTGCAGCCCTGGGACCTGAGCCACTGGGGCTGGCGGGGCTGGCGGCGGGGGCCAGTCCATGGAGCATCGCTAGCGGGGAAAGAAAAACGCATCTTACTGGAATCGTACACAGGCAGCACCGAAAGAAGCTGGTGCATGCTGTAATCCAGGCAGGCGGGGAAATGCAGTCAGCTCAAGGGAACGGTGCTTGCTCCTCGGCTTCAGCTTCAGCTGGCAGAACAGGAACAGACATGCTGATTTTTACTGTTGGATGCACTTTTCCCCAGCCGAAGTTCTGGGGCTTATTTGTTTCCCACTGGGTTATTATTAGCATCAAAATGAGCCACTTGCTGCAAAGTGTCTGCTTTGGAAGCGAAGCTCCAGGGGCGACACAGGGGACTGCTGCGGTCCTGCACCAGGGACTCACCAGGCCCGGCTGACGGCCTGACCCAAGCCTCAGCCAAAGCCCCGCTCAGCTTGCGGGGGGCGGGATGCAGCGTCCGTCCTTCCCTCGGCCACACGCACAGACACAAACGCATGCTGCGTCCCGACCGCAGAAACGCTGGCGCTGCCTCCCTGCTCTGCTGAGCCTGCGGGTCTGGGCTGTTCCCTGCCGGCTGCTGTGGGACCCATTCCTCTGCCCCATCAATTCCTGCTCTGCCAGCCTGTGGCACGCGTGGGGATCTGAGCATAATAACCAGGTGACCATGCAGCAGCCGGGCTAATTAATTGACCATGAGGGCAGATGTGCAGATGTGGCAGTCACCTGGGGCCACAGGTCTTCAAAGTGTAGCTAGAATGACTCGGAATTGGGAGCAGTCTGAGGGAGCTCTCCCTTAGGAGCGCTCCCCTCCCTCGGCCCTTTCGCCTGCCTGAACCTGTGGAGCTGATGCCAGTGAGCAGGATCCCAGCTGTCCGGCTGCGGGCTGCAGTCACTCCTGGGCATTTGGCGTTGGTGCTGGTGACACTCGTCCTCAGAGCGAGTGGTCCGCGCAGGAAGCCCTGGGAGCTGCTGGCCACGGGGACATGCAGGGGATGGATGAGAAGGCAGCATGCAAATAGCCTGCAGGAGCATTTCCAGGTGACTCTGAGGCTGCCATCGAGCGGCGAGCGCTGTGCACCAGCGCTGGGGCGAGGGGACGGGGCACGCTGCCGCACGGGGCACTGCCGGCCCCAGCAGCACTTTGCATTCGACCTCTTTGATGTCCAGGGGATTGCAGTCCCCTGATGGCACCAAACCCACCCGTGGCCGCAGCAGAGGCTCCTGGCAGGGGGACGCGTTCAGGAGCGGGCGGCACGCGGGTTACGCGTGTCCCATGCAGCGCTCTGGAACTGTTGCTCCTCCGGCAGCGTCCCGCGGAAACCCTCGGCAGCTCAGGGCGTTTGCCGTCGCCACCGTGCGCGGCTGTCCCGCCGGCGGGGGGAGCGGCTGCCGGTGGGGCGCGCGCCGGGAGAGCCGCGCATACTTGCGATTCGTTCCCAGAGCCTTTGGCCCCCCACCCCTGACCCTCCTGGCAGCCCCGCGGTGCCTCCGGCAGGGCGCTCGCAGCGCGGCCGACGGAGGAGCGCACCGCGGGAGCGGAGGCGCGCGGGGTCAGCCCCGGCGCTGCGTTTGCCCAAGGGCTTGACGTGGCCGCGTTTCTATGGCGAACGGGATGTTGCGGCCGCGACAGCCTGTCTCCGGACATACCTTCCAGGGAAGCAAAGGCTTTGAGGAAATCGTTGCAGACGCTTTCCCAAAGGCTCCGTCCTCCGTCCGGCTGCCCCGAGCAGCGGTCAGCTCTCCTCGGTGCCTGCAGCCGCGCTGCCAAGCCTCCCACCCCCAGTCTGCGTCGAACAACACTCAGTCCGAATTGCTTGTGAGCTCTGATCTAACAGGCTCTCGGCAAATATTCCCACAAGTTATTAAGCAAGGATTTTTTTTATTATTTTTATTTTATTCTGTTTATTAAAGCCCTAATCCTCAAAACAAATAGATGAACCAATTAAAGCAACTGAGAGCGGAAACTCGCTAAAGCAGAGCGGCACCTTTGGTTGCAATCCAGGCAGTTTATGGCAGGTACTTTGCATCTGGCTGACGTTCAGCTGACAGCTTTCCAAGCGTATAAAAACCTTATTAGGCTGAAAATAGAGTTGGTGATCATAAAACGTCAAGAGCGCTGCTGTCAGCATTTCCAGCCCGGCGCGCTCCGTGCAGGATGCCCGGCAGTTGGGGTCGCCGGGGGCGCGGAGCCGCGGGGACGGGGCCGCGCGGCCCCTTGCAGAGGGACCGCTGGGCCGGCGGCACCTTCCGGGGCGCGTGGCCGAGGAGCGGGTCCGCCTGCCGAGCGCCCCGCCGGGCTCCCCGGGCCGGGCCGTGCCGTGCTGCGCGGTGCCGCGTCCGCGAGGCGCGAGGGCGTCAGTCGGGAGGGGGCACAGCCGGGGTTTGGCGCGGGGGGACCAGGAGGGCGGCGGTGGCGGCAGCGGTGCGCAGAGCTCGGTCCGCGCGCGGTGCCCTGCGGCTTGAACCCCGCAAGCCTCATCCGCGCTGATCACTCGGAGGCAACGCGCATTTGCAGGCGGTCGGTATCCAGCGCTTTATTAATTCGCTCGCCGCGTTTCCAGATTACGGCACGGAGAAAAGAGCCCGCAGCCATCCAAGCTCCGAAGCCGCGGGCAGAGACGCAGCGGGGGAAGCCGCGAGCTGCCGGGTGAAGCTCGGGCAGCCGGCGGGGCACCCTGGGGCGCCAGCAGCGCCCGCCCCGAGCTGACCCCAGGCAAATCTCGGCGGGAGCTAGGAGCGAATGGGGCAGGAGCCGCTGGCAACCGGAGCACGGCCTGGAGGACAGGGGCAGGTCAGCCCTGGCCGGCGGCAGGCTGGGCCTAAGGTAGTTACAGGCAGATTAATGCAAGCACGGGGCGGAAGCAAATGTTAATGCACCAAGTCTGGGCCGAGTCAGGGACTGTCTTCCGGCGAGGGCATCCCCCGGCCCCTCGAGCGGAGCGCAGCGATGGTTTCCATCCGTCGGCCGCCGACGGCTTCGCGGCCAGCGCGTGGCGGGGGACACCAGCCCGCAGCGCTCGGAGTCGCAGGCTCCTCTGGGCAGCCGCAGCTGTTACTGTTATTCGTATCTCAGGATCTAATCCCTTTTAGAAATAAACTAATCCGCTGCTTTAATAACATCCTGTGGCATGGTGAGCCTATAATCATGGTATTAAATGGCATTAAAGCCAGAATAGCTGATGCTTTTGCTAAAGAAGAGCGTCTATTTGCTCTTTAAAAATAACCGACAGAAGCAGAGCGTGCCAAGAGGGGTCTGCGAGCCCCTCGGGGAGCTGCAACGCCTCCCCGCCGAAAGCCGGAGTCAGACCCGGCCCCGGTGCAAGGGGCAGCGCAGCCGGCAGCAGGACCGCGGCGGCGGTGCAGACCCAGGTCCCAGCGGTGCCGGGCCCCCGGGGGCTCCCCCAGCCCGGGACGGCGATGCTGCCAGGGCAGGGCGGATGCTGCTTTCAGTCCGTTAAAACCAGAAAAGCTTTTTAACAAATTTCCTGCCAGGCCAGCCTGGAATTATTAGATGTGGGCCAGTTAGGCACATTAATTAGACGCTGCTTTAAACACAGGTGAGGTCTGACTTTGTTTACCAGCCTCCAGGAAGTAACAAGTTGCTCAAAGTTCACCTTAAAATGACTGAATTGACGAGGGACATTTGCTCCCGGTCACAAGCACCTTGCAACAAAACACATCACTTAGGCTTCGATTTTATTTTCGGAGCTCTTGCTTTCTCTCTGCCTCCCCATGCAATAAAAATGAGACATTTAATCTCATAATGCAACTCCTTGCTGGAAATCAATGATAACGTACATTATCTTGCCGGGTCTCATCCTGCAGATCCTGCGTGACCTTACTCAAGAGCAGGGAAGTCAGTGGAAAGACAAAGATTGAACCGAGCGAGCCTCACGGTGGGTTCAGAGCATGAAACTTTCACCCGAAGCCAAACAGATCGCACTGCACAAAACCTGTTGGACACAATTTCATCCAGATGGTGCCCCTGCACTCACTGGATTCAGGAAAAAGAAACGCATGACCACAGAGGCTGCACAGCATTCCTGTTTCAGTACTTTTTTAATAATAAAGCCTATGACACCAGTCAAAAACCACTGCTGGGTACGTTACTGCCTGCGCATTCCTGGGTTTGTTATGATGGATTTGTTACTGCAGGGTTTCTCGTTGTGAGATGGATCCCGCTACCCTTGTTCCTTCTAGTAGTATTTGCTCCACAGGGACCTGGGACCGGCACATGGGCTGGCCCAATGCAAACCAATGCAAACAGCAGCTTCGCCATGCCCATTGCTGAATGAGACCCTCTTCTAACACTACGACGTTGCTACCGTCCCCTTTTCCAGAAAAACCTCGGCCTGAGTCTCTTTAACTCCCTGCGCAACAGGGAAAGGCCATGACAAGGGAGAAGCTGGGGGCAGACCATCCATAGCACAAGGTGAGGATTTCCTTTGGGGGATCAGGAGATGACCAAAATGGGTCAGAACTAGCAGAAACCAAGGCAAGGAAGAGCTGAGAGCTGACTGCGCTGAGGGGGTGGAGATGACCCCAGTCCCCAAACGGCCAAAGACCCCAAACTTGTACCTATCTTCCTCTTCTGTGTCCGGAGAGGATCTCACCAGGGTTTTGCACACCTGAACCTGCACTGGCACATTAGCCCAACAAGTGCACACAGCAGCTGGCTTTGCATAACACACTTTTGCCTTAACGGTCCAAGTATCACCTGGGTTTTCAGGTTTGACCTGCAGGTCACAGGGGACCCCAGAACCACTCCTAAAAGATGTGTAAAAGGCAACGAGCGGGTGTTTCATATTGCTCCACCTGGACTCACACATCCACCAGAAAGTTTCCAGGTGGCCACCAGCAGGCGAAAGGTTGAAAACCACTGACCCAAAACGATAGTAAATAGCCTTTTCAAACAAAAAGCAAGGGAATATCTTATATCCAATTAGAGGGAGCAGCCAGGAACAGTTAAGCCAAAATAATATGTAGCAGATCACAGTGAAATCTGCTTTCTCTTTAGTGGAACCAAGAGGATTCTAATTAGCAGCCCTGTGTCCTGTCTTCAAGGTAGGATTTCATTGCTGACCAGTGGAAAAAACCACCCGCGGTCGACCACCAGCATGTGAAGTGTATCTTCTCTAGCAGGTGGCTCCATGCTGCTCCGGGGTCTGAGCCGTGACGAGATCCCAGCGCATGTTAGCAGAGCTGAGAATGAGACTGGGGCAACATAAACCAGACACACTCCTCCAGCGGAGGCCTTGCCGCGTGATTTAGGAGGCTGCGATCGCTACGATGTCAAACAGCCTCCCACCGACGGCGTTTGCCGGCGGTGATAGATGTCAGAGCCCGTACTTTTTCTTCAGTAACAGCTCTCACTAATGGTGCTGCCACTGAGGCTCGGCAAAGAGGAGGGAAGTGGCAGGTGTCCAGGGCGAAAAAGAGTTCCCGCTCACAGCAGGAAAGGACATGGGATCTTTAGCACCGGCCCTGGAATCGCAGAGGCCAGGGCTGGGAGAGGCTTTGGGAGGTCACCGAGCGTCCCCTGCTCCAGGAGGGCATCGGCTGTGCCCAGAGCGCTGCTGGCAGACCTCTGCTGCTCTTCTTTCTAAGCCCTCCCTGTGATGGGGCTGCTGCTATCTCCCCAAGCAATCTGTTCCGGTGGTTAACTGCCTGCACGGTTAGAAAGTTTTTGTTATGTCCGACCTAAATCTCCTTTGCCGCAATTAAAGCCTCAAGTGCCTTGTCCTCGCCACAGGAAGAGCTAAGATGTAGTGAGGAGGGATTAAAGCCTGCTGTTCGGTTGGTTGGTTTGTTTTTTCTCTGTCAAAGGAAGGAGAGTTATTTCTTGAAGGAGATATTATCTCCTGCCGCATACAACTCAGAGGAGAATTATCTTTCTATTTTTGAAAGTGAAACATACGGCTTGCAGGAAAGCTCGGGAAGCCAGAATTGACAAACAGGGCCTGCGACTCTGCGGGCTTCATCTCCTATCCCGGCTAATTCCAAGTGAATAAAGCCCGTCGCACCTCACAGCCGACCCAAGCCAGGGTTCGGTGGCCCCGGGGCAGCCAGGCGGTCCCCGGCCGGCACCGCGCAGCACATCGGTGTGGGGAAAGCCTGCGCTCGCCACACGCACCGCGGCCCTCACCGCTGCTGCTGTGCAGTGGTGCCTGCCTGCTTGCAGCCGGACGGAGCTGCAGAGGCGAGCGCTGCCCACGCGGGTGCTGGCCCCAGCGGGCTGCGGGTGCAAGCGGGGTGCGCACAAAGCCAAAGCTGCCGCTTCCAAGCGGGGAGGAGATGGGATGTGTCAGTACCGGCGGCACTCCTTCAGCCTGGGAGCAAATGGCCAGAAAGATGCAACTTTGGGCAAAGCGGCTGTTGGCAACGTCAGCAGCACGGGACGAAGCGCAGCCGGGCTGGAACAGGCAGCTAAACGAGCGTAGCCGCATGTAGGAAGGCCCTTGCGAGAGGCCCTCTGCCCCGCGGCTGCTGAGGCTGCGGGCAGGGGGCTGCCTGCCCTCCCGGAGCTCCAGGAGGAGCAGGATGCAGCGGGTCCCCCCAGCCCTGCCTCGGGCCCCCACGCCAGGGCCGTCCCCTGCGAAGGAGGGTGCTGCTGGTGCAGGAACAGGCTCTTTGCTCCCTCCTGCTCCTGGGGCCGGTGCCAGGGGTGAGCAGAGCGGTCTGTGCAGTGCCGTGCACCTCCCCACCGCTGACGGCTGCCCCCAGCCCCGGCACCGCAGGGCAGCCCGGCCGGGCCCCGCTGCCCCTGGGAGGCCTCCGGGGAGGGAGCACCGGGCGGCCCGGGGCCTCCTGCCGCCGCCGCCGCGGCTCCCCGCTGCCTGCAGCGGGCCGGGGCCGGGCAGGAGCCGGTCTCGGTGCAAACAGGGGAGCCGGTGCGCGCAGGAGCGGGTGCGCGCAGGGGCGGGCGGGCGCGCGCAGCCGGGGCCCAGCGGAGCGGAGCGGGGCGGGCGCGCGCCGCAGGGGCCGGTGCGCGGGGCGCGCAGGAGGCGGCGCCCGGTGCCGGCGGGAACGGGCGCGCAGGGGGCGCGGGCGGCGGCGGCGGCGCGGCGCGGCGGGGCGGCGCGGGGCGATGCGCGGCGGCGGCGGCGGGGGCGCGGCGGCGGCGGCGGCGGGGCCCGCGGGGGGCGGCGGGCGCGGGGCCATGCGGAGCCCGGGCTGAGGCGCCGCGGCCGCGCCTCGCCATGAAGCGGCAGAACCTGCGCACGGCCGCGCTCATCCTCTGCATCTTCTCCTACCTGCTGGTGGGCGCCGCCGTCTTCGATGCGCTGGAGTCGGAGGCGGAGAGCGGCCGCAAGCGGCTGCTGGAGCAGAAGCGCGGCGAGCTGCGCAGGAAGTACCGCTTCTCCGCCGACGACTACCGCGAGCTGGAGCGGCTGGTGCTGCAGGCCGAGCCGCACCGCGCCGGGCGGCAGTGGAAGTTCGCCGGCTCCTTCTACTTCGCCATCACCGTCATCACCACCATCGGTGAGTGCGGGCTCCCCGGCGTGCATCCCCGCCTCCTGCACGCCCGCATCCCCACATCCCTGCGCCCCCAAATCCCTGCATCCCCGGTTCCCTGCGCCCCAAATCCCTGTATCCCTGCATCCCCAAATCCCGATATCCCCACACCCCCAATTCTCTGCACCCCTGCATCCCCAAATCCCTGTATCCCCACATTCCTGCACCCCACGCTCCTGAAGCCCCATATCCCCAAATCCCTGCACCCTTGCAGCCCCCATCCCTGCACCCTCACTGCCTCCGGGTGCCCTGGAGCAGCCCAGGGGGCTTGCCTGCATGGGGAAGGCAGATCTCGCCTGCACGAAGTTGGGGTATCCCTTCAGGCCACCCCCTGGGCTGACCTGGTGGGACCCCAGGGCCTGGCAGCCTGCACTGGGAGCAGTAATTCGTGGGCAGGTTGGAGGCCACCCGGTTCTGGGGGATGTCGGAGGTGCTGCGACAGCCCGACCCATGAAACACGACGTGCACGCTGTCCCAGCGAGGCGGCAGCACGCAGAACTTCTGCAAGCACCTTCATGGCAGGGAGCTGCAGAAGTTGGCTGGGGTGCAGGAGAGCAGAGGTGGGAGCCACGCTCGTGCTCTGCATGGCGGTGTGCCGATGTGTACACTGCTGGGTTTGCTGTGCTGAGTTCTCCGAACGGCGCCAGCAAGCCTGGCTGAAGAGCTGGCCAAGAAGTGTTGGCCTCATTGACAGCGCAAAACTCTGGATGTTTTTCCAAACCAGACCTGCTTCGGGGAGCCAGGACAGCCACCACGACCTGAACCTTGCTCTGCCTGCATGGGAACCCTCAGAGAAATGGCTGTGAATTAACCTTGGAAGGGAATGAATGAATCGCATTAAGTTCCTGTGTAGGGGCACTTACCCATCCAAAGCCCAGCCTTGATTTGATTTGCCCTCTTCTATTTTGAAAGAGCATGAAACTAAATTGAATAAGGACTGTTTTAATTCTAAGTGAGATTAGCCACATGGGTGTTTAACATGGTTTAATTAAACTGCTTTTATTAATCCATGCGCCCCGGGTGTCCCATGTGGGTAGGCAGCCCTTGGGAACCCGTGCTCGTGGCAGTCCTTGTGCTATGATTTCAGTGAGCAGATGTGTTTTGGAGGCAGGAACCCTGAGGCCAAATCCCGGCCTTCCCCAGCCAGCGGCTGCCTGGCTGCATCCTTGTCTGTAGGATGGGGATTAGCCCTAAGGAGGGGCTTGGAATGGATAAAACACATCTAGTAGCAGAAAGCACCATATTTCAGGGCATGAACAAACAAGGACTGGTGGGATCAACCGCATGGTGTTATCTGAGGATAAGAGGTGGCACTTGGGCAGCTACCTGCAGGTCCTACCCCAGGGAAGCTGTTCGTACACCCGCACGTGAAGCGTTGTGGACTTTGTGCCGCTGCTAACGCACACGGCCAGTAAATGGGGATGGAGTCAGGGCACGTTTAGTGCAATGCCCCAACAGTAGGGTAAGATGAATTACGACTTCGGCGAAAATCCCCATCATCTCATGACAGGTTATGGCTTCATTTGCATTATTTTTCAGTTGACTGTGACAAATACAATTGCTAAGCATTTCACACACACCGTGCAATAAATAATTTCAGCCCAGATGCCATATTTCTAAAATGTTGGCACATCAGATCTCTTTAAATGGGGCTGTGCTCTATAGCTCAGGTTTACTGTTAATGTAGCTGTGTTTACTCTTTCCAGTTCCCTTTGTCATTCTGAAAGCATCAGTTATATGCTCTTTCAGGAGTTGCTCAGGAGTTGCTCAGGATAAAACAGATGTTTTTCCACTTATTGCTTTTCTGGATCATTATTTACCTCCTCCTTGCTCTCATAGTATTTTCCCATGTCTTAGGGCCTGATAATTGCAATCAGTTATTAGGCTAAGGATCTGATTTTTTTTATATATATATTTTTTGCCACTGCAGTCTTATTTCTGCTCTGTGTTCTGTGAAATGTGGCATGCAGAAATTCAGTTTATCATTTTTGATTGTGTGGGTTTATAAACACACAGAGCAATTAGAAACTGTTTCCCCCTTGCATTTGCAGTTGTGAACGTAGCGTGTTCAAGGGTAATGCTGTGCTCAGCCTCTCGGCTCTGTCCAATTGCAAGAATTTCCTGGAGTGGGAGGTGCGCTTGAGAGCCCAGGACAACGCATTAATCATCCTCTGATCTTTCCATCACTGCATGCTAACAGTTTCCCTAAAAGTCCTGGAAATCCATTGTCAACAGAAGCAGAGGTGAAGCCAAGTCATAGCTTTGAATGAAACAGAGAAATAAAAAGAGTGCATTTCTTCCATGTTCTTCATGCAGAAATCACATGAATACCAGGAAGATGTGAAATGTAAAATAGCTGTTTGCAAAAAGCCAGACAGCAGTGCGGGAAAGAGCCTGCTTCACACCCTGCTGGGTGAGCTGGTGGTGCTCTGCAGATGCGTTCAGAAAGGCAGTTTCCATCCCTGTGGTTTCTCATAAAGAAAGGATTGGATGCCTCCTCCGTTACCCCCCACGCAGCGAGATGCTGCATGACTCCCTTGCATTGAGTTAGTTACTCATCCGTTTAGGTCAGAGGCCGCCGATTTCGGTTAAGCTTTTATAATTAAGTCAGGTGGGCGCAGAATCACCGAAGTCCGGAAGACTGCCGTGAATACTTCATTACGACTCATGGTAGTTGTGTGAGTCCTTGAGTCACAGCTCAAACTCAGAACAAGATGGGGAGATTAAAACTCAGAAGGGGATTCAAGGAGAGTGGGAGACTCTCCCTCCTTCTCTCTGGTCTCTAGGACAGGGCAGCTGACAGAGCTGCAGTGGACTAAATACTTCACTGTATTTAAGACAGTACAACCCCCCCCCACCCCAAAGATGTTTGGCAATACTTTAGGTCTGACTCTTCTCGCAGTGACTCTGGAGAAGATCGGAAGTTGCTCTGCAGAAGTCCTCACGGGCTTACCTGCTTCTGCAGGGACCGACCCTATAGCTCCTATCCAACAGGCCACATAATAAACTATCACACAGCTGAGAGTCGAAGACGCATGCCACACGGGAGGGCCAAGGGAGATGACCATCACTCTCCAAGGGCACCTGTGGGTGGGACTGGGCTGGATGTGCACCTTTGCCACAGGATGACCTGGTGCTGTAGTTCTCAACATCCTATGCTGCCCTCTTCCTCCCCCCAGGCTGGGGGGTCAGGCTGCAGACCCAGCACGGCATCATTGCACCGAAATTGCTTGTGAGCTGCAGATGGCTTGCAGACCCCAAGTCCAGCTCTAATTTCCATGACACCATACAAGCTCAAAGGCTGTTGGGAGGGTAACTTTGCTCTTTAGAGACCAAATGAGGTTCTGTGCATATAACACTAAGATGTGCCATGATCCAAAATGGTGCAGCATCCTGTGGCCCCATTAGCATCACCTGGAGGACTGCAAATCTGTTAGTGATTTATCTTCTTCTTTTTTACCCCCTTCTCCTCCTGCTCCTCTCAGCAGAGGTGGTTGCCAGTCCCAGTGTAGCATTGCTAGTAAGCCAGATGTGGGGTTGATGCCTCCCTTTCCTCTTTACTTTGCAGGCTACGGACATGCTGCCCCAGGCACCGATGCTGGCAAAGTTTTCTGCATGTTCTACGCAATCCTCGGCATCCCCCTCACCCTGGTCATGTTCCAGAGCCTGGGGGAGCGCATGAACACCGTAGTCCGGTTACTGCTCAAGAAGATAAAGAAATGTCTGGGCATGAGGACAACCAATGTCTCCATGGAAAATATGGTCTTGGTCGGCTTTCTCTCTTGCATGGGGACCCTGTGCATCGGCGCGGCAGCCTTCTCTTATTTCGAGGGCTGGACTTTCTTTCATGCCTATTATTACTGCTTCATCACCTTGACCACTATCGGCTTTGGAGACTTTGTGGCTCTGCAGAAGAATGAAGCTTTGCAAAAAAAGCCCCCGTATGTGGCCTTCAGCTTCATGTACATCCTGGTGGGCCTGACTGTCATTGGCGCCTTCCTTAACTTGGTGGTGCTGAGGTTTCTGACGATGAACTCGGAGGACGAGCGGCGGGATGCCGAAGAGAGGGCATCCCTGCGGAGAGCCAGGAACAACATCCACCTGAAACCAAAGGAAGACAACCGGAGCAACAACGCTATTTTTCTCCCCGTTGAAGACAGGACGAGCCAGATGAACCTCATCCCGCTGATCCAGGAAGACGCGGAGAGACAGCGGCGCCAGTCCTCCAACTCGGCTGCCAAGGTCCCCTCCTTCTGCACATGCCTGTGCTACAGACCTCAGCTGTGCGGCAGCCCCGTACCCTCCCACCCCGAGACCCTGAGCTGCCACACCAACCCCGTCTATTACAACTCCATTTCCTACAAAATCGACGAGGTCTCCCTGAGCACGAGGGGGCAGACCGGCTCTTCCCCGGGGAGCACTCTATCATCCAACAGCCCTCGCTGCCGGCAGCACCTCCGTCCGCGGAGGAAATCCATCTAGGAGCGCGTGCTCCAGGCGGGGTGTGTGCTGAGCCGCATTCAGCTGCTCAAGGTGTATTTTGATGATAAGTTATTAACTGAGAAGTCAGGTCACTCTTACTGCTCTCATTTCTTCTGTTCCACTCCCTTTTCAGCAGGCTTCAGCTCCTGCGGCAGCCAGCTAGGCACAGCGGCCGGCAGGATCCTTTAAACCCTGTTGATAAATAATCATTCCTTTTTGCAGGGACTGGGCAAACTGAATTACACATCGTTAGTTTTCTTTGCTTTTCTACCCCAAATCTATTCAAGCGTTTGGCTCTGGCAAGAGGCCCCCACCCGATGTGGGATCCGGCACAGCTGAGGGTTTGCTTTCCAACCTCCCCGCTCCCGAAACGGCAGCACTGTTGCCCTCCTCCGTGCCTGCCCCACTAACCGTAACCCGGGATCACTACCAGCGTACGGCTCTAGCGACATAGGCTGAATTACGCTTGCTGAGAGCATATGAAATGAAACCAGTATTAGGGAGCCCTCCAGGGGCAAGGATCCTCCAGCAAATTGTCCCCCCGCATCGGGTGCGGGTAAGGCAGTGTCACAGGCCAGGCTTGCAGCCGGGCAGTGAGGAGGGGGACGGGGCGACTGGATGGCTGTGGGGTGGGCGGTGTGGGGGGCAGATAGGGCAAGGATGGGCTATGGGGCCCGGCTCAGCCCATGGGGGCAGTTTTATGGCACTGCATCTCCTGTGACCTGTCCTGCCTCGGATCTAAGTTCAGGGCCTGTGGTTGGCTCGATGTGTTTGAAGCCGCTTGCACTGGGCTCCCTACCTGCTTATCCAGCCAGCACATCTTACCCCTGCTTTCGGCAGGTCTCCCAGGCAGAGCGGGCCAGTGGGGCTGCGGTGTCCCACTCGGTGGAGATTGCTGGAGAAGGGCTGGCTGAGCTCCTCCAGCCAACCCATAGCCCTCCTCTGTGATGAGCCCAAGCTGTGCCAGGGACACCAGGGAGGTGTCCTGGAGCCACATAAAGCCACCTGTGAAGGGTTTGGCCCTGATTAGATCGTTACCTAAAATCACCATTTCCTTCACTGCCTGCACCTGTGAGCCCCTGGCTTTGCGTGGGGTTTGCCGGAGACAGGGTGACACCACCTCTGCATGGTGGAGCGGGCAGGGACTGGGCTCCGGGCACCCCGAGAGCCTCCCGGCTGGGCTGTCCTGCTCCGCCAGGCTCCCTTTCCTGCAGGGAGCCCTGGTGCGGCGCAGCCGGGAGCCCTCCACACCGCAGGACCCCCGTGACCCGGACCCCCTCTCACCCCCTTGACCCGCTCCTGCAAGTTGCTCCTTCCTGCGCTGAGCCGGGGAGGCTGCCGGCTCCCTGCCCACCCCACCGGCAGCCTCTGCACGGCTCCTCGCTGCTCAGCCTCCCTGCAGAGAGGAAGAGGAGGTGAAGAAGGGGAGAAAGCCTTGCAGAAGACGCAGGTGCTGAAACCCAGAGGCCTTCGCCCTCCGGTCCAGGCCAGCAGCAGGAGCTCAGGCGGCTCTGGCACGTCCCAGGCACTTCAGCTGAGGTCCTGCTGTCACCTTCTGGGCTCTCCTTCCCCAAATACTTCTCCTCCCTCCTGGATCTCTTTTTTCGCCCTCTGTTTGGGAGGAGTCTGGCTGAGACGGGCATGTCTGGCGCGCGGGAGCCGGAGGGGGAGCGTGCCCCGGCCGTGGCTCCTCGTTTCCCAAGGCCCCCTCGCCTCCCATGTGGCACGTGCTCATCCTGGACTCTGACAGCAGAAGCTCTCTTTCACTTTTTTCCCTGATAGAGAGACATTTTCACTCTTAGTTCTATCTAAAGGACCCCCAGATGTTTTTTTTTCCAGGAGGAAAATCCCCTTTTCCCAGCAGGGAGGGCGTACAGAGCGCCAGCATTGCGAAGGCCTCACAGCAGGCTTTGCCTTTTGCTCTCTTTCCTCTTTTTGTTCTGGGAAATTTAATAAAAGGTGAAACCCTGGTGGTGGTTGATTATTTGTCACGAGGGGGAGTGGAGCCATGTGTCTGGGTCCTTCCCAGCCCTGCGCCGGAGGCTCTCCTGCTGCCTACCCCCCGCTGGGCCCCTGCTGGGAGGTGTCGAAAACCCAGCCACGGATATTTGCAGGGATGTTTGGGCATCCAGGCGAGAAGGGAGTCGGAGCAGCCATCCCAGAGCTGGGAACTGTTTTCTTCCCATCCCGGGTCACGTCTTTGCATCCTCCGCAGAGGCCCTGGGCCTGCCGCCCTCGCTGCTGTGATGTTCATGTTTGCAACCCTTTGTGGTGCTTCGGGCACCCCGGAGGCAGCTGTGGGCTTGATCGCACCCCAGATCCGTGTGGGCTTGTTACAGCTGGGCCTTTCTTGCTCCAGTATATGGAATGGCAGGGAGGCGGTGCTTCGGGCTTCGAGACAGTGATGTCCAAGCAGGCGAATAAAGGGATGGGCAGCAGCTCTCGTCTCCGAGACAGCTGGCAGGAAAGCAGAGCAGTGACGGAGGTGCAGACCCCGGCCGGGGCTGCCGTGGGGCCGGGGCCCGCGAGGGGGGTCCTTGCCTAGTGCTGCTGTTCGGGGAGCTGCTCCCCGGTGCGGCCGCCCCGGCCCTGCCAGCCTCTCGCCACGCTGGGGGCTGAGGCAGGACTGTCGCCCGCTCTCGGGGCGTGACGTGGCCACGGCAGATGGGTCCTTCCCACTGCCAGGCAGCAGGGCTCTTGCACCAGATGTTTGGCCCTTCCTGGCCTGAACCCGTCCCCGCCTCTGGTGCCAGCACACGGTGGGGAAGGGACAGGGACGAAGCCCCAGGCTGCTGTTGCCTTGCTCATGGGATCTGATTGCTGGTGTCGGTGACTTGGGGTGGGGGAAGCATGCAACGAAGCAGCCTGCGGCAGGTTTGCCGAGCGGGACTCTGTGCACCCCCGAGCCGCAGCATGCGGAGGGGGAGGGCAGCTCCTGGCAGGGCAGCTCCTGGCAGGGCGTGTGGCTTGGCTGGGCCCACAGGATGCTCCCGGTGCTCAGCATCACCAGGGCTGCACAGGCCAGAGCCCCTCTGCCACGGGGGCAGGAGGACAGGGTCACATCCTGGTGACACCGCTCTGGGAAAGGTCCCCTAGAAACTCAAAGCATGCCCGTGCTTATCTGCAAGCATCCCCAAAAGAAGGGGGCATTCCCAAGAAGCGCTGATACTCACTGTTATTTTGCATTTCTAGTGAACATTGTATGCAGAAAGGATGGGGCAGAGGGCAGGAACTCCCTGTGACCACTATCACGGGGACCAGACTCTCCTCATCCAACGTTGTTTTAATGCCCCTGTTATCTGCAGCTCCAGTTGCTTTTGCAGCTTCCTGAAACTATTTAAGCTTCCCTAAAGTAGCCTCAGACAGCAGCGGTGGTCCACAAGGCCTGGGACTTCCCTGGGGCTGCGTGCAGGCTGCCTGCAGTGCAAGGCAGGAGGGACAGAGGACTGGAGGGCTCCCCGCAGCCACACCACCCTCTCTGCTCCCAGGTGCTCGGCACCTGCGTCTCTTTAGGCCAGTGGCCACAAACATGCACCACCTGGGTGAGCCTGGGTTTAAATATATACAGAAAGCGGGGGGGAGAAAGTAAACATATAAAACAAAGGCTTAAAATCAGGCCTTCATTGGCTTCTCAGCTCCTCATCGGTGTGATTTGGTGCTGACCCCCACCAGCTCAGCGCTGGCTCCGTCCTTCGTTGCCATCTGTCCCATTTCCCCCACTCCTCCTGGGACTTTGAGCCCAAAAGCTGGTTGGGCTTTTGTGCCACTGCAATCAGATTTATGTGTTGGAGAGATATCTCCCCACTTTCTGTGTTGAGGCTGATGACTTCTGAGCAGCCACCTGAACCTGGGGACACCTTCTGAGCAGCCGGGACGGAGCCGGCACCCTCCTGCTGCTGTGCTACTTCCGTGGCAGCAAGCAGCTTTTAAGTTACTGCACGGAAGTCAAAGCCCACAAGGCATCACCTGCGAAACGCTGCAGCAAAACCCCCACGTTGGGGCCAGAGGCAGGAACACAAGCACACCGCAGGGCTGAGACACCCGTGACCTCCCCTCGGGCTTCAATGCAGCGCCGTCCCCGTTAAACGCTGCTGTGATGGCAAGAGGCAGGAGCTGCTAAACCCAGACGCCTCTCGGAGCCGCCAGGTGGGACGTCTGCACTGCCAAGCCCGGCTCCGGTGGGCCGCCAAGGGGCTGACAGCGCGGGAAGGCACCTGCTCCGCTTCGACTACTGCTTTTACCCAGCCCGCGCTGCCAGGCAGTGCTGCCGATACAGCCACCGCCGCTCAGCGGCTGCCTGAGCCTCGGCTGGCTTTTTGCCGAGGGTTTGATGGTGGGAGATGTCGTGCACCTCCCGGTGCCGGGCTTCAACCTCCCCGCTGGGGTCGGACCTTCCCACTGTCCATCCCGCTGGAGACGGCGTCCCCCTTCCTCCCTCCCTGCTTCCCTCAGTCTCCCCGGCGAGGCCAGGGCCCGTGGCAGGGCCTTGCCGGCACTGCAGCCGCACAGGGAGCAAAGGGCTGGGGGGAAGGCGCCCACCCCGGCACCTCCGGCGCTGCCCCGGCGGCGGACGGGCTGCGCCTGGCTCTGCCGCCCGCCCTGCAGCGCGGGTGCTCGGGGCGCGAGAAACCCTTCGAGAAATTCCCGGGCGCTTGCACCGCGCTGTCCCTCGTAATCGCCGTGGGAGAAGGGCTGGTGGTGGCTCCCGTGGGAGCCCCGCGCGGGGCTGAGCCCGGGCAGAGCCCCCACCGCCCCCAGCACCCGGGTTTGCAGCTCGTGGCCTCCCCGGGCCGACGGTTTCGGCAAACGGAGCGCCCCTCGAAGGACCACCTTCCCTGCACGTCCCCAGGCTCCCCGCGCCGCCCGACATCCCACGCCATGCCTGCTCCTTCGGGCCAGCAGCACCTCCTTCTCTTCGGGCTCTCTGTAGCCCAAACAGGGCCAACGTCCACCTCCGACTGCCAATGTCGACCGCCAAGGGCCTGGGGAAGAAATCGGCAGGAGTGGACGGCTCTGAGCCGGGTCCTGAGCCGGGTTCAACAAGGAGCGAGCTCAGCTCTGTGCCTGGAGATGCCCACCGCCAAATCACGTCTGGAAATGGCACAGGGAAACGCCGGTGTCAAAGCGGGGCTGATTTGAGAGGCCCCTTCCGCAGAGCCCCCGGGGAAGGAGCTGGGGCCACCGCGGGGGTGCACGGGGCGGAGGTCACCTCCTTCCCTTTGGGCGCAAAGAGAGCGATGGGCCAGGCCAAGTTTTGGGTTGAAGAGACCCCGGTGGCAACCCGGAGGCCTAGAGACTCTTCATTAAAAACCTCCACCACAACCGTAGGAAAAAAAAGAAGTTTTTATTATCACCATTATCAACGTTTTCATTAGCTTAACACGGAATTGTCAATCACTCGATCGTTACATATCGTCCGAATAAAACCTACAGACAGGAAAAGAAGTACAGCAGAATCCTCTCCGAACGAGAGCCGAGCGGGCGGCGGGAGGCCGGGCCACGGCACGGTGCCGCCGCGCGCCGCCGCCACAGCTTCCACCCAAGGGAGCCCCGCGCCTCGCGGCGCCTGCCTGCCTGCCTGCCTCCATTGCCTGTGCTCCCTCACGCTCCCGGCCGCGGGGCTCGTCGCCTCGCGCGAAGAGCCTCCAGGGGCCGCGCAGAAGGTTGCAGAGGCCCAGATCAGCAGCTCGGGCGCACCCGCTCCTACGGAAAGGCGAGAGGAGAGGTAGGAACCGCGCGGTGCCCCTGCAAAGCCGTACGTTCTCGTGGAGCGGCTAGGGAAGTAAAAAGGAGGTTTAACCCCAGGAAAGCAGATTTCCTACCGTGCAGGGCTGCCGTGGGGATGGCGGCTCGGTGCCGGCGCAGAGGCCGGCTCTGCGGCGCGGCCCGGGCGCCCGCGGCAGCGGGACGGAGGTGCTGCGTGCAAGGAGGCGCTGCGGGCAGCCTCCGTCGCCTCAGTTTGGAATAAGGCCTCGTATCAAGAGAGAAGGGAAAAACGCGTTTAGGAAACAGCGGACGTAGAGGAAAGCAAAGGGACTCCGGTGCAACGCTCGCTGAGGGCTCGCGCTCCTCCCTGCCCCGGCTCCATCGCCTGACCACTGGGATGGGATTCAAGCCTAGGCCTTCAGAAGACTCCTCGGTCCTAGCGGTGACAGGAGTGGACGGACCCCCGCTAATCTGAGTTCAGGACTGCCACGAAACGTGGCCGGGCCACGTGCATGCTAAGCGTGTGGCAGACCATGGCAGTGCTGTGCTGGGGGGCCGCAGAGCGAGGCGCTGCATCGCCGGGGGGAGCTCTGCGCGATGGGGGCTGAGCGCTGCCCTCACCCTGGCGGTGGGGTGGCCACGCTCTCCACCCTGCCCGGGGAGGAGGACCACCCCACGGGGGGCAGCAGCGCGGCCGCGTGGTCCCCGGGGCTTCCCCTCTGTCAGGAGAAGCAAGAAGTGGCTCCGTGGGACATCTGCACCTGGCTGATAGGACAGACATGTCCACGCTGCTGGGCTTTTATTCACCCTCCAAAACTCATTCTTCTTCCTTCCTCTAAGCATAGTCAGAAAGGACTCCAGGTCCAGGAGATGGAGCCATCAAAACAGAGAACACCGAGCAGCACTGGGTGAAGAATCACAGCCCCGGGGGGAACTGCTGCAAGATTTTGAAGATCCAGGCTGGTGTTCAGTGGGATCTGGGGCCACCACCGGGCAGCGCTCTGATTTTGCCATGCCTAAGCGACTCAGAAGCCCTAGCCCCTGGAAAGCCCACGGGCTTGCCTTCAGCAGAAGGGGCGCCTTGATTCCTGCCTCGGGTTGCGTCTGCCTCAACCGCTGTCCGGGGAGCAGAGCTCCCCGAGGGCTGTGCGTGCCCGCGGGTCCTTGCTGCTCACATGCAAGCCCTCTGCGTCCCAAGCAAAGGTGTCTCAAGCCCACATGAGATGCCCAGCATGCAGCGTAACTGCAAAGGCTGCCTACAGACCCGGCAGAGCGGCGGTCAGCAGCTTCGTTGCCATTTCAGCTACAAGAAAGCCACGAAAGGATAACCACTGGGTCTTCGCCTCACTTTGCTGGTGCTCTATAAAGGGCTGGTGCTGGCTCCATCTCAGCTTCAGCTGCTAAAGTGCAAAGAACCAAATGCTACAAGAAACTCTCCTCGGGCTGCCTCCTCTGCCAGGCAGAAAGAAGCTATGGCAGGGCAGGGAGGGCGGAAGGGCGCCTACGCTCTGGAAATTGCTCGAGGTTCCCTGGGAAAGAGGCCAATGCTGTCACTCCGGTGGAGCGGCTGGGGCTGGGGAGGAACGCGGCTGCTTCTGACGTGGGTCACTGAGTAGAGAGGACTCTGACCAGAGCAAGTTTAAGACTCATTAGCCCCATTTTGAGAGTACCTGCAGACTCCCATGGGAATTATCTCATTGGCAGCCCCGCCGCTACAGGCCAGCAGCAACGTGCGGTGCTGGAAAGCATTCAGCAGCCAGGCAGCCTGTCGGAGGCACGCTGGGAGCAGCGGATAACGGTGCTGCGCCAGCCCGGTGTTGTGGGACTGGTGCACCGAGGGCAGCATGGGGTCTCTTTGCCATGCCATGGTTCAAAAGTGTCCCATAGGCAGCGACCGTCCTGGCTGGCTGGGTCTTTGCAGCAGGCAAAGTGCTCGTACAAGTGAACAAGACACTGCCTGCACAAGCAACCAACCCTTCAGAGGGTTTTCACCTCCCTAAGGAAACCTGGCATTTTCCAAAGCAGTATCTTGTGGCAGGTGCCCCTATATATTCATACAGGTACACACATGTGCTCACCCACAACAATGCATACACTGGCAGGTGTGCACAGGGGTAAATATGAAAAAATTTTCAATAATTTTCCCTTTCTAAATATTTGGCTCAAATTTAGTAGCTGCAGTTTCATTTTAGATGCTCACTCCAGATCTAAGCATGTCCCTTTGCATTATTAAAGATGCTATAATGTGTTTTCCTGGAATTATATACCAAAAGCACTTTGCATTTACATAGCTCTTTTTATTCTCAAAGCATTTCACAAACAACCGTGAGTTATTGTTTCACTGTTCATCTGGGCTTCTGGCATCGCTTGGCCAGTGACACCACTGTCTGCATGGCCAGCAGACTGGCAATCTTGAGAGCCGACCATGGGAAATAGCATGAGAAATCCACAGGCAATGAACTAGGATGCTGTTTTGAAGCTGTTTTATTTTTATGCACTGCATTAATGATGGAGTTGACTTAAAATCTGATATCTTGATCCTGCTGTTTTGGAAAAGTCTTTAGATGAGGCCAGCATTAACTAACTTTCTGAAGAATGGTCCAGAACAGCCTGCTTTACACATTAGTCCCACGTTATACTTTGCGAAGGTGCGTTCTCTCTCTACCTTGGGTGGAATTTTCTAATGAAATGGATAAATACCATCTATGAAGTGGACAAAATAACCCACGAAGCCTTGAAACGAGCAGCTCAACCTGCTGGCTCTGAAAAAACGCCCTTTAGCTGGCCCCCAGTCTCCCGAGGAACAGAGGCAGCTATCAGGCAGAACTCGTGCAGCCCCACAACGCAAACGCTTTTTTGCTTTATCAGGGCTACAGTGGCAGTGGGAAACATTCGCATTGAGTTACAAATACTAAATAGCCTAAGAAAAACAGGGAGATCGAAACAGTCGTGAAGTTTATATTGAAACTATTTTAACTCTGTAGTATGAAGTCACCTACAGCTGTTTCATTCTTCACCTAAGAGAGGTTTCATGTCAATGGGCATAAATGCTCACAGAGTTTATACGATGAATATTTCTTACACGGCAACAGCCCAATCTTAATTTTTACAATCATTTCAAAGTTAATATGGATCTGTTTCAAAAGTGATGTCATTGAGATTAAAGACAATTATAAACTGTATCAACAATATGTACTACAGCCTGCAAGTCACAATCTGTGCACACCAAATGGAATATATTATTGCTTGTTAGCCTATTAGACTTTCTTTATAAAAAGATTTTTATACAGAGTACAGGATTATGACAAAACTAGCTAAGTAGTTTTCATCTTGAAAATACAACATCAATTTTTTTCAACAAAGGCTTGATTAGTAGCTGAGATTTAATGAACAATAACAAATATTTATTGATAATTTTATGGTCAGTTTGAACAGAGCTTCCTATAGGACTCTTTTCTGGTGTTTATTTACATATGCCTCTTTTCTTTTGGAAAAAAGTTGATAAAATATAACAAGGAACATATAAATCAAAAGAATGAGTAAACTTCATACCAAGAACATTAAACATTTTTGAAAACACTAAATTATGTTATCTGTTAAAAAACATACATCATTTTGTCTTTAAAGAAAAATATTTTTCCTGTTTTAAAATATTACTAACAGCATGTAATAAACTAACTTAAAATGAGTTTCATAAAAAAGTTGTCTTGCTGTCTAAACATTACTAAACATGCTTAGGTTGAGATTCTGTTAACTGCCTCAACATCTTAAAAATAGCTCCTGTACAGGAACTTGTGATATTCTGACTCCAGAAGACCTGCAAATTTAGAACAGTACATTGATAAAGGATCCAGTAGCTAGAAACATTAAATATATATCGCTATTCAAATAACTCCGCAGTATTCTTTGAAACAACCCATGGCCAAGAAGCGGGGATGTGCTCGGCTAAACAATAAAGACGTTGGGCCCTGGCCCTGCCGGGGGGCTCGCGGGGGCCCGGAGGACTCCGCGGCGCGAGGGGCTGCCCGCCCGGCTCCAGCCGCAGGACGCGGCTCTGGGGACGCGGTCGCAGGGCGAGGACCTCGCGGCGTCCCTCCGGCAGCCCAGCCGCGACGGGGCGAAGGGAGAGCAACACCAGGAGACTGGGAAAGCAGCACGTTCTCACCCCAAGGCTTTCTGCTCTCCTCGAGTGCCAGGAAACCCCACCGGGGAGGGACCGTCCTGCTCGCAGTGATGCAGCAGCAGGATTGCCTCACTTTCCACAGCACAGTAATGAGCATTTAAGGCCCAGCTCTCCATTTCTTCTGCAAGCAATCCTCCCATTACTACTAAAGTGTAGTATTTCATGCACAGAGAAGAGGGAATCAACCTTGAGCTGGGCAGATGTTCATCTGTCCTCAGCCTCATCCCTCATCATCACTCACAGACCAAAAATATTACAAGGTTCTTTTTTTTTTTTTTTTTTTTTTTTTTTTTAAGTCTCCTGCTCTTCCTCTCTCTCCCCCTCCCTGATTATAAATAACAGCTAGATTCAGACACAAGAAAAAACTCAGGACTTCTAAAGGGGACCAAAGTTTAGTTTTCAGCTGCTCATCACTTAGTAAACTGCTACTTTTTACATGACCACACTGGTAATCAAAATAATCATCAGATCACCTTTGACAGAAACTGGCAAGTCAAATTTATGAAAAAAAGGTTAGGTTTTACAAATATAAGCTTTTCCAAGCCTGAGACCTGCCTTGGATGCTACCCTGGGAGTCTTTAAACTGACAGAGAGCTAGAAGACTTCCTCTTTTTTTTTCTTTTTTTTTTTAACTATAATTTGTCACGGTTGGTGCAGGAGTCATGGAAATGAATGAAATAAGAATTTAGACTGGACAATACAGTGAAACGTCACTGGCCTCAAACTCGGCACCCCATGTGCACGCTCCGAAGCGTTCCTGGTTCGTGAATGAACATCACCCAGGCTTGCCAGTGTGAGCGACTTTGCTCCGCGTGGTGCCCAGAGGTCGCAACATGCACTTACTGCGGAAAAACAGGACATGGAGATGACTAGAACCAAAAGTGCAAATCACTGGGCTACAATCACCAGGCAAAAAAGGCAGAAGAAAACAGCACGGGAGCAGACTGTTAAAACTGCCTCCAGATTCCAGAACTTGAGAATAACACAAGTAGCAGCGTAACCTTTTTTAACCTGACAATCACCTTTGAGTGTGATTAAAAACATACAGAAGATAGTCCTCAATGTTAAATAGTCTTATTTTAACTAAACTGATCATGTTCAAGCTTGCAGATTTTGGAGGGGTAGGACACAAAAAGATACATTACATTTGCTAGGCATAGAGGAACTTAGCTTTTCAATAGACAGTCATTAAAGGAAGTTTTCTGAGGGAATTTTTTTGGCATGTATAGTCTCCTACTCCCCATTGGAGACTGTAAAAATGTTGCATTCATATTATTGGACATAGGAAAAACATGATTAACTAGATATTACAGGTAGATAACATCCAAACAAAATACCAATATAAAGTTTTTAACATAACTTAAGACAGAACCCCTGTTACTCAGTTACTAGGTTTGGAATGTATCTGTAGTTCCCCACAGTCCTTTTAAAGACATAGTTATTAAAAGATCCAGTGCTACAAACCACTAAATCTACCTAATCTATTCTAGTTCATACACATATTATACAATATTGCCTAGTACTCACTACATACCAAGAGGAAAAGATGCTGACTTGAATTACAGTAAATGTGCTTTTCTTTAAAGAAAAAAGAGCCACAACATAGTTTGACCAGCATGCAACAAACTTTCTTCAGTTAATATATAGAAACTGTCTAATACGATTAGAAAAAATAATTAGTGAGAGGCCAGAGACATATTTGATCAAGGAAGTTAAGAGATTTAACTGAAATGTTGAAGCTTTTGCCATTTAAGACTCTAAAAAATCTCCATTCTATGTCCCTTCTCCTCCTTTCCTCCCCTTCATATTATACCATTTTTTACAGAGACTATTATAAGGCCTATTATATTTGCATCTATCCTGTAATTTATCTCAAAATAATTTAAAATGCCATAGACAAGCTAGGACCAAAAGCAACTTTTACCATCCACTCAACACTCATGCTTTTATTCTAACAAAGCTGAGGTCCACACGCAGAAACAAGTGTTCACTATGCCTCAACGATAGGTCAAGAATCTGCTAACTCCTAAACGTGACATGGGACCTTGGCTTTTAAATCACTAAGTAAAACATCCCCAAAAGCTTATTTTGAGACGACAGTCATCAAATCCTCATTAAAAATTATGACAAAATCTAGCAGAAAAGGCCTATCGACAGGGAATCTTTGAAGATTCACCATTATTTTGGATAATAAGTGTTTTCAACAAAAAAGTTTTAATTGTTTGAAGGATTCAGCACGTGACTCTGTTGACAACAGCCGCCACAGCTCGGCAGCTCAGAAGACGTGCTTTACTGGGTTAATAGACACGACTTGTTTACAGTTAGTGTTGCACTTAATTTAACAAAATATACATGCTGTGACCATCGTGTCTTCTGATTCTTCAACCACTACCACTCCATACTTTGGGGATAGCTTCTCCTCTTTCAGGACACTTGACAATGCTTGTACTACTGAGAATTAAAGCAACCTCCTTTGCTTTCCGCAAGGAAGGTTATATGCTCCCCAGCACCCTCTTGTCAGATGACAAACTGAGGTTTCTCTCTCCTGCACCCCCAGAAATCTCAATCTCCTTTCCTGTAGTGGAATACAACAGTCCCGTTTCAGTCCATAGCACAACAGGAAGGGCAGCATCTCCAGAAGATATGTACCGGTACAAAGGAGATGGATGAAAAGCAGGAGATAGAAGACATCGCGACTGAAGGATGCACAGCGACAAGAAAGGGAGTCAGTAAATCGCAGAACGTTGTATCTGACAATATAAATCTCATCTCAAGCTGCAAGTCTGATGTTCAACTCCCACTTCTAGTATTTTTTTCTGAGCAAGATTGCAGCTAATTAGCCTGCTAAACTCGAACTCTGCTCAAACTGCCTGGTCTAAGTAGGCTCTACTTATTCTCCCACCAAGTATGCTTCATCAGCAGTGTTAGACAAGTAATGCAGTAAAGACACTTGCTGGTAATTTGGCACAGTTTGAAAACACAGTAACAACAGTTGTACAGTTAACATGATTCAGTGGTGTGGATTTATACTAGAGAAAGAGTTGCAGTTTTCTTTCTTTTTCTTTCTTTAAAGAACAAAGATCTTATAAAAACATTAGGTTTTCTCTTAAACTTTCTGCTCCTGATCTTTTTAGGTCAGATACTGGCTTCTGAATTTTTCAGGTGCTACCAGAAGGAATCCGTATTAGAAATTTGTAAGATACAAAGTTAAGAAAAAATACCTTCCTTACTCCCCCCAAATCCTTTAAAATGCTGCAACTTTCCAGGACTAATACTGATCGGAAACAAGGGTCCAAGAACGACAGTGAGAGAAGTGAAACAAGAGGTGTATGTCTAATTTGACAACTAGGACTCATGCCCCATGGCACCTCCTCCTTGGATGGAGAGGGTACAGTGCCCTCCCCCTTGTCTTCTGTCTAAGGTCACTGGTTTATCCTCCTCTTCCAGCTCCACAAGAACTGATTGAACATGCATTGCGCTTGAGGTCAGAGTTCCAGCAAACAAAACCTTGACAGCATGTTTAAAAAACAAAAGCAGTTCCCCCTTCCTTACTCACTAAGACCTGTCACAGCAGGGTCCCACCGTGCTCTCCAAGGAAAGCTGTGAGGACTGACGCAGGAGCGGGCCTGTAGTGGGATCCACCATCGAGGAGGTTGGGAAGAGCTTGTACCAGCCAATTGCTAAAGTTGACAAATCCAGTTCTTCCAGGAGCACCCTGGCGACTCCCATGAAGTGCTTGCGCTCCATGCGTCCGTAGTTTCCCCAGACTATCACCTTCAAAACAAGAGGGGGGCGCACAGTTAATTCTCAGACTTGCACACTTGCTTTGGAAGCACAAGTCTGATCAATCCTTCTATTCTTTCTATTCCTTCTATTCTTTCTATTTATCCAACTTCCCTGACTTTTATAAGGCCGTCCATGTTCTACACAGTGCAAGACACCAATCTTCTGTATTTGAGACAACCAGTTAAATATACTAAGTTAAATTTGCCATCAGGTCTCAGAATAAGAGGGCCTGAGACGAGCAGAAAGGTTTACACTACAATGGGTATACGCTGGGCTGTCAGTGACCTGAAGCTTTGGCCAGTGGTTTTGCCATTTTATTTTTATTTTTTTAAGATCAGTTTTACAGATCCTAATATTATTAGATTTTTTTCCCCATAAAAAAGAGCTGGATGCATGTATGGATGCAAGCACTATTCTGCTGTTCTACAGCAAACTGCTGCACAGGATCAGCGTATGCACAAAGTCTCTGCATCTGTTCTAGCTTTAGACTTAATCCTTCTTCCACTGCATTTGCAAAAGACTCCCTCATGTTGCACAAAGCCAACTTCTCATTTCCCGATCTGTAAAATGACAATAGTGATAATTTCCATCTGTTACCTTTGTGTCTTTAGGCCAAAATCCCACAGGCTGGTTAATATAAAGTGACCTCTGTGCTTGAACAGAGGTATGCAGACTGGGAAAAGGCCCCCACACGAGACCACCATGAAGACCATTTTGTAGTCTTCTCATCTCTGAATCTCGCATTAGATTTTGCAGTGCATCTCCACATAGCTTCAGAGGGGTCTCTGGGCTCTGAGACACAACATGCGCGCACAACGACAAATGGGGACCTACATGGGAAGCGGTCATTTCAAAACAGTGCTGCCCAAATCAAAACATTTTATTTTGTTCAACAGAATCAAACATTTCCCTGGGTCTGTTCAACACAAAATTCTTCCACCTGCAGAAACTCACAGCTGGGCTCGCTAACGAAACACACAGTGCATCAGGAGAGCAATGCAACCACAATGGTTTCCAGAGCTTTATCTCCTGATTTGGTGTGAAAAGAATTGTTGAAATACTGCAATTTCCTATACAACAAATGCCAATTTTTCACTCAGTTCTAGTAGCTGCTATTTACATGCAATGTGATGGGACAGGCCATTTCAGAGATAAAATTCCTGAAATTTATTTCTTCCTGAAATTTATTTTCTTCCTGAAATCTTCTTTAACAAAATCTCCAAATTACAAATTTAATGCATCTGTTTCACTCCATCTCGGAACAGACTCTTTCTGCTGGAGACCAATTTACTGCCTGTGTCAGAAGAGACAAGTGATCTGTGATTCAGGCACGTATCTAGGAGCACAGCCAGGTTCAATATTCCCTTTTTTTCTTTTGATTCAGCATAAGTTCATATTGCATGACTGGAATTGCAAATGCTGGCTTCAGAGGCACAGTCTCCTTCAACTTGTTTTTTTTTCACATTAAAAAATTCCAACCCTCCTAAATTTTAATTTTAAGCACCTTTGAGAGGTGGAAGTCAAGTCAATTTTTTCCCGTAACATCTGCTAAAGTTAGAGCAAACTGCTATGAATGCTAGCATGGAAAGGACTCAGGACTATTCCTGCTGGAGGCAATGAAGTGAGGCACTCTGCAACCTAACAGTGATACAGGAAAGGATAATATAATAACCTTTAAACCCCACATTTCCTAGAGATAAACAAGAAGCACCCCTCACACTAGTACCCACAAAACTTCACCATGTTGTCAACTGAGGCCAGAGTGCCCACTCTTAAGGACATTTTAAGTGATCAAAGGGGGTGGGTAGCATTATAAACAAGGATCCTGGCTCAAAAACCCATCACAGACCTGCTGGTTGGGTCAATTGCCAGTGCCCACGACCCCCATCCACAGACATCCCCGGAGCTTCAACTCCAACACCCTCAAGTAACTCCTGGCCCTGGCATGACCATAGGCCTCAAACACAACAACAGGCAAAAAGTGGCTTATGGGAAAAGGGCAGGAAGGGCCCCTGATCTGGCAAAATAAACCAACAAAAAATGGTGGGCAATAGCTTGGGTCAAGAGCCAACAGTCTGAGGAAAAGAGCATGTCTTAACTCCTGCATTCAGACCTCGTGACACGTGGCAGATGGCAATGAGACATGGTTACTCACCTGGAGAAAGGGCAGGAGCTGAGCACTGGCAAGCAGGACTGGTGACGTAAGGGGCACACATGGAGTGGCATGCAGGGAAAGCAGAACAGACTGCGGACAAAGGCTTGAAGATGCAGAGGAAGGTCAAATGAAAGACAGCTGGCACAGATGAGCAGGGAAAGCTGAATCACACTTACGACATGATGGAGACCAGTGGGTGGAACAACAGATGTAGTGAGGGTCATGGGCTTAAACATGCTGAGATCTGCACGTGACCAAATGGTCCTTTGTGGTTCAAGACAAAGGTGACGACTGACTCCAGAGCGAGTCCATGTTCTGAAGAGAAGATGAGTATGATGGGTTATGAAGGTGACCAATGATCTTTGGCTAATCCTGACAGCTTCTTTCCCTAGGCTCTGAATAACCACAACATTACAGTTTTCTGTAAAATGAGGTAGGAGAGACAATGAATGTCAATTAAAAGCCAAAAATTAGCACTCCAGGAGTTGGCATGGGATGGAGCAAGACATTGCAGAAAGTTGGTTTGGTGGCATGTCAACTAGCAGAGAACCATCCTCCCAATTTTATTATCTTTGAATAAGTTCCAATGAGACATTGAAACTGATATTTAAGACAAACTGAAAGATGCAAATAAATGGAGTGGGGCAGGGGAAGACAGAATTGCACAGAGGTAGGCACAGCTCCAACCCTCTTTGCAAGGGGACTGCCCTTCTTTACCAGGACTGCTGTGAAGACAAGGACATGGTTAAGAGATTGCGTGGGAGGCCTCACAAAGGACATCATTTTGACATTTATTTTGATGGCCTGCTTCTCAGTTTCTGCTGTACCGCTCATCAGAACCTGGCAGCGTTTCACACCAAGGCCAAGGCTAGGTGGGGGCATTTCTCACTGTCCCGCTGCCCAGCTCTGGTGAGAAAAGAAAGGCCACGGCAAAGACTTATGGCCACCCTCTCAGCCAAAGTGGGTGCCGGAAGCTGAAATGTTGGCCCACAGCAGACAAGGCTGGGTACACCCAGGAGACCTTTTCCAGGAGCAGCCAGGCTCTCTCAGCTCACACCACTCTGAGTTGAACATGGACACTCCTTGGAGGCCGTACCTGAGAGACCCAGCTGTTCACCTCTCTGAAACAGAGACCGATGTTATGCTTCACACTCAGCTTCCCTTCAAACGTTGCTGGCTGCTTACTTTGTTGAGGACAAAATCAACAGTTTTTACCATCTTCAACAACACCCTTTACAAGCTAATTTTTAGGTACCTCGGACTGCCTGCATCACTCCCTCCTGCCCTGTGTTAGCAACATTGCTGTGCTCCACAGAGGAGAAGTCAGGATGAAGGTCTGCTTGGCAGCAGGGCTGCAGGTAAGGAAACCCACACAAGGCAAGAGCAGGCCAAGCCAGGCCTCGCCGCATTTCAATCAAAAACATGCACTCTAGCTGCAACGGGAGGAACAGCTTCTCATCCATTCATGAGAAGGATCCATCAGATTATCTGGCGATTCATATGCCAGCGGAAGTAAGCAATAGAAACTCACTGATTATTTACATCAGGATTACCACTGGATTTTAGCCAGGGTGTACTGGGCGCAAATGATTCAGATATGAATTAACAATGTGAATCACTCTTTCCTCTGGAAACATAGGTGCAGAATTGAAAATGTGAACAGTATGGCAGAAAATATATGGCAGTAAAAGGTAGAAACAGATAAGATATGTGATTGCATGATGACCCAGCAGAGTGCTCTGAATACATATAAATGCAGAAGACATCCTGTGCTGTGAGACTGTTTAGCTGCTACAGATACTACCTATCTCCTAATGGGAAAAAAAAAAAATCAACCTTTTCCTGGTGAGCACTCATGTTACCTGGCAGGGTGTCAAATAGGAATCAGTTCAAGTACAAATAAAGTTCTTCCTTTCCACTTGTTATGTTCAGATTGCGTGCAGTTGGTTCAATGAAAGCATTAACATTTTCTCATCAGTGTTAATTCTCCAGATCCTTTGCCAGACTTAATATATTCCAGCAGAGGTAGAAGACAGATGGGAAGACCTGAGACTTGCTCATCTTACCTGTAATACTTTGCCCTGTGGGCTCTCAGCAAAGAGTAACACCTGATTGTACAAAGGGTCTAATGATTTGCGAGCCACTTTTGTCTTCTTTTTCGCAATGCACACGCCATTCTCTAGCAGGTAAGCTTTGATGTAAGCAGCTGGAAAAAACAAATATGGTCAAATATGAAAATATCTTCATGCTCACTTTAGAAAAGACAGTGTTCTTTCTAAAGACGGCATTTACAGCAATGAAAAGATTTGCTCAACCAGCCTTATTTTCAATGCCATATACAGACACAGAAGCTTATTCCCACAGAAGGCAAGCAGAATCAAAATTTTACCTATTCACAAGCATCGCAGGAGGCTGACTCTCAGTGAATTATTTTAGGAGGTCAAAGCATACTACCTGGCAGTGTTTTGGAGCCGGGTTTTGGCGTCAGTCCTCGGGCCTGAATGATATCCACTTCTAGCTGCCCATTTCGCTCTTGTAAGCCAATTTCCACATCCCCTAAACCAAAAACGTCAAAATAGACAGAAGACTTTCAAAATGATACATCTGTGGGCTAATAAAATGTTAAAAAAAAAAGCAATTCTCATGTCATGCCTGCTATGAACTGTAACAAACTGTAGGCCCTAAGTGCCTGATTTCCTCCTGCATTACTCTGGAGCAGCTCTGCAGTGATTCAAGCCCACATTTTCAAAAGCAATCTCTAATTTCAGCCTTCTGACATGGCTCTGGTGACTCAGTCTCATATTCTTTAGTGACAGCTAGCCTCTACTCCCTCCCAAAATGGAGCACCTAGAATTGCAGGCTGCTTTGGAAAATGCAGTTATGGTGCACCATAAGAAAACCTTTACAGAGCCTGGTGGGTCTGAGAGAGCAAAAAAACCATGAAGATGCACAAAATGCATTTTCAGGATTTTAGCTGCATTTTACCTAATCTATGCTTTTCGGATCTGACAGAAGGAAGCATAAAGCTGGTGTTTTCCTGCTAATACCATATTAGCAGAAATCAGCAAAACCTTTCAGCCAAGCTTATTTAATTTAACTGAGAAATTGAGCTGGGGAATGGTAGAGCAGCAGATGCTGGACACATTATTAGGTGGCTCATAGGAGTGGTTCATTCAAGATTAAATTAAAGCCACCTAACATCTTTGTGTTCCTTACCCATCGAGGTGGTGGCCAAGGTCTGACGCCCAACAAATTGTGCAGGGCCCATGCTCCCCAGGAAGTCGCTAAACTGCCCAGCAGATGCCAGATGGACTCCACTGAAATTCAAGCTGTAAAAGAAATTGAATTTGTCAAGTGGTTAATTTGCATTTTAAAGCAACCTAGTAATTAAAGAGCCCAATTTAATGTATCTTTGAAACGAATGGCATCTACAGAAGCCTCTTGCCTTACAAAACTCACTGATTCCCAGGCAGTCTGGTTACACAGGATCTATTTAAAGTCCCTCTCTTGTACCAAAAAAAAAAAAAAAAAAAATCAGTACTGGTTGTAGTCACCGATTAGTTAATACTTGTTTATCTATAACTAATTGTCTATAAGGGAAAAACTCCCTGCCATCTCAGGCTCACATGCTGCCTGTCACCTCCTCCAGACAGCATTATGATCTGAGCAGCTTCTTAGGCTGGTTTATAGGATCTCTCTTGGTAGCTGTCCCTTCCCAAACTTCATTTTTCGGAAGGAAATAAGACATCTAGAGTAGGAGTCAAAAGTGAGATTGGGGTGCTGACATCAGTCCCCCTTGGGACTGCATTTCCTATTTATTTCTGTCACGCGCGCAGAGCAATGCATCCCATTACTGAGCAGAGGACCCCGCTCTCCACCCCTCGGCACTAGAAGCATCATCACACCCACCGGCTGCGTTTCACACCTGCGTCCACTGCTGGGTCTGAAACGATGATAAAGAGGCTCCGTAACATCTGCGAACAGCTAAAGGGACGATACCCTCAAACTCCAGCTATACTGGTGCTACACCTCACAGCAGTGAAACCAAAGCTGTTGAGGGACACGGGCTCCAAACCTCTTCACCGAGCACCTGGGGCTTGTCTGGAGCACGGCTTCAGACTGCCGCTTGCCTCACTGCACGCTGATGAAGCAATGCAAAGGGTAAAGCCAATTTAAAGCACACTGATATAAAGGAAGATTTACCTGAGAGTACTGCAGGGGCAGACACTGCCTTGCTCTCAGATGCAGGGTTACACAGCTATATCATAGGTCGTGGAAAAATTTGCTGCCCCAGTAGGTGCTAATGGCCTGAAGTCATCATTAGACACCTATACTCGTACTGCAGGCACCTGCCAAACCGTGACATGGCTGCTTGAACACGCTTCAAGAGTTTTGTGCCAGGCATACCTACGCTATTGCGCTGGGTCTTGCGCTCTTCCTCCCAGGGAAGCTGCTGCACACGGCTGTTAGGCAAAATAACAACCCCCCACACTTTTCCAAATGTTCATGGAGGGGGGCAATTACCGATGCAGTGGTACAGCTCACTGTTTCCTAAAATTCATTTCTTAGAAATGAACCCACAAGGAGGGTCAAATGCTCTCCACAGCTTACCCTCAAAATGGTACAAATGAACTCAGCGAGAAACCCTGCATTCGGGGAGGGCTGGGGACTTCAGGCTCACGCACACACACAACTGAGTCAGCCACAAAGATTCATTGATTCCCCCCTGCAAGACATTTACATTTAAAAGACATTTAAAAGATTTTTTTTTATAATCCCATTCAGCCAGAATGGTGTTAATTCCGGGTTGAGATTTCAGCTCTCATTAGCTATTTGCAGAGCCGGTCTCAGCCTGCTGGGAATATTTCTTTATTCATACGAGCAACGAGGAAGCTGGCGTACAGACCTCAGCATCACACTACGCATGTGGCTGAAGGGGCATGTCACAAACGCAGGTACAAATGACAGGTTTCTAGGATAGCTCCGTTCATTGTGATGGGGACAATGAATTAAATGACTGTTTTTTCCCAAGAGCACTGCACCTTCATTCTGTACTGATCTGCACTCTTTGGGAAATCTGGTTACCGCTGTTACACAGGGAGCTGCTGAGTGCTTATAGCATGCAAAAACCTGCCCTTGAGCTCTTCACAGAAGTCACCTCTGTGCAGAAGAGACAAGACAGGAGCGTGTCTTGATGCCTGGAAGGCAAAGGCTTGGGATAGATCCTTTGCACGGGGGGAATTTTCCCCAAAGCCTCTCCAGATTCAGTGTTTCTTGACTGTTTGCGCAAACCTTCAGATACAACAGAAACAGCAGGACCTATACCTGGCACTAATTGTGGAGAAAGCATAAGTGGTTTTGGCTGTCACTAACACCCCAGTTACGCGAGGCCCGTCCCCAGCACCACTGCCCGCCCGGGAGGGGAGAGCTGGTGAGGAGCTGCTGCCTGCTCCACTGGCACGCGGCTCCTGCCTCCCAGCCCACCTGGACGGGGCACTGCCATGGCCCGAGGAGCAGGACGGAGGTGCTCGGTCTGTGGCAGGGCTCTTGAGGACACACTGTGCACACAAGAGACATCCCCAGGGCTGCTGAAACCTGCAGGGACGGGGACACGGGACAGGGAAGGGAGGACCCAGGGCCAGACGGGCTTTATCAGGCTCCTTATCTGCCCATACAAGGAGGGAACAAGTGAGCTCTGCTGCACTCTGCCCATGGAGACCAGAGGGACTCCTCGAGTCTGCTGGCTCAGGCATTTTGAGCTGCCTGTAGAAAGTCAAAAAAGGATGAAAACTAGTGCTTAGAGAATCCCAGATAGTTCAAGAAAAAGGAGACCTGACAGAAAGACATGAGATTCAGCAGGAGATCTGAACAGACTAGCAGCCAGAAGGTAAATGTTTTTTTTTCAGTCTCTTCAACTTGTGGAAGATAAATGGGTAAAACGTAGGTCTTACTCCTACCCCAGGGAGTACGTGACCTGCACAAGCATGTAAATAACAAGCTGACAAGACAGAACTTGTAACAGTTCAGGAGAAATGTTCATTGCTAAGTTAAAAGCAGATGTTTGGTCTCATTAAGATGCCTGCGATAAGAATAATGGAAGAAAATTCCGGGGACTGAGTGAAGACTAGAGTTGAAGCAGCCCAAAACATACCCAGAGTTGGGTCTCAGAAAGCTCTCCCCCAAAGGCAGAGCACGTCACAGGGTTTGACCGGGTTACTGCTGGGCAAAGTGGGGAGGAGACCAGCCAGAGAAACTCTAGCTGCTGCTCACTGCAGGAGAGCAGAGAAGAGAGACCTTTCTGCCCACCCGCAGACTCAAAATAATTTAACAACTATGCCACAGGGGACCATTTCCCAATACCTACCAGGGAGAGAGTTCTGGTGAAGGCTAATGTCAAATATTTGTCTGTACTTGCCGTGTGTTTGGAGAGAAACTGCACATGCTTTCCTGCCCACCAGATCACCACGTCCTTTGGGCAGCACTGCTCCCAAGGGCTCTGCCTAGCAGCTGAGGCAGCTCCCTAGGACATGAAAGCACCTGTTAATGGAGCAGCAGATGCCGCCCCCTGCATTAACAATATTCCAGCATGGAGAAAAGCGCAGAAGAGCAGTATGCAACAGCATTAAAAGAGCTGTTGGGCTAAAGGGGAAACAACAGAAACTGGAAGCGTTTGCAAAGCTAACACTGCGTTAGCTTGGCCCAAGTAGACTCCGACACGGTGATTACCACCACGGCTGCCTCAGAAGCTGGAGGGCTCAGGACTATGTTGAAACAGTGAACATTTGTCAGTGCAAATTAGGAAGCGAGACCAGAATGAAGGAAATTGCTACAGGGACACCAGGGCTGTGCCTGTGGGCACATGACGCGGTTGTCCAGACACTTGCAAGGAGAGTAATTGAGTAGCTGGAACAAATGAAGCTGCTATTGCTTTGTAACGCCGAGGCTGATTTTTAGAGAAAAGGCACAAGTCCATCCAAAACCAGACGCCAAGGTCAAGACTCAAGCAGTTCTGATAACAGCTTCAGTTTATGGGTTTACTAGCACTATGAGAAACTCAAAATTACGTTAGTCATTTAGTGTTCCCTGTTGTTGTTATATTTGGCCGGGAGAGGAAAATGTAGGGAATTAATTCTTTAATAGACTATGCCATTAGCTGGTGGAACTGGCTGCTACGTTGCACAGAAGCTGTTTTTTTACAGCGTCACTTTATCAGACACCAGAAGCAGCAGTTCTGAATCAGGCTCCTTGGCTTTGAGTGATTCCTGAACACATATTTGGGCATTGTCAATAACCCTGGAATGGAAACAATTTCTGTCCGGAAAAACCATAAGTCACCTCCACGAAAGCTATTGCTTCTCCCTGGAGAGGGGAGGGAAGGGGAAAATAAAACTGCAGAAATCTAGTAGGCATGCAAATTAAAAAAACAGCAGGAGCCATTTAGCTGCATTGGCCAAATTTAGGATGCTCAAATGTTGCTCATGGAGCTGTGTACGTTGAGTGCTCACAAAGGAGCTCAGGCTCTTGAGGCGAGAGGGCTGCTCATGGTGTGATTCTGAGACTTGTGGGACAGACCTGCCGGGTCGCTCATTTGCTCTTCCCGTAATAGAAGCAGGTAGGAAGAGAGCTCGGCCAACAGATGGGTTTTCATGTGCACTGGAGTGAACCTGGAACGGCATTTTTGTTTTTCACCATCTAGAAGCCAGACTATGAGACTGTTCTCAATTTCAGTCACTTAAAGCCCCCTCTTTCCCCCCCCCAGAATCACTCCACCTTAAGGGAAGAAAATGCTGCAACCTGATTATCACCAAAATGGTACTTTTTTGTATTTCAATCCAAAAAGAAGCGCTAAAAATAGCTGCAGGAATAAAGAGGGAGCATTTCACAGCTGACTTGCAAATAGCAGCTGTCATAACTAGCAAGGCCCTGGGGACCGGGGCTGTTGCTGCAGTACCATCTCACGCTGACAAACAGTGGCAAGCAGAGAAGATTAACAGGTGACACTTGTCAGCCTTTTGTCTAAAGGGCACAAATCCTCTACCGAGCAAGCGCAGCACAGCCTTTTCAACAGGAAAGAGAAATTAATTCTCTCTTCTCTGGCCCTCTGCTTTCACTAATCATGATTCATGGGCTCTGTTTTGCAACAGCTGAATCAGAATGATTTTAATGAAGTTAGAGGCTGTGGGTTTTGCTGTGTTTTCAGCAACCTTTGACTGTGTTTTTGACCTAGAGGCACAGGCAGAACCTGCAGGGACAGTGACACCCATGGGGTGAAGGTGACAAGGGTGAATGAAGGGCAGCTTTGCTTGAGGGCCCACTAAACACAGCCTTTGGCTTTAGGCAAGGAGACAAACACAACCGGGGCATCAGCTTCAAGACACCCCGGACGCTCTTGATCCTGGGGCCTCTGACACCACCAACACAGGTCTGGGCAGAGCAGCACTAGCGAGAACCTGTGGTAGCATCAGTTGTACCAGCAGCACCACAAGGCTCAGCCCAGGCTGCAAAATCCACTTGAGACGCAAAGGTAAAAGAGCCATTTCAAGTTGTTTCTGCTACACAAGCCAGTTTACAGCTAGCCTGGATGCATCCAGGCCACGCTGAAGGCATTACAGCATCGCAGCGTGGACACACCTCGAGACGGCGGGGGATAATTGCTATCGCTGCAGACGTTTGGACACCCACGAGAGGGAGACAAGATCACGCAGACACCAGCTTGCAAGGCTAGGACTGTAATGCAGAGCTGCGGGCCCAAGCTCGCGGGCTCCTGGCAGACCTGCAAGGAACACCCGTATGCACCACACGTGCAGAGCTCATCCATAATTATCACTCCTGACTTTGCAAAGAAGGTGACAAGATTATGCCTTCAACAATTTTATGAATTGTGTGGAAGCTGGGGCTGAGATTGCCTAGCTGTCGGTTGAAGGTTTTTTGTTGTTGGCTTTTTAAACCCAACATTCATAATCCCAATTATTTAGGAAATTGGTGCAGCAGTCTCTGAAGACCACACTCCTGGGCTGTAAGTGCTGTAGGTCAAGGGCATATGAAATCTGCCCTTTTTGGTATAATTTAGGAGTGGCTTAAAGGCCCTTTGGCAGCTGCTTGCTTCTCTATTCTTTTACGGTAGTGGCATTTCCCAGTCCATACATTGCAAAATTTGTGCCCTTCCTTTTTGTGTACAAATCATCACGCAGTTGGTTTCTTCACTGCGAGACCACCCTTCTTTAGATGTATTCATATTGAGAGCTAGTTTTTCAAAGTTTGCTTGAAAACTGATCACGTTTTGAATATTCAATAATAATAATAACGGACAATGCCGATTTCAATGCAAAACGGTGTAAGAATTCAAAGTACCTGCTCGATTCCTCTCGTACTGCGTACGTGGCTCTACTCAGCTGCTTTCTCATCCCCAGCCGTTGCTCACTGTGCATTAGCATGCAGAGCGCGTAACAGCACAGACACGTTTAAGGAAAATGTATCATTAATTTCTCTCCTCATCCATGTGGAGTTCGTGTGACCTCTTTGCAGATCTATTTTTAAATTGCTTCTGGGCTGCTGTATGCCAGGTACTATCATTATGCTGCTGCAAGTGTCTGCAGATCCAGCTTGCCAGGATATTGCAAAACTCATACAAAATAGGGCAGGAAGGGACCTGCACAGGTCGCCTAGTTCACACACTGGTCCCAGGAACAGATCAGCCTTGCCTACATCATTCATGACATGTTTGCCAAATCTGTTCTTAAAAGTCCTCCAGTGATGGAGATACCAAACCTTCCCCAGAGGATCTGTCCCTGTGCTTTACTATGCTGGCTTTTTCCTTCCAAATCATCTTTTTCCAGGTCTTTCCCTTTGCACATCATTCCTCACCACCATTTGTGAGTTGTCTATTCAAAGCACAGGCCAGAGTATTTCCTCTCGTTTGCCTTTGATACAGTGCTTTTTAATTCCATCTTACAAGACCTTGGGACCGCTCTCAATTGTACCAGCTCGTAACAGCCAAACATTTGCCGCTATGTCTGTGCAGAAGGACTCTGCAGCGAGGTATTCCTGCTCCCGCACAGGCTGGGCGCAACAGCCTTTTGTCAAGGAGCTCTGGCAAGAACCGGGTTATTGTGAGAAGACTTTGTGTCCTCCCTGGCCCAAATCCCCATCAGCCTCTCCACTACACTAGGACGTTGCAATGGTGCGCTGCTCCAGTGCTGTGGGTTCAGCGAGGCAGGGTAGTGGTGAAGATAGCTAGCTGCAATGCAGCCACCCCCCTGGTAGCACCAGCAAACAGCTATTTTCAGAAGGTAACATTTTGTTTTGTGCTTTTCATGGGTTTATTCACACTATCCACACAACTGCCTATTTGCTATTAACTCAAGCCTTTAGAAGTGATACTCTATTAACGAGGAGCTCTACGGTGGCTAGTACATACATGGAATTTGTTCGGGCTGGGGCATTTCTGGGGTTCAGGAACCATTATTCTCTTCTTGTAAATATTTCCTAAAATACTTTTTCCCTCCCTCTCCTTAGTGCACAAACTGACAGTTAATAAGCAAGTTGCCTAACCACAGCTATGCAACAAAATACACAAGAATGGTTACACTTCCATAGCTGAACTAGCAAATTTGCTGTACATCCACATCTACTACACAGGGAAGTTCTCTGTCTCTGTCTTTAGAAACCAGGAACAGCAACACATGCTTCCTTCATCCAGAAGGAATAAAAAAAGTCTCCTCCCAGACTGATAACATTTGATAGCCATTTTATCTGAGAATTAAAAAAACAAAAAAACACACTCCAATTTCAAGGAGCAATAATGTACTTTAGAATAATCACACTCATCCATAGTACATGTTAAGCTCTTTTAAGTTGGATCTTACTAATATAGAAGCCAAGCAGATATCTATCAGCTAAGGAGAAGGCAGAACTGGTTAGTCTAATGTTAGCCTCTTCCTTTAAAATATTTATTGTGCACATCAGGAACTATTAACACAATGTGCATCCAACTACAGTGTCATGGTGTCTTGGGACCAGGTACACGAGTACAGCATGATGGACTGTCAAAGTCAATGCGAATGCTGCAGGAACCTCCACTTTAGCTGCAAAAGGTTTTCTGTAAACACCTATCCCTGCAGTACCTAAAATCAACATAACAGCACTAATCACTCACCTCTTCTCACAGATAGGCAATATCCAGTCTCTGCCCCTCAACAAGCTTGACTTCTTCCCTGGCCACTCCACTTTCTGCAGCATTTTTAGCACTGTGACGTGCTGTCTTATGTGCTGTAACACACTGTACTCCATTTGTACCTCAGGTTCCTTCTGCTGTATGAATTCTGCCACCTAAACTGAGCTATAAAAACTGTGCAGTGAGTTTTGTACAAAGACCTCCCCCATTCCCTTCCCCACCTTGTCAGGCAAGCTCCATTTTCAGAGATCACAAGTTGTCTCAGACATACCGAGTACAAGTAAGGTGGCTGCCTGCCCTCCAAGTAATTCTGCCCGTTCCCAAGCGCTCTGCAAATTTGCGGCATTTAGTGCTGTAACTAAAGCATTTGCAAGGTTGCATCCTCTCTGAGCCATGCTGGTCAAACCTAGCAACATGAAAAGATCTGCTGTTGCTGAAAAGACTGACTGATTTCTTGGCATATTACAGAACCAATCCTCCTTGCCTCCCCTGGTCACCTTTTCTTGAGACCTCCAGCCCTTGATTTCTTACAGGCTGAACTGTATTAACACTGCATTTCATTATTTTTAAAAGACCTGCATAATAGGAGAACCCTGAAGATAACTTGCCCTAAAAGAGTCGAGAGGTCTCCTGGCTTTGGATACTGAAAAAAAGGCACTGAACAAATAACTATGATATCTATGATAACTATGAATCTTCTAGATGGTGACCAGCACTTTCTAGGATGCAGTCTTCTGGCAATTCTTGAATGAAGATGGACATTGCGGCAGTTCTTCTGATGAAGGAAGGTGAATTTTAACATGGTCGTGTTGTCACAAGCCAGACCAATCCTTTCTCCAGCTTTCTTTTAGTTACTACTTTATAAGAAAGCAGGCAAAGGCAGGCACTTATCCCAGTCTAAGTCCTGACATTGGTTCAAATTAGCCTTATCAGAACTGCTCAGTAGTTAGTTTTTATTGTGGCTCCTTCCTTGCAAGCCCAGATGGGAGAACCAGTACAAGCTGTAATTTGCAGGAACAGTAAGGGACAGAACAAATCCCACGACCACGAGATGCCCATGTCCAGCGGGGCCGTCGCGCTGAGCACAGAGGCTGGGGCTGGGCAGGAATGTGCCCAGCTCCCATCATGATGGCAGCTTTGAGCAGGGCCCAGGCAGATACTGTTCTCATGATGGGGAAAAAAACAGATAATAAAATGAACAAGATGCTTCCCTGCTGGACAAGGAAGGCAAATCTCCTCAGATATTACGAGAGCTCTCCTCTAAGTCTTTGCATCACCTGCTGCGCTTTTCTAAGGTGAGAAAAATTGCCTTAGCTCTCTGTAAATTAATCATCTCAGCAGTAGTCAGCAAGAACAAAAAGCCTACGAGTACTACATATTAGGGACTACGGTAACTAGCAATCTTTTGTTCCAGGTCAATTTTTGTCTTTCTGCTTCACTTTCAGAAAGAAAGTGGTTGGCAGGAATAAGTCCAGAATCTTGCTTTCTGAATGTTGCAGCGTGGTCTTGTGCAGCTGCAGCAAAACCCAGCCAAAACAAAACATAAATTGTCCAAGAGCCAGAATGGAGCTGGAGCACTCTCTTGAATCCCAGGGATTCTTTGGGAGTTACTCTCATCTGCTGAATTTTATCCTTGCAATAATCTTGATGTTGTCCTGACAGAGCCTGGTAGGCACTTAGCTACAGTGGGTTACTGTCCTGTCACGCAGATTTCTAAGTACATATCTAGAAGAAAATACTACTGTACAGATTTGTAACCAATATTAAGATTAATGGATGAACTATGAATGGAAACATCTGTGTGCCTGAAAGCATAAACAACATGGCAGCAGAAGACCTGTGCTCTGATGACAGAAGGAGGACAAGGTTAGAAAGCACATCATAGGAAGACAGACTATATCCGTAAAGATCCTCAAAACATGGAAACAAAGAGGTACCAGCATTACTTAAGATTTATGGAGGCTGAAGTAACCAAGACCCCGAGGTGAAAGATCACCTCATAATAATGGGCAAGTCCTAGAAGGTATAAAAGACTAGTCCAAGCACCAGTTTTGTTCAAGAAGAACTCAGAAGACATAGTGAGGACTTGACAGATGGTGTCCCTTGTCCTCTCTGTAGCACACAAACAAGCCTGGCCAGACCACCTGGATACACCTATCTTGGCATTTGAATGTGGGGATGAGAATGCGTGAGTGAAATCTAGGAGGGGTGTGAATGACTGAAAAAAAGTTTTGTTTAAAATAAATACCACCTTTCCCTTCTGTAACATCTCACATTGAGTTTTATTATATTGATTTCTTACACTAGTGCACAATGACTGTGTAGTATAAAAGCCAGTAATGGCTGGGGGACTTTCTGTGTGACAAAAATTAAAGCCATGGAGCAGTGTGTTGACGCTGTCAGGCATCTTGTTGGCATTCTGTATGATCTTAAATTCCAGGAGATGCATCCTTTAGACCAGTTAATCTTCAGCATATTTCAGTTTTCAGGTAAAACCCTGGAGCATTTTCTTGAAGGAGGCCTAGCATATCTGAAGAGAAGTGTATTCCTATATAATGAAAGCTTCTCCATAAAATCATCTGTATTTTATGCACTCTGGTATTCACACTATAAACAGTTCTGCTCAAAATTATGCATCATGGAAAATTCTTCTATTGTGACTCTTTGCATTTGAAGCTGAGCAGTTTCAGCTAATTATAGCTAGCTGATTGCTGGTTGCAACAAATACAAAGCGAGTTGAACACAACATCAGTTTTTAAAGCACGCTTGTCTATGTCTGAGAACAGATATTTAAGGCCTTCTGCAGCAAAGTTCAACTGCGATCTTTGATCACTTCAGGGTGTCACCTCTGGAAGGTGTCCTCTTAGTCCTTATCTTGAAAAGCATTAAGAAAACACACTGAGCTTTGGAAGATGAAGTTCAACTCCACTGTCTTCCCTGTGTGAACTTACCAAAGAGATGCATGGGTAGAAAAAACTGGGGCAACCTCATCTTTCTGAAAACTGGGTTTTGATAGTCACTGGTAAAAACTGTCTCTGACCTAAAGGAATCTGCATCAGTAAGAAACCCAGCATCAGAAAAAATAAACTTGCCACAACAGAGTCATATGAATCTTCACTTCGCTTCCCTCAGAACACAGCCACAGCACGTGAGAGAGGCCAACAGAAACCCGATCTAGCGGAAAAAATTTCTGCCCCTCAAAGCTATTCCCCAAACACTTCCTTTCTTTGCTATGGGAGAAGAAAGGAGAAACTCCCCTCCCACCTTGTTCCTAGAGAATAGAGCCCTCTTAGCTCTTTGTACTCTCAACCCTGTTTGCTTATCGCTTGTGGTTCTGACAGATAACTGCAATTCCCAAAGGCTTTTCAGAGGAGATCAATTATCCTGCCTAGGAACAAAGCGTTCAAGAACTATTTATCACAATTTCCAGAGAAGTAAGAGGAGAAACTGTCCCATCCGTCGCAGAGGGGCTAATGAGGACGTTTTGGCAGTGTTTGAGATTCTAATACTGCACGTTAGACTTGTTCTAACAAACATATTTAGATTGCAAGACAGGATTTTTCTTTGCTGAGCTGATAGCTACATGCTTCTTGCCTCAGGGGTAAAACAGTACTTGCAAGGGTGTAGTATTTTGTTGAAAGATCAATCAAAGCATCCAGTATATGGAATGATAGGCCACAGGCCTTTGGGAGAACGACACCCCCTTCCCAGGAAGGGAAATATAAATATATTAAATACAAAAAGGAAAGCATTCTGCTCTGCATGGAAAGCAGATTCTTGCCCCGCACTGCCAAGGGACTGAACTTAATCACTAATCCTCTGAATCTTGTAGTGGAGGCAGCACTCCAAGCCACAGGATTCTGGTGGTATAGTAGGAATATTTCTCCAGAGACAACGGCTCACAAGAGAGATAAGTGCATCCCAGCTTTGGAGTGACAACATTTCTACTGCAGATTTCTCCTCATTACTATTCCCAACCTTCGGTGCAGATCTATGATGCTTTTCTAGGGTTAGCCCACTTCTAAAGCTAAAGAAAGTCCTTTTAATTTACAGCATGTTACTATTTAACACCAGAATGGCATTAATTATTTGAGAGAGCCTTTACACTATTCTACCTTTATAGTGGCACAGCGCACTTGGAATACCACAAAGGACTGGAGAGAGTGCACAGAGAGAAGCCAAGTATGGTACTTGACCTAGTACATGACTTAGGTATACAAATATTTTGGCCTCATACCTGGAAGGATGGAATCAACTGATTTATCTTCCCCTCTGCCCCCTTTTTAAATATGTTTTTTCCCCCTCAAGAGATTCCCATGAATGGTCATCTTAATAAAGTGATGATAATCTCTATATATTACCTCAAATAATGGGAATACAAAAAGCAGAATTTGAGCCAAGTCAGACCCTAAAATTCTGGACTTAGGTTCCTGCGTTTTGCATTCAGGTGTAAAATCTATACACAACAAAGTGCATTATAATTGTTCTTAGGGTCAAAAAACGTTTCTAAAATACATTCGTTGAGAACACTAACTCAGGTGAAATGGAAAAACAGTTTGTTACCAAAATATACAGAGGCTTCTAAATATGTATTTTGATATCAATATGATCATTTTACTACTTGTATCCTTTTCATCAACTCAGCACTCCTTGGCACAATTTTTTGTCCAAAAGGCTATTTTGGAAGAGGGGAGACAGACAGCTATTTTGCAACATGCTGAAGGCTCCTAGCTTCTAATTTATTGCCAGTAATGATCCTCAGCTATTCACCCTGAACTACTCTTCTAAAGGCAAAGCTGTTAAAAGTAATGGGTATCTGCTTCAGCTCAGAATAATGAGGACACTAAAAAAAAAAAAGTACATAAACAGCTGAAGTATGTGCCAGCTATGCAGGGAGAGAGATCTGCTCTGCTCTGATTGAATGGGCAGTACACCTGCAGCATAGACAAGTCAAAAAACCCACATTATCTATCGTGCTGGAGGAAAATTAATAGGTATAACAAGAACAGAGCATCCCACAAGTGATTATCCAGCTCACGTTCAATGACTTACTTTCCCTCTGATCCATAGCTGTTCATACTGTCCTCAATGGATTCATGGCTGGCTTGACGGATGGTCCGGCTGGGCATTTCAACAGCTAGTCCAGTTTCTGTGCTCCTTTGGATGGCTCCTTTGAGTCTCCGACCATCCCCATCTACAAACAAAAGTGGAGAAAAGGCAGTCAGCCATCGCTTTCTTTTGGGATAAGAGAGTCAAGGAGAAGCAAAGAAGGCCTTTCAGAAGATCAGCCTGGCAATCTGGCAGTCATGTTGTGTTTCATTACTCAGCCCTGCTTCAACAACAGCTCCGTCATCTTTGGAACAAACCTGGTATTCCAGCAAGCCAGGGCCCAGCAGATACTCAAAATCTACATACTACCCTAGTTACTTTAACCATTTGTATCAATTAATTATGCATCGAGCACAGATGCATACAGACACGCAAGCTGGCCCCACGTGTGGCGCTACCCAACTCATGAACACAGCAGCAGTAACTACGGGCAGAGCTGAGGTGCACAACTCAACTGTGCCTTTAACGTTTCTTAAATTCTGCACTGCTGTCTCAGATTGGGAGCAGCAGCAATAAGCTGTAATTCCTGGTCAGCTTCAAAGCATCAGAAGGGAAGAAAAAGGCCAGATGGCATTAGAAGTGCTGCGGATAGAGGAAACCTCTCAAACAGGCAATAGGGAAATGCTGAGGCACAGCCAAAATATTCCTTGATGCAGGCCACCCCGGAAGAGCATCAGTACTGGAAAACCCCCCAGAGAGGACTAGTCCTTTCACACACACCCTCAGCCAGAGCCCAAAAGGGAATTAAGTAGGTTCTCTCTCTTCCTGGGTTCAGTCTTCAAAGGCTCTGAAATTAGCAGCTGCTATTTTAATCCTTCTTTTCCAGCAGTCTGTGTTTCTTAGAACAACCATGTTATATAATGAATATGTAATGTATACCATTACCACTGATTGCCTTTACTGGTGTCAGGAAGCTCCAAATTTCATCCTACATGCAGCACGCATCTGGAACAGATCAGCTACAAGTATTCTGCACAAGTCAGAATATCTAAATCCCTTCAAAGGTGCCCACCCAGAAACCTGAAAAGGAAGATGCTGTTCATCAGGTCTCAAGCAACAGACCTTTGATCCAAATTTCCTTATATTTCTACTGATTATTTTACTTTTTGTTATTATTACTGTGACAGACAGTAGCATGGATGGGAGAATGCAACACTGCTAAGTAACGGCACTCTTGGAAACCCACCAGCTTTTTGAAGAGTACCCCTGGGGAAGTGACCCAGCTATGCAAGTCTCAAGTACTCAGGACCCCCAAATACCAAAGAGTTTAAATCTCTCCCAGCAACTTTAGAAACAAGGGGATATCTGTAAGAACTCGTTCAAAATATGCAGAACATTGTTATTTGTGGAGAAAGCTGCTTGACTAGAAATACTTTTCTTTGGTTCTTGGTGTGAAAGAATAAAAAAAAAAATCACTAAGATATTAGAAATGCTTCCTTTCCTACTTCTAACACCTACAATGTTCTGCAAGGACAGGAACTCTTATAAGAACTCAGCCATAAAGTCCCCTTTTCCTCTAGTATCATGATATTTCCAACTGAGTAAACACGTTGGCCCCAGGGCTCTGTACCAGCTGCTGTCCCCACACATGGTGCAGTGTGTGTGTGTATGTCCCTATGGGCTAACAGGATAGAATATGCATGTTTTGGGTTAACATTAACTATAAATTGCATTGTTTGTGTGCCTGGAGCAATGTATGAAGCACATTGTATAAATCAGGAAGTTACACAAACATAAAACAGATATTTTTAAAGTGCTTTCCAAACCCAAACCTTCAGGCAAGAATATTAATATAGGCATCAATAAAAAAAAAGCCTCATGAAAAGGCCCCATTTCCCCAGTCATTACAGAGAAGTTCCCATTGATGCCCCTTCTCCAAGCCACGCCTGGATGCTCTGACTGATGGGATTTCTGGGTTCCTTTCAGAGAGCATCCCACAGCCTTGTAGACTGGCTTGATAGTCCATTTAATTTCTCTGTCTCACTGACCTCCACATACAATCTTTTACTCATCTACATCCATCACTTCCCATCCCTCCCTGATGCGCATGCTCTCAGAATACTCATCATTCTGCATTTTTTAGGTTAGTTGTTATGAAAGCCTTGGTACACAACTAGAGTCAAAGTAACAAATTGACATATATTTAAAAAGCAAACAGAAAATATTCAATTGTCCAACTATGCAACATCTGCTTTAAAAATCTCTCGATTATTTCCCCAATCTAATTAGAGATGCCAGGAGAAATCCATACTTAGAAAACTATGCATCTCCATCTGGCAACAAAACAAAAGGCTTGGGGCAGAGTAAGGTGTTAGAGCAACCCAAGGTGCTTGCTGCTTTCCATCTTCCATCTTTTGGTTTGCAGCTAATGTCATATAGCAGAAGGGCCCAAAGACCAAGAAAGACAGCACCATGGAAGATGAGCAATATGAGAGCACAGTACCAGAAACGATTCAGCTGGCCTGGTATAAGTCCAGCTGCAGCATCACATATGCACCTTTGCATCGCTGGCACTGCAGCATATCGGCTGGAGACCAAGCAGTCTGCCGGACACCTTCAGCTATCTGCTCAACACGCAAAGGGAAATTACAGAGGGGAAAACGTGCAGTTTGCAGAGTACTCCATGACATCCTCACACCTCTCAGCCCATTCAAGTCAAACAAGGGTGCTGGTGACAGGGGACCAGACAAACATTCAAACCATGACCAGATTGCAGCCTGGTTCTTGCCCATTGCCCTTGGCGCTTCCTTGGCTTAGGGTGCAGGGGGGAAATGAGCATTGGCATTTTCCAAGTATCTGCATTACCAGAAAGAGACATCAGTTGCTATAAACCTGCAACCCAGTGACTTGTTCTCCATTCCTGAATAAGGAACGGTCTTGTTAACAGTCAACAACCCCATACGGCAGATGAACTACCTTATTTCTGAGGTAAACGGGCAAGTCCAAACTTCTCTCAGTTCTTCTTCCAGGCTTCCTGCAAGTGAGTGGTTTTCCAGTATTCCTAATTGTTTTCACAGCTATGAGACATGGATATTCTCATTTAAAAGAAAAAAAAAAGTGACGATAACAGAGAAGCTCTAGAAAACAAGAAAAGAGCTGATAGACGAGGGCAGGTCAGCTGCCCGGGATGAGCTGCGATCACAGTGACGGGGATCCTTCGTTCCTCCCTCCCTTTCCTGGCAGGAATGTGTAGCAACTGCTGTGTCTAACAAACTGAACGAAGCATCTCCACAGTCACTTGAGAAAGATGTCTCTGGCCTTTTTCCCCTTCATTCTTTTTTTGCCCTAAGTTTCTCTTGAACAGAAGGGGATGAACCTGTTTCGCCAAAAAGGCAGGCTTTCAACCCAGCGCAGCGTGCAAGTCAAGACTGAAACAGGATGAGACCAGCATAAGCACCAGCGACACTGGGGAAAATGGGATGTAGGCTCCCAACCCACTTAAACCCTTCAGTCAAACATTACCCATGGTCAGTACGTAATAAAAATAGAGTGTTTTAACTCCCTCCGCCGGAAGAGAGGCACAGGACCATAGAAATAGCACACCTGGAAAAGGACAGGATGCAGAAAGGAAATAAATACATACAAAGCTGCATTGCTTCTCTGCAGACTGAAAGCATTTCACAAGCAATAGTCACCTATTAGCAGCCTTCTCCAGGCAATATGGAAGAGTCTTGTGCTTCAACCCCTCTGTAAATCAAGGAGGTAAATGGCATGCCTCTGTGAGGGTGTTGCCTGGCAAACCTATTTGTCTTATTTTGTTAGTGGTATCTGGAACAAGCAAAAGTAGTATTGACTTTTTCTGCAGTGTCACCAGATTTATTCTGTGCACTTTTTCCAATTAAGCAGTAAATCGCAAAGGTTAAGCAGCCAGTCAAGTCTGCAGTGCAACATACAGCTAAAGAGCAGATTCTGGCTGCAAATGACCTTGGGAAAAAGAAATTTTTTGCCTGAGCACAGTCACCCTGATGATCGGACTCCAAGAACCAGAAGGGACCAGAAGACACTTTGCCAAGTTTTCCGCGTTGACAAGCACTTAGATTTTGCTAGTTCGTGCTCTGTTCAGCCAAACAGTTTATGCTTAGCTAAAGAATACCTTCTAAAAAGGTTTCCAGTCTGGATTTGACAGTATTGAGAGATGATGAATCTGCCATTTGCCTGTGCAGTTTATTTCACTCCCTGACATTTGAAGATGTGACTTAAGCTTGTCTGGCATCAGCTTTCAGCCATCTTTTTTTTTTTTTTAAAAAAATGTCCTTCTCCACAGTGAGGGCTGCTTTGTGTTCTCGCTACACAGGCTCTTCTGCAGCGTAATCAAGTCATCTCTCAATCTGCTTTTTGACAAGTTAAACAGGCTGAGCTGTTTATGTTTCTCATGCAGTTTTTTTCACCTGTCCTTGAATCATTTTCATGACCTCCCCAGGTTTTAAGCCCCCTTTCAAAAACATGCACACCAGAATCAGAGAGCATTCTAGTACAAAAACATGCACAGAGGTAAAATCCAGCCGGCACTCTCATCTTCACTGTTCCTGCTTGTATCTCGCAAGACTACAATGAGTTGTTCTTGGTACAGTGTCACTGCTCAGTCCCTGCCTGCTCTGCCGGTACGGCCTTGCAGAATTTTATATGAAAGTGTAAGAAAACATTTTGTTTCAAGGGAGACAGCTTAGCAAACAGTCCAGACCACTCTATACAACTCTCCCATCCTTAGTACTATTTACTATCCTGCCAATGGGCCTATCATCTGCAAATTTGGTAAGAATTAAATTCAAGTTTGCTCCAAATACAATGAAAATGCTGAACACAACCAGGCCTTCAAAACAGCCCATTGCCTTTGATGAGACTTTTTCTTGACAACTGCTTTTTGAGATGTGAAGCCAGTTCTCAATCCATTTATCACTATTATAAAGCATTACTTTTTTAGGGTCATGTTGTTCTAGGTCAAAACCCTTACATACTTACCACTTTTACCCATATACGTGCTTCTACTAAAACACAGAATAAAAGTGTCTGACAAGACCCATTTTCCCTAAAGCCTTCTTGACTAGTACTAATTATATTCTTCTCCTTTCATTCTTTATTAATTGAATCTCATTACCATCTTCCCCCTAATTCTGTCTAGGACTGACGTCAGATCAACTAACCAAAGCTCCCCAAAGTTAAAGCGACCACATAGGTGCACCACGTAGGGCACAGCGTTCTTTGGAGCATTCTCTTCCTTAAAGATATTTTCAGGTGTCAGCTGCATTGAAAGGCAGTTCTTAAGGATGATGCAGCTTCTGTGGCAGAACTGACTGTCATCAGGAACAGCATCTGTCTTAATCTTGGGGAAAATTAACCAAAAAAAAAAAAAAAAAAAAGGCATTGTCCCCTTCTCTCCCCTAAGGAAACACAGTCCCTGTCTTTCATGCTGTCTTCTGTGCCAGTCTAAAGCATGGATCTCTAAAGCCCTTTCCTTCTGCTCCTGACAGGTCTCTCTGTGCTCAGAGGACATCAAGTCTTGAAAATCCATGTTAGTTCTGCAACAGCTCATTGCAAGGTCACGATTATATAATTATCACCATCACACAGAGTTACCCTACAACAGATGCTTACTGAGCTGATCTTCCTGAGGGACGGAGTATGCCCCTTTCTCCGTTATCCTTACACTACCTCCTCTCCTGTCGCTTCCTTTCCTGCCACCTAGGTGCTCGGTATCTTCCTTTTCTTTTCCAGTTTCTTGCTTTTAATTTTCTCCTCTGTGTTTGTTCAGTTTGCTGAATGCTACTAAAACAGAGGAAAAACAAACAAACAAACAAACAAACAAACAAACAAACCCCACCATGCATGTGCTAGGGCCCTTGCATACTTTAGAATTAATTGATATTGATTTAACCCTGAGATTAGAAATTGACTGAATTTCAATTCGATCAGCTTTGCTTCTAAATTAACCAACTGCTCCCCGAGCACAGAATATGTCGGTATCCAAAGCACATGAGCAGGCAGCACCAGCGCAGGCTACCCAGCACGCTCCAGAGCCCCACCAGCAGAACGCCCTGGTTAGCTTTTTTCCTTCCAAAACTTTACCTTGGGGTGCAAGTGCGTTTGGGGGCCGGGGAGGGAATCAGCTGGATGCTTGCTTTCAGGTTCCATTTGTTCCTATTGCAAAGCCTTGGGCAAAATAACATTTTGTATTTTCCACAAAAGACTAGTCCAAAGCTGAGCAAAGAGACTACATTTCCATTGCTTTTCTTATCTGAGCCAAGCGGTATGGATTGATTTGCATCCATGCTTCCTGCAGGATATTGATTTGGGTGCACTCTACTCTCCGGCTTCACGCCTGGGTTCCTCAGCAAGTGATTTATCTGCTTCACTCCAAAACGAGGCCCATGTACAAACCAGCACTTAAGCAGCATGGAGAATTGACAGCCCTAGCAGGGAACAGAGAACAAACCAATCTGATAGAGCGGACGCACGCTTCAGAGCACGTTGCAGATCACCTAGAAGCTATCAGCAGAGATGATGGGGGAAGAGCATCGGGGATGGTGGCGTATGATTGAAGTCAGCATCCCGGGCCATCAGGAGCACGTGGCTGGGATAGGACAGGATCTGACAGCCTGCAAAGGAGATACGCTCTGAGCTAAGCTGTGGTTTACACAAAACCTGCCTGCACTATCCTTGGCTCAAATAAGGTCCCGTGAGACCTTTCATTTTCCACAGCCACTAACTTCACTCTTAAGGTCAGAAGCAGAGCTGATTCTTGCTTTCTTCCCCATGAAGGTCTGCCTCAGGGTGGAGATGGTGTGAGTCGGTTTTGGTCTGAAAATGAACAATATAGAACACCAAGTACCCATCTGTTCAGGGATATAGCACCTTCTGACATGGGAAAGGAAGGTCCCGAGCCCAACAACTGGTCTTTAGCGTGGCTGTGGGCATAAAGCAAATGAAGCAGAGGGAGCCTCAGCTCCAGATCTGGAGATCCTGCTGAAGCTCCACCACTTCCCCCACTTCCGTTCATTTTCAAATGTTCTACTGAGGAAAGAACCAAAACGTTAGCTTCTCTGCTTCAAATTTTGTCACCGCGTTGTTGTTTCTAATGGGCTTAAAATAAAAGATTGTTTTTCCTGTTTCATCAGATGCCGAATCCCTACAGCCATATACTAAGAGAATCCCTTTGTCCAAATTCAAAAGAAAAAGCTTTCCCTGCTCCTTCCACGCACGCCAAGCAGAAGGGCCGCCGCGCCGCCCCGGGGGCCTCGTGGGCCCTTTGCATCCGGCACCCGCGTCGGGAGCCAGCCGGGCTCTCTTCCTAAGGGGATGCAGCCAAGGAAAAAATAAATACACACTGGATTGTCATTTCAGAAGGCAGTTTAACAAGATGAACTCAGTCGCGTCATGCCTGGGAAGCCCTGCCGCTGCACCAGGCGCTCCCTCCACTGACACCCTAACGGAGCGTGGATTACGAGCACCTAAAGACAGGCAGTTTGCGCTGCACTCCAGAGCAAGCTGGACCATCGCCACCGCCCGAATAACCCACCAGAAATGACGGAAGACGGCTGGGGACAAACAGACTGATGGGTCTGCTTGCTTTACTCCTCTTGTCCTAGATTCAGACACAAATACAGTTACACCCTTTCTTTCCAAATTAAACAGAGAGTCTCCTGTGGGACGGAAGAAATATTTTAACATGTTAATTCTTAATCTGCGTAGTTTAAGTGCAACCACAAGGCTGGAAAAGGACAGCTAACACTTCTTGCGAGAGCCAGAAAGAAGTTAAACTAGCAGGTATCCGTACTGCTTCGGCAGGGGCAGAACGGAGCGAAGGCGCCGCAGTGCCACCAGGACGGTCCCAGCTCACACCGGAGCCGGGGACACCAGCTCCTAGCTTCCGGCCTTAACGTATTCCCAGGTGCATCCCACCAATACTATATTTTGACGCAAACAGCTTTCCCCCACCTTGGCTTTACCGCAGCCTTTCCCACCCCACCGCCAGGCTGCGGTCACCCGCGCCCCGGCTCCATGCCGCTGTACAAGTCGAGCCACCTCTCCCACAACTCATAATGTTTTCCTCTTCCTCCTCGCTATTAGAAAAGAGCCAAAAAAGGTTCATCGGATTTATTTTATTTCACTTTTTTAAGAGCAGGGGGTGGAAGGCAGCCGGCGCAGCCTTGCAGGCCGTCGTCCCTGCTTCGCCCCCCGCGCAGGGGACCGTAAGCACAGCAGACCTCCTCGCTGGCCCGCAGCACGGGGCTCACCGCATCGCTGCGCAAGGCACAGGAGCGCTGCAAGCCTTCGCAAAGCGACAGCCCTATTTTTAAAAGCCTCACAGTAGCTTAATTTAGGTAAGACGGAGCTAACCTTTTTCCACTTCCTTCCTCTAAATGCTAAAAATAAAACACAGCTCTAATGTGCACAGCCTGTCCTTTCCTCCCACCCGGTCCTTCCTCGCCAACCCCCAGCGAGAAAACCCCGGGAGAGGAGCATGCAGCCGAAATTTCCGCCTCTCCCACCGCAGGTGCGGGCAGGACAAGCATTGCAAACCACACGCCTCTTCTCAGCCTTGCCTGCCGTCTCCAGCAACCCTGCAATCCCGCCCAGGCTCCCCAATTCCTCAACCACTGCTACAGCCGCAGGCGCTTCCTTGTCCAAGTTGGTCTGAGCTACGGTTTGTTTTAAATCCAACTGTGCCGGGATTTAAGCCGGTCTCCGCTCCCGGTAAGACCTTATCACCTAACGCAGATTACACAGAGCACTGGTAAAACCATCAATTTAGCATCCTATCTTCTCGAAATATATTTTCGTATTTTAAAATATGATATTTTTCTGCTCCTTTGGAGGTTAAAATGAATAGTTCTCATGATAGTTTCATATTTTTCATAATTTGTCCATTTAAAAATATTTTAAATGGCCAGAATTTTCACTTAAAAATTTTACCCCAAAAAGAAAAAACCCTCTGATTTTCAACACAACTTGAGATTTTTTTTTCCCTCTTCACTGACAAAAGACAAAAAAAGCTAAGAAATCAAAGGGTAAACATATATATTTCCACTGTCAATGGCTTTTTAAGAGACTTCTGACAACTATAAAAAAAATTTAGAACCATTTTAGGCTTTTCACCATAAAAAAAAAAATTTACAGCACCATAACACTACAAAAATGTTCATTTCTTTCAAAGTATTTCCTGGGAACTGTTTTGCTCAGTCTGACTCTTTAGCATTCTTTCCATGTGTCTCTATCTTGTTTGCGACAGCAGGATCCAAATAGCTTAGTCTGATGGCTGGTTCTGCATTTTTATTTTTACAAGAAAATGGAACACGCTGCCCCTTTCTCTTCCTCCAATCTGCCAGGCTTTGCAGGAAAGAGTCTGTGATTAAATGAAATGTCCATATGCACTCAGAAACACACCATTAAAGAATTATTCAGCAGTCTACCAGTAAAACCACAGTAGTTCCCAGTCTGCAGCCTAGGGCCTTGATGGACAGACAAGCGTGTGATTGCTGACACTGCACCGACCGTCCCTTGCAGAGCCACATCTCGGACGGGCACATCCCAGCCCTTTGGAAGCAACAGCTGAAATTAGTGCTTTTCAGTCCATACGCAATTAATTAAATAATCTGGGTCATTCATTGTTAACTACTGCATTGCAATATTTATTCCCCAGAAAGCCAGGGAAATGCCAAACATAATACTAATAACCAGCAATGCTTTAAGGCAAAGCGCTCTCAGTTCAAAAGTCTAAAACTTTGCGAACTACGAAGACCTGGGCCTTGGGAAAACCCGAGAAGCAGAGAGGGGAGCGGCGAGTTTGCTCGCCAGGGCCATCCCAGGGCTCTTGTCACTTCACAGGGAGGACGAGAGGTAGAGCTGGTCCACGTCCCTGCCGCTGGAAGTCCTCGGGCAGACCAACAGAAGTTATAATATCTAGGGCAGGATAACTACTTAACTACAAGAGAGCTGAAGAACCAGAGTGCTCTGCCCCAGTTCTGCCATCCATCTTATGCTATTAATAACTCTGAGGACATCATCTCGGTCCAGCATCTGAAATATGAATGAGTCTGAGCCACAGAAAATTTCTCGATTTAGCAGAGGATCAGAAATATGAGGTAACTTCACAAAAGTAAAGTAGCTAGGAAGCGTCATCCTAAGAGGATGATGGCATCAGATGAAAGAGCTGCCCTGCCTACACTTCGCTAACCGGGAGGCATGGCAAGAGGCTGGCTGTCCCTCCCGAGCCCTCTGAACCCACCTGGCTGCTAATTTTACCTGCTCAAAGAGTCCCGAGTCCTGCACTTGCACTCAGTCACTCTTTGGAAGAAAGAAATGGCAGAATATCTAAAGCAGCCTAAAGCAGGTGCCTTTTCCACCTGCAAAAGAGGATCCTGAGCTCATGAAACAGCAAAAGCTTCTCAGAAACCAAGCAGCAGCTCATCTGCAGGGCAGTCTGTGAAGCTCAGCTTCATGCGTTCTGTTGTCACTCAGGAGTTTACTCTTAAGTCGAGATCACGTCTCAGCCGTTTTTTTCTGGGGGCACTAATTTGGGTCTCTCTCTCTCTCCCCCCAGAGAGGTCTTTTCACAGGATGTGCGGGGACTGCATATCTTGAGGACTTACACTTCTGCATTAAATTTGGCTGAAATGGGAAAGCATGGGCTACGGTTATACGACAGACAGAGTGAGTGGAGAGGGTGAGGACAGTGCTCTTGTATTAAGTACTGAAGAAATAATTTCCTCCCTCAAATTCACAGCTAAGGCAGGTTAAGCTTAGTTTTGGTAAAGAAAGTGCGGGGGAAAACAGCTGACAAGCCCAAATTACAACAAGTTTTTCTTTCCTTCTCTTTTGTCCCACTGAAGCACAAAAGCCTCTTTCAGGAGCGAGCCACTTTGTCAAGACCATTTGTGCATGTGAACACAAAGAGCAATGGTCTTGACACAAAAAATGAGTCACACAACCCTTGTTCAACTGTTAGAAACACATTTAAAAAAACCACAGCCACATTTTCTTCAGCAGGCATGAAGCCATGCAACCCTGCAGTCATTCATAAGCTACAATCACTGGGCAAAACTTCACTTGGGATATCATCTGATTTATGTTGTGCTGGCATTGTAATTACTTCAGCGTATTTTCCTTAAGGAAATGAACAACCAAATTCCCAAGGAGTTGACTTGAACTGTACACACTGTTTAATAACTTGAGCCCATTTGGAAGCAATTATTTGATCCACCGTGGAAGTGGAGACGGGGAAATGACGGTCTGGTCTCCAGAAAAGTCAAACAATTTCAGACATTCAGCTTCTGATTTCAGGCAATTTCACCAGATAGTATAACTATCTGCATTAGGCTTCACAAGAGGCACTTTTGGTAATATCTGTAGCAAATTCTAAGCAAAGAACAAAGGTGAACACATTTTTCCCCACTGATTCTACACATTGCTTCAATTCGCGCAAAGGCTTCCTTGACAGTCCCCACAGCCGGGAAGTGCCTGCTTCACCGCGCAACTACCGCATCTCCCTATAGATGCACCACAGGGGAGATTTTCCTTCCAAGCAGTGCAAAGGAGGAGGGGAAGGCCTCTCCCAAGCCTGCCCGCGACACACAACCGGCAAGCGTGGCGTGACGAGGATGGCCGCGTGTCGCGAGAGCCGGGGGAGCAGCCCGGCGCTCGCTGGCAGGCGGCTGGAGGCTTTGGCACAGCGGCAGCCAGACTCACTAATTGGCTCTTCTGACTTGCAAATGAGAGCTCTGCTCTTGCAAATGGGTCCACTGTGCTCATAAAGGCTCTCTCATCTGGATCCCTTTTCAGGATGAAGGATTATTTTAACGCAGCTGAAACGCCTGGTGCTGTTTGGGTGGCATGGAATGAGAGCACCCTGCCTTTCATGACCATCATAGTAATTTGGCTGCAGGCATCTCTGGACAGTTGGGAGACAGGATTAGGTTTCCTGTGCCCAGAAGCAAGGCAGGACTATCCCTCATACTGCAACGGTAGCCTAAGATATAAGTGATTCATGGTTACTTTGAAATCAAAGTGGCCAAAACACTGGGATTGTATCACATAGCAAACAGTCCCATCAGTCATACTACTCTGTTCCTGACAGGTGTCTTCAGCTGGTGACAACTCAAGCCATTAAACACAGAGGAAACACCATCCAGTACCCAAAACGCAGAGGCACTGGAATTCAATTAGCAACCTCCTAACAAAAAAATATATATGTGTGTGTGTGTGTGTGTATATATATATATATATGAATATGATTCAAGCAAAATTTTCACAGCCCAAACCCTAAAGACATGCACTCAAACTCTCATCCAAGTGATAAACTCGCCCACAGACAAATATGGCAGACGTTACTGCCTCCTACATCTGTCTCCTGTATGTGCAAAAGGAGCACTCAGATATTAAAACAACAACAACAAAAACAATGATTTCAAGCGGCTTGGGAAATTCAGTCCATTGTTTGTTTAAGCAGGGTATTGAGGCTTCCAGTAGAGGAAAAAATCCATCAGCCAGAGCTGGAAAATAGGCATAAGGTCTTCATCTCTGATGAAAGATGTTGGAGGACGGGGGAACCCAACCAAAGTATCATGCTTGTTTAAAGATTACTTTGGATTAGAGAATAAAAGCCATTAATGCAGCAGCTTCATGTGTTTGAAGAGCAATACCAAGAGCTAGTTTTAAACAGTTCTCAATTACCAACCATTAGACAATGGAAGAATTGGTTCTTGGAATTTGAGTTAGTTAATCACTCATATCGTAAAACGGCTGCACACCAGCCCATCTGGTTGCTGGCCATCATTTATGAAAGCTGGACAGCTGTTTGTACCATGGCTATACCATGACTGACACACACATGGCAACAAGTTCATCAAAACTCCACTTTTACGCCAAATATTTCTAAATATATTTTGTAGCATCTTGCTGATTTCTGTATCTCTCTACCAGGGTAGCAGGAAACAGGATAGGCCAGATGAAAGAAAGAACCAAGTACGTACTTGTGATACAGCCAATACAGATACAGTTTTGCAGACTGCGCTACCAGCTCAGGAGAATCCAATATGCATTATGGAGCAGCATGTATCTCTATTTAGGGGAAAAATAATTCTACCATAAATAACAAGAAAACGTTTGATGGAAAAATCTCTTTATAAAACGTGCAGGCAACAGTTTACCAGCAGCAGTGGTTCAGCAAGGTCAGAGCAGGGCATTGTACATTAAATTTGCTTATAAAGTACCTGGGTCTGCATAACTTACCTGCTTTTTCTACCTGCAGTTCTAAAATTTTACGTTTGTATTCTCATACTTCAAGAGTGGGTTGACACTGGAATTTCTCAGGATGAATACTGGCAAGGTCAGAGAAGTTAATTTAAGATGCAGCACAATTCCCTTCCATTACTAGCTGCATTCAGAGCACTGGATCACTCTGGTATATACAATAATCGTCCTGGCAGCCTGCGTGCACCTAGTCACAGCCCAAACTTTATTAGCACTAGAGTGAAGCTGTGGGAACAGGCTCCAACCTTCGCGTTTACTTCAACTAACATGGAAACAAATGCAACGAGGTACAGACAGACTCGCACATGCAATTTTAAAGCTGAACTTCAGAGACAGACCCTAGGTCCCAAACCATTCACACTCTCGGATCAAAAACTACAAGGCACACTCAGGAGTGATACAACATCTTTTCCTCCTTCTCTTGCCTGAAAAGCCTTGAGTTCAGGGTTCGGTGTTTCCTTGGCAACAAAAAAGAGCATCACAACGGCCTCCTCACTAGCAAATAGCATGCAAAAACGTGTCATTTGTTTTCTCCAGTGTCTTTTATTGCTAGAGAATAAGCCTGAACTCAGAAGTCTCCACTCAAAGATGAAAATAGATATCCATTATTTCTATTCAAAATTTAAGCATCTTTGGAGTGTGTAAGCTTGTCCAGAGAGAGGCAGTAAGGAATTTTAATTTAATAAAATAAAATAAAGCTTACTGACGTTCACCTTTAAAAGATAAATTATAGAATTTGAAGAGTTCAGGGGAAAAAAATGCAGGTCATAAATTTAAAATCCACATTTTAGATTCTACTAATACTCACTTTTGAAAAGCATTAGAAAAGAAGATTATAAATTTAATAATGCAACACGGGAGGAATTCTCCTCCTCCCCAAACAGAAAGGTAATTTGTTCTTGCCTGTAAATTGACTTTCTATTACTGTCATTAAACCAGCATAATGTGCTAAATTCGGCTTTGCCCCACCACAGCCCTGTGGCAGCCCACAGCAAAGAGCTCATCAGCCCAACCATTTACCCAACATCCTAATGAGGAGGGCAGGACAGTGGACGACCACCTCCAGGCATGATGGAGCTGCATCTCCCGTCCACAGGACACCGTGGCTGCTGGACACTGACAAGGGTTCAAATAGCAAGTGGGCAAAATTAATGGAAAAACCAATAATAATAATCAGGAGGAGGGGAAGGCTAAGCCACAAACTGCTGGAGGCTGGGCCAGCGCCCTGGAGAAGCACCCCAACAAACCTGGGCAGCTGCTGCTAGCTGGGCTACAGGGCTGGGGGGCATTTATAAAATGGGCCAAACTCAGGACTGCAGGTGTGGGCTTTCTAGGGAAGACAGCAAGCTCCCGCTTTCAGGTTTCGCGGTCTGCCCTATAGCAGGGTGTCACACAAGGCTGGAGGGAAACCCATAGTGCTGGTGGCTGGTGATGAGGATGTCAGGCTGATGTCTTGTCCCACCACTCATTTCCCTCATAGGTTTCCTCTTGCGGGGTGAGATTTTTTCATCTCCCCATCTCTCTCTGGATACCTTTGCAGATGAAAAACCTGTTACTTCTTCCATTTTGCCACAACACAGAAGTGAGATCACGGTCCTCATCTGACAGCATTCCTCTCCCGTTCGTTTTATAAGCCGCTTTAAGTTTCCCTCCTCTGTAGCTCTCTCGATAGGTTTAGCTGATGTCCTGTGTGTCCTTCCTTCTCTTCCGCTTGTGCCCAGCCTGCTGGGGCAGGCCCTTGCCCCAGTGTAGACACCAACGCTCCACCTCACATGCCAACGCTTGTGTTCGTAACTCTGCACGTGCCCGGGCCACCAGGGCTGGCACGCCATGCCCACAGGAGGATTTAGCTAGCAGTGCCAAGATTAAAACCTATATTCAGTGAAACAGCTCCATTAGAAGAACGTTCAAGTCGTACTGTCTGTGCCATATCCCACAGCTCTTCTCCTTAAGTTACTGAAGGGTTATGACACATTTTAATAATAAAAGAAACCTCTTTGCCACTTCTCAGCATCAGAAATATTCCTCCCGTCAGCCTTTTACCAGTAACATACCTGCTGCAGATTAATTCTTCTATCATTTGCTCTTTTTCTTTTTTAACCTGTTTTCACTCATACTTTATTTAGCAGGCAGCTGGAAGACTTACTCACATCTTAGTTACTTCTGGAAGAAATAAGAGCAACTAGCTCCTGGGAAATGAGTTTACAGCAAATAATCTGTTGACGGTTCTTGTCTCTCCTTTGTTTGTGGATTGTCCAGAGTTTAAAAGAGCTGGTATTTGTTCAAGATTACTGAAGAGTAAGATTGGTCAAGGCACTTGGGAGATGCCCTGTTCCTGAGCAAGCAGGTTCATGTGCCAGTTCAACGCTAGACTTTCAAGCACTGATGAGGGGCTTTGACAAGACGTGTCCTTTGCTCCATGACAGGACAGTTCTCAAGAGTACCAGATGACTCACTTCCTGCAGGCATCAGTATTTGCTTAAAATTCCCCATTTTCCCAAATGTTCATTCAAAGAAGCTCAATGGTTGGGATAACAACAGAAAACAAACACAAAGGGACTCGCGACAACCGAAGCGAATCTGTTTGCGAGTCTGACATACGCACAGAAAGCGTTTTGCAGTCATCACCAGACCCTGCCTTTAGTCTCCCTGCTGAGACAATTTCTAGGTCATAATACGTGCAGATGTTTGGAGGTCTGTGCCTCGTCCTACTTCAGAGAAGGAGCTAGCATTTGGCTTCTGCTCTGGCTGCCCACTTCAATTAGAGTAAACTAGGGCTATATTTGATTTGAAGATACTACTACATTTTAGCCCTCTAGATCCATGGACAAGTAGTTCCTTCCGGTATCCTGTAAGTCATATTGCATCTCAAAGTGTCCTTCTGTTGTATCACTTCTCTTTAGGGATTTCACTTTACCCAGCATGACTTGGCCCTTCTGAATGTCATATAATACTTGTCTTTTTCATATATTTTCTATTACAGATCATGTGTCTTTCTCTCTCCCCCCCCCATTTTACTGTTGTATAAAAGATCTTTTGCTCCCAACATACCCCCTCTTTTGCACAGCTGCTTAATGAATCCAAAGTGTGACATTTTCTCCTCCGCAGCAAGGTATACAAGAACCTGTAAATCACCACTGTGAGATGAACCAGGAAACCCAAAAGGCAGCGAGCCCTTCCCACCCATGAGCCCCAAAGTCTCAACAGCACCCCCTTCACATTGCAAGACTCGGTTTGTACTGAACTAATCAGCAAACATCACTAGACAGAGCTAGCATCAACTGCCAGGCAAATACTACAGCTTAATTCAGGGCACCTATTAGCAGTGACGTAGGCAGATCCTCTCTCTGTCATTTCACATGAGGTACCACATAACTAAGAGGGGAGTTTTTAAAGATTTATCAAAATATCAACTTTATAAAGTGTGTATAAACTTCTGTAAACAATATATAAACTTTCACAAAGCCCAAAGAGATGCTCTCATTTTTGATACCTGGTTTGCTATCTGTACCTAGCTATTTGGCTGCTTTGGGAATATGATAGTTCCAGGATCTAAGTGGATGTAAATCCTAGAGAGACTTTCAAGAAAGCTGTACAAACTCCTCTGATGTCACCCACACAGGAGGCTATGAATTGGCACCAGTATTTGTCAACATTTTTGTTTTGATCTTTTGGCAAACAAAACCACCCTCTGAAACGCTTGCAGGCAGCAAAGATAAAAAGCAGTAATGAATAAAGACCAAAAGAAGTTTGAAGGGTTTATTTTTACCAAGTAATCAATACCTTCTGGCAGTCTTCCTCTGGCTCTAATTATATCAGTGAGGACAGTAACCCTTGGCAGTTTTTGTACACTGCTTTACAAACATTATCTAATTAAGCATCACAATCCACTTCTGAAAAAAGAAAGCATGATCTAAAGCTCTTCTGCAGAGAGAGAGGATGAGCCTTGGGAAGAGATACTGACAAAACAAGGTTAGAATTTAGGAGCTCCACTTTTTGCATGCCCAATCTACTTAACCACATTGTCCCTCCGGGACCAGCTACGGGGAAATGGTATATTGTTCCCACAATATGTGTTCACATTTGCAATCTGTGCTTAGCACAGCCCTTGGTTTTACTTTGCTGTCATGCAGCATTAGGACAGCTGTTCAAGCCAACTCATTAATAAATCAAAATGACAATAAAGCAGTTGGAGGGAGATGAATTATTGAACTCAAAGCAATTTAGTGCTCAGAGAGAAAACCAAACTGTACAACCTAGGAGCTACTAAATGTGGAGTCTGATTTGCTTCAGGACAGTTTTATTGATAAGCTGTAGACTGTCAGTCCATTGAAAACCCGAAAGAGGAAACCCTGCATCTCATCTCTTCATTAAAACATGGTAAGTGAATTCTATCTATGAAATAATACCCCTTTTTAACGACATTGGTTATTTTATACAGTTATCTCTCTTCTTCACTCCACTGAAACCAAGAGGTGGCTCTATCACTGAAGCACTAAACACTGTGGGCCATGCTGTCAAGTGAAAGTCACATCCCCAGAGCTATACCGCTCTACTCTGGCAAAGACATTGAGGTCACTGCTCTGGTACCTAGCCATATCAGTGCATTTGTACTGTTTCTGCACTTTTCAGGTGTAGCCCAACACTTGATTACAACTCCTTAACCAAGAGGTTGGCGCTCCTCCTTTTGATGTGGCAGACCTGTGGTCCTACCATGGCTTCTTCCTCATCTCTTACACAATCAGCGTAACCAGCTTGTTTTTACTTCATGCTGTCCACTTCCTAGAACATCCCAATCCAGCAGTGAATGTTCTCAAAATGGAAAACAAAAGCACACCACTAAACCCATGCAGAGAGCGCTCCTCTGTAGGTCACGGGGAGATAAAACTAGTGATAATCCACAAGTCTGACTGGATAACCTTCAGTGGCCTTTTTGACACCACCTGTCGATTCACCACTGACACCCTGCAAATGATGGGCAGATGACAGCAACCCATTTACTGATCTCTCTATTCCACCTAAATTCAGTTTCTATCACTAGCCTTGCAAAGGGGTCAGCTGAAATTTCTTAGATACAATGTTGTCCTCGAGATGTATTCTTCTCCTTTCACAGCTGGCTATTCCCATTAACTCCCTGTGCAATGCAGCTTGGGCATGTGCATCCAGGAGAGAACAGAACACTTCTAAACCCTACCTGCTAAAAAATCAAAAGAATCCTACACAGACTGTTTTATTACAATGAAAAGATTTTCCTATAAAGCATTATAAATAAAATAGCAGCTGCATTAAATAAAGTCTTTTTCTCCCCACATTTGCGCTTAACAAACACAGAATTGTATTTAAAGTTCCCAATTATAAAGCACCGTGTAATATAAATCTATTTCTCATACAGAGTGATTTCTCCCACAGTGTCAGAGTGCATTTCATACTGATACATTTCATATAGATGGTTTGATTTTTGAAGATTAACAGATCCCTTGTATGCACCTATAATAATGACGTTACTGATGAGATGAAAGTTGCCATAGACATTTTGTTGAGAGCTAATTATTTACTGCAGTTTCAAATTACTTACAGTTGACACCCTAGGTTTCTGACTTTGTTAAGGTGCAGAGCTGTCTCAAGCCAACAAACCCAGGAGATTTAACAGGATTCTTGACTAAGATGAATGAAGAAGGCTCACAGGAATCTCTAAAATTTCTCATACCTTTCAGGAGGGTTTGTACTGGCTGCCTGCACTCGAAACAACAACCCCTGGTTCATTTGGTTTATAAAGCACCTATCCATAACGCAGGGTGAAGTCTAATGATTAAATACAGGAATGATAAATGATAGCTGCATCTCAAGATAAAGAGGTAGATCACAGTAAATTCAATCAAACAGGCTTCTTCGACCATTTCTAATGTGGGAGAATTTTCCCCTGAGCTCATAAATACTTCTTATAACCTCACTTTCTTGGCTGTCTTCTTATTTTTAGTGCACCTAGTTATTTCACATGCCCCGCATTTTAAGAAAAAATGTCCCCAGAGAAAAGACAACATCTGGATACTCCAGAAAATTCTACTGGTATTAACTCAGCTTTTAGAAATAGCATTATTATATGTGGTATATTTGGGGGATAACCTCTAAACACTCCTATTTAAAGACCAAAGTTATTAAAGACATTTAGGCTTCTGATAATGTAGACAGACACTGAATCAGTGGGAATTGGCTCCTGGGGCACTACTTAAAGCTCCAGAGGCTTAAGTCTTCCTCTTCTTGCATCTAAATAGACTAAGGCCAGATTTGCAGAGCTAAGCACATAACCCATGAGCAGCATTTCCTCTTCCGCAGAGCAAAGATGGCCTTTTCAATGTAGCTGCATATGGGAACAAGACTTGTCCATCTCTCTTTTCCATCCTTGGTACCTTTTGAACCTTTTAACTACACCAGGCAGGGAAGTCAGGTTTCAGAGATAGTATATTCCCAAAGTTTCATGAAAACTAGCACCCATGGACATGGGAAAGATTCAAATTTAGCGCCCCGCTGAAGGAAATGCCAGTTCTAATCCAGCCTCTTATCTGCCACAAGAAGCAACAGCCAGGTGACTGGTTAGGACAGACTTAACTCCAGATATGCCCAAATTGCAGCCTGCCCATCCAAATAGGCTGCAGATGATGGCAGGAGCTGGCAGTGCCTCACAGGGGGTGCTCAGGAAGAACAGATGTAATTAGTTCAGCTATGCCTGGAACAGTCCTTAAAAGGTAGGGGGGGAAACGCAAACAAATTGAAATGTAGACTTCCAAAAATGAGTCAAAAAACAGTTTAAACTGAGTTCTTAATCTGTTCTCTTCCCACTCACACATTATTCCAGTTTCTGTGTTTTTACAGTCAGATTCACCTGTTTGAAAAAGGATTTTTCTTCTCTCCCAACAGAGCATGAAAGACCCAAGGAAGCTGGGGGGAAATCGCTCGCTGTGCAAGGAAACAGAGAAACCGACTACGGTCCTGCTAAAGAATCACGAACAGAGAAACTTAAAACAATTACATTTCATTAGTTATTTCCAACTCTGTTGTCATATGGAGGCAGTAACAAGAAAACATTACTTTCGACAATAATGAGCTTTTAAGAAAAAAAAATAGAGAAACTGCTTCCTCCAAAATTAGCCATGTTCTTCCCAATGAGGAAGAGGGAGCTGATGCCCTCCATAGCTCCGTATCTTCAATGAAACGCATATACCACAAATCAAAGTTTAAGGAATAATTTCATATAGAATCCACAATGCAAAATTAACAGGAAATTCTCTTGATAGCTGAAACCACACATTCAACTCACTCAGCTGCATTCAAATTTCCTTTTCCTGCAGCTCTGCTTCAATGTTCCTAATGGAGAAATTATGTCAGCTGCAAACTTGGTCAAACCATTTCAAGAGTAGGATGGCACTTCTACACTCACATCCGTTGTCTTGTATGAATTTGAGACAGATCTTGACCTTTAAAAACATGTTAAGATACAATCTTGTTTCCTCCAGGACGCAAAAGGATAGATCCCAGAATGGCTGTAGGCCCACTTTGGATGGAAAGCACAGCTAGGAACACCTTGAGCACTGATCCCAAAACATCAGAGATGTGCAGGATGACCCTTGCCAGATACTACAGCTAAGAGAAAATTCAGAGTTTGCTTACAAATCCTCAACAGTATATTTATTAAATATATGCAGAAATTCAATCTCCTTGAAGATTAGAATTAAGAAACAATGACAAGAGACCAGAGAGAAAATCCAGTCCCAGCTCAGGCACAAAGTCAGTATTAAGACAAAAGAGAGAATCCTAGGTCCTCCTCTAAGCAACGTACAAGCTATATGTCTTGAGCCTTCTTTCATACACAACTATCATTGTAAACCAGTTTCCAATCACTAAGAAAAACAGTTACAGTACAGATTTAACTTCCTTAATCACAGGAAGAAGAGCCACCCATTAGCTATTCGATTCAAGGCAATTTTGATACTACCACCTGTAACAAGGCTCAAAATAGGAATAAATTATCTCATAGTACTTCAATGGACTGCATAAGAGCTGCTATTTTGATGGTAATCATTAATATTAAAGATAGAAGATGAATCTTGAGTCATCAAGTCAACCAGGAAAGTGCCTCAGTGGATGATCATACAGACCTAAGCCAAAGTCTAAGAAGAAACACGTCTAACCCAAGAGCCAAAAAATCTGTTGATATAAACCCACTTTTGGAGTATCTGAACAAAATATTCTCTCTTGCTTTGGGGCAGCCATTACAGAGTCACAATATTTAGTCAACCTTTTACTTCTACAGTCATTAATCATGCACCATTTAACTACTGGCTTGTCATTTACTCTCCTAATCCTTTTCAAATCCTTCTGCTTATTTTCGCATCTTTTCAATCCCATTCTGTGTGTCTTGCTAATTACACTCCTTCACTGTCACAGACAGTTCCAACACAGACAAATCGAGCCAGAGGTGGTTTGATCACTTGCTGTGTTATATGCCCAATGAATCATTCGCTATTACGAAATATAAAATATAAACCATCTTACTGGAAGATGATAGAATATACTTAATTATCCAGACAGGTACTTAGCACTCTAAAGGAGGAAGGGTGAATGACCATTTGGTGTTGCACTTGAATACAATGTTTCTAAGCCTGTAAAAAAGAACAATCAGAAAGGGAAAAAAGTGCCCAAGATTTCAGTTTTTTCAAAGTAAAGAATTTTGCTCCTTTGCTGATAGAGGACTGTTATTTGCAAATCTACCATGTCCTGAACCAACCATTCCTGCTGTTCACAGGAGACTCACAGTTTCTAAGAGTCAGCACACGAGCCCAGCATGGAAGAGCTGCAAAGTGACAGATGCCAAAAATGGGTGATAGATGAATGAGAGAAGCAGACATCACCTGGAAATTTAAATATAATTCAATTATTCACGATCAAAAGGAAGAGGAGAGGCAATGAGAAGAGATGGAGAAGCAAAGGCAGAGGGAGGGAAAAGAAGGAACAGAGAAAATAGATGGCTGGAGGCTGTGAGCAGCAGTGGACTAGTTTCTGGAGATACCCAGAACATTAGAAAACCCAGCCAAAATTTACAGGCCCATAGATTTATTTCCAGCAACCTTTTCAGAGGTGAAGCTGTAGATCCCAGCAAGATTCAGACTAAGCAATGCAACGCTGAGCCAGCTCCATTCTGAACACTTGTTCTCTCGAATCTCAGTTTTCATTTGATTTTTACAGTGAGTCTTGACCTATTACGCTGGTGATGCAAACCTTAAAACTGCATGCACCTAATGCAGAAGTGAGTCTACTGAGAGCCTGGAAGAGTAACTGTCTCAGTCATCCCAGAGGACAGTTAACAGAGGCCACGGAGGATCAATTATATGGACAATCGTTAGCTACCGATAAACCATCTTCAAAAAAGATGGCTGGAAGCAATCAGCACTGTCACCTCCTCAGCTCCAATCTTGGAGGTGGCTAGCAGCCCACACCAAGGAAAATGTTCAAAACTCAAGGGGGAACTGAGCTGAAAGAACTTAGTACAACTTGCAGAGCACAATCGATGCAGTTTGTGAAAACGACACTTCCAGGGGAGACTGCAGCTAGGGCACAGAGCATCCATTTTTCTCTGTTTGACCCAATCTGGTCTCAGAGGAGGAAAATTCACATCACCCAACTTCAGGCATGTAGCTCAGGCAACTGGACTGCAGAGCTCCCTATAGAGTCATCTGAAGGAAACAAGCTCCTAATCCGCAAACTCTAAACCGTCCTCCAGAGGTCCTAGTGACCAGATGTCATCTGCAAGCTCATAGGATGAGATTGTTGCCCAAAATGTTCAATTAAAACAAGTAAAGGACTAAATACCTCCCAAAGTAATCAACTCTACTCAGGAAGCTGTTGGACAGCTTCCACTTGCCCCTAGAAATACATATTTCTTGATGCAGAAGCCCATGACCGCGGCAGTTCCCCAGTACGCTCTCATCGTGTAACTCATATCAGCAGCTCCTTATTAATTCAGAGCGTGTATCAGTCTTCAAACACCTTTTGCCATCAAGAAGACCTACGTAAAGTGATAAAGAGGAATTTTTATGCATAACAACTGCAAGAACTTGCTGTAAACACAACATTTGGCAGCACAGGGAGGTTCCTTTACAGCATCATCTGTTTTTATATACACCTAATATTTTCAGGTTTTCAAACGATTGTCACTGTGTTTGTAGAGGCTGTTAATGAAACTCATTGCTAAATGCAGTTACAATTATGTAGCTATTAATACAACGTGACATCAGTTATGCCAGTTTCCGAGTGAATCACAGTTGCAAACTTGTAGGTGTTCGATAGCTGGTTGTCAAGTTGAAATAGAACAGTGTTAAATATAACCCAAATCTGTCCTAGTTTTTCGATTCTTCTTTCCCCCTTTTCGCACAACAGCCTTAGCGGACTGAACACCTGCCAGTCTGAGGAGATGAGCACTGGAGTATCAAGAGGGGGGAAACAGTGTGACTGTTAGACTACTTAGATCATCAAGTTTTAAAACGTCCGCTTTTGCCTGCAATTTCACTCATGTCTGAAGACTGTAAGAGCTTAAGAGATCAGGTCAATAAATCTTTTATAATGTCTAAACCTTATAAAATGTGCTTAAATCAAGATGCTATGCTTTTTTTTTCCCTCCCTTGCAAACTGAAATAAAAGACTAAGAGTCTCTCCCCACATAGCTGTTCAGCGTTAGAGCAGGCAAAAACCTGTTTCCAAACCATTTATGGAATACCAGAGGCCAAATGCTGCTTGAATCTGCATTACCGACACTTGCGGAATACCTTTGTATTGGTCAACCTGTAGATAAAAGCACTTTCTTAACAAAACTGACAGAAGCTTGGGAAATTATTAATGAACATTTTGATGAATGAAACATTTCAGTCCACCATATTGTCGCCTCTTCAGGATTCACTTTCCTCCCATCTCTCATGAATATAAAGATAATATCCTGTACAGCTGGTCTGTGGAAACCCTGTGTCTTAGGGCTCTAGGGAAAAGGTGTTTAGGGAAATAGGGAGTTTCATAGATTTTAGGAAATTAAACAAAATTAACTTCCTGATTTTCACAGTCAATCTGTCCTACAAGCTTGCAGTCTCTTTGCAGCAGATGGCTATAGCGAACAGACTGCGAAAACAGAGAGTCAAACTCACCACCTAAAACGGACTGCGAGTAATTTGCCTGGTTTTATTCCTAGAAGAACAAGCCAAATTCTGCCTATAAGTTTATAGAAAGCTAACTTGGTATTCTCGAATGACTCAAAGTGGAGCACTGGGCCAAACCGGACAACCAAGAATTATTGCTCTGGAAGAGTCCAGAAGTGGGTCCTAAAGAACAGATACGATAAAAGTCAAGTTCTTTTTCCCTTGTTTTCAACCTGTACTGTCTCTAACCTTCCATTCAATTACCTGCCTCATTCCCTTCAAATGAAATTCTTTAGACCAGATGTCAAAGTCATAAGTCCAAGTTTTATCACACAATCCCTTTATGCTACAGCAATAGCAACAGCCTTGCTGCACACTTGCATACCTAGCTTGCACATCCACAGCTGATGCATCTTAGGTGGGCAAATGGCTAATTAGGTGAATAAGTGTCTCTTTGCCCATACAATTTTCATAAACCATGCACACACACAATAGCTAAACAACTGCTTACACACAGGTTGAAAAAAGTTATTCCTTCCTTATTCTTGTTTACAGCACAGTGTCTCCTTCCTTGCAACCAAGATCACCTTGCTGTACTTACAAGCAGAAGCGAAAAGCATGAGTGTTGGAATGGCCATGGACTGCAACACCAAAAATATCTTTACCTTTATTATGCCCTTTATTTTCTTGTAAAAAATTCTGTTGTTTATGAGAAAATGTAGAGAACAGTTTTCCCTAAGTCAAGAAAAAGGAGACGAAAAACACGTGTCGTCTGCACAGCAGAAAAACACCATGATGCTAATACTGGGAAACATCACCTGGTAGAAATACATAAATACAGAAAGAAAAGGGAAAAAAAAATGGAGAGAGAGGGGAATACTGAGGAACATTTTTATTGCAGAGGCAGCAGCAGGAATTGAATTACTTATAGGCAGGCTAAAAACATGGATAGAGACAAATGAATCCAGGAGATAACCCTGTTTGAGACTGCGTCCAAAGACCTCAGGCTTCTGCCCCAGGGGAGTCGCGTGGTCAGCAGCGTCAGAAGCAGCTGAAACACCTTGCAGAGGAATAGGAGCAGAGAGCAGAGCCGTCAGGGTGCATACGGAAAACGGCACTAAGCTTTTTCCGGACTAAAAGGTTTCAATAGGAAGCACGACTGGAATGTTTCCACGAACTGAGCAATCTTGGAGCTGCCCGACAAAGACATGCTAGATAAGAGCCCAGATGCCCGAGATGTCACCTACAAACCAGATATTCCAGCAAGAATATCAGAGAGAGAGTTGCTTTTTTGCGGCAGCAGCAAACTAAAACAGCTGCTTTTAATCTGAATTATGCGAGAGGAAAGCAGGAATATCTGCCTTATTTAAGGCATTCATAATCTCATCTCTTCGCTGTGCTCAGCCCCCTAAATACTAGCAGTCGCTAACCAAATCTGGATGATTTGTACCATGGCACTCGTAACGGCCCCAGATGGGGAAAGGAAGTACAACCATGACAGCATGCGCCGCTACCACAGTACAAGAACAGGTGTCATGGGATGCTACCGTTGCCATGGCGATGTCCTCGTACTGTGCCACATTTTGACAGTGTCTGTTTTATGAGAAGCAGCGCCGATGTGGCTGACTGCAAAGCCTGCAGAAAGCGGCTCTCGGAGCTTCGTCATGCTTATTGCTGCAGCCAGCAACCCATGCAAACTGTCGGGATATTGGATTTTGACCAAACAGGCAGCTTGGTTTTCCAAAGTGCATGAGGAAGCTTAACAGAAGCAGTTCCATAAATCACGCTTTGATTTAATACGAGTTGTCTGTCAGGCTGAACCCTGGATTGCACGCCTACTTCCAGCATTTCTTGCCCCAATTTCCAGAACAGCATTTCTAACAGTCCTTCGCTGACTTATTTGAATTGCAGGATCTAAATAAGAGTCTGTTCCTGGGCCTGAATTGCCTTTGCATGGCAGAGTTTCAGCCTCTCATTTGCTGGGCTGGAGGATGATTTTCAAGACTGCTGAAGGCAGGACAAATCCCATTTGCTTTCAACAACAGCTAGAGACCCAGACTCTCACGGGTGTTTCTGAAAATGTCCAACTTGGGATACTTAACATTTAAAACAAGTACAGATTCTTGGTGTCAAAACTATGATCACCATAGAAAGCTTGTTTTTATCTCAAGACACAAGTAACATTACCTAGCTTTTTCTGTCTAATTATATTGAAATAAAAATCTCAAATCAGGAGTGGGCTGTGGAAAACCCAAAGGCAGATGTACAGGGATCAGCCTGCTCAGGTATAAAAATGTGTGGTTTTTGGCAACAACGTCCCAAAACACCATCAACCAAGTGGGAAATTTAACAGTGGGCTGTGACAGCAAGTTCTGCATTCGCTTTGCTGGGCTTGAGGGCAGCAGGGAGGTTGTGACAGTGGGCAACTGTCAGGCCTCACAGTTTAGTCCGGGCCACTATCTACCTTTATCATCAAGGTCTAATTAAAAACCCTTTAAAGGTGAAAGGGGTCTGCAGAAGAGCTGCAGAGTGATTGCTCCCGTCTCATGGGCCACCAGCGAGATTTCATGCTAACAGGGCTTCTGCCAAAGGGACAGCAGCACGGACTAAACGCAAGAGACACGAAGAAAGCTACCGTATCGTATCTGTCCCGATACTACTGTCCAGAAGTGAGCTGATCACAACAGCTTGAACTCCAGCAGGCATTAAGAAGAGGGAAAGTCTTCTCCGATTTGTTTTCCTGACAATCTGATTAAAACCCCTAAAATAGCCATAAAAACACATAAAACAGCCACCTTTAAATCTTGAATTAAAGTTTCATAACTTTTCGCTAGTGCTGTGATGTCTCATCACGTACCAAATATAGGAGGAAAGGTAAATAGTAAAAAATAAAATAAAACCCATCCGCCCACACAATCCTTCCAAAATGCTGCGAAGCGCTAAACTAGGAGCTGGATTTGCAGCGAAAAATTATCTTAATCCTCACAGACATGTTGGCTGCAGCACAATTAACACGTTTTCCATCCATGCGGTAGGATACGTTCCCAGCTAACCGTAAAGCAGTGTCCTGTTGGTGGGCAGCTGGCAGGAGAGTCGCACGCCACCGGGAAACGCAGCGCAGCAGCGCTGCCATCCCCGGCCGCCATGCCCGCGTGCTCCCGTCACCAGGTCAGACCTGCCACCAGCGCCCTCGTAAAGCGCCGCTCAGCACAGATACCGCTGAACTCCAGCCTGGCTGCTAACGACACCTCCGCAGTGCCTTGACCCGAACGCTGCAAGACGGGGCAAGGAGAACGCGCCTGCCGCAGGCCTGAAGAGCGGCTGCTCCGGGCGCGCCGAAAGCGAGCGGGTTTCGAGGAGGCTGCGGCTCGTCTGCGGATCCTGCGGGCAGCGACCCCCAGCTACAGCCCGCTCCTTCGCCGGCTGCCAGAACCGGCCACCAAAGGCGCAGCGTTCCCGGAGCCCCGAGGACAAAGCACCTTCTCGCAGACACCCACCCGCCGCCGAATCCCACCGCGCCCCGGCAGCACCGTCTTGCTGACCGACAGAGCTGGAATTCAGGCCGACACTAATGGGATAAAACAGTTCGCCCCTCCAGATCAATACGAGGAAATTCAACAAAGCCAAGCAAAAAGCAGCAACTTCAGGAGGTGTGTGTGTGTGCGTGTGTGTCAGAGGGGGGAATTAAATGCACAAAGGCGAAAAAAGGGAATGACCAGCCAGGCAGCAATCCTGCCGAGAACGATCTGGAAAGCAGCATGGATCACATCACAAGCGTGAGTCAGGAACGGGGACATTCTTGCGGAACATGTATTTATAGGAATGTCATACATGAAGCGTGGGAGACAATTATCCGTTTCTGCTAGGAGCTAGCGAGGCCTCATGTAGAGCACTGTCCACAGGGCTCTGCTCTGTGTGCCGGAGGGTCTAGAGCACCGCAACAAGACCAAGACGAGGCCTGGAAAATTGTGCTCTATGTTCCAAAAAAAAAAAACAAAACAGGTTTATTTAGGATAAGTAAAAGGCTGCAAAAGGAGGGAGGGGGATGACAGACACAGCAATGGTCATGATCAGAATCATTTCCTGACTTGAAACTATTCACCCAGGCAAGAACAGTCTTATAACATGAAGAGCTGCTCTAAAGACAGCAGTGATCAATCGCTTCCCAGGTCCCTGAGGGGTGAGACAAAATAATTCGCTTAATTTCCACAAAGATTTAGGTTAAATGTTAGGGGAAATTGTCCTTCTAGTTAGAAAATTAAACACTGGAAGAAGCGAGTTACCTGGGGAGCTGAAACAGGTGACATCAAGACCCCTTCCACCCCAACGTTTCTAAGAATAAGGACATGCAGACATGAGCACGAGTTCCTCTTAGTCATAAAATGGTTTTGACAAAAAATGTGCAATTCACCTCTGTACACGCTGTACTCTCCAAACTGTCGAGCACTTGAACATTGTAGACAGCTGGCTTCCGCAAGGCTGTATGAGTTCTTTGTGTATTGGAAGATGATGATATAACAGGCTAATGGTGCGAAGCTGAAATAGGTATTATCTGCTACAGTGATTTAACTGTGTCTGGATTTGGTTAAAGGTAGGGCTGCTGAGCTTTGCATTATTCCCATGTGAAGTCAGGCTGAATCAAGGTTTCCCAGTCTTTACAGGCATGCTGCTTTATAAAAGCAAAGCCAACAATATAACTTAAACGCAGAACCCAAGGCAAGCATAGTGTGATAGTGAAAGCAGAGCGTGCCTAATTTGTGCATACGATCAGCACAGACTACTTAAGCAACGGCACCTAATGAGGCATCATCTGCCTTGCATGATCCCATCTTGACACATATTCCCACATAGTATAGCATGGTTTTCACACCCTCTTTCAGAAAAGAAAACTAAGCCTCAAAGGAACATCATTTGGATAGATGGATATTCACATTCTGTTACAGTTCTGCAGAAGATTGGAAATCCTTATTCAAATATGCTAACGGTGCACAGCGCTTCATGACAGATGCCTGGGGGAAGAGAAGACAAGACTGCAGGGCTGAGAAGCCCGTTTAAGCAAGTCAGACACCAGGTCTCATTGCCCCACTAAAACGCATTAGCAACTTGCAGACCGTTTCCTAAATTAAAGTGTTCACATTTCTAATCTAGCTGAAGGCACTCAAATACAAGCAGATAGTGCTTCAGAAAATAATCGTACAGATAAATTATTCCTCAAAACAACTAGCCCAATTAAGCCTAATTCCTCCCTACACAAAGCAGATACATATATTCTGTCAAACAGAAATGTTGAAGCAAAATAGTTACAACATTTCACAACTTGTCCTGATGTAAGAATCTGACAGAGTAAAGATTTTTCTTTAGCTTGGAGAACACTGCTTTTGAATTAATAAATGTTGCATTAGAATTAACTTTACATGAAATAAAAGCAATAGGGAACAGACTTTCCTAGACAGAAAGCTTTCCAGGGACAGATTCTTCTATTTACAGTAAATTGACAGTGGAATAAGAGAAAGGGACATTTTTCCCTTGTGGTGGGCAGCCATCACACATAACCAGCTTTCTACAATGCCTGCACCCATGGCTGGAGCTTAACAACACCCTTTAAACATCTACAATGTACATCAGGCCAGATGCAGTCACTTCTGAGGGAAGGAGACGACACTGCTTTCCCAGCAGTGGGCTGCCACAAACAGCGCGAAGGTGCAGGACAGTGTCACCATCAGGAGCCCGTGGCCTCGTCCCCGTTCCCCCTCTCCTGTAATTCCATGCTTGGATGAGCACTAAGGAAGGGTCCACACAGCACAACCTAGCACAGTGCTCAAGACCCTGGTGTTAGCTGCTACCTCTACAAAGCTTTGCTGGATGCAGGTACTAGCTCTGGTCCCAAACACAGTACAGTTACACCAATGTCATGCTGTCCCCAAGCTAGAGCTATCCAGGTAGCTCCTGTGCTTTTGGGACTTGACCTAGCTGGTTGCACACCCCTAAGGGAGAGCTCCGCTTAGCAGGGCGCAGACATGCCCTGGAGCACTGAACAGGCTTCACAGGGGCAGTTTCATGCCTAGAGGCTAGGAAAAACAGCATTAGTCAAAGCTGCTGGGGTCTTGAATGGGGTACGTGAAATGACTGTCACAGAAAACGAGCTGTATCTAAAGCAGGTTGCACGCGGCTACAAGACAAAGAGCGACAAACACGAGGAACAGGTTTCAGTTCACTCGTTCCAGCGCTTGCTCACTCACCTGGCTCTCACTCCCTTCTGGCCTCACATGGCCACAGGTGAAGAAAAAAGAAAAACCCTTTCCTTGGAGTTGAGGCCTGCCAGAGAGCAGAAAGATGCAGAAGTTCAGTGCACAGGGCAAGGACAGAGCCGCACGGCACGTTCAGCTCCACCGTACAGGGGTGGGTCATGCCATTTACGGCCTGGATTAAGTCACGATTGGGCGCGAGATCACCAGCCTCTGCACATACTACCCATGGCCTCTTCTGTGCTGGTGGGTAGTTTCATACCCTTTCCTCCAATAACAGACTGATTTGAAAGCAGCTCTTTTAAAGTTGTTCTCATTGCTTTATATAATTCTTTAAATCCATCTGTAACACAAACACCTGCAAGCCTAGAGCTGGAGTGCACCCAGCAGGGAGAGGGGCGCATCTCAAAATCACTAGGATAACCTAGGGCCAAGGGCACACACCTTAACGTGCAAGGAGAGGGAAAAGCCACAGCTTTTACTGCCTCTTGCACCAGCCAAGGGAGCTGGTGAGGTTTGCAGCAAGGATTAAGGCACAGACGGGCTCTCTACGTACTTGCATGCGCCAGACGGATTCAGATTTGTCCTGCAGCATCCCTAGGGTAACGCTTTGCCAGACGAGCCCAAGTTTGTATCTTCACAGGGTTATGGGGATGAACTATCATTTCATTTGTAACAGATTAAGAAAAATACTTAACACGCCAGCTGTGCAGATAATTTCCCCTGTCCCCTATATGTTCTGTGTGTGAACATGGTTACCTACCTAACAAACAACTAACAAAACTGGTTAGAGTTTTGCAGGATAACCCAAAATTGCTAAGGTAATTTAAGAAGAAACAAACAAAAAAAAGAACTAAACACCAAAAGGCCTTAACACCCTCAAACATACATTTAAAAAGTATACAGTATAGTAAAAGAGATTTGAATCATCATTTTCTTTAAAATTATGTGTACTCCAATCCAATACAGAATTGCAATTGAAAAATATCCATGGCAACTTGGAAACACACATAGGGGCTCTCTTTATTTAATAACTTGATGACATCTTATTGTTTAAATTATAGAGGAGTTCAATAGATATAACCTAGACAAAAGAAGTATTCTAAACTCTCCCACAAGTCCACAGCTAGCCCATTATTCCACCCCAACACGTTTTAAATGTGTTTTTATCAATCCATTAAATTAACATTGCACATAGCTTTTCTTCAAAGCAATTGATGGTAACAGTGTATTTGCCAGTACCTGATAGTGTGAAAAAAGCAGCCTAGGTTGGATTTCTGACTCCACCGTTTCCTGAATGAGCAGCTGACACAAGGAGGGCTTACTGTCAGTATCTAGGAGACATTTTGACTTTAGAAACCATTTTCTCTCTGCCAGACACTTGGTTCCAGCTGGCTGAGACATGATTTTATTCTGCCTTCTCACGGCCATAGCAGAGGTCCACCAAGCTGGGCAGTGGTCTGGCTGCCGCACTGCGCCCTGCTCCGCTGGACTCTTACTCATCCCTTGCAGCTGCACTGTAACTTCCCCTGGTTCCTGGCCAGAGCCTCTCTGCCGTCCGTGCTTTCACGGGTGTAAGAGCCCTGCAACTCTCACGAGGTTCCCTTTTTGCAGATGCTCAGGTCATAGCTGGACTTTGGGGCATGTGCATTCCGCAATACGAGCTATGGCTATAGTCTATATAAACATCCAAACTCACATCCCAGTCAGGGCATGCCTCGGATGCCTTCGGCCAGTGAAGCTGGGTTTCCTTCCCAAGGGAATTAGGACATAGAATGAAGGAGAAAGGAGCTGATGCATGCCTGCGTTGCACCCCATTTAAGTCAGAGCAGAGCTGGAGCAGACACCCAGGCCTGAGGAGTGCTCCTGGATCCTGCGAGTTAGACACAGTCGCTGAGGGAAACCCCATCCTCTAGCTACAAGCTTGCTAGCACTCAGGTTTGACAATGTCACTCTTCATGCACATGAGAGAGAGCACAGAATTTGCAGAGTCCACGTAGACTTTAAAGCAGGCTGCTTTCCACTTACACTCAGTGATTTTGTGCATTGCTCTGCCTTTGTCTCTTCAGGTGCAGTCCATGTCCTCTACGGTACACAGGATTTTCCCCGGATGCTTGCACCTCTCAGAACTGAGGGCCATTTCTGGCTTCCTGACCTGCAGCAGGTCCACCACTAAACTGAGTATCCCTACTACTAAATCCAGCTCCTCTTCCCTGCCCAAAACTTGCTGGGTTTTCGTGCGTGCCTGCGTAGCTCTGAGGCAGTTTCCATTGCTCTCTACCAATAATCTTGCTTTTTGTTCTGCTTTAGTGAATTTTCCAAACTCCACACTGCACACAGAGAAAGCTGGTTCTCCTCCACATCAGCAAACACAGGGTTAAGGAGGTCACCATCATTAACCTTAAGGACCCTCCCCAGTCCTGGATTCAGCAAAGCTAAGGCCTCTGTCAGTAAAAGGCAGATTTCATGCACCGCTCCATGATACTGCTGCTTAAGCTGCAAACTGCACCCTAATTCACAAGCCGTCTACAGGCAGATTCCCACAGTCATAAATCCTCAGCACATTATTTTTAACTCACATGCACTTGCCATTTGGCAGTTCAGGACATGTTGCCACATGAATACCAGCACAGCGAAAGGCTGAATCCAGCCAAGATCGAGACAAAGCGCAAGGCAGATCCTTAGTGCAATTAAGATTGTTTTCAAATGGCTAGAAATATGCATTGGTTTAAGTTCCCATTTCTAGAAACGTGCACACAGAAAGTGCAGTCACACTGAAATGATTAATGTGCTTGTGATGGCCAGCAGTCAGGGACGGGAGACAAGGCCTGGGATGACAGGCAGCCTCCAATGAGTCCACCTAACCCCAGCAGCGCAGAGGGAGAAGCCATAGGCTCACAGGCGTGACCTAGGCAGGAAAGCATACTTCTTACTGACAGGCACGCATCCATTTCAATATGTATGCTTCAGTTTATTTAATTTCTCTTTTAGGCCCATTTTGTCCATAACTGGAAAAAAAAAATCACAGAGCTCAAGTCAGACATTTGCCTAAGTTAAATCAACAATTATGATGATAACTCCAGTTTCAAAAATCACAGAATCGTTGAGGTTGGAAGGGACCTTTGGAGATCACCTAGTCCAACCCCCCTGCTCAAGCAAGGTCACCTAGAGAGCGTTTCCAAGGATTGTGCTCAGACAGCTTTTGAATAACTCCAAGCAAGGAGACTCCACAACCTCTCTAGTTGTCACCCTCAGTCACTCTCACAGTAAATAAGTTTATCATGTTCAGATGGAACTGTCTGTGTTTCAGTTTGTGTCTGTTGCCTCTCGTCCTATCGCTGGGCACCACTGAAAAGAGTCTGGCTCCATCCTCTCGACACCCTCCCTTAAGATATTTGTATACATTGATAAGATCCCCTGAGCCTTCTCTGCTCTAGGCTAAACAGGCCCAGCTCTCCCAGCCTTTCCCCATAGGCGAGATGCTCCAGTCCCCTAATCATCTTTGTAGCCCTATGCTGCACCCTCTCCAGTAGCTCCATGTGTCTCTTGTACTGGGGAGCCCAGAACTGGACACAGGACTCCAGATGTGGCCTCACCATGGCTGAGTAGAGGGGGAGGATCACCTCCCTTGACCTGCTGGCAATGCTCTTCCTATTGCACCCCAGGATACCATTGGCCTTCTTGGCCACACGGGCACACTGCTGCCTCATGCTTAACTTGGTGTCCACCAGCACTCCCAGGTCCTTCTCCGCAGAGCTGCTTTCCAGCAGGTCAACCCCCAACCTGTACTGCTGCATGGGGTTATTCCTCCCCAGGTGCAGGACCCTGCACTTGCCTTTGTTGAACTTCATGAGGTTCCTCTCCACCCACCTCTCCAGCCTGTCCAGGTCTCTCTGAACGGCAGCACAGCCCGCTGGGGTATCAGCCACTCCTCCCAGTTTTGTATCATCAGCAGACTTGCTGAGGGTGCACTCTGTTCCTTCATCCAGGTCACTGATGAATAAGCTGAACAATATTGGACCCAGAGGAGTCTTTAACTTACCCTTAGCTTTCACTGCCGTGGATGCGAAGCTTGCTGGAGTGAAAACAGTGGCCCTCAGCCAATGGGAAGCATAGCAACGTTACCATTCTGAGACCAAAAGAGTTATCAGTTTGCACTCAATAACGTAGGGACTCCAGGCAGTAATTTCTGTTATTTCAAAGCCCCACTGCACCTTACTGGGAGGCAGAGCTCTGTGTTTGCTCAGAGCATCCTCTTTGTGTAAGCAGCTGAGGAATGAACCTGCTATTACAAGGTAGGAGTGCAAATTTCAGTGCCACTCCATATCCAGCTCTTTGGAGAGACAGGCACATGACCATATTTGCCACAGGACACATCTGAAGCTCATTCACACCAGCATTACAGGATGATTAGTTCTAGGAGCATTCGAAAGAGAGGTCAGTTTTCTTGGTCCAAGTCCTGCATTGCTATTACCATCCTGCGTTCACTGACCTTTCTGCTTTCACACACTATGATATAAGCAGGCACCATCTGCATCCACTTCATTTCTGAGAAATCATTTTAGACACCCCTGGTTTTATGGCAGGCAGAAGAGACAACGAAGATGAGAACAGTCTTCTCATCTACTATCCAGAAGATGGACAGTAAAGAAGAACAAAAGGGCCAAGGCAGAAATGGAAATATTCTGTAAGTAAAAGCATTTTTCAAAAGCTGGTCCATTTTTTCAAGATATAAGGTGGGAAATGCTAGAATCCACAGGTATTTTTAGTCTTGATCCAGTATAGCCAGCTATGTTTCCACATCTGCATAGCTCTCAGCATTGGCACTCTTGCAAACATCCTACTACAGGTGGGTCAGATTAAAAGGGTGTAGAAACATAAATAATACAATTCAAGAATCTTTCCTATTTAGATTTGAGCTAGCTCTCATTAGGCTGTTCTCCCCTTTCAGAGGAACATGTCAAGTTTCCTTTAAGGCTGGCCATTTATCAGCTCCTCTTCTTTCACTGTAGGATGACTATTCTCTTAAAGATATGGTTCTCAGCTTCACACAAAATGGATGATGTGCCCATTTGAAATAGGACTGTTTACTTTGTCAATGCTCGTGGGATCGATCTTTTTTGCTGCCATCTCCTACGCAGAACATCTTGCCAAATGCAGTATTCACCTCTTTGAACTAGCTCTCAAGATCTGTTTTTTGACAGAAGTCGCACTGCAATCAAAACTGGTCAGAATCTCATTCCATTTCAGGAGCATGCATCAGTATGAATGTCACAGAATCTGGTCTGCCACAACTGTATCATTTCTTTTATCATTTCTCCTCCACAACATTTATTTTTCTGAAAAAATTATATGCTTGTAATTTTAATGCAAAAAAAAAAAAGAAAAAAAGGATGCACACATTCTTCCTTGCTGTTTGCTCGTATATGTCTGAATATATATGCATAGTTATAAAATAAAGGAGCGATACTGCAATGCCCCCAGTGTATTCAATGTTACCCTAAGTAGCTCTTCTAATGAGACTAACTCAGGCAGGCAAGCTCTACTAATAACCTTTTGGAAAAGGGTGTCTTAATTGTAGATTTATTTAATTCAGAGACAAGTACTTGTGTTCTATTAGGAGCAGCCTATTAACATTCATGCATGAGCATTCAGTAAGTGAGAATAAATAAATAAATTCTGTGCAAAACCATTTTTCTAAGCACTGGAACAGGAAGTATTCACTTAAATTGTCAACTTGCTCAGAGCAAAAGAGGTCAGGCACCCAGGAATGAAATACTGTTCAAGTCATTGTGTCGGGTTCTTGTACTCTAACATGTCTCGCTATAAATCATTTCCGAAGCAACAGCACTGAGACTTCCCAAAGCTCCCATTATTGCCATGTATGCTCCCCGGCATTCAAACTGGATATGAAGAGCAAATAAATCATTAACAAGATTTGGAAAACAAAATTAGAAAAATATATCAGTTGGAGGATACAATCTTCTCCCTGCTTCCTGGCGTCCTTGCATGATGCTGATGACAATCATAAGTTAATCATGTAGATGAGATAGTGATTCTTACGTCAACTCATTTAAAAATGACAGTGTTATAGGTGCAGCATTTCATGTGCTGATTTGCCCATGTATTCCTGCTGGAGTCTGCACATCTTGGGATGAGCTACCAGACAAAGGAGCATGCCGGCATTTTGAGAGATGCACCCGTGATAGTCAGCATTAAAATATGGCTTAGTTACCAAGTTTCATTGTTTGCTATTCAAAAGATTACAGTATAGGTTCAGTTTCTGGTACAACGTGTACCACAAAAAACATGACTCATTTTAAAATAAGCCACTGGGAATGGAGAAAGTGCTTAAACACTGCTCTCCATCCACTGCCTTGTATGCCCTCTCTATCCCCACATCCACTATCCATACAGCTGCTGTGCTGCCCCCTACTCCCAGCACCTTCTCTGCACCCAGCATCCTTCCTCCCCTGTTCAACCCAGTTTCTTTCCTACTTTCCCTTACTAATATCCCTCCTTTTGAAGCTTGGTCTTGTTTTATTAACACTGCCAACTCTTCGAAGCCAAAAATGTCTTCACAAAGCAGGCAAAAAAAAAAAAAAAACAAAACACTGCATCCATTCTGAAAGGATTACGTAAATAATACTTTACCTTGGTTTCAACGGAATCCCCTTTTTCACCCTGAAAGCAGCACAGTGTATTGTGCTAATGACCCCTCAAAACAATTAACCTGAGAGTTCACTGCTTGTAAGTCAGCGGCAGGCTGGGCACAACGTCCAGCAGAAGATACGCTTTCTCCCCAAGTGCTGCCCTTCACCACTTTGTGTAGGAGGCAGCTCAGCCCAAGAGGAGAGCTGAAGCTTAAGCCGCTCATTTGTAAATGCCCCCGGTTTTGATATCAATTAGAACAGAGACGGCACATTTCATCATCGCGATAAAATCTCCCCTTTTAATCTCCACTCGCATACGCTTCCTCACACACGCGACTCAGCATCCCAGCCCCGTGTTTCTTGCTGCGCACAAAACGCGTGCTGAGATGCCAAAAAACCACTGGGCAGCTGTGCCATGTAGATGGAAATCAAAAGGGGGCTGATTACACACCAAAGCCTCCGCTGAGTCAGGGCGAGTGCCAGCACACCGCAAACCCACACTCTCCTGCTAAAAGCAGCCACCTCACCCAAATCTGCTCCTGCTGCCACCCCCACGCTCTGGGAATCGGAGCCACCCCCGTGCTGCAATCCCTGCTTCCTCGGCATCGGAGCACGGACGGACACACACAAAGCCTACTGGGAACCTGCTACCCTTCCCCGGAGCCCTTGGCACAGGCCAGACGGCAGTGCCGGCTCCCGCATCCCCTCTCCCACCAACTCATCCGCTGTTGACCCCATTCACACTCCAGCTTCCTCCCCGCTCCCCATCGTCCTCCCCTTAGGGCTGCCCCTGCACCGATGCTCCCCCCTGGGCACCCAAGCCTCCTCCTGCCCCCCTGCGAGCCCCGGCCCCCCACTGCCCCGTGCCCTTCCCAGCCCCGCTTTCTCTCCACGCACCACCCATCCCTGCTGTGGGGACACCTTCCTCCTTTTCTTACCCCAGCGCCCTCCTGCCCTCCCTGCCCCAAATATACCCAGCCCCATTTACATCCACATCAGCACCCCTAACACTGCCCATCACCCCCAGCCCCATTTGCACCTACAACCAGCACCCCCTAATGCTGCCCATCACCCCCAGGCCCCCTGCAACCTATATCCGTTAGCCTTAACACACCCTCAACCCCCAGCCCCATTTACACCCCTAATCCCCTGCATCACCCCAATCCTGTTAACAACACTAGTCTCGTGCCTCGCTCCCCAGCCTCCCTCTTCCCGCTAAACCTATGCATTGCTCCCCAGCTCACTTCACCCCCAACCCCGTGCATCACCCCCAGCTGCATTTGCACCCCAGCCTCCTGCCTGACTCCCACATTTACACCCTGACCCCCCGTCTCACCCCCTTTCCCCCATTTACACCCTGACCCCCTGCCTTGTGCCCACCCCATTTCCCCTCCAGCTTCCTGCCTGACCACCACCTCTTCTACACCCCTAACGCCCTGCCTCGCCTCCAGCCCCATTTACACCCCAACCCGCTCTGTTGCCCCCAGCTCCACTGGCACCCTGAACCTCCGCCTCACCCCCCAGACCACTTACACCCCTATAATGGCCTGTCTGGCCACCACCCCATTTACACCCCTAATGCCCTCCTTGCCCCATTCACACCCCAACCCCTTGCTTGACCACTTCCCCATTTACACCCCTAACTCCCCATCTCGCCCACCATTCGCACCCCGACCCCCTGCCTGATCATGCCCCCATTCATACACCTTGCCCCCTCCTCACGCCCCCATTCGTCCCCTTACCCCCTGCTTGACCACCGCTCCCATTCACACCCCTAATCCCCTCCTCATCCCCCATTCACACCCTGATCTGCTACCTGACCACCACCCCATTCATACACCCAACCCCCCAGCTCGCCCCCCCCCGTCACACCCTGACCCCCTGCCTGACCACCGCCCCATTCATACACCTAATCTCCTCGTCCCCCTTTCACACCCCGACCCCCTGCCTGGCCTCTGCCCCATTCATACACCTAATCCCCTCCTCGTCCCCCATTCACACCCCGACCCCTGCCTGACCACCGCCCCATTCACACCCCGACCCTCTCCTCACCTCCCATTCACACCCCGACCCCTGCCTGACCACCGCCCCATTCACACCCCGACCCCCGCCTCGCCCCTCCGTTCACCCCAACTCCGCCCGCCCCCTCCCGCCCAGCCGCCGCCCCGCGCCGTACCCGCGTCCTCCTCGTCGAAGCTGTTCATGCAGGGGAAGTAGATGGCCAGGGCCTCGAAGGAGGCGGAGAGGCTGAGGCGGCTCTGCGACCGCTCCATGAAGAGCCCGGGCCCGGGGGCGCTGCCGGGGGCCTCCGCCGCCGCCGGCGGCTTGGCCAGCTTCGCCGCCCCATTCTTCACTCGGAGCACGGCCCGCGGCGTCTTGGCTGCGGCGGGGGCCTCGGCGAGGCGGCGCGGGCGGCGGTGCGGGGCGGTGCGGTGCGGCCCGGGAGCGCGGCGCGGCGCCTGTGCGGAGCCGCCGGTGCGGAGCCACCTGCTGCTGCCGCCGCCGCCGCCGCCGCGCCGCCGCCGCGGCCCAGGCCCGCCCACCAGCGGCGCCGCCAATCAGCGGCGGCGGCAGCGCCCCAAGGGGCGGGGCCTCCCGCCTGGCCCCGCCCCGCCCCGGACCCCGGCCGCCCTGGCCGGCTCCGTCGCTGCGGCCCGGCGCGGGCCGCCGGTAGCGGCGCGAGGGGCCCCCGGCGCGAGCCGACCCCGGGCCGAGCCGCGCGGCTGGCGGCTCCCGGGAGCCCCCGCAGCACCGCAGCGCGCGCTGCGCCGCCCCGTCCAGGCCTCGCAGCGCCGCCGCCGCAGCCGGTCCGAAGCATCGCGCGGCCTGCGCAGGCTTTTGGCAGAGGGGCGACCCCGTGTGCAGCCCCTCGCGGAGCCGGAGACGCGTTTCCGTTTTTTCTCCGGCTGCCCGATGGGTGTTTTTGTTTTTCTGGAGCAACAGTTGGCACCTCGCTACGCAAGGCTCTGTACAGCGATGAAGATAAATTACATTTATATTTTCTTAATGCTTTGGTTCGCAGCAGGCCTTGTCGCGTTCCCTGGTTACGCACAATAAACACAGTCATTCTGGTCAATGACTATTTCCATCCACTTAATGCTTTGGAAGGACATTTGATAAGCGCGTCATTCCCAGAGGATCCACGGTTCGGAGCCACAGTGTCGCTGAAATGCCAGCGGTGCGGATCCGGGAGCAGAAATCTGGCAGGTGCCACAGGTCCCAGCGCAGGGGGTGCCACTGCAGTACTCGCAGACCAAGGGCACGGTAGCAGTGGGAGAACCCCCGTCTTTCCAAAAAGATGCTGCATTGACAAATATCTCATTATTAATATCTTATTAGTTAATAGAAGGTACTCTGTCTTCTTGGAGAAGTCTGCTCCAAACCAGGCCATGATAGCATTTAATCCCACGCGTTTAACCTTTTCCCCTCTCTTCCTCCCCCATCCCAAGGCCATAGGTCATTGTCATCACCACCGTTCATCGGAAGCATCTTCTTTCCCCAGACTCCACTCTTCAGGCACTAAAATCACTCCTTGAAAGTATCCAAGTTCCCAGGCAGAAAGCATATACAAACAAATTATTTTCCTAGATTGTTCATAGAAGGGTAAAAATAGCTCAGAAATTTGTTTCTCCCCGCACCCCAGCTCTTTTTTTCACAAGCGAGCAGCTGCTCTCCGTCATCTGGATTTGGCAGGGCTCCTCTGGAAGCAGAGACTGGCCACCTGGCACTGCCAGGCCCCAGAGCACTTGTCACGAGAGAGCAGGTCTCTGCAGCCTGCATTGGATAGGTGCTGATGGGAATTTTGGGTTCTACACGAATAGGGTGAATTTGAGACCATTCCCAAAGGCTAACTTATGGAATTTCTCTTTCGGCAAGCCTTATCCAGAATTACTGGCCCCCGCTCAGAAGTACCAGCTGTCCGCAGGAGCTGAACATTGCTCATTCCAGAAGCTCAGAAGCAGCACAGACATCACTGTATCACCTGTTCCCATTTACATGAAGGAAACCCAACATCTCATGGATTATTCAGTGTGACTAAACCTCAGGTGGGGAGGAGACAGAGCATGTTTTCTGACACTGACTTGATCTCCCCAGCGAGGGTGACACGCTCTGGTGGCACAGAGGAAAGTGCACTTAGTGCACTTCTGCCCACCCATCGTGATAACCTGGTGCCATCCCATTTAACACATGCAAGCACCAGACCTGTCTTTGCTATTGCAAAATGCAGATTAGAGCCTAGAGTCTCTATAAGAAAAAGTGCGGCTGAATCTGCTATAAACTGGGTGCTGCAGAATGACTGCCTGGAGTTAAAGAACATACTAAAGTGCTTGAGTCCAGCTGCAGAAAGCTAGAAGACAACCAGCCTGGCTGTCTTGGGGTCAGCTATTCCTAGCAGCTGGCTCAACCCCATTTGAACTCTATGGCTATAACAGAACTAAAGTACTCATACTTGCATCTACTGCTTTTGTTTTTATTTCCATGCACAGTAAGCAACATAATGGAAAAATTATAGCCCATAAGAATACCTTTGCTTTTCTCTAGAACAGTTAAATAAGACCATTAAGAGCCTTGCATCTATTGAAAAGTCCTACTAGAGTCACAGGGGAGGCAAGCCAGGCGCTGAGGCAGCCACAGCGCAAGCCAGGCAACATCACCGACAGGGCACGCTCCCACTATGCCAGAGGCCGGTGAGCAGAGCAGGGTGGTGATGGCAGCAAGTCCTGTCCTACCAGCAGCGCAGTGATCATCAGGCAAGGTAACACACCAAATCCCAGCTCAGGGCAGGAACACCAAGCAAGAACAAAGGAAGAAGCCCAGGAGCAGGCACATCTACAACCCAGCTCAGGTAGGGCCCAGGTCCAAGCTTAAATGGAGCCACTGGGCAGGGAGACCCAGGTGAGGCCAGTTAGGGCAGTTAAAGCCTATTAGTGCCCTGACACACAGAGTCTTTATTACTGGTGATGTGTCAAGGATAGCAGAGGTTGTTTGACTATCAGATTACGGATTGAGTTTGCAGGGCTTGCTACTAAAAAAAATACATTTTTTTTTTAAACAGAAATTTGTCTAGTGTTAATAACATTAAATAATAAACAGGGCTTATTTCCTTCATGATAGCTAGCCTGGGCAGGCAGTAAAGCAGAAGGAAGGAATGAACTCGTTACAGAAAACAATGAATCCAGGTCTGAGTTCTGAAAAGTAGGAACATCCGTGAGGAGCATATTACCATATGTTTGACAAGAGATTTCAATAGCACCAATCAAGACATTAGCAGCAGCTATAGGGACAAATCCAAATGCATTAAAGCTGTTAGACAGCTCCTGTCTATGAGTCCTGGCAGCACATTCAATGTGAGGAGCAAGAGACATCTGTGAATTGAAATTTGCTTCCAGGTTCTCAGGCACAGGAGCTACCTAGAAATGCTGAGAGCTGACTTCTGTTTGTTTAAAGCATGCAATGAAAATTTTAAATGAGGAATAGAAATTTGAACTCTATTGTATGCTTTGGTCACCTAGATGCCTCTTATTTCCCTGCGTCAGTTTTGTTCCTCTCCCCACCCCTCTGCCAGCTTCGTCCCCCGCTCCAGACACAGCTCAGGCCCTTTGTGTCTCTGCACAGCTTCTTGCTTCCTCCAAAATCCCAGTGTGAGCCCTATACTTTACTGTAGCCGGATCTTCTTAATGCTCTTTTTGGGCTCTCACACCTCCCTCTTTAACATATCTGTGGTACCAGCTGTGCTCCTGGCACAGCTCTTTGGGGCCTTTCGCTGCACAGGGGCTTGGGCTGAGTGCTCCTAGCAGCGTCCCTCAACATTAGCGTCATCTGCCTCTCATTTGCCTGTTACAACATTTTGCTCTTCAGGGCAGGGACCTGCCTAATCTGTGCGCTGCAGATCACCCTTTGATCACTGGTAGGACCAAAACTTCCTCAACCGAAAACATCTGCCTTAAAGCGAGACAAAACGCGTTGGCAGCTGCAAATCAGATGGCGAGTTAAAGAGCTAATGCCCCCGTCCAGATGCCCGGAGGAAACAGTTTGTTTTGGCTGTGTGTTAAGGGAAGTGAGGATTTGCAGTGAAGCTGGAAACCATTAGTCCCTAACTGTTCTTCTTTGCTGATCAGCATAGACAGAAAAATCCTTGGGAGAAACTTCGAAAGGTGAGGCTAAGCAGGGAGGAAGACTCCTGTGATGTTGTAAATAAGCTAAGAGTGCAACTGAGAGACAGGATAAACTTGAAGATTTGCTCCCCCCAGATTACCTTGTCTGTGGCTGCTCCAGCGAAAGCGGCTAATTGATTGTTTCCGCAGTGAAGCAGGCGCTGATGGACTGAGCTATGGAAAGCTCTGACAGCTTTTCCTGCTGGATCTTCCTCTTCACACTAGCTTATATTTTTGCCTGGAGTCTTAGGTGTCCGGATCAGCCTAGGAAGTAATTTTTACATACAAGGGTGAAAGGATATGCTGCCTTCTCCCCCTTGTGCTCCCCTGCTGCTCTGTGTATGCCTGTTTGCGGATCCAGCCAAACTCCCTCTGTGTTCGTCGCTCTCTCTGCCCTCTCTGCCCACCGCCTGCTCAAAACCAAATCCACATGTTAATTAAACCGGGAGCTCAAAGGCAGTGCAGAGACAAACCCTGCTAGTGGGGCAGTGAGAACACGTCACATGCATAAATCTGCTCCGAGTACATATAGCAACCCTAAGGCAAAGAGTGTTGCCTCCCTCACCGTCCCCTACCAGCCATCCCTTCCCCGGCGCGAAGCTGGTGCTGGACCAGGGCAGTTCCAGTAGTTAGCGGTGCACAAGGTACTCTGGCTCCCGAAAGCAAATGCAAAACTGATGTCCTTGCCCTCCTGGGCTACCTGTTGGCTCTGATTGATTGCCTTTACCAGGTTTGAGCTCATCTTGGTCTTTCTGAGCAGCGTGGAGGGCAGGAGGTGAGATCATGCTGAACATGGATGCCCACGACCGGTGAATAAGCACAGCAGATTGACCTGACACTGCAGCCTCCTGTATTGCGGCATTGCATCAGTGGGGGATGCTACTGAGAGACGCTGACTCACGTGCCCAATTGCACAAAGTACCACAGTTTCACTGGGTTGGTAGTTGTACGCTTTCACAACACTACACATTTTAAATTATTTTTTATTACTTATTATTATTTGTGTTGCGGGAATTTTGAAGGCTGTAAACCCCGAAGAGCCAGGCATGGTGTAAGCACACAGTGAAGGGCTTGCTCTTCCCCAAAGCGCTCACTGTGTTAAGCAGTCTAGACAAAGAACAGACGGCAGCATAATTCTTCTTATACAAGTTAGGGGAAGGAAGACCACATATGGAAAGTCTCTGTAGGAGCTAGGAATTGAATCTAGATTTCCTGCCTTAATCTCAAGACTACCTTCAGCTTTTCACTGATGTTTTGTAAGCATTCGGATCTTCTAGCCTCAGTGAAATTATACTGTCCATGGGAAATACTGCACATTGCAGCCAGAGAGGCTTTTACAGCATCCTTTGCAGGGCTGGAATCCAGGTGAGCCAAGAGTGCCCGGGTTTGGTGCTAGTCCAGCCGACATGCCCTGCTGCAGTTTAGCAGGCCCGTCCCTAAGGACCTAGCCAGAACGCCACGCTGTATTCACAGCATAGTTAAAAATATACTGTTGCAACATGCAGCCATGAGCAAAAGGGAGGAGGAAGCACACTTGCATGGAGAAAATGCTGGTAAGAGCAGGTATTTGCTCATCCACTTCCCTGATTTATCATACACACAGCACCTCCCTAGGGGCTGAGCTATTACGCAGCCCTGCAGGCTGGGAAGTGCTAGGCACAGTGAGGAGAGGAAAAACTTGAGGGAGCTGGGAAAAAGAGGATGGAAGAGAAAAAGCAAGAGAGGCCAAAAATGCTGAACTGGAGGATGTGCAAGGGGCGAAGGAAAGGACTGGGAAGTTAACCAGTCAGAAGGAGTTTTGCAGCCACAGAACTGGGCATGTTCAAGAGAGCTGGAGAGAAATGCAAGGAGAAAGGGACTTGGGACACATCCCGTGGCCAGGAACAAACCTGAGACACTAAGTAGGAGCTCATGTACTTGAACAACCCATCTAGCTCCTCTAAAAAGCTTCACAAGAGAAAAGCCCACCTGGAAGGCAGACCAACGATCATAATCTTCTGTGTACTAAAAGCAGCAGATTGACTGGCCGCAGCTGATGTTGAGGGCTGCCGCTCAGGCAGACGGGTGTCTGTCCTGCATGTGCGGGAAAACGAAGAGGCTGCTTTTGAAAATCTGAACCATGGTGTCTTCATTTAACAGAGCATCCTGTAGAGCAGACATTTTGTGGAAAATATCCTGAGGGCTTGGGAGATGGGGTTTAGCGGGCTGTGGCTGCGTGTCGGTGTGGAACTGTGCAGACAAACTGCTTCCCTCATTCCTTTCATTCATACGCTCATGGCGTTGGCATTGTCACAGGCGGAGGCGATGCTGGGAGTGACAGGTGGGATTTAGTGCATTTGAATTTTAATCAGCAATTATTGTAAAACACAATAACGCTTCAACTGGTGGGTAATTTAGCTCCGATTCCACAAATACAGACTCATCCACTTCAGCTGTAAATTTCCGACCTCTTTCCTCCCAGCTAACTAGCATATAGAAATGCATGAATGATAACCAAGCAAAGTAATGATGGCGGGAGAATTAAGATGGCTCAGAACTATCGAGCCAAATTACTTAGTGATAATATGGCACCTGTCCCAGGTCATGCTTCGAAAGATTCAGGCTTACTCCTCTCACCGACTTGAAAAGGACGGCGACTCCACCCGAGTGCCCTGGGCACGCACATGTGTCTGCGTGTGTGAAAGGGGAGTAAATGGTCAAACGCTGCAGTGCCAGAATCCAGTGCCAGGACTGGGAAGTTGTGTTACCTGTGAGACCGGACGATTTCCCGTGCATTGCTTTACGGACTGCAGAAGGAGTACAGAAGATGATGGGCTTCTCGGCTTTCCAGTGCTAGCTTCTGGGTTGGAAAACATAAACCCAGATTTGACCTGGGGTGCCTTTGTGAGCTGCCTCCACGCGCTGGAGGGTGGTAGCTCGCGGTGCAGAGCCGCTGCAGCCAACACAGGGACGCGTCCCCCAGCAGGGACCCCCCCATGCCCTGCGCAGCCCCGAGATACCGGCTCCAAACGGCCGGGGTAGCAGCGGACCCCTGGTCAGAAGGCCAAGAAGCCCAGCAAATAAGGCCATACGAGCTCTGGGCTGCGGCAACTGGAGTGCTCCTGGCACCTGAGCTAACTGGGAGCTTGTTTTGCTTGGATGGGTCCGCGCTACACTGCAGTCTGCAGCATAAGCCCCCCTTTATAGCAGGTACCTCTAAGCAGCACAGCAAACGGTGGATTTAACATTGGGATTTGGGCCCTTCAGTTGCTGGAATATATAATCTTGTGGACAAAATGTTCCTCACTGCAGCATGTGTCATCTCAGCGTTTCTGCTCCCTCTGCAGGGGCGGCACGTCGGGGTCGCTGATGCTGCCAAAGCCCGTGGCTTTCGGCTAGCGTTGGCTCCTGCACACGTTCTCAGCCCCGGAGGCAACAGGTTTGTGAAATGGCTTTTTTAAACAAGTCTGCTGAGTCTGTAATGAGAAGAGGAGAGAAATAATCCTGTGTGCGACTTCCTACAGATGGGCTTTGGCACTTGTAAAAGTTGCAGCAAATGGATTTGCTCTGGGTCTGGATAGACACTGGCAGTTTTATAGAGCAAGAGGTGATTCAACATAGCACCTGCAGCAAAATTTCATCTTGGAAGAAGAAATTACAGCAAACACTTGAGGACACTCAGCTCTAAATGTGTTACCATCTTGCCCCTGCGCCAGTGGTGAGGCTGATCTCCACGGGCGGCCCAGAAGGGCTTTCGTGTCCTGCAGCACTGGGCAGCTGGGCAAGACCCTAAAAGACAGTGGAGAAAGGCCCAAATGCTTCTCCTCACCTCAAAAGCCAGCTACAGTCTGGTAAAATGTGTTTGTGTTTTTATGGCACTGCCTCGAAGGCTGCTTTTCCCCTTTTTCTTGTTTCCCTTTGCCTTTTCCCCTCCTCCCTCCTCCAGACTGTGATAACCATGTTCCAAAATGGAAAAAAAGATTCACTTGTCTGTAATTACCAAAAGGGCTAAATTTGTTATACATTATGCACATTTTTCACGATGGCAGCACTTTTTGCTGAAGTTGGTGGGGATAATGTTACATAAGAGGCCCTGAACAGATTGTTTACGGAAGACTACACAAGAGAAATAATTGAAGCTGCAATTCAACCTGTATCACTGCAAACTGTTACCGTAGACCAAGTGATAACACAAGTTTTATCATAATACTCCAAGACAGTACATCAACTTCTGACATAACCCATCCTAAAAGCAAAAATAATGTGATATACCTTTCAAAATGCCTTATCTATGTGTGTCATCAACAGACTGCTTTTTCATGTTTTGTAAGTCCTCTCTTAATTCTATAATTATATGAGAGAAAATTAAGGGATTTTTTACTGGGAAGAATATATATCTTCTGAAATTTTAAATTTAAAGAAGCATAATATAAAACTCACTGCAAGCATATCTTGAAAATATATTTTTACAGTGATTGCTTTGAAAGTTTCATAGCTGTTATATTTCTTATCATCTGTCTATAAAGAAACATTGGTTCCTGGTAGTACCACTAAAAATCCAGCTAATGTTTTTATGCTTTTACTGAGATTGTATTTTACACCAAGTACATGAATACATCACTCCACTTCTTATTTTACCAGTCTTAATTTTATTCCCATCTTCACATTTAATTTCAACATTTTTTTATATTTGCAGACTCATCAAATCATTCACCTTTGTCAATCTTTTTGAGAGCATCATCATCAAAATTACTAACGCAATTCGTACTGGGTTTCACACTTTTTGCCAAGGAGAATTTTTCAAGTTCATCTGAATTGCTCCCAGTCTTTAAAATATTAGGCCCGCTCATTCAAATATTCAGTGAAAGTACTGTAAAAACAGTTTACCTTATTTTTTAATTTTGCTGCAAAAATGACTCCCTCACGTTCAAGTTCAACTGTTCAGGCATTTATTGTTATTGTCTGAAAACCTTTCTCTTTTCTACTTCAGTCCTTGACGTTAAAGGATTATGCTTTCTATTTCCCAGACCAGAGCAGTGCTACTTTCAATTTCCTTGATATACCAGAAAACATCTTCAGTTTGCTTTGGACAAAATGGAGTTGCAACAGTGATTCAGGATTGCTGAAAAACTGTTTTAATAAAGTAGGACACTTGTCCTGCGAGGGAGAATATGGTTTGAATGCATCTTAGAGGTCAATAAATCCACTGCTGGCTGGCAGCAGAGATAACTCCCTTGTCTTACAAAAGAACTGCTTACAGTTTATTTCAATAGAATTGTGGAGGATGTAGAAATATGGAAAGAAGGTATTCACCACTGCTCATGTACCAGCACGTAATGCACCAGCTGTTCTTCGGCTCCATTGTGAACTTTGTGGGCAGTAAAAGCCCCATCGCGGAGGTTCGTTTTCAGGTTTTTATTTGGTTTTGTAAACACCTTGTCTGTTCCCTTCCCTCCTGCCTCTCTCAAATTCAGGGCATGCTCATCACCAAAGGAGGCAGCAGTTTTGTTTCTCCAGCAGTGTCTGCCCAAGCTCGTCAGCGCACAGGCAACGTGCTCCTCGGCATGCGTGCCGGCTCAGCGTGGAGATCCAGCGGCTCTAACCCGCTTTTGCTTTTGCAGGAACGAAGCACCCAGTTAAAACTGCTACGCTTCATGATGGGCTGTGGCAGCTCCGACTGACATATTCCCCACGCCGTTCACCCCCGGGAAGTTCTCTGCTTTCCCGGGCCGGCGCACTGCCCGTGCTCCGGTTCGTGCAGTACTCCGGCGTCACCGACCGCTCGTGTTTGGTTTCGTTCGAGCGCGGGCGGGTTCGTTCTCCAGCAGCCTGCCTTGCTGCCGCGGCAGGTCGCCTCCTGGAGCGGCTGCTTGGTTTTGCTTCCCTCGGTCCCCGTCGCTGCCTCCGCCCCGCGTCCGCCCCGCGTCCCTCCGCCTGTGCTGCCGCCGGCTCCGCTCCCCAACCCGGCCGCTTTCCACGGAGCCGCCTGGAGTTGCTGACTGGCCTCTTCTATGCAAGTGTTTGGGGGGAATGAAGGCACAGGAGCACCGCGGCGCGCGGCGGCAGCGGTCTGCGCCTTGGCGCCGTCGGAGGACCTGCCCGGCTCTCCCTCGCGAAGGAGGCGGCGTGGGGCGACCGAGTACCTTCAGGCTGCCTGCTCTCGTCCCATCCCGCTCGTCCCTCCCGGATGCGCGGCGTTACGCCGGCGGTTAGCGCTCCCGCTCTTGCTCTTCCATGTGGCCTCTGCTGTTGACTTTGCTCCAAAAGGCTGAGTTTTTATATCTCTTATTCCCTCATTAAGTCTCTCTGCAAAAGACCATGGAGAGAGAGAGGAAAACCTCTGCAAGGAAAGCAGGTTTTCCTCCCTGGTTTCAGCTAGCCCTCCTTCACCTCCCAGCTCCTGCGCTATCCCCCTCCACGCGCGCGGGGACTCAGAGCTGCGCCGAGGAGGATGCTCCGTGCTGCCGAAGATGGCACTACCCAGCCTGGCTGCCAAGGAGAACAAAACCTGGAAACTGGATCCATCTCCAAAAGACTTCTGATTTTTTAATTCATTTTCTGCTTGATCTCACTATTTTCTGAAATAATTTCAGCAGTGGAAAGTCTTTCCAGAATAGAACAAGGTTTTCTTTCTCCTGAAAGCACTGAAACAAGATGTTTGGATGCTGCCAGATTTTTTTTTATTTGATTTCCTTTCAAAGAAAAATTCCAGTGAAGTGAAGTTAATTTTGTGAAGTATTTTGATTTGGATGGATCCATGCATTCTGGCTGCAATATTTTTCTGGCCATCCCTCGTTCTCAGTTTGGGAAAAGCAAGGGAAAGGCAGAACAGATGTCACACAGTGCCTTGGAGAGCTGCCGACCTGGCACCCGTCTCGCACACTGCCTTGGGGAGTACGGGCACGTCGTGTGAGTGCATCCATGGCTCGGGAAAGGACACAATAACCGGAAGGGAGAGCCATGGAAAACTGGCCTTGCTGCAGGGGAGGAAGCCTGTACTGGGCCAGGACACTGACGACCTGTCTTTGGTACTAGGCTTTTCCGACAACCTCAAGCAGATGTCGGTGGCCCAGTGACCTCCCTGTAAGACAGGGAGTCAGGGAGCACCTCCTCGCTCCGCCGCGTTTGTTTAGACCTCCGGCTTTCTAGGGCAGCAACAGCGTTATGCATTGCTATTTTGAACAGCGCCCTAACCAACGCAGCCCTCATCTAGTTTTCAGGCTCTCTGCTCTATGTAAAGCAAGTAGGAACAATAATTGCCTGGATCCGTGGTTTTTGCTAAGACAGGAGGTGGCAGAAGAATTTAAATGCAGATCCCAGCATCCTGCAGACACAAAAAGAAATCCAGGCTTTGCAAAGTCAAACAGAAGCAGTTTTGTCCTCCTGGGAGCTGCAAAATAGGTTAGGATGCCAAAAATACCCTGCTACTAGTTATAGATGCTCCAGCTCCTTTACTGAGACGTGAAGACTTGAGCTGGGTTTAATGCGAGACGCTTGCTCCTTCTCCGTAGTGTCACCGTGACCTTCGGCAGTTTTCCCACCCCAGCTCCAAGCAATCACAAACGAAGCCATCCTTTCGCTTCGTTCTTCTCCTCTGGCCCCGGTGCCGAGCTGGCTGATGCTGCAGACCCTTCGCGGTGATCTTCTCCCCATTTTGGGAACGGCTTCGTTTCCTCTGCTGCCTGCCTGTGTTTGCTCTCCCCTCGGCGAGTGAGCGGCAGTGTTCATACAAACAGCGCGTTGTAAACAAATCCTGGCAAACGTCCCCCCAGAGCGAACTCATCTGCATCAAAACCGTGTTCCAAAGCCGAACAATCGCTTTGTCGGGGAGCGGAGATGAATTCAGGCTTCCGGTCTGCAGCAGCAGCTGAATAAAATAGGAGCTTCTTACAAGGGGTTTCGGGGCTTGCGATCACTGTTCCTAGTGACTTATCAGGGCACGTGCCGTCACAACCGACTCAGGAAATTTTAACTGTTTCACACAATGCGTCAACAGAGCAACGAACGAGGCCAAATTTCGGAGAGAAAACGCTTGGCCCTCCAAAGAGAGTTAGGGCCCGAGGATTTTTCAAAGGGAAATGATCTCAACCGCAAATAAAGCGGATATATTGCTAACCTAGGGACCGTTCTGCCTGCGAAAGGGAAGGAAGGGAGGCGGTCGTGTGAGCGAAGCCCCGGCGGTGGCCCCGGCAGGGTGGCCCGGGTGCCCCGTGCGCGGGGTCCTGGGGATTTGGGGCGCTGGGCGAGGCGGGGGCCCTGCGCTGGGTTTCTCGGCCGTTTCCAAGCCCGGCACCTGGGCGCCGTGCTCGGCCCACCGGCACATCCCGCCGGCCCCTGCAGGAGCCTGCCCGTGCCCAGCCTGCGCCGAGCAGCGATGCGACCGCCAGGCTGGTCCTTCCCCTCCCCGCGTCTCCCGTTTCAGCCGTTACGTATTTCCAGCGCTCCTTGGCCCGGCGGAGCCGGACGCCGCTCTGATTTTTGGCCCTCTCCGTAGGGCAGCAGACGCCGCGGGAAGCCGTGAGCTGGAGGGAGGCAGGGTTTCGCCTGGGCCAGGGGCGGCTTGGAGGAAAGACCAGGTTTGATCTTCAGGGCTGGGAACAACCCGTCCCCTCCTGCCCGGGCCCTGGGTGGGAGCCTCAGCGGCACCCGACGTCCCTCCACCGCCCCGGAGGGAAAGAGGGGAGGCAGCAAAGGGGTCACTGGCACAAAGAGAGATAAACACAGGATAATCTTTCCGGCAATAATTCGTCGTTTAAAGCCAATGCAAAGAAACAGTTTCCCAGCTAGCACAGCATTAAACAGATGGGCTAAACCACTTCAGTGGCAAGCAGGTGTCTCCGGGCTCAGAAAACCCGTCCGTCCATGGCCGCAGGGCGATTATCCCGGGGGGTCAGGTATTCCCAGGCACGAACAGCCAAATCCCTCGCTGCTGCCGCTGCTTTCGTGGATTCACGTGTTTTGGGTGACGCTGCGTGAAGGGCCGCGCTGTCGCTGGAGGATGCCTGCAGTGGTACAGCCCCTGCCTGAGGAGCAGATGCTCTCCTGGCAAATTGCTCCTGTTCGCAGCATCTCACATTGAGAGAAAAAAACACCAGGCATTTATCCTGCCTTCACCCTGGCCGGCCGGCCGGAGTCCTCAGCTCTGCCCCAGCACGGCCGGGGCTATTGTATTGGTTCAGGCTAAAAGCAAGCAATAACGGTGTCCGTTCCCTGCCGATTTGCATGGTTTGCTTTCGGCAGAGCCCGTGCTTCGCCCAGGCCGTGGGTGGGATGGATGGCGGGATGGATGGGTGGGATGGATGAGCCCCAGCCCAGTGGCCTCTTCTGACCTACTTTACACTCATTACCAAAATCGTCCAGAAGGAAGAAGCTGAGAAAGCAGTGGGTTGGTGCAGAAGTGCTTTATTAGCCTTTTCCAACCCCTCGAACCAGTGTGAGCATAGACTGGACAGGCCCCGTCACTGCAGGCACCCCCGGGACGGGCGCTGCTCCGAGGGGTCCCTTGGGGCGCTGCCTGCCGGGACCCTGCTCCGGGTGCTCGGTCACCCCCGGACTCGCAGCAGAAGACCGCAAGTCGCAAAACACATCGTGACTCAGGAACGCAAGAGGAGGCAGCAGGGACCTCGCCAGGGCGGTGAGGACCGCCGTGCCGGGGCCGCCCGCTCCGCCGGGGGCTCGTGGGCTCGGCGCCGCTGGCGAAGGCGAGAGCGCCCGGCTGCCGCTGCCGCCGCTGCTGAGCTGTCGCTCAAGGCCTCCTTTTGCACAGCTCTGACGTCAGCGGCGTCTGGCAAACTCCGCTGTCAGTCAAAAGCCTTTGAACAAGCAGAGACGGTGACAGCTTGCTGTGCAAAACGCCGGTCCTCACCTGTTCTTTTTTCCCCTTTCGTTTCTTATTTACGCACACGGGTTTGCGTTTTAAATTTCCGGTCCTTTTTTTTATAACATTTTAAGTTGCTTCCTAAGCGAATGAACCTCCCCACGTTTTCCAGTGCGGAGCCTCCCCGCAGCGAGGAAGGGCCCAGGGGGCGGCTGGCGCCGGGGGGCTGCTGCCCCGCTGCCCCCACGAAGCTGCCCGGAGCTGGGGGCGTGGGAGCGGGTGACAAGAGCAGCCCCCCGTCTCTCCGGGGCGGCCGTGCTCAGCGGGTGGCGGGGATCCTGCAAACGCTCTTTGTCCCCCTTCGCCCCGCTCTTCATCCTTCCCTTTTCCCCTTCATCCCAGCAAAGCCGACGGGAGGGAGCGGGGCCATCCGTGGCTTTGGAGATGCTGGGTGGCTCCGGTCTGAGGTTCTGGGAGCAGACAGGGATCGCTAGAGCGCAGGCTCGGAGAGGCAGCGAGCCTCCCCGTCTGCAAGCGCGGTGCTCACGGCAGGGATGCGGCACCGTGGGCGTGCAGCACCCTTCCCTCCTCTGTCCTGGGCCGGGCTGGCTCCCAGGAAGTGAAAATCTGCCTGAACACGTCCCTAAATCCCCCCCGGGCTGCAGGAGGTCACCTTCCCTCATCTACCATGTCCAAGTGCGTAACTGCGATACTGAACAAACAGCTTAAATTTAATCTTCATTTCCTCCCATCTCAAGCGTGGCAAATCAATTCCTGCTTCGGTGCGGGGCTGGGAACACACACCGGTCACATTAACCTCAGAAAGAGCTGAAAAAACACGGGAAACAAACAACATGAGGTTTCACTGCCTATTTTTGCACTTAGTCCTGGCAGAGAGGTCAAACATCACTTTGGTTTAGATGCCGGCAGCACGTGATTCGCAGCTGAGGCCAATCCTTGCGGCTCGCAACGGCACTGCGGGTGCAAAGCTGCGTTCAAGCGAGGTGCTTGGCCAAAGGTAGGAAGGAGGGAGAGTCCTGCTTTCCAAGAAAGGACATCAGCAAATGGGTGGGAAACCAGGTTAGATGCTGGGGGGAAAAGGAAAATTTCAAAGAATTTGCAAGCGATGCTTCACTCCCATGAAACTGCAGCGAGTCCGTACCTGGGGGGCGCATTAGCCCGTCTCATCCTCGGTCAGGCCGGGCGGCTGGAGTCGTTTGTGGCCGCGGTCTTGTGCTGCTGTGGCCCTGCTTGTCCTCTTGCCCATCTAGGGCACAGGGATGGGCCGTGCTCGGGGCAGTGAAAGCACACGGGAAAGGACGCTCTGCGCCACACAGCTGAGCCCAGAGCACACGCAGCTAATGTGCAGACTGGGAGCAAAGCCCCTCTTCCCAGGGGATTGTTACCTGGGGATTACAAACGCTTTCCTGGTGGAAAAGCCTCTTTTAGGGGCACTTTCCTGTTCACCATGCAGCCCGCGTGTTTGGAGCGTGAAAGTCCAGGCGTCGCCTCTCGGGCAGGCATGTCCTGCGGCGCGGACGTCGGGCAGCCAGGCAGCTCCTGGCAGGCGTGCTGGTGGCAACGCAGGTGGCAGGAGGCAGAGAGAGGGGTTCGGTCCCCTCGTTTCACTTCCCACCCGTTTTTCTTCGGCTCATTAATGACCTTTCGTACAGCAGCAGTGATATTAATAGGATGCTGCAATTCCAAATGTCTCCATCTCCCTGCTCCCCCTCTCTCGCCGCTTCCTGGCGTGCTGACAGCTTCCTTCAGATTAATTAAAATGAATAACAAGCTTACACATCTCATCAGGGTAATTCCAAAGCTGAAGTCACCAGCAATCTATCCCCTTGGTCGCTGCAGAGGGTCTCAGGGTAAAACCAGCTTTCTCCATGCTCTTTCTTACCACCGTGGGAATAAAGATGTGCTTTAAAAGTCCATCCTCAGCCAGATATGATGGTGGGTAGGAAATTCTGTACCTCTAAGTGCCACTGGGCCCTGCCGGCTTTGCTTGCCCGCCCTGAGCTGCCCATGCCACGAGCCGCCGCGCTCCCCTGCGAGGTACCGGCTGCTTCAGCCCCGTTAGCCCTGGCCCTGTCCTCCAGCTCCGCTTGGGGCCGTGTCTGCCCCGGCTCCGCCGCGGTACCTTGCTGACTGCCTCTGGCACCCGTTTTGCAGGGTTAAGGAGGGATAATCAGCGTTTGGCACATTGCAGTTTGTCACTAGCCCTTACCTGGAGCTTCCCCCGGAGCCCCTCTGCCTCGGGGGCCGCGGTGCAGCCCCCTGCAAGGCAAACACGCGGCAGCTCTCCTCGCTGCACACGGCTTATTTCAGGCACCAAAATCATTTGCAGAGCGCTCGGGAGCCTCCAAAAGCAGACGCCGCAGGAACGCCGGGGCTTACTGCGCAGCGTGCTGTCGGGCACTGACGTCCCCGCAGCGCGGGATCGGCGGGCTCCCGGCGAGGGGCAGCTCGCCACACGTGCCGCTGACACCCAGCAGCCGGGCCTGTAACGATACCTGTATATAGGCCTGTTACGTACACCTAGCGAGGGTGTCCATCGGCCAGAGAGAGGGGACCAGCACGAGGGGGTCTGGGGGCTCGGGACCCCCCAGGGGAGGGAAATATTCTGCAAATGCATCCCAAGCGCTGGGGTTTGCACGCACAGACACGTGCAGCGGGAAAGTACCTCCACGGCCTTCAACCCTGGGGGTGCCGGGAGGCAGCACGAGCAGCCAGCATGGGCTTTTGAGGAAAAAATAACAGAAAGGGGATGAGAGGGAGCACACACTCTTGTCTCTCCAGAGCTGCAAGGAAGCCCCGGGTCTCTGTCCCCAGCCGCCTCCGGGGCAGGGGGCTGCTCCCCACCTCGCAGAGCATCTTCTGCGCACGAATTAAAAGTGTTAGCCTCAAATCTCCTAATTTGCCCAGAATTTTCTCTTTAATAGCATTCACGGTGGGAGCCATCTGGACGGGGTGCTTTATTAGCTTAGAATAATTTAACTGCTTTGCTAATCTTATCCCATTTCGTAGGGTTCGCTCCAGTTTCCCCGCAGTGCAGCCTGGGATCGCGCTGCCGCCCTCGCTCCCCCGGCTGACGGCCGGCGCGGGGCGCGGGGACGGGGACGGGGACAGGGTGGCCACCGTGGGGTGGGTCCATCCCCCTGGACGCGTGGCGGGAGTGCGGCATGGAGGTTTTCCCCGTTGCCCCCTGCGCCCCGCTCCGGGGCCAGCCGGGGCTTCTCAGCAACGGGATTTAACTCCCTGCAAGAAGAGGGTGAAAAAACCTAGTATATGTGTGTATTTATAACGCTACACCTCTGCATACCCATATGCACGCAGCAATTCTGCACAGATTGCAGGATTAGGGCCACATTCGGCTTGCTTTAATATCTCTCGGTGGGAAGCTGGAGGGTGCCAAATCCACCGGGGGTTCCCACAGGTGAGAGGGGGGACATCAACCCCGACGCGTCCCTGCGACGAGCGGGCACCGCTGCCACGCGCCGTGGGGGCATCGTGGGGGGAGCGAGCAGCCCCGGCGCCGGTGGCCATGCTCGGGGGGCCGCGTCCCACCGCGGGTGCCCTCCTCGCGCACCGGGAGCCGGGCGAGTGAAGCCAGGTCACCGCCTGGGCTGCTGCGCGGCCGCCCCGAACACTGGCCTTGCTGCAAAGCCATAATTGAGCCCTCGTTAGCCGAAACGCTTAAATTGCCCTCTATTGAGAGAAACCAATTTGCCAGCGAATTTCCTTCTGCTCTGCCCCTAGCGCAGCGTGGTCCGGAGGCTGCCGGCTCGGCTCTGCTTCCGCGCTCTCCCTCGCCCTCCGCTCCCCGTCCCTCCGCAGGAACCACGTGAACGAGATCATCTGCTCCCAAATTACTCGCATGGAATTAATCTCCCAGAAACGGCAGTGGAACCGAGTCGGGGTCACTGGGGATGGAGCTGGCACCCCGGTGGGGCAGAAAGCACCGCCGCGGTGGGGAGGGGATGGGCTCGGCCGTGCCGTGCCACCTGGGCAAGGCATGTGCGTGCCGCGGGGAAGGGGCTGCGCGTCCCTTTGATGCGGCTCCAGCGCTCGCTCCAGGCTTTTCCACAAAGCCCAGAGGGCACGGTGGTGGGCAGAGCCGGCTTTGCCTCCCAGGAGGACGGGGAAGCGGAGCGGCGCCCACGGGTGCATGGCTGTCCCGTGCTGCACGCCGCGGCGCTCGTATGGCAGTGCCGGGCACGCGGTGCCGGGCGCGTGGGAGCGAACGCCGAGCCCCGGCGTGGCCTGACGAAACGTCTGGCTGCAGCTTCGTCGGGGCTGTTTCCTGATGGGGAGCCTCGTCCGGCCCTTCCCTCCACCGGAGCCGGCTCTCCACGCGACTGTGATTAAGTTACGGCTAATAGAAGAGCCTGGCTGCCAGAAAACATCACGTTACTTCCGTCTGTCACCCTAAATGAGAAGTGCTCACCCTGCTGAGGGGATGGGGCCTCTGTCAAGCGAGAAACCAGCCCTGAACGAGCTGCAGGTTCCTCTGCCGCAGCCCTGCTGCTGACCACAGTAACCTGCTCCATAGGATTTCTCAGGAAGAGGCCGGGTGCGGATGCAGGGCAGGGGCAGGGCAGGGTGCTGCACGGGGCAGGCAGGAGCACCGGCTGGGGTGGCTTCCTGCGGCGCCCGGCGGAGGATGCCACCAGAGGGACACGGCGTGGGGACAGCAGCTGCCCCAGGGCTGGGACTGGGTATGGAGAGAGGGACCCTGGGGTGTCTTCCCCCCGGAAAGGATGAGTGGGTGAATCTTCACCCACAGGGCAGGGACAGAAACAACCAACAAGGAACAGGAGAAGAGCGTTTGAAGGAGGAATATTTTTTCAAAAGATGCAACTACTGGCTAGCGCTGACCTCATGCTGTATTTTCTCATGAACTAAATCCAGTTTGGGGGTTCTTAGTACTAGACCCAAATCCATGGATTTGCACGATACAAAGGGCTGATTCAGTACAAACCCACTTTACTCATTCCAAATCTTTTTATTTATATATATTTATCTATGGCGAGGTTCTTTTTGCAGTGGTAACTTTGTCCCGGCAGGTTTCGTGCGAGCAGCTCCAAGTTCACACGTATCCTCCTGCAGTCGGCGTAAGGCAGGGAGCCAACACAGCTGCTCCAGGACGTGCTCTGCTAGTTTGTCAGAAAAGGGACATAGTCTGGAGCAATCTGTAGCGGCAGCTGATCACAGCCAAGAGGTGACAAGGAGGGACGAGGAGGTTCTTTCAGATCTCCTCACCTAACATTTAATTCGTATGTCCGCAGTGACCCCAACACTCTCAGCAGGTGCAGCTACCTGGTACCCAGCTCCGGGCAGTGCCGCCTGCTGCCCCAGCTTTCCCCTGTCCTCCCCACCTGCCCCCGCGCTGGTTTTCTCCGCGGGAATCGCGCGCGGGAGGCCCTGGGGACTGTCGCTCTCTGCAGCTCGGTCCCACGTCGTGGGGGGCAGATGCAGCTCTGAACCACCCCGAGGGTCCTTTGCGCCACGTCCCGCCGGATGCGGCCCTTGGGCCCTGGGCTGCATTCTAAAGTCACAGCGAGGTTGCTTCCCAGAGCGAATATTTCTGCGGACGGCTGAGACTGAGATCAGTTGCAAGTAGAGACACGTCGACACCTGGCCACGCACTTCCCAGCAGGCGTGCGTGTGGAAAGGGAGGATGCCTCGAGAGGGTGCGTGTCCGTGAGTGCTTAGGGCTTCTCTCAGTTCCTGGGAATACTAGGGAAATTAGATATTTTTTGCCTCCTTTTGGTGCTTTCTGGAAAATTACATGCCTCAATGAAATGCTCATGTGTGAGCTTTAAGTAGTCAGCAGCCCAGATAAGATCGAAATCCATTTTGTTCGTGTTTTGCCCCTTTCAGAGAATTTGAGCTATTTTTCTGGATTTATGCCCATCATAAAACCAAGAGCCTGTCCCAAAACAGCCACAATAAGGTATGGCTGAAAATATAAAGAATTAATAAAAACTTACACAGTAATTTGGCTCTTAATCCCAAACAAAATCTCTCCCCTCAAATAACTGCAGCCACTGCAAGATTAAATACACCCTACATATTGTTTGTAAGTCTGATACCTTTTATCAAGCTTAGCTGGGTTTTGGGTTCTTAAATCATGGCTCTGTAATTGCAAATCTTATTCAGTTTAGGATGCAAGGAGTTCCCGAGGAAGCTCTTGGAAAAGATTTCCTGGTATCTGACAATATTGCATGACACTGATACATATTTTGAAAGAGTGGGACTGTGACTCTGCTATGCAGTGCTGGGAACGCAAGTCTATGATTTCTAAAAGCAAGTGGTTCATGTTCTTATTTTACCACTGAGCAGCAGGTCTCAGAAAAATCAGGACATCTGCAAACTGTTCTTTAAAAGACTGTTCCTTAAAAGACAGGGAAAATGTTCTTCAGGCCCAGAGGCTTGGGGAAAGGCAGGAATCATCACCCCACTCGCCCTGGGTTTCATTTTCTACCAGTAATTAGCAAAATCCCAATTCACAGTGGATAGCTGAACAGATTTTTATAAGTGTGGGATAGAAGGAAAAACAGACAGTGATGAAAAGAGGCCTGAAACTCAGGAGACCTGGTGCAGCTCCAGACTCTCCCAGATGACCCTCAGCAAGTCCTTTGATCCTTATATCCCCCCCCCAGGAAAGGCAGGCAATTACACTCCCCTTCTCCCCTCCGTCACGCTCAGCCTGCAGCTCCTCGGGGTGACGTGTGCGCTTGGGACGGGGGCGACGACGTTCTGCTTCCAGCCGGAGCCTTGTGAGGACATGCGGGGTCTGCAAGGTGGGACGCTCACGCCGCCCCCCAGCAGCTGGGACCCCTGTTCCCCAGGGTGGGCACCATCTGCCGTAGCTCCACCGGGGAGAAGCCGCGATGCCTGGGCTGGAGGGTCCCTCTGAGCTCTGCACCCATGCTTTGGGGGCTTTCGCAGGCTGGAAAAGCAAAGTGCCCTCGTCCCCCTGCTTGGCACAGGGATGGGAAATGACTGTGACAGGAGCCTTGTGGGTGAAGCTCCATCCCAACCCCTCATCTGGAGCAGGAGATTTTGTGTGCTTCAGAGAGAGGAGGCCTGTAGCAGGGGCTCTTCTCAAAGCAGCTGCTGGAAAGCATCAAGCAGTGAGAAAACACAGTATGGGAAAACATCCCTCCACTTTATTGCACTTTCTTGCTTTGACAAAACCAGGATCCTGTGAATGACTGGTCGCTGCAAAGGACCAGCTACATCGGTTTGGTCCATCCAAAGCACTCCAAAACAACCACTGCCCTGGGTCCTGCAGGAGAAACGCACGGCAAACTGCGCTGCTGTAACTGGCAGGTCTGCTCCGGGCCTCGCACACTCAGCAAAATGTCACAGGCAGGCTATATTTAAGTCCTCAGCTTGAATATCATTGTTGTAACCTCCCATGCTATCTGCCTGGGCAGTGCCATAATTAATGGTGCCCTTGCTCAGACTACAAATGGAACATGTGATGGCTCAGCTAGCTATAAATCACGACAGAGCTCCCATCTGGTCCAAAGTCTATTTATACCTCACTGGCCCCAATTAACTTTGAAAGCTGGGGCTGATGCTTAAGTAGAAAAATTGTTCTTGAAAAGTGTGGTGGGATATGCAGCGATACGAACAGGATGGAAGAGATGCTGGTCACTGCTCATCTGCAGAGAGGGACCTGCATATCCTCGTGCCCCAGAGGCCAAGACACAGCCACCAGACCTGGCTGGGCTTTGAATCAGTTCAGCATCAGCTAGGAGAGCCCACTGAGACACAGAAGTTTGGGGCTGAGGGTTGGTGCCTGGATCCATACATGTCACCTAATGCCGGCCAGCTACACACCTGTGCCAGGCACCACATGCTCCCCACTGCAGTTTCGCTCCTGCACCAAATTTTAGCAGATCCAGGGACACCAAGCAGAAAGATCTCTTTGGAATAGCATCTACGGTGGCATGACCAGGCTGTCATGTGGGGAGGGTCTCTTCCGTGAAGTTTGGTCCACCAGGCTGATTTCCCTTTGTTGTCAGATAATCATACCAGGTCATACACAAGAGGCTGGTGCCCAGGAATGCTCCTAGGTCTGACCTACCTAGTCACGTAACTGCTGCTCTTCCAAAAACCAAACTGCTATCAAGGAGAGAAAGGGGGACTGAAGTGTGGCCTGAGCCAGCCAAAGGAACCCATCACAGTCCTGAGAAAAACAGCACAGCATCACCCTGTGCACATCCAGAGCCCTTAAATATGAACACAAAATCTAGCCAGGAGAGTTTGGCCCCATTTGAAAGAACTCCTCAGCAAAGACTTTAATACTGTCTTTCCAAGAAAGCTAGAAGGTTTCCTGCCTGGTTTAGAGACCGGCAGTGCCACTTTCCTGATGCACACGTCAGCCCAGCATCAAACTGGCATACGTCAGCTACTGAGTTAAAGAGCAGCCTGACCTGGTGCTTGAAAGCCCCGAAGAACTGAAAGAAGGCTGAATTCAGCATGTTGCATTCAGCTCTGAGACGGTCACAGACATGAGGCTGAAACCGATGTGGGACAGTCCCTGCAAGGGCCAAAGGCTGTGACATTATTTTCCCGATGCTGCTCCGGTGACAGTGTGCTCTTAGCACCAGCTCCAGCCTGTGATGCCCTGTTCCATCCCCGAAGCACTTCGTGGTGCATTGCTCCAGCCTGTCTGCCTGCTCCTCACCAGATCCTGCAGCTGATTCGGGCTCCAGTTCTTATGTGCGATTCCAGCAGGATTCAGGTGTGGCTGCACAAACATAACGTGGGACCTGCACAGGCATATAAAACGGCCCATTACAAAGAGACCAGCAGCTCTGGTGGACTCTAGCAACACGGGCTATAGCAGGTCACAGCGCTGAGGGATTGTAGCAAGCACTCAGCCCTGTGAGGAGTAGCTAGGCTACTGCATCCCTTTGGCAGACTCCCCCAGGTAAGCTGAGCTAGTTCCTTCCGAATTTCCTGCTTCTTGGAGAAATTCTAGGGTGCTGCTAAAAAAACAACCTCTTTCAGGGAGGTGTATGTCCTGGCAAAACCGAGGACAGCTGTGAAATACGTAAAGTATGCTCTCATGACACCTCCAGGGCCTGCATGATGAGAGAAAGGCAAGGCACCGGGGCCTGAGCCTGCAGCCTCCCTGGGGTGCTCTGCACGGGGACCCGCTCGCCGCGGAGAGGGAGGGCAGGAGCGTGCCAGGGCGCCCCGTGGAGACGGGGTGCTGTGGCATGCTAGGGAACACGTCTCTCCCTCTATCCGTGCTGGCACATAGCCTCAGCGAGGGGCATGGTGCACCGCTATTGCCTTCCTAAAACGGCGTAAAAGCTTGTGCCTGGTTCTTGGATATCCAGCTCCCCTACTCCTCCCTCCCTCCCTCTTTTCAGCTCTTTTGCTCACGCAGCAGTTTTACTCTTGGAGTCCTGGCTGCATCCCAGCTCAGGTAATTACCCGCTGTCCTCTGATATTTTAACAGGATATTTGTTCTCCTTGATTTCCTGTCCTAAACTCCCGTGCAGTGCTGTGGGCAGCTTGTCACCCCAAGTGAGTTTATTTCTCTGGCAAACGCAGCGATCCCAGTGTGGTGAGCTTCAGGACTAAGTGGGCATTTTGTAAGCACAGGATTAGGTAGACACCTTCCGCGGGGAGCCCCGGTGGGCCATACGCTTGCCCAGGCTGCATGCGCTGCCCCATGCCGGTGGTGTAATGTATGTCTACCCTGCTTTAAAACCCTCCAGCAGATCACAAACAGAGCAGTAGTGTCAAGCCCTTTAGTTGCACTCCAGGAGCTTTGCTGCAGCAGGTTATTCTGAGCCTGGAGTTCATGGCATCCTCTACCTGCCTACAGGCTTGCTCTTCACCACACTACTGGGGCGGGTGTGACCACAGTGCTGCAATTTTCCCATGGCAATGAGAAAGAGCTTTAAGGAGGAAAATGTCCTAATTTTTAATGGACCAGACCCATTCTTGTGCTTTTGGGGCTCCCCGTGAAGAACCTTGACAAAAGTTGGGCAACAGTTGGTTTTTTTCTTTAAAGTTCTCTAGAGAGTCTAATTTGCTGAAGAGTTGCAGCCTTGCAGGGAGAAATAAATAAGTTCTTAGGGAAAAAAGAGGAGTGCAGTTCTGTTTCTAAGGGTAGAGGGGAAAAGTTCCTGGTGGTGGAATTCAACCCTAGATTGCAAAAAACCATCTTTACCTGTGTTACCTGCCCACCACCAAGCGTGTTAGGCTTGCCCTGCCCTCAGACAGGAAGGAGTCTATTTTGCCTGCTGGGCTTGACTTGACAATCCAGCCTCTTGACGAGTCCTGAGGCTCACTTCCCTCTGCTTTGTAGCTTGCACACAAAGCAATGCAATATGTTATCAGCCTCGTGCAGCTGAACTTCAGTCCCAGTTTGCAGAGGGTCGCGCAAGGGACAGTCCTCCAGCTGCCAGCTCCTTCTGTCCAGCCTCTGCTGACTGCAACACTGCTCTAGGGATTGCTGAAGCTGCCACGGTGCTCTCGGGCCACAGCTAGTTACCATAAAACACTAGGGAGTAAGAGGTGCATTATAAAGCCACATTTCCCTTCCTGGGAAGGAACTCACTAGGTGAGCATTTCATAAGACTGGCTTTACTTTTTGCAAAGTCTCTAAATTTGAGAGGGGTGGTAGACAGGTGCCAAGCAGCCCGGGCATCAAGAAAGCTCCCTGGTGCAGACTTGCTGCATGTGCAGCAGCGATAACCCAGAGCCTCTCCTCTCAGCCACTGGTCTCCATCTCTTGAACAGTGGGATAATAATGCTCCAAGAACAGGATTAGGCTGGGCCTGCTATTTTCTCACTCCATTCCCAAGAGGCTTCCTCATCCAGCAGTCTGCAAGCTTTGCTGGCTCACAGCTCCCTGGTGCTCAGGACTGCTTGGAGATATTATTATCCCGAGCGCTGAGGCCAGGGCAGGCAGCATAGATGTCTGTGTCCGATAGCAAGAAGTTTGGGAGAGGGAAGAGATGGGCTGGGGGAGAGCAAAATCAGAGATGTGTAATCCTTAGTGTTCATCAGTAATTGTTTCCTCTTAAAATGGCAAACTCCTCTAGCTCTTGGTGAGTTGCATTGGGCAGTTAAGAAGGCGATAGGATATAAGGATATAAGGAAAATAAAGGCAATCTTATGAAATGCTTACTTAGTGAGCTCCTTCCCAGGAAGGGGTTGGTTTACAGAAAACAAACAAACACCAATTCTGAGTTTCCACATGCGCCCGTGGGAGGGAACAGTGTGTATTTCCTGGCTACGTCGTGAACGCAAAGGCCAAACTCAGCCCTGCAGGCAGTTCAGGAGGGAACCAGGGCTGTCCGGGCCCCCAGGGGATGAGAAGGGTCACAGGGGAGTTGGCAGTGTGGCAGCCCCCTCGCCCGCAGGAGGGTCATGCTCAGCATCTGCTCGAGCCAAGCGAGATGGGATGAGCCGGGGCGGCTGATCTGTGCTTCCCGCAGCGCGTCCATGCTCCGTCGCACTGCCACAGCGAGCGCTCAGTCGTGGTACTGTGAGGACAGCCAGAGCACGGCTCCGGAGAAACTGCCACTGCCAAAATGTGGCTGAGGACTCAGGGGTGATGCCTCATCCGTCTGCTTTGCTGTGGCTAATGCTTAAATGCTGCGATCCGTCTGAGGTACCATCTCCTTCAAGTGATGTGTCATTACCAAAGCAGTCATCCTCCATGTCATTAACAGCAGTGGATTTGGCTGCTGTGATCCCCTGTGTCACTTGCAGATAAAGTCACCTTAAACTAGGGGGCAAATGTCGGTGTGGGGAGAGGCAGCCCCAGCAGTGCCAGCGGCCGGCGGCCGGCGCTGTGAGCCATGGGCGCCAGCAGCCCCTGGGCTCTGCTCCTGCCTCTCCTCCAAGCACCACGGGCATCTCACCCCCGAAGTCTGTTCCTCCTCTGTGTTGGGAGTGCTGTTGCCTGCCTCTCTTTTGGGGAGGTTCCTTCAATCCTCTGGCAGTGAAAAGGCCCCAGAAGAGGAAGAGGCTATGCTCTGCCACGGTGGCGGTTCCCTGGACGCTGAGTGCTGGGGTGCTGTGCAGATTTAGCTGCCCGTGGCTTTAACGGCGAGAGAGACTCCGGGCCCTGCGCTCATAGGATGCTGTGCAGTTCATCTGCCACATTGCACGGACTGCACTTGGTACCCCTGCGTGGGGTGGCATTTGTCACCAGCCTCCTCCTCATCGATCTAATTTACAGCCTCGCATTCAAGCTGTGCCCCGGGCCGGCTGGTGGCAGATGGTACGCATGCAACGGCAAGGCAGTGCCACGTCAGAAGCTCTCTGAGACGCTTGGCCAGGCTTCCAGATAGCAGTGTCCCACCACCCAGGAGTTAGCGTCTCTGTCAAAACCAGCTTGCCATTTCCGAGGAGGAGTCCTCCTCCTGCCGGGCAGAGCTGGGATCGGGGACTTTGCCTTTGGTTCTGGGCTGCCTTCTGCCCAGGCACAGAGGAATCTGTCGCCATGGCAAAAGCCAAGCAATCGAATGGGGAGCAATCGTCTCCCCGTTAGTCTGGATCATCTCCACGCGCTGCATCACACCCTGAAGTGCACTGTATGTTCTCTGTGGCAAGAAATATCTTCTGGATAAAACCCAGCTTGAGCAATTCATAGCTGATAATAGATATGACAAATAATGATGATCACGGGAATGGTGGCATCACAGGTTCTTTGGTGTCTCTTTTGATTTATTTCATTATTTAGATATATATGCAGAGAAGCCTGCAGAGGCACAGCCATATAAAGAAGAAGTAGGCATCAAAGGAATTTATTATGAAGGATGGTAACAACAGCTCTTTGAAGGCTGGAAGAGCGTAACATGCCAGGCAGTCTGAGCTCACCTGCCCAAATAAACCACACTGCACATTACCTTGCTGCCTTCTGTTTATAACAAGTTCTGTGCAACTGCAGTGTAAACTTGTCATTGCTAGGCTTTGGGGGTGTGCTTCCCAGTATTTTTTCCTGATATATTGCACTTATTGCCTGTGTCGAGTTAATGCTATGAATCACGGTGCTGTAAGTGCCCATGGGAGGCTCCTAGGCACCATGAAGGGCTGTCACAGCATTCTCGGATGGAGGCTTAGCTGCCTTCCTACCTACCATGGGTTCGTCTCAGGACTGAGGTGCAAAGTGACAGCTTCGTGGGGTGAATGTGGTTTGCTAGTGCTGCAGCAAGTCTTGTTTTGTGGCTCCTACCATCACAGCAAACCTGCAAAAGAGCAGGACTGTAGCCTGTCCTGCCTCTCTCCCTGCCAGCTCTTGGAGGGTATTAGAGCGTCCAGCTAAAAGCCTGTGTCTGGCAGTCGCGGCGCTGACAGGTCTTTCACTAGCTGACAAGCTCCCAGAACTGCCTGCGCCCTGGGAAGAAGGCTTTAGTCCTCCTCCAGTAGCCTTGGCCACAGAAATGAGCACTCAGTGCACTTTCATTAGGCTAAATGAGAGGAACATTTGAGCGCTGGGCCTATTTGCAGCACAGGCTCCAATCTGGCAGAGATGCAAATGACAAGATTTGACTGAATCCATTTGCCAGGTGGGACGGATCTGATCCCCTGACAGTGGTGCACATTTGCCTCTATTCCTACTCAAAGGTCATTAAATTAAGATTTCATGAGACCCTGCACTGTTATAAATGGTGCTAAACTCATTTCCTTCACTGGGCAGTGATTTATCTTATAGGTTTGATAAAATGACTAAGCAAAAAAATGCCACTAAGTGTCACTGAGTTGTAAGTAAGGTGGAAGGAACAGAAGGATCTGATGGATTTTCCTACCAATGGAAACATTAATAAATGGTTTCTTCCTGATGTTCTCATTAGTCCTCTCTCATTCATCCTCCGGACCTGCTGAGCACCCATTCTGCACCAGAAGAGAAAGCAGCAAATGCTCCCATGTGACCTTCCTGCCTCCAGAGCCCCTCAAGACACCCATTTCTATCTCACCCTGGTTTGTAGCAGATATATCCAAGAGGAAGGAGTCAAAAGTGCTTCAGAGTACTTCAACAATCTGATACATCCACATCCAGCCTTGTGTTCTGAAAGTTTTTATACCTTCTGGGGGTGCCGTTTCTGGCAGGAATGGCCTGGGAGGAGAAAAGTGGTTACACCAGCGTGGCTGGGACACAAGCCTTTCTCTCTCCCCATCCAGCTGTGCGGTGAATAACTTGGAACAAATAATGTCCTAGATTAATTTGCCCTCCTTTCTGTCTGTGAGTAGGTTGCAGACTCCTCTACTTTGTTTTTTCTTTGAATCTATTACAGCATTTTTTTCCTTGAATCCTTACTCTCAGGAAAGAATGACAAAAATTAGCATTGTTGCTGATCATGAATCACATTAAATTGCTTCTATTCCTTTATTGGATATGTTGGCTGATTCCCAGTGTGTGTTAGTGCTCAGAGAGAAGAAATAGCAACTGAATGGCAAGTAAGTTAAGAAGACCAAGGAAAAAGGCAGATCCAGGTATGTAACGTGGCTACAGTCTTCTTAGTTCCCCCAATAATGAGAAGAAAGCACAAAGATCTTTGTGTAGGAAGCAGAACAGTGGGTTTTTGAGGCTCCTGTTGAGTTTCCCCAGACAGGTCCTCTTTTCCACCCAGAAATCTTGCCACAGTGAGAAAAGATGACCACGTTCAATTTCCCATGGTTTCTGAGTGCCTGGAAGCTGCAAGGCACCCCAAATTCTCAACCATGTGCTAGGGACACATTCAAAGCAATCCCAGAGTATATGTGCAGCCCATCTGACAGACCCTGAAAAGGAAGGACCTATTTCACTCCCTCAGTACTGACACTGCCCACCAAAACCGTTTTGCTCCAGTCATATCAGATGTACCATACAATGGCACAGCCCATGTCCAGGAAAAAGATGGAGAAGAGAAATATGGGAGCCCTAACACAGTACTGCCAGCATGGTGAAAGGCTTCATACAAACAGAGATATGGGCTCAAGGCATTATCATCTTGAAGATGGTTCTGAGGAGAAGGGCTAGCTACAAATGAAGGAGGTAGAGGAGATTGAACTGGCCTGGGCTGAGGGAGGCCTTGTGGGTACTGGGACACTAGAGAGGTGTCTGTTTCCAAAGCACTTTTGTGGGAAGGACCCTGACTACTGAAGCTGTTTTCTGTTTCCCTCCTCTTAGTTAGCTATTTGCAACTTTCCTCTGGGCTGCATGTGTGCAGGATCACAAACCAGCACCATCTTTAAACAAAATTCTGATCAATACATTGAAGCAACTAAATAAAAAGAGCATGCACAAAGTGCTATGTACAGCTGTGTATAGAAGCTTGCATCATCACAGCTTGCCCAACAAAGACACCAAATCACAAATAAGGAACAGAAAATGAAAAGCAACTTGACATCACATTTTTATATGGACCACCACAAGCAGGTCACATTGCTGGCTCATGATATACTATCTTGACAGGAGCAGAAGTACTTTTTTCCTTGTCAGGATGCCAAGTGCACTGATAAGCCTTAATGGTCCTGACCTGCCTCACCTGGGGCCCCTACCTACCCCTGTCCACGGCTCAGGACCTCTATTTAAGTTCGGCCCAGGGCCCTTGCTCCCTTCCTGAGTTGTGTTGAGGAGTGCTGCTCCCTAGTTCTGTTACAGCTGTGCCTGGCCACAGGCCCTGTTGATCCAGACTCTGACCTGCAGACTGATTTCCTGGCTTGACCTTGGCCCTGACTTGTCACCATGGACCTGCCTGGCAATCAGCAGACCTGCCCCTGACCTGTGGTGAGACTTCCTGGGTTGGTCTCAGACCTGCCCCATCACCACGAACTTGTCTTGTGATCTGGATTCTTGGTTGAAACTGGTCACCATCTCTGGGCCTGCCTCACTCCTGTGGTGGGATGGGCTCTGCTGACAAGGGGGTCCCCTGTGGCTCCCCATCCCTCAGGCAGAAGCTGACACTTGTGTCCTCTTTCTTTTGCTCTTCCCTACTATCTTCTGAGGTGCCTATAAATGCTAAATGTTGGCTTTTCCACCTCCCTTTGCTTCTCTGTTGTGGTAGTAGTGTTGCTGTAGCCCTACGTTAGCTAATAAATGAGGTACAGGGCAAACTCTTGGATCCAGGGATCCTCCTTCAGAACCCTGTCCCTCCAGGTTCTTGCTTACTTCCTTGCACCATTACAGTTATAACACTGAGACTGCAAGACCTGAAGAAGGGCGTATGTGATCAAAAGCTCATCTTTTTTTTCCCCATCTGTATCAGTTAGTCCACTAAAAGATATTCCCTCTCCTGCACCACAGACTGTCTTTCTTCTGTTTTTTCCAGCTGATGTATTGCATGTTTTAATACAGTACTGGGACATCTAGTGGTTGGTACCACTTACATAGTTTCAGGGCTTACTGCAATTTTGCAGTGCTTCCAGCAAGGCGTCTGGCAGGAAATGGGTTTAAAATAAAAAAGCACACTCTATTCCAGTCCCTGGGGCTACAACTCCATTTGTCGATACATTTATGTTGGTGGAATATTTATGTATGGATTTATGAGGGTTTTGATATCCCTCTGCATCTCAAACTCGCCCAGTTTGGGGAGCTATCACCTGCTATTTTCATTCTGTGATTTCTTTACTGGAGTTGGTTATTTATTGAGTGCTTTTTGTCTTGAGGCATCTGATGTTATCACAGACAATTAGATAATGTTCTGTCAATCCGAAGGTAAATGCATTAATACTTTCCCATGTACTGTCCTGGGCTTTGGCTGATCTGTGAATATTCTATAAGTAAATTGAGTTACAAGTTTTGTATGTATATAAACACTACAGACAATCAAGTCTCCATGATTATTACCAGCAATGTTCCAATGTAATCTTGCTGATAACATTCAGGTGGTCTGGAATCAGCATCATTGACTTATTTCTTGCTCTCTGCCTGGAAAGCAGGACTAACTCTCCTATGCTTTTGGAAGAACAGTGCTCATAATGTCAAGTGATTTCATTAAAAGGTGGGTGTCAAAGATGGCTATTTTGAAAGCTTCTCATGAAGTCAAAGGGCAGTTTGAACTGTTTCTTAAATAGTACAAGTGAATCTGCAAAAAGCTGTCTTACACCAAAGGCAAACCTTGAGCCACCTCAAATGCCCAGCTGTTGCTCTCAGAAACAGGGTGCCATGAAGCAACTTTTGGTCAGTTTTCTTCCATTTGTGCCTAGGATAGAAATATGGCTTATGTTTGAAAGTGGTACGCTGGCTTCTAAGTGCTTTCCATTAGGTAAAACTTGAGTGCTAAAGTGAATATTGGTGGGTTTTTTGTTTTTTTATTTTCTCATTTTGCCAGTTCAGACTGTCTTAGAGTTCAGCAGAGATCACTCTCTGGTAAATACTCACAGGCAGAATTTGAAGTTTCTGTGAAAAGCTCTCCCCATTCTGTGACAAAGTGGATCCACTCTAGTAACATTGAATTTGGTTACTGATGTTTCATGAAGATCGCCAAAATGTCCTTGGTTTGCTCTTTGGAGTGATAGAACCTCCATTATAACAAAGCAGCTTTTTCATGTGGAATAGGTGGCAGGAGCAGAAAGTCTTTCATTTTCAGAAAAACAGCAGGAACAATTCCAAGAAAAGTGCAGTAGCAGAGCAGGTTAGGACTGCTTATAGTTTTATTTTGCAAAAATCTACTTCTGCCATGATGGAACTGAGAGAAGGCTTCATTCAATGCTCTGTGTATCTTATCTGTTTAATCAGTATAATTCAAATACAAGATTTTGCTTTGAGGACCAGAGTTTAAATATAAATTAGAAAGAAAACTTCTAGTTCAATTTGTTTGGGAAAGCTCTAAAAGATTGTCCTAGAAGCTGAATGCACTGAACTGCTGGGAAGGGCTTCTGGGAAGCAGATGCAATTATGAGCACTGGATATAGGAAATAATCCTTAGTGCCAGTGTTGGAAAAAAGCTGAAGTCACAGCTCTCTGTGCTGTGACTTGTTAATCCTTTTATCAGACCTCTGCCATCCTCAGACTTATTCTCCTATTCTGACTGCCAGTATTTTCTTGGAAGCTTTGGACTGTTAAACTATTAATGGTCTAGTGTCAGGTGTTTTATTAAGAAATAGACACCTTGAACCACAAACCAGAATAAAGAACAGAAATCCATTTAGGGCTGTGCTATTCCAAAGCTCTCATCCTGATTTCCTGAAGAAAAATGCAGTCTGAGCTGTTTGCAAGGGGAGGGGGAGCAATGGTCATATCCTTCTGCAATTGCTTCATCACACACAAGAATCAGATTTTTGGACAGAATTGGAAAGAGGGAAACTACTTATTTAGGGATAGATAAAACTCCACCCTATGCTATCAGTTTTCTATTGAAAGTCAGGGTTTGCACAGAATGGAGGCTAAATATTTCATACATAATTAGAAAGAACCTCTTCAGAGCTCTATGTGGCTTGTATAGTTCTTAACTTCAGATTAGTAGGCTTCCAAAAATTTCAGATAGTTTTTTATTTAAAAGCCAAAAAAACCCCCAAAACCTAGGCTGTACTCTGAAGCATGGCCTGGAAATAGATACATATTGCTGTGAGAGAAGCTGCCTTTCTTCAGAGACACTTGGAGAAAACATCATGCCAGGCTCCCTATGCTTCATACCAAAAAAGGAGCTCTACCACTTTGCATTAGGGAAAGATTTCTCATATTTGCTTTAAGGGGCCCAGACTTGTCAAAGCTGATCTCATCAAACCCCAAAGAGATTCATCCTCCTGCCAACTGAGCTTTCTCCTTTGGTTCCCACTACAAGGAAGCCCAACTGACCTGTGCCTGCTGGGAAGTGAAACATTATCAAAAACTTAAGAGACCTAACCCTGATTACAATATAGGGATATAAGTTTTTTGTAGCATATCTTTTTTTATAAATCTTTCTGACAGAAATCATACTTCAAAGATACCTGGAAGGCAGCCACTTGTGAGTGAGCAGGAACTCTGGGGGTCCCAGGCAGCCCAGGCTTGGAATATGCACTGGCTTGAAGATCTGCATGGACTGGTGTTAAATACCAAGATGAAAAATGAAATTGGGAATGGAACAGTACTAGATTTTTCCTAAAGATCAGAGTTCCTCACACAATGAATACTTGCCAAGCAACCTCAAAATATCAAGCCTTCCTTTAGGGCTTATCAGAAACAGCTAATAAATAAAGATCAGGGTTTGGGAAGCTACCTCTTCAACCCTCTTATCCTGCTGCTTTGAAACTGGATTTGCTTAAGGCTGTTCATTTGGTAACTTTGAAAGACTTGCTATTTATTCCTTGGTTTGAATTTTCCTAGGCATTATGTGTGATCAGATGTACACCCCACTCCACAGGTCTTAACCATAAAATTTACAGCATCATGTTCCATTCCATTTATGGCTGCTGCTTGCACTGCTGCTATTTACTGAGCTGAACATAAATTACCTGCATTTAATTCATGGCCTGGAGTTTCAGTGAATTTCCCTAGAAATAGCGTTCTGTTTGGGACAACACTGCCAAAATTGCATTCCTATAGCTGAACTCCTATTTCATCCAAGACACTTATTCTATTTGTATTTCCTGTCATTTTATGTTACTTAGGTCATTATATTCATGCTCTGTTATGTGTTTTTCTGTTGTTTTGCAATTATGCTCTTCACTGTGTTCTCTAAAGTCACCTTTAGACACCTCCAGAATAAAACAGCCATTTGACTTCAGTCCAAATTGCATTTAATAGAAAAACTGTACTAAACCATTTGCATTCCTTGGAAAGGAGAAAGAATTGAAAGATGCCCAAAGTATTATTTAGTCTAGTATCTTGCTGTCCAGATCACACTGATACGGAATCACAAGGAAAACCTGCTCCTCTATGAATTAAATATTGCTTTAGTTGAAGCCAGTAATAATGCTAATATTCTATCCTATGCAAAATGTTTATCCCTGATCCCAGTTTGGGTTCAGTCCATTCAGAAGTACTGTTATCTCCTATATATTCTAGCTATTCTAATTCTAGTATTAACTTCATCACAGCTGGCAATGTCACAGGCAGTTTATGCAGAGAGAAAATAGCAGACAGATGTGAAACGCAAAAATTTCCTTTCAGGTTTTTTCTTTCCTATTGCAGAAATATTCATCTGAAAAAATACTCAGTTTTCCTCTTTTGTTCACTGTTGCTGTTGTACAAGGCTCCTTTCGTATCTCTGTTGTGTACAATTGCAACCAGCACCACCAAGTAATGTGATTCTTAATATACCTGACCAGATTTCTGCTGGACACCTAATCCATCAGTCCCAACAGGGAAGACACAACTGTCTCAAACCATTACATGATGGATCCCAAAGGGAATTAATGTAATACATTATTTAGTGATCTGTGAGATCTAGCTATAGAACAACAGAATTCAGGATGTGTCCAGACTGTAGAGTTCAATAGAAAGAACAAAAGATAGAGGAAGAATGTATAACAGAAGAATCAAGAAGTGAAATATGTTTAGCAGATAATTAAACTTTGAGTAATTTGCTTACAGTGTGAAAGTGCAACTTTTTCCCTTTTCATCCAGTGAAAGGTTGTTGGCTAGCAGGGGAAACAAATTGCAGGGACTGATAATACAGTGCCATCAACTGTTTGTTTCTGGCATCTACATCATCTAAGATCTATTGCTTTCAAAAGAAAAATGACAAAGTGAACATATCGGGATTTTATTTTTGAATGAAAGTTTTAACAGCCAGCAGTGTTTTGGAGATAGCTGTCCCCTTAAGTGGTAGCTTTGAAGTAACAGCAAAGAAAGTTAATTTATATTACTGGAGATTATCTCTCATAATCCAGGTAAAAATGTAAACATTTCCAGTGCAGATATATTTAGATAGAATTGTAAAAGCACTTGTAAATAAAACTAAACCAAAGTAAAGTTACCCCAGATACTCATTTTCATACATTTAAGTTAAACAGAAGAAGGTTTCTTAAAAGAAACCTGTGCAAGTAACCATACTGCTTCCATGGTCTTGCTTATCTTATATGCAGTGCACAGTACCAGGTGGTTAAATGCTATCCGGAGATTCCTAGCCTTGAACCAGGACTAGTTTCGTTTTCTGTTGTTCACCTTGTAAATCCTGGATTATGTCAGTGAACTTCCCCCTTTGCTCTCTAACTTTGTTATGAAGTTAACCCCAATAAATTGCATCCTTCCAAGAGAAGGAATGTGGAGCATCACTCTTACAGATTAAGTGTGTGAATCTGAAAAGGGTTATGGAAGTTCTGGCATTTCACAAATGTCAAGAGCAGCAATAGTTCATGCCCTGATCTTGTGCCCAAGCATGTCTTTAAAGAAATTAGCAAAGCAACTTGGAGAGTGATTTCATAGTGAATTAAGCATTTATCTGCCCACCTCTCCATTAATATGCTTCCCTGACCTATTTTACAATGCCTAGACAGTATCTGTTTGAAGTCAAAACCAACTCTCTTCTAAGAGATAAAAGCTATTGCATGGACCTAAACTGATTTCCTCTGGAAGTATTTTATTAATAATTTTGATGTATGGCTGGTACCTTGGACATTGTTCCTGGAATCGATCATTTTGGCACTGTATAATGTGTGCAGAGTTCCTGCTCCAAAGGGTTTAAAATCTGGTTAATGCCATGAGGTAATGTTGGGCTACAACTTGGCAAGAGGAAGGAATACACAAGATAAATGATTAGATTGGTGGCTAGTTAGAAGGCATACACCAGAAGTCACTCTCCCTGTTTGGAGTTTGCGCTCTCCCTGTTTGGAGTCTTCAAAGATGGGCTTCTGACAGCCCTTGCTCAGCTAGCCACAGGCAGGCAGGGCAGCAGTGAGTGCTGCACTGACTTCGTGCCACATTGGCATGAAGGGAGCGTGACCTGTGAGCCTGCCCTGCTGACTGGGTGTTCCAGCACACTCGGAGCACGTGATGATTGCTGAGGGAGAGCTTCATGGCTTCTCCCTGCTCAAAGGAGAAACCCCAGCCACGCTCAGAGAAACCTTCCGGAGGTAAAGAGCAGCACTGCGGAGCAGTGAAAGCTCACGTCCCTAGAGCCACGTGAACCTGGTACGTGTGGCCTCAATGCAACCCAGAGCCCTCTGCTTGGCCTCTGGTCCCCTCAGGACCTGCCTGTTTGCCTTTGGGGACAGCCCGGAGCCTTCTGATGGCCCACAAAGCCATCTCTTCAGCTTTTCATGAGCCCCAAAGACCTCCATTTGTCATCATGTCTTTTCCCCCCACAAGACCTCTCCTCATCTTTCAGTATCACCCAGAGCCCTCCGTGTGCCTTTTGGGGCACCTAGATGTCCCCATGTGCCTTTCAGTGCATCCCAGGGCCTCCGTGTGCCTTTTGGAGGACCCTGGGGTCCTGCCTTGACCTTGGTGATCCTCCCCAGGAAAAGGGCACTATGGGCCTGGGGACGCGTGGGCCCGTATGGAGTGAGCAGAGCATCGTCCTGGTCAGCAGCGCTCCCTGGACATGTCCGTGACTACTGATTTACAGGCTTGGGTGTTGTGGTTGGTGCTTAGGAAAGGCCAACAGCTCAGCCCTGGCACGGACTTGTCAAGGGCTCGGTTGTTGCTGGTGTTGAACTCTCCTGCAAGGCAAGGGCAGGCCAGGGCCGCAGGCCAGCACCAGGGTGGCCTGGCAGCAGCAGCACGGTGGCACGGGAAAGCGGCAATGCAACAATGCGCAATTGTTGCGGTAGTGCCGATCGCCGGGAGACCGGCTGGGGCGCCCAGAGCTGGGTGCTGCTGGAGCAAGAGGTGCCAGTGGAGGGTCGCAGCTCCAGGAGGGCTCTTGAAAGGAGCCATGGAGCACTCTCTCGCTGCTGGCATCCGAAATATAGATGGACTGCTGAGCGCAAAGGAGAAGAGGGGTGAGGTGTGTACCGGGCAGATGGAGAGGGCTCAGCTTGGGAGCTGGTGACCATGCGGGGCTGCTCTGGGGCACGTGGAAGTGCGGAGGGAAGTGAGAGTGATAGACGTAGGGTGAGGCCGGTGCAGGCCCTCAGGGAGGCCTGTCTCTCTTGCCCACCCTGGATTCCAGCTCGGCAGGCAGGAGGGGTGGTGTGCAAGGAAGTCGAGTTTGGTTTACAGAGATTGGAGCTGTAGGGAAGGAGGCGATGAAGCAGAGAGCTGCTGTGGAATAGGCCACTCTTTGCGCTCTCCCTGTTTGGAGTCTTCAAAGAGCGTTTCTGGCAAGTGCCGTGCGAGAAGGCTCTTGAGAACATGGCCTGAATGCCCATGAATATGTGTCTTTCTAGCTCGGGCGCAGAAGACAGCAACTCGGAGTAGGGTGTACTGAGCTGCTGGACATCCCGCTCGGGGTCAAAATCCCTTTGCTGCCTGGCTCCAACCCTGTCTTCTACCGGACCAAGCTGGGGGAAAAGGTAAAAGCAGTAGAAAGGAGTAGGAAAAGGTCCCTTCTTTTTCATCATCTGCTTGCCCAGGTACACTTGAGCGGCCTAGAGAAGAAATGGGAGGGGTCACCATCACCATCATCATCAGGGAAAGTCAAACTTTCTCCTGCTTTCTTTCTTTGTGTATATGCCAATGCCACGGCCTCTCTGCTAGGGAAACGTATCGAGTATCTTTTTCCTTCCAGGCTTCGATGCATTCTTCCCAGCACAGATACTACTTGGAGGCAAAGTTAGCCAAGGCGTTCCTTAGGACCGCCTAACCCTGAGGAGGCTGTTTACAGTGGCTCAGAGATCTGCTAACTTTGAAACATCAGGATAGAAATTTTTGGTGTGGAAATTTCCTGCATTTCTTCCTGCTTGGCTTGGATGCCTCTTTTGCTTGGGGGGTTTCTCTTGTCTTCTCCCCACCCTGCTCTGGCCCTGCAGTCTGGCTGTGGTATTTTTTGTGACTTCAGAATGATGGGAAAGACTTTTGGAATCAGCTCTTCAAACTCACTTTCTATTTTCACAAGTACGGTTTCGTGGCTCTCCTGATAACAACCTCATTTTGCAATCACAGTGAATTTCCAAAGGAAGGAGACCGCAGGTAGATGCAAAGTTTCTGGTGAGCTCCTTAGAACTGCAACACTGGATGCAGAAAAGGACAAGCAAATTTTAGTGGAGAAATGGGACGTCTTTTCAAAAGGCCCTGTAAATAGCTCCTCGCTTTCATACAGTGACAGTAGGTAACCCCAAGACTGAAGCTGTAGGCCCCAGGCTTTTTGTTGGCTGAAGAGTCTCTAGAGCAGAGAAATCTTTCCTTTGGGTAAAATTCAGAGCTGAGCTAAGTGCCGAGCCAGGAGTTGCTCTAAATCTCAGAGGTCTGAAAAAGCTACCCTGTGGGCTGAGGAAGCTGTGAAGTGTCTTTGTCTCTTTCCTGATCCCTCCTACCCTGCTCATGCTGTGGACGATACATTTTACAGCTTCACCAGCCGTCTGGTTATTTTGCTTTGGGAGATCCATACTGCCGCTTACTGAGCAACGAGTACAACGGTCTACATGACCCGCATTTGCAGGCCTACTACAAACGCAAAGACAACCTCCGGAGACTGAAGAGAGGAGGTTACATCACCAGGGATGGCAAAGTAGGTTGGATATCAGGGTGAGAAGAACAGTTTCCATCAGGCAGGGTTGCCAGAGCGCTTGCTGCAGCCGCCTGTTGTGGGCGGAGGGCGCAGGGCTGCTGTGCTGATTTCCCCGGGGGCAGAAGGAGCCCAAAGCCCACTCCGGGAATTCCCACGCCTGCTCTTCCAAGGCTGTGCCGCGCTGCCTCAGCGCCGACGGAGCAGCGGGCGTGTGGGCTGGCGGCGGAGCGAGGGGCACTGCTCCCCGCTGGCTGGCTGGGCGGGAGCGAAGCCGCCAGCCGCTGGGCAGGGCAGGGTGTGCAGGGGAGCAGCTCCTGCTGGGTAGCGCTGCTTCTGGGAAGGCAGGCTGTGTAGTTGGCGGGACAAGCCTTGGTGATTTCTCTCCACAGGTGGTTTGCACTCTGCGGGAATTCAACGAATACAGGCAGTATCTGACCACGCTCAGGATAGAGGCTGACAAAATGTCCCGGCAAGAACAAGTAAGCAAAGCTCACTGTTCATAGGCATGCTTCATGGTGCTGAGGGTTGGGACTTGACTTGTTTTATCTCAGCAAGGCATGAACTGAAGAAGCAGTGAGGGCTGCGCTCGCGGGCTGGGCGTTCTGGTGTGGAAACAACTGCCTGGGTCCGAGCTGGGGGGGCACGGGGTGGGGACAGGCAGGGAAGTCATCCCTGAGGACCTGGAGTTCTGAGGGAAGCCCTTTTCTCCTCTCCCGGTTCATGGCTGAAGCAGAGCGCTGCTCGGGACCAGCGTGAAGCCTCTGCACGCAGGTGCGTGAGAGCCTTTTGCGGCAAAGGGGAGCTAAAACCTGGCGTCTACTTTCAGAAAATGCTTCGACGACAGCTGGCAAAATTAAAGGATGGCCCTGAATGGCCAGAAGGCATGGACATTTCTCGCCTGCGAGAGCGGCTGCTGTGGGAGCAAAGAGAGAGTTTGAGAGATGGAGAGAGGGAGATGAGGGATAGGTAAGAGACAGGACAAGGTGCTGATTGTGCCTAGAGTGGTGCAATCAGTGTTTGGAGCCTGGCAAAGGCAGCTGGAAGCTGTCCGGGGCACTTGAGCCAGGGACGCCAGAGCACAATGATAGCAGTGGCTGAGCAGAGACTGGCCTGGACAAGACAGCTCCAGGTGCTGTGTTTCAGCCATCTCCATTTGTCTTTAAAGGCTTCTTGCCACGATTGCGCAGAGCATGGAGAAGCTTGAGGCTCCTGAAGAAGAGAAACACCTCCTCCAGCAGGCTGAGCGAGAACAGCAGCAGCAGCTGGGAAAGAAGAGACACCCAGGCACCCAGAACAGCTCAAGTAAGCTAAGACACTGCATTAGAAAGGAATGCATGATAGTAACACAAGTTACACAGTACACGCAGATTTACACAGTCATGCCAATAGTACTCAGTGTGTTTGCTGTCAGCTGTGAAACACATCCCTCGTGCTTGCTGATGACAAAGATCCGTGTAACTCACAGCAGCTCCATCTTCTGTGGGACGTTCATTCAGGCAGACACTCTTCTGAACATTGTTCATGGGCTCTTCCATTTGTGCACTCAGAGCAGGAAACTCTTACTCAGCCCTGTGGCCAGCATACTTTGCCATGGAGAACGTTCACAAACGGGAGTTTTACTTCCTTTCCCCTATAGGAGCTGAACGGACCGGGCAGTCTTCAGTCGCTAGGAAGAAGAAGAGAAGACCTCTGCTTACTCCAGTGGTCTCCCAGGAGGGCTTGGAGGTCATGGCTAGTGCCACGTGCCAAAGCACCTCGTCTCAGGAAAAAGATGCTACTCGGACAGCTGTCGAAGGGAGACCTGTGAGTAGGAGCTGGGTGGATGTGGTGGCCACCTCTCCTGTGTGGCAGTGCGTTGGTGCTCAGGACTCCTGCGAGGGTGCTGCAACACACACAGCCTCTCTCAGCTTGTGACGCGTGGTGGATTGTCAGAGCATCTCCTGAGAAATGCCCCGATGAGCTAGGGGGGGGATCTTCCCAGCCTGGGAGTCTCTGTATTGAACAATTAGGAGGGGCCCGGCCCGGCCGGTCAACAGTCCCCAGGGGACCACTAACTCCCAGTTCAGGGCCTGATTCATCTTTTCGCACGCTGGGAGCCAGGTTGGCTGCAGTACCCTTTGCTTTAGAAAACCTCCTCCGAGTGATTTTTAGAAATGCCAGAAATGTTTGGTTCCTAGCTGCATGAGCCCTCCAACACCTGTATGCCAGGTGGTGTCCCCTGACCAACAGCTTTTCCTTTGGCAAATCCCAGACAGGTCTCTAAGGAACGGTCTCTTTCTGCTTGGACTCAGGCTGTTTCTGGTGTGCGACTACACTTTTTCAAGCCTGACTGCTTGAAACCCATCTAGTGAGCGGTTTAGGAGGAGGGAAAGGAAAACCAGCCAAAGTCAAGGAGCATATTCACTCATCAATTCCTCCCGGTTTCTGTTACAGAAGTCTTTAAATGAAGAACTGCGTAATGAAGCCCAGACTATGCTGCTATGGACTACACTGACAGAAGCCCAGGAGCTAGAAGAGGTGGCTGAGAGCGTGCTCGAGGAAGTGCTGGAGAGGGTGAAAGAGCTGGGTCCGTCAGTCTGCGTTTTAAGGAGGGCTCCCCTGGCAATCGGTGGAAGATTCCTTGGTAGTGCGAGAAGGGCAGAGTCTTCTGAGACACCTGCTCCGGATCTCCAGCAGGAAATTGAAGTGGCAGCCTCAGAGATTGTAGCAACCATTATAGATTCCTTTGGGAAGCATTTGGTATGCAGCACAACAGATCCCTGTGAGCCCAGGCTGTCGGCCAGGTGGAGGCAGCAGCTCGTAGCCAGAGGAGCCAGGCGAGCTGGCAAACCGGGAGAAAGCAGAGCAAGGCAAGCTGAAGTACCAGCGTATGACGAAGCAACTCCTCTGGCTTCTCTGGACAAAATTGCCAAAGATGTTGTTGAGAAGGTTGGATCCACCTTGCAATCGTTTGTAGCTTCTCAATTTGAACGTCACTTCTGGTGTAAATTTTCTGAAATCCTGAAGCTGCCCCTTGAGACTATTTCTAAGAGACAACTGCAGCCATCGCCGACACCTTTGTCAACCCAGGTGTCGAAGGCAGAAGAAGGATCATCCAGAGCATCTGAACATCGGACACCGGAGGCCATAAAGGAAAGAAAGTCACCTATGTTACAAGCGTTCCGCAATGCTTCCGCTGTATCACAGGAGAGTAGCATGCTTGCGAGGGGTAGCATCCCAAATGCAATTTCCAAAGTTCAGCAACTCCATTCAGAATTAGAAGTGTATGCCGAAGTTGTTGTCCATGATGTTCTCGAAACCCTGAAGAAGCAGAAGAACTTAGACAAGGAAACGCATCCAAAGGACAGCTCAGAAGAAAGCCGCGTGGAGAGCGGGCTAGCGGAGTTACTATTGGGTCAGCGCAGTCAACCTCTGACTGACGTTGCTTTAGGAGTGAACTGCGGGAAGCGGTTTGCAAAACGGCCCAGCCCAAGAGGTGGGGATGAGAGCTGTCCGGGACAGGACTTTGAAAGGCCAGGAGGAAAGAGAATTCCTGCGAGAAAATTAGAGAAAAGTCAGCCAAGAACAAAGCTCCCACCTATCAGCCTCCCTGAAATGGTCACGCCTTCAGAGGCAGAAGCACCATTTGAAGAGGGACTGTCCCGTAATCTCCTCCTGTCTGTCCTCCAAGAGTCTGAGCAAGATGCTCAGAGCCCGCCAGAAGGCATTCGGAAGCCTCCTTCGGCACACACATCAAGACTTTATACTCCCGTGTTGGAAACCCTACCTAAACTGAGGCCAGGGAGCGTGCAAGGTGCCTTCCCCTCCGTGGGCCAGCAGTTTTCCAGGCAGCCCGCTCCTCCACCAGCTCCAAAGGCCCCTTCCCAGAGAGGAGCCCAGAGGAGACCCCTGCGTGTAAAGCTTGTGCCAAGCAAGCCAGAGCAATGGGAGTCAGGAGAGAGGGCGTTAGCTGGGCGGCTGGTGGAGGGCGCGCTGAGGAGGTGTGTGGCTCCAGGCTCCAGTTCTTCTTCTGACACCAGCGCTGAGAGCTAACAGTCAGCAAGAAAACTGCGGGAAATGGTCGCCCCACAGAGAATAAAGAGTTTCTTTCCAAGCGCTGCTTTTATGTCCTAGTATTCTTTTGCTGCTCTTGTGATCTACAGTTCATCACAACGGTCAGCAGCAACTACTCCAACAGTTCAACAAGACCTTATGCCTTCCTAGCAAGGCAGAGGAGCGGGAGTTTCTCTTCAACCAGCCTGCCTGAGGGAAGGGCTTCACAGCGCGTTTTCTCGCGTGGACCGGGAAGCCCTGGGCTATCAAGGAGCGTTCAGGGGAGGAGAGGGGATGGCCAGCACTTGCCTTCACATCTGTGTTACTGAGCCTGGTTCGTGCCCCCAGGAGGGGCCCGAGCGCCGCGGGGCTGCCGGGGCCGCGTCCCCCGCGGGAAGGGCTCCGCGCCCCGCCGCTCCGGCTCCCCCACGTCTGCCTCGGGCTCCGGAGGCGGGGGAGCGCGGAGGAGCTCGCAGCAGGCCCGGGCCGTTGTGCAGCGCCGGAGGAGGCGCGGGGCCGCGCCAGGCCCCTCCCGGCCTCTCTTCTCGGGGCTGGGTCGCTTGCCCTTCTTGGGAGGTCCCGGGGGCAGGCGGGGTGGCCAAGGCCGCCCGGCGTTGCCCTTTGCTTGGCTGCGGCCTTGGAGACCTGCAGCAAACGCGCCCGCGCGTAGAAAGCCCTGGTGCAGGAGGCCAGCTGAGCGCCTTAGTTACACCGGGAGCCTGGGGCTATGGTAAAAAAATGGGGCCGCAGGTCTGTGGGCAGCAGCCCTGCCCCGAAAGCCTTCCACGCATGAAAGCGGCGGGCAGGCATTTGGGAGATGTGTACGCAGGTGGAGACGCGGATTTCTCTGCTACCTCAGAGCGTCCCAAGGGCCTCACTTCACTCCTGCAAGAGTTGGGGGGGGGTGGGGGGGGCACAAAAAGTGACACCTGCAGTAAGTAATAGCTTGAAGGCAGGGGAAGCTGTGGGTGTCAGCCCCCTGGCCCAGCCTCTCTGAGCGGGGAGGGGAGCACAGGGCCTAAAAGAGCAGTAGTCAACCTGCGCTTTCGCACCTGGTTAATTAAAGAACTTCTGTCATGAGCTTGGGGAGAGGGAGGACATGCTACAGCACCGGGGGAGTCTCTTGCTCTGTCTGCCATTGCCTTTACCATCCTCAGCCTCGGAGCTGGAATGAATCTCCCTTAGCAAGTGAGTCTTTTAGCACAGTGCCCATGGCCAGCCTGTCGCATGGGGTCACTTGCTAGACAAATTAGACCCGTACAGCGGGTGTCAGTGGGGCGCACGCTTGGAGCTGGAGGAGTTGGCCTGGAGATGGCGTAGCCGTGGCTGGGAAGCGCCGGGCTGGAGCGGGCTGCTGTTGTCCCGGAGAGCGGGTGTCGGGGCAGCGGTGCTGCCAGATGGGGGGCGTTGTGTTCTCTGGCTGGCGGGCGGGCAGGGACTGCACCTTCCCCCAAAGCAGCTTTCTCAACCTGCTGTGCTGCGTGCCTGGACAGCGCCAGCCCTCTGCCTCGAGACTCAAGCTGACAGCAGCTCAGCTAGCGTGCGGTCAAGGCAGTGGCGGTGCTCAGGACAGCCTCTGTGCCCTGCCTGCGGAAGCCGGGGGCAAGCTCTTTGCGGAGCCAAGCCAGCTGGAGCTGCCCCTTCCTCCTATGCCTTTTGTTCTGTCCCAGGGAGAACTTACAAAGGCAACGGCTCCGGCTGCCACTTTGACCCCCTGCCTTGCTAGAGAAATCCCCCTCCCATGCGCATGCTGCCACTTTGTCAGACCTTCCCGTTCACCAGCACCCCGTGTGCATGCGGCGAGTGCTTCTGACAGCCCTTGCTCAGCTAGCCACAGGCAGGCAGGGCAGCAGTGAGTGCTGCACTGACTTCGTGCCACATTGGCATGGAGGGAGCGTGACCTGTGAGCCTGCCCTGCTGACTGGGTGTCCCAGCACACTCGGAGCACGTGATGATTGCTGAGGGAGAGCTTCATGGCTTCTCCCTGCTCAAAGGAGAAACCCCAGCCACGCTCAGAGAAACCTTCCGGAGGTAAAGAGCAGCACTGCGGAGCAGTGAAAGCTCACGTCCCTAGAGCCACGTGAACCTGGTACGTGTGGCCTCAATGCAACCCAGAGCCCTCTGCTTGGCCTCTGGTCCCCTCAGGACCTGCCTGTTTGCCTTTGGGGACAGCCCAGAGCCTTCTGATGGCCCACAAAGCCATCTCTTCAGCTTTTCATGAGCCCCAAAGACCTCCATTTGTCATCATGTCTTTTCCCCCCACAAGACCTCTCCTCATCTTTCAGTATCACCCAGAGCCCTCCGTGTGCCTTTTGGGGCACCTAGATGTCCCCATGTGCCTTTCAGTGCATCCCAGGGCCTCCGTGTGCCTTTTGGAGGACCCTGGGGTCCTGCCTTGACCTTGGTGATCCTCCCCAGGAAAAGGGCACTATGGGCCTGGGGACGCGTGGGCCCATATGGAGTGAGCAGAGCATCGTCCTGGTCAGCAGCGCTCCCTGCACATGTCCGTGACTACTGATTTACAGGCTTGGGTGTTGTGGTTGGTGCTTAGGAAAGGCCAACAGCTCAGCACTGAGGAGGCAGGGAGGGTAACTGTGTTGGAGGGAAAGGCAGCAGAAGAAACAGGCTCACAACTGACAGTGAGACAAAGACAACTGATGATATCAAAGCAGGATCAGAAAACTGGTCCTTCATTTGAAGATGCTTAGCATTTACAGAAATGTTCAAACTGCTTGAATGCTAAATTGAGCCAGTTCTTTGGGCTTTGACCCTTGAAAGCAGGCTAAGGGGCTTCAATGTGGGGAGCACTCAAAGAGGGAGCAGAACTGGTTAGAAGAGTGGGAGAATTTAGGGGTTTGTTCTCCTTTTAGGGGAAGTGGGCTGAGGGAGGACCCCAAACTTTTTCCTTCCATTCTTGCTGAAAAAGTCATTTTACTAAAGGGAAATAGTGTGGCTCCCATATACACGGCTGAATAGTTCAGCAAGTCAGATGTTTGTGGACCATGCCTCAGTCCTGATAAAAGGATCCTCTGTGTCCTTGATAAATGCAACCAGCTGGTTTGTGTCTGTTTGTCACAATGGTACCTGAATGCCTTGAAGATGAGTGTGAAACATGATGTGGTGACTGTGGTTACAGCTATTTATCAATTAAAATACAGTATTTCGCTACATATCTCAGGTTCACTTTCATGCCACAAGAAGCCGGACACCTAAGGGCAGGTACCTTGTGCCATCTGCTGGAAACGAATTAGTATTACTGCTTGCACGGAGAGCAGATTCAGCCTGCCTTGTCTGGCAGCAGGCCACCTTTAATGAGATGATTCCTCTTCTTTTAACTATTATTGATGCCAAGTAAACTTGATATTAGAGAAATATTCTGTTGTCCTTTCTCTGTAATGAAACAGATGCAACAAACAGGAACAAACTGTCCTTGCACATCTCAGCTGTTTGCAGAGAGGTCTCCTCAAATGGTGAAGCGTATTGCATATCCAGGTAACAACACAGGTCTTGCAGTTCTTATAATGAACCGCTTCTCTAATGAGGGGTCTTCATCCTGGCCATGGGCTGTCTGTCCCCCTCCTCAGAGCACAATTGTGTGATTTCTTTCCTTGTGGTTTTACTCACCTGCACCTGCCTGCGACTCACTGAGCACTTCAAGATGTGTGCTTTCAGCTTGGTGGGTCTGCTCTCTGCAGACCAATGACAAGGTTAACTGCTGACCAGCTGTGAAAGCCAACCAGGATTTGTTGTTCTTCACTGCTTATTTCCCTGAAATATGTTGCTTTTGGAAAACTTGAGATTGCAGTGCATTTTCTATTGAAGAGCTAGGCAGGCTGGTTGGTCTGTGTTGAGCTTGTTTATTCATGAATTGAGTCTGTCCCTGAGAGAGGCTGCCATTTTACAAAGTTTTGGATCTCTTGTCTTAGTTCCTTTGAGCCAAGTCAAATCAATCTGTATTTCCTCCTCTGAAGGGTAACACTTAAAGACTTGTTGCTGTTGCAACCTGTTTCAGAGTTAAGGTTTTGCATTTATTCTAGCCATTGCCCTTCTGTGCCTGTAGGAACTGTGGGAAGTATTCCTTATCTCTGCCACTGAATCAGGAATACAGTGATTAGCAAGACCATTTCTCTGTGAGCTTGTCTTTCTTTAGGAACTATAATATTAACAAAGCAGTCTCAGTTTACAACTCTGCAGCCTCTGCCTCAACACGTACCCAAATGCAGGTGCAGTAACATTCTCTGTAAAAGTACACAGCATTAGTTTTAGCTATATATAACTACACTGCTGAACTGCTCTGCTTGGATAATGCAGTGGAAAATACACTTATTAAATTAAAAAAAATACCAGCTAAGAAGGATTATAAGCACTTCAAAAGTGATGATCATAGTTTGAAATTGGAGAAATAATATGGAGGAAATAGGGTGCACTTAGTGGAAGGAAAGCTAATGAACTGAAAGCATGGGCAGGGGAGTGACTGGTTAGACTAGACAGCAAGGTAGCAAGGGTGTGGGAATGGGGGGTGACCAAATGAACAGTGTGAACAATATCCTTCTAGAAACCAAAGAGTATACTGGGATATACTTAAAAGGAGTGTTGCATACAAGACACATGAAGTAATTCTTATCTACTGTCTGGAAGATGGACAGTAAAGAAGAACAAAAGGGCCAAGGCAGAAATGGAAATATGCTGTAAGTAAAAGCATTTTTCAAAAGCTGGTCCACTAATCAGCACTCCTAAGGCCTCAGCAAGAATGCTGTCTAGTATGGAAACCTAGAAAATACGGCCTGTAGAGAAGAAGGGGGGGGGGGGGAACATAAATTTAGTCTAGAGAAGAAAAATGAGAGAATCCATCTAGTTGAATCACTAAGATAACTCACAGGTGCTGATTCATTTCTCTCCTGACTTTTCAAAGTAATTGACCTTTGGACTGAGACTCTTCAAGAAACTCTAATAAAGTCTTTCCACTGCTGAAAAGGAATGTCAGTGATTTTGACAGGACCAGGATTTATCTGACAGTATAAGACAAAATTGGACTCCAGGATATTTCAACTGAATAGACTGCTTTTAGCCCCAATTTTGTTTTGACAAGTGGTGCTGTTACAAACTTGTGAGTTGGGGGGGGGGGGATCAGTATTGACCAGAGACTAAGGATTAATGCTTTACTGTGTGAAATGGAGTTCACAGCTAAAATGAAGAGCTTACATGCTAGACAAGATATGACAGATGCATGATTACCAGTGAGGAACCTCAAAGACACAGAGTTTCAAACTGTAGAATATGTGTGATCTTGACTAGTTATCCCATCAGCAGTGGATGTAGTGGCCCGGTTCCCCTTGCAGGGGGGACGAGGGACACAGCAGGAGCCGTGACACCACCCTCGAGCCCTCCCTGAGCAGTGCGTGCTGAGGGCTGCCGCGGGGCACACAGCAAGCTGCAGCTCTGCTGGCCTGGGTCTCTCTTTACTCAGCTGCTGATGCTGGAGAATGTAACCGTATGTGCGACTCCTGCTCTCTGCCGATTTAGTAGAACCAGCAGGTTCAACAGCCCTGGGGAGGCGGAGGAATAATTATGTGCGCCACCCTCGTCTCCTCCGGCAGCCGCGGTACGCTGGGGCCGCAGACAGGGAGCGTAAGGCTCCCCGGGCAGCGCAGGAGGCCTCGCGGTGCCCGCGCTCTCCCCCTGCCCGCCGGGCACCAGCGCTCTGAGGGGAGGAGGCCGCGCGGGGTGGAGGCAGCTGCGCATGCGGGAGGCGCGCGCCTGCGCAGAGAGTGAGTGCGCACGCGCAGGGCTCCCCCTCCCCTTCGACGCGGGTGCGCCCGGCGTTGCTCTAGCAACCGAGCGCCCGCTCGCGCACGGCGGCCGCCGCCCCGCTGGGCCAATGGGGAGGTGGAGCGGGGAGGGGGAGCCGCTGGCACCCCTCGCCCCGCCTCGCGCCGGAAGGGGCGTGTCGGCGGCGCCGGAAGTGAGAGCCGCAGCGCCGCAGGGTGTGTGTGCGCGCCGTGTGTGCCTGCGCGACGCGGCCGCGCGCTCGGAGTCGCCTCAGCCGCCCGGGAGCCAGGCCGCGGGGCCCGCGCCGCCAGGTGAGGGTCGCGGGGCCGCCGGGGCCTCGCCCGCCGCCGCGGGGGGCCGCCCCGGCCCGGCGGCGCGCTCCCTGGGCCGGGCAGCGCGGGGGGCCTGGCCCGGCCCTGCCCCCACCCCGGCGCGGCGCGGCCCGCGGCGGGGGTCCCGTCGGGCGCGCTGCCGGCGGGGGGCGGCCGCCTCGCCGCCTGCTCCTCCCCGGCCGAGGGGAGCGGAGCGGCGCCGAGTAACGGTGTGACCCTCCCCGGCTGCCGCCGCGGGGCCCGGGCCGGCGGCGCCGCCTCCTCCCCCGCGCCCGGCCCTGCCCCACCCAGCCTGAGTCACTCGCTGCCCGGGGCGCGGCCGCCGCGCGCACCTGTGCGGAGCGGGCGCGCCCGGCCCCTCCGCCGCCGACCGGCGGCTCCCCTGCCCTGCCCCGGCGGCCGGGGAGGGGCGGGAAGGCATCGCCGCCGCGGCCGGTGTCCGAGTCTCTTCCTGGGGCCCCCCCGCAGTCGTGACCCCTACACCCAGGGTTTGGGGGCGGGGTTGCTTCTCGCAGCTTTCACAAAATCAGGAGCTCGGCGCCTGCCCAGAATGATAAGCCTTTTCGGCGTTGAGGGGTAGCTGCTGTTTCTATGACACTTCGTACGAGCCTTCTCATGTAGCACCAGAGGTGATCGTGGAAATGTCTTGAACAATCATGAAGGGAGCAACATAATTTTATTGTTTATTTCCAAATCTTGATTATTTGTATCCGTTTGGGAGTAGAGGTGAGTTTAGGGAAGACTGCAGATGGGGAAGAAGGTTGCTTCAAGCTAGTCTTAACATATAAGAAGACTAGGCGATAATCCAGAACTGACAACCATAGGTTTTATTTGAGGTATGTATAATCTGCAGATATTAATTGGGATGATCAAAATTTGAGTGGCATGCAGTCACTGTTAGCAACTGGGAGCAAAAATGTATCTAATGCAAAGATCATGGTATAAATTGATTGCTTTCAGTTAAATATTTCACATAGCTTTTCTGGTGATGGGGAAACATTACATGTCATGCAGGACTATGAAAGCTAAATTGCTATATACAAAAATCAGAGGGTTTGAGGACATTTGTAAGGCTTATTTGAAACCTCACACATTCACTGCTGCAGGACACTAGTCCGAAAATTTGAATACTTCTTTATTAAAAGAGAAACTTGCTTTTAATTTTAAATGATTTGGAAATGTAAATGAGCCCAGAAAAGAAAAAAGTAAGGATGCTAATGCCTTGTTCACTCTTGATACTAAATGATTGCAAATAAGAAGATGGACTGTGTGTTTATATCTTTAATATTTCCCTTATCAAAATGGTATCAATAAAGTGGTAGGCTCATAGCACAGATGGGCTTAGTGCAGTTTTCTCAGCCTAGTTATGTCAGTACTGTATGTTCTGATCTTTGTTATTCTGATGTTGAGGCTTTTCTTTAAGGAGGCCTTTGCCAGGATGCAGCTTTTTGTGATGCATGTGAACAAACTCAGATGAGGATGAGTTAAGTAAATAATGATTTGAATAACGATGTAAAAAGCTAGTACTTTAATCCATCTGGTATCCTAATCCATCCCAGTAAAACTAAGGCATTACAGTAGTGTGCTTTTTATATGGTCACACTTTTTGCCCCTCCCTGTAATATATATACTCTAAGCTTATTATTAACAAAAATGATTTACCTGTGATATGAATAATTAGCTTGGCATGAATTTTACACCTGGGGCAAGATTTTTTGGGATAACTCACTCTTTCCACCTGGACTCTAGCCAAAAACAATTATGCTGGTTAGAACAAAAAGGTGTAACCATGTAAGTATATTGTACTTTGGAACTGAATGCTTGTCTCCACCTGCCACTCTCCTGCATGGAGTGCCGTAGATACGCAGTAGTGCAGTGCTTTCTGGCCTGCAGGCCCTCTTTTACAGGAAATTAAGAAGAACAAGTCTGCTGTTGCTAGATTTAAGTTGTTCATGCAATATCAGTATCTTTACACATTATCAGTACCTCTGATAGAAGATTCTTAATTGTCTATAAAGATTGAAAACCCTTGAATGTCATTTAGAAAACGTGATGTTGGCCAGCTTTAGGAAGCAGCAAGTAAAGATGGCTGAAGGCGGCTAGAGCAAGTTTAGGCAACGGTTTGTAGAATGCTTGTTAATCTTATCTTAACATTAGCATATAGATTTGGGCTGAAGGCCAGACTATATGGTTAATCAGAAGATGCAGAGGAGGCTAAAGTTATGTGATATTCGGGGAGAATATCACAAGTATGAAGTCATTTTCCTTTTCCCTCATTAAATTTGCAGTAAATTTTACTGATTTTGTTGTTATACCAAATTCTTGACAGTGATAGAGGAGCTATCCACCTTCAGTGTTCAGACATTACTGGACATGTTCATTTTCTGATAAGTTATTTAACAATATGTAGTAGTGTTTGAGGGAATATTCCACATTCATGTGCTTTGGGTGATGCACAGGGTTATTTGCAGTGAGAAAATGAATGAGAATGATGATGTCAGTGAATAACCTATATGTTGTTTCTAGCATTCTCACATCATACTTGAGCCCTAAAATCACAATAGAGAAACACAGCTAATGGAGTGAAAAGCCTAATATTAAGATTAAGCAAAGAAGGTTCCTTGCACTACATTTAAAGAGAGGTGATTCCTTCCTATAAAGAATAGCTACTGGGAGCAATGTCTACTTGATACTGAATACCATTGACATCGTGCACATTCTGCCAACACTGCAGCTCTTGTGTCAGCATGTATGTACCCGAATTATGGGGAAAAGACTTTCCATTTGTTTTAGAAATAGCTTCTACCTATGCCAAAGCTCTTAGTCTTTGTAATTATAGAACTGTGATTTGAAATACCACTTACCTCATGTGAATGTTTAATTTTGGAATGAATTGCCAATGCAGAAATCAAATAAGGTACGTCCACATGTTGTTGATAGATTGAACTATAAATTCTGTTCCAGTCTGCTGCTTTTCCAGTCATAACTTGTATAGACTTGCAAAGTCTGTAACTGAGAAATACGACTGTGTCACGTTTGACCAAATCTGGTTTTACATTAGTCTGTTAATCTGCATCTCTACCTGACTCATTAGTGACCTGTATGTCAATCCAGTAATAGCACTTTCTCACAAAATTTTTACAAAGTGGAAGTGCTTGTCTGATAGCTTCTCATGCTTGCTATAAAGAGAAAAACAATACAAAAAAATCAATGACTTAATTAGCATCAGAAGAACAGGTCATTGAAAGCAGCAGACTTCAGGCCAACGTAGGCTTATTAGTATTGTCTTGCCAGTTCAATACGTTATATAAACCAGATTTTTTTTCAGTATCAGTTTTCATCTGATTTCTGCAGACTTTAAATGCAGTTACATCTGATCGGTTTTGACTCTGTCCTAAACAGCTCGTAAAGATTGGAAGTAATAAAGGCCACCAAGCAGGTGTAGTCACTGCTGAGTAGTAAGAGGTAGTTCTCAAGCTCTTGCAATCTTCTGAAGAGCAGTTGTCTACACGTTTTACTCCTCAACTGTCACTGAGACCTAAGCCTCCAATTCTATGCATTTGTCCTCTCTTGACAATTCTGTGGGCATACTTTGACTTTAGCTGCCGTTTCCAGGATGATCACACCATCCCTTCCTTATTGCTTCTTCCACTGAAAGTAGCAAGGCAGTTATGAACTAATGTGTTCTATGGCTTTTGACATCTACCTCTGATGTTTTTTAATATATATTAGAGCCTTGTCTACATGCTTATGAAGCTCTTTTGGGGGTGGAAAGTAAGCAGTTGTAACTTTTAGTATTGGTATAGACGCTATTCTAAACTTCTAACAGAGGTTGAAAGAGTTGAGGCTGTATGGGAGAGAGGGTTTTTTTTTTTGTTTTTTTTTTTTTTGAGTATGGGAAGTAGGATGATTCAGATTTCTGGCAGCTGAGCGCTATTGGCTGTGAATGCTGGCTAGTGGTTGGCATTTCTTGTTGTAAATAGTGTCCAGCCATTATTTTTCAGGGCTACTAAGGTGTGGTTTGACAGATTCTTAAGAAGACAGAGTCTTAAGAATTTGAAATGTATTAATGCATCTGATATGAGAATCTTCTGCAGAGAATGAACAAGTTTCAGGACTCCTCCATGGCTGCGATTTGCACGCCTTCACTCCTTCCATCTTCCCTCTTTCCCCCTTGCCGACATGGCATGGCTTCATTAGTACTAGAACAGACCATTCCTTTTGGCCTCCTGTTTGTCACCTTTGTGTTTTGCTCCTAGCTGCAGGTAACCCCTATTAGATGGCTTATGTTTGTGGCCTAGGACTATTTTCAGCTCTCAGCTTTGCTTGTTTCAGACTGCGGCACACTGATCCATTGTTAGAATGTGGCTTTCATCGCCGTTATGGGAGAGACCAGTTATAACTGATAGTTGCCTCTTTGCTTTTTCAAACATCACTCCTTTCCTTGTATCTTTTTTTCCTTCTGGCAAACACTTCCCTCTTTTGGAGCTCAAGCCAGAATAGCTCTGCAAAGCTCTTCTCCAAGCTTCTAACAAGGTAAGCAATGGAGAATAAAGTAAGGGTTTTAACAGTGTTCCTTTATGCAGCACCCTGTGAAAAAAAATAATGGTAGGCTTACTGTCAGATGGCAGACATTTTGATGTGGGGCAATGGCTCTTTTTACTGCATTGAAGTTGTGTTGAATACATTGTATTGAATAGCATTTTATGGTTTCATAGCAAGCCTACTAACAGTACAGATATTAAGATGACTTAACTAACCAAATCAGGCTCCTACACACTGTTGGTTTTTTTTTAAATATATGGCAAAAATAAACCAAGTTCTGAGGAACTTACATTTCAGTAATCACTTTGAGTAAAATTTAAGATGTACATAATTGTTAGATTACTGAGGAAAGTTCTTTGAAAAAAAGCACTCTAATGCTTTGTGCTAGTGTTTGGGCTGTGTAGTTGATGTGCTAAACTGGTTTCTAGATTTCAGCTTTTATCCACTAGCTCTTTATGCCCTTGCACTTCCCTCTGATTTCCTTAATTTGTCCTTATATGAACTCATTGACTGCCAGGAACTGACTTGCCTTTAAAGATAAATATGTCACTGAGCTTGATAAAACAAACTCGGCGCCATTTCTAAACTAAACTCTATACTGTTTGTAAACCAAATTCTGCACAGATGACTTGTCTACAGATTAGACCACTATTGGCAAAGTACAGATCAAAGATAATACTGACCTTTCAATGGCAAAATGTAAACTGTATTGGAGCTACATGCCTCTGGACTTCAACAAGCAACCTTTTCTACAAAATAGTTGCATTCCATAGGAGCAAGAGGAGAAGATGGGATGATGGCAATAAAAATGCTTCAAGAAGCTGTGCATGCTATGAGGCAAGCAGAAATGGGGTTTTTTAGATGTCTTGTTATTTAAAGTTGGCTCTTGTAATAAAAAAAGCATTATTCAGGTATAGCTTGTTCATGTTCAGATTATTCTGAGTGGGTAAAGGGATGCAACCACAAACTAGTTCCTAGCACGTAAACTAACTTACTGCTGAGTTAAGGGAATGGTTTACAAGTTTTGATAGATACAATAATTAAAAATGGAATGGTTTCTGTCAGTGGTAAATGGTCTGGTGATGATTTCCTTAGGCCTCTTATATGCTCTTACTATGATATGCTTCAGAATAGGGGGGAAAAAAATTACATCACAAACTCCGCTCATCCCTTTCCATCCTCAGTAACTAATCTTTTTGGTAGTCTGCAGAAGCCGATGATAACACAGCATATCCCTGTGGTAAAACCCTCTTGGGGAAAACAGAGCCAAATTAATCATGCATTACAAGATAACTTGTGATGCTGCTACCCACAATCAGTCTGTCTTGTTGAGGGCTTCAATCTGAAAATCTGTATGTCACCTTTTAATAAGTGCCAGAATCTACTGATTTAAAAGCAGTGTTTGAAATGGAACTGATCTACTGAAGAAATTCACTTACAAGTCTGCCAGCGGACTCTCTCTTTCAGGAGGCTGGTTTTAGTATTACATATCCCATTTGAGTGCCTTATGTGGAGGATGCATTGGGCTAGATCCACAAAGGAGCTTAGAATACAAGGAGGAGTGAGCATGACTTGCACACATGTAGTGGGTGGGACGTTTGGTTGCTGATTCTACTCCAGCAGCTTTGATATGAAATAACATGGTTTGATTTATATTTTTGGTGGTTTTTTTGCTAAAGCAGCTTCAGCTGGAGGGATTTAATATGCCCATCCCAAAATAATCTTGTAGCTGGGGCTCTGTCCTTGGAAGTAGGAAACATCGCTGTGAAACTCTTCATAGACAGGTTCTGCTTGAGGATTTGATGTAGAGGTTTCCCAGCATAATACAATGGCAAGTGTTACTTGCATTAAACCCAAGCTGGGCAATATGTGAGAGACCCTGGCAGTGTTGGCCTGTCAGATTGGGTCCCTTAGAGGAGAGAAACATGGAAACAGCTAGAACAGTGGCTTCCAGTCTGTAGAGAGCTGCAGACCCTTGTCTAATGAGCATAAGCCTATGATAGGTCAGTGGTAAACTTCTTGTTCTTACTGACTTGTTCTTGTTCTCTTAGGAGTTTTCTTTAGGCTGTTAGGTCTCAGGCTGAAAACTTCTGATCTAAAAGTTGAGAATCCTGATTGGGCTTTAGGGAAAATTGCTCAGTACTAACAAGAATGACAGTTCTGGGCCTGTGTGAAAATGGATGTTTACATACTTGGAGAAATTTTACTGATAAATCTGGGGCATCTGGGAGTTTGTGAGGTATTGAGGTCTGCTTCCAGGGCTGAAGACAATGAAACTTGTTTTAGTTCTTCTGTGAACCTGGACCTAGGTGACTGTATTTAGGCTTGCTAGTTCCATGGCAGACTTAACTATCTGTCGGCACTGTCTGGTAGAAGTAAGCAACATTCAGTTCCTTACTGACACATTCTTTGCTAATTTAATTTTTCATTGCTTAAGTTCTTCAGTTATGCTCAGCCAGGAGCCTTGTGGTCATGTGATGTGTTTTTCTTGGCTTCAGTTGCTGAACTGCAGTATCAGAAATGATAAACAAGTTGTTTCCATGTAAGCAATCGGTTTTGTAGTGGTGACTATCATGTCGGCCATCTCCCATTCAGTTTTCATGGATGTCAGTGTTTTTTAAAAGATCTTGGAAACCTGATGGAAACCTGAGGCTGCAGCCATTCTTGATGTGTAGGACTGTCCTTTACATATATGTCAGTATACATGTCCTTTATATATATGTCAATACATGTTTAAAAAAAAATCTGGCAGAACAGTATAAATGTATCGTCCGTGGTTGCCAACAGCCACAGCTTTACTGAGTGGCTTATTTAAATCCAGAGAAACACCTTGTGTAGTGTTTAAAAGCTGTTCAGTGTCAGAAGGAGCTGTCCAGTGCGTCAATGCTCTTAAACTGTTGCTGTTGTAGAATAATGCCAAGGAAAAAAAACAAAAAGCTGTTGGCTTCTAGGTGAGAACACGCAGTGTCTCCCAGGCTTACCATTATGGGCAGGATGGAAAAGGGGAGAGGCCTACATAGGGAACTTATTGATATGCTTGACTTAAGGTCAGTATGAATTTTGTTGCATTTTGAAGAATAACACTTACATGTTGATTGTGCATAACTTCTATGTGTGAATGATTACTTGCAAAACAAATAAATATTAATAAAACAAGTAAATTATTTTACTAGAGTTGATAAACTTCCCACTTATTAGTGACTCTGACTTCTGCTTCACCCTTCAGCATTCACTTCCACGGTATAGACAATCAAGAGACATTTTCTCTGTCCTTCCTCCCTACCGATTACAGGATAGCCATGGATAAAAGTGAGTTGGTACAGAAAGCCAAACTGGCTGAACAGGCCGAGCGTTACGATGACATGGCTGCTGCTATGAAGGCTGTCACTGAGCAAGGACATGAACTGTCCAATGAAGAAAGGAATCTACTGTCAGTTGCCTACAAGAATGTCGTTGGTGCCCGTCGCTCATCCTGGCGTGTAATTTCCAGCATTGAACAGAAAACAGAGAGGAATGAGAAGAAACAGCAGATGGGAAGAGAATATCGTGAGAAAATTGAGGCTGAATTGCAGGATATCTGCAATGATGTTCTGGTAATAATCCAACAGCAAAAATAACAGTAGTTAGTATTGCAGCATTCTTCAGAGAGGCTTAAGGAATCTTATGAGGTCTGTAGACATTGCAACACCTTAGCAGGGAAAGAATTCTGCATAGCCGCATACTTAAGTCCAGGTCTAGTGTGTAATTTATTGGATTCTCACTTGCTACAAAATTGCTTTATTTGTGTTTTTTTCTATTTTAAAGTGCTATGTGGAAGACCCCTAACTACTGGCTAGTGATAATCATGAAAATAAATTTAGAGCATGAGTCCTGCTAAAAAGCCTACCCCTTACTTAAATTCTCTCATTAAGGAATGCTGATGTCCTGAGGCTTGCTTAGACCTTTTTGGAGGTGGAAAAGGTGTATACTTCCTCCTCCAAATCAGTTTCCTTGCTTCTTTCACTTAGAGGTATCCTTTTTACTACTGTTCAGTTTGCGAAAGATTTGCGGTTTGAGAAAGCAAAGGTGCTGTTAGTACTCTCAGCCTTTGCATTTTCTTTTTCTGAATGTACATGTGCTGACTTTGCTGCTGTGCAGAGCTTTTCACCTGGAGTTGCAGATAGAATCATTATGTTGTAGGTAATTTCACTGCTCTCTGCAGAACTTAAATCTGTGGAAGGAACAGTGACGTGACTTGTGTTAATTTGAAGCTGCTGTTCTTGGTTAGCACGCTTGTGTACACAGGTTTCAATCAGTTTGTTTCAAGGAATATCTTTGTAATCGTAAGCCCTGTTAGTTATTTGGTTCTGCAGGAATGAATTGTGGAAAGCCTCAACATAGCAAGGTTTCTGCTTTCCAGGGATTAAGATACAAGTAGCTTCTTTTTTACTGAGTTTCAGTAACAGTAGACAAAATGCTTAACACAGGAGTATGCATAAGTCATTGTTAATGGTTTAACAGTTCATGCTTACAATTGTAATGAAGGCTGTTTCAGACATTTTTATGACTTAAAAAATATTTGATGTTTGCTTTCTCAGGAACTCCTGGATAAATACCTTATTGTCAATGCCACACAGCCAGAAAGCAAGGTCTTCTATTTGAAAATGAAAGGAGATTACTACAGATACCTTTCAGAGGTGGCATCTGGGGACAATAAGCAAAGTAGGTAGAAATCTCTCGTTCTGCTGGGGGATGACCAGAACAAAGTATAAAAATACTTGCTTTTTTTCCCTAGTTTGAAGTATGTTTCTTCTTTCACTGCTGCTCTGTAGTATTAAAGACAGGCACAGGGCCAGTCACTTGTAGAAAACTAGACTTCAGTGAAATTAACAGAAGTGATTGACAGAAGTTCATCAAATCAGCCAAATTCTGCTTGCAGCCTCCAACCTCAGCAACTGTTTTTTAGCATGTTTGAAAGTGTAATATCCTTTTCCTGGTGCATGGAAGAGGAGAATGTGTTTTTTTTTCTGGACCGTGGCTTGCCTCATTGCTATGTCTCCCTGTTTGCTATGCCCTGTTGCTATTGTCTCCTGTTTAAACTATGGCTTTAGCTTACAAGTCTTTGCTATTTGCAAGCTTTCTGCATTCAGAAGTGGCATCTTGAGTTACTGGATCCTAAAGTCATTAATCCTGAACTATTAAAGCAATACTGAACTGTGCCTGACTTCCCAGTAAGTGGTTAATGTGGTTTGTAGCTCACTGCTTCAGTTGGTCATCGCTCTGGAGCTTGTTGTTACCTGTCACTCAGGAAGGAACTGTTGTCTTTCCTCTGAAACCCCAAACTGAAATGTGAAGTTCGTGATCAGAAACTACCCACTAAAAGTTTCCTTCTCAGGAGTGTTTAAATAGGCGGTTTAGATATCTCTTTCCCCGGATGGTTTTGTCTGGGTTTATTCTTCAGAACTACTTCTTGATTAGCTAGGCTGGACGCTTGTGCTTAAGCACAGTAGACTTTGAGTTTGGTAGAGCTTATGTACATTCAGATTGATGGGATTTTATTTTGAATAAATTTCATTTTAAGTGTCTTAAAATTTTGAACTTAATTTCCATAGGTCAAAGCTTTATCCAAACAAAATATTTCTGCCTTAATAGTTCAGCCAGTGGTAGGCTTTTACATTTAAAATCACTGAAGGAAGCTTCTGTGCATATGTAAGTGTGTGAATATCTGGTTGCAGGAATTATTATTTCATAAATAGTCTAGACCAAGAAGATAATAGCTTCACCCTTAAAGTACACTGATGTGCTGTGCATTAATGTGATTACTTCTTGCAGCAACGGTAGCAAACTCTCAGCAAGCTTACCAGGAGGCGTTTGAAATTAGCAAGAAAGAGATGCAACCAACGCACCCTATTCGACTTGGTTTGGCTCTCAATTTCTCTGTCTTCTATTATGAGATACTAAATTCTCCTGAAAAAGCCTGTAATCTGGCAAAGACGGTAAGCACACTCTTCATATTACCAGTCTTGTGGAGGCTAAGGAGATAATTCCATGTATACAATAGCACTTTGAAGATAGGTATGCTTTCTCAAAGTGAAGTTCTTAAAAATGTTGGCATCTTTAGACCGTTGTCATCTTTGTATATTTTCAAGTAAGTCGGTAAAGCTAGCTAAGTTAAATGAATGTTAATTTACTAGTGCAGTTGATCCAGTGAAAGGTGAGAGAAAGTGTCTCTTTGCACATCCATGTAATTCTCTTAGAATGCACTTGTATCAAATTCAAAAACACTTGGATTAATCTAACACTTCTAAAGTGAAATATTTGTTTTAATTTGAATACCTGGCAAATACATTGAGAATCTTCTGTGTGATTAGTCACAGCCTAAAATGTTTGCGTGTGTGTTTGTGTGTCTCCCATCGACCGGAAAGAGCTTGTGTGATTGGTTGTGCCAAACAAATAGCTAGGCATTTTTCTTAGCCTTCTCTCTAAAATACTTGCACTCTCAAATAAGATTAGAGTCTTCTAAATGGAGGGTTTTATATCTGTAAACGTCATCTGGTAGTAACTTGAAAAATACGGCATTAGGTGAATGTTTGTATTCTTCATATATGTATTGATGGTACATTTCAACAAGAAATAATGTTCTGCTATGGAAAATGTTGCTGCTGTTTCTGTGGGGTTTTTGTTTTTTAGTTAATGTGCTTATATCTGTTGAAACCTTGATAATAAAAGGGCACTTATTCATGATTCTTAGCTTTCAGACTTGCAGCATGGACTTCCATGTATAATACATTAATGGGAAGAGTGGCTTTGTTGATCTCTAGTGGAACATACCTGATTTCCTATGCTGCTTCGAAAAGAAATCCAAAAGCTTCCACCTCCATCCTCAAAAAAAAAAAAAAAAAAAAGAAACCTTGTCTCCCATTTTCTTTCCTACTAACTCATATTTGCAAAATACATATATATTTATTTATATATCATTTTAATGATATTTCTGACTTTTCAGTTCTATTTTACTGCCACTTCAAACCACTGAGGCCTTCATTTCTAATGAAAGTACTCCAGGAAAAATACTCTAATATTGTTCTTCTTAAATCTGACTTTGAGCTGTGTGAAGCATTCTCCAGTATGGCAATGAGCATGCTTGCCTCTTCAGTAATTGGTGTTGGCATGGCGGTAAAGTTGTTCTGGACTTTAGTTTGGACCCCCATGAAAACTTCTGTTTTCCCACTGGTTGTCCAGGGGTATGGCGCTCGCTTTGGCTTAAAGTTCTCCTCCTGGTGGAAGAGAAAAATACCAGTAGTTTTCTGGCACTGAATAGTAACGCAGCAAATTTGTAAGATCTATTTAAGATGAAATGAACTGAGAGAGCAGAAAGTGAAAGCCAAGTGCTTTGTCTTGCATATTTTTAGGCATTTGATGAAGCGATAGCAGAGCTGGACACGCTGAATGAAGAGTCCTACAAAGACAGCACTCTCATCATGCAGCTGCTTAGGGACAACCTCACTGTAAGTATCAGAGGGCAAACTGCTGCACTGCGTGCTGTTACTTCTTTAGGCTGCTGGACTCTGCTAAGTGGGACTTAACATCTGAAGATTTATATAGTTCTGTGCAATTAAAAATGTCTTTTCTGAGTCATTAACTGTACTGTCTTAACTGCCTCTGTTAATTGTACTGTTTTTTGTTACTAGGCTAGTTAGACTTGCTTGTTTAAATTAGAAATCACTTGTTAACTGGTGTTCACAGACTCAGCTTTTCAGTAACACAAGGTACGGTTTGTCTGTTTCTCAACAGCCTTTGAGAAAAGGCAACTCTCAACAGCAACTTCTCCTTGCCTTTTACTCGTAATTGTCTACTCGTTTTTGTTTGTTTTTTTTTTAAAAAAGCTGTTAACATCTTTAAAAAGCTGTTTAACAGCTTTACTGTGAAGTTAGGTGAGAAATTTGCACAGCTACTGCTAATTATGCTGTCTTCCCTTTCCTGAAAGTTGTAATAGACCGCGTGCTTTCAGCATAAACATGTGTTTGTATTTTCTTACAGCTATGGACGTCGGAAAACCAGGGAGATGAAGGGGATGCTGGGGAGGGAGAGAACTAATGGCTGTCACGCTTCACTATATGTTCAATGTCACCCTGTATCCTACACATATATCCCTTTGTGCGACAAGCAAAAAGAATAGTACATCGACTTTCACAACCTCAGCGTAGCAAAAACTCTCTGTGGGGTAAAAATGGTTGGTTGGTGTTTTGTGTACTTAAAATGGAGGTTGGTTATTATAATGGCATTCTGACCTTTCCTATTATGAACATTTGCAGTTATGATTACCGTGTTTATATTTTTAACTGAACACTGTGATTATGGGTTTTGTGATTGCCATTGACTTTACAAAACTCTTATTGGTAGAAAAGTAGACATCAATTATGTAACTCTGGCAAGCTTAATTTGGCACTAAAATAGTCGAAGTACAATTCTGTTGTAAAGTTGTACAGAAAGTTATAGAGATTCTATTGTGACACTGGGGCATGGAAGGAAAACAATCCAATGTATGGCATTCCAGTTAGCAACACTGCTATGAATTAGTTTAACAGGCACACTCTGTAGACATTTTTAACCAAGTCTGAGGCACCGCTTTCAGTCAAAAGCTCACTTTGTCAATCTTATCTTTTGGGGGATTGGGTTTATTTTGGGTAGAAGGGTAATGGGGGGAGTTAGCAGCTTGATTTCCAAACTCTTTACACTGGCAGATAACTGGGATTTGACTTTTAAAAGTGGTTTCATGCTCATACAACATGCATGACTAAGCCCCTTCCCACAGCAATAAGTTACCTAATTATACCTTAAATATTCTTCAGTAGTGAGAATTCTTGGTTCACTACCATGGACTTGCAGTAGGAGAAGATTCAATTTTTTGAATGGCCTTATTAGTTTGGATGATACCATAAAATGATATGCCACTTTTGCATTACTTTACTCTTAGGTGAATTGAAATCTCCATGGTAATCCCATTTTGAATTTATCCTGAAAACTTTTTAAATATTCCACTGAGCCATCTTTAAGATTGCTTTATAAAAATTTTTCTCCCATTGAACTCTGTTCATCCTCAACCCTCTCACCTGTTTAAACTTCATTAAAACAATTTTGGACTCCCACATAATGCTTCTTTTATTATTATTATTATGGCTGATGTCAGGATGGGGGGGGTGAGACCTGAGTCTGCTAGTGGACAGGTTTCTTTCTTGGATGTTTGAGAGCTGCCAGTGCTGTTGCAGTCTTTGGCTCTTTCTGTCTGCCACTTACAGGTAGTACCAGAATCTGGCTCAAATATTCAGGATTTCCCATTTATTGTACTGGAATGCAGACCTTATACATTTGTAATGCTTGTAACTTGTAATAGCTGAGCTCCAAATATCCTCACCTGCTTATGTTCTCAAACGTGTCCCATTAAATAAAACCTAAGAAGAGTTGCGTGAATAATGCGGTGGAAAAGATTAGGAATAGTCACCTATCAGTCTCATGGTATCATCCCTCTACCTTAACATTCCACTTAGCTATATAGGATTCATCTGTTTGTCTGTCCATCTGTCTGCTGAAGAGAGAATTTCATGCACTGATTTTAAAACTCCCCTCTACTAGCTGAACAAATTGTGCAGTTAATACTTGGCGCTTGATAAATGCAGTAGTGAATGTGGAACCGAGCCTGTCTGTATATCTGGTAGCTCTTTTCGCTTTGTTTTTACTGACCAGTATTCTGCCTAAAGTTTGCTTCTGTGACGGTTATATTGCCTAGCACACACGTGGTTGTGAGAATAGTATAGCAAAAAGAAATACCTGGTTATTGATGTACTAGATTTGTGTATGTCTTTTAAACAGTTCTAGTTTCACCTTACACAAAATAATCAGGAAAGTGTAAAAGAATTCAAAAGTGAATAATAAAAAAAAATTTTATCAGTTGTTTGTGTCTGTTATCTTTGCCATACTTGTGGCAAAAAAATTGTGGTAGTAGAATCACCACTTCCTTTTATTAAATGCTCAGATCTTGGACTGCTTGAATTGATTCATGGTTTCTAAAAGGTACTAATATTTAATTACTCATTCATTTTTCAGAGAGAGTTTCTCACCCACCCTCCCAAATTTGTAGTAGAGAACACTGGTTCTCTTCATTTCTGTTAGGGTCATGCGTATAAATATATTGTTGTTGCGGGATTTAAAAGAAATGCAACTATAAATATCTTCATTTAACTTGCTATGAGTCATTGCATATCGGAACACACTGCACGTGAACAAGGTCTGTTCCAGTGCTTGCTGCTGTTGGCTAATTACATATAAAGCTTTTTCCTCAGGGAAACTTTTAAATGCACGCTTTTGAATGCAGGCTGAGCTCTTCAGCTGGTAGTGTATAGAAAGCAATATGTGTGTGCAAATGCGTGCTTAAATGCAGGTGGGGGTGTTTTCCTGGAAATACAGTGCTTAAAGAGATGAATAGCAATAGTCAGGGTAGTTGGTATCAGTCATCCTAAAATTGCCAAGCAGGTTGGTTGGGGCCAAAACCAGTGTCCTTTCTGTTCCAAGAGCCTCTTTCACACTTCCAGTGAAATTATACAGAAGTGTGGAAGTGTGCTTTGCAGATAATGCCACTCAGCTGCTTTGCTTGCCTGCTGCAAAGGCAGTATGCTGAAACCTGCCTAACTTGCTGCTGTGATCAAGCACTAATTTGTCCTATACCATGGCTTTAAATGATTGTCTCCATTTATTGGTGCTTTGTCGTTTTCTCCCTTAATAAACATACCTGCTCCTAAATGAGTTTAGTGTACACTAACTCCCAGTCTCTAACTATGCTAATGACATTGTCGGCTCCAAAAAGAATAAATCCCAGGTGCTGCCAGCTGTTCTGGTTCAGCAGAGCACTTGTCCTGCCTCAGTTATTTCAGATAACATCTTCCATCCTTACTTTCTCCTTCGGGGGGAAGAGGATGAGCAGAGGCAGACTGGTCATAGAGGTGATGAGTAAAGGGGATAGGTGTATGGAGATAAAAGGGGGCAGATGAGCAAGCCAAAGAGCAACGTTATCTTAATTCTTCAAGTAACCACTGCATCCCTTTGGGAAAGGGCGGTCCTGCAACGTGGACTGCTTAGTTTACAATGGGCTGACCCAGACCACAGTATGCATCTGGGTGTAATCTATGAGTTTTAACTGATCTAAGTTGGTGCTGCTGCAGCTCCTCATTCCTGGCACTGATGCTCATCTGACCTCTGGGTGAGCCAGTTCAGTGTGTGAAACCACTAGGAAACTTTGTTAAGGTAAGTTTTCCCCTGACTTGCACTTCAGCTGACCCCTGAGGTTGTTAAAGGAGAGCATGGGAACGCCGGGATGAGGCGGAGCTGGGTAACGCTTGAGAAGCTGAGACTCTTCTGAGCTGTGTTGAAGGCCTCCATGGCAGCACAGGAGTTGCCTTTCTTAATGAGATCCAGCAGATCTGCTCAGGGGAATGCAGATATGTGACACATCCTCCTTCACTAGCTTCCCCTCTTAAAAGTGCAGAAGCAGAGGGACCGTGGCCATGAAGAATGGAGTCTGACTGAAGCATAGAGATGCTCACCTCTTAGGCCCCCTAAAGCACTCCCAGCACTGCCCTAGCTTCGTGTGCTTTCTCAGCCAGTTCCAGCTGCACAGCAAGCTTTTTAATGACAAATCACCACCTCTTGTACATATACATTTAGTTCAGCACAGCTGGGGTGTGATCTCTAGATTAAGGTGACCTTACAGCTACAACAGTTGTGTGCAGTCCAGGCAAAAGGTAACGTTAGAGACCATGTTCTGCATGCTGTGGGTCTTTGGTAGGTGTCGAGGGAGTTTGCTGGAGAGTTCAGGAGCCCGTGAGTGTCTAATGCTGAGGGACTTGTAGTTAGCTGTGGATATCTTACCTGCTCCTTGCCTGTATTTCTTAGGCAACTTCTTCAGGGAATTACCTCCGAGAAGGTGCAGGTGCCTTCCTAAAGTATGGGGGCGGGACATGCAGCACTGGCAGAGTGATTGCTCCTCAGTGCTGGGCGGTAAAATGCAACATCATTCCCTTGCTCTTTATTTTAAAACACGTGAGGAAAGCAAACGGCTGCTTTAAGTTCAGCTTCCAGAGGCAGGGAATGCAGCTGCTGCCTCGCCGGGAGCGCGCGGCGCTGCCTACAGGCGCCAGCCAGCTCCGCACCCGGCGGGCTGCGGGCTGCCGGCTTTGCGGGGGCAGCAAGAGGCCGCGCCGCCGCCGCCGCCGCCGCCGCCGCGCGGGGCCAAGCGCCCTTTCCGCCGGTTCCGCGCACGGCGCAGCCGCGCGCCGCGGGCAGCCCGGCGGCTCCGCCCCGCCCCGCCCCGCCCCGGCCGCCGCGCGCAGCCCCGCGGAGGCGGAGGCGGAGGCGGAGGCGGAGGCGGAGGCGGAGGCGGAGGCGGAGGCGGAGGCGGGGGGGGTCGCGGCCCGCCCCCGGCCCGCCCCGGGCCGCCGCGGCAAGAGGCGGCGCTGCCGGCAGCCGGGAGCGGCGCAGCCAGCGGAGCCGCCGCCGGAGCGCTCGGCGTGAGTGCGGGGCCGCGACCGGGACCGGGGCCGCGACCGGGGCTCCTGCCGCCGCCTCGCCGCCCGGAGCAGCACCAGCACCCGCGGTGGCCGCTCCCGGCTGCGGGGCCGGTTGTTTATCCGGCCCGTCCGTGGGACGGGAGAGGCGCGGAAGAGCGGCTGGCCTCCTGCCGCCCCCCGGCGGGTCGGGTCGGGTCGGGTGTCCGGGTGCCCCCCGCTTCGGGCCGGGTCTCCGCTTCCTCCGCGCCCGCGGGTTTCTGCCGCTTCGGGCCAGGCCGCGGCCCAGCCGCGCTCGCTTGCCAGCTCTGCGTCTCGGCGCCGGGTCGGGTTTGTGCTCAGTCCTCCCCGCTCTGCCTTCCTCCTCTCCTGCCTTAATTCCTTGCTCCCTGTCTCCCCAGCCACGGGGAAGAGCTGCGTTTGCTCTCTGAGCCTGCGTTTGTTTTGCTGTCGTTGCTTGTGTGAGGTCCTCGGGAGGTGCTGCCCCGTTGTGTGCAGCGCAGTGCTGTCTCGTGGTGCTGAGCCCCGGAGCCGGGGCACGGCTCTGCCCCCTTCACCCGTGGTTGTCACCTCCCCCGACTGAGGAATCCCTTGGATGCACCTCTGCTATGCACCTGCATTTATTTTGAGTATCAATAGGGCATCTTAACAACTGTGATCTCTTGAGCTTTAAGCTAAGAGCTCCGAAGATTGGCTCATAAACTTCTAGGGTCAGGAACTGCACTTCTGTTTTCCAAACAGTACCTCGTTGTATCCCAGGTGGTGACTGACATCTTCACACACAGTTTTATACCCAATTAATGATAATGAGAGACTGAACACCACTTTACCTGCTTTTTTTGTCCTTGCTAGCAAGTTGAGAAGTTGGGACATGGTCCCTGGGAGGTCCTGGGTGAAGATGTGTGCTATTTGCCTTGTTCTCTACCAGGACAGCTGCAGGGAGCAGGTGCTGGGGCTGGTGGCCACAGCAGTGCGACCAGCAGCAGCGTTGCAGGTTCTAGGGCTGCCCTGGGAAAGTTGGTTCCCTGGTAGGGAACCTCCATTGAATCAAAGCAGATACACGTTCCTCAGATTTGCTCTGCCTGGAGAACAGGCTGGAGGGAAGAATGGTCTAGAAGGGATTAAAATGGAAGTGTGCGGTGGGGAAGGGCTGTTTCCTTCCTAAGGATTGAAGCTCCATTTATTTCTTTAGCTCAGTGCTTGGGTGTTGAAGGGAAGGAGTCAGTGTGTGCAGAGCATGTGTTGTGTCTCTCTGCCGGTCCCCAGGTGTGGGGGGTTTGTGACTTGTGCAAGTCACTCCAGCTTGGCTTTTGCACCAATATTGAAATGTCTCTGAAAAACTTGAACTGTAGTGTCCTTGGTGCGTTCCTGCTCCTGACTTTGGTGGGAAATGCATGGTTTCCATTGCTGTAGTAGGACCAACTCTGGCTTGGGCAGCAGGCAGGGATCTGCTCTAGCAGTCCATGGTCGCTGCAAGCAATACAAAACCCTTGCTCTGCTTGCAGAGGAGACTGCTCTTGCTGCCCCTGAGTAACTGGGTCTGTCTTCCTTCGCAGTTAAGCTTTGTGGTCGACCATGAATGCTAGTGGCCCCGGATATCCGTTAGCCTCTCTCTACGTGGGAGACCTCCACCCGGATGTGACTGAAGCCATGCTCTACGAGAAGTTCTCGCCTGCTGGGCCGATAATGTCCATCAGGGTCTGTCGGGATGTTGCCACGCGCCGATCGCTGGGCTACGCCTACATAAACTTCCAGCAGCCTGCGGATGGTAAGCTCCGTGCAACGCAACCCTGATGGTGATACTTCTTTACAACTTGGGGTTTGGGGTGATGCAAGAGAGGGAAGGGCAGGTGGTGGAAAAACGGGGCTCGGTGATTTCCCTGGTTGCTGATCCTGATGGCTGTTAGCCCTCCTCCAGGGCAGCCCGCTAGCATGCCAGCTTGCAGCCGCAGAGAAGCGAGGCCCCTCTTCTCAACACCACCGCTGGTGGCAGGGGCTGTTCCTAACTGCAGCAATACTGAAGTGAACGGCAGAAAACCTGGAAGCTGTTGTAGTTCAGAGTGAGACAGCAGTAATGGGAAGGTGTGAGCCTAGTTGCCCTGGAGACCAAAATCCATTACTCTGTACAGCACAAATGACTTGGGCAGCTGCCAAACCTGAAACTGCAGTGAAATGAATGAGCCTGTGGGAGTCTGTGCTTTGTCCATCATTACCAAGGAAGATGAAAATGAAAGGGCTGGTGTGGCTGGTGGTGTGGAGGTGGTGACAGCAGACCCCCTGCCTGGCACCGCTGCCAGCGTTTCTGGAACGGGCAGTGCTGGGTTTGTCAAATTGCTTTTCTGCTTTAAGTTAAACTTCTGTCCAGCAGTATCCCAGATTCTTGTGCCTGTCTCAGCTGCTGCAAGATGTGGACAGGGAAGTGTCTGTACTATGTTCCCCTCTCCCCTTACGTTTACTTTTTTGCTGTCAAATGTGCATGTTTCTGCCAGCCGAGCGAGCCCTGGACACCATGAATTTTGAAGTGATCAAAGGCCGGCCCATTCGAATCATGTGGTCCCAGCGAGACCCTGGGCTCAGGAAGTCAGGGGTCGGAAACGTCTTCATCAAGAACCTGGATGACTCCATTGATAACAAAGCCTTGTACGATACCTTCTCAGCATTCGGAAACATCCTGTCTTGCAAGGTAGGTGTGTGGGAGGGTGTGCACTGCAAAAACCAAGACTTTCCTACAGGACTTTCCTAAGTATTTTGGGCAGCATCTTCCGACCGGTTGAAATTTATGTTCTTGTTTCACTTCCTTTAAATTCCCACCCTGTGCCTGAAGAGAAGCCAAAAGTTTCTGTGTTTTATGTGGGAAGGGGCAGCTTTATTTATTTATGCTGGTCCCTGTACAAGAAGGCTGTGGGCCCTTCTGAGCTCTGTGTGTCGATGGCACTCGGGCCTCAGCTAGCCGGAAGCTCTTAGGTACAACATAAAATGCTCCTGCTGCTGGAGGCCGAGGTGCGTGTCCTGGCAGGGCTTCCGGCAAGATGTCAGGGAGACTGACTGCTCCTTGAAAAGGAGGGTGGATTTTCCTGGGACTTGCTCAGGCCCAAGGTGGGGAAAGCCAGTGTGTGTCTCCTTTTCTTTTTATTCTTCCCCTCTCACTCTCTCTGCTCTGCTTTCGTAGGTGGTTTGTGATGAAAACGGATCCCGAGGTTACGGCTTTGTTCACTTTGAGACTCACGAGGCAGCAACTCGAGCCATTGAGACCATGAACGGGATGTTGCTCAACGACCGGAAGGTGTAAGTGGAGGAGGAGTGTCTCCGTGGGTCTGCCCTTGGCGCTGATCTCGCCGGCTCTGGTTGCTTGGCGCGTGCTCAGGGAGCAAACATGTGCCCTGCGAAGGCTGCTGCTGTTCCTGCCTCCTGCTTCTTTCTGTGTCTCATCTCTTCCCTTCCCCCTTTTTGCTTTTCCCTGTTGAGCTGCTTTGGCTCCTGTGCTCTCCTGAGCACTGAGTCATTCATGGTTAACGTTGATGCGAGTGCAATAGCGGTTTGGAGTCCTTCCTGGCTGAGGGGAAGGAATCCGACATGGGGCTGTGTTTTACTGCTGAGGCAGTGTAATCAGCACTGCTTTGCAGGCATTTGTCCTGGTTCTCGGCTTTTGGGGTCAGATAATCTGGGGCAGGAAGAGGTTTTGGTGTTTTTCGGCCCTCTGCTTACACTACATCATCTTCGATTTCGTGGGCTGCTTCTGTAAGTCTCCTCTTCCACAAATGCAAGCAGCTACCAAAGGGACGTGGGGATACCTCGGAGGAAGACACCTTGCACGTGGTGGCATTTCTTTGGGCCCTTTGGGGCCTCCTGAAGGGGGAGAGCCCCCAGCTGTGCCTGGCATGGGACTACTCCCTTTATTAGCACTCTCCCGGTTTCAGTAGTGCCAAGTGGAGTCTGTGTAGGGGGAGCACCCAGGCGAGACCTGCTGGAGCTGCTGGATGCAAAAGACTTGGTGAATTACCAATGACCAAACCACTGCTGAAGGTGACAGGGTCTCTCCTGGCCTGTACCGAGATGGATGCCCTGTGTCTGTCCTCCCTCTGCAGAGGCTGTGGAGGGTTTCATGTTCCTTTGCTTGCTTTCTGCAGATTTGTTGGCCATTTTAAATCCCGCAAAGAGCGCGAGGCGGAGTTTGGGGCTAGGGCAATGGAATTCACCAATGTCTACATCAAAAACTTTGGGGATGACATGGATGACGACAGACTGCGGGAAATATTCTCCAAGTTTGGTGAGTACAGTTGCTGGAGCAAAACATCCTAATGTCTGGTAAGCTGGAGCTGGGGCAACTGCAAAGAAAGACACGGGAGAACGCTTGACTGAATACAGTGCCCCTTCTCTTGCTTATGGGATCTGGTTTGCTTAAACAGCACATAGCCAAAGGACTGCAGTGACTTAAATTGTCAGGATGCTACGTGCCCTTTCCTGCCATGGTGGAGGATAGCTTCTATTGGGTGCCATCCCTAAACAAGTTCTTACCTCATGGGTAAGAAAAGTTTCTTGAAACTTTCTTGAAACCAGACTGCAGTCTGGTCATAGGAGCCCTAGGAATAAAAGCTGTTGAGTCTGAATTTAAAGCAAAAGTTGCTTTTTCAGTTCGAACTTCTAGTGTCTCTTAGGACAGAGTTTAGCATTGTGCCAGCGCACAGACCATGCTGTCCATGCTTGGCTGGTGCTAGCTCGGATGCATTGGGTTTGTATGAAGGTACCCACAAGTTGTGTGTTCGCATATTAAGGACATGAGGCTATCTGAGCTGGTGTGTTGGCCAAAGAAACTGAAATGCCAAAATGTAGTCAGTATTACACAGGCTTCTAGCATTAAAAACAGAGCGCAGGCCTTTCATTTCAGTGTCTCCTGCAAGAGGGTTTCTAAGCGACAGCTGTGTAGTCCCTCCTCAGTTGACCCCACAACTCCTTTTGGGGCCTTGCTGCCCTGCCCTGCCAGCACCTGCAGCTCCCTAAATGCTGCCTTCCTCCTGCTGGTGAGGGGCTGTCTCCACTGCAACACGCAGCCTCCCTCTCCCACATCAGAGCGGAGTATCCATATCCTGCTGGTTATCCTGCTGTTCGGCTGTTCTGTGCCGCCGCAGCCCTCCTCTTTCCTTGCTGGCCTGGCTTCTTGTGATGGCTCTGCTTGTTGCTCCAGCACGGGCTCTGTGTGCCTGCTGCGTCCCCTCAGTGGACACCCTTCTTCAGGCTGATACCTTCTCTTTCTGTTGCAGGAAAGACACTAAGTGTCAAAGTCATGATGGACAACACTGGCCGCTCAAAGGGCTTTGGATTTGTCAACTTTGAGAAGCATGAGGAAGCCCAGAAGGCAAGAGGCTCCTTGCTTTGGAGAGTTGGTCGACAGCTCCTCTGCCTGGCTGTGCTGTCTCAGCAGACCAGTGCCCTGAGCTTGTCACCTGCTAAGATGCCACTGCCCACCAGTGTCCCAGGGTGGAAAGTTCACTGGCTTCTTGCTTGTCTGGGTATCAGTATTGGCAAGGGTGTCTGGATGGCCAGACCCTGCCTGGGCAAGTCCTCGCAGAGGGACGAGTTGCTGCTCTGCAAGAGCAAAGCTGTGGTGGGCCTGGGCCGTGGTGGTGGGTGAAGAGCAGGGCTGGGCCCAATGGCTTCCCTCTGTGCTCAGAGCCGTCTCCTCCGCTGACAGGCTGTGGCTGACATGAACGGGAAGGAGATCAACGGGCGGATGGTGTATGTGGGCCGAGCCCAGAAGCGGCTGGAGCGCCAGAGCGAGCTGAAACGGAAGTTCGAGCAGATCAAGCAGGAGAGAGTGAGCAGGTACCAGGTAAGGGGAGGAGAGCAGAGCTGCTCCATCCTGCAGGTTCCCGCCACAGATGTCTGCTGGGCATTGGTGAATATCTTCAGCTTTGAGACAGTTCAGGGCTGTCCCGAACAGATCTATGTGCTGGGTCATTTATGCAATAAAACAGACTAGTTGGTCTATAGGGAAGCAGTATCGGGAGGAGACCTCTAAACCCAGGATGATGTTGGCAGGCAAACAAGCAGGCCTTCTTTTTTTCCAGAAATTAAAATGTTACTCTGGAAATTAGGAGGCTTCCTGAGGTCCTGGAGCAATTTTATTGCAACAGTCTGAGCCCTATTCACTCAGTGCATCTCGCCTATTAGCAAAGCATGTGTGCAGTCCTGGCTCATCTTCTGCAAGTCAGTGATTCTCTGGAGAGGATGTACTTGTGGGTTGTCCCACCCTCAGGTTAAGCTGCTGAGGGTACATGCATCAGTTTCAAAAGCTGTTGTAAACTTTGGGAGCCTGCTGTACTTCTGGGAGGAACCTAAGCTGCTTTTCTGCCTGTTTGCAGGGGGTCAACTTGTATGTGAAGAACCTGGACGATGGAATAGACGACGAGAGGCTGAGGAAGGAGTTCTCTCCGTATGGCACCATCACCAGCGCGAAGGTGAGAGACCTGGGCTGTCGCTAGGGCTCCTGGGGATTCACTAGCCGTTGTGCTCAGCCCTTCGCGATGCCCTTTAAAAGGGATCAGGATTATCATCCTGCTGAGTTATAATCCCCCACTGATGGTTTGTACCCTGAGCCAAGTACAAAGGATCATGTGTCACTTGTATCCAACTCTGCCTTGAAGTTTATTAATTCACAGAGCCTTTGTAATTTTACTGAGTTATCCCAGCCCTGATGAATTGCAGGATATGGGACCTTAAAGTTGCATCATTCTGAATATTGCACAGCTTCTTGCATAGTTCAGGAGCAAGGTGACATATTTGTACAAATGGAAATGATCCCCAAGCCAGCTGGATCTGGGGAGGGCAGAGTTTACCTGGCTGACAGACTGGCATTTTGGTTTCTGGAACAGTGTAAAAGTGTCAGTCTTGCTACCGAAGTGCTTTTCCTGAAGGCTGTGCGTGTGGGTGCAGAGGAATGGTTTGGCTTTAAGGTCAAATACCTGTCAGCTGTGAGAAACACGTACTGTGTCTGGCCCTCAAGCAGGGTACGGTGCTGCATTGATCCATAACCCTTGCTCCGAAGGCATTAGGTGCTAGAGCATTGCTGGCCTGGGGGTCCGGCAAGGCTTTGGCACAGACCCCTGTGAAAGATCGCAGGTTGCAGATCTTGGGCTGGCCCAGGCTGAAACATCTTCGTTTTAGCAAATGAATGCGTTTCATCTGAACAAATTCTTCCCTCACCCTGGAGAAATCTCAGCAGAGCTGCAGCGCGCGCAGCCCCTGCCAGCCTCACACAGCCAGGCTCGGAGTGAGCTCCAGCCCAGCCCCGTGTCGAGCTGTCCCATCCTGCCTGTGGCAGATGCAATCGGGTGCCTGTCGCTCATGCCCCAGCTTGGAGGTCCTGCCGCCAGCCTGGCGCGGGAGAGCCTGGTGCCCTCTCGTGCTGCAGGCCGTGTGCCGCGCGTCCCCCCTGACCACTCTGTGACTCGCGGATGGCATGTGGTGATCTGTGCACTTAGTTGTGTTGTTCTAATCCAATTTTAGGTGATGACAGAGGGTGGACACAGCAAAGGGTTTGGGTTTGTATGTTTTTCCTCCCCAGAAGAGGCTACCAAAGCCGTGACGGAAATGAATGGACGGATCGTCAGCACTAAGCCTCTCTACGTTGCACTTGCTCAAAGAAAAGAAGAACGGAAAGCAATTCTCACTAACCAGTATATGCAGAGATTAGCCACCATGAGGGCCCTACCTGGCCCTCTCCTTGGCTCCTTCCAACCCCCGGCAGGGTACTTCCTACCCCCCATCCCTCAGGTGAGTCCCTTCTCGCATTCCCAAATGACAGCCTCAGCACGGGCAGCCTCAGCCCTGGCAAATTTGGGTGCCCATGCTGGAGGTGGTGGGCTTGGGCAGAACAGGGTACCCGCACACTGCTCTGAAGTATAACCGTTCCCCATTAGAATTATCCTGGTCCCCTGATGGAGATGTAGGTCCAGTGTCCTCATCTCACCTGGCCTCCTTGATTAACTGACAGCTTCTGGTGTGCCCTGTGCTGCACAGGCTAGTCGCAGGCCAAGTCACGTATGCCATTTTGCACAGGCGTGGAGTGCATGTTGGCTTGGCACAGTCCCAGGCTTTGGAGTAAGCGGCCGGACTTCCAGAAAGGCTGGTGGTTTGTGGGTGGTCTGGGCAATGGTCTGGGCATTTAGTAGCCCACTGCCTGCTTATCATAGGAGGGTGCAGAGAAGTGTGGTAGAAGGGTAGGAGCGTGGGGAAGAAGAGTCCCTAATGAAATTGAGGGAAGGAGAAGGATTATAGAGGTACAAAAGCACACGGGGAGGAGATAAATGGAATCACTGGAGGGAATGAATCCAGGCAGCAGGACTGGAAGCGGATCTTTAAAACACTCCAGCACACTGTAGAGCATGGTCTCGGCTTGCCTGTCTACGTGCGCTGGCTGCTGAGACACTCTGCATTAGATCTGACTTGCCTCTGCTCACAAGTCACCTTGGATAATGTGTTCTCCTTTCATAGCCACAAACCAGAGCTACTTTCTACAGTCCCAGCCCAGTTGTCCCAGTCCGCCCTGCCACTCGTTGGAGTGCGCAGCCCTCCAGGCCTCCTAGTGAGTGAGTCTGTCTCTCCCTGGGTGTGTAGAGCAGAGCTACTCCAGTCTGGTTTCTCTCTGGTTCTCTGGTGCTGGGCTAGTTTAGGGATTGAGGTCTCTAAAAACGGCACAAAATGTGTACCTGTGGGAAACCATTGCCTGGAGAACTGTCAGGTGTCTTGGTGCATGGTCACTGGTGACAGGCATGGGGAGGAAGAGCAGTTTGGGTTGACCCCAGAGACAAGGCAGTCCCACACTTTCCCCAGCCAGTAGATGCTTCCCAGCACGTTTCCTTCCATGCCTCCGCCACAGCAAGCTTTGTTAACTGTGCTCCATCTCTACAGCAGCGTATCCTGCAGCTACCCCGATCCTGAGGGCTGCTGCACCACCCCGGCGCCTGCTGTCCAACATCAGCACCATGAGACAGGCATCCACCCAAGTGCCTCGCGTGCCCCCCCAGGCCCAGAGAGTGGGTGAGTGGAGGAAGGACCTGGCTTGGACTTCGCCATAGCGGATGCATGTTGGCAAGGGTGTTTGCTACAAGCTTGTGTCCGCCTCTGAAGATGGATCGGTTTGTGTGATTGATCGTGGAGGAGTCCAGATGGTGCACTCTGTCATGGGACTGGAGCAGTGGAGCAGTGTCTGTAGTAAATGTGTGCAACTTTGGGGGAAGGTTGTGGTCTTGCAGGTAATGGAGCAGGTCTATGATAAGTAGACTGGTCTTGTTTGATGCTTCTCCTTACGTGCATTGATTAAAGATGATGGTGTAGCCATGGTGGCTTAGACAGTGCTCAGACTAAGGTTGATGCTTCTCCTTACGTGCATTCATTAAAGATGATGGTGTAGCCATGGTGGCTTAGACAGTGCTCAGACTAAGGTTGAGAGAGACAAACTGTGAAAAGACCTCCTGGACTAAAGCAAAGGCTCTTAGCTGCTCTAGCTGAACAGCTGCCAAGGTTGTGAGACTCCAATAAAGCATGTTCATGTTAGAGGTGTTTGGGGCTATGGTCTGAAAAACAGATCTTGCTGACATCTCCCCTGTGCCTTGCTTTGGTGCAGCTGTCCCTGTGTGACCAAGGCACCAAACCAGGAGTGTCCTGTCCATCCTGCCAGCAAGATGTGGCTGTGCTTTCTGCAGGCCCCGGGAGGGGATGTTGACTGAGTTGCTTGAGTGGATACTACATGCAAGACAAGTATACCTTACCCTGAGACCCACAGAAGAACTTCAGTCCCTTGTCTGTCCCATTACTTTTCTGCTGTTCATGTTAGCCTGAGTGACAAGGAGGCTTGCTGAGCCGTGTAGGCCCAGATTGGAGGATGTGTGCAAGTAGGTCACTGCTCTTCCCATCTCCTCTGCAGGCAGGATTTGAGGAGAGGCATAAATAGTGTGGGGTGGAGGCCATGCACATGGTGAGCAGGTAAAAGCCTGAGGTCCCCTGAAAGGTGGGACCATCTGGTAGGACTGCACATCTACTAACAGCCCTCCCATCTTTGTGCGATTTTAGCCCAGCTTCTCTTTTTGGCTTTGACCCTTTTATTGTTGAAGCAGGCAGGGCGGGTACCAGAGAGGGTTTTCTCCTGCCAGGGTCCCTGCAGCCGAGGTGCTGCCAGAGGGAGGGCGATGGGGCTTCCCCTGGTGACTTGGGCACTGCCTGGTTGCAGACTGCGCTGCTTCCCTTGGGAGCTGGGTGGTTTTGTTGCTGTCTTAGATTGAATGTTGCCTGCTGATGTCCCCGATCGTTCCTTCATCTCTCCTTTTGCACCTGTTGCCCCTGTGTTTTTTTTATTTTATTTTTTTCTTTTAACTTCATATCCCCGCGCAAGGAAAGCGAGACTGGGCTGGCAGCAGGGAGAACAGGAGCATTTAGCTGTTGCATCTCAGTCCTCCGTGGGGCACTGGCTTGTTCTTTGGCTGCTGAAGTAGACGGGTGTTTTTCTAGGCAAGATGACAAGGCATAGGTGCCTTTGCCAGCTCTCTCTACTCAAAAGCAAGCAACCCCCAGGATCCAGCGGGCAGGACAGTTCCCCACTTGCCCTGAGGGAGCAGCTTCTGGGCCACTTGGAGCCCCAGCAGGGAGCTTTAGGCCATCTTGCTGAGCGTGTTGCCCTCGTGGCTTTGGCCTGCTAAGTCTTGGTGCAGATGTGTATTTAACTGACCCTTCCTTACGAATGCTCCTGTCTGCATTGCAGCCAACATAGGGACCCAGACAGTCAGTGCTCGAGTGCCCTCCTCGCCCACCCTGCCGCGGGGCGCGCAGCAGTACAAGTACTCCTCGGCCGTGAGGAACATCCAGCCGATGGGGAACGTGACGTCCATGTCAGCTCAGCAGGTAACGGCTTCACGGGCTTTGCCTTAGGTGTAGCTGTCCCCGGAGAGAAATGCTGGCCCCACTCAGGTGAGCGGGATAGACTTCAACCTCCGCCTTGGCCCTAGGGACCCTGCAGCTCTGTTTATCATCGGTGCCATGGGGACTTTCCCCGGGGGCTGCCTGCTTAGCTAGGCTTAAAGATCCAGGTCCTGTAGCTGTGTTGCCATGATGCTTGGCTCCAGCTTTCAGGAAAGCTGGAGTCTGGATACAGAAAGGCAGTGGCAGAGCCTGCATCAGCAGCTCTGAGAGGCAAAATGCCCCATTGCATGTGGGGCCCAGCACCGTTCCTGCAGAGAGCTAGATGCTAGGATAACGCAGCAGCTCTGTCCTGCCTTCCTCTGCCTTTCTGCAATAGATCTCTGCAGCCCTTGTTGCATAGTAACCCCAGTGCATGCCAGCTGGCTTGCACATCGTTTCCAGCCTTTCTGACTGCTGCTGTTCTCCATGGCTTTTATCCAGGTCGGAGAGCCTGCTGTGCACGTTCAGGGGCAGGAGCCACTGACAGCGTCCATGCTTGCAGCAGCCCCTCCTCAGGAGCAGAAGCAAATGATAGGTGGGTGCTGCTGCGCTGCTGGAGGGGGCCCTGGAGTACATCCAGCTGCCTGAGTGGGGCTGTGCATGGCAGGCCTGCGGGACACAGACTTGCAGGCATCAGGGAAAACTGAGCTGCTAGGAGAGGCTGTAAGCCTTTGTAGGACTGCTCTGATACTGTACTGCATTTAAAATCCAGGCTATGAAGGGGGATTTGGGAAAAAGCCAAACAGCTCCCCAGCGGTATTAGCCACCTGGCAGCAAGAACAGTGTCTGCCAAGCTCTGCAGCAGAGGCAGAGCTTTATTCTGCCGGTGGTGCCAGGTGACACAGGAGTATTTGAGATTCTTTGAAACTCTGAGCCATGCTGCATTGCTGCTGTCAGGAGCAGACGAATGGCTTGGTCACGCAGGTGCGGGTCAGCTCGGCTGCCTGTGCCCGATGGAGGCCTCTGCAGCAGTCCTTGGGCTCTGGGTGGTGGCTGCCTTCCTGCTGACGGAGCAGCTGGTGTCTGCGGCGTGGGAGCTGGAGCACTCCCATTGCTGCAGGGAGGTTTCCTTGCTGTCTGTCTTCCTTGGGCACTTGCCCAGGCAAAAAAACATAGCAGGTCATGAACCGGTTCTTCTCTCCCTGGGAAGAAACTGCTCCTGCCAAAATAGGCCCCCTCACGTGCATCCTGGCAGGCAGGCAGGCATGGGCTCCACTCCCACGACAAGCGCCTGCTGCTGTCCGCTTTTACCCAGCAGCTTCCACCTTTGCGGACGCTCTCTGCACCAGGCAAGCTTGAAACACTGGCCGCCTCTGCCCAGGAGAGGCCTGGGAACAGCAGTTTTGTGGGGAAGGAGGAGGCATGTGCTATACTATGCCGGGACACCTTGGCCCTGTGCAAAGCTGCATGTGGTAGGAATCCTGCAGTGACACAACCTGCCTGCTGGAGGCTGAGCTTGCAGGGAGGAGGGCAGTTTGCACGGTCCCTGCCTAGTCCAAGCTGCTGCCTTTCCTCCTCTGCACCCATTTCCTAATATAAATTCCTTTCTCATAAGCATGACCAGTACGTAGGGCTACCTCTCCCACTTGTAAGGGGGTGTATCAGTGGGGCTGGATGCTTTTTGCCTACGAACAGTGCTGCTACAACATGCTGCAGTAAGTTTGCTTGTGAGTTGTGGTTTTTCCCATTCTAAGTTGAAAGGACAGAGCTGGAGTGCTACTGGGAGGGCAGGAGGGCTTGTGTTGGGTTTGGAACTGCTGGACAGCACTTGCGTAGCTACGCTCACTGATGTCCTTGCTGGTGTTTGGAGCAGGTGAGCGCCTCTACCCTCTGATCCACGCGATGCATGCCTCGCTGGCCGGCAAGATCACCGGGATGCTGCTGGAGATAGACAACTCTGAGCTGCTGCTTCTGCTGGAGTCCCCAGATTCCCTGCGCTCCAAGGTAGGAGGCGCTTGGCACCTGAACAAATCACGTCCCAAAGGACGAAGCGGTGCTGTGAGCAGTAAAGAGTGGCTGGGCCAAGGATGTTCATGTCCGTAAAAGGACAGCTACTTGCTCTTTCTAAAGCAAAAGATGAAGAGCAATAATGAACCCAGGTTGATGGCACCACGTGTAAGGGTGCCTGCCCTTCTCCAGCAAAAGGAGACGCTTGGAGCAGCCCTCCGAAAGCCTGGGCCTAGCTCTGAGAGTGGTTGGGAGGTGGGTAGGAATTGAGAGAGGAAGGGTGGGGTGAGCATTGCTTCTTAGATTGAGATAGAGATGCTCTTCTTCCTGAGGAAGAAGACAGGTGAATGCTGCCTCTTTGCAGCATTTCTTCTGTTTACTTCCTATTCCTGGGGAAGAGTTAGCTTCTGGTTCCCATCAAAACATTCACTGTCAATTGATTGCATGTTCTTGTTGCTTCTTGAAGGCAGAATTCACTTTCACCCTTTTGTTGTCATTTTTCAGAAGAGCCTGGGCTTTGCTGGGTGGTGTCAGGCAGCTTCATCTATTAAGAGTTTAATTTCTTTCTGGCTGCTTCCTAGTTCTATAGAAAAAGGAGAAATGCCCCGGCATTTCCTTAGGGAGGAAATGGAAAAGGTCTGTGGGCTAATCCTTCTCCTGGTAGAAGGGGGGGAAAGGCCTGGCAGTTTAGGTAAGTTCCCCACCTCTTGGAAGTGGGGTTTGTGTGAAGGCCACAGCGGGAACCTGCAATGTTGCATTTCTTGTGCAGTGCACCCCTGATGTTAGAGCAGCTAAACTTATTCTCCCAACTTATGCTCTGCTCTGTTAGATCGAGGAAGCTGTTGCTGTTCTCCAAGCACACCAGGCTACTGAGACGTCACACAAGAGCAGCGCTGCAGCGTTCCTGCAGTGACTCGTGGTAGGTGTGGGGAGCCGTACGGGAGCTGCCGTGTGCTCAGGGTGCCTGGTTGCTGGCTCTGGGTTTTGTGTCCAGACCAAGTAAGGCTTGAAGAGCAATATAAGTATTTTTGGCTGTAATATTCCACTTCTTAAGTCATTTAATTAATTCACCCTTCATTTTCCATAATTGTACTGCAAAGACATAGTTCTATAGGAGTTTTTTTTTTCCTTATGTAGACAAGCTGTGAAGCCAGGAAGCAACATAAGGAAAGGATATTGCTTTTCTGTAGGTCTAGTGGGGACTGACATAACTTCTTCTGGGATTTCCCTGTGTTGCTGCAGAATCTTGTCAGTCGGTATCACTGTAAAGGTTGGAGCTCCTCTGTGCGGACTGAATCTGTCCCTCCAGCAGAAGAGTCAGCTCTCCTGATCAATAACAGGCAATTCAAACTTGCTTGCCCCTCTTGAAGATGACATGTTCTTGGTTTGTGATCACAAGGGAACTGTGTTAATCCAAGCGCAGAGCTGACCTGTGAACTTCTGTCTGGGTTAGATTGTTGCTCTAACAGTTGAAAATTGCTTATGTGGGTTCTCTGTGTGTGTGTTTTTTTTTGTGTAGACTTGAGGATTGAGAGAGCCTTGAACACTGCCTTCAAAGGAGAACAGCAGCAGCCTCACCATGTTTGTTGGAATGATGTCCACACTGTTACCCCGGTTTGTCTTCAATGCCCCATCCTATTTTCTTCTGTGTGTGCATTATAAACCTTGCAGAATTGCTCCCTCCCTATGGAAGAATTATGCCTCTGTAAGAACCCCCGAGTTAGTTCTCCTCTTGCCACTGAAAGTAGTCTATGAAATGTAATGTGGAACCCAGCCTGGTTCAGTTGTCCAGGAAATGACAAGTGCTGATGAGTCATCATTTTTAGTGAATTTATTGGGTTCTGTAATTTTATTTGTTCCTGTAGCTGACACTAATAAAGAACTGATACTTCCACCCCCGATGTGTATGGCTCGGTTTCCTTTGCAGAAGACAACTGCTTTGTCTCTGTGTCGTGCAGGTGGAGAGATGAGCTTATGGCAGGCTGCTGCCGTGGCGGTGTCTGGAGTCTGTAACGGTGGCTGGGCTGCAGTCCTGAGAGCTGGCTAGGTGGTGGGAAATGATATGTAGGATTAAATGAACAAGTCACCAAACTAACAGGTTCTCCCAATTTCCTTTAAAAGGCATCATCTTTATGTGGTTTTCTTTTGTAATAGACCTTTTATGCCTGCAGGAGTGTTGAGACCAAGTATCTTCTGGTCACCACACTGTGTGTGTGTGCCTGGGGGGCTCTCTGGTGCGCAAGACCAAGTTTGAGTCTTATTCTGGAGCAGCTGTAAATCAAAAGTTGTTTCTCTTGTGAGTGTTCCCTAACTAGTCACTTCATGAAGTCACTGATGGGCCTCAGTGTTAACTGCATCGCATCCCACTGTGATGTTCTCTGATCACAGGAAGTAGCAAAGATGTTATTACTGTTTTCTGCACTCTCAGTCTCTCCCAGAGCCTGTCACTGTTGTCACCCTGGCCTTAATGCTATGCTCTTCCTATTTAGGAATGGAATTTCAGTCCCTAGAGGTTCCTTGGTACTTGATACTGGTAACATATTGACCTTATTTGACTGCTTCCTTAGCTTATATCTCCACCGGCACAACCTACCTTCTTTCTGTTCAACTTGTGTACCGGTGTTGCTGTCTCACTTGCTCTTCCTTCTGTGCTGTACTCTCACTCCAACTTGCTTCTGATTCATTCCTCCTACCTCTTGCTTTCCTTCCAGCATTTTTAACAGAAGCACACATTTGTTCTTGCATTGTGTATGTTCTGGGACTCCTTCTTGGGGCTGTTCTGCATTTTTTTTTCTTCATTTTTGCCAAATCCTGCTCTGACCTCCTTATAAAATATTTCCTTTCTTCATAAAGGATGCCTCAGCCTGAACTGTGCACTGTTTAGATATCTGCTTACAAACTAGTTAAGATACAGGACCTTGCTCCTAGTTATTTTTCCCAGACTGTAACTGGCTGGAAATTTCTGTGCTTGGTCTCTGGAAGAAAAAAGTGTAATTGGGTATGAGTAATGCATCAGAAGAGCTGGAACAGAATTGTACAGGCAAACTTCATTCTGCTGTTTCCTAGGGTGAGTCTGCAACTCTTCCCCCCCCACCCAGATATAACAGACCAGTCCAGATGTGCCTCTGCCACTACCTACAGTGCTAGATGTCTTGGCTCAGGAAGCCTGAGCAGAGCAGGGGCCAGGGAAGACACAGCAACTGGAATGGTCTAAGAAAGGACACGAACAGATACCTGGCTCTTTAAAATATAAGAAAAGGTAAAGTGGGAGCTTGACTCCTGATGGTGTGAGACCAGGAGGGCACTGGAAAGCTTTGGAGTAGCTTTGTGGTTTTAACTCCTCCTCAGGGAAGTCTGAGGCTTCAGCAAGTCTGGGCAGGAGCAGCAATGCAAACGTTAAGTCTGGAGCGTCTAGTTTGGAATAGCTGCTGTGGACTTGGGAGAGATGAAGGTGCACTCCTGGGGTAAGCACTCTCCAACTGCCCCTGTGCAGAGCAATACCTCTACGGGCGTGGGGAGTGTCCTGCACAGACAGCAGTGCCATTGCTGGAACAGAAGGGAGGATGGGAGCAGAAGTGACCCCTGGCTTGTACTGTATCTTGTTACTATACTTGAGCTGCATCTACCTGTTGGTGTTACCCTTCCCTGGGAAAGGTTTAGAGATAAGACAGAAAAAAGCATTGCTGTGCTTAAAGGAAAAGATGTCATTATGAAGTGTATCTGCCAGTCCTGATAACAGCTGGCCTTTTAACAGGCCTGCTGGTGACTAATTGAAGAGTCACTCTTTCTCCTGTATTCTGAGACCTTCCTTTGCTTATCTGTATACTGCTGACCTGTTCTCCCCAACCCCGAAATCCATCACACTTATTTTGTTAGTATCTTGGGGAAATGCTGGTTGCAGGATCAATGGAGCTTACAGAACTGCAAGTAGAGTGACTGAAGCAATTTGTGTCCCTCTGGGAGATGCTGTTTCAGGCCCTGGCACATCACAGAAGATAGAGTACAGCCCTGGGACCTACAAAAAGCTACTTAGTGTCAGGGTAAAATAAGAATTCTGTCTTATAAGTGTCACTTTAATGGCATTGGAGTGGTGCCTGCTTTCTAAATGGAGTAGCTGCCAGGAACACTGACTGCTAGCAGAAGTGGGTAAGGTGGAAAATACAGATAATTAGACCATGATGTGAGAGACAGGAGCTAGCCCATAGTCTTGACTGTAAGCAGTCAGTTCAGGTTGTGTTGTCCAGAAGCTTTAGTTCTGAGCTATAAGAATTTCCCTTTTATACTAGTTAAAGCACTATATCCATGCCCAGCGTGCAAGGCTGAGAGATGGCTGAGATCCTGTTGTCACTGTCTGACAACTGTCTTTCAAGGAGGGGGACTGTAGAGCAGTGCTCTCACACTCCTCTGACAAAATGGGGACAGTATGAAACATTCCAAGTACAAAATGCAGCTGTAGAGTGAAAATAAACATGACTTTAATGTAAACTGGTTTTAACAGGCCTTAGAATAACTCTAAATATTTCTTAATCTACCACTTTAAATCAGTGCCATCAATACCATATAAAGAAAAAAAAAAAAACCCCAAACGCTATAAACATGCATGGAAGTAATAAGCCAGGCCTTAGGTGGGATGTAACCGCATTCCCTCCTCTTTTTAACACCCTCAGTAGCAAATGATCCAAAAAGGCACAGACAAGCTCAAGTTTCAAAAAAGCTGTAAAATCCCAAAGCAGCTAGAATTTGAAAGAAATAGTGCACAGTGTAACAAGGCAGGTTTAACTTTTGGGGGATTTTTAAGTGTGCAGAATAATTAAAAATAGAGGAAAGCTGCTACTGCAGACTTCTGCCCAGTAACACTAAGAAGCAGAAGCTCAGATAAGGGCCTGTAGGCATCAGCTGGGAGAAGGAACATGCTAGGTACTGGGCAAGTAGCCCGGACTCTGTATTAAGAATGGTGCACAGTGCTATGGCAACTGCAATTGATGTTCCTGCAGCAGTTCTCCAGCTACCTTATTTAAGTAACAGAAAGCAGCACAAATTCAGGAAAACTATAGCTCTTGCTTCCCTCTGTCACCTGAATAAGGACTAACAAAACTCAGTTTGTAGCTCTTCAAGAAGAGAACAGCCACTTCACCCACATCCCAGCCTACATGGAAAGAGTCCCTGAAGCCAGTCTTTACAGGCAAGTTGACTTCAGGGGGAATTCCCTTCAGCTAGGTAAGTCAACCTTTTAATGCCTCTCAGAGAGGGGCATTAAAACTCTGAATAATCTTAGAGGGAAATAATCGTGTGATGCAGACTGTGTGTCTTGACATTCATTGTGCTGGCACAGAACCCGTTACATCTCAGCAGCAGTGGAAGATGATAGATTTCAGTACTGATCCTGCATTAAGATTGGTCCCTGTAACAGTATCAGAAGGGAAAACTTTTCTTTTGCAGTAGAAAACAAAGCTTTTCTTGTTGCTTGATTGCTCTAAGCTCTGTTCAGTTCTTGTAGTAGCCTCAGTGCAGCTGTGTTCTTTGGTTCAGTTTTCAGCAAGCTGTTGATATCAGCAATACTTGACTTGTAATCCTAAAAGCAGAGTAATTTGTAAGCGTTAGCATATTGAAGATGTAGTCTAAGGCTACTGCTGCAGAACTCATATCTACAACACAACTGGGCTTGTGACTCCCTACATAACTTGCTTAAGCACAAACATCAATGTAGCTGTTCTAAAACATGTTTAAATTAAGGCTGAGAAGGCAATTTCATCCCTCAGAAGCAAGTTCTGAGTGCAACGCTAATACAATCAATCTTCTAATACTGCCTAAAGAATTTCTTACCAGACATTACAAGATAAAGCTCAACACAACACCTAGCTGCTTCCAGCATTTCAAGAAACAGGACCTGATGCTGAGAAACTTGGGAGACCCAAACAGTAAGTACTGATGTGAAGGAAAATTCCCCCTCACTACATCCAGCTGTCAGCTACCTGATGGCAAATGTTGCCTAGCAGAGAGACAAGTTCTAAAGGGCATCTCTGGCCATGATCGTGGGTGAGACATTGTTTTGACCATGTATGAACCGGCTCCTATTCCTAGCTTAAAACTGATCCCAAACTCCTGACTTACCTTCAGTTCTTTAAGTGCTTGAGCACGTCTGTAGAATGCCTTAACATTATTAGGCTCTAACCTCAGGGCTTCTGTGCAGTCCTGTACTGCTTCCTTGTATTGCTTCAGAGTAAGGTAACACAGAGCTCTGCAATACAGATACCTGGTTAGAAACCTTTGGCTCACAGGGGCACCCTACAATAATCCCTGCTTTGATTACAGTGCCCCAAACTCATCTTAAGAGGGACTTAGGTATAATCCCTACCCAGTCAGTATAAGAGCTAACAGGATTTGTGGGGGTTTTTTTGTTGTTTTTTTTAAATCAGGGTTCAAAGCAGCATCTACTGCTGCAAAATATATAGTAGTTCTTATCCAACTCCTGGCACAGCACAAAGCTGGACTCAAAAACATTCTTTATCCTGGGAACGGTGTACTACAGGAATCTTGCTTCTTGAGCTCAACGCTTTTTTTCAGTTAAAAAGTGAAAAAAGAAACAGTTTTTCAGTCTGCAAAAAATACTTCAAGAATATTTTAGTGACTGACAGCCTGCACTTTAAGGATGCAATTTTCTAGCTATATCAGTCCAGAATATGCTCTGCTTACTGCAGTTGCCTTAAGTATGCCAGAAGTACTTTGTCTATTCAAAATAACAAAGTCCTGGCAGATATGCATGGGGGGTGGGGGGAGGGGGGAGACACAAAACAAAACCCTTAGCAACCCTAAGCTGAGTGTCTCTGACAAGCGAGTGTTGTAGCGTGACAGTCTCCCAGCATTTTTATGGCATCTGATCAAAGAGAAATGTTGATATGAGCTAAAGGGAAGACTGCACTTAGAGGAACATGCATTTTTCTTATTCATTTGTCTGGGAGCAGACATCAGACAGCTTTGTCAGAAATACCACAATGGCTTTTATATAAAGGGCCAAGAAGTACTTAGCAAAGAGCTGTTCTAGTAGTACCTGTTGGTGTAAGTTGCACATTCCTGTTTGAGCTTTAAACTCTCACTGTACTTCTCAATTGCTTTTTTATGGTTTCCCTTCTTCACAAGTTCATTTCCTTCTTCCTTCAGAGTTCGAGCTCTCCCAGTGCTAGCAGCAGTCTGGTCTGGAAACAGTGTGAAAGAATACAGCACATTATAAAACTGAGAAGAGCTGAGCAGCCTTTTGGAAAGCAAATATACTTATACCAGAGTTGATTCTGGATCCTTTAATCTCTCTGTGCCTCAACCAAAAAGGCTGTGGCAGAACCAGGAACCAAGTCCAGGTTTCTCCAGGCCTCAACCACAGCTGTAGACATGCCAAGCCGGTATGGCAGCTGTCTTGTTCTTCATCACCTCTCTCTGTGCTCCAGCGCTGTGTGCACAGTCCAAGTGATGTGCTCTCACCTGCTTTTCCCAGAGGCACAGTTTCACAAGGACTGGTCAGGCCTCCTGCAGAAGGAACGCTCCACCTCGTCTGGGCAGAAATGGGGACTGTGGGGATTGGTGGGAGCTTCTCGCGCCAGTTCACACCATCCTTCTCCAGGACTTTGGTCATTCTGGAAGAGACAGCTAGGCCACTACTGTGTCTGTTGGTAGAATGGGCCATGCAGTGGCCAGTGGGGAGCTCAGCTTTTTAACCTGCCTCATGTATTGAGGACAGCATCTCTCCACTAACCTCTTTGCATACATCTAAACTAATCTTCTGTCAATGAGATATTAATAAAAGGAGCTTCTCTACCTCAGTGAGGCCAAAAATATCCTAGGATGAGGGCTGGGATGGTCAGGGCTCAGCTGAGCAGAACAGACACGTGTGTGTCATTTCTCAGACTGGCAAATAACAGTGAAGCAGACAGCTCCAGGAAAAGAAAATGGACTTGGCAGCCCATCAGCCCTGCCTGCACAGGGAGGCCTAATGGATAGGATACTGGGGCTTGTAGTTGTTTAAACAGGCATTGGGCAAAGCAAAAACAGTTACAGGGAATTCATTCCGAGCCCTAAACAATGGACCAGGAGCTTGAAAGGAATTAAGTACAATAAAGACATTAGCACATATCACCACACGCAGGAAGCATGACCAAGCCTGAACTTTGCACAAAGCATCAAAGACTTCAGTTATTTTAGTGTGCTCAGGACCCAGCTTGCTCCTGACATCACTGCAGAACAGGGAGAATCAGAAGCAGCTAACTGAACTGCTGTATTCTCAAGGCCTTCCGCCAGAGTGTGCAGTATAGCATTCAGCATTACCTGTTGACTCCATCGTGTGCAGACTGTATGGTGCAGTCGATCTGTAGCACAGTCTTGTAGTCAACGTAGGCCAGCTGGTACCTCTCCAGAGCCTCATAGGCTGCTGCCCGCCTGAGGAGGGGTTTGATTCCAAAAGGGACCAGTTCAAGTGCACTGTGCCCGAGGGGAGAAGCAACACAGGCCTATGAGCCACCCAAACTGCATTCACCAGAGAGGCAGCTTTGGAAAGTCAGGTATCCCCACGTGGGAACTACAGACCTCCGTGTCTTGGGAACCACCTTCTCACAGGCCCAGTCTTGCAAGTACAGAATGGTGAGGTCAGAATGTTTTTTTCATTTCAAATGATATTGTACTGTGAGAATTGATCCTGAAGCAGTGAACTTTTTCCTTCCTGTCTCATTTCCAACATTAATGTAATTACTGGTGACAAGGAGGAAAAAAAACAAATTCCCTCTTCCTGTATAGCAATCATAAATGAAGGCCTGCTTTGGGGGCTATTCTTAAAAACTTAACTTGCATATCAAAGACAAATGGCATTTATTCTACTCCAAACAGACATACTTCAAAATTCCCTCTAGACTTTTTTGAAATGCAATCTTGGTAGGGCTGCACCAGAATCTCCCTCCTATTAACTACAGATAGCTGTTCAGATTTTAAGTCAGCAATCTCCTCTTCACCACTAGCAAATTCTGGCATTTATCCCAAAGGGTAGTCATATCCAGTTCCTGTTTTCAGCACAAGGCTAGGGTTACAAGCAGCATAAGCTGTTTCCAGTTCTGCTGTCCTTCTCATAACCTGTCTCAGACTTGGTATTCTCTGAAGAGCAAGTCATACAGTTAATTATACAGTGCCATTTTCTAATGTGAGTGCCTTGCTATAGATCTGTTTTGGAAAGAGTCACTGGAAACAACAGGCAACCTGAGCTGCCTAGTGCAACCTCCTGTGAAACACCAAGCCAGGTTTAGCACTCGGTTGCACCCACGAAGTCACTCCAGATTTACAGCAGAAGTGCTGGGGACACCATCAGCCCCTGCTTGCTCGCGATAGTGGGACAACAGACAGAAAGCAATGAATACTGAAGCAACGTGTGAGAAGAAGGACCGCTGGCACCCCCCGAGGGGGAACGTATCTGCTCCTATCCTTTCTCACTCAAGGGGCTGCAAGTCCCGAGGACTACTCCGATCAACAGGAGAAAGCGGGGACACGGCCGCACGGCCACTGCTGCTTCCAGGGGTGAGCGAGGGGAGGGCAGATGGGGCAGCCCCGCCACACCGCCCGCTCCCCCAGCCCCTGCCACTGCCCTTACCCGGGGTGGGGGGGTAAGGGGGGAGAACAGCATCAGGCTCCAGGCAGCACAGCCCCCCCCCAGGGGCCCTGCTCACCCCCAACCTCACCACCCTCCCCTCAGAGCTCCCCCCGGGCCTCCCCGACCCCCCCCAGCTCACCACCCTCCCCTCAGTGCCTCCCAGACCCCCCCCCCAGCCTCACCATCCTCTCCTCAGTATTTCCCTCGCAGGGCCTCCCCACCATACCCTCAGAGCCCCCCCACCAGGAACTCCCCGACCCCCCCCACTCACCGCTCTCCCTTCAGTGCCTCTCTGACCCCCCCAGCCTCACCACCCTCCCCCCAGGGCCTCCCCAATTCCCCCTCCCCAGCCTCACCACCCTCCCCACAGGGCCTCCCCAATTCCCCCCCCCCAGCCTCACCACCCTCCCCACAGGGCCTCCCCAATTCCCCCCCCCAGCCTCACCACCCTCCCCACAGGGCCTCCCCAATTCCCCCCCCCAGCCTCACCACCCTTCCCTCAGGGCCTCCCCAATTCCCCCCCCCCAGCCTCACCACCCTCCCCTCAGGGCCTCCCCAATTCCCCCCCCCAGCCTCACCACCCTCCCCACAGGGCCTCCCCAATTCCCCCCCCCAGCCTCACCACCCTTCCCTCAGGGCCTCCCCAATTCCCCCCCCCCAGCCTCACCACCCTCCCCCCAGGGCCTCCCCAATTCCCCCCCCCAGCCTCACCACCCTCCCCCACAGGGCCTCCCCAATTCCCCCCCCCCAGCCTCACCACCCTCCCCACAGGGCCTCCCCAATTCCCCCCCCCAGCCTCACCACCCTCCCCACAGGGCCTCCCCAATTCCCCCCCCCCAGCCTCACCACCCTTCCCTCAGGGCCTCCCCGATCCACCCGCCCCCAGCCTCACCATCCTCTCCTCAATATCCCCCCCAGGGCCTCCCCGACCCCCCCAGCTTCACCGCCCTCCCCTCAAAGGTCTCCCTGACCACCCCCCCCGGCCTCCCCTCAGAGCCCCCCTCCCCCCCGGGCCTCCCCGACCCCCGCAGCCTCCCCGCCCGCCCCTCAGAGCCCCCCCGGGCCGCCCCGCCGCCGCGTACCGCGAGCAGTCGCTCACGCAGAGGCCGCAGGCGCCGTCCTTGAGGTGGCAGGCGGCGCGGTTGGCGAGCAGCACGCTCCTCTCCGCGGCGGCGGCCTCCCCTGCGGGCGGCACACAAGCGGCAGGGGCTCAGGCGGGGCGGCGGCAGCGGGCCCCCCATCGATCCCCCCGGCCGGGACGCGCCGTACCTGCGGCCTCCAGCAGCGCCAGCGCCCGGCTGTAGAGCCCGGCGGCCAGCCCGTACTGCCCGCGCCGGAACTCCTCGTTGCCGGCCCGGCGCAGCGCGCTCACGCTGGGCGCCGCTTCCATGGCGCCGCCCGCGCCCGCCGCTCCGCGCAGGCGCCGCCCGGCTCGGGGGCGGGGCCTCGCCTCGCCCCGCCCCTTCCCGCGCCGCCGGGGCCGGGGCCGGGGGGCGGGGCCGCGGGGCCCTTCCCGCCGGTTTCCGGCGGCGGGCGGAAGCGGCGCGGCGCGGCGCGGCTGGCGGGCGGGCTGTCATGGAGCTCTGAGCGTCCGCGCCGCCGGCCCGCAGCGCCATGGAGACGGTGCAGCTGCGCAACCCGCGCCGGTAAGCGTGTTAGCGCGGCCTCTCCGTGGCGCTCGGTAGCGCGCGGGGCTGGCGTGGCCCGCGGCTGGGCTGAAGGGGGTCGGCGGCGCCGTGCTCCCGCTCCCCCGGCGCGGCGCGGTCCGGCGGGGCTGGGAGGCTCCGGGCCGCCTTGTGGCGCCGTGGGCCCCCCGCGGGCCCTTCCCCGTGACGGGAGCGCGCCCGGGCTGCGGAGGCCCGATGAGACTGAAATACAGAAACTGAAATATCGCTGGCCGCGGCGAGGGCGAAGGGCCAGCGCCGCTCCCGTTACCGTGCCCGGGGGCCGTGCTGTCGCGTGCCGATATGACAACGCGCCGCCACGTAATTGACTCCTTCCTCTCTCGCTTGTTTCCCTGGGTAGTCAGAGCCGGGGCTTCGTGCAGGTGCGGCAGCCGCCCGGTGCCCCGCGTCCCGCCTGCGCCCGGGTCCGGCCGGCGGCTCGGCGGTGTCCCGGGAGCGGAGCTGTGGGCCGCCTGCCTTTGAGTCCAGCGTGCAGCCGAGTAGCTCCGCAGAGGGGTGATTTGGGGACCCGTCAGCGGTTTGGATGAAGTTTCGGTCTGTCAAACGCTATCGGCGGCGTGCAGCTGCGTCGGAGGGCGCGCCTCAGCGGCGAACAAAGGAAGCTGCCCGCTCTCTTCTCGCTGCCAGCGATAGCGGTCGTTTCTGTCAACCAGCAGAACGGCAGCATATCCTCTATTAAAATGAGCGCCTTTATTATGCTGTTGCTTATGCTGGTGTTTAACTAGTGAGTGGTTCACATTGGACTTGAATAGCGATTTAGGCGTGCTTGGTTTTGTTTTGTTGTTATATCTGTGTTGTACAAGCGCACGGTGAAGGTAGAGGGTGTCTTTGATAATGCAGGGTGTGCTAGATGAACAGGATAGCGTGGAGTAATCGCACTCCTGCGTTACAGCAGGCGTGAGGTGTTTTGATGTAAGGGGAAACAGATGTTAAGTTGACTCTTCGAGTCCAGTAATCATGTTTGGATATGTGATAACTGTAGCCTACATTACACAACTAGCATGTTGCCTACTTTTTTTTTTTTTGATAGTTCAGGCCTCATTTTAAACGCAGCACGAAATATCTACCTATTGCATCGCCATTTCTTGGTCCCTTTGGAAATGGCGGCTACTATGGTTGCTTCTTTACGTATATACTTTTTTCCTTTTCTCCTCTTCCCACCCCCTCCTCCCTCCTTGTTTTCATAAGGACAAGTTACATTTTGTTGGTTAATGCTTATCTGTGCAGAGAAGCTAGTGACTACTTTCAGTATTTCGCCACTTCCTGAGTCTGCTTCTTTATAATGTTTCCTTCACGTCAGGAAGCCATTGTATGTACTCCATGCGTGTACTCCTCCTATGTGGCTTTTGTGCATAAACATAACAGCCAGGGATCAGCGAGTGGTTTCTCAATCTAGTTTTGAAGAAACGGGAGAAAAACTACGTATTTAGTGTCAGAACTATTATGTTGGTGTTTGTGATGTTTAACAGTAGCAATAAAAACTTTTGTTAGTTCTTTGCAGTGGCAGGCAACCCTGAGTTAACATTGCTTGAATGTAAGGCTAAAAAGGCCTGGGAAATGTGTCTTAGTTTGTCTTCTGCAAACTTATGTGAGTTGGTTTGAGGTTTTCTTTTGAGAGCTTTTCTTTTTTTTTTTTTTTTTGGTTGTTCATATAAAGGTGATATACCACTTGTTTGTGGACTATTGGATAGTCAGTAAAATGGTTTGTTTTGGGAACTTTTTGTCGTCTCGTCCCCCCTTTTTTTTAATATAGTCAGCAGCTCTGAAGTATGGTATAAACAAACTGAAAAAAAATTGGTTTTCTTGTTGCTTTGTGTATGGAATTTCTCTGAAAGGTGTGTGGGGTTAAAAGGTTAAGTGAAGGATCACAGTGCATAATTTGTACAACTGCATGTTTTTTTCCCTAGGAAGTATTTCAGCTGACTCTTATTAGCATTGAATCTAACAACAGGGATGGAATGAGCAGCGTAAAGATTCTAACAGAGTCAGAACCCAGTTTCCTCCCCGCCCCCCCCCGCCCCCGATACTCTTTTCCTACTATATGTCTTGGCCCACAAAGCCAAGATCTGGATTTCTGATGTTAAAAGTGTACAGGTAAGATTAGTATTGCCTCTTTCCTCCCGACAAACGTATCCCTTGCATACAAAGGAGGGATCTCCCCACAAGGCATCGGAGAAGATCATGTGTCCCCTTTGCATGGCCTTAGTACAAATACTGCCATACAAGATTTTGAGCTCTAGCAGGTACGCTCAATAACTGAAAGACATTGAGGTGCTACTTTGGGTTTTGACCACCAACGTGTAGGTCCTGAGATATATTCTGATATCTTAAAGAACTGACTCTTTGTTTCCACCAAGAGGAGCTGTAGATTTGTGTGCCTGATTAAACTTCATTGTCTATAATTTCCAGTCCTCTTTTGCTATTAGATAATAATATTATTTGGTCTTCTGATCAGGTGAAATAAACTTGCTGCATGTTAAGCCTTTCGTACACTTCAGTGGAATTTTTTATTCTTTTGTTTAAATGGAGTCCAAATTGCCATAAAATTAAATGTTAGAATTTCTGTATTCTTACATATGCAGGCAGCTGAAGAAGTTAGATGAAGACAGTTTGACCAAACAACCTGAAGAAGTTTTTGATGTATTGGAGAAGCTTGGAGAAGGGTATGTGTTCTCTCTTAGTGACTGTTTTCGACGGTCTCTGATTTTTCACTTTTGTAATGATCTTATTACTGCAAAGGTATGCATTAGCATAGTGACCGTTCTTGGTAGGTAATAGAGTAAAGCATTGGTTTTCCAAGACTGAGATGTCTTATGATTCAGCAGTAGAGACTCAAAGCATTATTGAAAAATGGCAAACTAGTTGATAGGGCTGTATGGGAACTCCAGAGGTCTTGTAGAAGACTGCTAACTCTTGGAGAAGGTCCACATGGTGGAATTGAACTTAAATTTCCTTGTGCCACTAGCTAATGCAGAGCAGCTTGGGAGCACTCAGGGAGTGACAGGCTTGACTTAAGTGGTTTGTTTGAAAAACTGAATGAGAAATCTTGCTGGCTGCTGTAAGTAAAGAGGCTGGAAATAATACAGATCACAGCTGACAAGAACGAGTCAACCTCTCTGAGCAGAGCAGTAGCTCTTACTGTTGCCCAGCTAGCACCATATATTGGAAAAAGGGAGAATCATATTTGATGGATTTGTCATGCAAAAGGCCATTCCAAAGCTATGGCCAGTGTAGCGATGGTTGGCTATCTCAGTGTGCTGTTACTTATATTATTATAGTGATTCCAAGCTAGTGGAATGATTATTTAAATTAAATTACAAAATATTTTTAGCAGAAGGGTAATTTAATTTTTTCCCCAACATCTGCACTTGCAGAAAGTAAAGCCACAACATTTAAATTTTTAATTATTGTCCTTCTATTCAATGTTTATTTACTGTTTTGTTTCATAGTTCCTATGGCAGCGTGTTCAAAGCTATTCATAAAGAAACGGGTCAAGTTGTTGCAATTAAACAAGTTCCTGTGGAATCTGACCTGCAGGAGATAATAAAGGAAATATCCATAATGCAGCAATGTGACAGGTAAATGTATGCTTTGAAATTCATCTTCAATATGTAAAGAAAAGTATTGCATGTGATTTGGCGTTTAATCACTTAAAAGCTGTGATGTTGCCTTAAATGTTTTTTAAAAGGCTGGACTTGTACGATCAAGTTACCTCGTATCAACTGAGTCATGTTAACTGACCATTTGGGTAGTCTTAATCCAAGCAAAGGTAAGACAACAAAAATTTAGCTTGCAACAACAGAGCGTTGAGCTGACTAAGTTAAATAACCTTGCACTGGCTGCCAGCAAAGAGCCAAGCGTGTGAGCAGTTACTGCTGTTCTCCTGCTGCATGGTAACTTGTTGAACACTGGTAACTTGATTGTGTGTTAGAACAGCACTTCCCGTGTCCGAAGGGGGTGATGAATTATAAACAAGCTTCAGTATGAACATAGAAAACTGTTAGGAGAGATTTTATTTTTTAAGGGGCATGCAGATGAGAGCCACTAATGCATGACTACTCTTGCATGTGCACAGGCTACCCGCTGTCATCTGCTTGGGTGGCAGAAGTGTCCTTCGCAGAGCCATTTTCTGCCTGCGCAGGTTACAGTGCATTGCAAGCTGTGTGCTGCTCCGACCATGATCGAAATAACTCCTGCCCGCAGCTCTGCGGGCTGATGGGTGGTTCACTTTGCATGTTTCTTATGGGAAAAGATGTTACACTGACCTAGCTAGTGCAGAGCTTGTGGATGCAGAAGACCTCCTGTTAAAGCATGTTAAAGCTATTTTTAAATGAAGGTGATTTGCTAGCGGCTAACAAAATACAACTTTTCAAGAATTTGCTCGTGAAAAATCTTACTGTGTAATTTGGAAAACATTAATAGGTTTTCACTTAAAAGAAATTAGGCCTTACAACATTGATTTTTAAAATGAGTTGTTTCCAGTTGTGAACAGCAGAGGGAGTGAATCACTGGAGAATCATGTTTTCTGTGCAGGTATTAAGGGATACAATGTGGTGTAACTTTTTTTTTTTTTGCTAGTCTTATGTTTTCCTTAAGCTAATGTCCGCTGAATATTTTCTAAAGTGTACTTCTGCTCTTTAGGTTTGTTCCCACAAAATCAGAAAGGTTCTTTCCATTATCTTTTTGCTTTGCCTTTTCCAAAGATGGTTATTCTAATTATGATACACTTTATTAGTTTGTCTGCTTTTTGGGCAGGCAGATAGCTGACTATGAAAGTCTTATGTTAGGTTGTACTGGATTCCTTCTCGTCATCGTGCTTCTTTTTTAAATTGTAGAAACAAGGAGGTGCATGTGGTAATGGGGGAAGATTGATTTTCATGAACGCAGTTGCTATTTTCCAGCAAATCTTTTACGTTACAATGTTTTAATTTTAGTTGCAAAAGCTTTATCAGGCGCTGACATGGCTTCTGCTTGCTGCGGCACTGACCCTGTTGTAATCCAGTTCAGGGAGCTAAACCAGATGAAGGCTAATCACTCCTTATTTTTGCAGGACTTATTTTCAGCTGGTTTAGCTCCCTGAGCTGGCTTATGGGCACCAGTGTTGGGAAGAGGCTCGGCAGGACTACAGTAGCCCTGTGCAAGTTCAGACTGTTTTGGAACACTTTTGGTCAGGGTTTCAGTGTCACTTAGACTCTGAATTTCTAAAATCCGTTTTGGGACTTTGCTTTTGCTTATTCAGTGACGTTGGTCAGTGGTATTTGACCCTTTGCGTTCTTTTTTTCATGTTTCATAGTCCTCACGTGGTGAAATATTATGGCAGCTATTTTAAGAACACAGACCTGTGGATAGTTATGGAATATTGCGGCGCTGGATCAGTGTCTGATATTATTCGATTACGAAATAAAACTGTACGTCCTTCTTCCTTTGAATGCTATAAATGGGCAATATGGGTGTGCAGCAGCTCAAGGAAACTGAGTGGCTTGTGCATTGGTCTTCGGGCATAATTCTCTTGAGGTATTCATTGTCTAACGCTAGCATTGGCTGCAACATGAAATGCAAGTCCTTTGTTCCCCTAAAAATGAGGAAGCCAGTTACATTATCCAAATAACAAAATTTGATCAATTTAATCAGTTGAGCTGATTTTGGATAAGATGATCTGCTAGCTTTCCGGAAAACCTAGATTGATTCTGAATAGCAGCTTCTACTTTGCCTTGCCTTGACTATTGCAGAATAAGAATAGCTAGCTGTGAAAGGGTTATGGCATGTGAAATATGGTGTGCCTGAATATATAATCTGGCTGCAATCTAGTTCTTCTACATAATGCTGCAAGTTGTTAACTGAAAATATATCTAATTTTCCATTAGTCAGTATGGCAATCTTTAGTGAAGGTAATTAAATGGCAATTAGTGAATCTGAGACACACGTACTATTACATGATAGTGTTAGATCTCAGCAACTGATAGGTTGGCTATAACTCTTCTTTTCTTTAGCTCACAGAAGAGGAAATTGCTACAATAGTGCAATCAACACTCAAAGGACTAGAGTACCTGCATTTTATGAGGAAAATACACAGGGACATCAAAGCTGGAAATATATTGCTAAATACAGAAGGACATGCTAAACTTGCAGATTTTGGAGTGGCAGGACAACTTACAGTGAGTAAAAACATGATTTTTGGTTGTGTACATTTCAGTTTCTGTTTTTAACCTACATTTAAGGTTGACCTTAAGGTTAACCTCATTATGCTTCTAGTGACTTTGAACAGTTCAGAACAATTTCTCTTTAGCATTTTACATCAACTTAATGAGATGCTGTAACAGCAACAGATTAGAGCAGCAGGGCTTCCTCTTTGGAAGCACCTATACCTAGACAGTTGCATTTGCTGTTTTCTCCAGGATATTTGAAACTTCTGTAAGCATATTTCAAATACTCTTTGCAGCCCTCCATATCCCAGTCTTGCTGAATCTAATAATGTATGTGTGCAAGTAAGAGATAATTAGGAGCAATAATTCATTAATGAATGCTTGTGTCTAGTGCAGGAAGAAAATAGCTGTTGTGTGGATCTTTATCCTGCTCTCCTTTTTAGGATACCATGGCAAAAAGGAACACAGTTATAGGGACCCCATTTTGGATGGCTCCAGAAGTGATTCAAGAAATTGGGTATAATTGTGTTGCAGACATCTGGTCTCTGGGAATCACTGCAATAGAAATGGCTGAAGGCAAGCCACCATATGCCGATATTCATCCTATGAGGGTGAGAACTGTGGTCTTCTAAAATGTGTTGCTGGCTGGAAGTGATTTGCTGTTATAGCTGGCTGCATAATAGGTTAACATGATGCCGTCTTGCTTTTAATTTAGAGAAAATGATTTCTCGTCTGTCAGTTGTTTGTACTGTTGACTAAATGAAGAAAAAGAGGATCTGCATCATGATCCTCTTCTGTCGAGACATAGCTGAAGCTCCCAGTGTTTGGACATGAAGAGACATGTTTTCATCTGTGTATTTTCTAAAGTGATTTTTTATTTTTTTTGCACACAAACCCAAATTTTAAGGCTTAAAAATAGCAAATTCATTCCTCCTGGGACATATAATGACTTGGAAAGAAGATTAAGCACCTAGCAGGGAAAGTCTGATTTCTTGCTACTTGATCCTCCTGAGCAAATTTATATAAAAAAAATTGTACAAGCTCCTAAGAAGCAGCAGTATCATTGTTTAGTACTCGTATATATTTATGCATATTTATGTTGTGTTATTAGGAGGTTTTAAACCTTATTTGGAAACCTGAAATATTCTTCTGTTTTCAGGCAATTTTCATGATTCCCACCAATCCACCTCCGACGTTTCGGAAACCAGAACTCTGGTCAGATAATTTCACGGACTTTGTAAAACAGTGTCTTGTGAAGAGCCCTGAGCAACGTGCCACTGCCACGCAGCTTCTGCAGGTCTGCCCTTCGTTACGAGACTGTAATTTCAAGGGAGGGCTTCTGGCAGGCCCGCAGTGTAGGCAGTGCTGTGGGGCTGTTGGTTTCACTTCTTGCTGCTCTTGTTGACTGCAGATTTTACCTTTAAATACCTGATTTTAAAAACCTTGCACTCAACTTCGTCTTTTCAGTTCTTCCCTCTGAACAAGGCATGACTCCAGCTTCCTATATCTGTCTTCTGTGGGTTTTCTTTGCACCTTAAAATTCTCATCAGCACTTTGTTTTTGAAAGAGGCATGCTAATGCTTTATGCTAGTCTTGAGTTGGCATAGCCCATCTCGTAGTGACTATAGGGCTCCCTTCTCCCAGCTGACCCTCCTTTGGAAGTTTCTACTCCTGCAGATCTTGAAGCAGTTGTAAGTTACTTCTTGGTGTAGTAATGAAAATCAGTGTTGTCTATAGTGAGGGAAGGCATTTCTGAGTTGAGTGAAAGGCAGAAATGGGAACCACTGTATCTAAGCATAAGCTGTTCCTGCTTGAACCATAAGTCATAGTTTAGAAAGGAGAATCTTTGTATTATTGTTCCACCACAAACAACTCCTCAGTTTGCCTCTGATCTTTACATGTAGTAGCATCACTCACAGAAATTTAAGAGCGGAATTTTCTCAAAGTGCAGAGGACAGCCTGCCTTTTCTCAGATTACTATTATTATTTAAAAAAAAAAGTGTTTTTTTTTTTTTAATTCACTTTCCTATGTTGTCTCGGTGTTTTTACGTCCCATGAGAGGAGCATTTGGGTTTCTGTTATGCTCTCAGGAGCAGTTTTAGAATGTCTCCTAAAACACAAGAAAAGGGGAGGGCAAATGAAAGTCTTGATTAGAGGGGTGTAGGCGTGGTGATAATCTGTGTAACTGGTTCTATACAGCTAGGCTGTTAAGGAAAGAAAGAAAGTTTATGGGAGGGGAGTGAGCCCAGGGTCTCACAGCAGTAATGCCTTTGGAGTGTGATCTTGTTGAGGGAGGGGGGCTATCTCCAGTACTATAGGGGAGGGTTGAATTTCCATTTTTTTTAATAATGTATTTGGTGTTGAGTTAAACCTTAATTTTGATTGGTGATAGGCCGTAGTAACAATGTTTTACTGTTATATCTTGGTTCAGATGCAGTGCTTATTTATTTTTAATATGCTTCTCAGCATCCATTTGTTAAAAGTGCCAAAGGGGTGTCAATTCTGCGAGATTTGATTAATGAAGCAATGGATATCAAGTTAAAACGTCAGGAAGCACAACAGCGTGAACTAGATCAAGATGATGAAGAAAATTCGGTGAGTATTTATAGAAACAATGCAAAATTGCCACAAAGTTTTGTGTGTATACCTAGATATATATAGAAGGGAATTTGTCTTTTGCATACTGTTCTAAAACAGAGTTCACCCATTGTACAAAGTCCAAACTCCTGCTCTGTTCATAAGGCTTAGCTGCTTTATTTATTTTTTTTGGGGGGGGGTGTGTATCATTGTTCTTTGCAATATTTTGTTCAATTACCCTTGGATTTGACTTTTCTTGAGTTTTCTACTTTATGGTTGCTTAACCTGATGCTTGATCCCTGCTTCATCTTTATATTCATGTGAGACAGCATGAATGGCTTACTGGCTTACTGTTTTAGCTCAGAGTATAGCTAAAGACCTGTAACTGAACAGAACTGCATAATTACATATGAAAATGGCTGTTAATTCATTTTCCTAATGGGATTGTATTCCTCATACAGTAATGAGAACTTTTCATTGTAGATTCAGGTCTTAGACTGCTCTCCTAGTATAAAACAATTTCTGTACTGCACTATTATACGAGTATGATGTATTGTTTTGCTATCGTTGTGCTTTAGAACTCCCCTTATAGAAACTTTCTACTACACAGGAGCAAGCAACAGAAATATGAGGTGAGGGCATGTGAAGTGTTCAGGGGATTGCTGTGAATTTAAGTTCTGGGCTCTTTGTTTTAGTGGTTATAGCATGTGAATATGGAAAGCATGCTGAAAGCTGTTTAATTTGAGCCTCTGCCTGTTTCAACCTGAATAAATAAAATGGGCAATAAAAGGCATTGTATAGCACAGTCCTTTTCAGATGTTAGATCTGAATAGCATGTTCCACAGTAAAACACAGATCTGTGCTAAATACATTGTTCATCTAATTTTCCAGTTTAGGACTGCTTATTTATTTGGTGTGGAAGTAATTGTATTGGTCATGTTGCCATGATGTTGACTCTAAGAGTATTATTCCTACCTTCTGTCCTTCGTTTCTAACTGATCTGTGGTCACGTTGCTGAGAGATGGTGTCCCTGTGATGGAGTTGAGTGGTCTTCATTAGTATGTGTGCTTTCCTGAAGCTTCTCTATTCCATACCTGCTAACAGAGAAGTGTTCACAAGCACTTTCCAAGTGCTGTGGCATTTCTGCTATAGTTCTTCCTCGAATGATGTGTAGATTAAGAAAAATAGATGTATTACTTTTTCTCACCCACCGATCTCCACATAAAACATACATTTTCTCCATTAACATCCTATGTAGTTTTTCTTCCTGCTACTGGTTTTAAGGTTTAAGAGGCTGGGAGGTGAATTATATAGGCATCCTTGGCAGAACAAAGAAAATGCATGGAACACCAAAGCGTGGAGAGGTGTACTTCCTCCTGCTAATGTCAGTGAGATATGGAGTATTATAGCTTGATGTGCCAGCCCTGTGTTTTCCCTTTAATACCAATTCCAATGAATAAGTCTATGGTCACATGCAGATTAAAGAACTGGGAACTTCATACTTGCAACAAAACTTGATCTTTTTTAATATTTAGCTCTAAGGTGAGAGGCATAGAAACTCATTTTGCTTGATTTAATAACTCTGCTCTAAACCTAGGAAGTGATTGTTGTTGTGATTAGGTACCAGGCACGTATTTCCAAGAAACTAAGTAAACTGTAGAAACATTGACCTCATTCTTTGTGAAATCTTAGTCACAATAGATACTTCCTGAGGAAAGCATAACTGTCTTTTGGGAAGTTATCCAACCAGGAATTATTTCAGGGGCTTGTGTGGTCATACACACTGTTAATCTCTTGAGCCTTGCCACCAATAATTCAAACTTCCATTTGATTGTCATGTATTAATATTATAGAAGGGTAAGAAACAATTTTAATCTGAAAAAATGACTAGACTTTGTTAATTTCTCTTTAAAGATATGCAAATTCAGTTCATTTTTGCTTCAGTGCTTCTTAAAGGCAGACTTCAAAAACTAGGCTAATGGCTTTTATCTGTCATGCGCCTATGCAGTACAGACTCAGAACTGTTGCTGCCTAATGACTCTCTGTAATGACTCTGCAGTGAATGGTATCATTTTTAGGTTAACTATTGTAATTGGCAATCTTAATAGAAATACTAATGACTGAGTGAGTATTGTAATCTGCTCTTAGGGACAGGTTACCAGATCAGGAATGAGATCTCCATTGTGTTGAGAAGCTTCTGGTGATTTTTATGTCCGTTCCCTTACTTATCATGCTGGCAAAAAAGTGTGAAGACCTTCCATTACCTGTTTGGAGATGACAGGGAGAGAACTAAGTGCATAAAGCAAAATGTTGCAGCTTGTTGGCTTCCATGTATATTTGTAAAACCGTCTGAATTTGTAAGACTTGCTGGTATCCTTGGATATGGCCACTCTTCCTAGGACTTCCACAATCAGTAAAAATGTATTCATGGCATCCTTGCACAGGAAGAAGATGAAACTGATTCAGGTACCATGGTGAGGGCGAGTGGAGATGAAACCGGTACCATAAGAGCCGTCAGTACGCTGAGTGGTGGGGCCAACACTATGATAGAACACGATGGCACCTTGGAATCCCAGCTGGGGACAATGGTGATAAACACGGAAGAGGAAGAGGAAGAGGGCACCATGAAAAGTAAGAAAGCATCTTTAACAAAATTGTTTGGGGGCTAACGTGCGTTAACAGACATGTTATACATTGGAGGGAAGGCAATGATATGTATATTCTAAAAGTTGTAGGGCAAAAGCCTTCAACAGAAGGGAAGTAAATAAATAAAGCTAAAGATGTCTAATTAATAATGAATTGCATGCTGCAAGTTCTTGCTTGTGAAGTTCTTCAGGGCAGCTTGTGTTTTACTGCAGCTACAGCCTAGCTCCAATGCCTTTTGATGATGTGTTGCTCTATGCTATCAACTAATCCCCAACCAGCTTTGATAGTTTTGGTAGCTTATTGTGGTGTCTTTTGGTTGTAGGGAGCTAAAACTTTTAGGCAAATGCCCCCTGGCAGCAGAGAGGAGATGCCATTTTTAGATCCAAGTTTTAACTTAAGCCATCTTTTTTTTTAAGTTTTGTAATTGATACAGCTGATGTGTTGTGCACAATGTATGCAAGTCTCTGCATTGATCAAATATGTTCTGATTCTAGCCTTTTTTTTTTTTTTTGGGGGGGGGGGATGTCATCCAAGAAATGGAGGGGAGGGAATATCTGGCAAGGGATTAATACAAACATTTGTGATGCTTTAGGAGGTGACCAGGCTGGCACCTGAAAACAGCAAGGCAGTTTCAGAACTGATGCATCACACCAAGGGCTGTATTTGTGAAATGGCAAATAATCTTACACGTTTCAACCACAGCAAGGCATGCAGTGATAGGAACTAGCATCTCTCTAGGCTTTATATGCCTTTTATTATGTTGCTTTAATCACTAAAAGCAACTGAATAAACAGTGCATTACAGTTCTGAGACATTCCAGTAGAAATCTATTCTAAAATAGAAAAGCTTACTAAGACTATGGTCTCATTGTAGGAAGTAAGATTTAAAGCGATGTATGTACTTTTGATCCCTGATGGTCTCTGGAAGACCTCACAGCTTGACTTGGAAAAAGGTTAAAAATGTTTCTTTGGTTAAAGAGATGGTGAGGAGAGCCTCATTGGAAAATTATGACTAGAAGAAAAAAGAAATCCTTTTGTCAATTACAGATTCGTAGGGAAATCCATCCCTGCAGAGGTGGTTGTGGATGCCTCAGCTGGCCAGCAGGGCTGTTTGCTCAAGCGCGGAGGAAAGTGCTGAGTGAGGCTTGGCAGTACTAAAACATGACTCTAATAGGCAAAGCTTGTTCTTTCAGCTCTTGTGCACTTCCAAAGTCTTCCTCGGTAATCTGATTTTAAAGCTCTGGCTATTGTGGGAGAGGAAAAACCTCTCTATGAAAACTTGGAAATGTCCTTTTCTCGGGAATTTTTGTGTTGAAAGCTTTTTCCATATAGGGGCCCTCTAGAGCTTGTGGAAAAATACTGTCCCAGTAAAGGAAGAGTGTGAAATTTTACTAGAGCCAGTTTAAAAAGTTCTGCAAACTTTGGCAAACACTAATTCTACACATTTAAAAAATGAAGGAATCAGCCTGTGTAGCAGATTGTGGCAAGAAAGACAGTGGAGTAATGCTGTTGGGTTTACGTTTCAATATTCCACTTTTTGTGGAACAAGATAACTCCAGCAGGGAGAGAAATGGGAAAATCAGGTATGTGTGGACATTTACGGTAACTTAAAAGGTCACCCAGAGAGAGTGGGACATGTTAATAGCCTCGAATAAGTCAAATGAAGCTGCTGTTTCTCTCTGAATAACAAACACTGTTAGGTTTTCATTGCAGATGTGTAGTGTTCCACTTCATAACAGAGGCGTTACGGTCTGTTGTGGTGCTCCTGCACTGGCCACCAAAGGCGCAGAAGTAACTCGCCTCTTCAGTTTATCTTCCTATGTTTAAAAGGTGTTTACCTTCTCCCTGTCTCTACGACTGCTGTTCTTGTAACTCAGAAGCATCTAAGGCTCTCCTCAAAACTCTGTCCATCACAGTTTGTAAGGATACCATTAGTCTTTCTTTTGCAAGGACATACCCAACTCATTTTGAGTAGGATTGGTTGTGAGAATTTTGCAGTTTTTTAATATATTGTATCATTTAACCTCAAGAGGGAGCTCCAGAACAAGCTCTAAGAGATCCAGATCTGTGTGACTGGAGAGTTTTTCTTCAAAAAAAAAAAAAAAAAAAAAAAAGACTTCTGGTTTCTTAGAAACCCGTGTTCTTCCACTGCTGCTGTGTAACGGTAGTGTGAGCCGAGGAGGTGAAGTGCCTGAGCAGTCCTGCATCCTAGAGGAAGCATTTTGAGATCCTGGGTGCAAATGATGTCCAACCCTGGTACCACTTCGTGTTGACAAGTTCAACACAGTTATAGAAGACCTAGTGAAGCCCAACTGCACTCAGCACTTTCTCTGCTGCAAGTTGTGCTTCATTTTAATAACTTGTAACTTGATTCCAAGAAACTTGGTGTTAATGAAAATGACTGTATGAGGTTAAAATTTAACTTTTTTTTACCACCTTATCCCCCCTTCTTACCCAGTAGCGTAATACTGCAGTCCTTGCTGTTGCACGGAGAGGTTCTGCGATTGCTTCTTGGAGGCATGGCCCAGCAGCTGTCTTTTAGCAGCTTGCAAACACCCTTCCTGTGAGCTGCCTGTAGTTCTATATTTTTCAGCTCGTTATTTGCATATTCACGTTCTCTTAACGTTTAGTTAAATTGTTTTAACTGTAAAGCTCATCAGCCTGCTGCAGAACCCTCTGGAACAAGTACTTTTGATAATCTTAAATATAAAGATAATAATGCTATTTGGAAACCACTGCATTTGAAGAAGCTTCATTGATTCATATTTTCAAAGTCTATATTTCACTTGGCAATTTGTGTTATGACTCACAGTAAAACCTGTTTAAGTCAATAAAGAAGTTCTCATTTTTCTTGCATGGCATTACTAGGAGAATTTAGCTTTCCTAGGTGTCTGGGGCTGTTTAACTGAAAGCTTTTTAGCTGATGATCTAGCCCTTCATCCTAATTAAAAAAAAAAAAAAAAAAGTCTCCACAAGTGCTTATGTGACACTGAAATGTGATGTTTTAGACAGGGCTGTCTTATATATCTTTAATCAACAACTTTTCCCAATAGCCCTGAAAGTTTATATTCCATCTGTAATGGAATATAGGACTTCCTAAAGGTGACTTTTGCATAAATCAACTCATGACTTTTCAGGCTCAGATTACAAGTTTTCTTTAAATCCAGTATTTTACATTGTAGCGGAAGTTTTGTTAGTCTTGCAGTCAATCAAGCTGTAATTCTATTTGCTTAAATTCTTTCATTTGCTTGTCTGTTTGTTTGCTTTACTTGACCCCCAATACAAATATTCAGGCAGCATTTAAAAATGTCACCGTGGCATTCAGTTGTGCATTTTGAAAGCACTCAAGTGATTGCCTGAAACTACAGATACTAAATTGCATAGTGACACAATTTACTTATAAATCGATTGCTAACAGATTACATATGGATTTCAGTTTAACTATTCCAGGAAAACTTCAGAAGTAGCTGAAGGACTATGGATGAACAATTGTTTGTAATAACAGACATTTTCACTGTGCTTGGGAACTGGAATAATGTTCAGACTGTGAATATGTCTGAAATCATCTTTTTTTTCTTCTTCTTTTAATTATTCGATGCAAGAATATATAGTGCTGAGAAACACTGCAGCATTTTGGTTTTACTCTATTTTGCTTTTTCTACTTTTTTATTTGCTGTAAGTATTTAGATGATGGAAACTTGATATGAGTTTGTCTCAGATTTAAAGAGTGGAACATAATTTTATAATATAACAGATAAATATATTGCCTTCCTTTGCCTGAAATATGATCAGATCCAAGTGAAATAGGATCTACTTTTCCTAGTACTTGAATCTGTCCTATTTTCTGCGTTAAAGTGCCTCTTGCTTGTTTAGGCACCGAATAAAACAATACCGGAGAGTGTAGAACTGGAACAATGATGTGAGTTGTGCCATCTGTTTCTTGGGTCTGGATGAATGAGGGATTTGAAGAGCGGGAGAAAAACTGGAGTTTTTGTTAATGTGGCGCACGTTCAGCAGAACATCTAGTGCAGAGAGATACCAGAAGCTGAAATAATGCTGTCGCCTCTACTTTGGTAATGTAATGTGCAGGTGAAAATTCTTAGTAGTTTGTGAATGATTAAAATGGGAATTTCTAATAGTTTAGGGGTGGTTTGGGTTTTTGTTTTGCTTTTACCGTGCCCAGGCTGGTGAAAGTTGTTGTATCCTCTTAAAAAGATATTTTCTCTTTAAAGGGAGGTGTGTTGTTGGTTGTTTTTTTTCTTTTTTTTCAGTGAATTAAGTGTGGTGAGATACAAACTTGGCAATTTCCTATTAGAAAAATTATTCAGAATAAGCTCTGTAGTCTTGGTGACTTTATGTGAGACATCCAGTGGATGAAACTTCAACACGAGAAATGCTACTGCCAGGATGCAGGAAACTTTTTTCCCACTAGTTAACCTGTAATTTTTCATGTAGAGCAATGACTGTAAAAACAGTAACTTGAAATGAACAGCAGAATGACTATGGATGGCTCGGAAAGCATTTAGAAGGTATGTGTGATTGGATTAATGTTATAAATGAATAAATATTACTGATCTGTAGCTGAGGTAGCTATAGGTGGTTTAATATCAGTAGTTGTTCAAAGTTGTGTAGTTGTGTATTATCCAAACAGAGAAGACCACTGTAGAGAATAGCTCCACATTTTGTCAACAATTTATGTCAGGTGTATGTCAAAGATACTGGCTGTGTTTTTTCTCTATTTTTCTTCTTAGATGGTAACTCTTGATAGCAGCCTCTCGCTACTTAGTGTTATTAATGTATAGTGCTACAGCTTTGTGTTTGAAATAAATTGGTCAATTTAGGCATAATTAGACCATAAAACAGCTAGTATTATGCATTTAAATAACATACTGGTTTTAGAAACCCCTATATTGATTAAATTCTTCTGTAACTGTAAGGAGTATTATACTTCCACTCTTGAGGTGTCAAGAATATAAATGTTCTCAGATAAGTCTTCAAGCTGTGTTATTTTTTGACTTTCATCTTAATAGCAGGCTTGCTGGCAAACTTGACATGAACAGCAGCCAGCCCAGTTTGTTCATCAAGAATATCAAGTAGTGTGGATCTAAGGACAGTATTTTTGATCAACGGGAGGAGTTGTATGTGCTGTCATTTTGTTGTAATGCCAAGAAAGTGCCATGTGGTGGTGGGCTGTTTTTTTGTTTTGTTTTTTGAATAGCGGTACATGAGGAAGTTTGTTTCAGGAGACTCAACTGAGACATAGAGTAGTGAAGCACTTTTATTAGGTGCATCTCTGTCCCAAAATACTGCAAATTGCATGTGCAGACAAATGATGACCTACCTGTCTCTTCCAAGAATGAACTTGCTTCCTACTGGATCGAAATAAACCATGGAGAAAGCTTTCCATGTGAGCAGAAATGATCCCTCTCTAAAATCTTAAATTTCTTAATTTCTTGAAGTATAGAAACAAATTGTTTTACCAGCAGTTTTTCAAGCTTCAGGGGAAAAAACCTGCATTGCCATGTTGTTTTCTGGCCTCTCTGGATAAGCAGTTGATTTTCCAGGTTATGAACCGGCGAGGGTGTTGGCAGATGCTTCTTGGCTATAAGCTGTTTGGGAGCCTCAGCTGTTGCCCACAGGGTGCTGGACCTGCAGGTTGCAGCCCTGTCAGTGAGGTTGTTTCTTGTTAAGATAAATCAGAACCTGAGCTAGATGATGCAGGGTATGAAATGTCATTCACCTTGGTGCACCTTCACATCTCACTACTTATGTCACTTCGCATAGTTGCTGGAGTAAATTAGTAATTAAAGCAAATGAGGTGAAAGACATAGGCATCTGTTGAAAATCTGTGGTGGAGGAAGAAAGCTTCTGTGTGTTTATGATCTTTTCTGAGTTCTTATGTTTTAAAAAAACCATGAGGTATCCAAAGGGCGGGTCATCTGGTCTTAGATGGCTTTTGTTAAACTTTCTCCTCCTTTAGAAAGAATCCTCAATTATATATACCACAGCTTTGGGTAACTGTTGGTACCTTAAGTGACTCTGATGCTTTATATTCATTACAAGAGATTAGTTAAGATGCCCAGGATTGATTTTGAACATTTAGGAGCTCCCTCTTAATAGTACGGCCTGTCAGGCATGTTCTGCTTCACTTTGGTTTGAGACAGGCCATGATTATGGGAAGACTTGTCCTCATAAGCTTCCATAGGTATGAAGTGTTGTGTGGTCTGCACTTAATGTGGGGAAATTTCAGCTTATGTTGCCATGGGATGAATTCATTAATGATGGAGCACTTTTTGCTCTGGTTGAATAAGTTGGCATCTCTTTGCTCTGCTGTATAAAATGACTCAGTCCTGTTAAAACTGTACAAATTACATTGTCCAGCTGCTAAATTTCATATGTAATTCTCTGAGAAGTAGCCTGAAGCAAATATAACTACAGCTCCATTTGAAATTTTAATATTAATGAGGTGTTGCTTGCACATAATCATCAGGCACTGTTCTGTGCATCCTAAATCTCTGAGTAGCTTAAGCCTTAAAGTTACATAACTCAAAGTAAAGCCGACAGAAAGAAGCTTGCTAAGATTGTTGGGGACTGAGCCTGAAGTCAGTGAAAGATCTATGCTTGTTTAGACCAACCAAATGAAGGGTGAGTGTGGCCATGAAAACTCTAAGTAAATGGGCAAGGAGGGAGGGTAAGCATTAGAGAGGATAATGGTTTGCGTAACTAAAAGCTGAGGCTTGCCCAAGATCAAGTGCATACGCACTGGCTACCAATAAACTCTAGACTGGGAATTAGGAGGTTTGTAGCTGTAGCAGAACAGCAAGCCTGCCAACAGCAAGGACAAAAAGAAACAGTTGCTTCACAATAGATGTTGTTCCCCCTGTGAAAGGGGCTATATGATCTTGTATGTGATAGCAGGAGACTGAGCGCGTTGTCCCAGGGGATCCTTTCTGGCCTTATGTCAGACAAAAGGCAGCGATAGCTCCGCTTTCTTTAAAGCGAACTTGAGTGGTCTTTGCCTCTCTGCAGAGCTCAGTTCTGAGCTCCTGCCCGCAGGGGTGCGGGTTCCCGAGCTTTGCTGAGGGTCTTGGGGATACTTTCCTAGCACAAGTCAGTCAATTCCAAAATTTTTGGTTTTGTTGCTCCTGACACGCCGTTCACAGAAATGCAAGTATTCTGCAAAGCAAAGGACAATTGCCTTTTTAAAGATTGCAGCCTCCTATAATCTTGAAAAATATGTTGTGAGTACAAAGTATCTCATTTCTTTAATATTGCTAGTATAGTAATCCATCACTTAATGGCAGCTGATTAAATTATATTCTTTGTAGATGAATGTGCCTCTTATCAAACTGGTATGGCTGCAGGTTCTTAAAATCTGCGGTTAGTTCCAGTAGTAGTTCAAAACACGCTTGCAGTGAGGTGTTCCTGATTGTTCCCAGCCACAATTTTAGCTCCAATTTTTTTTTGAGAGAAGGGAAGAAATCTCTTTCCCTGGCTTCAGGAACAGGTCTTTTAAGTAATACTGTATTAACTTAGACTGACTTGAATAAAGAAAACACAAAAGGCGTTCCTGAGGTTATGTATATCTCTCATGACAAGCTTTGTGACTCTGGAATTCACCCTAGATATGTAATAGCAATTACTTTGAAAAGGAAAGCGTAACAAAACGAGGATTTTTCTGCTGCTGTCAAGGCTGAGTAGAGAAGAATAATTTTAGAGAAAGCTGAAATTCTAGTTTCATTACTCAGCAATCTTATTCACATAGATAGAAGGACATTGCAAATCCCACTTCCTTGTTGAAAGTTTCCTTTGAAGCTGGTGAGCTTCTGAAAATCTTCAATTGTGAAAGCTAATTTGACAAAATCAACAAAATGATTGCTTTGATTTCTGGGACTCGATTACACGGAATGATCTGGTCTCACTGATACTCTTTACTGCTGCAAAAAGTAAATCCTTTACTGGTTTAATTGACTGTGCTGTTTCTCCTTCTCTATTATTCCACTTTCTCTGCAGCATCGCATGGAAATACCAATGTCGTCTTTTCATGGTTGTTTACACCTTCTCTGTCATTTCTTGTTCGGTATAAGCGGTCTGTTTGCTGCAATCAGCCAGTAAGACTGACCTCTTTCATTCCTTCAGGTATCCAGACAGGTGACACATTTGGGAAGGAGGACATCCTTGAAAAAAATCTGTAAAATCACATTGTTATTTTCGTTTGGGTGCACTCCTTAAAACTTGCCCCTGCTGTGGCTTAACAGAGGAAAGGACTTTGTTTGCTGAGGGCACCGGCTGTTTGCTGATGCTGGCTCACTGGCTTCCTCAAGTGTCCTGCCTGTATCTTGTGGTTTGTCTAGGCTGTTTGGAGTGAGGGCTGTCCCACCTGGCCTGGTACCGCATACAGCTGGACTTCACTTTCCTGTGCTGAAAGGGCAGTGCAAGTAACAATACTGAAATCAATAATAAACTTAGCATGATACTCTTTTTAAAAAGTAGCGTATCAAAGTATAAGGGGAGGTTTATCGCTAACATTTTATTACATTCTCCACCCTTGGACCCACCTGTTCCTGTTTTCACAAAACTGATGTTTTTCACAGATTTTTCTAAACAAGAATTTATACCAGGCAACACTTGAGAGCTTTTTGCAAAGGGCTTCTGTTCTTTATCGTAAGACAGGCCGAACGGAAAGGGGGCTCCGAGCACCTACGGCTCTGCCTGAATAGCCTGAATCTGTAGTTCTGCAGTCACCTGGACTGGCTCCAGCAGAGCTGTGGTGCTCCATTTGTGTAATTAATACAGCTCTCAGAAGGATGACTGCATATTTAAATGGTAGACCATTAATGGCTCCAGGGAGCTCTCACAGCTCATCTCTATAGGCAACTCTTTAGGTTCCAAAATAAATGCATGGAGAAGCCTTTCTTGTCACCACAGGGTGACCTTCTAATAAAAGGCTCTTCTCTCCCACAGTTGCGATCTCACATTCTGTCAAAGATTCGTATTTTAGTCTAACCCTATAAAACTAGGGAATTAAATGCTTTTTGGCACAGACACATTTAGTGTGGTGTCATCTTTCAGCAGCATGTGATGCTGCAAATAGCAATGGTCGATTTTGTCTTCAGCTGCCTGTTATCGAAATCTTAGATATAGTGCTGTGATCCTTGTATTGAATTAATAGCAGATCATCTTTGGAAAGCTGGCACTGTTTTAAGTGCTGAGATTGGCAAAAAGGAATCCAGTCCTGCTAGGATGATGCTAGCTGAGCTGGTGTAACGTCTTGCAGTTTCCAGGAGCGTTTTTGTCAGTCCTGCCGCATACGGACCCTGAGCGAGATCACAACAGCAATTAAAATTTCCATCATCCTGGAACGGTATTCTGAATAGTTCTCATTTTATACTATCTTTCTCCCTTCATTCTTTGTCAGTTGGTAAATCTGTATTTTAATCAGTTTTTGAAAAATTATTGAATAAATAAAAATGTGACATTAGATGTTGACCTGCAGAAATGTACTAAAATTGATGACAGTTATTCATCATAGATGACTGCATGCATTTACTACGGTGACTTGAAGGTTAGTGGTGTCTGACCCGGCACATGAATTGCAGAACAGCTTAGGCTGGAAGGAGCTTCTGGAGGTCTCCGAGTCCAGTGCCCTGTCCAAGACAGGCCAAGTTGGAGACTAGGTCAGGTTGCCGAGGGCCTCATGCGGTCGCTCTAGGCTCCTCTTCCATTGCGTAACCGTCCTCGTTGTGAAAACTTTGTTCCTTGGGTTTGGTCGAAATTTCCTTGCTGCAATTCGTGCCCACCCCCCGCTTCCGCTGTGTGCGTCCGTCCGGGGAGCCGGGCTGCTCCGTCCCCTCTCTGGCCGCAGCTGCTCCCCTCCTGGCCGTCTCCCCGGCACGTGAACCCAGCGCCTCGGACGTCATACGCTCCGGCCCCATGCGTGTCGGAGCAGCCTTTTGCTGCGTTCACTCCAGCTTTTCAGCCTCTCGTATTGGTGGGGCTGAAAATCGGGCACCGTGTCCCAAATGCAGCCTTGCGGTTATAAACACCAGCACTTCATTTGCTACACTTTTGGCCTGTTTCTGTTTCATTTCTGTGTGAAAGCAGAAGTTGATTCAATAAAGCTTATTTTTGAATGTGCCCTTTTCTTGATCCTGTGAAGCTGCAACAGGTTGTTTAGTAGATGGGACTAGGTATATTTATAAATATTGCAGTTGTTGGTAAAATAGGAGACATGGGGAAACGAGGATGATTGCTTTAAGTGACTTTCTGAATTAGTCTCTGGTGTGAGTGAGTGGTCTTGAAGAAAATGAGTAATCCAGTGTCACCTGAGTGAAACCCTTTTAAATGCTCCTGGGCAAACAGTTATTTTCAAATAATATAGTGCAAGCTTTCTTCAGATGTGTTTTTTTATTTTTTCCCCTGAATTATTTGAGACCTAGGCTAGTTTGCAATAAGCCATGTATAGATTAGCATATGTAGATATGTATTCATCTTTTTTTACAAAATTTTTCTCTTAAACACTGCTGTGGTTGGCCGTAACATTAATAACCCTACCTCCTGCTTCAGTCTGAACTGCAACAGAATGCAAGTGGTATATTTACTTCATTCTAAATAAATGTTTTATCACTTAGCAGTAATTGGATTGCTATTGTATTTCAGTAATTATTCCCAATAGCAAATCTGTGCTCCACTTCGCAGACATGTTTCCTGACTGACCTTCATGCAGTCTGTCTGACGATGTCTTTCTTGATCTAATTCTGTACAATGATTTTTTTTTTTTCTTCTTTTAAGGGAACTACTGCCAGAGGTAGAATAATTTGTCTTTGCTCCTACTGTTGTCATGGTGCAGAGTATAAGCACTTCAGTTCATGCTTGAGCTTGTAGCCAGCCCTGGGAAGGCAGTATGATACGGTGCTTTTTTAAGATTGCTCTTGACATTTCAGACCATATAAAACCACATTTCCCCCAGTGTCAGAAACCAAGTATCTTGCCAAGATATCTTAGACTTTGTGAAAATTTGTTCGTGTTTAACTTGTCTGTAGACAAATAACTTTTTAAAGTATCTCATAGCTCACCTGGGAATTCAAACACTTGTCTAATGATCAGAGAGAATCTGCCAGTGGCGTTCTGGAGCACTCGATGGCAGTTGTATGTTTAAGAATATTATTCTGTGTTTAAGTCTTAATGGGTTCCAGAGTAACTAGTACTTTTGCAAGAGGAAGGCTCTGCTGAACTTCTTAGTCTTTGTGAGAACTATCTTGCAAATTTAGTACAACCTTTGGGACGAGAGTCTCTGCCTTATGGAGACCTAGCAAACGATTCAAAGGACAGTCCGAGTGTGTGTGTGTGTGTGTGTGTGTGTGTGTTGAGTTGGTTGCCTGCCTCCTTTGACAGTTTAGCTTTATTTCAACTGTATGGCACTTGACAGTGAACTTATTTCCCTAGTCCAGAATTAGGCATATGTTTGGCTATTTGAATGCTATTTTATATTAATACTAGGACAACGCTTGTGTGAAGTTGACTTCCTGGTGAGTGCTGGTATCCTCATGGAAGCACCCCCCCACACCCACTTTCTAGGAATTATGGTCTCTGCATTGACTAACGCATATGTTTTAAGTGCCAATGTATAAATAAAGCTGTTTAGTTTTGGAAACTTGCATATTTTGTAATGCATGCAACCCGTCTGGTAGGAAAGAACAGTTCCTCCAGTGGGTAGCAGCTTGCTTGCAGCATTCAGTGCACGAAGCTTGGTTACCTGGGGCACGCTTTGGTGGACTGATTGCAGGTCTAGGGGCCAAGGTCTCCAGAATTGCAATCACTTGTGTGGTGAACTTTGAGCTTCCCTTCCCGTCTCCTCACTTTGCAGTCAGGAATAGTTTTATATTTGAAAAGCTGCTGCAAAATACTACTTTAGCAGTACTACGTGATTTAGTGTACTAAAAGGATAAAATCACTGGGCATGATATAAAGCAGTATAATCAAAAGTGCATTTTTTCAAGAATGACTGTTTTTTTTTAATATATATATTTTCAGGGAGGGATGAAACGATGCAGCCAGCCAAACCGTCATTCCTTGAATATTTTGAGCAGAAGGAGAAGGAGAATCAAATCAATAGCTTTGGGAAGAATGTATCTGGCCAGACGAAAAATTCATCTGATTGGAAAGTACCACAGGATGGAGACTACGAATTTGTAAGTCTATACTTTGAAATTCAATCAATGTGACAATCTTTAAGAGTTTTAGTCAGAGCTGCTTTAAGATTATTTCTTATTTTGACAGACTAATGGAAACTCGAGATTCTAACTGCTAATGCATTTGGATGGGGCATTTTGAAAAACTCATTTTCTTTAGTTATTTCTGGGTTATCGTAATTAGCCATTATCTGTATACTTTTCTTGTAAAAATCCTGAGGACACTGCGGAGAAGCTTTGTTGCTCTATTTTCTTGTTACACATTTAAAATCAAAAACAGAATTCCAGATGGCAGTTGGAAAATGCTAATCTTTAATGTGGAGTGTTTGACAAAAAACAGTGTTACAACCATTGAATTTTCTTGGGTTTTTTTCTAGAGCTTCAGCACCAGGGTTTATGTTACTGTGTGAATACTGAGCTTTTCTTCATGCCTTTTTCAAATCTTCAGTTCAGTCTTTTTAACTAAGGTTCATGTGTTCAGAATTTTCAGGCAGTTTCTGAAGTCAGAAGAGATCACAGGTTCTATGTTTGATTAATTATAAATTTTATGATTTAAATCTTTTTGTGGGGAGGGAAGACCTCTGACTTGAGTTCGAAATGCCAGAAGATGCAAGCTCTGTTCAACACTCTTTCCCTCTGCTGCTTTTTCTGTCAATGATACTTCAGTGCAAGCACTTCTTGCGTTAAGTGCGTTGTACACCATTATGGTGTTTGTTCGTGTTACCCATGATTCGGGTTGTCAAGTTGCGTTCATTAGCTGGTGAGATTGACCCCACCTTCATAAAGCAGTGCAGAGAGCAGAATCCCTCTGCTAGTCACGACACAAGGCTGCAGAGGAGATGCTTTGCTCTGAGCTTGGAATAATAGCTGGAGCCTTTCATTCCGCCTGTACAGATTGTGTCGACTATTACTGTTACATAAATTTTGTAGTCTTTGTTGCTACATTTCAGAGTTTCCTATTTAGACTGAAAAGGATAACTAGCTGAGAGGACCTGCTGCTCGTTCTTTCTTGTAGTCCAATGCTACATTTAGCCTGAGGACTTCAAGTCACTGCATAAATATGTTTTGCTAAAATAGCCACACTATTCCAGTCCCAGTCAGATGCCCAGTTTATTTTGTTTATCCTGAATACATGCTATAACTTAATTTAATGATAAATAATTATTTTTCAATGTGTCATATTTCCCAGGAAAGAGAGGCTGCTTTGGAGTGTCTGAGAGATCTTCTGTGGTCTGCAGAAGATGGCACATGGGGAAATTTGCAGTAATTATATTTCTTTCTAATTGGTTCATATCAAGCTCAGCTATTACCCTTATTTCCACTGAATAGGATGTACTCCACCCAGCATACGGTGAGCTGGAGGTGCAGGCTACGCCCAGTGAGTGGCATATGCAGTTCAAATGACAGAAGGAAAAGTTCGTGCCATTCTAGCAAACAGAACCTACAAGTATTTTTAGATTGTGCAAAGCAACTGTTTGACACACATGTGACCTTGTTTACTGATTTCCATTAGTACTGAAATATTGCCGTGTGCATAGATTACCAGTGTGCTGGAAGCAGTGAAAGCAAGGAATAATAGCTAGCAATAAATTGGGCTTTGGGTCACCTTCATGTAGTAATTTGTAGAAATTTCACTTCTCAGCTGTGTATACTTCTCTAGTTCAACCATGAATATACCAGCCTGTCTTGCATGTAAATTCTGTAATAGAGCTGACTTATCACCTGTCAGAGAGCTGACTTATCACCTAATCGCATTCTTTTTTGTAGCATAGGAAAAATACTAGAAAGCAACTTTAATGAATACACAAGGATATTTGTACAGTCCTTAACTGAGGGTTAGTAACAGTAACTTCATGCTGTGTGACCTATTTGAAGACTTAAAATTGGATATTTTTCCTGTTTGACTAAGAATGGATCAGAATAAATTTGATGGCTAGCCACAGGTAAAAGTCATGTTTATTAATGCCTAGTAATTGAAAGCGTCAATTCAATAAACCATGTGGAATAAGGAAAAAAATACATTCATTAGTTGTATCAAGTACATCTGTCCTAGACTTGACTACAATTATAACTTATTTCTGCATTTTCAGAATAGATAGGTTTGAGCAGGCTTTGCCTACTATTCTATATTCCTCTCCTCCTATGTGACAAGCACCTGGAGTCTCCCGTCTTCCAAAAAAGAAAAGGGGGGGGGGGCGCGACAATATTAAATTACAAAAGATTTTTGCTCTTTACCCCTGTGGCAAAACCATTTGACCTTTTCTTGACTAAAATTATTCCTTTGAAGCAGGCAAATAAGAAGCTATTTATATTGCAATGGCAATGACATATTAGATAAGGGTTTTTTCTAGCTGTTCTAGGCAAGATACCAAGTCAGTCGCATCCACTGCAGAGCAGAAAACCCAAAGATCCTGCTATAAAAGGTGGTGAACTCCATTCCTCCAAAATGTGATGCTCTAGCTATGCTCTGGTTGTGGTCTGAGATGGCATAAACTTGGTGTTTTGACAGCCATCTAAGTCAGAGGCAGGAGTTATTATTAACTGATTAGTCAATGCTTGATGGTATTAATGTTTATCTCCACACATGTTTCAGCAAGGATCTCTAAAGATTTAAGCCCTGCTTGATTACAAGGTGTTCTTTTTTTCCAAGAACATTATGATTTATTTAACATGAAAAGAATACCAGATTATGAGCAATAATTCTTGTTATAAGGAGGAATGTAACAAACTTTAATATGAAAATGCTGCAGGGGTAGTACGCTAATGGGCAGGATGTATTGTATGTAGAATTTGTAATTGCTGTAATCAGATCTCAAAATTTTTGTAGTTGAATTTAATTTTGCCAGTCAACATTAGTCACATACTGTTGCACAGACTTAATAATGCTAGAAGATTTATTTAGACAATGTTTTACATTTTTTCATTTTAATCTTTCAGTAGTACTGTAATATACAGCAAAATTAGTTTTGCAATGTTTCCTGCTCTCTTAAACACAAACAAACCCATTCTTTATTGCTATTTTTAAAAGCCTTTAATTGCTCTGAGCAGGTGGTAGTCTAATATCGTTTGTGGCTATACTGGGATCACTTTTTTTTTTTTTTTTTTTCCCTTTCCCCCTCCATTCAGGCTCTGCTTGAAAGGCCTTCAGTCTGGCCAAACTTTGGATCATCCAGTCATGAATGTTATGTATTATATCACTAATCATTTTATTGAAAGCCTGTTTTGTTAGCAAATTACCAGGTTCCAGCAGTTCATGCTTTATGGTAGCTATTACAATACTGAAAGCTTTTCAGTTCCATTTCATGAATTTGGTTTCACTGGGGAAAATGGGTGGCAGTTTGTGCTCTCCTGTCAACCTTGAATTTTGACATCACGATGTAACTTTTGGTGGTTTTTTTAATACCTGTATTGTTGAGCTCAGATTTTGCTGTAACTCTAATTCATAGGTTTTTTTCTTATCTTATCTTTTTTTATATCTTTCTTAAATCTGTCCTAATAAAGTATCCTAATGGGTTTCTTGGAGGTAGGTAGAATAGCACCAGAACTCTTAACAGTCACCAGATCAAGACTGCTGCATGACATCAAGTCTCTCTGCAGGTTTTGCACCCCAGGCAAGGAGTCAAAGTTGTTTTCTCCAAATAGTATAATAACCTCAGTCTTGGAGATGTAAGTTAGTCTGATAGCATATTCCTACCCCTCTCTCAGATCTCCATGACATGTTGCATAGCATTTTTTTATTTGGTTACAGGACTTTATAGCTTCCTTCCATTCCTGGCCTGTGTGAGAGAGCCTGTCAAGAGTTTAATTGGTACAGTCACTTTATGTTGCGTTTAGCTGCTGTTGCTACCATTGCTTCACAGGAAGGAAACCAGGTGATGGATGAATTTTTGAGGAAAAGCATTGCCGTTCACCTGCTGGACCTCCATGGAGAAGTGCAACCATCAGCACTCATTTTCTGCACTGGTAATCTGTGTACTGCTGCTGCAGCTCTGGGAAGGAAGCTGCTATTTGGAAACAATATTTATGTCTCTCCTCTTAAAGTATCCTTCTTCCTTTGGGAAGACCTTGATTTGCCAGCTTCTGCTAAGTCTTGGTTAATCAGACCTTTCCTCTCCCTAAATTATCAGAAATTGATAGGTTTTTTTCCTTCTCACTCCTTGACTTAAGAGGATCTGCCTTGACAGGCTGACTCACTGAAGCAGAAAAGCTTTGGAGCAACATTTTTTCCTTGCAAAAATAAAAATGATAAACCTACTGTATATCCTTGAGACTGTCAGGGTTTGCAGAAGTAGCAGGTGTAGAGAAGACGTGACAAATGCCTCAGCTTCTTGTGGAAGAACTGTGAAAGACAGCTGTTGTAATGGCCTCTGCTCACATGTTCACTGTGCTTCAGATCTTGTTGTTTCCATGCAGTGACTCCTGTTCTCTATAGTAGTTCATCTTTAGCTCCCTTTGAGAAGTGTCTTGTTGACTATTGATGGAATTTGCTTTGGACAGGAAAGATTGGTGTGATTTTCCCCAGTCCCAAAATAGGCTTTATCATTTCTCCATGCAGTGTCGTCTTCTGTTTCTCTATTGCTAGAGGAGGAAGACTGTCCTGCAAACAACAGGACTGTTGTTTCTGAAATTTTTGCAGTGCAAAAGTAGGAAAGATGAGCAGATGATGTTAATCGCCTCTAATGGGGAGGAGCAATCCCAGATGATGATCAGCTGCCACTTTTCTCAGGGCTGCACAAGCAGAGCCCTCATGCACAAGCAGCAGCTCCCGTCTCTATCTTACCATCTGCTAGACAGAGGAGGGTGGAGAAGGGCCTTTGCAAAGTCCCAGGAGGTGGAGCAAGGTCTGGGTTTGAACCCACAGCTCCAAATCTCTTCCTAGTAAACAGTTGTCTAGTCCAACTGCTTGGGCCACAGTTTGCTGTCAGCCTCTGACTTTTCCATGGTTTGTGCTCCATTAGCAATATTTCACTCATTTGGTAATAAAGATTCTTTGCTGTAGACCTCTTACTATGGTTTTACTTGTTTAGGAACTCTTGCTGTAAGCAGTGTCCCTCTTTCTTAGACTGCGTCCTGACAGCTGCTACTTCGAGCAGGAGGTTGTAGAAGCTGGACAAATCACCAAGCCAGTGGTAGAGAGGAATGAGCAGTAGAAATACATTTCACACTTTGGATTTTAATTTGTTCAGATAACAGATAAAGCAGTAGTAAGGACAAGGTTGGGGAAATACATGTTTTTAATAACATGCTGCTTTTTAAAAAGATGTTCAGGTCTCCTGGAGTTTTGAGTTCTTCTCACTATATGAGTTGGTATCACAACTGCAGCCTCTTTTAAAAGACTTTGAAGGCATGTGTGTTGGTATAAGGCTGTTTCCATAAGGTAATAGTAACAATTTTCTTAGGTTTAGAAGGCATCATGTCCATTTATATTTACCTGATAGAAACTATAAGTGTGTGTGTGATGCATGCAGGCACATATATGTTTGTAAGCTGGTTCTAGTCCAGAGCTTTTAACAGGTATTGCTTAGATCTTGCTTTTCTACAGGTATAATGTAAAATAAAGCAAACCACCTTCTTACTTGAATGGCAGTGTAATTCTTCCTACTGAAGCAGTACATGAAGAAAAACGCAGTTTTCTGTTTATTGAGATGTCTTATTGCACTGCTCAAATCTGTGACAGATTGATTTTTTTAACACCCTCATTTCTGTGCTTTTACTTAGTAGTTTGAAACACTAAACTGGAAACAAAGATACTAAAAAAAAAAAAAAAATTCTGGCATCTTTACCAGCAGAGAAGGAAAGCATGTTAGTTTAGTAGTGTCTTCAGCATGTTCAGGTGGGCAAATGGCTGCTGGTTTGTGATGAAGTCATGAATGTGAATGCTTTTCCTGCTAGTTCAGAAGAATTAGTTAATGCTGTGATAGGAAGAGCTTGAGGTTCTTACTGAGAAGTTTATAGAAAATCTAATTCTTACAGAGCAAGCCAAATCACATTATGGTCGTGTTGTATTTTTGGGTCTGGCAACAGATAGCAACCTGACAATGTCTGCAGATCAGAGCCCTCTATTTATGCATTTCGGGCGTGATCCAGGCACTAGAATTCTAACCACGATGGGTGACTGCAGCCTGGAGTCCGGCCCCGAGAAGCCCAGGGACAGGCAAACCGGAGCCCTGTGCTCTGCTCAGCCCTGGTGTGCATCCACCACAGTTGCAGGGGATGCCTGACTGCGCAGTGCTACGCTGCGGGCATTGCCCTGCTGCTGCCCCTGTGCACCTCTACAGTTCGCAGTTAAAAAGGGAGATCCCTTAGCGTGATATACCTGCTCGGTGCTCAGGACTGTGGTGAGGAATGGCTGTGTGCTGGAGCCATCTGTTTCTTTCATTGGAGGTGATTTATAGGGAGGAACTGTTAGAGGGCAAGTGATTTATTGCTTATCAATAACTGTAAACATGCTCTGCTTTACAATGACCAGAGTCTCTAATGTGTTGTATTCTGTCGGGGAAGGTGTCATTTGTCTTGCAAACAGTGTGTTGTCTGCCCGTACCTGGAACATTCCCTGTCTTTGGTTTCTCTGAACACTTATTTGGATAGCATTTATTAGCAGTCTAATACTGATGCTTTATGGCTTTACTGCCTTCTGTCTGTCCTTCTAAAAGTTCAATTGATTAAAAGCTTGGGAGTATTTCCTCTACATTTGCAGGCTTTGAAGACAACAGTAACCTAAATTACCGGCTCTCACTTTGTTGGAACTGGTCTCTGGGTCTTTTCTAGAAGTAGGAAAAAAACATACTGAGGGTACATGGGTAAGGCAGGCGCTGGAAGGGAAGTTATATTACATGGGTAAGCTGCCATTGTGTGACTTTTCATAGTTTATCACTTCCTAATGTTTCCTGCCTCTAACGTGATCCTCTGAGTTCTAACTCCTTTGTACTTGCCTCTCTCTCTGAAGCAGTTTGATGAAGGTGTCAGGTGCAGGCCCCTAAACTAATCTTGTTCTTCCTTTCCCCCATCCTGATTACGCAAGTGAATAATCTGAGCCTTTTTACTAAAGCACCAGAAAGTCTATGCACTTGGGCAGGAGCAAAAAAAAAAAAAAAATCTATATATAGAGTGTACATATTTGCAGGTCATTTAAATGTGATGTACTTGAAAGTTCTATTGAATTATTATGGAAGAGTTCAATATATTCTTTCTCTTCTCAGAAAGCAAGTTTCTCCGACTCTTGTGCAATGAACAAAGATGGGTTGTTCCACAAAATCTTCTGAATATCTATAGATTTGTTTAGAATAGAAAGAAAGTTCCATTAAGTTTTTTTGTTTGTTTTTTTGTTTAAAGAACACTTAATTTTTTCAAGGTTAGACCAAACACTTTGGGTGAATCTACAGGGATTTCTCCATCCACAAGTTTTTCCTCTTCATCTATCATGTATTCCCCTTTTCCCCAGCAGTGGCTGGAATAAAAATTACCTCTCAGGCACTGATTTCTTCAAACAGTCTTACTCTGATCATAAAGTGAGCTTATTTGATAGAGCATTCATCAATTTTAGAGACAAAGACAGATCTGGGGTGAGTGATAGATGTTCCTATCTAGGTCCTATATAACTTTGGCTGATTCCCAGCTGGGAAACAAGCACACTTTAGATATTTGTTCATGCTGTGCTGAATCTAAAATGATGGGAAAATGTTATCAATGTCAACAACATAACTTTATTAAAAGGACCAGACTTTAAAAAATATGTATATATTTTCTGAAAACAGAAGGCAGTCTAGAAGAGACTGCTAGTAACTTCCAGAACTGAAATCGTACCCCAATGGTATCTTCTGCTAATTGAAGAAGATGTTGCAGTAAAGCATATTACCTAGATGTAATCTCCACTGTGAAGTACGATTTATAAAAAGAGACAGGTTTCTGTTATGTTTTATTCATTGGTCTTAAATGTCACCTGCCTTGATTCATAACACTGTCCCTTAAATGATTTCCTTTTTTTTCTTCAGCCATCTGCCAAGAGTTTATAAAGCGCTGCTAATTGTTTGTGCTTCTTTTAAGTGTTGTCTTTTCAACATGTTTAGTATGTTCTTCCCAGCAAATACTTTTAACTGGTGACATTTTTATTAAGGAAAAATGGTTCATTTTGTCATCTTGTAATCAAACATGCAGACATTTTAAAAATAAGCCTTGGAACAGCTTGTTTATCTTTTATTGTTTGTTAAGTGGTCTTGAATGTTTTGTAACATTGGCGTGGGGAAGGCGCTTTTTGAACCTTACCGCAAACCTCATCAAATTCATGGCTGCTTCAAACCACTGATCTGATTTACGGCAAGCTCCATATACGTAGGTTTTATAAAGCTTCTTAAATTCCCCTTTTAACTGGAGGGGTGAGGGTGGGGGAAACACATTTGGATTTAAAATTTGTCAGGAATATTTAAAATAGAATAAGATAGTTCAATAACTTTATTCTTATAATATCTGCTGTGGAAGAGAATAGCTTTCTGCTCTTTTCCATTTTAAAACAGGGTCATTGTTCGCCACCTGCTTTCACTTTGTTACGTACATTGATCGCAAAGCACTTACTGCTACAGCTTGCTGTCAAATTCTCGTTTTTGCTATGTTTCTGTATATAGCAGGCCTTCTGTGACATAAGGCTTTTAAATGAAACTTGCAGCGAGTGGGAAGTAAAGTGAGTTGCTGTTGTTTGTGTGGAATTGCTTAGGTCATAGCCCTTAATGGAAACAGAAGTAATGTAACCCCAAATCAACATTATATAAAAGTATTTAGACTTGTAAATCCAACATCCTGGACTATCTTTGAGTCCCCTTTCCTAGCTGCAGCATTTAATCGGCTGAGACGAGGACTGAAAGTTTTGTGGATGAAACAAGAGCAGTTAAGGCAGAACAGTATTTCAGCCGGGGTCTTTGATCGCTGGATTTGCCTCACCACCGCCGTGAGTTTAAGGTCACACTGCAACGTGCCGTTCTGCTCTCGGAAGAAGAAGAGGAATTAATAACTGAAGGTGTGAAGTTGGAAACATCTTTGAGCATGCTGAATTCTTTAGGAAACCTGTTTGAGCCGTGTTACGCCTTGAGATCAGTGTTCCCAAGGCTGGGTGTGTTCTTGGCACAGTATCTCCCTTAAAGGAGGAACAGTGCTGCTCAGAGGAGATATATTTGAAATGCTTCTAAAATCTTCTTGCAGCTCATCTGTCAGCACTGATGTTTGTAAAGAGTAATGTAGCTTAGCAAGACAAGCTTGCCTAGGCTCCTTCTTGTCTGCAGCAAAAAGGGCTCCTTTTGGGGACCCTTTGCAGCAGAAGCCTAATATAGCTGTTCTGGATTGCCTCTTGGAGGATTGCGTCTCTGGACCGTAAAAGAAAAGCCTAGGGATGAACGCTAGATTTAGCCTCTGTGAATGCTTTCCAATGGCCACGGCCAAGTGCCTGAAACTCTGTACTGTGGAGGAGCAAAGTTATCTCAGCTCGCACTTCTGGACCTGGTGTGCTTGCCTTTTCTTGTACCGCTTTAAAACCTACAGAAAAATCCCAAAGTTGCTCATTCCCAGTGTTATTTGGTGTGTGTAATTACTGGGTCTCTCCCCATTTACCTCACCGGAGGACCAGATTCCTTCTTGGTTTGTGCCTTGCCGTAGCGCAGTTCAGTGGAAGGGTCATTATAAATAGATGCCCAGGTAATAGCAAACACTTGGGAAAACCTTGCATAGCCGGGCATGCAGGTTAATGTGACATGGATCTTGTGGAGACTGTTCACTAGGGGACAGTACTGAAAAAATGTTTGTCTCAGAGATATCAAAGATGGGTTTGTGTTTTAACCAAGGCAGCCTCTTCTGTGTTCGTGCAGCTATTGATTTTTAAAATGCCCTTGAAATGTATGTACTCCATCTTTCCTCACAGAGTCTTGAATTCTCTCTCAATATTTCTTACATTCAAATTGCTAGATCTTGTTTCCTTTCCTTTGGTGAAGGAAGGGAGGCAGAACGGTGTTTTGTGACCAGCCTCCCTTTTGGGCACACGAGGTGGTGGAGTGATGTGGTCTCCCTGGGGAGAGAGAAGGAAAAAAGAAAAGGAAAAAAAAGCTTTTAAGCAGTTCTCTCAAAGTAGGAAATAAATCAGGAGACTGAGACTTAACCTTTCTTCCACAACTGTTTTAAATTTAATACTTTTAAGTGCTAAGACAACTTTAAACAACTCAGCCTATTTATAATGGCTATATACCGTGGATAATTTAGTGTTAAACCTTTGAAGATAAGGCTGAGACTGCTTAAGTCTTCATTGTGCATTACAGTTTTAAGTATGTGAAGTCTTCAGATAGATTAATGATGCTAATATAGTAACTTAATATATTGCTTTTTACTAAGACAGATTGATTATTTCTGGAAAAGTGGAGAATTACAACCTGGCGGTACATAGAGCTATTTGACTTGTTCTTGTGTCTTTCCCTTTTTTCCTTAGTAATTTTTTAATGTTTTTCTGGCTTCCAGTAACAGATATCTCACTCCCTGGTGTTAACAAAGGCTGTATTTGCTCACTGATTTAGTGCTAATACTAACTGGTTACTGCTTCAGTTAGGTTTATCCTTCATAGTAATAGTACACTGAGGGATTTGAGCAATACTGCACTGAAGGAGCAATTCTTACTTTAGGTATTAAATGAGAGCTGGAGTAGAGATTTTCTTTTGTGTAATCTTGATTTAGTGGGATTTCCTTCTCTTCCCCTTCTCTTTTCTATGTTCCTTTTTTTTTTTTTTTTTTAATGTCAGTGAAAAACCCAGCTGTCCTTGCCCCTTACCGCTGAGTGCAGAGGTGACCCATGTGCTGCAGTGGGAGCTGGAAGTGGGGGGCCAAGCTGCAGACCGAAGAGCAGTGGCTCTTCTGGGTTAATAGTCACAAGAATTGTCCCTAGAGTTGAATCTTCTGGGATAAGTAATCCTCAGTAAATAAACTAATAGTTAATAATTAAGGGAACAGAGCCCCTAGGGGTAAGGGAGAAAAGTTGAAGACAGACCCAAGTACCCTTCCGAAAAAAACTTTGTTAAACCTCTCAGATTTCTAGTAAATTTTATTTGGTTTAAAGGAGTCAGCATTTTCTGACAGGTCGCTTTTCTTAAAAAAAGAAAAAAAAAAAACTTGGCCAGCTGCATACTACTGCTAGCAGGATCTTCAGAGCCAGTAAAATGTTTTATTTTAGCATGTCCAGAGGTATTTTGGTGCTCTTACTTAAGAAAATTAAAGCATAATCACTTAGAGAAGAAAAAATTCTGTTGTGTTTTTTTTCTTAGTCCAATCTCTGGCAAACAAATGCCAGAGAAATAAAACTTTTTTTTTTTCCTTGTCCAGACAGGCTGACCTTTAGCATGGTTTCTAATTCAGTTACTGAAAAGAAGCAGTGAAATAACTTGTCTTTGTGGTTACAGGATTAGTCAGCCACTTTCTAAGTCCCTAAAGGATTTTAAGGTTTGGACTCTTAAGTGCAGCACTGCAGAATAAAACTGACACAATTTATTATTTCCTTTGTTTAGATTAAATGTGCAGTACTTGAGATGTTTTCAGAAATGTATAAGGTTATTCATGCTGATAAAAACTAAAAATGGAAATTTAATCTTGGAGCTCAGAAGATTAAAATGCATTGCTCTTTTTAAAAACTTTTTTTATCACCAGTCATATCGATGAGTAGTGCTTTGGATGGGTTTTCTTCCTTAATATAATTTCTGAACATTACTGACGGTCATAACAGTATGCCGAGGTGATATGGTTGTGCTGGCAGTAACACCGAAACTTTCTCAAGCCTTTTAGGGATTATAATCAGGAATGACAAAGTGCAGTTCTTGGCTCGGAGCGAGTCAGGGATGCCAACAGTACTGATGCAGACTGTGGTGTTGCCACAGTCATGCAATCTTCTCTGCTCGCTGGATAACTCCTTTGTATAAGCACTGTATAGCTGTGTTGCAGTAGCCAGCGAGCTTTACATTCGCTATAATCCTCTGAAAAGTGGTTTGTGTGTTTGGAATTTTCTGATATCTCACTGCCAGCAAAGATGTCTCCTAGCTCTACAGTCCCTCAAGGAAATGGGGGGAAAAACCTCCAAACTGGAGAGGGGAAGAATGAGAAAGCAAAGGAAAGATGCCTCTTAGCTGTTGAACAAACAGTTGTGTATCTAAAGCCTGCATGCATCTGTCTCTTCAGTAGCTAATTCCTATTGCCATTATCAAAAATAGTCTTGAAGAAGGTCCTTGCTGAACCAGCAGGATCAAAGGTTGTAGATAGTTGAATAATAAAATGATCCCAGTTCATGCTATGGAATACAACAATCCTGAGCATGGAGTGGCACTTAACACCCTGTCTCCCTTCTAGACCCTTCAGATCATCCGGAATCAGAAAGTCAAGTATCAGCATAGTGACAACCGAGGAACGATAGGTGACCGGAGTAGTGTGTAACTTCCCAGTGAGGAAGTCTCAGGTATTATAGGCCTCCGTAGGATAGCAAAATAAGGGTGAGCACCTTGAACAGAGAGTGGCAGCTTCCCCAGAAGCCTGTCAGACCATGGTAATGTGGTGGCTTCAGAGAAGCCTTCCTAAGAGAGCAAGATGCTAAGCTGAAAAGAGAGGCCTTGCAGGAGTCTTCCCTGCAGATACAAGACAGAGGGAATTTCCCAGTTTATAAGCAGTCTTCACAGTGTGATGTGGCAGGGAGCAGGGCAGGAAGGAGATGGCACACCTTGCCTTCCAGTAATTCTGTAGGAATGTAACAGATACACTGGCCTTGGATCATACACCTTTATTTTAATTAACCAATGCTCCATTAAAAATAACTAGAATCCTTATTGTTATTATGTCGGTAAATTGTTTCACTTTCAGTAGCCGTAAAACTCCACATATCACAAGTAAGATAGAACTAGCTTAAACACATCATTTGAGAAGACCTGTGTTTTGTTGCTGTGATTGTACTCATTTAACTGTTTCAGCCAGTTGATGGGCTCTGACTTAAGTCAACTTGGCCTCTAAAGCACATTATGATCTACTGAAATTTGAGTGTTACTTGTGTTGTGGGAAGTCATCTGCTGTCCAGATAAGGTGGCCTGAAACCACTGTCTACAGATGTGTACAGATCACACCTCGCCCCACTCCCTTTCTTCGTGAAATTCTAGCTGCAGTGCTGTTTAACTTGTGCTGGATGCTGCAGCCCGTGATGTGTTTTGCCAGCACATTGCCTAAATAATTAAGATGCATTAAAAGCAGAAGCTCATGCTGCTGAGACTTATTTTTCAAATCCTTTGAAAAATTAATACTGTATTTTTAATCTTGCATGAAATCCCACAGTGTGTGCATTTTATCCACTGCCTTCATAACAGTGAGAAACTTCACTGACATGCTAATGCTTAAAGCAGGGGGGAAATCAAGATAGATAATGTTTGTTTAGGCACTGGGATTTGTTCTGATTTACTGTAGCCTCTTTAAAAACATGGCTTCTTGACAGGTTTGTGAAGTTATGGGGACCTGAGAATCATGATGAAAAGCGTGCAGTCAGTGTCTATAGGTAAGCCTACAAATTCTTAGGTTTTTGTGTCCCTTGCATTGGACAACTTACAGTCAATAAATAGTTAATGCCTGCTCTTATGTTACATCAAGGCTTCCTTGTGCTAGAAACATAAATGAGAACATGACACTTAATTTTTAGATCAGTGATTGAAAATACGCCAAGTGATATCGAGCCAGCATTTCAGGAAAAATGCTACAAAAAGAAGGCATGCTATTGCAACACCAATTTATATCACCATTTTCAAGACATAAATTGTGGAACACTGCTTAGCATGAGAAATCATCCCCAGCATTTAATTTTGGGCAGAGAAATTTGATTTTTGGTGGTTTAAAAAACAGGTGCATAGTACTATTCAGTGATCTGTTTTCTAGGAGTGTTTGATATGAGCATTTAATTGATACCATGTTTAAACAGCCTTCTAAGTTACAGAAGGCTAATTCCAGAATAATCAAAGTTCTTACAGTTGTTACAGCTCACATTCATGAATCCTTGAGATTTGATACCTCTCCTTAACTTGTGCTCTTCTGCAGTCCCCATGCATGCTGCAGGCTGAATTGCGCTCCAAGGTGGTTGCTACAAATAGTCCCAGCAAGTAGCTGGTGATTGCATCCAAAAAATAAAACTCTGGTTTGAGGAGGTGATAGAGGAAGAGTTGAAAAGTTAAGGTAGATATGCATCAAAATGATTTGCATGATCCTGAAAAGGCAGTTTAAGTGTTGCTGTAATTTTATCAGAAGGAAAGCATCTTGGTAGCCTTGCTGACAGCTCTCTGGGAGCAAGGTCAAGTGGAACAAAAGTCTAATTAGTCTCTTCCATGAAGAGTCTCCTTTCCCAAAGGACATCTAAACACTTAATACACTGTTTCACTGTTTGTAGGATTATTCTTTTTTTAACTGATCTCTGGCATGTGGCCACTACTGCTGTTGAATGCGATACCTTTATGATCAATAGCCTCATGTGAGGGGCTCAGATGTTCTTCCATACAATTATAATCTTGGTTGGTTGGTTGGGGTGTGTGGTTTGGGGGGTTTTTTTGTTTGGTTTGTTTTTCGTTTGTTTCTTTTCCCCCTCCAAAATAGCCTGTTTTTGAAGACCTCAAACTTGATATAAAACCTAAGTAACGTACATATCAAAGTGTCAGTCTCGATGAATGGATTTCCGTGTCCATCTGCAGCATGCTTTGCATGTAGTGTGTGTTTTTTGTCACGAGGGACAGTGTGGGAGTGAGTCTGGCTGAGTACTTCAGGTATCTAATTGGAGCTGCGATTTCAAGTATGCTTGTTAGGAGCCTGACTTCTCTCTGCAGCTGGTAAGGTAGAGACCCCCAGAGTTATGATTCAGAGCACTAGGTTAGATGTTTCTCTTCTCAGGTGAGCTAAGAAATGTGTGCTGTCTCCTATCCCATGCAGTCATGTTACGTGTCTTCTGTTCTTCCTTGCTCCCTTTTCCTTCCCAGGCTTCCTGCTCGATAATTTCGCTGTAGTCTAGTACAAGCAGTTCTTAAGCGGCTTGATGTTGTCAGCGTGGCCATTGTTCTTGTTTGCCTCTGGTCTAATTTTCAGGGTGTCCAGTTTTTGATTACTTGGTCTTGATTTCCAGCTCCTCTGAAAATTGGAACCTTGCTTATATATAACTATTATGGCACCCAAAAGCAGGAGCAAACAAAATCATTAGATGCTCTGTGTTCTCGTCAGAGGAGCTAATTCCATGTTCCTTATGTGTGTGCATGTGCATGTGCTGTGTTTTTTTTCTGTGTCTGTTTCTATAAAACCTATTTTAATCTGAAAGTTTGTTTTAATTCTGAGGTCTGTTATTTTGTGGTAATATTTTTCATTATCTCTAGCAGCAAATTCCTTTTTGGCATTTAATATTTGGCATAGCTTGGATAACTTTGGTTGGATAAAAACCCTTCTCAAACCACGTCTACATTTCTCCTGACAAAATACACGCAAACAAATAATGAGTTGTGCTCCCTGCTAATTTGATCCACGATGTTTCAGGTTTCTCTGGAGTGCTTTGACCAGTGACTGGGCAGTCAAGAATTGTTAAATTTCAAAGTGAAAATAGGCAGAAAAAGAAGATAGCAATAAAAAGTCTAGCCTTTTAGCCTAGAGAAGAGAAGGCTGAGAGGAGATCTTATCAACGTGTACAAGTATCTGAAGGGAGGGTGTCGAGAGGATGGGACCAGACTCTTTTCAGTGGTGCCCAGTGACAGGACGCGAGGCAACGGGCACAAACTGAAACACAGACAATTCCATCTGAACATGCGGAAAAACTTTTTCACTGTGAGGGTGACAGAGCACTGGAACAGGTTGCCCAGAGAGGTGGTGGAGTCTCCTTCTCTGGAGATATTCAAAATGTGCCTGGATGCAATCCTGTGCAATGTGCTGTAGGTGACCCTGCTTGAGCAGGGGGGTTGGACTAGATGATCTCCAGAGGTCCCTTCCAACCTCAACCATTCTGTGATTCTGTAAAACAGACGATGAATTTGTTTTCTCTTTGGTTTCCATCTAGCTCATATCTTTTCCATTAACAATTTATTTCCCTGTGTAGTGTGGGAAGCTGCAATTTTATTACTTCTGCATTTTAGACTTCAGACTCCCACTGCCCCTTATGAAGTGCTAATTGCTAAAGCCAGTTTTTCTAAAGGCTATTTAAAGCTTCAAAGTTTGACATGAAGTATGTTGACCAGTAAACGCCATCTGTAATATTAGGGCAAAAGGCAGACTGATTACTGCAGCTGGGTGTTTCCTTTCTAAAAAGTCACAGGCTATTGGTGGTAAAGCCAGGAGGATATTCAGAAGATGCTCTGTGTGAGCGTGTGTCTGTGTGAGCAGTCAGTCTCCCAGAAATTAAGATAGCACTCAAGGGCTAAGGAAGGACAGAAAAGATCTTCCTAATTTTTTAGGAATCAATGACTGTTCTTTTAGAAATGCTTCTGGCTTTAACAAAAAATAAGGTGAGTTACATAGGTGGAACTGGCCCAAACTGTTCACATACTGTTTAAGAAAACTGATTAAAAACAAAAAAAAAAAGTTCTGTCTTAAAAGTCTTATGCTTTAACTTAAAGTTTGTTTTGTGATTGTTTTTCTGAATCAATTTGCTGTAGTACTGAGAACTGAAAGAATCTTCATCTTACAAAACGGTTCCAATACTGCAGCTAGGAGGAAAATAACCCTATCTCCACTTTGTCCTATAGATATTGATTTTGTTCCAGGAATCAGGATCTCTCTGCCAATTTGAATCAGAATGACAGAAGAGCTGCGTTGTCTCCCTGGTGATGGAGGGTTTCATGTACAACACAAACTTCATGACTTTTAAGAGAATGTTTAAAAACAAAGCCCAGCTTGCACGAAACATGGCAAAGATGCAAAGGAAAGGCTTTGCCCTAAATCTAGGGATCAGGTTCAGTGTCAGCAAGTAAAAAAATGTTGTAGGAAGAATGTATTTTTCACCTGCCCTAAGAAGTATTTTGTGACCCTCATGCAGCTGGCCTGACCTCAGCTGAAAAGCTGGAGTGAGTTACTGCTCTGTAGGAACCATTTGTTGGGGAGAAATGTGTGCAAGCTGCTGGGAAACGGCTCATTCCTATATGATGCTTATAATCCATGTAGCAAAAGGATTCTGTTAGCAATGTATTTTGAAGAGGAACAAATAAGAGCTATAGCTGAAGTAACTCAGGTATTACTGAAGGACACAGAGCATCCTGCGTTTATGTCACTGGTTCAGACTGGTGCAAATCAGTGGTGGCCTTGTGCCGTTGAAGGACTGTTGAGGGGCTGTATGCAATAAGCCAGGTCTCTAACGGATATGGGATGAATGGTGTCAGCAGCGGCTCTCTCTCCTTTCTCATGTAAGTGAGAGCCGCCTTCCTGCATCCCTTGGGAGACAGAAAGAAACTTCCCATCTAGATCAAGCTATGGATCCTGCTGTAGGAAAACAGGGCATGGGTGCTCTGCTGCTGTGTGGCCCGTGGTTACGGATCCCGTTTCGGGCTCAAACCATTTTCACTGTTTTTCCTTGGTCACTGGGAAGGGGCTAAGCTAATTCTCTAGGCTTTGTGTTTTACAGTAAACCCTGTGTGAAATATAAATCTGGCATAGTCTGTTAGAAATATTGCAGCAATTATTAGACTGGTTTTAGCTGAAGACAGAATTGCATAGGTATAAATTGCAGATTGGTGCCCTTGGATATCTAATCTGTGGCTGTGTCTAACATGTCTGCTGAGTGCCTTTATTTATTCTCTTTTAGCTGCTTAGTTTCATTTACATTCAGTAGAATATCATGTTGCAGTGACACTTTACCTGACTGTAACAAATGCAAATGGCTTCTTCCCTATTTTTAAAATGCTGATTTGAGGGGACGGTAACTCAGAGAAGCAGTTTGCTGAGGCAGACGTTGTACAGCAAGGTAGTTACCCGCAAGTCTGTCCAAGATGCTTGGAAAAGGGTGCAATGGATAGCCTGAGAGTCTTCTCCTCAGTGGAAGAAATCTTATATCAAATGATCTGTTCCTGATTTGTCCATCATTACTGTGTCTGCATGGAAAGGCTGTAGGTTATGTCCTTCTGAAGGACATAATTATAGTATACAGTATAGTAAAGCAAGTTCTTGCTAATGGTGATGTCTGTGGCCTGAGGAACAGAGGCACACACAGACATGGGTGAGAGGCTTTCAGGTGAACAGTTGCACCTCTGACCAGTTCATCTGCAGTTGGGCATTATCGCAGGGGGTTAAAAACTTTCTCAGTATCTTGGGGGGGGAAAGTACCTGTTAATCAAATAGTTAAAAATTTGTTTTCTGCACATGTAACCTTGCTTCTACACTTTCACTGCTCTGCCACCTTTCCCTGTTGATACATCTATTTGACCAATCTTAGAACAAGTATTTTCTGTCAGTCTTTACATTTGAAATGAGACCCTTTCCTTTGAAAGGTTGTAAAAGCTGTTTGGTCACTGTGGACGGGCAAAAATAGGTGATAACTTTGTATAAGGACTCTTAGATTTCTTTCAACAGAAGAATTGTTGAGAAGTGAGGAAGGAGATGGGACTTAGCCCCACGGCTAAAACGAGCTCTAATTGCAGCTTTCCAGCTCCAAGACTTTACCCTCAGTATCTGTCTGTCATGAGATGCTCTGTCCTTGTCCTTCTTTTCTTATTTTGCTTCTGGCATTTCTCTAAGAGAATAATGTCAGTATCTCAGGAGTCTAACACTGCAGAGACAGATCTGCTCGAGTTTAAAAACCTCATTTGTAGGAGAAAATCCATCTGTGGTATTAGCTTATAGTGAAGTGCCACCCAGCAAAATGGAATGGAGGCTGTTAGGTTTTAAAGCAGAGTTTTTTATTTTTGTTTTTCCTTCAAAGCAGTGTGTGTCAGGCGGAAGGACAAACTGAGTAGCAGCACAACCCATGCCTCCAGGGTTGGTATTGCCTTGGGGCTGAGGCACGGTGAGAACGGAGGGCTCGAAATCCCTGCTTTCCCTTTCCCGTGCCTCTCTGCGGGCACTTCGTTCTCACTCAGCAGCACTTGGGCTCCTGTCAGTCTCGTGTCGGCTCATTTGTGGTGAGCAGTCACGTTCTGAACCTTTTACTGGTGTTGCCCTTTGGCTTCTCTGCCTCTGTAGGAACAGTGTAGCATTCACAATCACGCTGACATTATTCCAGATGAAAACTTGTCATTAGATCATCCTTATCGACACACAGTGTTATGTGTAGGATGTGTTCCTGTGCTCTTAAATTGTTGCATTGTATCAGCTTCCCTCTCTTCCTTCTGCCACCATCCCCTTTTCGTTTAACCCACCAGGAGTCTCCTTAAGTAGCTATTTTGTTCTGCATCACACGTGTCCAGGTAACCCACTTCCATGTTTGTTCTTATTACTGTGTACCTATATGCTTTTGCCCACTCCAGACTTAGCTGTACTATAAGCATTTCCATACTGTTAGCCATCTTTCCTGAGAAATGCAGAATTCCAAGAATTGTCAAAACTATGCATCCTTCAGCAAGCCGTTGCTTACAGCTAGCATAAAGGCTTTTCATGCATCATCAGTATTCATGCAGAATGTCCCATGACACTAGTGTTTTTAAGAACTCTAAGAGGGCAGGTCTTCTGCTGCTTCACTAATGCATCTTCTAGCCCGCCCTTGCAGTGCTTTCTTGTCATGGCAATCCCACATCTCCTTCCTTGGGTTGCACCAAGCGCCCTTGCTGGGAGGGCCGGGCCTGGGTTGCTGGCCGTCACCAAGTGGTTTGTGCTCCTGCTTGGCAAACCGGTCAAAAGAGCTTAAAACTGTGAGAGCTCTGCGTCTTCTTGGTTCCTAGGGGTGGTGCCAGTCCTGATGACCTGCCTAAAACATTGACGATTATTATCTTGTGTCAGAAAAGAGCAGTTTAGGAAGGAGGGTCTTTGCCCATGTCCTGGGCCTGTTACATCAAAAGACTTGAGAGGGCCTGAAATTCACCACGTTTCTCCGGTTCTGTAGAAACCTTCATTTTAAATCTGGTCTACCCTCCGATCCCCTGACTCTGGCAGTTTGTTTCTGACCGTGAGCAGCACCAAGCTGAGTGGCATGGCAGGCAGTGCTCAAAAGGCATCCGTGGAAGTTTGCAGCCCCGAGACAATTTCTGACTTGTAATAGTTGGCTTAAGCCATAAGTGGGATATTTTAGATCCATTCTAAAGCTCTTTTTTAGTGTTCTAACGCTGTGTGTTTTGTGGGGAGCTGACAGCCATTTGAAGATTTGATCTGATATAGCCATTTAATATAATTGCTCAGTACTTAAATTAATATTTTCCTCTTTTTTTGCATTTTTATTTGACTGCTCTGTTCTCTTGACTCTGAGGAAGTGGAATGTTGAATAATTACCTGTTCCATAATAAATTAGTGTGAAAAGGCAACGAGTACCATGCATCTGCTTAAACTGCTGTCCGATAAAGTTGCATTAATGTATATAAATAATATATATTTTTGCAGAGGAAGTGCTTTGTCTTTCTAATGAACAGTTGGCTGATTGGAGAGGCAGAAAGATGTATACCCTTGCTAAAAAGGCTTTGTTTCGCTTATGCCTAGATTATTGGAGTAGATTGATGATGCCATAGCTGTGACTAGGAAATACCTTATTTTGCAGAGTATGCTAAAGAATTTTGAAAGACCTTGTGCTGAGTCAACCAACAGATGACTTTGTGGTTTGGCAGCTGATCTCTCTGCCACCTCAGGAAGAAGGATCAGCATTTTCTGTAATATTTTTGAATGTTTCAAGGACTGATACAAACCATACAGTTGCCATTAGACAGCCGATTATTGAATTATTCCCTTGTAATAGGAAACAAGCGTTTCACTGTATGTGTTTTGGCTGGAAAATGACTCAAGGAATAACAGTGATTGCTGACTAATTAGCAATTAAATCAGGGCAGCAGTGTTGCTTGCATTTATCTGGAGTAGAGATAAGTCATTCAATTAGGACGTTTATTGAAGCTCTAAAAATTAATGCTCCTCTGTACACACACACAAAAAAAATTATTTTGCATGTTCGTTCTTTCCACAGCAGGTGGTTACTGAAAGCAGGTGGTACAAACAGTCATTCCCATTTTGTAAAACAGTGTTACTAGCGTGTTTTGTGGGAGTCTCCTGGTCAGGGAGAGGAAATGGACCTGGTGCTAAGGTGAATATTTGAAGCACTCATAGCTTCCATATTCTTTAGCATTATCCTGAAATCTTGTCTGTTCCACGGGTTATAATATTGTGTAAAGGACATAGCTATGGACAATCCAGACTGTGCCCAGCCAAAATTGGCACATCTCATTAACAGGGTAAAGCTCTCCTGTGCCAGTCCTCAGCAAGCTGGCAAGCTCAGGAGAACCAATTAAACAGAGGGCAGGCAGACAGGGAATTCAGTGAAGGAACGCTTGTCCAGACCAGCCCGACATCTTCATGTGTACAGTGAAATACAAATTGTACCTGCATATTATATCAGTATGAGGCTGACCCAGGGCGTCCTGCTGTGGGTGTTCTTGGGAATTCTAACTTAGCAGAGAAGTCTGTGAATTCCTCAGCATGGTTGAGGTTCAGCCTGATTGCATATAAATGCCTTCTTTCCCCCCCCCCCCCCAAATGTAACTTTTGTCAGTGGTTATTTTCTCTTCCTGTTTTCTTCTGTCTCCTTTTGTCAAGCAGAAGGAAGTTTAGTTGTAAGAAAAGGGGAGGGGGGAGAGAACTTTGTTTCTGTTCCATTGCAATACAATATTTCCGTTCTAAACCTGCAAAATGAAGTGTTAGAAAAAACAAACCAACTCAGTGGGGGAAACGCTCACTGGTTGTTATACACACTCACTCTAACTAAACAGAGAATGAACTTTATCTGTAAAATGAGTAAAAGCAGTCCAGTATCCTGAAAATCATGAGTCTCATCAGCAGAAGAGTCCAGCAGCCTGGAGCAGAACTGACCCACCTTTTCCTACTGGAAAATGTGTTGTGACTGTCAGCTTCCTCTGCTCTAATGGACAGCAAAATCCCCGCAGATCCGTGGATGGTTTCTGTACTGATGCCAATGTCTATTCTTCTTTCATCTCCCTGCTAGCTAAAGACATGGAGTGTAGATGAACTTCAGAGGAGGCTCTCGGCACTTGATCCCATGATGGAGCAGGAGATTGAAGAAATCCGCCAGAAGTATCAGTCAAAGCGGCAGCCAATCCTCGATGCCATTGAAGCCAAGAAACGGCGGCAGCAGAACTTTTGAGAGCTGTCGGTAGAACCTTCTTCCAACCTTAAACAATCAGCTCCTTGCTTTTATGACTACTAAACAGATTGATTTCTATTGAAATATGCTAGCAAAATAGAGGGCAATACTTCTGCTCATTTATTTTTCCATAGCACCTTTGTGAACTCAGGAATGCCATTGAGTGGAAAATCCTGACGGTATATTTTATGTTAGACAAATATTTAAAACATTGTTTTGAAGGAGTTTTGTTACTGTTTTTAGGTGGATTGTTTTTAAAACAGAGGAACAGCTAGGAATAGACTAATGAAAGTTGGCTCACTCTCTTTTCCACAGAACTTTTAGTAGTCCATTTTCTTTGTTTTAAGTTAATATGAATTGTGATATTTAATGGCTTCATCTCTTGTGGATTTTGTTTTAGTTTTTTTGAGAATGCACAGACTCAATTTCAAGCTGTTAACTCTGTCTTTCTACTGTTAAGGTACTGATAAGTTTTAGGTCACTGAAGAGAGTAGGTGAGAACATGTACAAACTGTTCCAGCCTTTTGAAAGGAACATAAATCTTTTGTTTTTTGGTTAAAGCCTGTAATAAGCCCCATGCCTTACACCATGTGCTTTAAGCGAGTATGATTTCTTCAAGACCTCAGTTTTGTCCTTTTTTTTTTGTGTACTTTATAAATTAATACTAGCAGATAAAGTATGTTGTGCTTCCATCAGAAATTATATTCTGTAATTTAAAATTCACATTTACTTAAAACCAAAAGCCAATTGGTGGTCTGACCTAATACAAAGCAGAGTCCTTGCCATCTGTCTCTTTGGAAATGTCCTTCAGTGAGACCCTGCTGACGGTGGAGTACTGGAAGAAGTATTACAGTGTTACAAGGGATGGAAGTTCTGTGACTCTCTCAGGAATTAGGTACTTCTGCTCTGTGTGCGAGAGGACTTAAAAACATCTCCACAGTTAGTGAAATAGTTTGCAGGCTTCATCATTTCAAATTTACTTCATTAGGTGCTTGAATAAAAACTTAATTTCACAATCCTTCACATTTCGACAAGGTTTAGCACATCAGAAAAGTTAAACTGAAAAGAAACATTTCTTAAGTCAACAAAGGTGTGCGTTATGGGGTGGAGTGAAGGTGGAGTTGATCTGGATGAGAAGTCAGCTGCCATCCCATCATCACCTGCTAGCATAGTGAAATTCAGCCTCTTCCAGTTTCTCTGGATGCTCCCTGTGTTCTTTCTTTATAAAACTCCCTGCCTTTTCTGCCCCATACAGCTGAAATGATGAAAATGCCCATGAGTTTACAGCTGGTGTGAGGCTGGTGCAGTTAACTCACATGGGCAGAATGGAGAGCAAAACAGAAGAAGCAAAGAAGTGAGCTGAGTTACAGGGCGGAGCGACCAAATGATGCCTCAGCTCGATGGGCTGCAACAGCAGCATTACATAACATCGAGCTGGAATTTTAGATGTACCTAGCGCATGATGAAATGTTTGGCGAGAGCAAATACTGCTACCGCTTTATTTTCATTTTGCTCTGATCGAGGGAACAGTTTCCGTGTCGTTTTTCTGAAATGGGCCTCGGTATGTCAGCCAGATAATTAAACTAAATAGCCATGTCTCCTGAATCAAATGGTGCTAGAGAGGAAAAGGGATCATTTCATGCCTCTGTAGGCTCTTGACTACTATTAACAGGTATACTCCACTGATGTGAAAGGAACCAAGCCATTTTTACCCCCTCTGAGGATCTGATTGCATGAATTTGTCTCTGATATGCAGTGCTAACACAGCTGTTTCATAGATCAGCAAACCAGCTGTCCCTAAGAGAAAAGGGAGGCAGCAAGCAGTGTATCTAGGGTACTGAGGTAAGAATACATCCTGGGATAATCAGCTGTTTGATAGCCTCAAGTATTGGGAGGGTTTTAGAAGCACTTGCTGTCACAATGCAAGCCAAGTAATTAAAGCCCTCATTGTTGTTAGTAGACTAAAATCCCTTAGCTATGAGAGTCCAGCAGCTACGTGCGCTGTGAAGTCTAGCGAAGTGCTGTATGAGCAGCAGGGCACGTACAGTACTTGTTTGGAATCTGTGCAATATGTTTGGCCCTAAACATTTGTTTATAATGAGCAATATTTCTGAAAGTCCTTTGCATCAAAGAAACTCGCAGAACTTAGGAAGGAGTTTTCAAGTATGGGATCATGGATTAATCACTTGGATGGATCTCACCCAACCTGGCTTTGGCTGGAGGCGAAGCTGGGTCCTGCTCCAGCTTTCCGTGCTCTGGAGTGCAGCACTGTTTGATGGCGAGATTTGTGGTGGCTGGCAGGGGGCTAGTCAGCTAATGCCAGGCCAGGTGAGTCTCAGCCTTTAGAGTGAACATGTTTTTGTACCCCCAGTGTGATAGATGTACACAGATGTGACATAGCAAACTGTGTGCACTGCTTGCACATAATGTGGATCAAGCAGATTCTGCCAGGAGTAGTTTTACCTCTGCACTGTGTAGGTAACTTTGTAGTGATCAGAGGGCATTAGAAAACCCAAGTTTTGTAAAACACCACAGGGTGGTGTACATTTCTGGAATATGCAACCTGTGACTGCTGTAACTGAATGTAAGCACTGTTGAAATACTCTGCTTTGTTGAAATGATTGTCTTAAAATATAGCAAATGAACCAAAATAAGTTAAACTGGTCCAATGGCTTATTTGTCTTTGAACCTTTCTTAAAGACTTGCAATAGTTGAGACTTGATGAGATTTGTTGCACTCATAGCTCTGATGCAGAGGAATCTTTTCTCCTTCACTGACTTTCAATCTCAATGAGAGAAAATGATTCTTTTTTTGGTCCCTTTGTAGACTATCTGGGAGCGTAGTACCTGCTCACTCCTCAGAGTCCTCTAGGCTAAGACCAAGGCTCTTTGGACTAAGTTTTTAAACAGAACGCTTGTTTAATTATGAAGCTGCATTCATGTGCTCCTTGAGTCCATCTGCATTGCTGAAAGTGTTCTGGACAAACCATTATCTTTGCTTCTATAACCCAGAGATACTGATGATGTCAGTCATGTGAGACTTAATAATGTGAAGTTTGTAGCTTTAACTTTTTTGTATCAAAGAAATTAGCAACACTGGCATAAAGTGCTGACTTGAAAAGCTGTTTTGTAAGATCTGGCTGTTTGTATATAATAGTGTTGGTCATTAGTTTGTATATGTATGAAATAGTAACTTTTATTGCATTCCTCTGAGTTTGTTGCAGGAGATTAATTCTCAAATATCTTGCCTTATTTGTTCAAAAGGGCAAATAAACTGTCCTTACTGAAAGCATCAGTGTCATGACTAATATTTATGTATGAAATTTATGTATGGTATATTATTGCTCATCAGGACAACTTTTAACAGGGGGACCTTATAATCAACTAGTGTTATGCAAGATGCCGGAAGAACATACAAGCATTAATAAACACAAGCAGTAAAAATGGGAAGAAAAGTTTCAAAATATGTTTTTCAACAGGAAATTCTTTAGCCTTAAAGCATTACTAATCCTACACCTCAAGGAGAGGTGCGTAGTTCCTGTTTCAGGTCAGGGGCATGTCTACATGTTGCCAGTTCTGTGGCAATTCAGAAACATGAGGTGGAAGTTTGGGATATTTTCCCCACAGCGACAAGTGTTGGCAGCTCTTCCTAGGAGCGGCGATAGTGCAGGAGGCTCCCTTGCTCCAAGAGGTGCTCTGGCAGGTGGGGACAGTGAACTTTGCTGTAGATACTTGCTCTCCCTGCTCTGTAACTTCACACTGCAGGAAATTTGTGAGCCTGCAATCGGTTTTGGGATTAGGTACTCATCAGTTTATCCACCTTCCCACACACAACAGGTGAGGCTGGAGTCTGTCTCTACTAATTCTGGCTGACTTGCTGCACTTTTAGTTTCCTAGCTCAGAGGAACACAAAGCTGACAGCGAGTGGGTGCTGCCTTCCAACGGTGAACTGTTGGCTTCTACGTGGTTTCCCTGAGCAGTTGCTAAATCTGTCCCGAAGGCATGACTAACCAAAGCAGAGACAGAATTCATTCAGGAGTCAGCCTTGGTTAGCAATCCTAGAAGAAACAAAATAAGATCTGAGCTTTTAAATGCTAAGAACAGTGTGGAATTCAGAGAGGGAGACTACGGGCGTTTCTAGTAAACGGGAAAGCCCGGAGCATGTACCTTTCTCCGCAACATTACCAGGAAATGGTGAAATGCTGGCATGCAGAGCTGTACTGCTGCTGCAGTAGCACTGCATTGTCACCAGTGAACTGCTCATGTGTGCTTGCTTCATGCTAGGAGCAGTGCACATGCTGCAGAAATACTAATTGCATATAAATAACTAAAAGTCAACAGCTGACAAGTAGCCATGATTTGGGGCTAACATTTAGCCAGGCTTTTCCACCATGATTTTTTGACTCAAGTGGAGAGGAAAAAAAAAAAAAAATCACCTATCCAAGATGACCTAGCACCGGTACTTTCTTCGTCCTCCTCCCACAGTAGCTGCCAGTACTGAGGCACAAGTATTGCTGTGCAGATGTCCTTTATGCCCAGCCACTTTCTCACACCCTCATTTTGTCCCATTTCCTCCTGTCTGCAGGCCAAAAGAGCCTGAGCAGGCGCTTAGATAAATGCTTTGGGTGTTGGCTGACAGCCCTGACTTGAGAGTTGACAATTTTTCTTTGCATCAATCACTCTGGCAAAATTTAAGAGAGTCAAACCAGGAAACACCCATCAGCTATTTCCAGACTGAAAGTGACTTAATTGCCCTTTAATTTAAGAGTCCAGGAAGGCAGCCAAATTGTCTAAAAACTTTAATGCAATTTAAGTCCATCTATGAAGCACAGTCTGTTCTGCTCCCCTCTAGGCTGTTGCTATTAAAATCAATACAGCACTGGGACTGAAGGGAGCCCAGAGTCCCCGAGTCCTGCTCAGGGTGGTCACAGCAGCAGAGCAGCACTCTCCTAACCCCACCTTTGCATAACCACCGGATGGCTGAGCTGCAGGATGGCCGTTCCTCACCGCCGAGAAGCTCACAAGCTCTCAATGACTTGTACCATTGCTCACTGACTGTAAGAGGGGAGGATCCGGGAACAAAGTCACAGGCTAGCTTTTCCCCTCTGCTGCTCTCACAGGATTCACGGTCTGGTTGTGAATTTCTGTCCCCAGCTGTCCTTGCATCACTGGTGCTATGCTTACCTGCACACCTGATCTGTATTTTTTCATATAAAGTGAATGACATTTCCAAAAGTATTTTGTGACCTGTGTTGACACATTTGGTTAACTTAGTTCCATCTCTTCAAGACAGTCCCTTTAGCTATTACAAATTGTTAGAAGGAAAACCTTGAACTTAAGTGTTTCTTACAGCTAAGTTAATGGCTATCGTTCAGATAATGGCTAATGTGAACCCATGAAAACATGCAGACCCCAGGGCTTTCTTAATGCCAGGAGAAGGGACAAAAGTGTTTTTACAATGTAAAAATTCTTGAACTGTGGCACTGTATCTTTATTGGTCTCCATACATAGTTTAAATACAGGAATTACAAGCATCACCAATTTAATATTTACACGCTCAAGCAGCCAGCTCTGACTTTTGTCTCCCTAAATTCCAGTGAAATCAGCAGGCCTGCAAAAGTCTACAGATAGCACAGATACCAAAACCAATGCCAATGAGGAGTCCTTCATTCCTACAGGTCAAGTCCTTTAAGATCTCTCAGTTTTCCAATAACCAACTGAGTGCACAGACCTGATTTCACTACTCAGAGTAGTCAAATATCCAAGAGCCAGCAAAGGAAAAAAGTTTTAGACAAAAGTAATATAGTTTACTTTGTCTCTTTAAGTAAAGTTGTCTAATTCTCAGCTGCATGAAATAGCTTAATAAGGTCACTCCTTAATCATTATCCCCTGGAGGCAAAATAGTCACTCTTTCATCAATCATTTTTTGAGTGTGGAGAGCAGCTTTTGTAGAAATAACCTGATAAAGTGTTTAATTGATTTACCCACTATACCAAAGGAAAACACAATCACTCTCAGGAAAACTGATTAGGGATTAGCAAAAGAACACGTATTTCTTACTTGCCTTACAAACAGTAAGTCAGACCAGTCCTGGCAACCCATCCATGCACAGAAGAGTCTTGGGAACGCAAGCGTGGGATGTGATCGCCCACTTCTTTGGTGTTGGGCACCCAGACCTTCCTGCACTGATTTCTCCTCTGCAGAGCTCCAGTGCTGCTAGATATATCTGCATGGTAGTGGGAGGATTTTCCTAGTGCAGTTAATCATAGCAATACAAATCCTAATGTCTTGACAGAGAGCAGAAGGCTAAAAAAAGAAAACATCCTTCACAGTTTTCCCAAACCTCCACCTAGAGTTCTTCACAAACCAAGCCCCTCTCAAAGCCAGCAGTGGTTTGGAGCAGCTACAGAAGCTCTCTCAAGACATATTAGCTTTCTTTTAACCCTGAAGTTAGGGCAGATTTTTGCTTAGGAAGACTAGCACAGAATGAATTTTTTTAATGAACAAACTCTCAAAGGAATAAGGATTAATCTCTATTTTTAATCTTCCCCCTTCTATTGCATTTAGCTAAGGAATGCATGACACAGTGAAAGCAGCAGTAAGTCTTTCCCTCCCTACCTGAATCCCCTGCAGAGAAGCAGCCTCAAGACCAAAACCCTCATCTCAGAGAGCACTTACACTACCAGGAATTAGCTCAGCCTTTCATACCACCTTCAGGAAAGAGGATAAACCCCAAACAGCATCAGAGCACAAATTAGACCCCCTGAAACATAGAAAGAGTCTTACTTGCTGAAGAGCAACCACCCCCTTTAAGTAGCTGGCAGCAGGAAGGTGAGCTGGGGAGACACTTCCTATAAGAGGGGGAGCCCCTAAGAGAGAAAGCTGATGGGGGGCTTGCTTGGATTAGCTGTAAGTGCTGCTCTGCATCATGGCTGGCTGGTTAACTGCAGCTCCTGGAGGGCTAGAAGCACCTTGTAGCTGCAGGGTTATTTCTTTAGGCAGCCTGGTGCTACATGAGGCTTTCCTTAGGGCTCTTCTAAGCCTACTTACAAAAAGGGCTACTGAAATTTCTGACCAAGTTTAAAAGCCATGTTAGCCAGAGGCAGGCTGTGATAACATGGTTGAGCTGGTGATAGCTCCCATCACAGCTGATTGCTTGCTGGGAGCTGGTCTGAGTTTGCCTTCATAGCAAGGAAAGCAGCTGCAGCTGATTAGGGCCATGAAGCCAAGGAGGTGTTCTCCATGCTAGGACAGGGGGGTTGAACAGAGCTGCAGTGTCTGAGCAGCTGCTGACCTGCACAAGCTAGTCTGAATTTGGCCAGGTGGGCCTCAGCCCTCCTGGCTTTAATGTGTAAAACTAATGAAAGCAGCTGGGAAGCTCTGCCAGCAGGGATAAATGGGGGCATCTGGGGGTCCAGCTGCTTTTTGGTCTCTTGCCTTGTGAGGACTGAGCAGATCTTAGCTAGTGGGATCCCTCTGGGGAAGGAGAGCACTGCCTGGGTGTCCTGTCCCTGTAGCATCTGTGCCTCCTGGCCTTGCTGCAGGTCCACTGTGCGTCCACTTGCAAAGCTGCTGCCTGCAGGGATCTGGTTTGTTTACTCTGGAGCCTTTCACAGTGGAGGCTGGGATGTCTCCCAGCTCTGCCGATGGAGCTGTCCGCGTGGAGCGGGGAGACCTAAGCCACGGCAATGCCCAGGAACACCATCAGCAGGCAGGTTGGTGGCCCCTGTGCTCCCTGTGAGCCTGCTCCTCCTTGCTGCTGCACTTGTGCTGCAGCTGGGACTGCTGCTGCTCATCCTCCATGGTGGGCACATGCATCCATGTGGCTTCTGCTGCTCAAGCTAGCAGCTACTGTTGAGCTATTTCAGATATTTTCTCCATCCATCCCTCTGCCTCCCCAACCCCCTTGCAACCTGTAATGCACCCGTTCTGCCCCAAGACAGGGCACAGGGAGATTCCCATTTAACAGACTGGAAGCTGAGTTCAGTAGGGCTAAATGCCTTTCTCAAGGGCAGAGTGAGCGTTGAAGATGGCAAGGCAGGGAAAGGATCCAGGGTTCCCACGCTGGAAAATCCCTCCTTCCATTCACTGGGTCAGTGTGCTGCCAGGGACTGGCTCTTCCCAGGTCTCCAGAGCTGTGATGTGCAATATCTCCCCTTCTAGGGAGCAAGGAAGGGCCTGTCCTGCCTCTGCCTGCTAGTGAGAGCTGAAGGTGCCAGGTCTTTCATGGAGCAGGCGATGGGCAGCTTTCAACCCCAGGTGCACGAGACCAGCATCTGCTGGTGGCTCTTCTCGCGCTGCTTCCCTCTTTGAGGGTTGGTCTTTCATACACAATGGGTCCGTGGGCTTGCTCTCTCCTCCTTGTTGCTAATTTATGGCAGGCTGTTAACTCCTGGTCTGCTACCCTTGCTAATAGTCACAGTGGTGAGCAGAGCGGCTGGGAACACAGACGGGAACATGTGTGCGTCCTACAGGCATCTGTTGACGCTTAAGGAGGTTGTTTAACCAAGTTGGGCAAAACCACTGACACTTGCGATCCTTTTCCTTTTTTGCAATCGTTAATTGCGATCCTTTTCTCTCCCTCTGAAAGCTGCTGTGCACGTGGCTGCCTCGCACCGCGATGCCTGGCAGTGTGTGCTCCTCTCGCAGGGCCCTGGCGCTCTGACTCGTTCTTGCGCAGCCCCAGGGCGCTCAGTTCGGTAGGCCAACTGGGAGAATGGGGGATCCTGGATCTCCAGCTAGTGAAACGCCACCTTTTCAGGCATGTGGACGAGCTCTTATCCCCCATTCAGGAGCTTTCTATGTGAACTCTGTTTTGCACCATAGCTGTGAAATCTGGACCCAGGTGCTGACTCATGGGGAATCGCCATCTTTCGGCAGCCCCCCAGTACAATCCATGCAGTGACATCCCATGTGAAGCTGCCTCCCACCTTGGGTACCAGAAATAGCATCTTTCCAGCCCGCTTGTGGGAGCCAAGCAGGGTGGGAGGTAGTCACCCCAACAGGCACAACCCCCTCCCCGGCCGTCCTCTGCGGGCACGGCAGAGCAGGGTGAACCTGCCGTTTCTGGGCTTCCACGCTGCCGCATCACCTCCAAGGGGAATGAAGTGAGTGATCATGGTCTCCAGAGCCCGATCGCCCCCCTGCACGGTGCACCCACACTCCTGCTTTCCGAACAGCTGCCTCCCACCCAGAGGGGCTCAGCCCAGATACAGTGACCTGTTGCAGGAATCACTGTGCAAAGAGCCAGCCTGCTCCTGGCTGTAAGGGACTGTCTTTACTAACCTATTGACCCTGCCCCAAACCAGCCGACTCGCTGTACGAACACAGACACTCCAAGCTGCTGTGAAACAGAAAAACAGCTTCCAAAGTGGGTCACTGAGATCTTTAATAAAATATACAGTATGCATCCCATGCATAGATAGAAAATTAATTTACATGCTCTTTTAATTCTTTGCATAATACTTTTAATTAATACATGTAATTTAGTTTTCACATTTTAATACATTTTGCTACTGGAATATTTATGGAGAGAAGGGGAACCTCCTTCCTTTATTCAAGTAACAGTGCAGCCGGAGCTGGTCCAGCGCAGATGATGAGAGCTCGCCGGTCACGACTCGCAGTAAGAATGAGTGCAGGTTGGACCACAAAACGTCAATACTGGAAGACTCAATGACGCTAGGAGTGTGAGCACCGTCCCATCGCACACTGCTGTTCCCTGGGGACCTTCTCCCTGTGTCGTACTTGGGTTCAAAATGCTGGGCCTGCATAGCTGTTGGCTTGTTGTCTTTTCCTCCCCATGGCCAGCAGATTGCTACGGGCAGAGCCCTCTGACTCGCCGACCGCTGCAGCCCCACGCTGTGCCCAGGCAGGCAGCCAGGACAGCCGGATGCAAACACAACGGTCCAGGTGGCTGTGGCCATCTTGTAGCCGTCAAAATATTTTCAAGCTCATTAAGTAATTGCGGGGTGCACATTTGTTCTGCTAAAACCAGGTATCACTTGATGTATTTCTCTGTGCACAGAGAGAACCAGGGATCAAGGAGAAGCTCCATAAGGGAATGAACACGGTGCTGGGAGCAGCTCTGAATGTGCTCAGCCTGGCCACGGATCCAGCTGGGAACGGGCAGCCAGATGCTGCCCAGGAGCCCTGGCTCTCCAGGCCCTGGCTGCCGTCTGAAGGGCATGGGGTGACCTCCCTACCCCGCCGCAAGATGCTCAGGCCTTACGGTGCCAGGACCCACAGTGCGGTCGGCGCTGGGGGAGCAAAGTGCTCTGCGGGCAGAGCTGCCCCCCCTGCCCTGCCCCGCTCTCCAGCAGATGCAGTGCAGGTCAGTGTCGGGGTTTCGGTAGGGACCGTGCAGGCACGGCGTTTCCTCTCTTGCAGAAGGAGGACGCACAGCTCGGCACCCAAAGGGTGGGATAAACATGCTGGCCTGCCACGAGGCCGGGCAGCGGGGCCTCCCCGCCTCCTTGAAGTGCTTCGGCCCTGCTTGGCCCCAAGGCAGAAAGACATGAGCCAGCAGAGCAAACCTGGGCTGGGGTCTGCAGCAAGGGGGACCAGGGCGCACGCCAAATCCGGCTGGGTTTGTTCGCTGGGCATAACTCGCTGGCACAGGGCAGTGGCAGAGGCAGTTCCTCTGTGCCCAGCAGTGTCCCTGCCGTGTCTGCTCCCTGACTGTCCTTTGCGGGGACTTGGTACCTCCTCTGCGGCGACATGGGACGGAGCTGCTCTGCTGCACTTTGAGGGGCAGAGAGAAGCTGCCCCTCTGAAACGATCGGTGCCCCCTCGGCTCAGTGCCCGAGGAGGCACTGCTGGGGGTCCCGTGGGGCGACGGGCTGTAGGAAGAGCCCCAGCAGGGCTGGCTGAGCCCTGCTTCCCACCCCTCCGGTCTCCAGCCTTGATCCCCTTCGGCTGCTCCTGCCTCAAAGGACAGCAGCCCTTTCGCCTGGCCATCACCAGGAGAGGTTGGTGGCCCATTCACACTGACGGGATCTGGTTCCCTGGCTGTGCTGCACACCCCAGCATGGGGTGACCTGCCAACCCATGAGCGTGCTGCTGGCCTGGGCGTCCCGCGCTGTCTCAGGAGGGGGATGGATGGGACCAGGGACTCCCTGCCCTCTGTGCAGACACCCGCATCTCCTACGACTTGAGAGGCTCAGCACAACCTTCACGTACAGATCCTGGAGCCCAGGCCAGCAGCCCCGGCTGCTCTGCGCTGTTCCCAGCCCCTTGCCGCAGGGTATGGGGAAGGGGGACAGGAAGGGAGCGGTTGAAACCCAGCTCTTTTGATAAAGGCTCTTGCAGTGGAGAAACCAAACAGCTGTTGGCCCATGCCGACCGCAACAGCCAGGCCTGATCCTGCTGGCTGGCACCCACCAGGGGAGGGACAAGAGGGTGATGCCAGGGATGGGTGGGCAGAGGATGAGGTGGAGGGTCCTGCACCAGTGTCAGCAAGGACGGGCTCAATACACTGACTAGGGGAGGTCAGGTCTAGTCAATCCTGCTGCAGGGGATGAGGAAAGTGGGATTTGCCCTAGTTGGACACCACATCTCATCCCTTACAACCTCATTTTCTACCTTCCCCTTTTTCCCATTGCCTGCTGGGGAGCTAAACCATCTGAGGCCTTTGCCAGCTGAGGGCTTGAGGGTAGGAAGAGGTTGAGACTAGAGTTTATACCAAGCTGGCTCAAGATCTGCAAGGGCAGCCAGAGTGGTTTGAGGGATTGTCTCACCCTTACTGCTTTGGAAACCTCCATTGCCAACAGGCTGCTGCACGGACTTCATGCCTTTGAGGAGGACTGAGTGAGAGGAGTTTTTTAACCTTACTCTAGATGATACAAAACTTTCAGGGTAGAGGAAAATCACCCTTCACTCAGCCAGGGTAGTGCCTGATCTGGAGGCACTGGGGCCTTGTTCAAAGACTCCTTGCGTCTGTATTTCTTTTTTTCTCACTCACTCCTTTTCTGCCTCCAAGGCAGTGAGTATGTCTTGTGCCCTGGCCTCAGTTTGCAGGTCCCGGGGGAGCATGGTCAGCATGGCCCTCACTGGCGAAAGGCTGAGCGATGTCCAAACAGACACAGTTGCTGCTTCCCACCTCCCTGGGTGTTGGAAACAGCTGGTGCCTGATGGACATCTCCTTTGACCCCTTCCGTCCTTTGCATGGGGGGTGGATTAAGCCAGATACGGTGTAGTGGGCTAAGGAGGCAAGACAGCTAGTTGGAGAACCTGGCCACCACAGGTCCACTTTTGTGTTAGCTGATGGCTTCTTGGTGCTGTCCTTGTGCAACAGCAGTGTCGTGTACAAGCGCTGCCGGGGCTTCAGCTCTTGCTGCACTCACAGTGAGCAAGCTGTTATGAAAGAAAGGTCATACCATGTGAACCAAGTCCTCTGCACCTCCCGGCGCCATGGTGCTGCCGTCAGCTCCGGCTCCGGGGTTCAAGGAGCGGGGAGGATGCCCTTCGTCAGACCATGGCGGTCTGGGCTGCCTCTGCCCAGGGAGGTTTCGCTCAGGGCCTCTGAGTCTTGGTTCTGGCTGGAGGAGTTCTCCAGGTCCTCAGGATCTTTCTTCTCGCTGTTCCTCACGGCAGCCTCCAGGGCCTTCTGCTTGCGGTAGAAGTGGGAAAACTTGTTGAAGATGATGGTGATGGGCAATGCCACAACCAGGATCCCACCCAAAATGCAGCCTGAAGCTGCCAGCTTGCCAGCCACAGTGACGGGCACCACGTCGCCGTATCCCACGGTCGTCATGCTGACCGTCCCCCACCACCAGCAGGCCGGGATAGTGTCGAAGCCGACGTCTTCCTCCTTCTCTGCTGTGTAGGCCACGCCGGAGAAGACGGACACCCCCACAGCCAAGTAGAGCAGCAGGATCCCCACTTCCCTGTAGCTGTGCTGAAAGGCAAAGCAGAGGGACGGTCATCTGGAGCCAATGTGCCACCGTTGGGGCCAGGAAACCAGGCTGCCACAGCACAAATGTAAAGCAGCCCTCCCTACACGTGGTACCTCGATGGTCCCTTGTGCCTTTACCCAGCTCTGCCCCAAGATCTCCTAGAAACATGGTGCACAGTCTGTTCCCTCTTACCCAGCCCAGCATCCTGCAGCACCATCACGCTCCTGTCTGTCCTGGGACAGAAGGGGGAATTTGAGGGGAGACGCAGAGCTGGCTTGAGCAGGGAGTTTGGCTGCAGAAGGCTGGGGGTCGTTGTAGATGTCTACAGAAAGCAGTGCTGTGTCCCCAGCCAGCTCCTGAGCCGGTGCTGCTCTCCCCTCCGCTGAGAGGGCCCCAGGCTGTCCCGTCACCCAGGGTGCCGAGGCGCACTGCTTTGGGGGTCTCCCTGGGCCTCTGCACCCCAGTGGCACCAGCGACCGCTGCTGCAGCGTGTGCCTGTCTGCCGCGTGCAGCAGCTTCTTGTGTCCGGCACCCGCAGAGCAGCACGGAGCTGGGAGGTGGCCTCGTGTCGACCCCATGCCCAGCCTTGCCTAGCTCACATTCGACGGAGCCGCACGCCTCCCAGGGCGTCCCTGGTGAGGGCCACGAGCGATCGCCCCCCGCAGATCGATACCTGCCACTCGTCCGCCGCACGGCGGGGAACGCGTGCTCGGGAGAGCTGGGCGCGAAGGAGGCGATGTCCCCGGTGTTGGAGGAGGAGGAGGATGGGCAGAGCCTTCATCGGAGAAGTTTTGTGGCCCTCGGGCGCCGGGCTGCGACCCATGCTCGTCGCGCCCTCGCGCAGGCTGTCCCCAGCCCTGCCGGCACACGTGGCGTGGGGCGCACGGTCGCGCTGCTCTGGTGCTCCCCCTGCTCCCCGCTGCCGTCGTGCGAATGCAGCCGCCGCGTTGAGCCGCCCGCACAGCGGGAATTGCCGGGCTTTGGGAACCACCGCAGGCGTGGGGTGGTCACGGCGGGGGACGCGCAGCCCCGGTGCAGCGGCGGGGAGGAGAGCGCAGCGGGACGGAGGAGCGTCTCCCCCGGCTGAGCCGCGTCCACGCGCTGCGGGCACTGCTGGCGGTGCCCCCCAGCACCCGGCGGCAGGTGGCTGGGACACGGCTGGCGCTGCCCACGGGCTCCAAACCCTCACGGGCTCTGCGCTGGCGGCCCAGCGACCCGGCGGGCTGTCACGCCACGGGGACGCCCCTGCAGCGGTGGCACTGCCGCTTGGCCACCTGGCAGGGGCAACCCATCAGATGGGGAGAGCAGCCCCAACCACACGTGTGGGGCACGGGCCACCGGGCAGCTGCCGGTTCGTGGGCAGGGAGTACGCGTCAGAGTGGAAGGGACAGCGGTGCAGCGGTAACACCTGGAAGTCAAACCGCAGAGCGGCGCAGGGGGCGAGACACCCGGATCGGAGCGAGAGCAGGACCGAGATGGGGCCAGGCGGAGCAGCGGGGGGACGCCTCTGCGGATGGACCCTCGTGCTGACCCGGCGGACACGGGGTGATCGGCGTGCTGCGCGTGACCCCCACCTGGAGCACGTGGGACGGCCCCGGCAATCGGCCTTTCCCTGTCACCTCCTCCTAGCAGCCGTTTCTCCACCCTCTTTACGTGGCCTGCAAGGAAGAGACAGTCCCGGGAGGGGAAGGAGCCCTGGGCTTCCCAGCAAAGCTTCCCAGCGCGAGCGCCTTTCCCCTGGCCTCCAACACTGCCGCTAACCTGATCTTGGCTAATAACGTTTAGACACATTTTCCTTTTATCTTGGCAGGTCCCCAGGAACCATCTAATAGGCAGCCTCTAAGTGAAGTGATTTGTATTTTCTCGAGCCACCAGCGATGTGCGAGCAGGGAGAGGATGTGCGTCCTTGCTGGAGGCTCAGCTCAAGCTGTAACCTGTGTTTTAGCCCAAAGTCCCCTGCTGTCCCCACAAGGCCCTGGCTTGCTTGGCTGAGGGTTGCTCAGCTCAGCTCTCGCGAAGGCTTTGCCCAAGCTGAGCTGTGCTGCTCCGCGGGGAAGGCAGCCAAGCGCCCAGGTCCCTCCCATACTGGGACACCATCTACTAGTCCCCATAGCCAGGGTCCATCTAACCCTGACCCCCCCAGGGTCCTGCCTTAGCAGGTCCCCCAGTTTGGCTGCAGGTGCTGGAGGACTCCGAGCAGCTCAGAGCTAAGGAGATCCCAGCACCGCTGTGTGTCCAGGGGCCCTGGATGGGTTTGCTGCTTCACACGGGAGGGCAGGGAGACGTGTCCTTTGCTGGAGAGCTGGGCTGCTGGCACAGCCCCATGCCTGCTGTCCTGCCGTCCTGCTGTCCTGCCCTCTGCCCTGCCCTGGCCAGGAGCCGGCTGGGTGCTGAGTCTGCAACCAGCAGCCCCCCGTCCTTCACCTCGGGGCCCATGGGTGCAGGAGCAGCCAAGCCAGCTGCAGTGGTTTCTGCTGCCAGCCCCTTTCCCAGCTCGCGGCATGCTGGGGTGCGGCAGCCATGGCCCACTGATGGCCTCACCCCATGGGGATGAGCACCGCGGCAGGAAACCCCCTGAGCTGGGCCAGATCCTCTGCAGATCACTTTGAATGCGGCCCCCTGCTCTCCTCCGTACACGGGATGCTCTTCAGACAAGCTCTTTTCCTGGCTCTGCACAGCCCCCTCGCCGTGCCTTCAGTGCCCTTTTTCTGTAGCTTTTAATTGCTGGCATTTCTTTGTCAGCACTAGAAGGAGGCTGAGCACACACGTATAGCTGGGGTTATCTGTCCACCAGGCTGGTCGAGGCTATCTTCCCTTGCAGGGAGACAGGAGGAAGCACAGTTCACCCCCACCCGCTCCCAAATTCAAGATTTCCTTTTCCTACTCAGCTGTGTGCCAGGGAGAGATGCTGTTGTGGCCCCAGCTCAAATGTCTCCCAAATGCACAGAGCAGGTCTAGCAACAGCGCAACAACAACAACACCATGCGATTCACCCCAGCCAGTCGCCCAAGGAGCCCCAGAGCATGTCCCCAGGGCATCAATCCCACTGCATGCCAGTGGCAATCCCATATACATCTCCTAATCTGAGCCTCACAGGAAAAGGCTTGGGTAAACTCTCAATTCCTTGCGTCTGATGCAGGAAACTGCCAGCCAGAAATGCTTGTTGTCTCTCCCCTGACGTTCCCTGTCCTGCAAGTGTCTTTGCTCCGGGAACTCGGAGGGTGCTGATCCCAGACGGGCCCTTTCCTGGCCACCTCCCCTCCTGTTGCTCATCCTGGCTACGGGCTGCCGCTCTCCCGCATTGCGGCAACACACCGCAGCTGGGCTGGGGCTGCACAAGCCCTCCCGGCCCCTCGTGCCCGTCTGCCCAGGCCCAGCTCGACTCGGGAGGCGCCAGCCGGGCAGCGGATTCCCCCCAGACCAGTGCCACCACCTGCACCCTGATGAGCTCCGCGAGAGATCACCAGTGGGCGGCCGAGGAAGGACAAACTGATCGATCCACAACGAACGATGAGCGAGTGGGGACTGGTTCCTGGGGGAAGAGGTTTTTTTTCTTACGGAAACTTCTGTTTCTGAGATAATTGCATTTCCCTTCAGGTTTTGTTGCTTCTCCATGGGAGACTCAGAGCAAAACACACTGTTCAGCCTCAGAGCTAACCTGAATCGAAGCAGCCCCGGCCATCAAATCAGTCTGAAATGCTTTGTTTTGGGACCCGTTAAACAGCTTGGGGTGGCTGAGCTGCAGCTGGGTCTCAGCACCCCATCTCCACTGGGTGCTACAGGCCCTGGGCTTACGGCCATGCACCCGTCCCACCGAGCCCAAATCCAAGGGGATCTGGGAACCCAAACACCATGGGAGAGGGAGCCCGGGTGAGCTACGAGACACCCAAACTGCACCTGCCATGTGGATCTGGCAGAGGCTGCAGCGGGACAGACAAATGTCTAAACACGCTGTGAAGCTCCTTTAAGAGTCTGTGTCTCCTCTGTTTTCAAACTGAAATATTTTTGTTGAAATTTTCCTTCTGATATTTTTCATTTTTGAGCAAAATATAAGCACATGTCGAATGACTGGGGGGAAAAAACTTGTGGGCAAATGGGGCAGGCAGCAGGTGAAGCTGGGAAGGTGATTGATGGAGGACAAGTTGGGACTGGTCAGACCATCATAGGCCAGCTTTGGCGATGGGGCCAAAATCAGCACCCAGATCCTGTCCCTTCCACGTGTCCTGCAAGATATGTGCCAAGAGCTCTGCAGTGCAGCAGAGATGGAGATGGGTTAAAATCAAAATGATACTGAAATGATGAATGAACTGGTGATTTCTGAGCCCAGAAATGTTCAGAGAGACAGAGACATGGGGGAGGCAGGGAGGAGGGCTGTGAAGCCAAAGGAGATGACAGGATAGACCCTGAAGGAGAAGCCCTGCCCTGCTGAATGCCCCGGAGGCCAGCTGCTGTCTTGAAAGGCGATTAGCTCTACCATACTGTCTGGGACTGATGGTAACCATCTGGTGTTGTATCACGGGAAGAGGAACCAGGCTGGACAGGTAGGAGCACTGAGCAGAGGGAGCTGGGGTTTCATCTAGCCAAGTGTTTGCTGGCTATGTCCTTCCTGTTGGCCTTCTTGGAGGGTATCTCCCAGGATTTGTCCCATATGGGGCTGGGAGCAGAGTTACAGGCAACCACCAAGTGAACCCTACCTGAAAGCATGCTCTTAAAGCCTCGCACACTGAGAGGAGCATCTACCACAGCCCAGCGGGGACTGCAAGCCCCCACATTTTCTAGCAAGTTCAGACTAACCACCAGCAAGTGCTAAAGGAATCCCAGTGCTGCTGATCTGGCGTGAGCCAGCGTGTCAGGTTTTCCACCCGGGAATGGTCCTGTTGCAGTTCAGTTATTTTTTGATTGTCGCAATGGAATTTCTTGGATGTTTTTGTGCAGTGATCTGCTGACTTGTGCTTCATGTTTTGGGGTGAGGAAATCAGAGCTCTGATTTCAGTCTCCTAATAGCCAAGGAATGCTTTATGGGAGACCATATAATGACTAAACGAAATAACATTTGAGAAAATCAAACAGCAAAAGATGTGGGGAAAAGAACTTCCGTGGTCAAGACAAGAAATAAAGAAGGTGGATTTGCAGCAGGGAGCAAGAAATAATACCCTTCTCCTCCACCGTCACCAGTGGCCGCAAATGCCCTATAGCAAATCCAAGTGAGGTCCTCAAGGAGGACAGACAGCTCAAAGTCACTGAGTTTCAAGTATGTATCAGCTGGCCATAAAAGACTTGCTCCTGGCTGGAGCTTAACAAGCACGTCCATAGGTCCCAGACTGGGAGCAGCAGAGCCAGATAACCTTATGCATTTTTAAAGAGTATCCGTTATGTCCCTGGGACGTGTTGGAGGGTGAAGGGGAGGGGGAAGTCAAGCCGTTCGATAGCTCCTGCTGCTCTGATTTACAAACAGGGGCAGGGGCAGGGCTCGCGGCACACGAGAGGCTCCAGGAATCTCCTGGCTGATCTTCAGACACTGGCTGCTGCCTATTTGCAGCCATTTATCCTCAAAATGTGTGGTTTTCTCATTGATCCAGAGGTAGGCAGCCACAGTTCTGGTTCGGGTGGGCACATTGGCTCAGCAAGCAGCCGTCTGCAGGGCAGTGACCCAAGCCAAGGACAGGCTCCTGTGAAACAGCCACCCCAATGCTGGCCCAGCACTTGGGGCTCCCTCCTACACAAGGTCTAGGGCTGCTTTGCAGCCTCCCAGTCAATAAGAGCCTTCAAGTTAGGGATTTTGATAGGTCATGCACGGGCTCCTTCCCCCCCCTGTGGAGTGTGCCAGACTTTTTCCTCCAATACAACAGAAGAAAAATGCAATGAAGGGGCCCAGTTTGAGCCCTAGGGTGCTGGCCAGAGATAACAGAGTGGGGACCAAGCTTGGAGATGGCAGGCAGACCCCAGTCTGGGGTGGCCGGTGCTGATGCAGCAAAGGCAGGGTGGCGTATCTGCTGTCTGGGGACATGCAGCTCTGGCTCTGCCGATTTATTTGTGTATTTAGGCCTCTACGGGAGCAAATAGTAACTTCTGTAGATCTCTGTTGGGGCCTAAATTACTCAATGCTTTACACCTATTGCCTGCTGGTGGGAAACAGGCATCAAACCTGTATCTGGGAAGTATAATAGCTATAACAGATGTCAGTGCACAGCAGGGAGGAAGAAGAGAGAGCAGCGCTGCACCGGCAGCCCCGCGAGGCTGGGAGCTGGAGCAGGAGCTGAGGTAGAAGAGCACCAGCGGGTGTCCAGGAAGCAATGCGGCTGGATGTGGTTTGCAACAAATCTATCCCCAAGGCTGCTTGTCCCCTGACAAGACTCTCATCAAATTAAATAGACCCTAGATCAAGCCCCAGGCAACTGGAAGACCATTCAGAGTTTACGATGCACAAATGGCAGAAATCCCTCTGCTAGCATCTTCGTGGCAGAATGATTACTCCACTTGCCACAGACCTCGCTCCCACTTCCTGCCTGTTAACAGGCTTTATTCCTCCACTGCTGCTTTATGCGCTTGCAGTAGGAAGTAAATTATGATTAACAAGATGTTGTAATTTATGAGCCCAGTAAATCACAATGCCAAGCTGCTGCGTCAGGTTTGTGTCTTCGCTCATCCCCATTTACAGCTGGCTCTGGAGTCCCCGAGAAGCGGCGCTTTCTATCACGTCACTGGGTGAATCAGCAGCTCAGCAAAGGGCAGAGCCAGGACACTTCTGGGTCCCCAGATCTCATCTGCTGCTTAATAACTTGCAAATGAGCCCATCAGTCCCTGCCCTGCTGCAGTGTGTCATCCACACTTAAATGGAGCACTGAAAGGGTTCAGGGAGCCTTTCCCACATGTACAATTTTATTTAAATTCTGCAAGCAGTTTTACATGGGTCTGTCATTTGCTAAATGCTCTTCCAAGGTGGATTTTCAGAAAGAAATAGGATGCAGGTAGGACTTCAGGCTTCTTTCTTTTCAAACAATACTCCCTGGCCCATGCTTGTAGCAGGCTTTGAGGATTTGGGGAGCTTTCCCACCTTTTCTAATGCCCTATGGGACTTCCAGGATAAGTGCTGGCCTGAGCTGGTCCTGCTTCACAGCAGAAGTCAGTAGAAGACCTTTCCTGCTGCCTGTCCTCCCCCAGCCGTACCCACAGGTTGTCCCAGTGGCTCACCTATGAGAGCTGCTCTAGCTCTGGCAATCAAGTCCTGCCAACCCCAGAACACCCCTTGCTGTCTTGAGCACTGTGCTGCAGCAGCATTGCCAGCTGTGGCTGGACCCACTTCCAGCCAGTGAAGATCCTTCACCCTTCCTGTAGGAGCAGCATCAGGCTGCGAAGCTGGCCTGTGCTGTGCCAGGCACTGAGCTGGCATGGGGAAAGTGTCCTTTTGGTTTAATTTCAAGCTCTGTTATGAAGATTGCTTTCCTCAGCTAGACCTGAAAGAAGGCGTACTGTTTGTTTGAAAGGGGAGGTATTTTGCATGAGCAGTGTTTGAAAATCAGTCTTCTGCCTTGAAAGTGGGGATCTGAGAGGAGTAACACAAGGGAGGGGATGAGTTTGCCCTGGTGATTTCCTCCCAGGCCAGCAGTGCTGCAAGCCAGCCCTGCTTGTGGCAGGGGCGTAAGGAGCAGGCAGGAACATGTGTTGCTCTGCAGCTGCTTGCCAGGCTCAAGGAGTTGCCTTAAGATTTCTCTGGACATGGTCGCCAAGAACAAGCGACAATTAAGGGCTGAATTTAAATGGTCTCTCTATCAAGATGTATATTCTGTGTGAGTGCAGTAAGATGTGGAAGTGAGGGAACAGTTTCATCCCCCCAGCTCTCCCCAGATACGTTAGTTCAGGTGCACATCACCTTCGACACAAAGGGGATGGAGAAGGGAACGACAGCATGAGAAAGCCGACAGCAGCCTGGTGCAGGGCACCACAGTCTGGCCCACGCTGGGGGCAGAACTGAAGTGAAGGTAGTTTGGGTCACAGCACCCAGGATGGCAAGTATTTCACAATAGCTTCACACTTTGGCTGTTGTCACAGCTGCTTTTCTTGGTCTGTCCCTGGAGGCTGAGATTGCTGGGCTGGGGAGGTGCTCGGGAGAGACGCAGTTTTGGTGCAAGACATGGAGGACTGAGGACCTCTTCTCACCAAACCTGCATGGGTGCCATCTCCTTGGTCCTTCATAGGGATCCTGGCACTGTCTCAGCATCTCCTCCTTTCGAGGACAGCATGGAGCTGGGAGCCAGCCCCCCCCCCCCCCCCCCGAGCCCTGCACACTGCATTTTCCCCAGGCTTTGCTAGGGGCATGCACCCTGCCTTGATCCAGTTGTCCCAGGCCCTGCTGTAGCAGGCCTGCTGCTAATCCCTTCCTTTTCTCTTGCCGCACTGCCCATGACCATGTGCCAGTCCCAACCTCATCCTATACCGGAGCCTCTGAGTGTCTGAGCTCCGCTGAGCCTGGATATCCATGTCTCCCCAGATGAGCAGACACCAAAGGTTGATGCTGGCCTTAGGCCAGCTAGCAGCATGCTCCTAGGAAGACTCCCCCTTCTCCAGATGGACTAGAGACAGGAGCAAGTGAACCTGGGGAGGCTGGTGGCCTCTGTGGCACACACCATGGTGTTGGCATGCTAAGCGCCTGCTGGCTAGCTTGGTCCCTGCTTAGCAGGTAGCTCGCAGTCCAGATAGTCACTGACCCATTTCTGGTGGGAAATCACCATCCACTCTGTGCACCACTGAGTCCATTCCAACACTGTGCCACAGCACCAGCATATCGTGGTGGGGAAGGGGTGCTTGATTCCGTGGCAGCACAAGTCCTGTATGAGGCAAGTCTACAAGCAGTGGTGAGAATTCCTGTTTGCTCTGAGTCTGGGCATAAAGAAGGCCAGTGCAGTACTCCTCATGCTAGCTTGGCTTAGCACACACAAACGATCAGCCCAGCCCAGCCCACCACCCCCAGCAAGCTCACCAGACACCACCCAGAGCTTGTGACTCAGTGGCAATGGATATCTCCATGTCCCCCTGCCATCCCAGAGGTCACTTTCTTGCCCAGACACTAAAGGAGTAGATAAGGAGATAGAGAGCTAGTTTACCTTCAAGGTGGCCCCCAGCGACCTCAGTCCAGTGGAGTGCCGAGCCAGCTTCAGCACCCGGAATATCCGCATGAGCCGAAACACCTGCACAACCTTGCCCAGGTTGCCCAGCTCCGAGTCGCTGCCCACGGTCACATCCACCAAGAGAGTGAAGTAGAACGGCAGCACTGAGACAATGTCAATCAGGTTCAGTGGGTGCTTGAAGAACTTCCTGGGGTTGGGTGAGAGCAGGAGGCGGGAAGACACTTCAAATGTGAACCAGGAGATGCAGAAGTACTCCAGTTTGTGCAGGATGGGTTCATCTAGCACATTGCCATTCTCGTCCACGTCCTGGTACTCAGGCATGCTGTGGATGCACATGGTCGCTATGGAAACCAGCACCACGCTGATGGACACGAAGCTGAAGAGTTTGCTGGGGATGGAGTAGCCCGGGTTCTCCATGGTGAGCCAAAGGCGTTTGCGCATGTTGCCACAGCGCAGCGTGCTGTAGCGCAGCAGGTCATGGTTGATATCGGATATCTCATCAGGAGAGGTGTCCACGCTGCTGACCTCACTCTCCTCGTCCCAGTTGTGGTGCCGGCTTTCCAGCTTGCGCTCGTGGTAGCGGTAGCTGCAGCAGGAATCCAGGAAGAACTCGTTGATGCCCCAGTACTCGATCTCCTGGCAGAAGGAGAAGACGCAGAGCTCCTCCATGACGTGCAGCTTCCCCGTCTGGTAGAAGTGGAGCACATAGAGGAAGAAGCCCGGGTTTCGGTCAAAGTAGAACTCCCTGGCACTCACATCGTAGTCATCGCAGAGCTGCAGGATGGACTCCTCCGAGTCACAGGAGAGCAAGCGCCCCAGACGGGTGTCGGGGAACTTGGAGAGGGCGCTGGAGCTGAGCCTTCTTCTCAGACCCCCCACGTTGATGTTGATAACGTCCTCCTCAAAGTCGGGACCCCAGTAATTTAAGGTCTTGTTGACCATGATCAGCAGAGCGGGTGCTGGTTCCACCTGCAGACAACACACAGCAGAGCTGGAGGGCCTCACACCTCTGGCGCTCCCCTCGCACTGGCCACGGCCACGCTGCTGGGGAAAGCCAGGGCCAAAAGCACCCAGGGGAAGGGAGGGGATTTTGTTTGCATTTTGAAAAGTGAGGACTGGGGAGAGGGGAGGGGAGAGAAGCAGCTGTGGGTGTTTTGTTCTTTGTTGCAGAAAGAAAAAAAAAACAGAAAGATTTTTACAGGTCAAAGTTTTCCCTGCCTTTTTTAACTCCTAAAGTTTCTTCTTTTGCAGACCACTAATGGATTAAGAACGACCATTTACTGCACCTCCAGCATCTTATCTACAGGGCTCTCCTTGTCTGAGCACATAATTAGTCACTGGAGAGAGGATTTATCTCCTAAAGAACCTCCCCCGTGGAACAAATAGATCCTGTGCTGCCCAGTGCTTGTCAAATCTGCCACAGAGCTTCATAGACTACCTACCTACACTGCTAATTAGACCTGGTGAAAAAGTCCTAGATGGTACCATGTACCCACTAGCAACGGCAGTTTTGCCAAATCAAAGTGTTTTCACAGAAGGTGTCAGTTTTAGGGAGAATTTCAGAGGAAGAAGTGTCAAAACACTTCATCTGGCTGCTTTGTTTCATCTTGTGTGTTCTATCATGTAAAATATTAAAATTATTTTTACAATATTGAAGCATAACAAAAACATGATTCAGAATCATTGATGACTGAATTAAAAAATTGTATGTTAGTAGGGAAGAAAAAAATTAAGGTTTTGATTTCTCGCCTGTTTCAGGATTGTAAAAGTATCAGGACGCTGGAGTTTTCCGTGCAGCACAAATTCCATTTTCCAGTGCAAAATAACCATAGCATCCAACAAAGTACTCACACACCTTAAAGCACATTTATCCATCTCAACAGGAGATTTAAAATAAAAAGGCAAATACTCCATTTGGGATCTTCTATCAGACTTCTTTACCTACTGTATTTGTTACAATGGCATTACTTCAAGCTACGCGGGCCCGTTTTCAGACGGGTGCAGAGGTGCCCGGTGCTGTGCGTGTTCGCAGGGAAACGCAGAAGCCCAGTGCCGCGCACCCACGGGGAGCCGGGCACCCACGAGCGATTCCCGATGATTTTCGGTAGCGGCAAGCGTGCTCCCTCGGGAAGCGCTGGGTGCCCCCGTAGCTGTCCCCGGCCCCGGGGCGCCCTTTGTCATCGGAAGAGGCACTGGATTGCTCTCCCAGTTCAGGAATTACATTTTTCCCCTGTGCATCAGCTACTTTGGAAAAAAAAAAAAACCACGCTATTTACATTGCTTTCACTTGCTCCTGAGCTCTACTGGTGCTTCCAGAGTCGCTGTTATTAATGACACGACTTCTGCACACGCTGAGCTTTTGCTTTAGTGGTTATTAAGGCATCTGTGCCCTCCAGACTAGTCGCTCTCCGTTCCCAAAGGCTTCCCTCGGTGGTTTTAATGAGCCGGCTTCTTATTAGAGAAACCCTTCACCTCTCCGGCTTGTGTCACCTGCTGAAGTTTTCCAGCTTTCAGGCGACAGAGGCAGCAGGAACAGGGAGAAAAGGCTGCAGTAACCACAGTGGCGGTGCCGAGGTCGTGTCCGACACTAGCGTCCGAGGCCGGCCCCAGCCCCAGCGCCACGGACCGACTCCCCCCGCGCACCCTGTCGCTCGGAAGACCCCCAATTCCCCTGGGCACCCGTTGCTCCCGGCTCCGCCGCTCTGGGGAGCAGGACCCCTGACGGGGTTTCTGGGGCAAACACTGAAGCGGGAAGGGGTCTGTGTGTTTCCGCGTGGTCTGCGAGATGCAGCACACAAGGTTTCTCAGACCGGCAGGGACCGGGGGCCACCTTCACCCGTAAACCAGCGCAGAGCTTGGGAGGCGCGGGCAGCGGGGCCGTGGCTGGAAACAAACCCCAGAGGTCTGTTTTTAAGCTGAGCGGGGCTGCGGGTGCAGCGAATGCCAGACTTGTGAGAAATAGCCTGGCAAAGGCATCTGCTAACTCCACCGCATCTCGGAGCCAGGGCTCCTTAAAGGAACAGGCTTTGCGCCGCAGAGCGAGCGAGCCTGTTCCCCTTGCACCGTGTCTGGAGGAGGGACCGGTCTTGTGACAAGCCTCCGAGCTGAGGGACTCATTGTCTCGCCTTTCAAAAGGAAGAAAAAAGGCTCAACTTTTTTAATGCTTAAGACAAAAGCATAGGAGCAAAGGCGGGGTAAGCACTCCTTTTCAGGGATAAATCGGAATTTCTGTGACAGATTATCTTCTCCAGGGAAGACATCCACACAGCCCATCTGTGGGGTTGGGATGACTAATCCAGGTTCCTTCCAGAAGGAGCTTGTGCGTTCGTGTGCCAAACACACCCGGGGCGCGTGGGGGGTGCGTGGGGGATCCCGCACGGCCTGTCGCATCGATCCCGAGCCTTTGCTGCACAAGAGCAGAGCACGGGGAGGCCGGGCAAAATGTCCCCAAAAAACACGCGGACGACTTTGGGGAGCCGGGGCTGGGGCACAGCGCAAGCCGGGCGGTTACGGGGGCCACGCTGGCGAGGCAGGGACAGAGCCCAAAGCAATGCCACCGCTCAGCACCTTCCCCTCGCACCCCTCTCCTGCATCGCGGGGGTGCCATGCGTCCCCCTGACCGCCGGGAGAGAGCCGGCTCCTACCTGTCTCCCACGGGAGACGCACAGTGGGTGTTAGGAATGTGCAAGCCTTTGTGCTGCCGGGAAATCCCTCCTTCCTGCACAGAAAGCGGAGGGAGGAGAAGGGTTGCGAACTGTCTGAGATTCTCCGTTCTGATGCTCGTTTTTGAATAGGGCAAATTATTTCTGCCCACATATAGCTTTCATCTGGAAATCTAAAGCAACAATTAATAGTTTGATAGCTCTTTTTTGACTGCTCATGTCATGAATAGCTAAGCTCACCTTTAAAACAAAACCGAGGTGTGAACTATTACCTGGCATGATCTCCGCTGTTGGATTATCAAAGCATGCCCCTGACTTACATTTGCAGGAATATCTGCTGCAAAACAGAAGCTTACTCTGGGAAGGCTGAGATTTTTTAAAAAGCACAATGGACAGAGAATACAAATATGTCTGTCTGGAGCAATGTGAATTTGCAAAATTTCCCTTTAGTTTAAAAAAAAAAAATCCTTCCTTTAATCACCAAAACCTTGGAATTCTTGGTTTCCTTTAGTCACCAAAAATCTCCATAAAATATTGGGGAGAAAAAAAACCCAGATAATGCTAGTCTGATGAATTTTGATATATATTATAAGCTGTTTTAAGGAAACACCCATCTGAATTACACAAGTTCAATGTGAACCGGGTGTTGGGCTTTCAAAGGAATATGCATCTTGTGGAGAAAAAAAATCTCTGATCTATGCATCTGTGACAGTAAAAAAAATATAAAAATGGATCAAGCATATCTGTAAGAAATGCTAGAAGAGTTTCCCTTGACAACGTATTTTTTTCTTAAAGGCTTTCAAATGGAAGTTATGTATATTTATTCTAACTGGCAGAGGGGACCCAAGGGAGTAGGAAGGAAGATGCTAATAGACATTCAAGTGCGGATGCAGCAAGTGCAGGGAGTAATGCACACAGGGGCTTTTCCAATCAGGTACAATGGAGTTAGATTAACAGTCCAAATAAAAAGCCCTGTACTTACAGCTCAGCAAGGTTTCCCAGCCGGGAGTCGTGTGACTTCTCTCAAAGGAGCCTTTAGAAACGGGGAGGGAAGGAGGAAACCCTTCCTCCTTTGCCTGTAGCCCCCTGTTGCACTGGGACTGTGGCCCTGCATGTTCCAGGCATGCAGGGGTGGTGGTTGCAACCTGCTGGAGAAAGTCCTGCCTGCGGTGCCCACGGGACTGCGGTGGGGACGAGGGTCCCCCGCTGGGTGCCAGGGAGGGGGAGAGGGGCTGCCTGATGTCCCAGCTCACGCAGGGGGTGGCGTCCCCGTCAGCCATGCGCTGGGGCAGCTGGAGCAGGGCTGGGGAGATGCTTGCTTTGCTGTCATACAAAAGTGCCACTGCAGAGTCGCATGGCTGAGTCGCAGAGGATGTTCAGCACCAAGCCCTTTTGGGGGGATGGGGGGGATTTCCCTGGTGGGAAGCATGGAAGGGGTCTTCCTGCTGCTAGCCGTTCTCTGCAGCCAGAGCATCGCTGCTGCCATACGCAGAGAGGCCCACCAGTGCCCAGGGCTGGGCAGGCGGAGGACTGAGGGGTCCCTGCTCCCTCCGGGGTGCAGGCTGGGGGTGCTGCCAGCTGCTCGGGGGTCTGCTCCAAGCAGGCAGCCCAGCAAATGCAGCGGATGATGCCCTGCCCTGTGCCAGCCTCCTGCTCCCAGGTCCACGCAGTGGGTGCACAGCCCTCCGGAGGGGACCCCCGGCCCCTGCCCTGCGCTCGGGGGCTCCCGGGGGGTCAGCCCCGCGGGGAGAAGACCTGGGCAGAGAGGGGATTCCTACGCCTGCCTGCAGAGAGGCCGGCAGGAGCATCCCTGGTGCCCGTTCAGCCCGGGCTGCTGCTGCCCCAGCCGCTGCTCATCCCAGCATGCTGCTGCTCCGGGTCCCTGCTCACCCTGGGGTGCTGCTGCCTCGGGTGCCTGCCGCGCCCCGGGCTGCCGGTGCCCCTGTGCTCCGGGATGCTGGTCCCTGCGGCGTCCCGGGATGCTGCTACCCCGGTCCCTGCTGCGCCCAGGGGTGCCGGTGCCCCGGTGCTCCGGCATGCCGGTGCCCCAGTCCCTGCCGCGCCCCGGGATGCCGGTGCCCCGGTGCTCCGGGATGCCGGTCCCTGCGACGCCCCGGGATGCTGCTGCCCCGATCCCCGCCGCGCCCCGGGATGCCGGTCCCCGCAGCGCCCGGGGATGCCGCCGCCCCGGCGCCCCGGTGCCCCGGTGCCGCCGCCCGGTGCCCGCCGCCCCGCGCCGCCGCTCACCTGCCTCGGCGCCGCCCCCGCCGCAGCGTGCGCGCCCGGCGCGGAGCCGCGGAGCCCTGCGGGGCCGGCGGCGGCGGCGGCGGCACCGGCTCGGCGCTCCCGCCCCGCCGCCAGCCCCGGGGAAGGGCGGCCGGGGCGGCCCGAGGGGCGGCGGGGAGGCCGGGCCGGGGCCGGGGCCGGGGCCGGGGCCGGGGCCGGGGGGGCCCGGGCGGGGCGGCGCTGCCGGCTGCCCGGCTGCCCGGGGCGCAGTGGCTCGGCGGGGCCGCGGCAGCGCGCCCTCCTCCCGCCCTCCCTCTTGCCGGCGCTTATTCCTGTGCGCTGTGCAGGAGGTGAAACTCCTTCCCGTCTGCCAGGAAACCCGAAGTTCTGCCTGAGCCGTGTCCACAGGGGACGCAACACGAGGAGCAATTTTTGGCCGGACGGGCTCGCAAATTGGCACAGCTCTGGTGCGAGGTGGGTGGTTTCCTGGCCCGGGGGCTGCCTGCAGCGAAGGCAGGGCTGCGGTGGCCCGCGGGGCTGAGAACAGGGCTGGCAGCTGGACCTGCAGGGCAGACCTGGGTGAACCGACGCCGCTACGCCTCCCCTGTCGCCTTACCTGCTCGAAGCGCCCTTTGCAGCTGGCAGCGTTTGCGGGACGGCTGGCGGGAGAAGCAGCGGCGGGGGCAAGGGGAGGGCGCAGGCTGCTCCTTGCCCGGCACTGGCCTCCCCAGCTTGGCGGCGAGGCTGCGAGAGCGATGCGCAGGCTCCCGGAGCTGCGCAGGACACGGGACGCGGGGCGCGTTGCCCTCCGGGGCAGCAGGACCTCACTCTGTGCATTCAGGCCGAGCGGGACCCCAGCGCTGGCCCAGCCCCGGGCCGTGCGAGCAATGCGCCGCTGCCCTTGTGGTCGCCATCTGTGCAGCCCAGCTCCATCTTCCTCCTCGGGACGGGGCGTTCATAAGGCAGCGGGGCAGAGCCCGGGCGCAGGGCGTCCCTGGCCCCGTGAGCTCCCTGCTGCTGCCTTACGGGCTCGTTGGGAGACGAGTGATGGCAGAGAGTCCCGGGCATGGCATGCGCTGCATTTCAGGTCACTAGGTTGCCGCTGCCACTCAGGGCCCTCCCTGCACGGCACGGGGACCGTCGCAAGCACACAAACTCTGCCAGAAGTCAGGTAGCAGCGTAGAGAGGCGGCGAAGGGAAAATCTGAGCCTGTCCCTGGGCGCAGGCCGGAGCTGCGTGTCCGTGCAGCAACGGCTCAGCACGCCGGCAGCCGGCACAGAGCAGCTGTGCCAGACAGGCGGCTTGCGCACGGCGAGACTTCACACCGGGTGCCAGATTTTATCCGTCGGCTTCATTATTGCAGCGTGAGCGGCTGGTCCCTGCAGGCGCTCGCCCTGCTCCTAGGTTGCGCGCAGCCTTCTCAGAGCTCGTTTTGGGGGAGAGCATCCTCTCGCTTCCCTGCTCGCCCGCCTCCCGCTGGTCGGTGCCGGTGCCAGCCCCATCTCGCTCGCTGCTGCGGGGGGATCGGCGTGTTTCATGTGTGTGATGTGTCAGACTGCGTGTGCCGGGTGCTTGTTTACCCAGGCAGGAGACCACGGAGGGAGGGAGGGGGGAGGGAAGCCTTGGAGAGGCCTCAGAAAAAGAAAACAAACCAACAGGAGAAAAAAAAAAAAGCCAACTGAGGGAAATTCCTCTGTTCTGTGATATGAAGCAAAAAGCTTTTATTTTTATGGCAATTAGGGATGGCTGAGCATCCCTGGAAACTGCAAGATAAACAGACCCAGCTTTGTGTGATCTGAGCACTTTGCATCAGAGACGCGACTGCACAGCTCCCCGCCGGTGCTGAGCCCCAGCAGCATGAGGCCGGGGTGGGAGCAGGGCTGGCTCCCAAATGTTCGCTGTCTGCCACTGACATGCTGTGATCAGGGCGCGAATCCTTTTGCCTTCTGAAAATATTTCTCAGACAGCCATTTTACTGGGCAGGAGGCTTGCCCTGGTTTGTAGGAGCTCTGAGGGCACCCTCTCCATCGAACACTTTGCTTTCGGCTCTTTGCAGTGGGAAGCGTGGCCAGGAGTGTTGGGAATTTCCATGGAGAGCAGGATTTCACCCTGACCCGCTGCCCATCAGGCCTCCTGTCTGCCATGGCTCATCCTTGGGTTGGGTTGTTCTCCCCCCGGGAAAGGAGGTGGGGGTCCATGCAGGAAAGTTCCTGCAGGATCCTTGCACCCCCCTGTATTTCCCTGCTGCACCGCAAAGCCCTGCCTGGACATGACTGCAGGAGAGGAAAGTTCATCCTCTGGGCTACGGAGGCTTCGCGCCAGCTTGTGCTGGGATCACCAGCATCCTCCAAGAGGGGACTTGGCTGCAGCACAAGTGGTGCCTGGAGTGAATTTCCCCTTTGCTGCACAATTTCAAGATGCAAAAAGATTGATTCACCCTTTAGCCAACCAGAGCTTTTTGGCCTGACTTCTCATTTACACCCAAACGCCGTGGCGGGGGAGGGAGACTCCCACTTCAAGGCTGTTTCATGGCAGAGTGTGGTGCAAGGGCCGTGGACCACGCTCGGCCGCGGAGGATGCTGCTCGGCCTGGGCCGGCTCCGCGCATCGAGCCTGACTTCTGAGCTAACTCGCAGTGATGGGGAGAGGGAAACAGGCAGAAAAATCAGGTCAGCTGGAAACGCCTCGCCATCTCGTCCTTTCATGTCTTCCCCTCTTCTTCGGTCCTCGCGGAAGGCATGTCTCCTCCTCCCAAAGCCCGCGGGGGATTATGTCGATAACCACATGGCAGATCCTCCGCGCAGAGACGAGGGAAGAACCTCTCGCCACGCGCTCCTCGGCAGCCTGGAAGCGAATCGCAGAGGCAGGGTGAGTCTGAAGCCAGCAGCCATTTCAGTAATGCAGTGAGTCATCCGAAAGGCGCTCGGCTTGTGTCAGCTCTGTTCCCTTTTTCTTTGGGCTTTTTTTTTTTTTTAATAGCTGATGGAGCAATAAATTAAAAAATAGGGAAAAGATATAAATGAATATAGCATGTCGACAGAGCTCCTTTAATTAAAAGAGAAATCTTAAAGCACTTTTCAGACCCTCGGACATCTGTTGTGAAAGGCCAGAGCCACTGGGTATCTACCACATGGGAGGTCAGGAGAGAGAACAGCGAGCAATAACGTACTTGGAAATGCAGGAGGATCTGGGAAGCAGACTGCAAATGGTATTTGATTAATGCTGGGGGCATGAACACAAAGCATTTAAAAATATTCCTTTCCAGAGGGAAAGAACTAAATTAGGGCAGAAGCAAAAGCCTGTTCTTGTGTTTGTCAGCAGTGAAGACATTTGGGTTTTCCTTAATACTCTTATTTTCCCCACCCCCGGGTGTATTTGCCTCCCCGGGCTTCTCGTGAGCTCCAAAAGGCAAGTTGCTCCAGTGAGAGGATACATTTAGGGCTTCTCCTTCCCGGGCCACCTGCTGTCCCCATGCAGCGCTGCTCTGCGAGGCATCCTCCAAAGCCTGCACCACCGCGGGCAGTGCCAGCTGCCGGGACCACAAGTCAGGGCGCCGCGTGCTTGACTGCGCCTGGAGAAACCCTGGGGACCAGCTGCACAGCCAGCACCGGCCCCCAGCTCCCGGCGGGGGTCTGGTCCATGCATCCCCTCTCCGCCATCACGGAGCATCGTGCCCTGCAGTCCTCCCCCAACTACGGGACACCAGCACGGACGTGGCAGCTGGTCTCAACAGGGACTTGAGCCCTGATGTGGACCCCCTTGCTGGGTCCTCGCCCTCCTGCCTGGCTGCCTCTTAGGCCGTTTGCGGGGCACTGCTGCCGGGATGCTGAAGCGGACGGGATCTCGGTCTGCTCAGCAGGTAGCTGGGGAGATTATTTGACCAACCTCCATGAAACTTGAGGCTGCCCCAAAACTGTGCCTGAGCCCATCAATGCAGCCATCAGCTTCCAGCCTCCCGCCTCCCACAGCTGAGTCCCTGCGTGGCCGTTCATCTGTGGTGGGCACAGGACATGCTTTTGGGGTATTACCTGGAAGCTGCCCATAGCTCTAACAGCCAGAGACGTCTTTGGCTTGGAGTTTTCCTGAGAGATTAATGAAAACGCCTTGAACTTGCTGGGGATCTTGGCTCACAGTTCAGCTCAGAAGCTATAACAAGAAACACGAGAAAATTTGGAGAGTCTTAACACAGCGGTGGCTGTTTTTTATAGACATGGGGAACCTCTGGAGAAGGAATAGGGACGTATTGCTGTATTAAGGTGTAGTAAGCTGCCCAGTCATTTCTGAGCACTGATTCATTACCTGGAGAGCTTCTACATACCTGGAGGACATGCATTGCCTTTGCGGTCCAGGCGTGCGTTGCCTTCATCCTCGTGTTTTCCAGCGACTTGCAGTCTCCCGCGTGCTGCATCCCCTCCATCTGCTCGGTCCCTGCCCCAGGTGGGACAGGGCTCTGCTTCACGGCCCTCTGACACTCAGGACACATCTGCAGTGGCAAATTCAACAAAGCCAAGGTGGTTCCCAGGCTGCATCGTTAAACTGCTGGAGCAGTCCGGGGCAGGGACTCGCTGCGGGGCGCGGGGCCCTCCCCAGACCATTCCCGGCGGGGCTGGGAGCTGCCGCGGGCCAGCGACTGTTTCCAGAGGCAGGCGACGTGGGGCCATGCTGCTTGATGCAGAGTTTAGTGGTGAGGACTCGGCCGTTCCCTGTCATCTGCCTTTGGTGCCAGAGCGGTCCCAGGCGCATTTAATTTACTAGTATAGACATAGCCGCAGGGACTAATCAGCTTACCCAAGCTCACACAAGCAGCCTGTCTCCTGAATCTGGCTTCCTACCCCAGCACAGGCTCACTGCTTGCTTTCTCCTATAGGGGAGAAATAGGTTAAGATGGAGGCAGAAATTTTATCGTTATTAAATCTTACGATATTGCAGTCAAATCATCTGAGTAACGAAGAGCGCAGTCTAGCCTTTGACTCTGCCCAGACTCTTAAAGTGCAGACACCTACTCTGCACTTTTCCTTTTATAACCATGCACATCCGTGCTAATGTCACTGGAGGGAGCGTGTGGAGGTCCCGAACCAGTGGTCGGACCTCTGCCGGTCACAGCCAGGTGACGGGTCCAAGGTGCCCTACCCTGATTTGAGGAGACGAGTTAGAAATCAACCTCTCCATGCAATAAAGGCATTGGGATAAAGGGAGATGCAGTTTCTCAGAGGCAGTTTGTCCTGCAAATACCTTGGCACTGTAACAAATATGGACGAAGCTACCTGAGCAGGCATCGGAAGAGGCTGGGGTGGCAAAACCTGCCCTGGGATTTCCCTCTCCCCACCCAAGCTGGGGAGCGAGGGTGGCCCTTTGGGTTTGGGCCCCTTCAGTCACAGCCTCGCGGCAATGACCCAGCTGGAAATTTCAAGCCAGAACTATTAATTGCTAATGAATTGTCATTGATCTTGTTACTTCGCAAGTGGAAATGGCCCGGTGATTTGACATTCTCAGTGAGCTCCTATCTTCTGCTCCCGGTCTGCCTCCAATTAACTTTGTGCTGGGCTCTGTTTGAATACAGAATCAAGTACTGCCGGGCGATGAGTGGAGCCCAGGGCACAGGCTGAGGGGGAGGCTCGCTCCGCTCCTCCCCAAGGGGCCTGTCGGGTGCGAGCCCTGCGGGAGTTTTTGGCGGAGCTGGGGCTGCCGTTCCCTGTGGCAGAGGATCCTCAGGTCTTGAGGCTCATAGGGACACTGAGGGACCCCCTATTGGCCCCTGCATCCACCAGACCTCGCCTTGGCTGAGTGATCTGCGTGGGGAGGACCGTGGCCGTCCTTCGAGCCCAGCAGGACGTTTGGCCATGGCTGTCCTTTGAGCCCAATGTCCCCAACACTGTCCTCTCCTCTTCTCCCGCGCTTCCCACCACCGAGCTGGCTGCAGGTGGCAGAACAACAGAGAGAGCTCGTCAAAGACCACACTTCTGCTAATTTCTATTTTTTCCCCTCACTGTTGGCCTCCCTTGTCCCCAAGGGCTCGCCTCCCACCTGCAGGCAGTTGCCCGTGCCTGTCCGCCCACATTTGGGTGATCTGTCAGACCCGATCCATCCGGGAATTACCCTTGGCTTTCTTGCTCCCTAGGAGGAACCAAAGCAGGGCCAGTGGCTGCAAAAATTCCTGGGGCAGCCTGAAACGAGCCTGTCCTGTCCCTGTCCCTGCCCTCCCCAGGGCAGCTGCCCCAGTGTGCCATGTCCCTTCTGCTCCTTCCCTCCTTGCACCAGGGCAGCTTCCCCGTTAGCACCAACCGATCCAGCTCCCCTGCCTTCTGCAAAAAAAACATTTTCCCATGGAGTATTCCCCCTTGGTGGGGTGTCTTGGGGCCACGAGGCTTTGCAGCAGCCAAGTGTGACCTGCCGGCATGGCAGGAGCTCGGAGAGCAGCCAGCTCCCCCCATCTCTGTACTTCCCAGGGGTCTCTCCCTGGGCAGGAAGGCAGCTGCCACAGCACGCCTGTGCCTAGCAGGGAAGGGGCTGGAGCCTGAAAGGGGGATGAGGCCCTCGGGAAGGGCTGCAGAGCTGTGCCCCATGCAAAGTTATTACAGTAAATGGTACCGTTGCAGGGGAAACGCGTGCTGGGGGGACCGCGGGCCTGAAAGACCGATGCGGCCAAGGTCTGGTTGGTTTTTCCAAAGGGTTTTGCCTCCACTGCAACTGTGCACCTGTGCATCCATGACTCCCTGCCATAGCTGTCCCTGCTGACGCCCCATCCCCTGGCTCAGCGCTGCCTGCCACCCCAAGGCAGCTCGCACCAGGGTCCCGCTGCAGGTCTCTGGTCACTCGGGGGCTCAGACTGCAGCATCTCTGGAAGCTGACGTGGCCACGACAAACGACGGGCCAGGCTGTGGCTTTGCTGCTCCGCGCGGTGATAGCGGCCAGGGCGAGGGACACCTGCAGCTGCGCGGCTGGACGTGGCGGGGAAACGTGCGGACGTGCTGACCTCAGAGCTGCGGTGGTGAGTCATGGAGCCCACACTGGTGGTGGACCTGCTCACCAGAGGTGCCCTTAGCAGAGGATGAGCTCTGCCGTGATTCAGGGCTTGGTGACTCACTCCCTGCACCGGGAAGGCTGCAGAACTGCGGCTGACTGAAGCAGGGACGTTTAACAGCTTTTAAACCTTCTTTTTGATATGCCTCTGCTGCTGGATGGAGAACCATTGGTGTTTCCATTTCAAAGCCCAGAACTTGCCATGCCAGCTGGGGATTTTTCCTTGCTGAACAGTTGGCTGGGCTGCTTGTTGCATATGTTGTAGTTTTATTTCTTTACCAGGAGTCTTTATTCTGAACAAGCAGCAAAGCAGCGGCAGGGGATGCTGAGACGGACCTAAAGGTGAGAGATCAGTGACTGAGCCTGGCTGCTCATGTCAGGCCCAGACACTTGCTTGTGCCCAAGCTGGCAACCCCTGGACCTCTTCATTGCCTTCTTCCACCAGAATCACTATGCTGAGGGCGGCCCTCCCTCTGCTTGACGTGGGGGGTCCAAGGCTGGTACTCAGGTACAAGGAGGTGACACATCCGCTTACCTCCTTTCTGAAGTCCTGGAGCAAAGGAAGAGGCATTTGCGTCCTAAGAAAATAGCTAGTTTTGGACAGTGCATGCTGGGACAGACTGGGGCATCTAGGTAGAAGTCCAGTTTGCCCAGCCCCTGGAAGGAACCTCACAATGGCATTTCAGAGCAACATTTTTCTCTTTTTAGTGGTCACATTGCACAGAGCCAAGAAGTCATTAGATGAGTCCCAGGCTGGCACCCGTTGGCCCAGCGCAGTGCCGGAGATCAGGGCTAATGTGAAAAGCAGTCGTGCATTTCTGAGGATGCTCAGAACAGCAGTGCAAGCTGCCCCGGGCTTATTAATATGATCGAGTCACAGGAACTCCTGAAGCAGAAAGGTATTTGGGCAACGGCCCATTGCCTGCATTTGGGCTCTGCTCAGCTGGGCTCTGATTGTGTTGGGACCGGGGGCATTTCTCTGATTTGCACCATATCTCTGATTGTTGCTTTGTAGGTCCAAACCTCACCTCTCCATTCATCTGTCTGTGAGAGAATATAATACAATAGTCTGTAATGCGGTTCTGCTTTTGCCCATCTCTCCCTGATTAATGTGAATCCCAGCTTCATGAATCATTCATGAAGCTTTATTTAGTATAATGATTTCTGACATCCAGTGCCTGGGAATAGCATTTTGGGACAGACCGTTTGCGACCAGCGAACTCCAGAAATAATGAGGTGACGTTTATCCCATCGGAACCAGGAACACGCAGAATGGGAGGGAGATGGGTGAAGTGGGCATGCCTCCTTTGGAGGGAATCACAGGTTGCTCTCTAATTACCCAAATGTGTAAAGCTAAATATTGACATAGCTTTGTGGTTCCCTGTGTCTTGCCATCACATTGCATGTTATTAACCTACATAATTGACAGGGAAAAGAGCATCTGTGTGCGCTTTGGCACAGCTAGGTCTGAAGAGAAAGGATTCCCCCACTGTGATACAGCTGGCACTAACGGGGAACGGATGCCTGCTGAGAAGGGTGTTACCCAAAGGAATGGGAAACGACTTCCCCTCTGCAGGTGGGTCCAGGGACTGGAAAGATCCAGTCTCCTCTGTCCTGACTGCTGTCCTCCTACAGATAAAGCCCTCCTTCCTCTCCTGAAGGTGTTTGCTGCAGTGTGGCACTGGGCTCAGCTGGAAAGGTCTCTGTGCAGGTGAGCTGTGCTGTTTGTGGGGTGGGCAGGTACCCTGGTGCCTGTGCGTGTGATTTGCAGGTGATGGTCAGTTTATGACCTGACCTTGCGTGGAGGATGCGCCTGGATTGTGAGTGGAGACCTTTGTTGGAATTTGGTGCGTGAACAGAGGATGTTGCAAGGCACAAACCTATGGGAGGTGTTTTACTTGCTTCTAACGCTTTCCCTTCTGCAAACTGTTTGATGTGAGAGCATTCAAGTGGTTTGCAAGCCTTTGCCAAAGCTGTTATTTGCATAAGGTCTGAGACGCCTGGTTGCTTGGCTGAACAAGCACATCAGCCTGTCTGAGGGGCTGGGAGTCTGACTCTGGAGCTGAGTGGGGGGAGGCCAGGAGGCAGGGAGGGACCCCGGGCCAAGAGCAGGCAACCTACCCTCGCCAGAACCCCCAGCTTGAGTGCCCTCATCTCCCACATCAGCTCTGATGCAGAGGTTTTCCTTTTTTTGGGGGGGGGGGGTCCTGGGCTCAGGTATCTGCATTTCCCCCCCCATCCCCCCTGCAGTTTGAATTTTGCTGTGTGAAAAACATAAAGCCTGGAAGGGGCTGAGCACAGAGCGACTGGAGAGCTCAGCACTGCCTTCCACAAATAAGCTATCACATCAGTGGTCTGGGCAAATAAAATCCCCAGCCAGTGGGGAAAAAATGGCCAGCCAAAACAGCCCTACCGGGGAGAGTCCCCTGTGTGGCAGGGTGGCTCAGTGGAGCTTGTTGCGCTTACTCCAGTGTCAAGTGCTATTTCAATATCTTGGTGTCTAGGCTCTTCCAGCGCACTTGGTGTCTTCTTTGTTTCTGGGCATCTCTTGCAGCAGTTCAAGAGCTGCTATTCCCACCCTGCAGAAACAATGAGAAAATTGAACCCAGTCCATTTCCAGCACAGGGAGGAAAGGAAATGAAGGGGCTAGCAAGGTGGCAAGGGTGGGTTGGAGGAAGAGCAGGGGAAAGAGGTGTGAATGCTGCTGTTTCCCACCTGGTGGGATAACGCTGTCTTGCCCTCTCTCACAGCACCCCAAAATCTCTGGCAATGCCGTGGTGGGAGGGTTGAGGCTACTTTGCTTAGCAGCGCTCTGACTTCCCTCTCTGCGGCTGCTGCTGCTGCTTCCTAGACCCTGTCTGTAGCCCCAGCTTGGGCATCCAGCTTCTTGCCAGCACCAAATCCCTTGTACCCCAGCAGTCTGTGCCTGCCTGGTTCATGCTGCTGCCTGTGGCCTTGGTCCTGGGCCAGGGGAAGGAGGTTTCCATCCTCTCTTCCTGAGAAAAGGGATTGCTGGCATGCAGGGGTCTCACCTGCTTGGAGGTGCTGTATAAGGTTTGTAACCTTATACAGTGTTGTTGTCTGTGTCTGGTGGGGGAACGTGTGCGCACTTCTCTCTGGGACCCCCCCAGTGTACTTTGAATCTGCTGCCCGGACGAGTCTGGCTGTATGCAACGGGCTGAGCTGGCAAGTCCCCACCAGGGCTGTGCCACAGGGACTGGGGCAGCAGGGAGGCAAGTGCTGCTTCAGGGCAAGGCTCACCCTTATTAGACCTCAGAGAAGCCCCACTGGTGCTCAGCCTGATCCCAGGGCTCCCTGGGAACCCCATGCTTTCAGTTCCCCAGCTCAGGAAGTCCTGCCAGGTCTCCAGGCTTCCTTGGTGTACCGCCCTGTGTTGCTCCAGCAGATAACAATCCATGAGGATTCCTGGTGGGATTAAGGGGGGAGATGGAGCCAAGACACGCAGCTGAGCGAGGCACAGCTCTGCCTCCTCTTGGCACGCGTGTGGCTGTCACCGGACATGTGGAGCCAGTTCTGTGCCAGACCTAAGGGCTTTGTCATGAGCTGTTTCTGAGACCTGGCAGCACTTCAGACAGGAGGCTAAGCATGGTGGATTACTCCAGCGATGCCCCGCAGAGCATCCTTGGGGACAGCCCTGTCCCCTGCCAGTCCTGCTGCTATGGGCTCTCTGCCATGCATGGGGATGTGGTGTGCAGCTGGGGTGATGTGCCAGAGCCAGGCCAAAGGAACAGCTCCCGCCACGGCTGTCTCCAAGGCTTCCTGCTGCTTTGGCCCAGACCCTTCCTCCTGTCGCCAGCCCTGGCGTTCCTTGTCATTCCAGCAGGAGAAGTGCCTCCACCTCCGCCTTCCAGCGCTGGCTGGAGCTGGTGCTGCATGTTTCTCCCCAGCAGTGTCCTGGCTGCATTTGGGGAGGATGGGTGATGGCTTTGCACATGCCATTCTCATATGGGAGAACTAGACTATTCAGCACACTGCCTCTGTGGGCAGAAGCAGCTCCCTTTGCCTCCACCACGCTGAGTGCGTACAGTGGAAAACTCTCTGTCCACCTCTAGGCTCTCCTGTGCCAGCACAGAGGGCAGCAGGCAGAGCACCAGCAAGGTTACCGTCACAGCCTGCAAGGGAAGCAGACTCTGGAGAAGGGAAAAAGGCATCCCTGAGTCCAAAAGCAAGAAAAGGCTAGAGAGCCTCAGCTGGTGAAAGACAGCTCTGGTCTGGCTGTGAGCACCCTCTTCCTGCAGCTGGGATGTGACTTGTTTGGGTGAGGAGTCAGGTTTTTATAAACCATCCCACATAAGGAAGTGCAGGATGAATTCATACACACATTGACCTTCAGCAGAGACAATGGTTTTTTTCTACAGGGGTATATTTATTTTATGATGAGGCCAGAGCAATGTTGTTTCCTTTTCCCTTCTGAAATATTGCAGCTTCTCCGCGTGGAGGAGAGCAGGGCTGTGCTTAGCACCACAGCCAAGGGATCAGGACTCTGGGCTTGGCAGAACCGCTGCCAAGTGGATCTGCTCAGCCTGGGATTTTTGCCTTCTCTTCTGGATTTGATGTGACTGCTGCATCCTACTGGGACAACGGATTCCCACTCCTGGGCCAGGCTGGTTAAATAACCCTCCTTCTTCAAAGATTTTGAAACCTGCAGTAATTCTTATTAGAATGGTTTGAATCATCTCTTGAAAAGGTCTCACATCACTCTTGTGCACTGAACTGTTCTGTATTCAGGCCCTGATCACCTAGTCTCCTGAGCGAAGATAAAGTACGCAGGGAGAAGGCTCCAAGAAAACGTTATAAAGATGATCAGGTGTGTGGGGGAAGTGCTGCAGGTGAGACCCCATTTCTCCATCCTTTGCCCCACCTCTGTCTCTTGGAGTGGACCAAAGTGTGTTTCTCCATATGGAGCAAGGTTTCCTCTGTGATGCTGATGTCTTGCCCTCACAGAGGGGCAGAGCACAAAGCTGGGCTTAGTTCCCTCCATGCTTGCTGTGCTGCAGGCAGCTCTGGACAAGTTAAATCTCTTCTCAAACCTCTCTGTCCCTGTGAGGTCATCTCTGGCCTGGGTTGGAAATTGGTTCGCCATGCTAGGGGAACTCTGAGCTCACCAGAGGCCCTGCAGCACTTGCCCGGTGTTACGGTGTGTTTGTGTCATGCTGGGCTCTGCCCTGCGGTAGCGAGACATGGAGGTGCCTCCCCAGGAGGAGCTGGAGCCGGAGGCCATTGGATATTTCCTTTGACATCCCACCTAGTGTCAGTCCAAGAGGGACTGGCCTCAAAAACTCCTGTCTTGAGGGGAAAATGGAATAAGCTGAACCTACTATGTGCATGCAACGAAACACCAAAAGGAGCATAAAGAATCTCTGCTCCGCAACAGCGACATTGCTGTGACATGCCGCGATGGGCATTTGCTGCCCAAGAGCTAGGTCCTGGAGTGCAGCCTTCAGCCATGTTCCAGCTCCAGACCCTATGGTCTTGTCCCAGGAAAAGTTCACACGCTCTGAGCTGTAAGTCCTGGAGTGTGATCAGTCCCCAGGCAGATGAAACAAACCTTTCTGTTTCTCTGTTGTGCTAACCCTAGGGAAGCAGATGATGTGAGAAGGACCAGCATGGAAGTGTCACACATCTGGCACAGGACTCTCCTCTTTTCCTGCTGTCTCCCTGCCATGTGCCTGGGAAGCAGAGAGGAGTTCCCTTCTCCACCAGCAACCCAGATCCAAAGGATTTTCAGTCAAAACACGCTGCCAGGAAGTCCATTACAGTTATGGTGATTACCTCCCTGGGCCCGTGGGAGCATTGCCCTGCTCTTCTGCACTGGAGGCAAAAGTCCAGATGGGTGTTAGCTGCATGTGAGGAAACAAGTGAGTCTCATCTGCTGTGACCTGAGCTGCAGTGACAGGCTGGATGTTGCTGAAGACCTACTGGATGGTGGCAGGGAACCTGCCCCTGGGGACATGAGGGAAGATTTGTCAAGGCAGCCCCAGATGGGTATATATGGCCAGTGCAATACACATCTGCCATGGGCAAAGCTGGGCCTGTCTCAGGGCAGGAGGAAGGACTTCCGAAGCCCTCTCCAGGCCTTCTCACTGAGGTCTCAAGGCCTCAGACAGCAATTTGCAGAATGAAGTCTTCCTGTGCTGTTGCCTTGCCCTTGTCTCCACAAAGGAGCTGCTGCACTGGACACAGCCATCATCTGGCTGGGCTGTTTGGTGCCTTCAGTGCTACCCACTGAGACATGCCCCATGCCTGGAGTTCTGTGCATAATCAACCCAATTAGCAATTTAATCTTGTTAACAAACCAGGATAATTGCAGCATTATCAAATCAACCAGCAGAATGGAAATGCCTGCTTGATAGCTGATAATAGCTTGCCCGGATGGGGGAGGCAATGCTGTGATCTGTGACTGATTGGTGGGACGTGTAAGCATGCTTGTCAGCCCTCAGCCTCCCTGTGAGCCAGGGCTGCTTCAGCAGGGGCATGGCCAGAGGGAGCATGCAGACCCTGGGAGCTGCTGTGTAATGGCTCGCCCACTGTGAGTCCCAAGGCTGTATTTTGCGTAGTGCTTCTCAGGGAGTTTTGATGTGAAGAGACATTCCCATGGTTGGTCACTGCAGTGCTCAAAGTGACACTAACTGCACACTTGAACTTGGCAGACCAGCTCCCAGCCCCAGGTTCTTCTGGTTTTCCCTGCTAGCTCACCTGGCATTTTCTTCCTCCACTGGCACTATATGGTGCTATCAAGTTACCTCAGCCTTTTTTTGACTAAGCCAAGCAGAGAGGTGGTCTTTCACTTCTCTTGGTCACTGAATAGCTTCTGTGTGTTTCTGCTCCCTCTCTCCTGTTCCTCCAGCCTGGGGTGACCACGCAAGATGCTGCTCAGGCAGGCTGGCTCTCCCCTGCTTCTGGCAGGGAGGTTTCAGCATCTGCCTTGGACCAGGTGAGATGTCCTTCCTCCCCCTGCAGGCATAGGTTTTATCCTGCTGCATCTCTGGAAGGTTTAAATATCTGACCAGTTTCTGCTAAAATGCAGATAGCCTCCATCATGCAGGATGGTGGGGTCCATCAGATCAGTCTTTATGTAACAACATCTTTCACCAGCTGTCTTTTGGTTAGACAGGCTGTTCCTGTGGGATTCCCCACTTCACAGGGGATACAATATTTTTGCAGAATAGTTGCGTTTGGAAGGGACCTCTGGAGATCATCTAGTCCAACCGCCCTGCTCAAGCAAGGTCACCCAGAGCATGTTGCACAGGATCGTATCCATTCAGGTTTTGAATATCTCCAGAGAAGGAGACTCCACAACCTCTTTAGACAACCTGTTCCAGTGCTTTGTTACCCTCACAGTGAAGAAGTTTTTCCTGATATTCAGATGGAACTTCCTGTGTTTCAGTTTGTGCCTGTTGCTTCTCGTCCTGTTGCTGGGCACCACTGAAAAGAGTCTGGCTCCATCCTCTTGGCATCCTCCCTTATATTTATAAAGATTGATAAGATCCCCTCAGCCTTCTCTTCTCTAGGCTGAACAGGCCCAGCTCTCCCAGCCTTTCCCCATAGGGGAGATGCTCCAGTCCCCTAATCATCTTCATAGCCCTTCGCTGGACTTGCTCCAGTAGTGCCACATCCCTCTTGTACTGGGGAGCCCAGAACTGGACACAGGACTCCAGATGTGGCCTCACCAGGGCTGAGGAGAGGGGGAGGATCACCTCCCTTGACCTTCTGGCAATGCTCTTCCTATTGCACCCCAGGATACCATTGGCCTTCTTGGCCACAAGGGCACATTGCTGCCTCATGCTTAACTTGGTGTCCACCAGCACTCCCAGGTCCTTCTCCGCAGAGCTGCTTTCCAGCAGGTCAACCCCCAACCTGTACTGGTGCATGGGGTTATTCCTCCCCAGGTGCAGGACCCTGCACTTGCCTTTGTTGAACTTCATGAGGTTCCTCTCTGCCCAGCTCTCCAGCCTGTCCAGGTCTCTCTGAATGGCAGCACAGCCTTCCGGGGTATCAGCCACTCCTTCCGGTTTCATATCATCAGCAGACTTGCTGAGGGTGCACTCTGTCCCTTCATCCGGGTCATTGATGAAGAAGTTGAACAAGACTGGACCCAGTACTGACCCCTGGGGGACACCGCTAGCTGCAAGCCTCCAACTAGACTTTGTGCCACTGACTGCAACCCTCTGAGCTCTGCCATTCAGCTAGTTCTCAATCCACCTCACGCTTACCTATGAGGATGCTATGGGAGACAGTGTCAAAAGCCTTGCTGAAGTCAAGGTAGACAACATCCACTGCTCTCCCCTCATCTACCCAGACAGTCATTCCATCATAGAATGCTATCAGATTGGCTAAGCATGATTTCCCTTTGGTGAAGCCATGCTGACTACTCCTGATCACCTTCTTTTCCTCCACATGCTTGGAGATGACAGCCAGGATGAGCTGCTCCATCACCTTTCCAGGGGTAGAGGTGACGCTGACTGGTGTGTAGTTTTCTGGGTCCTCCTTCTTGACCTTTTTAAAGACTGGAGTGACACTGGCTTTCTTCCAGTCCTCAGGCACCTCTCCTGTTCTCCATGACCTTTCAAAGATGATGGAGAGTGGCCTAGCAATAACATTTCACTCATGCAATTTGTAGGCATTGCAGAACTATGCAGAAAGGGCTTGGTTTATCACCAAAATGGGAAAGACAGTGGAGCAACAGCTCTGTGCAGTATCTTCGAGTGAGGGACACAACAGGTTTCTTTCCCTCTTGGGGACAGGAGCCAACTGACCATGAGAGCTTCCAAACCTGGTGATGGTCCTTGCTGTGTCGCTGCTCCCTGAGGGAGCCTGGCTCCCACCTGTGATGTCCAACACATGGCTCAGCATGGTGCAACACACAGGCACGGGGTGAGACAGTTGGGCTCTCACCCCAGCAGCACCAAGCTGATATTGCTGTTGGATAAGCAATCAACTCCCTATCTCCTGCAGCTCAGGGGTCCCTCTCGCAGCCCTCTACCCCATCCTGGTGGGTGGGCAGGGCCACCAGCCAGTCTCTCTGCAGGATTTCTTGGTCTGGGCTGGGAGGAGGTGGAAGGGGCTTGGTGTCAGGCCCCTTGTGAAGTCCAGGTCTTCCCTGCATGTCACCCAGTGAGGTGGGCCTTGCCAAGAGCTACAAATCAAAGAAGACGGAAATGGCTGAGGAAAGATTCCTCCCCAGCAAGCCACCCAAATGCTCATTTTCCCTGGTTATCCAAAGATCACTAGTTTTCCTCTCTGCTCTCCCCATAGTTTTTGCCCATGGGCCAGACCCCTCTCCCACCCTGGGCTGGGTTTGCCTCACTGCTTAGTGGAGAATACGGCAAAGGGACATGCAAAGCCAGCATCAACCTGCAAGCTGCAGAGTGCAGTCGGGAGACTGGCAAGGGGCTGTAGCAGGCACAGTCTGCTGTATGTCAGTGCAGCCAAGGTGCTGGTGCACCCCTCCAGCATGCTGCTGCAGTGCCTGGCTCTGCTGGCACGCTGGGGAGGTGCCAGAGCAGGTCCCTCAGGAGGGATACGTTTCCTCCAGCTGCTCTCTCAGCACTTCCTGAATCCTTGGCCCTGGCAATTGGCAATACAAGAGTTACAAGAACTCCCCAGAAGACCTGTGTTGCTGTCCCCTGGGCAGCGCTTGAGTTTTTCCAGGCAACTCCCTTTGGCTGAAGTTTTCCCACCAGCTCAGGCTCAATAAATGGCAAGGGGCTCATCCCTGCTTGATGTTTGGATCTGTGTAACCCCCTTCTCTGCCCTCCAAATGGATCACGAATTTGGTACCTGCAGGGAGACTGGCAATGGCTCTGCCTCTTGCACCTCTCTGGGCAGGAGGATCCATCCTGCTTCATGTCTCCTGCAGCTCTGCCCCGCTAGGGGTGTGCCCCCATGGGGACACGCTGCTCTCCAAGACCTGTCGCAGGCTGCCAGGAAAGTCTCCCAAAGTGTCCTGTGGCATTTTACTCTATCCCCTTCTGATTGCCCTCTCCTCTTGGGGTTTCAGTGCCTCTGGACAGGCTTCCTCCCCAGATGCATCCCCTAACCACACTCCAGGTCTGTAGACAAACTCATTTTGGTCTCTCTTCCTCAGGCAGAAATTTTGGGGAGTGAGCAGAAATGGTTAAGCATGATGTGCCCAGGGTGGATCTGGGAGAGAGGCAAGGAGAGGGTGAGGAGGCAGAGGCCAGGGAAAGAGGAGGTGGAGGAAAGGAGTCACACGTCACGTAATCCTGGGACAAGCTCCTTTATTAGTTATACCAGCAGTGAGGGAGCCAAGGGAGAAGGCATGGGGGTGAGAAGGCAGTGCACAGCAGCTGGCAGTGAGGCAGTCCACGAGCCAAGACGGACGCAGAGTGCAGCAGAGTGTGGGCTAGCGCTGTCCCTGTCCTCCTGGGACCTGGCATGGGGCAGGGCGATCCTTAGCAGATGTCTGTGTGGCCAGCCGGTGACAGATGTAGCACAGGGATGCTGCAACACCCTCAGCCCATCCTGGGAGCTGGAGCTCACACTGAGGAAAGGGAGAGAAAACAGTGGTTTGGGTCTGGTGCCCACAGCAACCCCAACCCAGGAATTTGGTTAAATGGAAGGGCTCTGGAAGCTGGACGCAGATCTGCCCAGAGCCAGGTCACCCGAGCTGTTCCCATCCATCCCCCCGGTACCGTGGAAGATCGGAAAGACAGGCGGGCGAGAGATGCATTTTTTCCCACAGAAGGTGTTGCAGCATTTCTTGGGCCGTGAGCACTGCCAGTCGAAGAAGCACTGGTTCGGGGGGTTGACCATCGCACAGGTAAACCGGACAGGTGGGCAGGACCAGGCGCTGCCTGCAAGAGGAAGGGGCTGTTTGCTCCAGGCTGACTGCATCTGAGGGACCCCAGGGAAACGTGCTGTAGCTAATGCGTCCATCCTCTGCTCTGCTCTGCTCTCATCTCCTCCTGCACTCCTCTCCTCTCCTCCTGCACTTCTGGACCGGGAGCCATCCCCTTTTAATCACATCTGGTGGAAGCATGTGAAGGAGCTACCCCTCCACAGCCACTGGCTCTGTGCAGCCCCCCGGCCCCTGCGCCCAAGCCCAGCGTGAGGCGACGGCTCCCTGCACCCGCAGCAGGGCCAGCACCCGGCAGTGCCCAGCGCCAGGCTCCAGCAGGAGTGGGTGGCTGCTAGGGCAATGCTCGCTGCTGGGAGGGAAGGTCAGCCTTGTGGAGAGGTGGGAATCCCTGTCCCCCAGGGCAGGCTGTGCTGGTCCCTCCATCTTTCCTACGGCTTTGTCTGATTCACAGTGAAATGTTCACGGGATCCAGGGTTTGAGGTTCTCCAGAGGTTCACCTTGAAACACCCCTTCCACCATTTCTCCCTTACCTTTCTTGCCATGTGTGACACCTATGCTGCATCCTCTCCTCCCATGGCTTTTACATCTATAAGCATCTATCAGCCTGACTACAGTCTGTGAGTGCAGCTCCTTCCCTTACCCCTCTGGCCTTTTGGGCTTTTCCTTCCTGCACCTTAGTCAAGGAGATATCATACCTGCTGGCAGCTCTGTCCAGAGGATGAGCATCCCCACGAATAGGAGGGCAGCCACAGACTTCATGTTGTTGTGTTCCCTGTCAGGTCCGAGTGTGAAGAGCTGGGGGGATGCTGACATTTAAACTCTTTTGGGAAGGATGGGGGGTGGGGAAGAGGGCTGGACGAATGCCAATGTTTATACCTTTTTCTTCTGCCGTTGCATGTGTCTTCCGGGAGCTTTTTGCACAAGACAAGCATGAGATTGTTCAATTGCTCAGAAAGAGAAATTATCTCATTGCACAACCGCCCTGTGTAGCCATGGCTGGGGAGGTGAGGGTCAAGCCAAGGAGAGCTGATCTAGGGCACTTTCCCCTGAGCAGAAAGGCAGAGATGGGGCTCCTATCTCACCGGCAGGCGCGTTTGTCCAAGGGAGGTGTCACAGTGACCCTGCTGTGGTCCCCTTTGGGGTCTGCTACTCAGGCTTCCCTCAGTTCCCTGGTCCCAACTGCATCTGCAGACCAAACCTGCAGCGCATTCCATACTGGTGCCAATCCAGTGCATCGGGCTGCCTGCGCCTCCCTGGGCACAACCCAGCCCTCTGTCGTGGAGGGTTTCCCAGAGGACACTGGCCCATCAGAAGGGAAATAGCTCGTGCGAACTCACAGTGGCGTAAGCTGACATGGGAAAGTAACATTGCAGCAGCCAAGGGTGAAATCTTTCCTGAGCTTTGAGAGGGTCACTCGAACCCAAGAGTCTTCTGTGGGTGGCTGGTGCCACGTGGGAAGTAGCTCTGTGCTGGAAGAAAGCTGCTGGACCCACCAGCATAGGAGCTTTACCTCTGTCACCAAACATCTCCAGTTACACAGGGACAGCGCAACCGAGCCCTAACTCCTGATATCAGTGGTGTTGGGATTAGGGGCTCTAGTCCTCGCTTACACAGCAAAGACCTCAGCAGCCGTTCAGGCCTCCACCTTCCCTTCCCTCACGGAGAGTTTGTCCCCCCTCCAGGCAAAGCTGTTTTCTTTAGAGGCTCTTGGGCAATGGGAAATTACTCCATTTCCCACCAATGGGTCAATGTCTCGCTTGTCTGGTGTAACAGGTTCCCAAAATCCCTTCCTTGGGATTTCTGGTACGGGTAGAAACTACAGCTGTGTGGGGAAACAGACGCAGGGAATGTCCCGGGGGAGAAATGCACGGCACAGCCCAACGCCCGGGACCTCGGTTTTGCCAGGTGCTCCTGTCCTGGGCAGCCCCGATTTCACAGCCGGGCAGAGGAGGCCCAGCAGAGCCGGCGCCGCGGGGCAAGGCCGGCCGCCTTGCCGGGGCTCGGCTTGCCCTGCTCCCGGGCTCCCCAGCCCCCAGCAGAGCCGGCGCCGCTCCCAGGAGCTCCCGCACGCTTCTGTCGCCGGCACTGCTGCTGTCCCGCGCTCACTGTGTCACGCTTCCTTTACCATGTCTTGACACTGACGTATTAACAGGACTTTAAGCCCATGGAGTTCCTGGATATTGGTTAATAATTGTCCAGTTTCCCCAAAGATACTGTGGCTGCCTTTTTTTTTTTTTTTTTGTTAAGTCGTTTATTAAATAGCCAGGAGAGTATTTAGCCAACACAAATAGGCTTTCTCCACCTCGCACTGATAATTTAGCACTTTTAACAAGGAATACAAGCATCAGATTAATTTTTAAGCAACCTTTTTGAGGTCAGTTGCTCCTGGGGTGAGGCAGGACAATATTATGCTCTCAGCTGTTTCCAGGGTCTGGTCCAATGTCATCCAATGTTGCCGGCACAGTTTCCCAATGCTGAGGCCCAACAAACTCATAGCAAAATCATTTCTACTGCAAGCAAATCATTTTCTGGCCTTGCCCCGGGAGAAGGAGGACCCAGGCGGGACCCCACAGGTGGTAACATTTGGAGATCCAGCTCTGAGGCCAAACCCACCCCTAGGGAGATTTGAGATGGGGATGTCCTATGTCCTGTTGGTATTGTTTTGTCTCTGGGAAAGGGGTTTTAAACATCTGAGTCTGCAATGCTTAAGCTGGCTGTTTAGATTCACGAATCTCTAGGGGTGTTGGGAAAATTGTCCCTCCATGTGTTTCATTGGAAAATGATTGACTAACTGAAAATCAAAGAGCTTGGCTGCTTATTGCAGCTCCTGAAGTCCAGGGGGAAAATGCCATTTTGAACATTGATTTTTGGCAAGGAGCAAAGCTTACATTCAACTGCAAAAAAAGCTAGAGGGGGAAAAAAAAAATCCCTCAGGGGTTTTTGACAGTGCTTTCTCCATGGCAAGTTCTGCCATAGGGAAAAAGTATAAAATCTGAGTGCAAACTCCCACAGAATAACCCAGATGATGCATTTCTGGCCACAGATTTGCTGCCTGGACCTTTTGCAGAGCCCGCGTTGCACCCTGCTTTGGGAGAAGCACTTTTCCCGTGTATGCCGCATTCCTGCGTGTGCAGGGCCAGGGTCCTGCAAGGGTGTCCCCATCACCCACCACGCTTTCCTGCGTGAAAAGCACCTCGCAAGCCTCCTGCCAAGGCAGCAGGCCCCGTGCTGTGCAATGCCGGGGATGTTGCCGGCCGACGCTGCAATTTCCTGGCCAGGGCAGCGCTCCGGTTTGTTCCTCCTCGGGGACGGTTGGAGGAAGGCCAGCTGCCCCGGCTCGCCTTGGGTTGCAGCTGTGTCCCAGGAAAGCCTGGCTGCGCTCCTGCTGCAGTTGGTCCCCCGGGTGAAAAATCCTTCCTGGAGCTGTGCAAAGTGCCTTGGCCCCCTCGGACTTGGCAGCGCGGTGATGCTGCAACGGGGTACGAACACAGCCACCGTCTTCCTCTGCCCCCTGCACACGGCGCTTCTTGCGGAGGGCGGAGAGGGCGACCTGGGGAGGGCTGGATCGCTGGCTCCTTCAAGGAGATCCCGCTGGGACATCTCGCTTTTTCTCAGCCTCCTGGAGGCGCAGAGATGGTTTGTGCGGCCGTCAGCTTGCGCCTTGCTCCCTCCTGGCTGGATCAGCCCCAGAGTGCCGGGGTTTCGGTGGCCCAGGCAGGTCAGGGTCCCTACCCAGCGGCCAGCAGTGTCCCAGGTGTCTCCGCGGGGTTGCAGGAGGCCACGAGCAGCCCAATGGTCCTGCAAGCCGCAGGTCTTCCTGCTACCCAGGACCCCAGGGACCCATCCCATGGTGGCAGGGTCGGTCACAACATTATCAGGATGCAGCAAGCCCCCAAGCGACAGCTTGTGCCCCTGCAAACCAGCCCGCGTCCCCTTCGCACACCAGCTCTGGGCCATGCAGCCGCTTCTCCTGAAGCCCAAGCTCGGGCTGTCCTTGTCCTGCTGCCGTGCCCGGCTGCCACCGCTGCCCAGGGTGCCACTCTAATTAGTGCTGGTGTCTGGTGCCACCTAGTGAAGAGCTGTTAATGAGGCCTCGCAGGCCAGCACGGTGCTTGCCCTGCTCCCAGGGAAGCCCCACACCCCGGCGTCCCGGAGCTCCGGCCTCTCCCTGCCCGGAGGACGCTTCCCCTGAGAGCCGCCCTCGGCCCGCACTGCTCCTGCCTGACCAGTGTCCCTTGTCCGCAGCAGGTTACGTGACATCCCCGCCTCTACGCTGAGCACTTTGCACTTGTCCTTATTCAATGTCAGCATGCTGATCTTGGACCAGCTCGCCCCTTTGCCAAGGTCACCCTGAGCCCTTCCCTGCTCTCCTCACCTGATGGCTTCTGCACATTTTGTTTGTGGTCCCTTTATCCCAGCAGTGACGCCATTTGTATAAATATTACAGCTTGTGCCCCTGCAATAATTATTATGTGTATTATATAAATATTATAAACATAATATATAATAATATATAATTACATATAATCATATTATATATTATATTGCATATATTCTATTTTTATATATATTATGTATTTATAAAATAATAATAATATATAATAATGTTATAACTATTATAAATATTGTATGAATATTACAGCTTGTGCCCCTGTAAATAAATATTACAGAAGCTCCATATGGGACCCTACTCAAAATGCTCTTACAGGCTGACCGCAAACTATTGATACATACTTTCATGGAGAGGGTTGCAAGTTTTCTGGGGTTTTGTTTTGTTTTTTTAATCAGTTACAAGCCTTACATCATAGATTTTATTGAGCCAACATTCCAAAGATATTGTCTTATAAAAAGGTGTGAGAGTGACAAAATACTTTCAAAAGTCAAGCCATACAGACACGTGGGCAGTGAGGCCATGGGGTTGATGGGGGGGCACTGGGGCTGACAGGCGGGCTGTGGGGCAGATGGATGGGCTATAGGGCTGGTGGGAGGGCTGCGAGTTTGATGACTGGGCTTTGGGGCTGATGGGTGGGCTGTAGGGCTGACAGGTGGGCTCCAAGGTTGATGTGTCACGCTGTGGGGCTGAGGAGTAGGTTGTGGGGCTGATTGATAGATAGGCTGTGGGACTGATGGGTGGGCTGCGAGTTTGATGGGTGGGCTGATGGGTGGGTTGTGGGGCTGATAGGTGGGCTCCAAGGTTGACAGACAGGTTTGGGGACTACAGAGTGGGCTATCAGGCTCATGGATGGGCTATGGAGCTGATGAGTGGGCTGTAGGGCTGACAGGCGGGCTCCAGGGTTGATGGGTCAGGCTGTGGGGCTGATGCATGAGCCGTGGAGCTGAGTGGGGGGCTGTGGGGCTGATGGGTGGGCTGTAGGGCTGATGGGCGGACTTTAGGGCTGATGGGCAGGCTGTAGGGCTGACAGGTGGGCTCCGGGGTTGATGGGTCAGGCTATGCGGCTGATGGATGGACTGTGGGGTTGACTAGTGGGCTGTGGGGCTGATGGGTAGGTTGTGGGGCTGACAGATGGGTAGTGAGGCTGATGGGAGGGCTCCGAGCCTGGCAGATGGGTTGCAGGCTGACGGGGGGGCTGTGGGGCTGACAGACGGGCTGTGGGTATGACGGATGGGCCGTGGGGCTGATGGAGGGGCCGTGGGGCGCCTTGCAAGGAAACCAGGTTTTTCCTTGCCGCTTAGGAGAGGTTGCTGTCGGGGATCCTCATCACCGCAGCCGGAGCGCACAAGCCGCAGCAGCACGGGGAAGCCGGCGGCCCCCCGGCCCAGGCGCCTGCCCCACTCGGCTGTTTATTTAAGCCAGGGCCAGCTCGCTCCTCGCTCCGCCTGGCCCCCCCCTGCGGGGGCGACCGCTGCCCACAACAGCCCCCTCTGTCCTGCCCCCCCCCCCCCCCCCCGCTGGAGCCCCCGCTCTGCGCCGGCGGGGCCCCCTCGGTGCCGTGCGCGGCAAAGCCGGGCGCTGCCGCACCCCGGCGCCCTGTGCGGGGGCAGAGCCCATGGGGATGCTGCTGCCTCGGCGCTCAGCCCCACTGCTGACCCCAGCTCCCCTTGGCGCCGCCTCGGCTGGGACGTCACGCCATCGGCCACCAAGCATGTGACATGTGCAGGACATGCACTAACACCCCCCCCCCCAAGTCTTCTCTCACCTCTGACCCTAACCCTAAGCATGGGCTGACCTCAGAGCAGGCCCCCCAGCATTGCCCATGACCCGGGAGTCACAGACAGCTCCCATCCCTTGGACTGCGACACCAGGGACAAGTCCCCTTGCTTGGCCTGGAGGGGAAACATCTCGCGGTGCTCCCCAAGCACCAAGGCCACGCTCCCCCAGTATCCCTTGGCATCCTCGCACATCCTCGCCTCCCTCCCGCAGAGCCGCTCTGGGCTGGGACACAGCGTTGCCCAAACAGCCCGGGGCAACGTGGACACTGTCTCTGCTCCCAGCTTGGAAACGGGGGGGGTGGGGAGGGGTGGTCTCGAACACGGGGCATGACAACATTGGGGTCCCAAGCACGAGCAGCTGCCAAGGCACCTGGCTGCCTGCCGGGCTCAGCAGGCCCCGAATGGGTGGCTGCAGCATGAATTGGGGGGGGGCCCGAGGAGGGGAAGGCGGTTTTATGCCCCATTCGACGCCTCACCTGTGAAAACAGGGATTGCTCGCAGGGGCCGGGGAAATCGCTCTTTCCAGAGGGCGGGCGGCTCACAAGCGCCCACTCATCAGCGCGCTCAAACAGCCCGCTTGTTCGCTCTGCGCTGGAGGGAGAAAACCGAGAATTATTGCTTGGGGGGGGGGGGAGGTCCTCCTCCCTCCTTGGAAATGCCCTTGGGAAGAGAATAGGATAAATTTTGCAGCTAGTTTCCAGCTGCCCTGTGTGATCAGCCCTGGCGCTGACACACATGAGCCAGGCATGCTCACAGACCTCCATCCAGGCATGCCTTCCCTTTCCTTGCTGTGGTTCCTGCTCTCCAGCAGGGCTGTTGGATAGCCATTGCCTTCCCTTCGGCATTTCAGCTGCACAGGAGTGAGCTGTTCGCAGTGGGGATGCGAGGCGACAGGGCTGTGCTTTAGGGCTGTGGCATTGCCACGGCAGCGCTGAGCAGCAGGCAGCCCGGCTTTCCGCATGCAAGGCAGGTTTCCAGCCTTTTTAGGTTGCTCTGGCAGTAGGAAAGGCAAAGACATGGACCACGGCCTCCCATCCCAGGGCATCTCTGCTGTCCCAGATCACAGCATGGTAAGGTCACAACTAACACTGCAAGAGGAGATGCCAGGTGAGAATGACTGCAGTCAGCTGGGGCATCGTATTGTCCCTTATTGCTTTCTGCTTCCCCAATTTCCATGTTCCTTCCGAAACCCAGGTCCTTTCTGCACCAAACCACCTAACCACCCTGGAACGATTGCAGGCTGTCAGCACTTCCCAGGCGTGCCTGGGGAAGAAAACTTCCCAGCCAACAGCCTCGTACTGCAAAACACGCTTAGATCACGCAAACCTGACAGCAAAGCCCTGGGTTGCACCTTGTGCAGAGGTAATGGCCAGTGCGTCATTTGCCAGCCTTGCAAACGGATTTAACGAGGCTACCGAAGACCCTCCTCCGTGCTGCCGGGAATGCGAACCCTGCTCACAAGTGTTCAAAACCCCACACTGAACTAGGGAAAAACCACTTTCAATTTAATGCGGAAAAAGCTAAGCCTCTCCTCGTAAAGCAAATATCGGAATGCTTTTCAATTCCTCTCCTCCTGGAGCAGCCCAAGCAAGCCCCCAAACCCCTGCCCAGGAGCTGCTTTTAGCCTTCTGCTCCGCCTCTCCAAATCTCAGCCTCATGCACACAAAACCTCTCCCATCCCAGCTCTCACCGCCGAGGGCAAGAGTCCTGCAGATGCAAATTGCTTCTGGAAGCAGGAGCAGCAGGATGTGGCCCACAGCCCCCGCTGAAAGCAGTAAAGAGCTGGGTTTTGAGTTTTGGGCCCTTGCCGAGCCCTAGCCCTGGATCTGCCGGCAGCCCGGTCCCGGGACCGTTCCAGGAGCAACGGCGCCGCTCAGCCCTGCTGCCTTGTCCTCACTTCCCGGAGGGAGGAACGGCGAGCAAGGCCACCGCGCCCCCCGAAAGCCCCTCTTCTTCCCTAGCCGCCACCCTCTGCCTGCGCCGGGGGGACAGAAATCAGCGGAGAATCAGGGAAGGGGCCGGGATGTGGGACACAGGGGTTACCCGGGGGGCTCCTGCGATCAAAACCAAAGCAACCGTTTCATCATGCACCTCTAGGGAAAGCATTCCCAGCTGCCTCCGCATCCCGCCCTGGGAAAGCATCCTGCACCACACCGCGCAGGCAGCAAAGGGCTCTCCTGCCCCGAGCAGGGTCTTGGGACCAGGCTCAGGTTCCCTGCGGGCGCAAACAGGCCCAGCACCGCCCGTCCAGCACCTTTGCTCCATCCAGGCGAGCCCGGCTCTGCAACGCGCTCAGGGCGCTCCGAGCAAGGCTTTTCCCAAAGCGGCCGGAGCCCGCAGGCAGTGCGGCCGTGTGAAAGCCAGAGGCACCCGCTCTGATGGGGAGACACCCCCATTGCCCCTGCGGTCGAATGAAAAGGAGAGAAGTGTCATAGAAATCTTCCATGTTTTTATTGTCAGGATAGAAATTTATATATAAAAGAAGTGTTTAAAAATAGTACTACCCTGCTCTCAAAATGAAATATATATACACACACACAGATATTTATAGAGAGAATTATTATTATTTTGCTATTTGATAAAAATCAAACGGGATAACGACTGATTCTGATACAATTCTGCCAAAATGAGGGCGAAGGGCAGTTCCGCGGGGACCCTGCGCCCTGCCGGGGGCACGTCAGGGCTGTGCTCTCCCTTCCCTCGCTCCGAAGGGCGCGGGGACGAGCCGCACAGCGGGAGCCAGGCTTCCCGCGGGGCTCCAGGCTCCCCCGTCTCACGGCTTCGCAGCAGACGTGGAGACAGCAGAAACTCCCCGGGCGCGCTCACCGTGTTTCTCCTCTTGCAAAGCAGCCGGAGGAGCTGCGCGGGGGCCTCTGCAGTGAGGCTGGGGCCAGCAGCAGCTGGTCCATCCCAGCCGCTCTAGGAAATGGCCGTGCATCACATCTCCTCTCCGAAGGCCCAAACTGACCACGCAGTCACATCCCACCTCATCCCAAACGCCAGCTTGGAGGAACAAGGTAACAGCAAAGGCTGAACCCATTTGCTTTGCAACAGGGGGGTTTGGCTGAGTTCTTTTTTGACTTTTGTTTTTTTGTTTTTTTAAACACGCTCTGAGTCCCCCTCGGGATTTTGTGATACAAGAACAAATAACGACGGTTTACAATAATCTAGCAATAGCAATGTCACATGGCTACCATACTTCTCCGTGCTCCTGTCTGAGCACTCCTGGCCTTCTGCAAGGATCAATTCTTGTTGGCAATCTGCTTTTCCAAGTCTTCGAGTCTGGCCGTCATCTGAGCAAGTGAGCGTGCTAAGGAAACCGGCGCGAGCCAGGAGAGGCCGGTGAGCCACGTATGAGGGCTGGGCCCCAAACGAGAGCAGACTGAGCCTTACTCAAGTCTGCTTGCGCCCAGGGAGAGCCTCACCTTGGTGTGCCACGAGACCTCAGGTGGGACTTGGCTTCCACGCCGGGATATCAGACACCGCAGCACTGCTTTTTGCTTTCCTTCAAAAAGCCTAAATTCTCCCCGATCCCATTTATCCTTTTGTCTGACCCCTAGGAGCTGTGTGCTGCCTTCTGGCTAGACAGAGCTCTGCCAGCACCGTTAGCAAGGACAGACTGCACTGATCACATCTGTTTCCTATCCGCTGCCACCCCCGCACCTCCCAAACCATGGATCCGGACTCAGCCCGCCCAGCTACGATGAGCCGGTCTGTCCCGCAGGCTGTCCTGCACGCGGCAGAGCCTGCTGCGAGCTCGGGCATCACCCCAAAGGATATTTTTCTCGGTCAGGCTCTGCAGGATGGCGACGGTGTTTGTCTGGAACTGCACCAGCGCCTCGCACTCGCACGGGCTGCGGATCTCCATCTCCCCTTTGCCCTCCTCTGAAACCGCGGGAGTTCGGGTGTTGTCAGAGGCACGTTCCCCACGGCCAGCGCCCCAGCGTCCCGGGCAGCCCTGCGCCAGGCTCTCCCCCCCCCGCCCCACGCAGGGCACCCGGCTCTTTCCCATTTTCCCCTCTTTTTCCAGTATTACTAAATGGCTTGTGTTCCTCAGGCTGGATCCCTGCTTATCTAACAAAATCCCAGTGAGCTCATCTCCAGCACCAACCCACAGTGAGCAAGTCCCCACGTGGACATCCCCCCTCTAAATCCATTTGCCGCAGGCTGCAGGGACGCAGAGCATCCCGACAGTCCCAGGAGCTGCTGAGCACATCGCACTGACGTGCCTGTCCTCCCGGCCACTGCGGTCTGTAACAGGTCCCAGCAATTCCCCGGGGTGCCCTCACCACCGGCTGGGTGCTGCAAGGGCTGTCACAGAGCAGGAGTGGGTGCCGAGCAGCCTGTGAAACGCTGTCTTCATAGCGCTTTGAGGAAAGGCAGCGCTGGGCTTCGGTTTGCCTTAAACCCGGGAAGCAGGGCAGCTCAGAGCTAGGTTAGCAAGGGTGGGACACTGAGCTGGGGCCTGGAGCCTCACTGGAGCCCCATCGGATGCTGAGGACATTGCAGCGCCAGCTGTGCCATGCTGCTCATCCTCCCCAGGGCAGCAAGGGAGGCCACCCAGAGTAACCTGGTCGGTCCTTTCTCACCTGCCGGCAGCGGAAGGGCAGGTCTGGACGAGGAGATAAGCCATCCTTGGGGATGTGCCAATATCCCTTAACACGGTGTGACCCCAGACCCTGCCCTTGCAATGGCACCAGGAGCTGCTGCTCGCACACCATCCCTTTCGCGTTAAACATGCCCTGGCTCTACCTTCTCCTCTTTCAAATCCCTCCGAGATCCACCTCTCTCTGTGTCCACAACAGCCTTAAGGATCCAGAGAGAGAAACACTAGGACAACACCAGCCCAGCTGCAAACGTGACCGCTGTCTGATGGCCCCCACTGTTGACACATCACGCATCTTCATGGCTTGTAAGCAAAGGGTGGCCTAATGGTCAGAGCCTGAGTCTCTGGTTTGGCAGCCAGTGCTGGACTCCTTGCTCTGCCACAGATGTCCTGCATGTCCTTGGCTGAGTTCTCTAGTCTCAGGGTTAGTGGCACTGACTGTCCCTAGGAGACTACTGTGACAGTAAGAATATTAATGGATGTGACACAGGCTGGTTACAACCATCCGAACTACCCAGGACATCCTGCCAGGGGGAGGAGGTCTTATTTCATCTTGGGGCTGAGCTGGCCTGGTGCAACTGGGGATGGGGGCCACGGAACTGGCCTGCACCCACCTGGGCAGATGTTCAGCTTGAAGTTCTCCACAAGATGGGTCATGGTGGTGAAGTCTGCTGAGTAGGAGAAGTGCTGCTCCACCGGCTCGGAGGCAATTGCTCTTAGCTCCTCTTCCACAGCCTTGCCAACACCAACGGCGAACATGACGATTCCTGTGCGGGAGGATGGGACGGTTCCTCAGTACCGTGCACAGTGCAGACCCGCTGGCCCCAGCCCCAAGCAGTCCCATGCCAGCCAGAGGGAGCAACGCGGAGCGGCTCTTGTGAGGGATGTGGGGTTCCCAGGGGTGCTCAGCCCCGGGGCGTCCCCCTTAGCGTGACAGGGTTTCGGGGAGGAAGCAGTTTCCTCAGCCCTCTGCCCCCCGTACCTGATTCCTTTGCTCTCCTGGCCCATTCAGAGATATCGTCCTGGGAGCGCCCATCTGTGAAGACCAGCCCAATTCTGGGCACGTTGTGGGAGAGAGGCCTGGCGCCTTCCAGCTCGGAGAAGCTGTGCTCCACCATGTGCTTGAGGGCGAGGCCTGTCATGGTGCCTTTCTCCATATACTCCACGTTCATCACTGCCTTCTTGATCTCGTCCGCCGTTGCGTACTTGTTGAGGGGGAACTCGGTGCGCACGCGGCTGGAGTACTGCACCAGCCCCACCCGGGTGCCGTGAGGGGACACGTCCAGCAGATCCACGATGCGGTTGACAAACTGCTTCACCAGCTCGAAGTTCTGGGGCCGGACGCTCTTGGAGCCGTCGATCACCATGACCAGGTCGACGTGCCCAGCCCCACACTCTGCAGGCGCAGGAGGAAAGTGAGAAGGGCCCAGCCCAGCTGCGGCCCAGGGGACACTGCCGAGGGCACGGGTGGACAGGGCTGGGGCAGACCTGCTGGGCTTCAGGCCACTGTGTGGATGTGTCCCCTGGATTTGCTGCTAGGCTGAAGCTGGGAATCAGGACAGAGCGTGTCTAGACATCTCAGCCTGAAGACTTCCACTCCCACCCCAGCATCCCCTGAAAGTCTCTCCCCTAGGTCTCTCTTGTCCTGAAACTTTCCCCAAAACTCCCATTACATCTGGGCCACGTCTCTAAGGACATGAGCCCTCACCTGTCCATGCAGTGCCCCTTACAGCCCCCATCCAGCAGCCGGGGCTCTCCACCAAGCCCAGCAGGCTCTCTGCCCTCTCTTCAACACAGCTCAGATTCCCACTTAGATCCACAGTCTAGTTCCCAGTTCAGCCCTGCCTCTGCTGGGTGCCCAAGAGCCGTGTACCGAGTCCCGGACATCGAGGGTGCCACACACTGCATCCCTGTACTCACTGTTACACGTCTTCCCGTCAGCCTGGAGCTGCTGTCCCTCGGGGCAAACGCAGCGGTAAGAGCCCTCAGCGCTCACGCACTTAAACTCACAGCCATGATCCACCCCATTGCAGAGGTCGGTGGCTGAAATAACAAGCCAAAGGCACACGGTTATCTTCATCCGAGCAGCACAGCCTGGGAACAGCCTGCAGAAACCTCTCCCTCCCAGGGACCCTGGCAAGGCTGGGAAGACGGCTGGCGTCACAGAGGGCAGTCAGCGCTCCTCTTCTCCAGGACAGGGGCTGTCCTGATCCACGGACAACCCTTGCTCAGCTCCCTGGAGAACAGCTGTGGAGGTCAGGTCCCAGCACCCCGGATTAGGGGAGTGGGAAGGCTCAACCCTCGGGGTCCAGCTGGAGGAAGAGCATCCTGCAACACCTCTAATGTGTGCCAGCCCTCTCCCCCTTCACTGGGGTGCCAGGAGGACATAAACATATCTGCTGCATGCTGCAGCCTGCGCTTGCAGGGCTCTCCAGACCCGTGACGCTGAGATGGGACTCACCCTTGCATGACTTGCTGTCAGCCTGAAGTGTGAAGCCGCTGCGGCAGCGGCAGTAGTGCCCGTTGGGGACGCTCACGCACTCGTGCTGGCAGCTGTGGTTTCCAAAGCTGCAGTAATCGATCACTGGCGGGAGAAGAAGACACGTGGGCAGGCCTGGCAGGGGCTGCTCTGTGCCCTGAGCCCCACAGGCTCTGCCATCACTGGTGGACTAGCCATTGTGTGGGGTCGGAGCGCCCAGGAGCAGGACTCGTGCACACTCCTAGCACTGCACTAAAACCAAGAGAGCTCCTAGCCCTTGCTTTCGGCATGACCGAGGGCAGGGGAAGGTCTTAAAGGCAGAAAGGGAAGGGTTGATTTATTGAGAGATGAGCGAAACAGAGGAAGAGCAAGAAGCAGATGAAGAAGGAAGGGAAGAAGCAGCAGGAAGGGAGGCAGCCACCTACTCGTGCAGGTCTTCTTGTCCTGGTTGAGGTAGTAACCTGCGCGGCAGCGGCACGAGTAGGACCCATGAGCGCTGACGCACTGGTGCTCACAGCCGTGCTTTCCATCCGCACACGCATCGATGGCTGCAGGGGGAAGCAGACACCCCGTCAGGCTCCCTGCTTGGCCCCCTGGCACCGCTGGCCCCAGAGGAGGCACGTGTGCCGTCGGCACCTGGGGCAAGCCTGTCCCCCGGGGCAGCCGGAGCAAGGACTGCTCCAGACAGTCCCAGGGAGCTCCCCTATGCACAGCACCACGAGACGAAAAGGAAAAGTCCCGGGAACAGTGGCCAGTGCCAACCAATACAGCTTTGCACACAAAATATGGGGCCAAAACATGGTGCACTTCAGTGGCTGGAACATTTGTTCTCCAGTACACAGTGCCAGGAGTAACGTCACATCACGGACAGCGTTTTGTGTCCACGTGAGCCCCAAGTGTCCCAGCACAGAGAAGCGACCAGGATTTAGCAGTGCAGTAGTCTAGTCTGTAGGCCTTTCCTACTGCTGTCAGCAGAGGTTCCCGTGGTACAGTTGAGCCAGCAGGCAAAAAGCACAAACTCATTAGCACAGAGCACTGTTTCAGCAATTACACAAATGGGAGGCTGTGACACCCAGTGAATAGAGCACCTCAGCTTGTCACTGGCATTACGAGGTCTTTGCTGTATTCCAGCTTCCCTACACACGACCTGTAACTGCAAGTCCTCTATGGGAGTTAGAATAAAAAAGGGTTTTTACGGGAGCACGTCTTTCCGTCCACGTCGAGCCTGTACCCCGGGTTGCATTCACAGTAGAAAGAGCCGGGGATGCTCACGCAGCTGTGCTGGCAGCCGTGGTCCCGCTCCACGCACATGTCCGCCCCTGGAAGACAGAAGGGCATTACAGCGGTTCGCGGGCATGCCGGATGCGTGAGGGACCCCAGCGCCCGAGCGCGCCCTGTCCCTGCAGGCAAAGCATCCAGGCCCCGCGGAGCGGTCGCTGCAAGCTGCACACCCTGGGGCCTGCCAGCCCCGAACGCTCACGCACCCATTTCCCGTGCATGGACACAGACAGCTCTTGCACGCCGCGCAGGGCCTCAGCTTTCGCACGTAGCCAAGCACTAAATCAGCGCTCAATATTGATACCGTTAATAGCTTGAGCTGAACAAGCGACTGCTTGAGCCCAGCTGGAGGGTGCTGTTCTCCAGCCCCAGAGGAGCCCTGCAGAGGCTGGGAGCATTTGTGCCCCTCTGTGCAGAGAGGGGACTGCAGATTTGGCTGGAAAACGAATGCTAAGGCAGGCAGGCACCAGCACGGCACGGCAAGCAAAGGCGTACGGCCCGCAAGCGTATCAGGGCTCCGGGAGGCCTCTGGAGCGATATCGCCCAACATTGCTGTGTCGGTGCAGCCCTCCAGGCTCGGGCGTCCCCTGGCAGTACCGGTGCCACTCCGGGAAGGAAACGCTGCCTGAGGGACGCTGGCAGTGGCCTTCTGCCCTTTAACGGAAACTAGAGTTGGTGAGCAAGCTCTTGCCAACCAGCTGCAGCGCGAGGCATCTGGCAAAGCCCGTCAGCACAGGGGCTGCAGCCAGGCCCCAGCGTGTGAGACTACCAAACCGCACCAGCGCGATGCGGCTACGGGGCAAACCGGCCTCTCCGCTTCCAGGCAAGACCAGCCGGATACTGCAGAGCAGCGATACGCAGCCAGGATTTTATTCAATACAAATGTGCATGGGAAACACGCAGGCAGCAGATGTCATGCACGTGTCCGCGGAGGAGGAGACCCTGTGAGAGCCATGCCGAAACACATCCGCAGCTCTGGGATGGGTCATCTGCCCCATCGCATCCAGGGAAACCAGTTCCCCCTCTCCGCTATTTAGTCCTCCCATTACTGCTACTGCTATGTCCTAGCTCAGGGCAGAGCTACGGGGCACAGGCAAAGAAAAGCACTTGCTAGCAATATTTTTGCAGCTTGCTTTATCTCACCCACGCAAAGGAAAGGTGACCAAAGGAAAGATTGCCTGTCAAGGCACCGCATCGGGGAGCCGGCTACTCGCCGGGGCACTGATGTCCCAGCGCTTCCCCTTTGCACTGCTCTTGGCGAGGGCAGAGTGGCTCCTGGCACCTCTCTCACTGCTGGGGAGCTTTGGTGGAGCCAGCGCAGTCTGCTGGGCTTGTGGCCAGGCCTCTGCGGGTCACACAGATGGGGCTATGTCATGCAACCAGGGGCCTGACCTGCGGCTCCCACCTGGTGCACCTCAGCCTGCGCTCGCAGCCTCTCCCCCTCCCCACCGCAGTCGCCAGCGCCCTGCTCACACTATGGGAAAGCCCCCAATTCTCCCTCAAGAGGCTTCTCCAGAGCTCATGCTGGAGGAACCTGCTTGGATGCAACCACAAATACCCATCTAAAAGTCACCTTTTGGCCCAGTTTCTGTGCCAGGCTCAGAGGCAAGGAGTAGGCACAGCGAGCGCCCCGTACCACCTCCCCGCGGCCATGCTGGACTTCTCTTACCACAGAGCTTGTCCTGGAACTGCTTGCCAAACTGCTGGATGAGCTCAAACGACTCCACCAGGAAGACGTGCTCCTCCAGCGGTGGTGAGGCCATGGCTCGCAGCGAGTTCATGTCTGCCCGCTGGATGCCCACGGCGTATATCTCAATGCCAGCAGCGCGGGCCTGGGCGGCCACTTCACTGACGCGGTCCTGGGGCCGTCCGTCCGTCACGATGACGGCGATCCGGGGGATCTTCTTGTGCGGTGGACGTGCACCCTCCTGCGTGGTGAAAGCCACGTTCATGGTGTACTGGATGGCCAGTCCTGTCATGGTGCCCTGGGCCAGCGGCACGATGTTGTTGATGGCCTTCTCCATGTCTGCCCGCTTGAAGAAGGTCTTGAGGGAGAAGATATTCTGCACCTGGCTGGAGTACTGGATCACCCCCACCCGCGTGGCGTTGGGGCCCACGTCCAGGCTGCTGATGATATCGATCATGAACCGCCGCATGGTCTCGAATTCAAAGGGGCGCACGCTGCGGGAACTGTCGATCACGAACACGATGTCCAGGGGGCCCGTCTTGCACTTCAGGGCTGGAAGGGGAGCACAGAGATGGTTTAACCCCATGGCCGGCCGGTGCCCTGCAGGGAGCAGGGCTGGGAGCAGAGCCATCAGGCAGCTTTAGGGCTGCTCCGAGGGCTGCAAGGGGGGATGGAGAGGACAGGCTTGGGCAGCCCCCACACCGGCACCTTCCCACTGCCGAATGAACCCAAGGCAGGTGCCTGGCAGAGCAGGAGGAGGACCCGGCCCTGGGGGCATGCAGAAGAGACATGTCCTGGCTGTGGGGCTATAGGGGAATGGCACTGTCCCCTCCTCCCCTATATCGTCCTGGCAGCTAGATCCAACTCCTGCTTCCTGCATTTTTGTCCCTCTCCAGCTGCCGACGGCCTCAGGCTGTGCCCAGCCTCCGAGCTGCTTGGCGAGAGCCTCTCGCTGCCCTGCTCTGCCCCGAGGGGCTGCGGAAACACCTCTGTCTGCCAGGATCTGCCCTGGCAAGATGGGTTTAGGCAGTGGTGTTTCCACCTCTGGAGCATCGAAATATAAAACAGCCTGGTGCCCTGTGCCGTCCTCTGCAAACATGCTCCAGAGAGAGCTCCCAGCCTCTGTGCTTTACGGGCTCCTGGGCCTGCAGGAGCCAAGCAGAAAAATGAAAGTGTGGGCAATTCTTGTATTCCTCCTGCAACTCCAGCCTCACCTGGTTTTTACTCCGTTTTGCCCGCTTCTGTGTGAAAGCGGAGCCTTTTCTTTAACGACACAGTGAAAAGCACTGCTAAGGGCGTGCACATCGAGAGGATTTAGCCAAAGAGCTTCTCTTTGATACCTGAATGTAACTCCCAGCGCGAACCAGGAGACTGTTAGCAAGTGAAATGCCAATAAATATATTTTGCTTGGCTTATCTGTACCCAAGCCTGGGAGAACTTGGCCCTAACGGTAAGCAGACACTTCAGGTCCCCACGGGATGATGTCCAGAAAGGGCTTTAATCGCGATTGCTCCAGAATGCCCAGAGGTCTCTGAGGCAAAGCTGGCTCCTTTCTCCATTCGGTGCCGCCACCAAGAGTGGGCATTGGGTCTCCCCACCTCAAACAGCATGCTGTTCTCCAAGGGTTTTATTGCCCCACTTCTTTCTCTCCACCAAACAATTCCCACTCAAATCCCACTGCCTTGGCCTGGGCTCACCTGCAGGTTTTGGTCTGGCTTCCAGCATTGTTAGGACCAGCAGGAAGAGAGAAGCAATAGGTAGGAGCTTCATCGTTGCTATCCAAGACCACACAGCTTCTGGGACTTGGGGAACTCACTATGGGGAGAAGACAACACGAAATCAGTGCTGAAGGCAGCCACTGCCTGCAAGCACTCATCTACGGCATCAGCACATCTCCCCACACCAACCCAGGTGGGATATCTTCAGCAGGTGCCCATGGGAATCGAAACACGTGTGCCAGTCTTTGGAAAGAAGGCTTTGACCTTCTGATTGAAGGAGTGGAAATGGGGGGAACAAGACAGCAAACTGCTTCTTCCCTGAGAAAGAGCCCAATGAGGAACTTTCCCATGGGGGACTCGAGTCCCCCGGGGCTCAGACTCTCACTCGCAGCTCCTCCAGGCGAAAACACGCACGTGGTGCACCCAGGCAGTGCCAAAAACCTCGGGCAACAATAGCAGTTGTTGCAGATCAGTTCCCCAAACTTCTCTGCACCCACGTGAGACTTTTCCCGCTTGAGGACTGGCAGTCTCAGCGCAGCTAAATTTCATTAGAGAAGCAATGGTTTGCCAAGCAAAAAAAAGCTGTCTGATTTTCTGCTCTGGGTGGAGCTGGCCAGCAGACAAACCTTATTTTCACTTGCAAACCAGGCAGATCTGATGTCCAGCCAAACACTTTTTAACTGGCTGCACGGCTGCTCTCTTCAGCCAGAAGAAAAGCGGGAAATCTGCACCCGGGAATGTGGAGCGATGGCTCTCCCGACACTCCCTCCTCACGGCAGACTGCAGGGATGCCAGCAGTGTGCTGGGTAGAGAAGCCCCCAAATTAACACCAGCAAAGACAAAAGCTACTCAGAAGTCCCTATAAGTCACTGGCAAAAAACATTTTTCCAAGGAGTTCCATAAATTTAATCTCTGTTTTTTTCCAAACTACCTTCGGAGAGCAGAAGGCAAAAGCCTCCACAAGCACAAGGCACACAACCGTGCCTGTGCAGATGTGTTTGCCCACGTTCCCAGGTCCTTGGCCAGGGATATGCCTCAGCACATGCCAGTCTGGTGCTCTCACTTCTTCAGGGGAAGCATTACCTTGAGCAAACCCACCAGTCTTCACCAGTGTTTTGCAGCGCTCTCCTTCTCGGTGGCTTTTCTGAAGTGTGCTCTGTACCTGGACGATTATTTCATGTGTGTGACGTGGGTGCCCAAATTTTGCGGGTAAGTTTTTTAGACTGGTTATCCAAAACCTCAGCATGCCACTTCTCTCCCTCTCTGCCCATCTCTGTTTTCCTGCCTTGGCTTTTGCTGCCCTGGCCTGGCTCCTGGAGGGACATGCACTTATTGGGGTGGGGGGAGAAGGGGGGAAGTGTTATAACACAAGCACAGGCCGGGTGCCAACACTCCTGCAACATCCGAGCCTAGTAAAAGAAGTGAGAAACAATACAAGTTGCTAAACAATAAGGCCTTGGTATGATGAGAGCAAAATCAGGAGTCGTTATCTAGGTACCGCCGGAATAATCTGATCCACCACGAAACTCAAACCCAGCCCTAGCCCCACTCCTCGTACCGCTCAAGAGAGCTCTGTGCTCCGGCCTCGTCGAGAGCCCGCTGGGGCAGGGGCAGGGGACACGACCACCCTGTTCCCAAAGACCCCGGGGCAGCTCAGGTCCGGCAGGCCCGGAAAGGCCCTTCCAGGCGCGAGGTGCAGTGCAGCCCCCCACTGAGGACGCGGCCAGGGCCAGGGCTGGGGATCGTGGTAGCCCAGAGAGCACCCGCGGCACCCAGGACGTGGCTAGGGAGGGAGAGCAGGAGGCAGCTCTGGGGAAACATAACCTGAGGGGATAAAACAGAGATGCAAGGACACCGTTCCCAATGCAAAGGAAGGACTGCGAGCCTGGCAGCACCCTCCGGCTCCGCTCTGCTCACATTCAGGATAAATCGCTTGTTAAGCGATCACTCTCAGAGGGGGATACTCGGGTTAAACTGGCATCTTGCACCCCTAAGAAACGGTCTCCAGAGACACTGATCTGCGTGCAAGTCTGGTGTTAAACTACTTGGGAATAGATTGCTTCCCTGCAGTCAAAGGAGACGATCTCTACGGGAAGGAAAAGGGACGACTCAGCATCACAGCGGCTGGAGTCGGGCTATAGCCGTCCTCACCCTTCAGGAGAAAAACCCACTGCAAACGCCCAGGGACGTGAGGAGAGACAGCTCCGTCACTGCCCGTGAGCAGGGATCTGCCTGGCTCGCGTCTGCCTGCCGCTCGTGGCATCGCTGGAGCAGGACCCTGCACCCTGCCACCACGCTGGGCCGGCTCCGCAGCTCCCGTTCCCATTGGAAACCTCGGATGCTGCAGGGTAAATTCCACAGTTAACACGGCTTCCCCCAGGAGACCCACAGCACCATGCCCGGGAACAGATACTAGAGCACTGCTTTTAAAGAGCACATTGGAAATTTGTTTTATCAGTAGTTATCAGCCAATGTTTATTTAGCCCCGTGAGGTCTCAGTTATAATTCATCACCAGGGTTTCCATTTAATTGCCAAGTGATAATGTGCAGCCCTGAACATAATGTATTTGATAGCAGGGATGCTGATAAGAGATTTCACAGCTGCATCTTAAAATTGTCTCTAGATTCAGTGTTCGCACCTGAAAAGTGACACTGAAGAACTCAGATGGACAGAAAGCCAGAAAAGGGCTACAAGAAGGAACTGGGGTCCAGAATATCAATACCAAAGTGTGAGACTTACTATCTATCTTTATTTTAGTCAACAGGAGGTTAAAAACTGACTTGCACCCAGTCACGTAGCTATCTCCGTGGGAAAGGTTTCTGACAGCAGAAATCCAGCAGGAAAAGTCCAAACCAAACCCAGCAGTTGCAGCTGAAGCCAGACAAACGCGGCGTGCAGACGAGATGCGGCGTCCTGCCCGGGCCAGCACCCAGCCCTGCCTGCCCGGGCCCCACGGAGCCGCGCATTGCCGGGGGGCAGCGAAGGGCGAGGAGCCGCTGGAAGGAGCCCTGCCGCGGCAGGGAGCAGGAGCCGGGCAGCGCTGCGCCGGCGAAGGGGCCCGGAGGATTGCTCCAGCCTTTCAGAAACGAGGGGACGTGCAGCACCAAGCCCCTCGATCACGGCGTCGCTCTGTGGCCTGCCGTCTCCAGCACCGCCTGGGGCACTTGGGTGCCTTCGCCCTCACAGCAGCACCACGCGCAAAGGGAGAAGCAAAGAGCCCCCTCCCCTTGCCCAGTTTGCTTTCCCCATTTTTTTTCAGCAGATTTTTTTTTCAGCGATCCTGTTTTTGGGAGAAAGCACTCACTAACCACTAAATATTTTGGGGGCAGTCATGCCATCTCTAACGTTTCTGCAGATCTCTGCTCTCCAAGTCTCGCTGCAATAGCAGGCTGGCATGGAGCCTGCATCTCACAGCATCCAGATAGCTTCAAAGCCAGCCCAGAGAGAGGAATGAGCTCTCAGGCCAGGAGCCAAGGAGGAGAAAACCAGTTCATGACTGATCTATTTTTAACAGCATCTGACTTTTGGAAGAAGCTTTCGCACTCCAAGGCTGACGGGAGCAACGTTGCCCAGATAGGGTATGGCACAGTGGCTCCATCTCACACACAGCACCAGTCCTTGCAGCAGAGACCTGGCTAGGACATTGCCCTGGCTCCGAGAGGGTGTTTCTGTGGCAATCCCCAAATCATAACGCCCAGCAGCAGAGCCATGGGGGACATGGAAGAGAAGGTGACTGGATGGAGACCTCAAGCCCAGTGAGAGGCTGAAGGCCAGGTCATCTCTTCCTCCATCCCCTGCTAGGTGGCTTCCACCGGGGCTGCTCCTGGCCCCCAGTAGTGCGAGGCAGCCCCTGCTCCCTCCCCTTGCCGCGCGCCGGAGGGAGGTGGGTGGGAAGCGAACGGCTGGCAGGCAGGTGCTGCAGCGCAAGGCAAACACAGCGCCGGCTCAAACGCCGGGAGACCTTGAGATAAAGCCGAGCTATAAAGCAGGAGAGGTTCAGCTGGGGCGAGCGCTGCCGGCAGGGCCGGGGGAGCCGCCGCAGCTGCAGCGACGGGCCGAGGGCTCCGGCCAGCCCCTTAGCAGGCGAGAGGGGGTCCCAGCTCGGAGGGGGTCCCAGCTCGGAGGGACACCTCGGACCATTTCCTGACCTTTCTAAGCAACACAGGGGAAAGGCAGTTTGTTGCTCTTCACTGCTGAAGGTGGTTAATACTTGATGCAAAGAGGGTGACGAAGGAAGAGCCACAACTAAGGGACAGAAGGGTCAGCAATGACCCCACACACCTCTCAGCTCCCCCAGTGATCTTGGACAAGGAGGACTCAGAGATGAATCTCCAAAGGCAAGCGGGTAAGTCGGCATGCCTTCCCCGGGCACCGGTGCCTCCTTCCCCCCGCGCATCCCCCCAGGGCTGCCCCCCGGCTTGCTTGCCTCCCTCTCTGCTCTTCCGAATGTCTGTCTGTCTGGATTCTCTGCCAAGTGCTGAGTCTCAGAAAAAACACCTACTTTGGGTTTCAGCACAGCCTCCTTGGCAATTCTCTCCTGGCTACAGGTTAATAGAAATGTTCTGAATATTCCTCTTCTGACTCAGCCGCGCAGGTCAGGGACCTGGGAGCATCTCCTCCTAGAGACAACCCAAAACAGCAGTGCCTGGCAGGGAGCAGGGGACAGGGCTTGCCACAAAGGGATGCACATCTACTGTGTTCTCCTTGCTCTTACACGGTTTGAGGGGTTTATATATTGAATGAGGGAGGGGATGAAGCAGATGGAGAAAGAGAAGGGGCAAAGGCTCAGGAGATGGCAGTGCATTCACAGACCTAGCAAATGCCCCGACTGTAGTGTCATGAGGAGAAAAGCAGACTTCAGATCATGGCTATGGAATCAGAGCCAGGTCTCGGATGCAACCTGGTTCGAGATCCTGTACAGCTGGGTACCTCAGCCTTTAGCCAAGATTTTTGTTTAAGGCAAGAAAAAGCCTGACTTCAGCCATTTGCCTGCAATTTGCAAACCTTGAGCACATTGGAGGAGCAATAGCGCCGGCTTCTTGAACACGCAAGAAGCCAGGACAAGGACTCGCTGCGCGTTGCAGGGAGCACGACACAGCCAGCACGCCTCTGACCGATCGCACTGCTAATCCAACAGGGCCCGGCTGCGCCAGGCTTGCAGAGCACGAGCAGACCGGGAGCACCGCCACGTGTGGCGTGCTCGAGCACGGGAGGAGGCGGGCGGCAGCGCGCACAGCAAGCTGCCCTGCACGGGGGATGCTGGGGCACCCTGCACCACGGGCCGGCATGGCAGGGGCACGCGGCACTGATGCAGCAAGTGGTACGAGCTAATAGCACATATTTCTGCCCTGGACATCTCGGCCAGCAATAGAGCAGCCCTAGACACGCTATTCCTGTGACTCACACAGCCCGTCCGTCTCTGCACACCCTGCTTTGCTCTACACCAGACTGCAGGGCTTTTCTTTGCAGAGGGCCAACCAGGCAGTTTTGGCAGGCCATAACGTAACTCCCACCTGAGTGCTATTCAATAGCAATGCCAAAAAGCCCTGAAACGGACTCGAGGGCCTGGACACAGACTCCCCTGCTCAGAACCTATCTCAGGCTCAAAACCTGCCCAGACAGCAGTAGCAGGACAGCAAGACCTGGCCTCAGGCTGGAGGACAGGGAGGCACATTTGCATCTGTCCTTGGTGAGACAGCAAGCGATCCTTCAGGTCCATGCCCAGGAGAGAAACAGACTTCCCAAAAAGCACATATAGGACCAAGAAAGGACGACAGAAGTGTGAGCTACTCCAGCCCTGTGGGCAAGGATCAGAGCTGACGGAAAGATTCAGGCAAATTATGCCTACCTGGAGGCATCTGCTGATGTCAGGTTTTGCTGTGGAAACCCCAGGAGACCTCTGCCACATTGCCCAGACATTTGGAAGATGCTCAGCTTGAGAGCTGTGTGAATGGCCTAGGGTTGCCCCAGAGCTGGGATCCACCCTCTCTTTGAGCACTTCCCAAAGGTTGCTTTCTCTTCCTCGCTGGAATTAAGTCCAATTTCAAGGGGAATTGTGTTTCTCAGCTTCTTTCTGGGAATAGTAATACCTGTCCTCTTCTAGAGCTTGTTACCTGTAAAGCAGCGTCAGCCTCCCCATTTCCCAGCAGGGGAAACTGAGGCACAAAGGCAAAGCCAGGAACTAAGGTGCACTAAGTCCACCTCAGGCTCTCATAGACCAGCCAGCTGCAGCCTGAGAGATGCCAGGCTTGTACCCTGCTCCCTGGGCAGGGGACGTTACCCCCACACTTGCCTCATGCTACAGTGAAATAGTTGCTGGAGGGCCAGAGGGGTTCAGGAGTGAGCCACAACTGTCTTTATCAGTGTCATTTTCCAGCCATTTCTGGAGCCGTTTATTCCCCCAAGGAGAAGCAAAACTAAGCATTTCCACAGCACCTTCTCCCACCTGGCAGCCCAGCTCCGCACAGACTCACAGCTGCAAACGCTATTGCTTTGGGCACATCCCCCGTCCCACCATCTTCAACAAGCCTAGCACATCTCCGGCAGCCTGCGGCTACCTTGTGCCCTGGATTCTGGACGAGCAGCGCCGGTGCTTGTGCAGGACTCCCTCCACGGCTGCTGGGCCTCTCCAACCCCGTTTCAGAGCCGCTCATACTGAAGCCCAGCCCTGGAGCACCGCTCCCTGCAGACGAACCTGGCATGCAGATGCCCATGTCACCAAGCTTGAAGGGGAGAAGGAGAAGAAAAGGCAAATGAAGAGCCGGAGCTGCCCTCGCGCAGCAGAGCCTGCCCAGCTTTCGCATGCCTGTCTCCCTGCAAGACAAGGTGGGCAAACGTCCCCCCCGGCGCAGGGGCTGCCTCCCCCCATTGCCGAATCCTCCCTTCCCAAGCCTCTGCAAACAACTTGGACGCAAAGCTCCCAGCTCCTGTTTGGCCCCAGCTGCGCACCCTCAGGGAAGCGCTGGGATCCATCCCTAGCGGGGCTCTTGCATCCACTGTGGGTAGCAGCGTATCACATGCTGTCTCTGTCAAACATGGGGGCTGTCAGTCCTCACAGCATCCCTCGCCACCCCCCCCCCCCATGCTTTAACTGAACTGATTTTAACCAAATCTGACGCCTCCTCCCTCCTGCTAGTCAGAGTCTCCAGGGCATCCCAGACCATGGGCGTAGAGCTCCCAGGGGTGCAATCCAGACTAACCGTCCTGCTGTGCCTCTGCTGCCCACAAACACCAAATCCACCCACGGGAGCATGCTCAGGACCATTTTACAGGCAGCACTGACACTGCACTTGATCGAGCTCCGGTGTCTCAAGGCTGGTCCTCCAGATCCACTGGGTGACAAGCTGCAGATCATGAGAGCGAGGACAATTGTGCAGTTTTTGGAGCAAGAAAGCTTCAGCGAGCGCAAGCAAGCATGCAAGACCAGAGAAATGGTGTGAGCTTCCAGCCCGAGGGCAAGGCAGAGGATAAAACGATCCCCCTCCCCTTTCTTTAAGGGCTCGTCTTGGTTCTTCCAAAACACACGTGTGGGAGAACAAGAGCAGACTATTTCCAGGACATCACAGTACTCTCCGATTACAACTCCACGGTAGCTTTTCTGGGCCAAGTGCCACCTGGAAAGACACTCTGTTTAAAGCAAAGGCTGTATTTCTCAAACAGCACATAAGGGCTTCAAACCCAACAGGAGCAAGTCAGCAGGAGTACTGTAACAGGAAAACTTTGCTGGATGCTAAAGGGACTTTTTGCTTCTCCTCCTGCTCCTCTGCAAAAGGCCAGTTCCCCGTTTTATGCAGCTCATTCTGGTGCTCACTATGATTAGCATTTTCCTGCACAGCACAGGTTGCCTGAGCAGGGAGGATGGTAGGAAAAGAGGTTTCTGTTCATTTTCAGGGTGAATGACAAAAGTCTGTCTCATGGCATATTCTAAACGGACTTAGCGTTGGTCCTGTCCTAACAGGCATATACAATGAGATGACATAGGAAATCCTCTTGGAAGGGAAATGCTAGGTGTAATGATAGAGCATTCCCTTTTAGATGTTTTCCATGATAGTAGTTGAGGTCTTTGCCTCTGATCTATTCCTAAAAATATTTCTCAGTGCTCTGCAACTCAGCTAGGACAAAAGCCTCTTGTCTAGCCTGCCTCTACACTAAAACAGACTGTACCTGGGCTACCACAGCAACAGCTGATAAGAATAAATTCCCCAAACACTTGCGAATTACAAGGTGGTAAAGATATAGTGAAGAAGAAAATATCAGATGGTCAAGTAATGCCTGCATGTCAAGAGATTGTCCCTATATGAGAAGGGCTGGTGGCATCACTCTTCCTCTTCCTCTTCTCCATCCCAATGGAGACCTTATGCTGCACCTTCTCCCTAAACTACAGAAGAGGCAAACTGAGCCCTGATTTCACCTGCTCTTGCCAGGTCTGGGTTGTTGGGGCAGAAAGGACTAAGTGGAGAGGGAGAAACATGGTTGTTCTGGGAGAGCATCAGGAATTCCAGCAGGAAGTTAAGAGAGTTTGTGGATTTTCTTTAAGCTCAAACACAGCATTATCCAGTTGCTGACTTCAGTTAGGCTCCCTGGCTGTTTCTAGCAATAACTTCTATTGACATGGGGTATATCCAAGAACACACTTACTGTACTGTCAAGTGCTCCCTGAACATCCCAATAGGCCATTGACGGACCCTTTGCAAATGCTGAGGGGATGGCGAGCACCAACCTCGCCCCAGGAGCACCTTCTGCACGTCTGAGACTTCCCTGGGAGGTTCCATGTGCGAGCCCCGGAAAAGAAGGCATCCAAAACCCAAACTGGTAAAAAAAAAAAAAAAGAAAAAAAGAAAAAGAAAAACCACCACACACACACACCCACACACCACAAAGAGGAAACGTGACCCCACATGAAATTCTGACACAAGTGTGGTTTTCACTCCAAACTGGAGCAACAAGTTGGGAATTTCTAAACTTATCACAGGGAGGGAAAGTTATATCAGAAGCATCAAAATATTTTGCTGGTGTAACATCACATCATGTCATTTCTATGCTGTTAGAACTTTTTGTTTTGATAATGTCAAAATAAAGAGAACAGAACAAAATCTAACATAAGCACTAATGTGCCATAAGAAAGGGTAAAAAGAGAAGAAATTAGATAAGAAGTCAAATGAAACAACCTTATCTTAGTAAAGCAGCTTTCCTGAATGAAATTAAAATTTTCAAAAAATTTGATCTCAGTGCCTTCTATCCAATATTTTAACAAAACTGGGTGACTCTTGCGATACTCTTGCATTTTGACGAAAAGTGATCAACAGGAGAAGGAATCCACCTTATTGACTCTCTTCAAAAAACAAATGCTCATCTACAAAGGAGCCCATGGAGGAGAGCTGGACTGGGCCAAGAGACTCCAAGTTTTGGAGGAAGAGAGCTCTGGGCCATCCAGAAGCTGAGACAGCAATCCATGGCCCAAGTTCTTGTTCTGGGAGGAAGGTGCTGGAATGCATTTTTGCCCCCCCAGAAATATGCACGTTTAGCCGCAAAGGAACGGGAAATGGCCCAGATCAGTTCCTAGGTTGGTGCAGAGTTTGTCTGCTGAGCTGCTGATGCAGCAGAGCCAGTATCTCTAAGAAGCAATGGGATTGATAGTCACTTGCAGGACATCTTTCTCCTGAATTCACTTGAGCCAATATCCCCAGCTGACCTCAAGCACAACCACAGAGAGCGCCTGCTAATTTAGCCTCACGATCATAGATTTGCTGCCTGACCTCCTTCTCCAAATCTTTATATCATATTTCTCACTCAGCAGACGTGACTCAAAGTGTTGGCATAAGGAAATATGCCAGGAGAATATTCTTGTGCCTCCCCCCTTTATCCTACCCATCCTGCTAGGAGTATAATTGAAATAGCAGGAAATGAGGAGCACTTGGCTGCTGCAGAAAAGCACGCAGAAACTTTGCAGCCCACTTCAAGGCAAAAAACAGACTGAATTCTTTTTCTAGATACTTTTCAGATGGAGAATCCCAAAGGCAGCAAGGGAAACGGTTCTCACATAACCAGAATGTAGGTGTGACAGTCACCAGTTTCTAGCAGTGTCTAAGACTAAAGGCTCCCCACATTTTGGGTCTGCTTATCTGTGACTGCTGGTCTTGAAGGCTCCACTACAACCTTCTGTTAACAGCACCACAGGAGAGCTGCTGTCTCAGGGAGCAGGATGCTCTCAGCCCACAGGAGATGGGCCACAGAAAGAACTTTTATCAGTGTCGCAGCAGATGGACCTTGCTTCTGAGCGTGCTGAAGAGCATGTGTCTTGGGGAACCTCGCACCTCAACATCAAGACGTCACCCTGGCCTCTTCAGCACACAGATGGATGCCCCATGGAAACCTCCTGCTGCAGTCTCTCCAGGGCCTCAAAGCAGCACTTGAGGCCCATAGTTGAGGACCACTTGACCTGAACATCGTGCATATGTGAAATTAGCCCTTTTTAGTCAATCTGTGTAAGTAGCTGAACTCATCTAATTCTGTTGCGTTCACTGAGTCCTTGTCAAAGCCACCTACAAGCTCTTTGCTTCCAGGAGAAATCAGGGAATAGTCTGAGGTTGTTTCATTGAGTCTTTTAGGCCCCATGAGGCTCTTCAAGAAGAGTCCTTCAAGAAGAGTCCTACAGTGCAGGATGAAGAATCAGAAGCCAAGAGAATCAAAGCCACTTGCTCAAGACCACAGGAAGCCTGTGGCAGAGCTGGGACCTGAGCTGGTTTCCCATCTGCATCTCAGGAGGAGGCCATGGAGCTACCTAGCTGGGAGGAAATAAGGCATTTCAGACGGCACAGGGAATCCACGGGCTTGCTTTAGAGCACCGTCAACCTGGGCAGGGGTCAGCCGTTCTCGTCCTGGCATCTGTCTCAGCAACCGACATGAGAGGTTCAGCAGGGAGAACAAAATGGAGGAACAGAAGTGAGATTTCTGCCTGACACTTGAAGGCAGACTAATGTTTTGTGTCGTTCTGTTCCTGGCTGGTACTGTTAAAACTAAAGCAAAATGCTGTGAAAAGAAGAGGAGGGAAAAAAAGAACAAGGGGGATGTTTAATGTGACACTGTGGGGAAGCCATCCAAGTGCAGCTCCAAGTGTAGGAGTTGTGAATATCCAAAGGCAGGATTTTTTCCTTTTTTAGTTTGTGGACCCCTGATAATTTTCCAGCTGAGACAGACTCCTGTGTAGGGGGTTAGTTCTGCTGACAATAGATCTGCCTCTGTTGATTCCTGCTGTAGACCATGGACTCCTAGGGGTCCACAGACTACAGACTGAAGACTCTCATCCCTGTATCTAGGCAGTCAATGAGCAAAGCAGCATGACACAGGCAAATGATGGGAAGGCTGAAGTTGAGAGAGAAACCAAGTTACTGCCACCTCTCTGCAATGGACCAGAGCTGGTCCTGATAGATTTTCCTCTGATGTGCACCAGAGGGACCACATTCATGTATGCAAACAAGGACTTGCAAGGCGAGGAAGAAGTTTGGGCAGAAGAACAACATGGGCAAAGACAGAATTTTGCTGGGGAAGAAGGATCCTGCCTCCAGCTAAAAACACTGGGAAGGACGGAGCCACCCAAGAACCAGAAAAGTTTCACGCATGGGACCAGACGCGGCAGCCGGGAGGGTACTCCATGGGGAAACACTGCCACAGCTGTGCAACAGTTTCTGCAAAACCTCCCGAGCACACGCCTATACCCTTCTCCTTAAGGGAGCTATTTTTAAATGCTCTTCATTCAGCCAAGACGGGAGGGGGAACAGAACCCTTCTAACTGCTGAAAGTGTTACTCGATACTTAAAGCTATGCCTGTGCTGCCAGGATCTATAGCGGGGCAGTTCTTGCCAGCCCGCAGCATGCAACAAAAAGCGCAAATTCCGGGTTCCCGCGCCTGACCTCTCAATGAAGCCCTTGTGGCAGCTCTGACTACAGGCTGCTCGAGCTCCATTAAAGTGAATTGAACCCAAGTGATCAATTTGCTACTGTTCGGACCCAAAGTGGTGAAAACACAATTACTCTAATGACTAGTCTTAGGAGCTGAGGAGCCTCACGGCATGGCTGGAGGAGACACGTGCATGACATCTGGCACAAAAGGGACTGTTTCTTTGGCAATAGCTCATTTTTAATAAGTTGCTCTATAAGCACAACTCAATCACTTTTTTGTTGCATTTTCTTTTCTAGGTCCCATTTACTCACTCACAGCAGAGTTCATCTGTAATTCACATGTGTATTAGATACACACTACTTATCTCTCTCTCCACATGTTTCAGCCCTATTCATCAAGCATTAGTAAAAGGCATTTTATGAGCACTGATTTTTAACAAGGCAGGCACACTGTTCGGAAAGCTAACAAAGGGGCCCCTATTGGAAACTTTAAAAGTGTTTAAACGAAAGCTTCTCTTGAAAACCTTTAACCCCTACTGCCAACCTCACAGGAAATACTGTGTTATGAGCAATCAGAGCACAAACATCTTCTGCAACCGCAAATTGCCTACAATAAGCTGCCTTGTTGGCTGTGTTCTTTCTGTTTGCTACTGTCTCCAGTAAAGGTAACTCCCAAGCCCATCTCGCACTAATCTCATAAATGCTTTTTAATTCTTCAAAAAAATGCAGCTTCCACAAAAATGAACAACAGCTTTTTTCACTTGGATGCAGCAATACCCCGTCTGCTTAGATGTAAAGTGTCATTTTACTATAAATACCAAGATCTCTTGCATGCCTTCCAGATGGGAATTTGTATTTCAGATGAGGCCAAATTTCTCCCTGGAGTTAACTCTGTTGTTCATATTGCCATGTCCTGGTGGCAAGTATCATATCATAGCAGAGATCCAAAAGCAAGTCCTCCTGCCAGCCAGCAGAACGAGGGGAAAAAACCCAGTGGAGCACATACCATCACAGCATATATCTGCTTAACTCCACTTAATTCGGATGACTGTGTGTTAACACAAATATAATGAGCGCAGAATAATCTGATTTTTCTAAACAAGTTTTCCACATAATATTGCTTGTGCCAAATGTGCCCAAAGCTAATTTCTCCTGTGAAATGATCAGGATTATAAGCCAAAGGTGGGTGATTGCTTATGCAAACATATTTATGAGTATGCACAGACCCAGTTTTCCAGGACTGCAGAAATGGTGCATAATAGACTTAAGGCACACATCTAAGCTTATCTTCTTGCACAATCATATTGCTCAGTATGCTTCACCTGGGTGCATCAGACCCTGTTCTCCTCTGCTAAAACAGGTCCTCAATTATATCAGTAGAAACTTGCCCGAAAGCTAAGCAAAAAGTGAGCATGCAGGTTGCAAAATGAGCCACCCCGACAGCTGGGAAGAGTTTGCATCCTCCACATAGGTGCAACTTTCTCCCGCAGGGCAACATGCCTGCTTATTTCCACCAAAAGCACAGGCCCCAGGCCAGCGTGCTGGGGCGGGAGGGCAAACGGTGGCCCCGCAACACCGGTCCGACGGGGGGAGCACATCGACGGGAAGCTTTAGGAAGGCTCCAGCCCGCACCTTTGGGGCAAAACCCTGCATCAAAAGCTCCGCTTTCCCCTCTCTGCCTTCGCTTTCTATTCCTTCGGGGGGGGGGGGGGGGGGGAACCTCACCTCGCTCCCCACCGGGAATGCTGCGCGGGCCGGCCCCGCTGCCGGGGGGCGGCGAGTCCCGCCGCGGTGCTCGGCGCTGCGCGCCGGCGTCCCGGCGGCAGCGGCGGGCTCGGGCTCGGGCTCCCCTCACCTCCCTCCCTTCCCCGCCAGGTGCGGCAGCGCCCGCGGAGCCCCTCACTCACCCGGGCCGCCCGCGGAGCCGGTCCCCGCCGCGCTGCTGGGCCAGGTACGGCGGGCGCGGGGCGGTGCGCGGGCGCGGTGCTGCTCGGCGGCGGCGCTGCTCGACGGCGCGGCCCGGCGCGGCATTTAACGGGGCGGCGGGAGGCGGGAGGGAAGGAGGGCGGCGGGGCGGGCACCACCTCCGCGCCCGCGGCGCCGCCGGGCTCGAACCCGCGGCCGCGGGGAGGGGCGGCCCGGGCGGGGGCAGCGGCCGGGCGCCCTCGGCCTCCCCCGCGGGGCCCGCGGCCGCGCCGGGGCCCCCGGGGGCGCGGGGGAGCCGCGTGCAGGTGGAAGTTGCACCCGTGGGAGGCGCCGGTCGGAGGCAAGCTTAGCACAGAGGTTGTTCGCAGCTTGAACAGCCAGGGAGAGGCTTTTTCTTTCTTTCTTTCTTTTTCTTTTTCTTTTTCTTTTTCTTTTTCCCCCTCCCCCTTCTGCTGCGGGGGGAGTGCATTTGGGACCCCGGTAACTCACAGTCCTGGAAAAGACAGTCTAAGCTCATAGCATCCTTCGGTTTGAGCGACAATGGTCCGGGAGCTTAGGAAACCTGCAGGTTGTGGTTACGGAGTAGGAAAGTGTGTTTGAATCAGTTGCAGTGCAGGGCCCTGAGGCCTTCGGAGCCTCCGGTCTAGCTTCCAGCAGGGAGGCCAGCGGCTGTGCCCTGCGGGAGCCATGGGCGTCATCAGCAGCGACTCGCAGCCCTTCCCTGCCTCGCACCTCCTCGCAGCGCTTACATGAACGTACCGGTGGCAGGAAGGACTCGTCTGCTTTAATAACTCTTTCCTCCCACTTTGCACTAACATAAATGACTCCATGAGGAACACAAAAAGGGAGATTACAGTACACCCCACGCATTATTTGCATTTGTCTAGCAGACAAGACAGTACTGTGTTACCCAGCTTTTCTGAAAGCCTCGGTGCTGCTGGGGCGGTCGAATGGCAGCAGGGACCATCCCCTGGGCCAAGCAGCCCCAGCCGGCCGGCCAGCGTTCCCCCGCAGGGCTCAGAGGGGCACATTTTTCGCACTTCCTGTTCTAGTCTGGTGTTTGCTGTTGGTGTGGTCAATAAATCCCCCAAGCTCAGCAAAGGCTGAATTTCACTTGTGTGTGCAGTGACAAAAATATAGGATTTATAAATACCCATGCATATACAAGAGCTTGTGGGTTGGGTTGGTCTGGATTAAAGGAGGTATTGAAAAATCAGGGAAGCCAGGAACTGCAGGCTTCGCATTTCTGTCATTTCTAATGGCTTTTCCTTTTGCATAAACATTGCATTGACTCCATACCCAGGAGCACTGCAGGCATTTACTCCCCTGCACAGTACAAAATATAACTCAGACCTCTAAAATGGGTATTCTTTATTAGGACGTTCGGTTTCCTTAACCACAGGGAAGAACAATTGCACTCCGTGACAGCAAGTCTCCAGCAAGCTGCGGGGCAGCTGGGCTCAGAAGGCAAAACAGCAGCTCCTTTGGTGGGGAGAAGTGAAAAATAACATCTCTGCACTTGAATTCAGTGCTAACTGCACTTGATGACGGTGTTAGCGTGAGGTCAAGTTACTCCCACAAACAATGGTTTGAAGACCCAGTCCCTAAACAATAGCCGAGAGGATCATATTGTGATCTCCTGAGCCAGGTACTTTGATTCCGAGGGGACCAAGAAAGCTGGATCGCTTCCTTTGTGAACTGAGCCGGTTTGTGTCAGCACCGGCCTTGCAGCCACTGCTGGAAAGCCGTGCAGAAGGCGGCACGCTTCCGTCGGTGCCTGGAAAACGCTTTTTCTGCTCTTGTGATCACTTGGGGTGGGGGGGAGGCAAACCCTGCTGCTGTGCCCTCGCGGGGGGAAGGTGATGTGGGACCAGGCGAGCGTACATCCTTCCCAGCGCCCCGCGAGCGTGCCTGGGTCAGTGGGGATGCACAACCGGGTGGCAGGGGATGGGGAAGCCGCAGGAGCGCAGCTGGGGAAGGCTGAGCTGAAAAGGCACCTTTGTTGCGTTCCCCTTTTTTAGTATATAGAGGAGTGGTGCCTGTGATAGGGCAGGTAACACAAGAAGCCGGCCTGAGCAGGAAGCGTGGGAAGCTCAGGGCTGCAGCGAGCTGTGCGGCAGGAGGCACACAGCGACGCACAGTGTTACCTAACCCCGTGGGGACGGAGGAGAAGGCAGAATGCGTTCCCCCGCCGGACGTGGGACAAAGCGGTGATTGATACGGCCGCACGGAGCAGCTCGCACTTGCTGCTTCGAAGATGATGGCTCGTTTTCAGCTTCGCTGGGAAACGTCAGCTCTCCTAAAAGCAGCAATGTGGCTGCCGGCTCTCACCCCACCACGGCCTGTCAGCCCCCGTGCGGGTTCCCCGAGTTCCCATATAAAACAGTCTTCCCTTGATGATGCGGTCAAACCTTGTGTCTCCTGCAAAAAGCAGACAGGGCACAGCTTTTCCTCGATCTCGCAGCAGCGGGCTGCTTTTGCAGCCCTTCAGCAGCCTGGAGTGCCAGCGCGTGGCCTCCGCGAGCCTGGTACCCGCAGGAGGGACGTGCGGGCGCGCGGTGAGCATGGCCATGGGTGCTCGGGACACATCCACCCAGGACCGCGTAGGAGTCGCTGCTTCGGATCTGCTGCATTGCCCATGAACGAAGGCCCTGCGCAGCAATACGGCCAAGGCTGGTGAACACCCGCGGGGGCCCTGGGTCTGGGTGCTGAAAATACCGTAGCAAAAGGCAGGAAAAGCCCTCAGCGGCAAACACTGCCAGCCTAAGGAGGGAGAAACGGCTTGCAGAAATCAGCTAAGCAGAGAGGTCATGGCCCGCAGAGCTGAGGGAGGCGATGCCTCCCCACCCCTCGCTCACTCGCTTTGCTTCCACATAATACCGAACTTTGTGCAAAAGCATTTGATTCCCAGCTGAGAATTCAGCCCCTGAAAAGGAGGCTTTTAGCCCGAGCTCGGAGAGCCTGGCCCTGCAGTGCTGCTAACACGACACTGAACTAACACTGCACTACAATCAAAGCATTTTAATAATTTAATATAATAAATGTCAGAAGGAGTGAATAATTCCCTGTAACTCCGAACAGCCTGTAGGTGCCAGAAAGAGCCAAGTAGGTATATTGAGCTCCTTTAGCAATAGCCCATTGACTTTCTGAAGGTAAATTTAAACCAGATGACGGATGCTGGGTGGTCGCCTCCGTGGTCAGAATGGTGAGCACTGTTCAGAAGTGCGTCACTGAGACAATTTAGCCCCAAATTAGGAAAGTAATGGCTGCAGAGAAAGGACAGGGGGAAAAAAAAAAACAAAAACCCAAGTTTCTAAGTAGTCATTACAGTTAATCCAGCCAGACATCAAATCCAAAGAACTAGGGTCTGCTTACCTGCTTTTGGCATGCACAGTCCCACTTTAAGTAGTAAATAGCATGTGCAGAATTACTCCAGAAGGCTCTTTAATAAGCTCTGCGCAGGAACCCATGTGCCCCTGGTATTACGTATGGCTGATAGGGAGCAGTGATACCTGCACAAGCCCGGCCCTGCCCTGAGCCAGCGTAGCGGGAGGGTCTGCGGAGCAGACGTTGCTGCTGGCCATGCTGTCGGCACACGTCTTAATCCGCAGGTTTTGGCTGTTTGCACCTGAACACCCCATGCGCTGCCTCGCCTGGGTACAAGCCTCTTCCTTACCCTGCCGTTGCAACGGGTAAAGTCGACTGGTAGCAGCTTTGGCTGGCAGAGCGGCTGCCTGTACGTACCTGGTCCTTGCGTGGCCATCGGCCGGCAACGGGCGTCCTCCCAGAAAAGCTGAAGAGTCTCCTAGCAGGCTCCAGGCCTCTCCCAGCTCCCCTGGCTGCCGCCTCCACGGTACCTGTCTCCGCATGCCGGCCGGCCAGGAGGAGACCAGCAGCTCCGCAGGGAGCATGCCGCCCGGACGACCCCAAGCCACACGGATAGGCGCTGGAGAGTGCTTCGGGGCTGGCGGACAACACGAATCCATTGCTGAGCTCTCCCTTAGGGCCATGCTCGCTGGACGGAGCACATGTCCCTGCAGCTGAGAGGTAACAAGGACCTGAAGATATGCTCCTCATTTTGCGCTGAATGCTGAAAGATGAGAACCACCAGGAAAAAAGTCAGGCCTTAGCCTGGTTCTGCGCTGCGCTATGCTTACTGTCGCTGACAAAATGAGGGTGAAATGCTGCTGCATGGAGCCAGCAATGATTTATTCTTGTTTTTCACTGTGTTGTATTAGCATAAAAGAACAAACAAAGTCAGGCCAATGAACAACCTTTTCTTTGGTCCACATCAATATGTATCCAGATCACGATCAGAAATGGTTCCATCAAAAAAGACTTTTGCATATAGATTCACAGATCCTTTTCTTAGATGAAAAGTAACAAAGGCCAATCAAAGCTCACATTGCAATATTGTGTGGCAGCAGGTAGTGAGATGGACTGGATATTGCTGTTATGGAAAAGGATTAGATAGATAGCTTTCCTACTGGATATCTTTGGCTGTGCAAGGGTATAAACCATTAAGTAGACAGTTAAGCCTGGAATTAAGCTTTTCAGCAAGATGAAGTAACTGGTACTGCCTCAGTAGTGCGCCAGTGGGAAACCAGGTGGTAGAACCTCACCTTCAGTGTGCTTGTGGTGCTCCATCAAGATGGAAAGCAGGCGTCTCCCTGCCCCACGATGATGGGTTGGAGGGAACAGATCCAGCCTCAGCACAGGAGCTTTCCAGGGTGATCCAAGGAGCACCTCGGGCAGAACGGCGCTGCCTGCCGGTGGCGACTGAGCTGCACGGTGGGGGGGAGCTGCTGTATGGACAGCCGGTGTGCAGGGCTGTCGCCTGGGGCTGGGCACAGTTGCAATTCATGCTCTGCAGGTCATAGTCTCCAGTCAGGAATGGGCTTGCTATCACCATAAAACATCAATTTCTCAGATGCAGAGCAGCAGGTAACGCTATGGGTGACACTGGCACCAGCTGTAAATCTGATTTTGGTGGCGGTCTGTTGATTTATGCTTGCCGGTGATCTAACACATCTGGGATAAAGCATGGAGAACAAGGAGGGCAGGAGATCTAAGTTGCCATCTAATAACTGAACAGAGCAGTGGTGGGAAAATCCATGGAGTGCAAAGGAGCTGATCCTGGTGGGACTGCCTGCCAACGGAGGAGGCACTGGGTCAATACTTGCCTGCACGCGAGACGTGTTTGTCTTCCATGTACAAACAGGAGAGCATCGGCGCCGTTCACGAGGCAACAAGGCTTAAGTGAAGGGATGCAAGTTGGAGGCTAATCGTAACACAGTTAGGAGAAGCTGCAAAGGGCATGGCCTTTTTGAAATGCCTCTGTTGCACTGAGAAGAGCAAAACTGACAGGCGAACTCCCTTAAAAGGCTGCTTGGTTGACAGTGGTTGCTGCTTCTCTTCCTGGGCTTTGAGGTGGCTTGTGATGTGGGGAGCTCACCACACACTGCCTTGGGGTGCTGGGCAGGACTAGATCTAACACTCCTCGTGTGTCTGATCTTTTATGCCCTCAGTTACTCTCAGCTTGTAGCTAGGGCGATGCATGTTTAGGAGTTAGCAAGACTGTTTTTAATGGGGATGTCTGTGGGGCTGAAAGCCCCGTCCTCACAGCTTCTCCTCCTCAGGGCACCCCTTGCCCTTTTCTCCTGGTGTCTCAGCAGTGCGTTTGCAGCTGTGACTTGGTGTTTCACAGCCTTCACCCACACATGTTACATGGGGAAGATGCAGGCATGTTTTTAAAGGAAAGCTCTCCTCCTTTTCACAGCCATGAAACTCAAAGGCTGGGGAGGTGAGGAGCAGCTCTGTGCACCGGGAAGCCACTTGGGAGCTTTCATGGTGAACAAGCCGCATCTTTGACTGCCGCTGTTTGTCTCTGATGTGAGACCATCATTTTGCAGAGAGCAGAAGGTCATGAGTGACCCCAGCAGATTGGGGAGAGTCAAGAGACACAGCCCGAAACAAGTTTTCATATGGCTCTCTCCTGAGGAAACCAGAACTGGTTTGCCTGATACCTATCCTGATGTGCCCCAAAACATCCCCGTTGCACACGAAGCAGAAATGGAGAGCCCCAATACCAACAGGCACAAACATCCCTTTGGAGCAAGGCAAGGAAGTTTAGCGCGTGGAATAAATGAGCTCAGGTTTAAGTCATGCTTTTTTCATAACCAGCCGAACTGGGTCCTGTTGGTAGGAGCAATTGCTACGGACTGTACCCAGCTGCGCTGCCATGTGCCAAACCTCAGCGGATGCACTGAGGGGCTCCTGTCCTGGCAGCTCTCCCTTTCCTCTCCTCTAGTGTCTTCTCGTTCAGCCAGAGGCACTCTGTGGGCTAAGGGGGCTTTCAGTAGGGCATGAGCTGATGTTCTTCAGAAGGGTGGTCTCACCTCCTGGGAAAGCAAGTCAACACCAGAAGAGGTCTCCCTAGTAAATCCCCTCAGCTCTCCCCTGTGGTCTCCTTGCTCTGACACAAGTGTCCCATGTGGCAGAGCAGGGCAGCAGGGGCGACTGGGACCCCCCTCATCTCTCCCCAGCCTGTCGGCGCACAACCTGTGAGGTTAGCAGAGGTACGAGCTGGATGCCCGGTGCGCGGGAACTCCTTCCAGCCAAAACAGAAAGAGTGAGCAAAACCACACAGTTTTTAGGTCTCAGGGAGAAAAATGCAGCTATTTCCACCCAACAACTATTGCAGAAACAAAATAGCAACTTTTGTTTGCATGGCAGCTCCCTAACTGCGCTCACTGCTCAGCAGCATCGGTTTCCCGATTCCTCAAAAAGGCAGAAACACATCAGGTGACTCCATCAGGTGAAGAAGCACATTAATGCTCAGTTAAAGCACTGCCACCACCACATGGGACTGGAAGTCCTAGAAAGGAGCATTTCAGAGCTATAAACATAGTCTCCTGTATGTGTCTGATCAAAAGCTGATGAAGCAGCTTATTCAGTTATCCAAATATGATTTTTTTTTTTAAACAACAGCCCTGGTCTTACAGCAGCTGAGATGCTCTCTGATCTCCAGTGCTTTCCAACAGAAACGCTGGCTCCTCTTGTCCTTGCTCGTGCCATTGGGCTGGACACTGGATGGATGATCTCCGAAACAACAGCTCCCCACGGAGACTAGTGACCCAAGAGTGGACGCAAGTGGTGCGAAAGGGCTTGTCTCAAAATGACCTTAAAATTTTTCTGGGCATTATTCTATATCTAGCTGCATGATGCAATGAGCAGAGAGAGACTAGGCAACGTCCAGACTGCTGCTGCTCTGCTCACTGCAGGACTATTACGTTATCAAGGCGTGGAGCCCAGGTCTGGTGTTACTAGCGCTATGGGATCGCTGTTTTTTAGATCCAACCCGTACCAAACTGACCTGCTTCGGGACGGCGTGCGTAGGTACCTGCAGCTGCCGGCAGACCAGACGGTACTGATACTGCATGCAAAAGTTGCACAAAAGTCATATGGCAATGAAAAAAGGTAGGAGATCTCTCCAGCTTCTTAGATAGCTCTGTATTTAGAAGGCCACTTCCAAAAGCAATTACCTAAAGCTCAGTTTTCACCTCACTTGATTTCTCTAATCTAATCTGATGAGGCAAATAACATAACCCCTTTCCATCCACTCATGACCTCTTTGCATCCCAATCTGTCTTTCAGTCTTCACGAATCTAATAACATATGAAGGCATATAAACTCTCCCCTGCGTTGATCTGAGTCAGACTTTACTAGTGGTTAGGTTCCTCCCTTAAAGTACTAAAGATTAGAGAGAAGATGAAGTAAAAGAAGGAAAGAAACTATTCAAATCTTACCCCTTAAGAATGGAATTAGGAAGGTTCTGAAGAGGAAAGGCTAGTGTTACTAGTGCTCTGGAAATCTCGTCTTAAAATCTGATTGATAGACCACATCACTGACTGGGACATTTCCCTCAGTGTCCAGGGTCTCCAAAAAGCTGCTGTTTTTGAAAATACTTCCCATACTGCAAGAACACCTTGAGGTTCTTCTGGTCAATTCAAAGCTCCAAAATTGCTATTCCTGGGCAGTGACGTCAGACCATGCCACTGCAATATAATTAATCCTCCATTAACCTTTGTGATAAAAATAACCCTCTGTTATTGCTGAGTGGGGAGAAGTTATAAGGAGACAAGCTCTACCTCTAAAGTTTAACTGCATCCAGATGCAAACACCCCCAGAAAGACAGCACTGAGCTGGCTACAGTATATCTACAAAATCCATATCCACATCCAGCTTCCCTCCTGGTATGGCTGGGCAGTAGGCAAAGATTTTATTTCAGACCCAGTCTCCCAGCCAGGAGGCTCTTGTCTCAGTGACCTGAGCTGGGGAGGGAAGGCACCGTGTCCCCAAGCCTAGGAAAGAGCCCCTTCCCCTGCTTCAGGTACAGCTCAGAGGATGAGCATGGGAAAGGGATGCCAAGTCTGAAGAAGAAGAGCAAACCAGCACAGAGCTCCTAGGTTGAAGTTTAAAGGCACTGCTGCTGGTTCTCCTTCATGGTGGGGGTCAGGGTCCCGTACCATAGATGACGTGCTTAAATAACCCCCTATCGCAGGACTTTAGGGCCCAGAAATATCAAACCACCCTGCAGGGGTGTTTCCAGTGCTAGCATTTTACATAGCATCACTAGAGGATGAATTTGCACCATTCACATGAATGCAAAGACAGTGGAAACCCAAATAAAACACAGGAAAATATGTTTCCAAAACGTTGGATATAGATTTATTTGCATTGGGCTCCGAAGCTGGCTGTGAATGTGGCCTCTGTTCCCAACCTGCCGAAGGCGCCGCATTCCAGGCTAGCACAGTCGCCGGGGCTGGTTCCCGTGCCCGTGGGAGGGAGGGGGGGGAGGCCCTCGCCGCCGCTTGGGGCCGCATGCAGCAGAGCAGGGCAGCCCTCAGGGGCCCCCCATAGATGTGGCAGCTGCCCGCAGATGCCTGTGCCAGGGGCCGGGGGCCGTGGCCGGAGGAATCGCACCTCTCCGGCTCTGTAGAGGTGCCAGGAGCAGCTGTGCTGCAGCGCGGGGTGCAGAGGCTGAAAACGCTGCCCCAGCAAAGCGTAATTGCTGCGGGCTGCCCCGTCCTGCCGCCGCTCGGGCTGGCAGCAGCTGCCCGGCCCGGCCGGTGCTCCGGCCACCAGAGCTTCCCCAGCTGCCTTAGTGCCATTTAAATAGTTGCTGCTGGCTGGGCTGATATTTTGCTCCCCCAGCCCGTCCCCCCGGGGCCACGTACCTGGGAGGGGGCGGCTTTGCTCCAGGTGAAGGTCTCCGGTCTCAGCACCGCTGTGCAATCGCCCCCAAGCTGCCCCTCTCTGTTGACTGCCTTCTCTGGGCTTGTAAGTACAGTCGCAAAATATCCTCGTGTCTTTCCAGGTTTTTCTGCCCTCCACCTTGTGTTTATCTGACCGGGCCAGGGTGGAAGTTAAAGCAGGAGCAGATCAAAGGTAAGCGCTTGGTGGCAGCCCCGGGCCACCTCCTCTGTGCCGCGGAGAACTGATCTCATCTCTGCAAAGGAGAAAGTTATGCAGTTATCCTGTTTCTTTTCTTTTTTTAATCCCCACGTTCGCCCCGCTCCTGCAGCCAGGGACCTGGGAGAGGCCGGTTCCCGGGTGTGCGGCTACATGGGGCTGGACAGCATGGGCAGCAGCCTCACGGAGACGCAGAAACTCAGCTTCGAGGAGCAGCCGGACTCGAAGGTAAGCCACCCCGCGGGCCCCGCGCTCACCCCGGGCTGGCGTTTCCCTTGCCCTCACCCGCAGCCGCGGGGGGCCGGAGGCCGATGAGCCCTCGGCAGCACCCGCCTTCCCGCTGCGCCGGTGTCTGATGGTGGGTCATGGTGCATCTTCAGCAACAGCTCTTAGGAGAGGTGCTGTGTTTTGGGGGCTCGGTGCTGGTGTGGGGAGGGTCAGAAGACAGCACCTACCCGGTGCTGCCAGCAGGGATGCGGGGCAGGACGGCCACCGCTGCTCCAGGGCGCCCGCCGGCCTCCCCTGGCTGGTGCAGCCCCCAGCCAGCCCCACTGCGGCTGGCTCTCGGGTGCTCGAGGACGGTCACCCCGGTGGGGACACCCCCGGCTAACGGCCGCCCCGCTGCCTGGGGGCTCTCAGCCTCGCTGCGATGTGCAGGCAATTCCCAGTGTCCCAAGGACCTGCTGGGGGGTGGCGTACCTTGGCTAACGCTTGGCCTGACTCTACAGACCCTGAGGACGTTCCTGTCTCCGCTGCGGTTACCGGCTGCAGGGCCCCCGCCCCGGGTTGGCTCTGCCCCGCGGTGGCTCTGCCCCAGCATCCTACTGCCCGCGGGCAGCCGCAGCCGCGCGGGGCGCACACGGACGGGAGCACGCATCAGCTCCGCTTGCTCCAAGCCACTGGAATATTGGCTGCTGCCCCCCAGCAGCTCCATGCCAGAAGATGCTCTTGCTCCCCACCGTCATCCTCGGGATGTTGCGTTTCTTCCCCTGCACAAATCACTCTTGCCGCTCGCTCTCCCGTCCTTTCGTGGCGCGCGCGGCAGCCAGAGCAGCCAGCCAAGCTCCCCGCGCTCGCAAAGAAGCCTGTCTTTCTTCGACACCATCTTTTAAGGTCTGCAGCCCTGGCGTGGGCGAGCTGCCAAGAATTACACAGCTTCCTCAGCCCGTTATATTCTCCCCGTGAACCGCAGTGCTGCTTATCGCAAAATGAAAGCCGGTCTTTCAGTTGCAGATAAACAGCTAAAGAAAACACCAATCGATCCTGAACTCCAAGAGCGTGAGCAGAGATTTGGCGTCTTTTGATAGGGGGAAGAAAAGAAAAAAAGCGTTATCGCGGGTCTCCGAGGAACGCGGGGTGCGAGCCGGGCCGGCAGCGCTACAGAAAGGCCCCTTGTTCGCAGCGCTTTAGTTACCGCTAAAGCGGCCCGTCAGCCCCGACGGAGAGCCAGCGTGGCTGCGAAGCCGTAGACCCAGGGCGCCGTCTCATGTTCCGTGGGATAAATCACGTGCGAACACTCAGTTCCATTAGGAATTCTCTGCCCCCAGTGTAAATAAAGCCTCGGCCGATCCGCAGCGCTTCCTCGCACCTGTAATAACATCTCCAGCCGGTTCCCCCTTTAAATGAACCCGGGGCTTTTTGAATGAGGGCCATTATGTCCTCGCGGGACGGCGCTGCCCGGCAGGCGAGGTGCCGGCGGCGGTCCCGCTGCTGCCGGCGGCTCCGCGCTGGCACCGCCGGCCCCCAGGGATGCGAGCGAACCCCCCGCGCCGCGCGGGGCGGCCGGGCTGGCGGGGAGGAAGGTGAAGGCTCGCAGGTGAAAGCTGAAGGCTTTCGTCGGCTGGCCCCTGCGCGCTGGGTACGGCCTGGGGCAAGGCGAGCACCTGCTCTGGGCTCGCGGGAGCAGCTCGTCTCACCCGGCCTCAGCGAAGGGCGATTGCAGGAGAGGTGATCCCGGCCGGGCTCGGCGGCCTCCCTCCCCGGCGCCTCTCTGCCGCAGGGCTTCAGCTGCGCCAAAGCGCTCTACATCTCGGACGCGGACAAGCGCAAGCATTTCCGCCTGGTCCTGAAGCTCTTCTTCAGCAACGGGCAGGAGATCGGCACCTTCCACAGCAAGCTCATCAAAGTCATCTCCAAGCCCTCGCAGAAGAAGCAGTCGCTGAAGAACACGGACCGTGCGTAGGGGCGGCCGGGCACGTGGGGCGCTGGGAGGGAGCCACGTACCCCTCCCCGGGCGCCCGCCTCCACGGTGGGGGAAAGCACGCGCAAACCTGGGGTGGGACGCTCGCTGAGCCGGGCTGGAGCAGGCAGGCCACATCCAAAACCCATTGGTGTCCTCCCAAGAAAGGACATATCTGGGTGCGCTGGTGTCTCTTTTCCGAAGGCTCGCCCACCGTGATGGATAGTGCCCTGATGCCAGTGCACTCCCTGTTCCGCAGGCTTCACTTCCAGCTTTGCAAAGAAGCCCAGCTTGGCTGGCTCTTACACAAACAGAAAGCCGGCAGGGAAATGCTAGTGCTTTTGGTGGCGATTACACCCATAACCGTGACTTCTCCTCTACGGGCTCAACCAAAACAGCAGTAGTTCAAGCCACATGCAGCCCTGGCAAGCGCTAAGCCAGCCCTCTTCCCGCCCGCAGTGTGCATTTCCTCGGGCTCCAAAGTCTCGCTCTTCAACCGCCTGCGCTCCCAGACCATCAGCACCCGCTATCTCTCCGTCGAGGGGGGAGCCTTCATCGCCAGCGCCAGGCAGTGGGCAGCCTTCACCCTCCACCTGGGTAAGGAGCCTCACGGGGCCGCTCAGCGCCAGCCCCGTGCCCAGAGCCGCCCTCCCGGCGGCTTAGTGCCAGGCTGCGGCGCCGGCCCGGCGCACCGGGCTGAGCTGGCTTGGGTGGGTCGGAAAGCCAAGCTGCACCTCTCTACAGCCCCGGCTCTCCCACCTGCAAAGCCAGCTCTTTGGGGGTCGGGAATCAGCCTGGGAAGGAAGGAACTTGGGCTCAGAGCTCACCTCTGCCAAGGATTCCTGGTGTGACCTTGGTCATGTCCCCTGGCCGCACTGTCTCACCTGTAAAACGGAGAGAAGAGCAGGGCTGGAGATGGAAATGCCCGTTAATGGTGAGCCCAGCCAAGAAGGGCTGGTGGTACAGCAGGGCTGTCCTTGGCCCCATCGGTTCCCATGCAGGGCCTGGGTTCCCCTCCCTGAACGGCAGAGCTCTGCCCAGGCCCAGCAGCGGGGGCCTTCCCGGTGCCTCCTCCCTCCTGAGCCGGGCTGAAGAAGCGGGAGGGGAACGTGCTGAGAACAGACATGGCTCTGCCAGGTCACTCTGCTCCTTCCTCCCTTGCAGCCGCCGCAGTGCTCTCTGGAGCCGATGCTTTAAGGGTCGGGATCATGCCCCGAGAGCACCCAGGCCGTGAGCGGGGCAGCAAGAGCGCTGCCGCTCTGCAGGCTCGTGCATCCAAGTTAGGTACTTGCCTGGAAGAGGCCAGATCCCAGCAGCCTCCCTCCCAACGCTGCTGCCAGAGGTGTCCCTGCGAGCTCCCAAATCCCAGTCCTGCTCCCGTGCTGGCCCCTGGGCGAGCAATGCTCCCTCCAGACGCGAGCGCCACATCTGCAGAGCTGGAGAGCATTGGGCAAGAGAGTGCCAGGAGCACGTTCAGACCCGGCTCCTCTTCCGAGGAGGCAGCGTGGGGTGACCGGCTCCCGGGGGCTCCGACGGTAACGCTGCCTCTCTCCTTCCGGCGAAGCCGACGAGCACTGCGCCCGGAGCGAGTTCCCGCTGAGGGAGGGGTACATCCGCTACGGCTCGGTGGTCCAGCTCATCTGCACGGCTACCGGTGTCACCCTGCCTCCCCTGGTAAGTCCCCTCGCCGCCGGGGCTCGGCACGGCACCGCGGGCGCCGCTCCCGGGTTTCCCCGGAGCCAGGGAGCTCTGCAAGGGGCAGTGAGACTTTCATCCCTCTGCGTCCCTGCTCCTTGGCTTCCCCACCGTTCCCGAGGGGATTTCCAGCCCGTACGGGCGCAGCGCGGTGGGGCAGCCTCGCCGGCGGAGGAGGCAGGCCGGGTGCCGTCGCGGCTGAGCCGGCCGCCTGCCGCCCGGCAGATCATCCGGAAGGTCACCAAGCAGTGCGCCATGCTGGACGTGGACGAGCCCATCTCCCAGCTCCACAAGTGCGCCTTCCAGCTGCACGGCAGCGACCGCATGTACCTCTGCCTCTCCACGGAGAAAGTGATCCAGTTCCAGGTACCGCGGCGCGAGGGGCGCGAGCCCGAGCTCCCCGAGCTCCCCCGCTGCTTGCTGGGAGCGCGTTTCTGAAGGGGAGAGGTCTCCAGTAAGGAGGACTGGCCTCCAAATTAAGCTAAGAGTAGCTGCAGACCTCCACCAGCCTGCACCCTAGCTGCTTCTGGGGGGACCTCGCCGCCGGGGAGCACCGAGGCCTTTGCGAAGGCGTCTCGATCCCCAGCTGGAGACGCAGAGGCACAGAGTTATGCCGAAACGCAGGCGCCGGGGCAGAGCCCGGGCGTCCGGGCTGCCAGTGCTCTGCCGTCCCTGCTGCGACCCGTCTGGGGCTGTGACCCTCCCTGCAGGCCTCTCCCTGCCCGAAGGAAGCGAACCGGGAGCTGCTGAACGACGGCTCCTGCTGGACCATCATCGGCACGGAGACGGTGGAGTACACCTTCAGCGAGAGCCTGGCCTGCGCCCGTGAGCCCGCGAGCCCTGTGCCGCTCATCACCGCCCTGCAGGTAGGCAGGGGCCGCGGCCGGGCCGGGCCCGGGGGCATCCCGGCTTCCCCGAGCACGGCAGAGCAGCCGGCGGGAGCGGGAGGCCGGCGCGAGCAGCCCCCGTAACGCCCGGCTCACTGCAGCTGACGGGCGGAGGGGACGTGGCCATGCTGGAGGTGCAGGGCGAGTATTTCCACGCGCACCTGAAGGTCTGGTTCGGAGACGTGGAAGCAGAGACCATGTACAGGTACAGCGGTAACGCCGCCGGGAAGCAGCCCCTGAACAAGAGCCGGGTTTGAGCACGGGCCGGGGGCGGCAGCGCGTGCGGGCTGCGCTGGGCGGCTCTCGGAGCCGCGTTACTGCTGCTCTTTAAGGGGAGGCTGGTGCTGCCCGTGCTGCAGGATCAAGCAAGGTCATTGCAGAGAAAGACAGGATCGATTTTGGCTAGTGTCTGCCTTGCGGCCAGTTCGGGGTTGCTCCTGGGGTCGGTGCTGGCAGGCACTGCTCCTGGTGGGGACAGGCTCTCCAGCTAGCTGCGGTCTGCGATAGCAGTGGGTGGAGGAGGCAGAGGGACCTCAGAGGGTGTAAAATCCAGCAGAGAAGAACAAAACACCAGGGAGAAGTGGGGAGATCGGCCAGAGGCTTCCCAAGCCCCAAAGCCAAGCTTCAGGTGATGCACCAGACCTCGCTGCCGTGTGCGGGGGCTGCACAGGGGCTCTTCCTGTCTTAACGCTCATTTTCCTCCTCTTTGCTGTTCCCAGGAGCCCCAAGTCCCTGGTGTGCGTTGTCCCCGATGTCTCTGCCTTTGGCAGCGACTGGAGGTGGCTGCGATATCCCATCACTGTCCCGCTCCTGCTGATCAGGGATGATGGGCTCATCTACTCCAGCTCATTCACATTCACCTACACCCCGGAGCAGAGCTTCCTCCCGGGGCAGCCGGTCCTCTCAGACGTCCCGCAGGACTCGGACAAATTACTTGACAGTATCCACCAGGAGTTCACCAGGACCAACTTCCACCTCTTCATGCAGAGCTAGCAAGCTGGTGCCCCTGGCCGCCAGCACTGGGCAGCCTGCGGGAAGCGGAGAGGATCCCTGCGGGATGCTCAGCAGGCTCCAGGTGGTCCCTGCCGAAGGTCCTCGCTGTCCATCAGCTGCCCACTGTGTTATTTTGATTTGCTAATCGTCTCTTTTAATGACAGCACCTCTCCCTGGTGAAATCTCTCAGGGGAGCATCAATAAACCATACTTCAAGGTCTCTTAACTGATTCAAGTGCTTCTTTACTAGTCTTCAAGATTTGCCTTCTGTGCTGGCACACAGTGTCTCAGCTCTTGAGGTCCTTGGTCCATATATTCAAAGTCCAGGAGGGACAGAGAAGATGAACGAATGCGACTGCAAGTGCTGTTGATCTATACCAGGAATCCCTGCGTCACTTCTCGGCTTTTCGGTAATGAGGAGCTGATTTCCAGCAGCCAAACACCCAGCACCAGAGGGGGTTTGTTTTTTTTAGGAGGCCCAAATGGGGTTACTTCTAAAGGAAAATGAGAGCAAGAAAGAAACTTCAGTGTGAAACCTGGCCCATTCCTAGCTCTCGTGGCTCTGCTGACCTCAGTTGCACACACACACACACACGCTCTGCAACGCCTGCATCAGTATCAAACTGCTGGTTTAAAGGTGCCGTAAAAAGAAACCAGGTTTCCTGGAGCTGAACCCGAGCGCTGTGCAAAGTGGGTCTTGCAGATTTATATAGCATGTTCAGCTCTCCGTGGTGTCAAAAGGCCCATAGTGTACCTTGAAAACAGGCTGTTCTGGCAGTTGCGAGGTCGATTTAGACACAACCTAGGTGCCAAAACCACAGAAATTTTTAACGTATGCTGAGCTCCCAGCGGCGGGGGGGAACACGGTGCCCCGCGCCCTCCGCACCCCCGCGGTCCCGGAGCGGCCTTCCTCGCACCTCCGCTCCCAGCTCCCGCCTGCGTGTCGGACGGCAGCGCTCGGTCCCCAGGGCTCGGTCCCAGGGCTTCGCCAGTAGACAGCCGCTCCCTCAGCTCCACCGAGAGACGGGAGACTGGGCGCCTCCTTCCCAAACCCGGCACCCGCCGCGCAGGGCTGAGGGTTTTGGCCGAGGTGAGGGCACAACATCCCCGTGCGCCCGGGGGCTGCTGGTGGGAAAAGGCCCGCAGAATACGGTAGTAAATGCGGCGACCACAGGCCAGTCCAGGAAAGCCCCAGAGGAAAGAGAAAGGTTAATCGGACCTTCCACACGGAGACCCACAGGGAGGCTTCAAGCGGAAGAAAACCCCTGGAGCGGCATTAAGACCCGGCTCCATGCATTAGGTGCTCTCAGCAGCTGTTAGAAAACCCTGCCGCTCTCGCTGCAGGCAAATGCTATAGTGTTCTATATAGGTGCTGTGCCTGTGCCGGCTGCTGGACGGCAGAGGCCAGAGCCTGCGGGGCGCAGACAGCATATTTGCACGGATCCACATGCACACGCAGCCACCTCGCATGCCAGGGCAAAGTCTGCTCCCGCACACGGGGCAGCAGGGGCTTTCAGGGCGCTCCCGGCGCTTGGGACACCCCGTCAGCCCGGGCTCGCGCCAGGTCACCGTCCCCTACACTTGGCTGCCGGCAAATCCAGCTCAGCCCCGGCGTAACTGAGAATCAGGCATGAGAAAATTCCTTAACTGACGAGCAGGCAACAAAACGCCCGAACCTCCCTTCGAGGCCTGTGCATAATTTCCATCTTGGAATGGAAAGGGCCCTCTGCTATATTTAGCAGCAGCCCGGTCCCAAAGGGCAGGAGCAGCGGTTCTCATCGACTTCAAGGGCTTCCAACAAGCCCCCGTTGTTTTGTTTACGTGCTGCCGGAGAGGCCAGGAAGCGCCAAGTGACTCACTTAAAGCCTGATGGGCTAAGCAAACACGTGCAGTAATGCAAGCCGCCCGGGGCGCGGGGAGGCGCGGCGGGGGCGCGCGGCGGGACCCCGAGGGGTGCTGCGGCAGGGGCGCCCCTCTCCCCCACCCTCCCGCTTTTGCTTTTCGCACCAGGGCCCGCAAACGTAAACGCGGGGTTTTGCAGCTCTCGCAGGAGCCGCGGGGAGCATATGCTTGGCGTCTCAGCAGAGGAGCCGGTAGCATCGTCAGAGCCGTTTATTTGCATAATCGCTGATTAACACAAGTGTCTCGGCCCGGCGCCAGCCATCCAGCCGTAAATTCTCACTCCCGAGCTGCAAAGCAGCAGCGCCTGGCTCCCGCCGGAGAACGAAATAACCCCGCGAGCGTTCGGGAACGCGAACGTGGGGCGTCCCACCGGCCCTCCCGCGCTTGCCGCTGCGGCGCCTGCTCCCCCGCGGCAGCTGCCCCGTGCACGCACACCCCTCCACGTGCAGGGCGCGCGAGCACGGTCCGGTGTTAAAGCATCAGGAGCACCTTAAATGTCAGCAGCAAAGGCCAGCGCTCTTTCCCTGTGCATCGCTTTTCTGTGCTTTTGAGTTACGTGTTGAGCTTTGCCCTGTCCCCAAGCAGGCTAGGAACGCGGGTTTAAAAGGAAGTGTGAAAAAGCCTTCGCAGCACTCCAGGAGCTGGGGATTTAGGAAAAGCGTCAAATGCCTTAGGGATGCTCGTGTCGACATTCCCTGCGGGCTGCCACGGTGTTGCTCCCTTCCTCCCACCCAGCCCCACCGCTTACCTGCCTCGAGCGTGACGGGGGGACGGCGAGCGATGGATGACTGCAGATTTAGGGAGCAGGTCCCTGCAGATCGGACGACAATTCCGGAGGGGGATAACGGGCACCGAGCCTGGTTGGAGCCAGCGGCATGGTGGTTGCGAGCAGCGCAGCCCCGAGTGACTGCTCGCCCAAGGTGCAGGAATGAGCCACTTCCAGCTCCTGGAGGTGAACATGCCCTCAAAAACATCAAGAAGAAAATAAAATCCTGGCTTCCCCTTCCCCTAATCAATGTCTCAGACAAATGTGAAGCCTGGTCATGGTCCTTCCCCCTTTCGGCCCACTTCGCCTCCGTAAAAGGGGCAGAGGGAGAGAGGAAACCCACCAGGCCTTTAGAGCGTGGATGAATCTGTACAGGCTTCAAGAAAGCAAGCCGGGGGGGATCCGTGCAGGAAACATTTCAGATGAGGAAAGCACGGCACCCTCCGGGGACGGGCTCTCCCCTGCAGCCCAGGCAGGGCCGGGACCCCCGCGCGGCGCGACCCCTCCGAGGGACCCTGCAGCCGGCGCCTGCCCTGCCCCGGCGCTCGGGGACAGATCTGGCACCAGCCGCACGCCTCGAAGGCGCAGTTCGGCACAACGGCTGCTGCCATCTAGTGAAGCCAGGCGAGAGCATCCCTGCCCGCTGAGCACGGCCACGCTCGTCACACCGCCCGGGGCCGCACGGCGCAGAGCGGCTTTGGCAGCCCGCGAGCCTGCTGGGGGAAAACCGCCCCGAGGTGCCAGGCATCGCCTGGGCATCCCCGGGTGTCACCGGGGAAAGTTTCTGTGCAGCCCAGTGGGCAGAGCAGCATCCCCGCCTCCCTCCCTCTCCCGGGCTGGGGATACGCAGATTGATGCCGAGCGGCCTGGGCTGCGGTCCCGGCGGATGCTCTGGGGCAGCCCCGGCAAAAGGCTGCCAGGGCCATGGGCCTCTGCGGCCAGGGTGGCTCACTCTGCCCCGCGTCTCCGGCGCTGCCCACGGGAGCTAGCAAGGTGGGGCAAAAGCGAAGGGAAAAACCCCTTTCTTGCAAACTTTGTGCTCCTGGGGCTGATGCACAGGCCTCGAGGGCTGCGCTGCATCCCCAGGGCTAGCGGGTTTCAGCCAAAAAGGCTGAACCAAGGGGCTGATTTCAATCAGCATCACGAGCCAAAAAAGTCCCCCTCCACACTGGCCCCAGATCTACCCCATGGCCCCCACAGGGTCCCGTTAACCCGAGTGTCCCCCTCCACGGTGCCCTCGCCCCAGCCCGGCAGAGCAGTGTGCGGCTTTGAGCAGCACCTGGAAAACTGGTGCTGACTTTACCCTTTTTTCATCAGGGCTATAAATAACTCAACTGGGCAGCAGGATGCAAAACTTTGCCAGGGCCAAAATAAGCTGAATTTGGTTGCTGAGGAATTAGAGTCACCTGCTCGAGAGAGTCCAGGCGCTTTGGGAACTGCCCAGGCTCAGACACCAAGCGCATTAAGGTCGGCGAGAGCTGGAGACACCCGCGAGGGCTGCACGACCGCAGGGGCGCGATGCCAGGCGCGGGTGCTCCTAGTGCCCATCCTGGGACAGACTATCTAGGAGCAGAGATCGCCCCGCACTGTGCCTGCGGCTCCAGCACTCGGTCCTTCCGATGCAGCCAAAAATCCTGCAGAAAACGAAGGGGGGTTGGCGGTGCTTTTGTAAAGCAAGAAAAACAGGCTTAAAACAAGCTCGTTCCTGGCAAGCTCCAGACTCCCCGTACCCCTGCGAGGGAGGGACCCT